>NW_024543068.1:18577857-19893928 GCF_018167655.1 Microtus oregoni | reverse complement strand
CTCTAGTTAATATTATCTTTCTTTTGCTCATTGAAAATCAAATATTTTAGTCTACTACCACTTTTTCAAGGTTTTACTTATCACAGGACTTTTCTTAGTTACTTTTCTATTGCTATGAAGAGACACAATGGCCGAGGCCACTTATAGAAGAGTTTATTAGGGCTCCCAGTTTAGAGGGCGAATCCATGACTGTCATTGTGGGGAGCATGACTAGTTTGTGTAACCAGTTACAGATCTAGTTTCAGTGAGAGTCCTTGTCTGAAAAAGGAAAAGACAGCTAATGCCTTTGTTTGCATTCTATTGCTGTGATAAACACCACGACCAAAAGCAACTTATGGAAGAAAGATTTTATATCACTTTCTAGCTGAGAGTAGTCACATCAGGAACCTGGCAGCAGGAATTGAAGCAGACACATTACTAAGTCTGCTTTCTTGTCTGTACCCCAGGAGCACTTGCCTACAGTTGTATTTTCTCAGTTAAGATTCCGTCTTCCCAGATGACTCTAGTTTGTGTCATGTTGACAAGAAACTAATCAGTGCAGAGAACAATTGAGGAAGACACCAGATGTTGACCTCTGCCCTCCACACATGCATGGATCTGTGTACCTGCTGTGGGTTTGAATAAGAATGGCTCCTGTAAATTCATATATTTGCTTGCTCAGTCATCAGGGAATGGTAGTATTTGAAACGGATTAGGAGGTTTGGCCTTTTTTGGAGGAAGTATGTCACTTTGGGTGTGCTTCTAAAAGTTAGTATTATTCATCAAATACATTGTCAGGGAAAGCCTGCCATATTTTGATTGAGTTAATATCCTTCAGAAGAAGAGTATTATGAGATTCTAAATAGGAGTAAGATCATAAACGTTTAAAAGGAAAACAACCTACTTCAAGAAAATTTCAGTATATTGTAAGATAGCATGTTGAAAAAGTAAATCCTAAAGTTTACAAATGATTTTTATCTTTGATCCACTTTGCTTATAATAGTGCTCTCTGATTTCAAATTTGCTGTCTAAAGTTTGACATAAATGTAGTTGTAGCTTATATGCTCAGTTTCTTTGTAAATCATGTGTGACACAGTCCATGTATTCACATGTTCATAAGTTTTCATTAGTGATTACTAAATGGCAAATACTGCTCCAAGTGCTTGGGAGACAGCAGCAAACAAAATGACCAAAATTACGGTGTTTATATTTTGGCAGTCACAGTTCATACGTGACAAGAAAACAACTAGGCTTTCACTATGGTTAGCAGATGGGGGGAAGGTTCAATAGATATGCTTTAAATCATGATAGAAAAACTACATAGAAAATAAGAACAATTGCAGTGGGTTTTTGATCCTACTGCACGTACTGGCTTTGTGGGAGCCTAGGCAGTTTGAATGCTCACCTTACGAGACCTGGATAGAGGTGGGCAGTCCTTGGGCTTCCCACAGGTCAGGGAACCCTGATTGCTCTTCGAGCAGATGAGGGGGGGGACTTGATCGGGGGAGGGGGAGGGAAATGGGAAGCGGTTGTGGGGACGAGGCAGAAATCCTTAATAAATAAATAAATTAAAAAAAAAACAAAAATGCAAAAAAAAAAAAGAAAATACTAATTCTTCAACTTGGTTCTTTTGTTGATTCGATTTAAAAATACTTGTTAAGAACTCTAGAATTCTGAGAAACAATGTCTCAAAAACAGTTAAGATAATGTTAATAATTAAGAACATGATCATATTTTACTTTTGTAATAATTTATATTTTATAGTTTATATAATATCAGTCTTGATTCAACTATAGTAATTTAATACCTTGGATATTTTGAATACTGGTTTATCAAATCCAGTGTATTTCTATAAAAAAAGTATATGTTTCTAAAAATTTGATTGTTAAAATCATATCTTTGAATATTGTGATACTTTATAGTATAATTGCAAGTAAAATGTTTCAGCCTATTTTCTTATCCCTTCTTGCTTAAATTATTCTTTTTTGAAAGTTTTGTTTTGCTGTTTATTATAGTAGTCTAGGGAAATATAAAGTTGTACTTTTTTGTTTGTGTCTTTGCATATCTATCTAATCTCCTAATATCTTGAAAATAGCTAGGATATGTAATAGTTTCAGCATGTGGTATGATGGAATTTTTCAGTGGTATATAAGTTGTTATAGCAAAGTATTAGTAACTCACATGTCTTAGCTTCAGTTTTTAATGAATTATTAAATTGAATCCATTGCTTAAGCCACCAGACTAGAATTTTATGTTAATCAGAAATCCCAGGGTCTCTGCATTGTTTCTATATATGTGGAAAAGTAGACCTCACTGATTCTTCACCTGGGTTAGAATCTAGTCCAGAAGTAGAGTTATGCAACGGGAATTCCGAGTGTTTTTGAGAAAATTTCAAGAAAGAAAGATGAGTCTTGTGGCTTCAGTTTCTTTAAAAACACAAAACTCTTGGACTATGTTTTCATGTCCCTCCCAGGTATAGTGGAGAGGAGTGAGTTTACTTCAGGTTATTGATTACAACTGGCTATTGTTATTTGTTTATATGCTTTTATGGAAAATCATATTTTTTGCCACATGCAGCTTGTCCTTGTGATTTTACACTTGTGTGATTCTTCTTAACTCTCAGTATAAATTGTCTGATGCTCTGAATAAAGCTAACTATTGGATGAGACTGCAGTCCACCTCATTCATTGGTTCCTTTCTCCCAAGCCCCACCCCCACACCTCTAGGGTGGTAAACAACTAGAACCATTAGACAGACTCTAGTCTATGTGAGTGATATATGGGGATAGCTGAGATGTAGAGGCACAGAATTTTGAGAAAGGAAGAAGATAAAACAGTAGGGCTCAACAACAGCAAACAGTATCCCTGGCACAATTAACACTGTTACTAAAGTAGTAGACAAGACATTAAATAGCCCTTGGGATTAGTGCTTTTTGAATTTTGCTTTCAAATAATGGTCAGTGAGTATATTTCCTCTTCCTCTCATTCTGTGTTTTAGTAAAAACCAAAATAAATGCGGTTTCTAGGACATTCTGGAGAGAATTTCTTCTCTTTGAGTTTTTGTTCATTTAAAATCAATAAAAAAATTAAGGTTCAAAAGTAGAAAAATTAATAGTAGCCCTAAACTCTGATTTTTGCAATCTCTTTTCTTTAGGTTTTCTATTTAATCTTTTTGATAATTTGATTTGTGGTCATGTGTTCCATATATATATAATATATATATTACATATATATATTATATGTATTTGTTCTTTGATATTTGACTTTTCTTTCATAGCTTTAGAGTTACCCAGTCACTTTATGTTACATTTTTCATATATGCTCTTTGGGGGAAGAAGATAATTTTATTTCTAAGAGAATTCTAAGCATACTGATTGAGAAATGAACTTTGGCGGGGAGTGGTTCAAGACAGGGTTTCTCTGTAGCTTTGGAGTCTATCCTGGAACTGGCTCTGTAGACCAGGCTGGCCCTGAACTCATGGAGGCAACTGCCTCTGTCTCTCAAGTACTGCAATTAAAGGCGTGTGCCACCACCACCTGGCAAGAAATAAACATTTGGAGTTTAAAATGCACAGACACCTTAAGAGTTTAACTGGTGTTAGCTTTCTTTGGAATTTTGAAACTTTTATTTGTTCATATAGAAAAATTGATTTCACTGTGACATTTTTATACATGTATATAATATTCTTACATCATATCCAACCCTGTAATTATTAGTGCTTTAAATATAATTGAAAAAGTAAAGTCTGGCTTTATCCATTTGAATCTTTTGATGTTTGGCATGGTTGCCAGCTTGTTGATGGCTATGATAACCTATGTTTGTCTAAAATTCAAGTCAGTTTGAGAATATATCCTAAAAAATGACAGTTTGCAAGTTAAATAGTGAGGTGGAGAGATGAGAATTTGTAGAAATGAATTCTCTCATGCTGAGAATTTGTTTTTGTTTTAGATAATGAACACATTAGCCTGAAATACATAGCCAAATTGGTTTTGGCTAATTTTTCAAAGATAAAATCTTTTAATCCCAATATAATATGAGTTATTACATAACAATTCAAGAAAGAATAATTGTGATGGAATTAGACTTCCAGGCTTAGAGTGAACTATTTGCTGTCAGGTAGAACGCTAATGTGTGTGGTTGACTTAATGTACGAATTTAGCCAAACTGTCTTTAAGCCAGCCTCCTGGTCGAACAATTATCATGGGGTTTTCTGGGACTCCATGAATGTCAGTTTACATTGTTTCTATATCTTAAACAACTTAGTCCATTTCTTACTCTTTCCACAGCATGTAGAGTCCACAAAGCACAAGACGGGAGAGCTTCCTCCTTGCCTCACCAGGAAGATCTTTTTGTTAAGAGTCCACCACAGGATACCAGAGAGACTCATTTGTCTGAAGCATCATGTGTTGAAACAACAGAATCCTTTTTTCCTGTGCGGCTAACTAGAACCGGAGTAAAATGTTTCCATTTCTTTGAGCTCCAGGAAGACAGAGAACGGAGTTGAAACTCTGAAAATGCGGCCATGGACTGGTTCCTGGCGTTGGATTATGCTCATTCTTTTTGCCTGGGGGACCTTGTTGTTTTATATAGGTGGTCATTTGGTTCGAGATAATGACCACCCTGATCATTCTAGCAGAGAACTCTCCAAGATTCTTGCAAAGCTGGAACGCTTAAAACAACAAAATGAAGACTTGAGGAGGATGGCTGAGTCTCTCCGGTAGGTTTGAAATACTGAAGGATTTGATGTAATACTGTGCTTGGCTTTTAGGTATAGGGCCTCATTCTGCTGTTGAAAAATACAATTTCTACAAACTGTCCTTGCATAATTTTAAGTATGTTAGCAGGCTTTTAAAAAGTGTAGGTGATATCTATATAGTTAATGTAGATAAGGCTATAAATCTTATTTTGCATATGAATCAGTATATAAAAACTGTGGTATTTATATGCTTAATGTATCATTTACAATTATGTCAAGCCTATTGAACACAAGCTATATGATTCAAATTAGTATATATTAATTTTTTTATTCTATGGACTATAACAAAGACATAATTTTTGAAAGGCTTAGTTACTCTTAATTAAGCTTTTACGATGAATAGCAAAAATTCATTGTTAGATAGAACAGTGTGTCTGGAACATGGTAATTATTATCATTCCTTTTAGTCTACTAAAGATTGTGACACAGTTGTTCAAAGACATCAGTTGTTTGGAAAGCCAAAGTCTGATTTAAATGAAAAACATAAACAGTGATATCTATTTATACATGTCTTTAACTCACAGCCACTAAGTTTACAAGTTGTTTGACAAGCTTTGCTTCTCTTACTTCACATCTAAGAGTGATCATGTGTACAGTGCTTACTGTCACCTTAAAAAGCTGCAGGGCGAGAAAGGAAGATATGAAAACTTTTGCATTAGAGGTGATAATTGGCACTACCAGCAAGCGGCATTGAGATATAGTTGAATTATACATTACTTTTTGAGAAACATAATTCATGAATTGAAAGTGGAGCATTAGAGAGGATACCTCCCGGTTCTCCCATTCTGCCATTTGCATACATTGCATTTCACATTGCTCTCAGAACTCAGGTGCTTCACAGAGTATCCTCAGGTTCTTTTAGTAGCCTATGGAAGATAATGTTGAATAGTAATATATTTACAAAAACAAGTGAAGCCACATCGTTGGCTTGATGATGGTAAATGCTGTCACAGTAGGATTATTCATCAAGGAATTAAGTGGTCAGTGATAAGATAATGGACGGTAATTTCTTGAATTGAATCATTTTATTGGAGGTTCACGAAGGAGGGTATCGGAAGTTGTGGTCTTTGCACTGAAGTTTGTATGTGATTCATTATTCTTGATTTAGCCATTACTAATAATAACTGTCATTTGTTGGTTATTTGTCATATGCCAGGTACTGTGCCATAGACAGATTACTTTACTGAATTTCAGGATATCTTTATGAGATTCTAGTGCTGGTTTTCAATCATTTACAGATGAAGAATCGTAAGGGTTGTTAAGTAATTTAATTTGCCCAAGTTACACTTTTAACAAATGGTAGAACCTTCTTTGAATTCTGGCAGTATAGCTACACAGCCTGAAGTCTTATCTTCCTAAGCTGGAAACAGAAAAAGCAGTGACCCAGAAAATCTTAATTAAAAGTCTCAGGAGAGACTTCTCTTCCAGAGAAGATTTTTTTTCTTTTATAATTTAGGCTCCTAAATAATCACTGATTTTTTTCCATGTTCCATCTTTAGTACTGATATTTCCGTTTCCTTTTTTCTTATACAGAGGGTATCTTGTTTTTGCTATATGAAGGAAAATGTGCTATTAATACGAGTTGTTCCTCAACAAAATAAAATAAAAAGCTACCATAGTCTCTTTTAATACTCATTTTATTATTTGAAAATTATGTGTATATATGTCTTTCTGTGTGTGGATTTGTCCTCATGAGCACCATGAAGTGGAGAAGAGGGCATCAGATCCCCTTGAACTAGAAGTGCAGGCAGTTGTGAGCCATCTGATATCTTTGCTGGGAAGTTAACTCAAAGGCAAGATCAGAACCTGTTCTTAAGTCTAAGCCATCTCTCTAATCCCTCATAGGGTCTCAAGCCCCTTTCATTATTTTTGTACATTGAAATTAAATTTCTAACAACTGCGTTAAAATGTAGAAATAGCCATTAAGAGCTGATGTACTTGATAAATGTAAATACAATCTAGAAACAGACTAAACAGAAGAGCACAATTTTATAAATAAGCATATGATCTCAGTATTAAATACATAGTTATTTTCCCTTCTTGGGGAAGTAAGTCTTCCCAGACTTTTCTTTATACTTTCCTGGTAAGGCTGTTTGTATACCATCCTCAGGGATTTCATTTCATTTTATTATTATTATATTTATTTATTTATTTATTTATTTGGTTTTTCGAGACAGGGTTTCTCTGTGGCTTTGGAGCCTGTCCTGGAACTAGCTCTGTAGACCAGGCTGGTCTCGAACTCACAGAGATCCGCCTACCTCTGCCTCCCGAGTGCTGGGATTAAAGGGAGGGATTTCATTTTAAATTTAAAGCCAGAACATGAACAATGGAGTTGTTTTATGGCATTCAGACATTTTTCCTTATAATAATTCAGCTAATATTTTGTGCTCAGTTTGATATCTATTTTTTATAGTAAGACATATATTCATAAGCCAGATGACTGAATATTGGTTCAGGTAAATGTAATAGTAGGTAATTTCTTTTGAAATAAAGGCATATAAATTGGAGTTGTAAAAAGCAAATCAAAGCCTGAAATGGCAATTTTTAAGATTCAGGACAATAATTTTAAAAACAGCTAACTTGCCAACTACAATTTTTAGTTTTTTGATACTGTGATAAATTTGGATGAAAATTAAGTACCATCTCTTTGATGGCTATAAAGATACACATACCTTCCTGACAGTAAAATTTATTACTTTCAGTGTACAGGTTTGTGGGTTTTGGCAAGTGGTCACAGTGAGCACCATGAAGTGGAGAAGAGGGCATCAGATCCCCTTGAACTAGAAGTGTAGGTAGTTGTGAGCCATCTGATATCTTTGCTGGGATATCATCAATCATCACCATCTTTCCAGAATTCTATTGCTTCTTTTAGTTAAATTCTGTCCCTGTCTCCTAACTGTGACTCCTGCTCAGTATGTTTGCTTTTCTAGAGTATCATAAAATGAAATCATGCAGTGGATAGCCTTATGGGTCTGACATCTTCATTTGGCATAATATGTTGGAGATTCATCAATATTTTATGTATATTTATTTTTATGATTTTCTTATTTCCAAGTAAATGTTTTTTTATTCCTTTTTAGTGTTGAGTTATATGTATCACAGTTTGGGGTTTTATTTTTTGAAAAATAATTTTTTTTTATGTATTGAAGATCATTAGATAGTTGCTACTTTTTAACAATTGCAAACAAAGTCAATATTAATATTTGCCCTATAAGTTTCTATGTGACATAAGGGTCTGTTTTCTTCTTATGACATAAGGGTTCTTTTTTATTTTCTAAATAATTGGAATGGGATTGCTGGATTGATGGGGCTAAAGAGATGGTTCATTTGGTTATTTCCTCACATCATTTGAACTTGAATTTAGGTCCCCAAGGAAAGATGAGCACAGCAGTATGTGCCCAGCACTGGGATGGGTGAGGATGGAGCATAAAGACAGGTGGATCCCTGAAGCTTATTGGCCAGCCAGGCAAGGTGAATTTATGAGCCCCAGGTTCAGTGAGAGACCGTTTTTTAATTTGTCTTTCTTTGGATCACTAGTCCCCAAATAATGGCACAGAGTCTTATTAATTATGAAAACGTGGCCTTATCTTAGGCTTGTTCACACCTAGCTTTTATAACTTAAATTAACCTATTTTGTTAATTTATTTTCTGCCACATGACTCTTTACCTCTCTTCCATTCTGTACGTCCCATTCCCTCAATGTCTCGCTGGCTTAATTCTGTGTGCCTCAGATTCTTCCCAAGTTCCTCTCTCTCCCTGGAAGTCCACCTGTTCTCTCCTGCCTAGCTATTGGCTATCCAGCTCTTTATTAAACCAAACCGAAGACACCTTAGGCAGAGACCATCTTCACAGTGTAGAAAAAAAATTATCCCTCAAGGCTGTTTCATTAAGGTCAGAGAGTGATGGAAGAAGGCATCTGATGTTGACCTCTGGCCTCTACAAACATGCAACCACCCACATTACCATCTCCCTGACTCATTAAACAGCAATATTCTAACTCCTCTCATCCTTGTTAGTGCTTGCTATTGGCAGTCATTTTGTGCCGTCCTTTAAAACTGGTATGTAATATCATCTCATTGAGGTTTCAGTGTTTATTTCTGTAATTAAGGATGTTGAACATTGTTTTATGTATTTACATGCCACTTTCATTTTTTGTTTGTTTCTTTGTTTTTTGGTAAAGTGTTATTTGAGTCTATGGGCATTTTTTTTTTTTTTGGTGTATGTGTTAGGTGGTGGAGGGGAGGTGTATGTGTGCATATAATGTTTACTGTAGGTAGAACATGTGCCCGTGGAGGCGTGTGGAGGCCAGAAAGGGACATCTGGTGTCCTGTTTTATCATTTGTCTATCTTTTCGTTCTGGGACAAGAGGCTCACATTGGCCAGTAAGCCTAGGCTAGTGTCCAACAATCCCAGGTGATCTTTCTGTCTCTATCACTGGTGCTTCAGGCATGTGCAGACTCACCTGGCCTGACTTTTTATGTATGTTCTAGCATCTGAACTCAGCTTTTAATGAGCTGTCTATCCAACTCTATTGCCTACTTTTAAAATAGAGCTATTTATTATTTTTTTAAACACTGGAGTTTTAAACATACAAATATGTATCAGCAAAATTATATATGTGGATATTATTCATAATATAGTATAGGAAGATAAGGCCTATAAGGCTGAGAGATGAGCCAACCTGGATTCTGCCTGAAGGCCTAGCAACAGGCATTGTCAGAGTCCCTGATCGTGCTTAGCCAATGAGGTGTGACAATGCAATGTCAACAGATCAGAACACAGCCTGGGTCCTAGGAGGAGAATATATAAGGCTCTCCCCGTTACTGAATAAATGAGGCTGCTGTTTGCCTTTTACCTGACTCCTGGTGTCTGTGCCATTAACGCTGTGCCTTCTCACCCTCCTCCCCGGAGGGAGCCTTTAGGACCCAGCAACAATATAATATAATACAAATAGTATAACCAAAAAATATCACAGCTTAAAACAACAATTTACTCTTGATTTTTTTTTTAATTTAGGATGGTTTCCGGCTAGTTCTGTAGTTATGTATAAGGTTATGGCTGCACACATCTTTGACTCTTGGTTAGGCAATCCAAGATGATTTGCCTGTTTAGCTAAAATCTTGTTCCATTTTGTGTTTCTTCTCTATCCAGGTAGCACAAGTTTTAGATATAGTAGAGTTAGAAGACTCTCAACTCTATATTTTTATGTTCTGTATTTTTTCTGTCATATTTTTCTGTCATTTGCTTTCTCTTTTATTGATTTCTACTCTTAGTTTGATAATTTCTTTCTTACACTTTCTTTGGGGTTTATTTTGCTGTTCTAAGCCTTCTTAGCGAAGTTAGATCACTGATGTAAAAGCTTCTTTTGAAATACAGATTGGATGCCCCTTATTTGAAATCTTTGGGACCAGAAACTGTTATAGATTTGTACTTTTTTTAAAAAAATATTTTCATAAACTTTACCAGATGAATACCCTGATCCAAGAGTATGAAATCTGAAATACTTTGAAATCTGAAACTTTTAGAGTGATAAATCGTTCAGAAGTTTTAGATTTTGTTGTATTTTGTATTTCACATTTTAGATTAGGAATGTTCAACCTGTATATACCTGAAACTTCATTTTAAATTAATTTGTGTTCTACATTTTTGACAATGTCAACTTCTCTTTGTCATCCAATAAAAATATTTTTGAATTTTTGTTGCAATCTGTTAGCACCATATCTTTGTGTATTATTTTATGTAATTTGCATATTGGGCTCTGTTATTTACCTTTATTATTAATTAATATATTTATTTTTCAACAAAGTAAAACCATATTCTGTATTATTTTAGTTTGAAGTTTATGTTGTGGCTTAGTTAGTGACTTTTGCTGGTGATCACTTAAGAAAAACCTATAGTCTGCTGTTACTGGCTCTCATCTTCCATAGCATGTTGTTTGTTTGCTAGGTTTCGTCGATTATGCTGATCAGGTTTTCTGAGTTTATGCAGATGTAAAATATTTAAAAACCCATTTGTTGTCTAAGAACAAGTTATTCTTGTTACCTATGTCTTTTCATTTGTGGTTTTTTCTTTCATCTTATCAAGCTGTTTAGTTTGTTGAATACTTACTCAGGACTGTCTTGTTTTGTGTGCATTAGCCCCTTATCACAGGTTTCTTGTTTCACCTGTAAAGTTAATTTATTTAATATTAATATGCCTATGTCAGGTTGCTTTTGGCTAGGATTTATATGTGTTTGGTTAGTGTTTTTAACCTTAATTGTCATGTGCCCTTATATTCATGCACAAATTTAAATATTTAAAGTGTTTCTGTTAAAAATAGGAAAGCATCGCGTCATTTTTCCCTCAGACTGACAACCTCTACCTTTCTGAATTATTTTAGCCATTTATATTAAAGCTGTTACCAGGTTTACGTCTTTTTTCTTGCTAAATTTCTTCCCTATTTATCTCATCTCCTCCTGTTTTTGTCTTGAATTATGTAGTCTTTTGTTACTCTGTTTTTCACAGTAAGTTATATCAACGTAAAAAAAATATTTTGACTGCATGTATGTCTGTGCATCATGTGTGAACCTGGTCTTGGCCAGAAGGTGTCAAGTTCTCTGAAACTGGTATTATGGATGGTTCTGGGCTGCTAGAGGGTGCTGGGAATCAAACCCCAGGTCCTCTGGAAGAGCAGCCGCTGCTCTGAACCACTGAGTTGTCTCTTCAGCCAAGTTCTACCAACTTTTAACGGTTATCAGTGGTAAGAGTGCTTGTATCTCCAGCACCTGTGAAAATATATGCATTGTTATGTGGGCTTATCACTTCAGCATTGTGTGGCAGAGACAGGAGGATTCCAAGAGCTCACTGAGGGAGGAAACCGCCTAGCCAAACAGAGAGACCCTGTCTCAAGGGAATAAAGGTGCAGGGGGAGTCATTGATGCCTGATGTCTACCACGGGCATGCACCTGCATGTTCATATGCATGTATCACACACGTATGCAACACACGTATCACAATACAATAAACTGCAATCTTTTTCGTTATCATTTATCTTTAGTATTTTTGCCTTGCTCTGGAGGTCATAAAAAACATTTTGTAATTTTCAAACTTTTAAAATCTCATTATTTTGAATGTCTTTGTTTCCCTCAGCTTGAAGTGTATCTTCTAGTATTTTTTATGATGCATGTTTTAAAGAACAATACATTATTTCAGATTTTCTCATTTTTAAAGTTTCATTTTTGGAAGATACTTTTTAAGAAAAAGTATAGAATTTGGCAATAGTTTTTTAATAGCATTCTACACATTTTATACTTAAAAAATAGTTTATATAATACTAGAGTGTCTTATTTTTCCTAAGGGAAAAGACCTCCCTTCCTGAGAACATTTCTGTGGGCTTATTTCAGTCGAGATTTCTAACCATCATCATACTTTGTTGAGGATTCTGCAGTCATCACAGTGAATTCTTTTCTTTGGCTGCATTTACATTTTCCTTTTTGTCTTTGATGTTAATCAGTGACTGTGATGCGCCTAGGTACAACGTGATTTGCTTTTATCCAGCTTGAAGTTTGCTGAACTTCTTAAATATGGGAGCTGATGTCTTTAAAATTCAATTCTAAAAATTTCAGTATGACTCCTGAACTGTGCTTTCACATTTCTCCTCCTAGAACTGGAAATGCAGGTATTGGAAAGCTTCTTTGTGCAGTGTTATATGCTTCTTATGTGTCTTTGCTAACTTAATTCCTCTTTCCTGTTTATGTATTTTCTAAGTTATCGTCCAGCTTATCTTTGCATTCTGCTGTTAAAGAAATTTATATATTTGGTTGATATTTCCATTCTACAATATCTAGTTGACTTTCTTGGAAATTTCAAATTTCTTTGGAAATTCATATTTTTTTAAAGTTTGTCTTTGGTGCTGGAGTGATCGATTATTGGGTGAGAGAATTAACTATTCTTTCTAAGGGTCCAAGCTCAATTCCTAGTGCCTACATGGTAGCTTACAGCTTTCTGTGACTCTGGTTCCAAGGATACCATGCCCTCTCCTGGCCTCTCTGGGCACCAGGTACACATGCAGGCAAACATATAAGTAAAACACTCATATACAAAATAATAATTAATACAAAGTATCCGCTATATTCTGAATGTTTTCTAGATCCCTTTTAATTAAGTTCTGTTGTCTTTTCCTTTTGCCTTTTTGCATATCTGTTTTTAGTCATATGCCAGTAATTGCTTATAAAAATACTTTGAAGGCTATAGGTTCTTTCCCTTGTTGAAAGTATGTTATATCTGGGCTTTTCTTCTTTAACTTTTAAAAATGTTTTATTTTTTGTGCATATGTGTATATGTGTGTGTGTGTGTGTGTGTGTGTGTGTGTGTGTGTGTAGGTATGGATAATCCAGTATTTTCATGTGGAGATCAGAGGACAATTTGTGGGAACTGGTTCTCTCTTTCACCATGTGGAACTTGGTGATCCTCTTGGTGATCAAACTTTGTTGTTGGACTTGGTAACAGATATTTTTATTCTGTGAACCAGGGCTGTAGAGTTTTGAGTGTTAATTTTTAGTTTCTTGTCCGAACTAAATTTGACATGAGGCCTGACATAGAAATGAGCTGAAATTAATTTGTATGTAAAATGTAATAATCTATCTTTGCTAAAGCCATATAAATATTTTATAATGCTAAGTTTACTAGTACATAGACGCAGTACATTGTTTACAATTATTCTCATAGTAGAGCTGCAACTGACAATAATTTTTGGAGCCTTTCTCAATGTCTTTGTGTCATGAGTTACAGTAGGAAATGATGCAAGAACCCATGTTAGATTCTCCTTTTATCTCTAGCATTGTGATTACTTTTAACATTTGTTACAGTAGGAATGGCAAGACAAAACAGTAGCTATTAATGTATTACTGTGTATTTTAAGCAGAGGCTGCTCATTTGTTTTCTGAATGCTCAGACTCAAATAATCACACAGAAAGTATATGAATTACAACACTGCTTGGCCAGTAGTTCAGACATTTTCCTAGCTAGCTCTTATATCTTAAATTAACCCATTTTTATTAATCTGTGTATCACCACGATGCTGTGGTCTACCAGTAAAGTTTTATCGCATATTTCTCCTTTGGCAGCTGCATGGCGTCTGTCTGACTCTGTCTACTCTCTCTGTATTTCCTGCCTGGCTTTACTCTGCTAAGCCATTGGCCAAAACAGCCTTATCCATTAACCAATAAAAGCAACACTTATCCATAAGGACATACCACAACATCTCCCCTTTTCTGTCTAAATAAAAAGGAAGATTTTAACTTTAACATAGTAAAATTATATGTAACAAAACAGTTATCAAGCAAGAATTACAGTTTCACAATATTTAGTCCATTTACATTTGGCAAATTAAGGAAAATAATATCCTATCTTTGTGAGTCTAAAGTTTTATATCCAATTTATCCTTTATCATAACTAAGGAAAACTATAATTGTAACTATCTGTCTTCAACTCTTCAAAGACCCCAGAAAGATATATTACCTATGTAATATAAAGAGGAAGTATATTGTAAGCAACTTCCAAAGTTCTAGAATTGACAGAGACATCTCGCTGCCTGGACAGTACCCAAAGTTTTTCTGTAATATTGGGGCATCATCTTCAGCCTACTGGCCCATAGTATCCGGCAGACTCCCATGAAGCAGGAAATTTGAAAGGCTGTTTCGCCTATATTGGCAGGTTGCCAGTCACTTTCTTCTGTGCCCTGCAGAATGTCTGGCAGACTCTTTTCATGAAGCAGGAACCCCAAAGAATCATCTCACCTTCTTTAGACAAATTCAGTAGTCATTTCTGTGGGTCCTGCCTGTCCAGTTCATACAACATCCCATCAAGCAGTCTAGGCAAGAGCATTTCTTGCCCAAATGGCTACTCTTGTCACATTGAAAGCAAATTCTCTAACAAGTTTCTTCAATGCCCATTAACCTCTCTGAACTAATTGGTGCTGCCTGCCAGAAGCAAACATGTCTCACTTTTGAGAAAACTCTAAGTTCTTAAAACATTTTTTTTTTTTTTTTGGTTTTTCGAGACAGGGTTTCTCTGTAGCTTTGGAGCCTGTCCTGGAACTCCCTTTGTAGACCAGGCTGGCCTCGAACTCACAGAGATCCTCCTGCCTCTGCGTCCCAGGTGCTGGGATTAAAGGTGTGCACCACCACTGGCCAGCAATTTCTTAAAACATTTTAAATGCCGTATTCTGTAAGTCTTTGAAGTGTTGAAGATTAACTATCTAACTGAAATATATGTTTATATATCTGAAAAACCTAACTAACGTGACTACAAGTTTGATATTACAGAAGACTGTCTATTAATCTGTATGTAACTAAACATTACAACCACATTAGCCTGGAAGGAATCCACAGATTCGCATCCTTTGTGGAAACAAAAGCAGAACCTTTTTTCCAAAGCAACATATACTTAGACCCAAAATTTGAAGTCAAGATACTTTTATGTTGGTTTAACTTAGCAGCCCCCAGAAACAAATATTTCTCTGCAGTCAAAAAATTCAAAGAAAACACAATAATAATCATAATCCAGACTCTCTGTGTATTTTCCATCTTTAAGTGGCTTATTTTTCTTTACTCCTTTTATTTATGACTACCTGTACTCTTTTATATTACTTTTGCTGTCTCTTTAAAGACTTCTTTCTTTTTATAACTGTCTATACTCTTTTTCCTCTCTCTCCCAAGCCTACATACATTTTTTTTTTACTACACTGTGTCTTGTTTAGAGGTCTTTTATATCTGAATCTGTTCTATTGTGTTTCTGAAATCCTTTTCTGACAAGGAGCATTTTAAAATGGTAAGCAGTGTGGTTGCAGCAGCCCTGGATGCTTACTCCCTTGTATCAGGTTACATTTTAAGTACTATGTAAGCTTATTCAATCCCATAACAGACCTTTGAGTAAGTATATTTCCATTTTGTAGAACTAGCCAGGCAAATACAATAAAGTAGTTGGCTAAGTTGTTGTCTGAAGTTTGTAGAGCTGTGGGTACTAGATATGGAGTTCAAACTCAGGCATTTTGGTTTTATTTTTAATCATTTTGCTATTATAACTCTAGGAATAACTTGTATATCACAGAAAATTCTTCAGCACTCCTCCAGCACTTATTCTTCTTAGTTTGTATGGATATAGCAGGCCAGACCATATGCTATAATGAGCTTTGTCTCTGTACCAGACTCCTTAACTTCTCATTTATCAGTAAACAGATTTAACAGAAGTGGAAGAGCATTGCAAAATGATAGAGGAGTAATTATATGAAGACATATTGAGCCTTAACGGATGTATTCTTGGCAATAGTATCTAATACATGAGGAGAACTATTTCTGAAGCAAAGAGAAATAGATTCTGCTATGATAGCTAAAAATTTCATCACCCTATTATAGTAATAGATCAAGCAGACAAAAAATCAGTAAGGATATATTTAACATGGGCAACACTGCCAGTCAGATGGACCTAGTTGATAGACTATTATCTCTCACAATAGCAAATAGATATTTGCCATGAACACATTCTTACTCTGATGTGTATCCCCTGTTATTTGGACCAGAGTATATTTTTTATTGTTTTTATTGAGTTATATATTTTTCTCTGCTCCCCCCCTTTCTCTCCCCTCCCCTTCACCCCTCTCCCATGGTCCCCATGCTCCCAAATTACCCAGATCTTGTCTTTCTGTACTTTCCATATAGATTAGATTTATGTATGTCTCTCTTAGAATCCTCTTGTTGTCTAGGTTCTCTGGGATTGTGAATTGTACACTGGTTTTTCTTTGCTGGGTCTGGATTACCTCACTAAATATGATGTTTTTTAGATCCATCCTTTTGCCCCTCAAATTTCAAGATGTCATTATTTTTTTTTCTGCTGAGTAGTACTCCATTGTGTAAATGTACCACATTTTCCTTATCCATTTTTCGGTCAAGGGGCATTTAGGTTGTTTCCAGGTTCTAACTATGACAAGCAATGCTGCTATGAACATAGTTGAGCACATGTCCTTGTGGTACAATTGAGCATCCTTTGGGTATATACCCCAAAATTTGTATTGCTGGGTCTTGAGGTAGGTTGTTTTCTAATTTTCTGATATCCAAAGGGGCTGTACCAGTTTGCACTCTCATCAGCAATGCAGGAGTGTTCCCTTTACCCCACATCCTCTCCAGCATAAGTTGTCATCAGTGTTCATGATCTTGGCCATTCTTACAAGTGTAAGATGGAATCTCAGAGTTGTTTTGATTTGCATTTCTGAATCAGAGTATATTTTAAAGGCTCCTTTAGATGGTCTTGCTCTAAGAAGTAGGGAAGTCTGTATTTGGAATTGTACATTGTGAAGTGTGGGCTCCAGAAACTTCTACTTATTTATAGGATCAGCTGGAAGTCTCTTCTGCAGAGAAAAATTCCTTTTCCTTTCCATTTTCACACTCTGTTCACTTCTCACACCCGACAAAGATGGTTCAGTAGAAGTGAGCTAGGTGGATGACTATGTATGTCCAAGGCTGCAAACTTATTAGGAGAGAAGTTGATTACTTAAAAACTGTTTACCCTTGCTGTTTTGTGTGACACATGCTCTTGTTCCTTCATTTGTCCACCTGGATGTGATAGTTTAAGAGCGGTTTGATGAGACTTTATTTAACTCACTATACTCAGGGAATATTTCAACTTGTCTTTAGTTTCACTTATTTTGTATTGTGTTTTTTGCATATAATCTTATCTATTTATATTTAGTTTTTATATATGAGTTTTTAATTTAGTGGAGATGAGTGCAGAAAGCCCAAGTCATAAATAGCCTGTCCCTTTGTTTATGAAGTGACAAATTGATTATTGGTTCACTTGGAAGCATCTATTTTGATGAATGCTTAATAATTTAGTTCAAAATGTAGATAAAAATGCAAGTGGAACTAATTCCCAAACACAAGTAAATACAGATTTTATATGAGTAATTAATTTCAATTCCCTTCTCCCTAGGAATCCGTGTAGTAACTGCCTTGCTAAAGATAGTGGTATTTCTTTTTCCATTTTTAAAAAATTGCTTGGTTTTAATAGGAGTTGGCAATCTGTCTAGTGGGACAAATCCTGACCCTCTATCCCTTTTTGTTTTTGATGACTTTCAGGCTAAGAATGGTTTTTCATTTTTCAGTTGTTGGGGAGCAGGGAACGAATTCAGAGGATAATATTAGGTTATGTAGCAATGAGACCTAAACTGTTTATTATCTGGACATTTATAGAAAAAGTTTTCTAGCTGGAAGTTTGTGTGAATCAGATGTTCTTATTATTAGCTCATGCCTCTTTCAGTCTTTGAATTATTATGCATATTACATGTGAGTAAAGACAGGCTGTGAAATGAAAATCTAGTTGCTGATACTATTCTGATCAAGCTCTTGCCGAATTTGCTCTAAGTCTTTATGAAATTCTTCTGCAGCTCAGATTTCTTTTGCTTTTTAATTTGTTCAAACATTCTCTGTGTTCTCTTCCCCAGTATCCGTTAGAGAGCTGTTGTGTTGAGAGCTGAAATGGTGCTTGGGGAAGGAGATCTGCTGTGTTTATAAAGAATCAGGGACAACAGATTCTTGTAGATATTTGCATTTAATAAATATCTTTACTGAGACAGAATAATGAAATAGAAGTATATGGGCTTTCTTCCCTGTAATTTGACTCTGCGAACCAAATTTTTTGAATTTAACCCTTTTTAGCTGATGCTTTTACATATGGGAATTGTAGTTGCCCACCCTTAGTTTTATTTAGAATAGAGAGAGTTAAGTTATTGTCACTACCTAGGAAAGCCTCTCGTGAAAGATGTCATTTTTGGAGAAAGCTGTCACATGAGTAAAAGTACAAAGACATTATAACTGAATTAAAAAAAATAAATAAATTCAGTGTTGGCATTTTTCTTTTGTATACAAATGCCACTTAGACAAAGTACATTTTTGATAAATTTTTAAATGTATGAAGATTTAGCTTAGGACTTCAATAGCATTCCTTTAAAAATATATGAATACATTTTATATAATATATACTTATATATAACATATGTGTAATATATATATACACACACACACACACATATTGTATCTTGATTGGTTTTAAAACTCAGAGTCCAATTAGTGTTATGTGTATATGGATATGGGACCATCCACGGACAGCCTACCAGCAGCCACACACCTCGCTGAAGAAAAATGATTCCTATTTTTTTGGAGCTATGAACTTCTAGTAGCTTCTCAGCTTGGGGTGGAGCCTTGTGAGCAGGCACCCCCACTCCATACATGCTGCTGTGTGGGTTCTCTTAATCTTGTGTTGGTAGTCATAGCTGCTCCTGCGTGCATTAGCTTTATCCTGTCACAGAAGAATGCATTTCACATCCTCCCTCCTCATCCTCTGTGACGTCATGATTGGGGGTTGTTACAGATGCAGCCCATCTTTTAGGAAGCCCTCAATATGGATCTCATGCACATGGATAGCTTGAGAATCTATTTTTCTAATGTGTAGTACTTTGATGTTCATATTACCGTGTCAGTAGATGTGTAACACACACACAAACACACACACAAACACACACACACACACACACACACACACACACAGAGAGAGAGAAAGAGAGAGAGAGAGAGAGAGAGAGAGAGAGAGAGAGAGAGATCTTTCAGATTTACCAGAGTTTGTTACGGGCTCTGTAGTGCACCAATGAAATAAATATTTATGTAAATCTCCTACTTATGTAGGGCATCATGTGTTGTGGGGAAGAAAGGTTCAGTTCAGAAGAGTTTCTGTGGGCCTAAGAATGAAATGCAGTGAATAGAGTACATGCCAGCGTGGGTGAGACCTTGGACCAGAAGAAAACAAGACATGAAACCAAAGTGTTTATTTGACACGGTCTATTTTATTCACAAGATATTTCTGGTTTTATGACATTTACCTTAGCTACGTAGCCTTAGTTTTTCACAGCAAGAGCTATGAAGGAGAAATGTAGACTGCTGCTGTTGATGTTTATGTCAAGGAATACAAGCCAAGTTTTGTAATTTCAAAATGTAATTTTAGGTTTCTCATCCTAGCTTTGCTTTGTAATTAATAATTTCACCAAATCTGTTTTCATAGATATTTTGTATATAATATGTGACATTTAATTTTTACTAGAGGCCAATTGCTTTTTTCCTTTTTTATTCTACCTCTGGTCTCCAGCTTTGGGTGCCACTATTAGGAAATCAGCAAGAAGATATTTATGACTTTTCTAACAGCACTTTTGCATATAAATTGTAGTTAAAGATGTAGATTGACAGCTAAACAGACTTTATTTTCTTAGTTTGGGTAGGACACCGCTTACTTTGTCTTGTTATATCTGACTGAAACTGTTAGAATCTTTTTTCCGTAATTCATAGTTTTAAATTTTCCATTGATGATATAGAAAATAGGACAGTGTACTTGACTGTACTGTCATGTAAAGATTCAGCTGGAAAGGAGCATGCATGTTAGCATGGTAAGATAGACTAGCTTGTTTCTCCTGCCCACCTTTTGAGCTCGGAACCTGGGCCGTCATGTTTACCTAACACTTATGGGCAAATGGAGCCTGAACTTGCACAGCAAGCACTTTATCCTCTGAGCTTTCTCCCTAGCCACTCCTGAAGTGTTTTTTTTTTTTTTTTTTTTTTTAATAATGATCTTTAAGACCCAAACTTTCTCTGAGAATTCTTTCTTGGTCCTTTCATGCAGATAAGGTACAATTTCCCTGTCTTCTCTGAGCACTTACCATTTATTCTTGCCATTATACACACTTACCACAATGCATTAACTTTATTTATGCCTTTGTCTCTTGAACTGAATCTTGTCAGTGTGCCAAAGGCTCTAACCAGAACCTGATACCTTTAATAAAAACCATGAAATGACTGAAACTTGAATGAATGAGCCCGATTTACTTGGGGATTCTTTGTTTCTGCTTATAGATTATTCACACATTCCTAACTGATGACTATCATTTTAGACACGGTTCTCTGTGCCTTTTATGTCTTAGTTCTGACACATTACCTAGCTCAGTAGTTTTATTGTTGCATGAATAAATTGGATTTAGGACTATATTTTGCATTGGTCTTAGTAAGCATCTGTACCTCTAGATTAGTCACTGTAGTATTAAAATTTAACGTCCCTAGATGTGATCTTTTTGTTTGTTTTGAATTTAAGGATTTGTTGCTCTGTCTTTTCCAACCCTTCAGTCAAAGTTCACTAAAGGATTTCAGAGACTATTTTAAGGATCTAAATGAAAAGAATCCATTTGCTCTGAAATATCAAGAAATAAACAGCAAATGATGGTTTCTCTAGTAAGAAGGCAAAATTGAAAAGAGGTTTTGTTTGCATTCTTGAAAATGATAGGCCATTGTTAAGAGCGATGAAATATTTTTCAAATTATGCTGTAACTTGTCTAAAAGTGACAAGACAATAGAATAAAGAGGAAATTATTTCATTAGCTTGTATATTGTTGCTAATTCTGTGCAGTGACTCTAAGGGACATTTGAAGAAACAAATGTGACTATTTCCTGAAAGAAAAAGTAGCTTCCAGACAGGCTTTCCGTGGGAGAACTATCATTTTCCACTAGATCTAAAGAGAGCTATAGGTCAGGGTAAAGAAAAGCATCAAAGTTTTAAGGTGGTCAATAAGAATGTTTTAAATCAGTGGAAAAAAAACACTGGTTCATTATCCTGTGTTTACATTTAACTTTTGAGGAAATTGTTTCTTAATACATTATTAGGCAAAGTTTTAGTAGGGTTTTTGTTTGTTTGGGTTTCTTTGGATCTCACATATCTTTAAAATAATCCTGGCTGATACATAGATTATGGTCATCCAAAAGTTTATTTATGAAATTAACATCAAAATTGTTATCAAAAATTTTAAAGCAAATAGTTGTATTTAGGCAAATTATTATAAAATGAATATTATTTAAGGAACATGTCATGACTCTTACATTTTTTAAAAAAGTGAGGCCAAAATTATGACTTTGGGGAAATATTTATTTTGTAACCAGGTCAATAACCATAGTTTTGTGAGTCTTTATTTACTGATCTTTTACTTGCTTATACAAGTAGTAATTAATAGAACTCAATATGTTCCTAGGGCATAAGTATCTGTACCCTTTCAAACTACTATCTCTTTGCTTTGTTCCTCCTTCATCACACAACAAACTCTTCATCATCTTTTAGCTTCATTTGTGGCTGGCCTTCTAGAGAACCTGTGTGTCAGTCGTATTATGTATTTCTTTGTGGTATAGTCTAATAAGCTCTCATACCAAAACATAATTGTTAATAATTTATAATATGTAAATTCCTTGAAGATAGTGGTTGTTCCTGTTTGATGTTTATTTCATTAAGTACACAACCCATAACACAACTAAATTTTTTTTAAAAAAATGAATGAATTGTAATTCTTGTCATATAGAAATATAAATTTTATTCACTTTCCATTCTCTGTGTTCTTAGGCCTGTTTCACGTTTCATTCTTTTGTATCAAGTCTTCCTTTTTTTCTTCTTCTTCAGTGTTACACTTAAGGCAGGAATTGTCTGAAGTGTTTGTAGGGAAAAACTGTTATAAGTCCATTGGTGAGTGCTACTTCTTTGTATAGATGGTTTGATTTCTGATGAAATGGCATTTAGAAAAATCCTGAGTTTTCACTAGAAACTTCTTTCTTATAAACATATTAATAACATATTTGCTTAAATGTATGTAAAAGGAATACAGATTTATAAATTTGAACAGAACACTTCCAATTCTGCAAAAAATACCACAGCACTTCCCAGACCTCTTCTTTCTCTCCTCCAAAGTTTATCTAAGGGGGAATGCTAATAATAGACACACAGTTCCTTTACTAGACAGCAGCAGATGAGAACTACAGTGTCATTTGTGTGCTTCCTAAATGTGGACTGGTGCTGGGAATGTACCAGGCCGTGTGGAGAACCAGTCCTTTTGTAAAGCACCAACTCGTTAAAAGCCCAATACTTCGTGAATTTTTAAAAATTTCCGGATAAAATTAAAAGGGTGTAAATAGGACCTAATATTTCAGTTCAAAATGCTACTAAAGCCATTTTTGTCATCTCCTGGTGTTAGAAGTAGATTTCAGAAAAAGACAAGATCTCCTGAGTAAATTGGGAGCACAGAGATCTTGGAGAGGGTTGAAGGGGAGGGGAGAGGTATGGAGGGGACCAGAGAAAAATGTAGAGCTCAACAAAAATCAATTAAAAAAAAAAGAAGTAAATTTTAGACTTTGGGTTGTTATGTGCCTGAGGGCAGAAGATAGTAATGTTCTCTTAACTTTTGTCATTGTATCTGCCTGGACAAAAACTTCCATGCAAAGGAGAGGTGCCATGATTGCTGTATTTGGAGGAAATTTACATTTTTGTCATCTCCTCATAGGGGAAAGCCCAAAAATCTTTCTATGTTAACTCAGGAAAATGTTTTGTCCTTCAGTTTAGGTTCTAACAATAGTTTTATTTGAAGCACACATAAAATCTATGCAGCAGTAATGGAAAGCACTTTGTAAATGAAGCCTAGAAATTTTTGCACAAGGTGTCAACTATTTTCCCATTAGAATGGTTGTGTGAATAGTTAAATGAGTATAAAGCTAGTTAATTGTTTTTCCGTTTTAATTCGAAAAGCTGAAAATTTACCATACCCCTGAATTTGGTATTATTGGTTGCTACCATTTCCTTTGACCCATCACTCCTCATTTTCAATTAAAGGAAAAAGTTAATATTCAGATTTGCTGATTGGTTGGTTAGTTTTGAGACAATATCTCATTGTATAGCTGAGGCTGGTATCAACTTGTAATCTAGTTGCCTCAGCCTTCCAAGTGGTGACTCCTTCAGGCTTAGATGGGAGTCTTCTTGTGAGGTTTCAGATGTATCATATATTTTCATTTCAGCTCTCTTGTTCTGAAAATTTGTGCTATCCCTTAGCCAGACAGCAAGAACACACAAGGAAAATTCAGGAAAACATTCCTGCATGGCTGTGAAGAAACTTCTGGATTACAAAATGATGCAAAGTCCATTTTTTTTTTAAATTAAGTAAGCAATGGCACTTTTGAGGGAATTTTCTTTTCTGTGGGAATAAATATGTAACTTTTGAGGTTTTCTTTCATTATCAAGGGCATTTTGAAACTTCAACTTTAGATTGAAGACAAAAATAAATAAAGTGGTTCTAGCAAAGGTTCTAATAGTTTACCTGTGTTTGAGGACTACCATTTTTTCCTGGTTCTGTCTGGTACTTATACAGAAGCTCCTTTCATTTTGTAATAGAACAGTTTATGCTCTAGAATATAACCTTTTTGAGGCATATTCAACTACCTTTTTTTACTTAAAGTAACCTCTATAGGGAAACATTTAGGAGATCTCTGGGTTAGATGGTATAGTAAAAGCCCTGTTGGTGTGACTTGGTGAAAGAAGACAGGGCAGTACATAATAGTCTCGCTTCCTGCAGGTAGCTGTAACTGTGAGACACTGTTATGAGGAAGCAGGCAAGAGTGGTCAGTAAGCCAGTGCCCGGCTGTTTCATGTTGTTGCCCTTTTACTGATGCTGTAGGAACTAGTTAGCCAGATGCCTGAGGGCTAGATACATCCTTGGTCACTGAGACTCAGGGATTCAAGATCCAGAAGCAAAGATTCAGTCCCAGTGTACAGAAGGTCAGTGGGAAATAACAGTATCTTTGATATTTTTAGGAATCTCTTAATTCTTTGAATTGAGTAGAGAGGGAAGCTCCTAAAATCCCTGTTTTCTTTTTGCATGTCAGAACTAATACAGAAACTATGCTGTGGATTTGCCTAATATCCAAGGAAGTTACTGAATCCTCTTGTTTAGATAGTTGTTAACTAACATTGCCATGGTAGCATAATAGAAGCCAGATACATAAATTCCAATTACAAAATACCAAATATGCAATCTTTAATGACTTAAGTGGTTCGCTTTTATTAAAAAAATAATTTAAAGTTCTTGTCTGTTGAATTTTTCAAGCAGAGTCTTATCTAAAGATTTACTGTTGTAGGTAGATTTTCCTTATTTTAAAACTAGTAGTACTGACTATCTCATGAAAGGAAGCTATTATATTCTTTATAGCCTCCAAAAAGTTTTGTGAAAGGCCAGAAAGATATTCCAGAGGATTCTTTGTCATTTTACACAAGAATACAATAAAAATATTAGCAATATTTGTTGAGCTACTTATGGAGCACCTTTAGTTTGCAAAATCCTTGGTTGTTGTGTGTTTGTTATTTTCATTGTTTTATAGATAAGGAAATAGAGCTAATAACTTACCCAGTGCTGTGTAACTAATAAATGTTAAAGCTCCTATCAAGAGGTCTCTTTCTCCACCACTGGACTTTAATCTCTTGTACTGCTCTAGATACCATGGGTAGCCAGCCGTTGAAACACTTGTTTTCAGTGATCTTCCCAGTTTCTGTAATGGCTTTATCTGCCTTATCCAGGTATGTTGGGATGATGCACATCTCAGAGTGGTCAGACCGATAAAAATGTGAGAGAAGTATAGTTTGGAGGCCTGGGTCTTCTTAGCACCTATCAAAGCACCAAGGATGATTGACTTTAGCAGAACTGACCAATATGGATGACTAAATCAGGCAAACGTTTTGAGTCAGGGATTTATAACTCACGCTGTTTCACTTGTATTTGCTCTTTATGTGTTTTATATCTTCTAACAAGGAAGACGGTTAAGACGTTATTTCTAGCTTTAGCTATGCCTCTTACTAGCTTTGGAGCTGAAAACAAATCTGCTTAACCTAAACCTCAGTTTTCCTACTCTATATTTTATTGTTCAATATTATTGTTGTTTTAGATGAAATAATGTGTCTGTATGCATACATACATATATGAAACGCTAAATTTAGTGTTTTGAATATAGTAGGAGTACCATAGATTATAATAACTATTATTACAATATTATTTTCATCACTGCCATTAGAGCAAAACAAAAGGGTAAATTAAGAAAATGTTTCAAATGTTTGCTTTGCAAGCTTAAGCAGTTTGTTGTGATAAGTATTCAGTCTTTCCTACCCTCCCCCAGCCTCCTTTATTTCTCTAATTCAACTTTTCATTGTTGATTGTAGAAAAAAAATGTTTTGTTTCCATAGACAAATATTTTATTTAGAAGTTATGTAAAATTTTATAAATATCTCAGTGGTTTGGAAGGAGAATTTTAAAATAACCCTTTGAACATAAAACTTGTTTTACTTGAGCCCAGTTTCCAGCCTAAGAAGATTCAGTCCTCAGTGTTAAAGTAGTAGAAAGAAAGAATGTGTTAGAATATGGTGTCCATTTGTGTCCTTAAGACCACGGAGAAGGTGAGGAGAGAGGAAAGTACACACACTCACTGAGAATCGCGTTTCCCAACTTTCTTATCCTCATTTGCGCTCTTCATCATGGCTCAGCTCTTCATCTCTATCTTAAAGCATGTCTGAAAAATCGCTGATGTTTTTGAAGGAAGCTAAAGTTCCTTTTTAAGAATGTGTTTCTTGATTTGGTTATGGATATTTTTGAAGATATTCTAAATGCTTACTCATACTGTGAGCCTGTGTCATGTAGAGGAGTTACAACTTGTGCTTCAGGAAGCCTGTATTTGGAAGTGCAGGAATTATTTTGGGCTACACATCCAAAGATACTCTGTCTTTCAAGATTTCCAAGTCTTCTTTCAACATTCTGATCTCGGTGTTCTGCTTCACTCAGTGTTTATCTTGTTGCTGTCGTCTTCCTTACCTTGGGAAATTTAAAAGGTCTGGAATGGTATGAAATGGCTAAGAAAGCCTTCTATTGCAGTCATTATCTGTTAGAGCTTTCTGCTAATAGTTATCTGGCTCCTTACTACTTAAGTTCTAACAAGAATTCAGAATCGACTTTCAAATCCAAGGCTGCCTTTAGAGTACATGACGAGAACAAGGCATTATTGTCAAAGGTTGTGATGCAGTAAATGTCTTTTTTAAAAAAAAAAAACCTATAGATTTTAAAAGAAGGGCAATTTAATGACAGAAACAGCATTGAATACTTACTTTAACCAAGTCAGCCTAGAATAGTTGTCTGGATTCCTCACAATGACCTGTGTCCTGGGTTTCCCCCAACCCCCAAAGGTTTCATTTCTTAATGAAAAGCCTGAGATTTTAAACTGTATTTCATTTGGAGTTGTAAAGTAGTTGCTGTATTTCTGAATACTCATGTCAATGCTGTTGTTACCTCGGTGGTGTGTGGATGCTCACACGCCAGAGCTTCTTACTTTTCACTGCCGTCACCACCCTTTTCTTCCTTCCTTCCTGCTAGCTCTGGTAAATAGCCAGATATTTGTTACTATATTTATTCAAAGAATATTTGTGAAGAAACTGTTACACATCATGCATCAAATAATATCAAAGCTGGTTGGTGGTGTAGAATAATGCCCTGACAGGATTTGGTATAGCTAAGAGGAAAAACAAATAGCATTACATTTGTGGAAACGAGTTCAGTGATTGTCAGTAGGATGTTTCCACGTCTTATAACTATTAAAATATGGAGAACATTTGTAGATCTAGACACCTTGGTGATTGCTTTTTCTGAGAGTTCATGAACATTGAGTAATTAGTTGTATTAATCTTATATATCTTTTTACAAATAACTGACAACTGGAGGTGTAGCTCAGTAGACTACTTGACTAATATATGCAGAGTGGTGGGTTTGCTCTCTAACACCACAAAAATTAACAAAACAACCATGCCAATATAATCTGTTTTTAGTTAAATTCTGAAGAAGAATTTGTAAAAATTAGCAGTTTGCTAACATAAGCAAATAAATGAGCAATTTCATTCCTGTGGAAAATATGGAGATGAAACCCGAATTTAATTGTTTATTACATAGATCTGTAAGTCTTCTCCAAGATTTCTTCATTTAACTCCTTTGAGTTGACAATGGATTGCTATTTACTCTACATTATTCGGTTTGGGGCTGCTAGATGACAAGAGAATGCTTTGGCTCATACTTGGAACAATAAATATGGACAGATTTTTCTGGAAATTGAAATGAGCTCCATCTAATGTTCATGTCATAGTATCTTATAGCTGAATCCAGATCCAGGTCTTCCCATGGGACCCCATGTTATGAAATATACCTACTCTTGCTTTGGATCTGAAAACTATATGAAATTTGGGGTATTATAAATGAAGAATTTTTAACTTTTGCACATTAGATGAACTGTATAAATATAGTTATAAGAAGATAACTTATTTGAACAAAATGATATTTTTTTCTCAATAGGGTACTGATAACTTTGTGTAGTATATGTGAGTGTGTGATATATGTGTGTGTGAGTGCAGGGACCAGTATTTGCATTTGGAGGTCAAAGGACAACTTTCTGGACTGATTCTTTTTCCTTTCACCTCTTTTGAGGCAGCATCTTTTCTGCTTCTGCTTTCACTGGGCCACGCTCTGTGCTAGCTGGCTCACAACATCCAGGCCACTTTCTGGTCTTTGAACCTCTGAGGTTCTTGTGCTCCTTACTGTAGGAGCACTGTGACTACAGAGGCAAGCCACTGTGCTTGGTTTCTTTTTGTGGGTCTAGGAATCTAACTCAGTTTGTCAGACTTGAGTGACAATTGCTTTTTCCAGCTGAACCTTCTCACGAGCCCTCTACCTTTTTTTTTTCTTTTTTTTGACGCAGCTTACTGAACATGGAGCTTGCTGCTAGACTGACTGGCCATCTAGCCTGTCTCCCTTTCCTGGTGCTGATGATAGAGGCCTGCTGCCGCCACACCCTCTTTTTTTATTTATGGTTGTGAGCCTAGCCTTTAACGGCTGAGCCATCTCTCCAGCCCACCACACCCTCTTTTTAAGTGGGTGCTTTTAAGTGGGTGCTGCGGATCTAAACTCAGGAGCCTCATTCTTGTGCAGCAAACATTTAACCCACTGAGCCATCTCCAATCCCATCTTTTGATTTTTTCTGGCACACTGGCTCTCTTAGATTCATTGCTTTTCCCTATATTGCTGTTTTACCATTTTCGTGTTGTTGATTTCTTGTCTGATTTTTTTTAATTCTCTTCACTAATTAATATTTCATTTGCCCTATTTTTCTTAGTTTCTTAAGCTATGAAGACTAGTAAATGATCTTCAGTAAGTCCCATTCTGGCGCAGCCATATCAGGTGGGAACGAAAAAAGTCATAAAGCCAGCACAGCCGCTTGACTGTGACCCAGGATGTTGAGCCACCTGATGGCTGCATGCCACTTTTGGCTTTGATCTCCACATGTTGCAAGCATAGGGGGCTTTTAGTATTTGTACAATTTGGGGATATTGGGTTGATGGGAAATTTCTTATGAATGATTTATGCTTTCTCCCAGGAGTGTTGCTTCTAATCTTTCCTAGGAAAGTCCTGAGCATAGTACCCCTCCCACTTTTAGGGGAGATACTCATCTACTTGAAAGTTTTCTTGGAGGTTGTGATACATATAAAGAAACCAGGGATCTGGACTGGAGAGATGGCCCAGTGGTTAAGAGCACTGGCTGTTCTTTCTGGGGCCCTCAGTTCTATTCCTAGCAACCACATGGTGGCTCACAACCATCTGTAATGAGTTCTCGTGCCCTCTTCTGGCCTGCAGGCAGACATACAGGCAAAACATTGTATAGATAATAAATAAATCAATCTAAAAATAAAAAAGTAAGCCAGGGGTCTCTTTCTAAAGGCTATTCTTGAAACATCTGTCCCTGTACTTACTCAGGAACAAGATAATCAAAACAAAGTCAATTTAAAAAGGTCAACAAGATTTGGCTAGAGAAGTTGGCAGCAGATCAGATCACAGGCCTCTTCTTACTGTACACTCCGGCGATTACATGGCATATATAGCAACAAAGTTAGCTTAGCTGGAGTTACCTCTGCCTTACACAGAGACTTATATTGATGGACAAAAACGTGATGTAAAAAACAGTAAAAGAATGAGGTACCAGGAACTCACTCTGTAGACCAGGCTGGCCTCAATTATATTTTTTATTTCTAGCATTTTCATCTCTGTAAATTCAACTATGGTCTTTACTATATTTTAAATATATTTTTTATATTTTCTCATGTGTGTACTTTGTCTTCTTGTATGTCTGTGTCCTGAAAGGTTAGAAGAGGGTGTTAGATTTTCTGGGTCTGGTGCTATGCACTGTTGTGAGCTGCCAGGTGAGTGTTAGGAATTAAACCCATGTCGTCTACAATAGCAGTAATGTTCTTAACTAATGAACCATTGTTCTGGTCCTTATAGTGTCCCTTTTGTATCTCTTTTATTGGCTCTCTGATGTGGGAGTGTCATATATCAATCTGTTGATTTCATTGGTTAAGTAACAAACAAACTGCTTGGGCTCATAGTTTAGAACATAGGTGGGTGGAGTAAACAGAACAGAATGCTGGGAGGAAGAGGAAGTGAGATAAGACGCCTCAGACAGAGACGCCATGCTCCGCTCTCCTGGGCAGAGGCGATTCAGCTCTGACCCAGGATGGACGTAGGCTAGAATCTTGCCAGTAAGCGCACCTTGGGGTGCAACACAGATGATTAGAGATGGGCCAAATTAATAGGTGAGAATTAGCCTAGAAGAGGCTAGAAATAAATGGGCCAAGCAGTGTTTAAATGAATACAGTTTGTATGTTGTTATTTCGGGCATAAGCTAGCAGGCAGCCGGGGTGCTGGGGATGCAGCCCCGCTTGCTCATATTACTACAGCTCTCTTTATCTTGGTTGCGTGTGTGAGTATGTGTTTCAGTTATAGGGCTCAAATCTAAGCCTCACAGATGCCACTGATGTACACTTCTAGCCTCAAGTCTTTATCTTTTGAACTATAAAGTAGTCATACTAACTGTGTTTTGTATGTTGAGTGTGTTTTATTAATTGATTTTTCTCATATTCTGATTACAGATTGTCGTACACATATATTTTTTAGTCTCCCTTCCCCTTTTTGTAGTACTGGGGACTGAACTGAGTACCTTGCATGTGCTAGCCAAGTTTACCACTGAAACAGACACAGCCATCTTTTTATTTTTTATTTTTTGAGATAGTTACTTTGAGTAGACCAGGCTGTCCTTTAATGTGGAGCTCTCTTGTCTCAACCCTCCTCATAGTTGGGAAGACAGGCTCAGGCCATCAGGATTGAGTCAAGTATTCTTAAGCTTTCTCCTGAAGTTTAGTTACTTGAAAATAGTTGAATCCTTCTGATCTTGCTTATATAAAATGACTGTGTTTAGTCTTGACTACTTTCCCCACTGCTGATCCCAAATCCTTCTGAGGTTTATCCCCAGTGCTCCATGCATCCCTGTATTAAAGGCCAGGTACTTTTACTAATCTTTTTGGAGAGTTCCTTCCCTAATCTTGAGTAATTTCCTTATTCAGCACATTTTTTCTGTGTGTTTTTGGTATTATGCTAATTCTCAAGTATTGCTTCTGCATATCTCTGGGATTCAGTGTGCAGTTCTCCTTTAATATTCTCTATTAGTTGAACTTTGTATGCCTTAGTTTTATACTCTAGTTCTTGTTCATCTTAGGGGCTATACTAGGGTCCACCAACATGTCCCTTCTCTGCGTTTTGTTGTGGAAGTTCTGTTGAGGTGTAAGTTGGAGCAGTTGCAGGGCTCATTGTTGTTTTTTTCCTCTTGGAAACTAGTGAATTCTGTTGCCCAATATATTTATGTGTGTATGAATATATATTCATTTATTATTATATATGTGGTTTGGGTTTTGATTAATTTCAGACATGATAAGAAATCTATTTTTTTTAATGTTACCATGGTAGGAAGTAGAAGTCCTGTGTGTCTTTTTTATATTAAATGTGATAGGAGAACATTCTATTTTCAAGATTAAAGAAAAGAGACTATTCATACGGATAGACATTTGTAGATGGTGTTTTAGAGGAACAGTCCTTGTGCTTTCCTTTTTATTTTTCTTTATATACAGTATATTCACAGTTGAATTATATAATTATATATAATAATGAGATGTAAATCACTACTTCCAATCTATTTTATTATAATTAGATTGGATTTAGTACTTGATGAAAATCTGCTGAAAAGAATGCATGTTATATTTTTTAAATGTCTATTTTGTTCCTGGTATTATTCCAGCAGTATAGAAAGAGCCCAGAGATAATCTTTCTGTTGTTTGAATATTACTGTATCTACATTGTATTCTGATCATAAACATCCCTGTCCATGGCACAGTGCCTCCATAATAAATCCCAAGGGGTAGAAGGATTTTTGTTTGTTCTTTTACACGGTTTCTAAGAAATTAACCATCTAATTTTGAAAGAGATTAAGGGTCAGATTTTATTTATTTATTTATTTATTTATTTTGGTTTTTCGAGACAGGGTTTCTCTGTGGCTTTGGAGCCTGTCCTGGAACTAGCTCTATAGACCAGGCTGGTCTCGAACTCACAGAGATCCACCTGCCTCTGCCTCCTGAGTGCTGGGATTAAAGGCGTGCGCCACCATCGCCCGGCAAGGGTCAGATTTTAAAAATTATGAATCAGTGCAAAGTTTGTTTATGTATATGCATATTTAAGTGCTTATAAATTAGTCGATTTTACACTTACTTTCATTTTATTATTGTTCACTTTGTGTACATACAAATGAAAGCTTTTTCATTGATGTTCTATAATTTTAGACACATGTATGGAAGATGGTTATTTTAATTCTCCTGTTTGTTGCATACAGTTTCGTGCACAGTTCTAGTTACTTTAGTAGATATCTATACTTTAGTATAGATAAAACAGTAACTTCAGCACTAAATACATATTCTGAAGTACTGTAGGTAATTAATAGTTAATTTGACCTCATCAGTTCTGCAAAATGTTTAAAAAGCTGTAAAATACCTGTTTCATCTCATTTGTATAAAGGATTGTATTACTGTCTCAGTTTAGGTTCCACCACATGTAACTTAGAAATTAAGTTCCTACAAAAGACAGTGGTGATAAGAATAGATGTTTCGTTCTTTATAATTAGATTTTGAAATAAGAATCAATCCGTTATTTAATATTCACAGTTTTGCAAAAGAATATGTGGTGTTTCCTATGGGTGTGATGATAAACACCAGAAAGTTGCTATCTTTAAACAACAGGCATTTTTTTTTTTCCTATTATCGTTTTGGAAGTCAGAAGTCAGAAATGATTTCCTCTGGGCTGGAACCAAGTGTTTAAAGTCTGTATTTCATAGGGAAGCTCTAAGAGAAAAACATTTACTTTCCCAGTTTTCAAAGGATGCATTTCTCACTCCTAGGTCTTTCTTGCATCTTAAATGCAAGCAGTCATGTACCCCTTTTTATCTGTAGCAGAGTCTCCGTATGGCTCTCTCTTCTATGGCTACTCGTGATTATCTTTACCACCCACCTAGATCACCCTGGGCAGTCTCCCAGTCTCCGGATCCTTAATCACATATTCCAGGTTTTCTTTTGCCATATAAAGTAATATTCATAAATTTTAGAAATTAAGATGCTAATATCTCTGGGAGATTACTGTTTAGCCTACCACCAAATTTTATTTATAGGTTTAAGCCAAAATGGAGTGCAGAGTACTGGTAAAGTTCACATAAAAACAAACATATTAGAAATTAGTCAAATTTGGAAAGAAGTAGAACCGATAGGTCTATAATATAAGTAAAAGATCCTGGAGTACATGTGTTCTTTTTCAACAGTTTATATTACTGAATGATTGTTTGTTTGTTTGTTTCAGACGGAAATAAAGGAGACAATTTCTATATTTTTTACTGCATTTCTCTTATGTCTTGTCTTTCACTTCTCTATAAAACTGTTGCTAGTTATGAATTCACAAGTTGAAACAGTCATATAACCTGACACTGAGATTAATGCAGAATTGCTTTATTTGATATTTAATGTATCTGTAGAGACCTTTTCATTGTTACGCTCCTTAAGTCACTTCACCTCCTCTTATATCTTTGTTAATTTTATCACCACTACAAAACTGATCATTTTGTCACCAAAGGTGATACCTCAAATAAGGAGAAAGATTTTAGGAAACAGCTTTAAAGATTTCTTAGCTCTCAGGAGATCTTAAATCTCAACTACATAATTCATTTCTGGTCTTGTTCATTATTATGCCAGTCTTTAGGATTAATCCTATACAGTTGAAAAGATTCACTTTGTAACTCTTTTTGGTATGCTTAATAATCTGTAGAGATACTAATAAGCATGGTATAGCAAAGTATACATATGTTATGTGGTGTAATATAAAAGACAAATGTTCACATTTCTATCTCTGTACTACAGAATACCAGAAGGCCCTATTGATCAGGGGACAGCTACAGGAAGAATCCGTGTTTTAGAAGAACAGCTTGCTAAGGCCAAAGAAAAGATTGAAAATTATAAGAAACAAGCCAGGAATGGTATGTGATTCTTTTCCATTTTAATATAGTGACTTTTGCACAAATATTGAAAATTCCTCTTACCAGATGTTAGAAATATTCTTACTTCCTATTCTTTGCAGGTCTTGGGAAGGATCATGAAATCTTAAGAAGGAGGATTGAAAATGGAGCTAAAGAGCTCTGGTTTTTTATACAAAGTGAATTGAAGAAATTAAAGAATTTAGAAGGAAATGAACTCCAAAGACATGCAGATGAAATTCTTTTGGATTTAGGACATCACGAAAGGTACTTTGTCCTTAGGTGCTTTTTTTGAGCTTCCATAAAGATTATAAGTTATGAATGAGGCATTGAGACTTCGTCTAATTTATGTGCTGATTAATCAGTGGTACTGTGTTTAAGAGTGGGGGATTATTTGATATCTAGTGGTGTCAGTTATTGGTACGTGAAAGTGTCCCCTCTCAGAGTCCATTGTAACAGTTGGCATTTGAAGCAGAGCATGTGGGCTGGAATTCACACTGAAGCTGCAGATAATGTTTCTATTTTCTAAACGTTACAAACTTAAAAATGGTATCTTTGAGGGGTTTCTAGTGAAAGGTTAGCAGGTTTGGGTAAAGGAGAGTATCCTGCTAATTGTTCTGTTTATTTTCTAGAGAGGTTTGCCTAGTATCTGCCTATTTAAAGTTGTTTCTCCTCTTTACACATTTTGGTGTTAGTGTCCTACAGATAAAATGTACATGAGAATCATTCTAAGTAAGGTGAAACATCCTTTGGCTTATTATAGTTAAAAACCTGTGTTCTCAGTAGGATTCTCCTGGGAATTACTGTCTTATTAGTGAATAATGAAAGAAAAATGATTGTGTTAGGACAAGCTACCGCTGTGAAGAGAAAGTGAATTAAGCCATACAAACTAGAGAGTCACATATATTAACGTCATCAACACTATGACAATGACTTTGAAGTATTGATCTCCTATTTTAAGTAAAATTACATACAGAATCTTAGTGGACTAGAATGGCTTTAGGACTGTTGATTTATAGAAATATGATAGTATGTCTTTAAAGGGCTGTTGAATTTTTTTAGGCCCCCAAATAGGCAGTCCCCTTGAAATTTTTGCGCTAGCTTGCAGTAAGGCCATACTTAGACCATTAGGTCAAATGTTGACTAATTGTATCCTTAATAGGCTTCTACCCTAAAACTGATTCTCTATTCCAAGCTTCTATTAAACAGGCCTTTGTGTTTATGTAGTTTGTTTATTATAGCTTTATAGAAAAAATGCAGATTAAAACAAGATTTGACATAAGTAGATATGTGGTATAAAACCAAAATTTGAATATTGACTTCTGATGAAATAGTTAGTCGAATGATTTATTTAAATTACTTGATGAGAATTTAATTCTCAGGTCTTTTCTAAATGAAGATAATTTAAAATTATTTTGTAAATATAATTTGTGCATATGTTTTTCTAATTATGTATATAAATTAAAAATGAATACAATAAACAAGCCCATGATAAATGTCCGTAAATTGCAATTATATTTTATTGTTAGTTGAACTTTTAAAATATTATAATAAGTCCTGGCATTGCCTTTTAGTGTATATTAAATAATGATATTTCACTGAAAACAAAATGCAAAGTACAAGTACACAAGTCATTTCTTATTGTCTTAAGTAGAAATCATAATGAATCTGGGAAAAAGCACAGAATAGTAATTTAACTCCAGGAAGGCAGATTAGAATGTAACAATACAAATAACGAGCAAACGCGGCAACACATTAGAGAAGTAATCTTAAAACAGTGAATACAGGAAGGATTTGTATCATATAGAAAATATCCTCATACTGACCATTTTTAAATCCTTAAAGTATAAGAACTGAAGTGGACTTCTGTGTGTCCTCCCCTGGGCTTTGTGTATCATATAGAGCTTCATCTTTATTTTCCTTAGTGTCTCTGTCTCTCTCTCTGTCTCTGTCTCCCCCCCAGGTGTGTGTCTCCCCCCCACAACATTGGTAGATTCACAGAATATTAAAATACCACTAAGAATTCTTATATACACTAAAATCACTGTCTTTTTAAGTGTCTTTTATTTACCTCTTAATTTATAGTATACTTGTTATCTGTTTTATTTTTGAAGGAGTCCAAATTATGGTATGTAAGTTGTCTCTGAACTAACAGATTTGTTTTTTTCTGAAAAATCATTTCAAGTGTAAATGTATCAAAATCTTGCTTAGATTTCTCTGTGAACCTCTCTTTTTTTGTTCAATCTACAGTTAAGGGAAAAACCTCTAAATGATTTTAAGTGAGGCATATAATTTACTGATAAATGATGGATTTTGGATGTAGCTCAATGATAGAATGCATCAGTAGATGTGGTTGGCCTTGGAGCCAACTGCCAAAACCCAAATTGTGAATATACAAGTTGTACATTTTTGATGATTTGTTTAAAATGCATACATATTGTGTAATGATTTCTGGAGTTAAATGAGTGAACATACCCTTTACCACACCATTAATGTGTGTGTGTTGATAACGTGCTGTCTTACAAGTTTCAAACAAACCAGTCATGCATTGCTAACTCATGCCAGTACAACAGATGTCCAGAACCTATTTCATTTCATAACCTAATGTTTGCACCAATTGACAACATCTTCGAATTTCATCTACTTTCTAACCCTAGGCACACTATGCTTTTTATGTGGTTGAAGTTTTGTCTCTAAGTAAACACATTACAGTATTTGTTTTTCTCTCACTGGCTCATTTCACTTAGTATAATATTCAACAGAGTTATTCATGATGCTAGAAATGGCATGATTTCTTTTCCTTTAAAAAAATTCATTGACAATTTCATATATAATCTGTATAATGTTAAATGATCATCTCAATCTGATGTAGGTGGGCCTTCTATCTATCTGTTGTTTCATTGGTTAATTAATAAAGAAAACTGCTTGGCCTGATAGGTCAGAACATAGGTGGGTGGAGTAGACAGAAGAGAATGCTGGGAGAAAGCAACAGATTCAGGCCTATGTGATGAAGCTCCGCCCAAGATGGACATAGGCTAGAATCTTCCCGGTAAGCCACCATCTCGTGGTGCTACACAGATTATTAGATATGGGTTAAAGCAAGACATGAGAGTTAACCAGTAAGAGGCTAGAGCTAATGGGTCAAGCAGTGTTTAAAAGAACACAATTTGTGTATTGTTATTTCAGGGCATTAGCTAGCCAGGCAGCTGGGAGCTGGGTGGCAGGAACACAGCCCACACAGCTCCTTCTACATCAATCCACCGTTTCTCATCTTCTACTCCCTACCTCCACTTTGTATTCCCTAACATATTCTCTTCCCAACTTCATGTCTTCTCTTCCTTTCCTTTTAATGATTTTTTTATGTTGTATTGTGTGTGTATTTATATAATCATCAGTTAAGTAACACTTAGATTGCTGCTAGATTAGTTATTGTGAATAATGCTGGTTAATTCAATATATAGATTTCATTTCATTTGGATATTTACTCACAAGTGGGATTGGTCATGTGTTCCCAAGAACATTACAAGGTTCCCTTTTCTCTAAAATCTCTCCAGTACTTATTTTCTCTTCTCTAACCCTTCCCTCCCTTGCTGACCACTCTCCTCCTCTCCTCATCCCCTCTGTTTTTGTTCATTTGTTTATTTGCTTTGCAACAGAGAAAACCAATTCTATGTACTATGTACTTCAGGTTGTCCTCAAGCTCATGATTCTCCTGCATTAGTCTCCCAGATCCTAGAATTATAGACCTATACCACCATACCTTGCTCTCTCTCTCTCTCTCTCTCTCTCTCTCTCTCGCTCTCTCTCCTTATTTATCTTTTCTCATTTATTTCCTTCCAGTCTCTCTCCTCCCTCCTCCACCTTTCCTCTCCCCTGGGTCCACTCCTCGTTTTCCCTTCAGAAATGACCAGGCTTTTCAGATATACCAACCAAACATGGCATATCAAGTTGTAGTAAGACTACACATACCCCCTTATATTAAGGCAAGATAAGGCAGCCTAGTAGGAGGAAAGGGTCCCAAAGCAGGCAAAAGAGTCAGAGACAGCCCCCAATCCTACTGTTAGGAGCCCCATAAGAATACCAATCTATACAACCATAACATATGCAGAGGACCTAGGTTAGAACCATACAGGCTCCATGATTATTGGATCAGTCTCTGTGAGCCCGTATAGACCCTGACTAGTTAATTCTATAGGTTTTTTTTTTTTTTGTGACCCTTCTGGCTCCTACAATCCTTCTTCCCCCTCTTTCACAGGTTTCTTCAAACTCAACCTACTGCTTGGCTATGGATCTCTGTATCTGTTTCCATCAGTTGCTGGATAAAACCTCTCTGATGACACTTATGCTAGGCTCTGGTCTATGAGTATCACAAAGTAGCATTAGGAATTATTTCATTGACTTGGGTTTTTTTTTTTTTTTGGTCATGTTTAGTTTTATCGTAGGTCTTGGGTCTATCCAGACTCTGGTTCCTGGCCCTCCAGGTAGTGTATGTAAGGCATGGACTTCCTGTCATGGCAGGGGTCTCAAGCTGGACCAGGCATTGGTTGGCCACCCCCACAGTTTCTGCATCACCTTTACCCTAGTACATCTTGCAGGCAAGGACAAATTGTAGGTCAAAGGTTTTGTGATGAGGTTGGTGTCCCAATCCCTCTACTGGAAGCCTAGCTTGGTTATAGAAGATGGCCAGATCAGGCTGTGTATCCCCTAGTACTAGGAGTCTTAGCTAGGGTCACCCTTGTAGATTGTGGGAGTTTCCATTGCACTAGGTTTCTACCTTGACCTCTAAATCACCCCCAATTCCAGTCATCTCCTCCCCCACTTGTCCCCCTGTTTCTATCCCCACCTACTTTCCAGTTCATCCATGAAATGTATTCTATTTTCCCTTCTCAGGGTGATTCATGTGTTCCCTTGAGCCTTCCTTGTTACTTAGCCTTCCTGGGGCTGTGCTATTGGTCTTCTGTTCAGGAAGTTGTCTACTGTGGCAGTGCATTCAAGGCTCACTTTTTCTTCTATAAGATTCAGTGTATCTAGTTTTATGTTGAGGTCTTTGATCTACTTTGACTTGAGTTTTGTGCAGGGTTATAGATATGGATCTATTTGCAGTCTTCTGCATAGTGATACCCAGTTAGACCAGCACCATTTGTTGAAGATGCTTTCTTTTTTCCATTTTATAATTTGGCCTTTTTTTTTTGTTAAAAAATCAAACATCAGATGTTCATAGGTGTACAGATTTTCTTCTGGGTCTTTGATTTAATTCCATTGATTGTCTGTTTTTATGCCAGTGCTATATGGTTTTTATTGCTATAGCTCTGTAGTACAGCATGAAATCAGAGGTGATGATACCTGCAGAAGTTCTTTTATTGTACAGGAGTGTTTTAGTTGAGTATTGTTCTTTCAGGGTCTGTAAAGAACTGTGTTGGAATTTTGATGGGAATTGCATTGAATTTGCAAATTGCTTTTGATAAGATGACCATTTTACTGTGTTAATCCTACTGATCAATCTTCTGATATCTTCAATTTCTTTCTCCAAAAGACTTGAAGTTCTTGTCATACTTTACTTGCTTGGTTAGGGTTAACCCGAGATATTCTTTGGGGCTGTGGTGAAGGAAAGTATATTTCTCATCCCTTTTGTCATTTGTATATAGGAGGGCTACTGTTTTTTTGTTTGTTTTTTGAGTTCATCTTGTTTCCAGCTACTTCACTGAAGGTTTTTACCAGCTGTAGGAGTTTCTCCAGTAGAAGTTTTGGGGTCGCTTATTTATACTATCATATCATCTGCAAATAGTGATACTTTGACTTCTTCCTTTCCAATTTGTATCCCCTTAATCACCTTTAGTTGTCTTATTTCTCTAGCTAGAGCTTCAAATACTGTTTTGAATACATGTGGAGAGACTGAACAGCCTTGTCTTATTCTTGATTTTACTGGAATTGCTTTGAATTTCTATTTCTTTAATTTGATGTTGGCTATTGGCTTGCCCTTTATTATATTATGTCCCTTGTATCCCTGCTCTCTCCAAGCCTTTTATCATGAAGCTGTGTTAGATTGTCAAGGCTTTTTCAGCATATAATGGAATGATCGTGTTAGTTTGTTTATATGGTGAATTGCATTGACAAATTTTCATATGTTGAACCATCCCTGCATCTCTGCGATGAAGCATGCCTGACCATAGTGGACAGTTTTTTTTTTTAAATGTGTTCTTGGATTTGATTTGCCAGTATTTTATGGAGTATTTTTGCATCAATGTTCATGAGGGAAATTGGTCTGTAATTCTCTTTCTTTGTTGAGTCTTTTTGTGGTTTGGGTGATAGGATGACCGTGGCCTCATAAAATGAATTTAGCAATGTTCTTTCTTTTTTTTTATTTTGTGGAATAATTTGAGGAGCATTGGTATTAGCTCTTCCTTGAAAGTCTGGTGAAATTCTAACCAAAACTATCTGGCCCAGGGCTTTTTGGTTGGGAGACTTTTAATGACTGCTTCTATTTCCTTAGGGGTTATTGTTCTATTTAAATTGTTTATCTGATCTTGATTTTCTTTTGATATGTGGTATCTATCAAGAAATTTATCCATTTCTTTTAGATATCCTAATTTTGTGGAGTACAGCCTTTTAAAATATGAGCTAACAATATTTTTGATTTCCTCCATGTCTGTTGTTATGTCCCTCTTTTTGTTCCTGATTTTGTTAATTTGGATATTTCTCACTGCCTTTTAGTTAGTTTGGATAAGGGTTTGTCTATCTTGTTGATTTTTCTCAGAGAAAAAATTCTTTGTTTCATTGATTGTATTGTTCTCTTTGTTTCTGTTTTATTGATTTCAGTCTCCAGTTTATTTTCTGGTATCTACTCCTCCTGGTGTGTGTGTGCTTCTTTTTGTCCTATAGCTTTCAAGTGTGTGGGTTAAAATCCTAGTATGATATCTGTGCAGTTTCTTTGTGAAGGCATTTAGTGCTATGAATTTTCCTCTTAGCACTGTTTTTGTTGTGTCTTGTTATGGCATGTTGTATATTCATTTTCATTGAATTCTAGGAAGTCCTTAATTTTTTTCTTTCTGCCTTATTCCAGTAGTCGTTCCATAGAGAGTTGTTCAGTTTCCATGAGTTTGTAGACTTTCTGTTGTTGTTAAAATCCAGCTTTTATCCATGGTAGTCTGATAGGATACAGGGGGTTGTTTAACTTTTCTCATATCCCTTGAGGCTTGGTTTCTGACAGGGTTATGTGGTAAATTTTGGAGACTGTTCCATGAGGTGTTAAGAAAAAGGTATATTCTTTTGTGTTTGGGTGAAATATCCTGTAGATATCTGTTCAGTCCATTTGAGTCATAGCATCTGTTTAGCTTATGTCTGAATGACCTGTCCATTGGTGAGAGTGGAGTATTGAAGTCTACCACTATTATTGCATGGGGTTTGATATGGGATTTAAGCTTTAGTAATGTTGCTTTTACAAATGTGGGTGCCCTTGTGTTTGGGCATAGAGGTTAAGAACTGAGATACTATCTTGGTAGATTTTTTTCCTTTGATGATATGAAGTATCCTTTTCCATCTCTTTTGATTAATTTTGGTTAAAAGTTTATCTTGTTTGATATTCGAATAACTATACCACCTTGCTTCTTGGGTTCATTTCTTTGGAAAAATCTTTTCCCAAATCTTTACTATGAGGTAATGTCTGTCTTTGATGTTGACGTATATTTCTTGTACGCAGCAGAAGGATGGATCCTGTTTTCCAATCCATTCTGTTAGCCTGTGTCTTTTTATTGGGGAGTTGAATGCATTAATATTGAGAGATATTAATGACCAATGAATGTTATTTTGTTGTTCTTGGTAGTGGTAGTCTGTCTCTCTTTCTCTCTCTCTCCCTTCCCTTTCCTCCCTCCTTCCTTTCCTCTCTCTCTCCCCCTCCATCCTTCATTCTCCCTCGCTCCTTCTCTCCCTCCCTCCCTCCCTTTCCCTACCTCCCTGTTCCCCCATCTCTGCCTCCCTTCTTTAGGTTTTGCTGGTGTAAGATTATTTATTTCCCATGTTTTCATGGGTGTTGTTGCTAGCCTCCTTGAGTTGGAGTTTTCTTTCTAGTTAGGGCTGTATTTGTGAATTGTTTAAATTTGACTTTGTCTTGGAATATCTTGTTTTCTCCATCTGTGGTGATTGAAAGTTTTGATGGGTATAGTAGTCTTGCCTGGCATCTGTAGTCTCTTAGAGTCTTCAAGATATCTGTCCAGGAGCTTTTGACTCTTAGAGTCTCTATTGAGAAGTCAGGTATAATTCTAATTGATCTGCATTTTTATGTTACTTGGCCTTTTTACCTTGAAATTTAATATTCTTTCTTTGTTCTGTATGTGTAGTGTTTTGATTACTTATGTGGTGGTGGGGACTTTCTTTTCTGGCCTAGTCTAGTGTTTTGTAAGCTTCTTGTATCTTTGTAGGCATATCCTTCTTAAACTTAGAAAATTTTCTCCTATGACTTTGTTAAAAATGTTTTCTGGGTCTTTGAGCTGTGATTCTTCTCTTCCTTTTATTCCTAGTTTTCTTAAGTTTGGTCTTATCATAGTGTTCCAGATTGCCTGGATGTTTTCTGTCAGGAATGTTTTAGATTTAGCATTTTCTTTGACCAGTGTATCTGTTTGTTGCATTGTGTCTTCTATGCCTGAGATTCTCTCTTCCATCTCTTGTATTCTTTTGTGATGCTTGCGACTGCAGTTCTGTTCGCTTACCTAGATTTTCCAGGATTTCCTTAGCTTGTGGTTCCATTCTCAGGTCTTGAACAGTTTTATTCATTTCCTTTGCCTATTTGTTTCTTCTTAGCTTTCTTTAAGGTATTTGTTTATTTCTTTCCATTTATTGTTTGTTTTTTCCTGGATTTCTTTAGGCAATTTATTCATTTCCTTTTTAAGGACCTCCATTATCTTCAAAAGTTGATTTTAGGTTGTTTTCTTGTGCTTCCACTGTGTTAGAATGTTCAGAACTTGCTGTAGTAGGATAACTGGGCTCTGGTGGTACCATATTGTCCTGGCTGTTGTTGATTGTGTTCTTGAACTGGCCTCTAGGCATTTGGGTTTGGGATAATTATAGGTTTAGGTACGGATTTCTAAGTTTGTTTTTGTTGGATGATTGTGTTTTCCCTGGTTTCTATTTCTCTCTGGTCTTCTGGCCTAGTGGCCTGTGGTCCTGGTGCCCTGTGAGGCCTCTCTGGTCTAGTAGGGTGCCTCCACTTGGGTGTTGGCGACCTGCTTGGCCTCTGGATCTCTGGATGCAATGCCAGTGTTGCCTTTGGTGGTTTGGGGGTTCTGGGAACCAGTGTGACCTCTGGTAGAGCAGGAGCTTCTGTTGTAATTGTGGGCTAGGATATGGTAATGAGGGCAGGCTTTGGGGGAGGGGCTGTTGGGAGGAAGGCTGGGCTGCTTCTGACCTGTTGGTTGTTTGCCACTGGGGGGGTTACCTGGGGTTCTGGGTACCAGTGTGGCTGGCCTCTGGTAAAACAGGGGTCTTTTCCCTTAGTTGGGATATGGTGATGAGTGGATGGAGGCTGTTGGGGGAAAGCTGGGTAGGATTTAGGGGGTGTTGGTGATCTCTGGGCTGGGTCTCACCTGGAGTTTGGGGTACCAATATGATCGCTTGGTAGAGCACAGGGGCTTTTGCCTGAGTTGTGGGTTGGAATATGGTGACTCCCTTATCTTTTTTATATTTTATAATAACTGCTCTAACAAGTGTGAGAAGATACATTGAAATTTTAGTTTGCATTTCTCTGACTGGCAGTGATTTAAGCACCTTTTTATGTACCTGTTGGCCATTTGTATATTTTGTTAGGAAAAGTCTATTTAAGTCCTTTTTCTATTTCTAGTCAGGTTGTTTATTTTGCTTATGAGTACCTTATGTGTTTTAGTTATTATCCCTTATTGAGTATATAATTAGAAAATTATTAAAATTAGACATAATTATACTTATAAGCAAGTATCATACTGTTATGTTTATTATAGATTTATAGTTTTGAGTCAGGAAATGTGATATCTTTAGGTCTGCTCTTCTTTCCCAAGATAATTTCACATGTTATGAGTCTTTTTGGTTCCAAATATAATTTTAAGACTACTTTATCTGGCTCTGTAAAAAATGACATAGGAAGTTTTATAGGAACTACACTGAATCTGTGGATCACTTTGTGTAGTATGGACTTTATAGCAGTATTAATTCTTTCAGTTCATGAACACAGGATATTGTTCTATTTTGTATCATATATAGTTTTTTCATCAGTGATTGATAGTTTTATAGAACAGTATATGAATCTTACCCCTTTGACTGATTATTCCTATTTTTACTATTGCAAATAAGCTTGTTTAATTTCTTTAAGAGATGATTTGCTAGTATATACAAATGTAATTTTTTGTATGTTTGTTTTGTACCCTTTAGATATCTTTGTTTTTTCAGATATTTTTATTAATACCACCAAATTTTTGGTGATGTCTTTAGGGTTTTCTGTACGCCAAATTTTTGATGGTATCTTTAGGGGGTTTTGTATGTATGATCATATTAAATCCAAACAGAATTCGTGAAACTTCTTTCTGATTTATTTTTATTTTTATTTAATTTGTCTGTCTGTGGCTACCAAAATCATGTCAATAGAAGTATAGAGAGTGAGCATCTTTTATCTTGTTCCTGGTTTGCCTCTATTGACCCACTTGGTCTTTTTAATGTGAATTTGGTTTGTTTGTATTTGTTGAAGACTATTGTATATGAATAAATCAGGGATGCTCTCTTGTAATCTTTTCTTGTAGGCTCTTACTTGGCTTTGGCATGGCAGTAATGGTGACCTTTTCAAAGGAGTTTGGAAAACTCTCATCTCTTTAATTTTATAAACGTTGGCATTGATTTTTCTTTAAATTCATGTAGAATTCACCTACAAATGTACTTGGTTCAGGGTCTTTGTTTATTATGATTACTAATCTAATCCCTTTACTTATTATTAGTTTCCTGAGAATTTCTGTTTCTTTATAATTCAGTGTTTGAATCCTCCCTGTCCTTAGTGGTTAGATAGGCTGCCTTGAGGAAGTGGGGAGCATCAGCAGTCACACAGTGGCACTCAAGTTCTGTGATGCTCCAGCTACACACAAAACAGCATACAGTCCAGATTGGCCTTTGTCATGGCATCCAACTAGCTGTCATCAGTGGGTAGAGAATTTTAGGAAATTTTGAAAATAAATTATCTGATCAATGAAATAAATACGACAATTGTTATGCCAGACACGTTGAGTCCTCTTTGACCTATAGAACTGGGTTTTATAGGCAATTCTTCAAGATAATGCAGTATTAACAGTATTTGATCTTATTAGTTATTGGAATGAGCTATTTAATAGACACAGAAAATGAATTAGGGTGAGCAAGATGGCTGAGGCAAGATGGCTCAGTGATAGCTTGAGTTTGATGCCTGGGACCCACATGGTAGAAGGGGATAACGAGATCCTATAAGTTGTCTTCTGACTTCTACATATGCACTGTGGTATGCCACCCCAAATAATTAAGTGCAGTAAAAAATGAATAAAAGGATCAAGTAACTATGAAGTCAGAGCAATGAAGCAGAAAACAATTGAACAAGATCAAAACATAGACAGCATAGACAGCAGTGCCCAAAGCTACCTTGCAAAGAGAAGGGCGCGCTCACGACGGTACAGACATTTAACTTGGGAGAGAAGGAGAGCAGAATGAATATCTTTATCAGAAAATTTGATTTTTATGGCAAAGGATACCATCTTTCTGGAAGGGATTGAACCTGACAATCCCAGGAGATCTTCAAGCACTACTGGAGTGGATGCATTCTAAAGACATCCAGGGAAGGTGCCTGGAGAGCACGTTTGCCTAGTTGTACTTTTCAAAACACAGAGAACTGTAAGAGCCTCATTCTGAAGCAACCCTCAGGGAAGCAACGCTAGCTCTTGTTTTCCATTATCAAGAACGTGTACCAGGACTTATCAGGGAAAGACTTACCCACAAGTGCTGTCGAGGTTGGCTAGTGCATCTCATAATCTGAAGGAGGAATTTGTGGGCTTCCTGTTTTATGAAGCCAGTATAAAAACTCTGGCTGTGAAATTTTGCACTATGATAACTGAGAAGTGGGAACTAAATGTGGAGTGTTGTTATGACCAGGCTTAAAATATACCAGCGCATTTTCTCCCTAAATGAAATTTGTGGCTTCTAGAGTTTTAGAGAAATAATCCTGTAGCCACGAACACTTTGCTCTCTGTTGACAGAGGTTTCTGTCCCATCCTGTCCTACAGCCATTCAGTTCCAAAGAAATACACAAAGGTCCACAATAATTATAAATTGGTTGACCTGTTAGCTCAGGCTTCTCATTAGCTAATTCTTACATCTTACAGTAACCCATAATTCTTGTCTGTGTTAGCTTTATTGGCAAGGCCTTCTCATCTTGCTTCTGGGTTACAACTGCAGACTGACTCCTCTTCCCAGAATTCTCCTGTTTTTGCTGCCCCACCTCTACTTCTTGCCTAGTCTCCCTGCCTCTCCTTCCTCCCTGGCTACTGGCCAATCAGTGTTCTATTAAAAAAAAAAAAAGCACAGTGACAAGATAAAAGGCCATTGTCCCACAGCAGCTCTCCTTGTACCCTAAGGCTTGCTCCTTGTACCCTATAGTTGACAAAGTTGGTGTCTTATTGTGGTTGTGGTGGGTATCTGTTCTGTTAAGAACAATTGGTAGAATTGTTCCTCTTTACATTGATCACTTCAGTTGCTTTCAGGACTTCACAATATAACTTTATTCTTTTCCAGAACATTGAAGAAAGGGGTAAAGAACTGCAGGATATTTGCAATTCTCAGTGGACAGACAGGCATGGTGCTTTTGAAATGTTAGTGGACCTCCTGCAGGCTCTTTTTTGTGTTTAGATGATACAAGCAGTGATACAAATATTAGATGGAAGCACTGTACTCTGGTAAAGCATTTTTACACTATGGGGCAGTGACAAATTTTTATTTTATTGTTACTATTGCTGTTCCCTAAAAAATATATTGATTTGTACAAAGTCCTTTAGCGAAAAATCTCCAGGGTCAAACCTCTGTTTCCTTTTAGCTGATCACTTGACTGGATAACTGCATTTGCTCTTTGAAATGGTGGAAAATATTGAATCTTATCATGAGTGCTTGGTTTGAGGAAGCCAAAAATTTGATAAACAAACTTGACTTTCAAGTCAAACCACTTGAGAGGTTCTCTGGTGTTTAGAAAGATAGCCTAGAATTGCAGCTCACCTCTGAGTGTTACCATAATGATTAAACCCTCAGTGTAAACAGTGGAACACTATTCAGGAACCTACAGCTATGTTCTCAAAACAGTACCTCAGAGCTCTTAAAATGTTTATGTCTGGTTCCCTCAGTAAAGCAAATACTCAAATTCACTTCATCAGAGGTATGCTTGCCAACTTGAACAGAAGCGCCTGTCTTTCCACTGAGCTTCATTGTCCAAGAATTAAATGGAAATACTGAGGGGATTATATAAAACTTTATTCGCCATTTGTCAAGCATTCCATCTGTCTGACATCAAGGATTTTCTTTGTGTTGTGTATGTATGCTGGAGGGTCCTGTGTAAGATAAAGACTTGAGAATGAGTGCTGTGAAGCATTGTGTTTAGTGTTTCAGACCATACCCAAGGAGTACCATGACAGATAAATCAGAGCCCTACTCTTTTTTTTTTTTTTTAAAGACAGAACCTCACTATGTAGTCCTTACTGGCCTCAGGTGTATTTTTGATGTATATCAAAAAGAAGTATATTAGGTTTATCTTTTTTATATACCTAATGTAACATAAATTATAAGATGTTAATTAAATGTTATGGTAGATGCATATCAACAAGCTCTATGTGACTAAGTTACAGTGTCCCACAGTAATTCAGGAACTGTTGGAAATACATAAAACACAGGAGTCTTTTTTATTATTTTAATTTCAAGGGTCTTTAAAAACAGATTTCCTAGGATTGGTGAGATGGCTCACCTGGTAAAGTTGCTAAGCCTTCTGTATATCACACATACACCAGAAGACACATGCACGCCATTTGAAGAAAAGTCATTAAGTATATTAAGACATTTAATCACTGAGTATCTTTCCTTGTACTTCTTATTGAATACATTAGCTGTTAGTAATCTACCTATTTTTGCTGTATTTGGTCTTTATACTTCTTCTGGTTCCTTGAGATTTAAGTTGAGTTGAGATATGTAAGATATTTTCTTTGTAATGTGCTTGTTTACAAGTTCTGATACACTCTTAGCACACCTTCTGCATCCAAGTGTGAGCTTATTGTGTTTACATTTTGTTTGTCTTGATAAATATCTTGATTTTCCTCTTATTTCTTCTTTGATCCATGATTCATGATCATGATTCATGATTTATGAAAATTTTCCTTTGTTTTCTATACTCAGTATGGTACCCAGTATGAGGGTTGGGGGAAATAGCCTGGTGGTAAAGCATTTGTCTAGCTTATGCAAGGCTCTGTGTTGGCGCCCCATTTCAGAAACAAGTAGGGGTAAGGACAAGGAGAAAAATATCTCCTTAATATGATTTTAATCTTATTATATTTGTTAAGCCTTATTTGAAGCATATCATGTACCCTGGAGAATGTTTCATGTATGCTTCAGAAGAACATGTTTTTGGCTATTATTAGAATGTTCTTTTTGGTTTGAGAGTTAATGTCTACTGTTCTCCCATTGATTACCTGTCTGGATGATCTGTGCATTGCTGAAAGTGAGGTATCAAGTCTCCTGCTATTATTAGTTCTGTTGCTGTCAGTGTTTCTTTTTAGTTCTGTTAATATTTGCTTTGTCTATGTGCTACTGTGTTAGGCATATATGTAATTGTTATAGCCTATACAACATAAAGTAATCCTTTTGTTATAATAAGTAAACGTCTTTGTCTCATCTGACAAATTTTGACTAAAGTCTGTTTTGTCTGACATAAGTATTGCCACCCTTCTTTTTGATTACCACTGCTTTACTTCCCTGTTTCTTTTTCCATCCCTCACTTTCAGCCTGTCTGTATCTTTAAAACTAAAAGAAATCTCTTATATGGAACTTGTTCTTGAATCTTACTTTCTAATCAGCCAGTTTGTGTCCTTTATAATCTCAAGTAATTGTAGAGTATAATGGATAATGAACTCTTCCATGAGCAGGGCTTATCAGACTACAGCTGCAAGGGCCTAGTCTTACATTGCATAGTTGTAGGATCTGTAGGTCTGTCTCTGAGAGCACAGGCCTACTTTAGATAGGACTGCCTTAAGACCAGATCTGAGAAGAGCTGGGCCTACTGACAAGGCTGGTTCTGTTTAGAGATCAGGGTTGGTGGATCTCACTAAGGTTCTGGTGGTAAGAAAGGTAAGGGAGAATTTCTTTTTCCCTACTTGATGTTGTCTGTATGATGAAAGCATTGTGTTCTCTCTTCTAGATCATGACTGCTGTGGTTTATTACTCTAAATACCAGACGTTAAACATAGCCTAGAAGCCAAATAGTATGCTTATATCTGGAATTCCACTCACCTAAGAATTTTAGCAAAACAGTATTTATTTGATTAATCTACTATGTGTGATCTAATAACTGGTAGGTTACCTCTACCAGAGTGGGTAATCACCTGATAGTAATTAGTAATAGTTTTGACTTTTAGAGGGTTGTTTTTTTTTTTTTAAGGAACACAGAGGGCTATAGAATTGACTTAGTGGTTAAGGGTACTGGTTTCTCTTACAGAGGACCTGGGTTTGATTCCTAGCATCCACATGGCAGCTCACAACCATCTCTTAACTCCAGTCCCAGGGGATCTGGTGCCCTCTTCTGACCTCTTGGCACCAGGCACACATGTGGTACATCTCTATACATGCAGGAAAAACTCACGTCAGATAATAAAATTATTAAATCTTAAATATAAGTGAAAAACTTAGAAGAATATGGCTGCAAAGTAGATTACTCCCTGCTACATGCGTGTCAATCCACAGCACCACTGGGTCTCCAGTTAAGTTCATTCTAGTCATTGCTTGCCACTGTGTTTCATAGTACTGCAGCCAAGTAGTTTTGCTTGTTTTGTTTTTTCTTTGCTTTTTTTTTGTATCATTAATCACAAATGGCCTCAACCCCCTTTCTTTGAAGTAATGAGAAGGAAGTAAGTATTTTGGAATGATTCTTTTGCCCACTGTGGTTTTATTATCTATATGTTACTATGAATTCAGTGCTTAGATTTATATCTTCACCTCTGCGTATTGTGGATTTTTGTATTATCACCCTTTAGATTGCTGCAGATTCTTTTGCCTTCTTCATCCTGTGAGATACAAGTTTATGAAATAGCTCCTGGAGTTTCTTCTTTCTCCTTTTAAATGACAGAAATTATTGAACTTCAAACTGAAGGACAGGAAGGCTCACAAAACCAAATAGCCAATAAACTATTTTGCAATTAAGTTGACTAAAGCTGTTGAAAAAGCGGTCTGGGAAGCAGCATTATCATCTCCACTGTTAAGTCTGTAGCAGCTCATTATCAATAATATGTAATGACTACTATTGTTAATAGCAGAGATGTGCTCTCCAAACAATAAGTGATACTTATTGCTGAGTATCCTGATTAAAAATTGGCTGATACGCAAAAGGCCTTCTTGGAGGCTGGGAAATAACTTTGGAGATAAGGAATATAGTTATATATCTAATAATAGGGAAAGATTGATAGCTTGTTAATGGCTTGTACACTGTAATATTTTTGGATCATAGATGTTGTAGCCTAATAACTTTGTTTTGTTTTCCTACTTTTTTTCTTTGAAAGGCTCAAGAGTTGATGCTTCCCACTCTTGAAAAGTTAAGTTTTCGCTTCTTCAGATCAGATCTTTGTGTTTTAGTCTTTCTCTGTCTCTCTGTCTCTCTGTCTCTCTCTCTCTCTCTCTCTCTCTCTCTCTCTCTCACATGTGCAGAGGGGATTAAAATATCTTAATTTCTTTGAGATGCGATTTGAGATTCTTATTAGCCTACAATGTGTGTAGTCTTTCTCATTTTTTAATTTCTTGGACAAAATGTTTCTGTATGGACATCCAGAAGTATTTTCAAGTGTTAATAAAACATTCTTCCTAGTACTTAGGAGCACAGGGAGATATTTTTCATGGGAAGTTGTTCTCTTTCTGTTTATCCCTTTGTCTGTATCTACCAAACACTAATTCTCTATTTTCTTGAAGGGATGCCCCTCCTTCTTACAAAGAAGTTTCCATTAAGGATCTAGGTAGACGATTATACTATATCTAGTAGCCATTGTTTTGCCTGTATCCATTGTTATTTGGAGGGAGGTTCCAAACTTAAGAATGGTTTGCATATTAAAAATGATTTACCAAAGATTGTCTAATGCTAATCACTAATGATACAGTGTCTTCATTATTAGTACACTCACATTACCAATCCAGTAGCCCTGTGAAGTAAGCAGAATTACAGTAGTCCCCTCTTATATGTTGCTCATCTATCTAGTCTGTTAGCCATTGTTAACCAACATCTAGAAAAACTAAATGGAAAATTCCAGAAATAAACAATTTACAAGTTTTAAATTGCACATCATTTCAAGTAGCACAGTGAGATCTCATACCATCTTGCCAGGATGTGAATCATCTCTTTGTATATCCAGTCCAATCTGAATATGCTAACTACCAGTAAGTAACTTAGTGGCTGTCCCTGTTACCAGGTGGACCATCAGGACTGCAGGTGTAGTGCTTGTTTCCATGTAGTACTTGCTGCACTTCATGGCACCCACAAACTGCAGAGGCAGAAATACTAATTCTTACTGTGTCTAATTCATACTATGTCTATGTTTGTATGAATAGGAAGAAATATTACTCTATATGGTTTCAAGCAGCCACTGAGTGGCGGTCTCCAAATGTATCTCCAATGAATACAGGAGAGTTACTTTAAACCTGTTTGTAGCTATTTTTAGACCTAGAGAAGTGACTTACCTGTATCAGTTACTTTCCTTGTTATTGTGATCAAATGCCTGACAAGAAACAATTTGGAAGCCGGAAGGTCTGTTTTGATTCTCAGTTTGAGAGTTCAGTCTCACTTGGTAAGAAACTCAAGCTGGCAGGGAAATTAGGCAGCTGGTCACATTGTTTGCAGTAAGAAAGCAAAGAGATGAATGCAGGTGCTCCACTTACTTTTTCCTTTCTATTCAGTTTGGGCCCCAGCACAGGGAATGGTGCTACTTACATTCAGCTTGAATCTTTAGTCAAGCCTTTTTGAAAATACTCTCATTGTCTTACACAAGAGGTGCTGTTGCATGATGTTTCTAAATTTAATGAAACTGATAATGGAAAGTAAGCATCATAGCAGCTTTAGACAAGTTTCAGATAATATTCCTTGTCTGTGTTCTAAACTTACCCAGGGACTAGACTTTGCAGCAATTTCCCTTAGTCAAGTTTATCTTAGTATTTGTTGAATCTTCACCTTCAGATTATTCTTGTATAAATTATAACTGTGCTGGCCCTTGAGGGATAATTTTATGTTTTAGCATTTTGAATGAGAAATAAGCAAAAACCTTCCTTATTATAGTTTCCTTAATGGCAAAATTGAGACAGACTAGACACCCTCCCTTTTCACATGAAAGTTTATGACTATGAAAAATAGAAAAATTACTTTGGAAAATGCAATAACACAAGCGCAGACAACTTTTTTTTTTACTTTTTTTTTTTTTTTGAAACAGGGTTTTTCTGTAACTTCGAAGTCTGTCCTAGAACTAGCTCTAATAGATCAGGCAGGCCTCGAACTCAAAGAGATCTGCCTGCCTTTGCCTCTTGAGTGCTGGGATGAAAGTTGAGTGCCACCACCGCTCAGCTATAGACAGCTTTTGAAATGAAGTTGTGACAGCCCTCATAGCTGCCGACTCCAGAGTCATACATTCTGTTCTAATGTGCCTATTGTCATCAGGCATTGGAGTCTACCCTCAATTTGCTGGTACCTAACCTTGTCTATGCTTACATATGCTAAGCCTTGATGTGGCCTCATGAAGCCCATGCTTATTGCCCAACTATGAGATTTCTTTATGCTTTAGTGACAAAAAGACAACAAAATAATCTAGTTGGGAATTTTATAGGGAAGTATGGCTCAGGGTGTGGAATTTCTAGAAAATCAGGAGTTTCTGCAGAATGTTTTTAATCACCATAGTTCCCAGTAATGGTCCATAACTTTCTGAGATTATATTCAGATCTTTAACACAGAAAACTACATTTTGTAGGAATACAACTTCAGACATCTTTGAGTTGGAAAAGAAATAATATGAATTTAACTTTGTTTCCTGTCATAATTGACTTATTTATGTGGTCTCTGATAGGGAAAAGGGGTGGAGAATTTAAAAATCAGACTTAATTTTAGACTGAGAATAGATTGACATATTAGTATTCTGACTAATTATTCTGCCTTATGTATTTTTATACTAACATGTTGATTGTGGGTATTAATGGAATTCATGTGTGTCTTCAATATATGTGTACATTGTGCAGTGACTAAATCTAAACCCCTTTATATATACCCTATCCCCGCTTTCTCAACCTCTAGCTATCACTATTTTGTATTAAAGTAGACTTTTAAGAAACCTTTACAGAGGAAAGAGAAATACAGTACTTACTTTTCTGTATTTGTCATAATTCACTTAGCATAGTATGCACCAGTTCTGTCCATCTTGATAAGATTGATGGGATTTCAGTCTTTTTTCATTTTTTAAATTATTTTTTCTATTTTACTTTATTTTTTAAAAAAAGCAAAAAAAGCTATCCTTTTTCATTTTACATACCAATCCCAGTTCCCATTTCATCTCTTTCTCCCATCCCCTCCATCTTCCCTCCATCCCACCCCTCATCCATTCCTCAGAGAGGGTAAGACACATTGCTCTAAGAAAGGACCAAGGCCCTCCCTACTATATCTAGGCTGAGCAAGGTATCCCTCCAAAGAGAATGGATTCCAAAAAGCCAGTACAAGTAGTAGGGATAAATCCACTGCCAGTGGCCCAGCAATCTGGCCCAGCCATGCAACTGTCAACTACAGAGGGACTAGTTTAGTCCTATGCTTGTTCCTTCCCAGTCCGGCTGGAGTTTGTGAGCTCCCATTAGCTCAGATAAACTGTTTCAGTGGGTGAACCCATCATGGTCTTGACCTTTTTGCTTATATTCTCATTCCTCCCACTCTTCAACTGGACTTTGAGAGCTCAGTCCAGTGCTCTGATGCCTGTTTCTGCCTCTGTTTCCATCAGTTGCTGGATGAAAGTTCTATGGTGATATTTAAGATATTCATCAGTCTGACTACATGGCAAGTCAAGATCAGGTCTCCTCTCTTATATTTCTTAGGGTCTTAGCTGGGGCCATCCTTGTGAATTCCTGGGAATTTCTCTAGTGCCAGGTTTCTTGCTAGCCCCATAATGGCTCCCTCAATCAAGATATTTCTATCCTTGCTCTCTGTCTCTGTCCTCCCTCCATCTCTACTATCCAGCTCCTTCAAGTTCTACACACGCCCCCTTCTTCCCTCCTCCTTGCCATCTACCCTCTCTTCCCCCCCACCCCCATGCTCCCAATTTTCTCAGGAAATCTTGTTTATTTCCCCTTCACAGGGGAATCTATATATGTTACTCTTAGGGTTCTCCTTGTTTCTTAGCTTCTCTGGGCTCTTGGACTTTAGCCTTGTTATCCTTTGCTTTACAGCTATTATCCACTTATGAGTGAGTACATACCATGCTCATCTTTCTGGGTCTGGGTTACCTCACTCAGGATGTTTTTTTCTAATTCCATCCATTTGCATGCAAATTTCAAGATGTCATTGTTTTTTACCGCTGAGTAGTAGTATTCCTTTGTGTAAATGTACCATATTTTCTTTGTCCATTCTTTGGTTGAGGGGCATCTAGGTTGTTTTCAGGTTCTGACTATTACAAATAATGCTGCTGTTAACATAGTTGAACAAATGTCCTTGTAGTATGATTGAGCATCCTTTGGGTTTATGTCCAAGAGTGGTATTGTTGGGTTCTGAGATAGGTTGATTTTCAATTTTCTGAGAAACTGCCATACTGATTTTCAGAGTGGTTGTACAAGTTTGCATTCCCACCACCATCTGTATTCTCTGTAGCATAAGCTATCATTGATGTTTTTGATCTTAGCTATTCTGACAAGTGTAAGATGGTATCTCAGAGTCCTTTTGATTTACATTTCCCTGATAGCTAAGGATGTTGAACATTTCCTTAAGTGTCTTTTGGCCATTTGAGATTCTTCTGTTGAGAATTCTCTGTTTAGTTCTGTATCCCATTTTTAAATTGGGTTATTTGGAATTTTGATGTCTAATTTTTTGAGTTCTTCGGATATTTTGGAGATCAGTCCTCTGTCTGATGTGGGGTTAGTGAATATCTTTTCCCATTCAGCAGGCTGCCTTTTTGTCTTATTGACTGTCCTTTGCTTTACAGAAGCTTCTCAGTTTCAGGAGGTCCCGTTTATTTATTCTTGCTCTCATTTTCTGTGCTCCTGATACTATATTTAGGAAGTGGTCTCCTGTGCCCATGCATTGAAGACTACTTCCCACTTTCTCTTCTATCAGGCTTAGTGTGGTCGGATTTGTATTGAGATCTTTAATCCATTTTGACATGAGTTTTGTGCATGGGGATAGATATGGATTGATTTCAGTCTTCTTAATGGCTGAACAATATTCAGTTGAAACTTCATCTAAAAATTGGCTCCATCTGTGTTCTTCATATTTTCTCTTGAGTTATTTTTCTATTTTTATACTCCTAAAACTTTTTTTGTGAAAGTTTATGTGTGTAGAGGGAGGGGGTGTTGAATCTGTCTCAATTATGCCACCAAGAAAAAAATAACAAGGAATGTTTATTATTTGTTTATTATTGTGCTAGCTAGTTTTATGTCAGCTTGACACAAGCTAGCGTCATTTGATAAGAGGGAATATCAATTGAGATAATGCCTTTATAGAGTTTTTCCTTAATTAGTGATTGATAGGAGAGGGCCCTTGTGGGTGGTGCCGTCCCAGGGCTAGTGGTCCTAGATGCTATAAGAAGAAAGCAGGCTGAACAAGCCAGTAAGCAGCAGTCCTTCATGGCATTTGCATCAGCTCCCTCTTCCAGGTTCCTGCCTCCAGTTTCCTGCCCAGTTTGAGTTCTTGCAGTGGCTTCCCTTAATGGACTGTGACTTGGGATATGTAAACCAATAAACCCTTTCCTCTGCCAGATTGCTAGCCAGGTGGTGGTGGCGCACACCTTTAATCCCACTTGGGAGGCAGAGGCAGACACATCTCTGTGAGTTCGAGGCCAGCCTGGTCTACAAGAGTTAGTTCCAGGACAGGCTCCAAAGCTACAGAGAAACCCTGTCTCAAAAAACAAAACCTCTCCCAGATTGCTTTGGTCGTGGTCTTTCTTCACAGCAGTAGAAACTCTAACTAAGACACTTGTTTATCCTCTTATTTAAGGATGGGCATCTAGGTTGATTGTATTTCTTAGCTACTGTGACTAATGCAGCTATAAACATATTACATTGACATGCTGATTATATTTTCTTCAGATACCAGATATGTATTTAGAAGTGAGATAACTGAATCATATGATTAACTAATCTACATCCCTGCAAAAGTGTTTGAGTTCCTTTTCTTTAAATCTTGGGCATGCATATGTGTATATATGTTGTAAATGTCATATTAATTGGTTGAAATGTTGCCACATTATAGTTTTTATTTGCTGTTTTCTATATCAGATGATATTGAACACTTTTCTTTCTTATATTTAGTCGTCTAGTTGCTTGATCATTTTGACTTCTACACAGATTGAGATGGAATGAATTACCAAGACTTAGTACTAATATAACGTGGTTTGAAAGTAAACTGCTTTTTTAATTTATCAGCTCATTAAGATATGCAGATCTTCACTTCCATTTTTGATGGAAAAGGAATTTCTTAACTCCTAAGATCTGAATCTAGAAATCACAGCTAGATGTAGAGGCTTATATAAGCCCAGTTTCTAGGTACTGATATAAGAAAACCACAAATTGACCCCAGGCTGAACTATATCAAGAGCCTATGTTAAGGAAAAAAGAGAAGACAGCCTAAGACACAATATTTTTTTTTAATATATTTTAAAGAATCCTTTTCAGATTAGGCTTAATATGTTTTCCCTCCACTTGAAGCTATGATTGTCAATAAAACTTACTGTGTTTTGTTCTCATCTATGTACATATGTGTATGTGTATTCACATGTTTATTTTAATTTTAAATCTAAAAATAGCATTTTGGGTTTCCTTCTTTCCTCCAATAGGCATTTGCTAGTAGGTTTTTATTCCACTGTGCTTTATCTCCACCAGTAATATTGCTGTTTAACATGGAGATTTGCAATATGTTTTATGACCATTACTACTTGATGAGTAGGAGGAAATGAGTGGATGTGGTGGTGCCTTTGAAATATAGGGAACCACAACTGTGTTGTGATAGATTTTTATAAAACTGAGAAAGTATTGTAAATTTCCAGCTGAGCCTTACAGCACAATTATAGTTAAAGATTTCTGTGCTTCTCAGGTGAAATCATAATTCCATGTGGTCAGTGTGTTAAGCAAGTTTGCAGCACCACAGGGAAATGTCTGAAAGAGTCAGTTTCATAAAGACAAGAGACTTGTTTACAGACTTGATGTTGTTCTCACTCAGTTCCAGCTGAAGCCCTCCCAGCATCATGAGAGACGTGTGGAAGAGGTTACATGGCCAGATAGTCAAAGAGAAGGGGAGGGGAGAGACAGTCAGGCCATGGGGGGGGGGGGGAATATGAATGATGTCACATTGCCTCTTTTGAGGGTCCACGAATTTTAGGACCCCCTTCTAGATAATCCCACCCCATTTTACTACTTCACAATGCTGCTACCCTGGAGATAAAGATTTTAAACACAATGGGCCCTTGGGGACACTCAGAAAACACTCAAGCCATGGAAAGTAGCAACTTTTTAACTTAGTAACTATAAAGAATATTGTAGGCCATACAATATTCCATACAGAGCTCAGTTTGATAATAAGAAAAAGATTTAAATTTGAAAACTGTTCTGTGACCTAGCAGGTTAATTTGTTAAAGAGATAGCTAAAATTTTCTGCATACAAAGAAATTGTTTCAATCTTAAAATAGAATAACAAGTATAAAAATTAATAAAACAATATGTTTTATACTCTTACCATGTTCAAAAAGGATGAAAATGAAATTACTAAGCTAAGCTTCAGAGTGTCCTGTCAGTAGGTAATTTTGACACCAATAAATGCCAGAAATCCTTTGATAGTGACTCATTGTTCCAAAACATATATAGAGCCCTTCTTCTACTAACTCAGGCTGAATATTCTGAATGGTGTCTTAGGCTTTTAATGGTCATTTTACATCAATATTTTCTTCTTTTCAAATGTGTTATCATTGTTCACTGTGCAATCATTCTTAGTCCAAATGGCTTTATGTGAGCTGCTAGTTTTAGTTGCTAACTGATGCAACATTTAGTCAGGAAGTAGAAATAAAAGTTACTGAAGCCATGTTATGTCTTCCTAGGTGACTAACTCACAGTTGTTGAGGACTCATTTCAACACTTGTTAACCGAGTCCCTCTGATGGATCAGTCCTCTTCAATTCTTACAGGGGACTGAATATTGAATAGTTTCTATGCCTAGCCGTCCTTTCCACATATTACTGTTATCCCCAACCAGTAACTCCTTTCCCTTATTGTATAAGTATTAGTCTGTGCTTTTTGTTCTCAAGGTAAGCTCTGCAAAACAACTTTCTGAGAGTTTTTAGAATTGGAACCCATGAATGGGAAGGAGAACAAGGAGAGGGAAGGAACAGAAGTGGGCAATGGTGGTGGTAGGATGTTGGCTATTTAAAAGAAGCTGGGAGGGGGGACGTTAAACTATTTCTCATGGAGACACAGCAAGTACCCACTGGGCTGGAGCAGCAGTGTGGATTGGCCTGGGCTGTAGGGCCTGGGGTGCTCTTCTCCCATTATGTAAGAGCTACTTCATTGTAACATTGTGATCATGCGAGAAAGACAAAAAGGAGAGAAAGTGTACCTCTTTTACTGGAATAATGTTTATGATTGCAAGTGAAATAAGACATTTTTATCAATATAAAGCGAACCTTGGCTTATGCAACTTGTGTAGTGAAAACTGACAACTTCACTCACTATCAATAAAAAATCTATTTTCTAACAAAAAAAAGTATTTTAATCCAGGAAAGCCTTATGAAGAAGGTGACATTTGAACAAGTATTTGCAGGATATTTGGTTGATGTAGATGGATGTCTGGGCACTCCAGTATGGAAAGGAGCAATTGTAAATGCCCACAGTAGCAATATGCTCATATTCCTAAATGTTTGCAATGAGGCCAGTGTGACTGAAATAAAGTAGGCAAAGAAGTCATTAGGAAGAGATCAGATCGAATGGTGGGTCATGATGTGTTGGGTCTTTTAAGTCAAAGCTTTGACTTTTAAGTGATTTGAAGGGTCAACTCAATGTTAAGTGCAAAGCAGAAGTGTTATTTGATTATTAAGAGGAACTGGGCACCATGAGTAAACTCTACACATAGGCAAAGCTGGGAGCTGGGAGAATTATCAGAAAACTGTTACAATAATTCTGGTAGCTTAGTTGTTATCAGTATTGGTAGAGATTTATAGTCAGATACTGGTTGTGATAGTCGTATACTGACTTCATAGTCAGATACTGACAGATTACTTGGGGCCTGTTAGAGAATGCTTTTGAACTTTCTTTAATACTAAGTGCAAACCATTGTTTTTATTCAATGCAATTTAAGTAAAACCATTTTTACCAGCTCTAACATTATCTCTTTGCAATTTGCAGGGTATTTTAGTTTATTGACAGGAAATCTAACATGTTATAATTGAAATTAATAATGGTTACACAGTGAGAAAATATCATAACCATTACATTAGTTTTGATGAAAGAACAGCAAATTATAATCCAAGGGTAAAATTGGGCTCTTTTCCTCCTTTTTTAATATAAAGTTTTATTGGAACAGAAACACACTTATTCACTTATTTTCTATGGCAACTTTCCTGCTACAAAGGTGATAGAGGATGCGCCTTTTGGCAGTAGGCATATGAAAACTGGAATGGTACAGAGATTCCCATGGCTTTTGCACGTGAAAATTTATGAAGCATTGCATAATTCCAAAAAAATATTAGCAGATGTTCATATGACCTAAAATCTTAGTACTTGTTCCTTTAAAAGAAAGAATTAGTAATCCTTGATTGTTTAGGACACTCTTTTTCCAGTCACTCAGAGTGGAATACTAAGAGGGGCCATCAAATGACAAGAGGATACAGTGGTCCATTCAAATACCAATACCATGCTTACTGAATTGCATTCTTTATATTTTTCTGCTTTTTGGGGGGACGGAGAACAACACTGTATTATATTCTTTATACTTTTTCTGTTTTGGGGGGAGATGGTGGGGAACGACGCTGTGGCTGGTTGGTCTGTGGGGAAAAGTTGTCTATCTTTTTGTCAGAAAAGATTTTCTATAGGAATAATTCGCGGATGGTAGAGGCTTAATTTTTAAATTTCATAGTCTTAATGAAAAATAAAAGATAAACACCACCTATTCCTGGCTCCCTGTGGTTTTGTATAATCCATTAAAACAGTACAAATAAGTGTACCTCCAATGTTGCTTGCTTTCACAGATCTATCATGACAGATCTATACTACCTCAGTCAAACAGATGGAGCAGGTGATTGGCGGGAAAAAGAGGCCAAAGATCTGACAGAGTTGGTCCAGCGGAGAATAACATATCTCCAGGTAAGAAGGTTAGGTTAAGAAATAAACCTTGAATAGAAATTTTTTAAAAACATAATAAAATAAAAAGCGAAAATTAAGTTTTGCTTTTTAAAAGTCTTTCTAGTGCTTTTTTAAAAACTAGCTACTCACTCATTTTACGTATAACAGAGAGATAATATTTTATGCCTCAGGAATATGACAGTGACTAAAACAAAGTTCCCGTCTAGCCTAAAAAAGAGCTACCTGTTCACATATACACAAACTATATAATTATGAACATGCTGTAGTCTGTTGGAAATGCTTCGTGGCATTTTGAAGGAGACATTGGGGATAGTTTATGGAGGCTATATTATCTGACCCGAACTGTGAAGGTGGTCAAGTGTGATTTCTACATCCAGAAATAGAGGCAAAGGATATGTATGCCAGCTGAAAAGTATGTTGTGAGCAGTGGCCCATTTCGGGGGTGTGGAGGGGGGTTGAACTCTTTAGTTTGTCGGGAGTTTAGGGTTGTATGAAAAGGAGGGATGAAAAGTAAGGTACAAAGAGATTTTAGAGCTTGATTATAGAGAATAGGCTTTATGGTATATGAACATTAAATGATTAACAAAAAGTATCTATTTTATAGATGCCATTCGATAAGAAATAAATACTGATCAACTTCTTAAGGGCCTTTTCCATCTTTTTTTATGTGTTCTTTTTAAATTCTTACTTATATGTATAAATAACATTAGATATTTGTAAGGGTAAAGTTTTGAATTTTATTTTATTGTTAATATTCTCTAGACACTTTCTGGTTTTTGTTATACATCCTAGTGCTAGGGATTGAACCCAGGGCCCTGGGCATGGTACACTAGTGACAACCTAGTTTTAAAAGAGTTTTATACATAAAAGATACAGTGGATGATAGAATCTAAAAGTAGTATTTGGTTGAACTGTATTAATATTTGAAGAGCCTAGAATCAGCGAGAGCATTTAGGACAAAGAAATTGTAGTGCAGGCAGGAAGAATTGAGAGGTGTTGAGTTTGCCTTAGAAGTAGAGACAAACTTGGAGAGTGGACCTTTCTAAGTAATTGAAAGAGCTGAAATGTTGGGAATGGAAGCATCTTTAACTGGAAATAAACTGAGAGTAAACTGTTTTGAGAAAATAGTGAATTAATAGAAGTATTTAAAACTGAATAAGGAATTTTTTTTTAGTTGAAATAACCATAAAATGTCCTCCACTCAATCCTTTTTCTAATTCTATGCTTGTATAGTTTCCATGTACAAGAATGGCTTTTTCTTAAAGATCAGAAGCAGAAGGGCAGTCCTTGACATCACTCTGCCTATTTTAAGGCATCTGTTTTCATACAGGTAAATGGGGTGATCAAGTGTTTAGGGGTCATTAAAAACAAACTTGGTGTTGGCATGTTCTCTTGGTCTCATACTCCCATGACCATTAGAGGAATCTGCAGAATGAGAACCACTTTACCTCCTACAGGGAAGAGGTAATTGTCCCCTATCAACTAGATCCTCATTCAGTGAACTGTGAACAGCTGGTGGTACAGAACCATCATCTCGTTTATTAATAAAAAGGAAATAACAATGATTTGTAAGCTTCCACATACTCATTAAACTTTCAGCCACTGTACTTAAACTATGATCTGGTCATAGTCAGTACCTCACACTGTAACAGGTACCTTCCATCTGCTGTATTTTCTGTTTCTCCTTTAAAATTACTCCTTGGGTCACATTGTATATATCAGTATTTCATTACTTTTATTTATGAATCATACTACATTTGTGGATACACCACTGTTTCTTCATTTGCTTTTGGAGAGACATTTAATTATGTCCAGTCTGAGGCTATTATGAAGAAACTCTTTTGAGCATCTGTGTACAGATGTTCACCCATGCTTATGCTTTCATTCCTCTCCATTTCATTGAAATTGCCTAAGGGTAGAATGTATGCTTAATTTCTTAGGGAGTTTGTTGTTGTTCTGTTTGTTTGTTTGTTGTTATTGTTGTTTTGTTTTTCAAACTGAGAAAACTTTATCAGGTTTTCACTCATTTTTTTCTTTGCCATGCATCCCAAACTGACAGTTACAGCATTCATAGTACTGCTCCATTTGTCTTCCATAATATTCAGATGCTCATAACTTTGATATTTTCCCCATTTAATAGATGAAGAAAATATCAGATGTCATAATTTCAGCTTCATAATCCTCATTGAAAATCTAATTTATTATCTCTCGTCAGGTTCTCAGTGGAAATGGTGTGATACAGAAAACACTGAGATATCTACCTAGCACAATTCTCAGAATTCTAACCTTTGCTACTGATGTATTTGAATATTCTAGAGCAACTATCCCAGTATTGAAACACTAATGTGTTTTTTTCTTTTTTTTAAAAATTGAAAATAGTTTTTTTCCCCTACAATATATCCTGATTATGTCTTCCCCTCCCTCTGCTCTTTCCATTTCCTTCCCAACTCTTCCCCCATCTGGATTCACCCCGTTTCTGTCTCATTAGAAAACAGGCATGTAAGGGATAATAATAAAATAAAATAAGATAAAACAAAAACAAACACATCAGAACAGGGCAAAACAAACAGAAGGAAAAGAGCCCAATAAAAGGCACAAGAAACATATAGATACAGGAGCTCATTAACTCAGGAATCCCATAAAAACACAAAACCTGAAGCATATATATATACACACACACATATATATACATATACATACATATATACATACATACACATAAAAAAGAGAAAGAAACATAAAGGAAAAATCCTGACATGACATTATGAAACAAGGACCCTGCAAAGATGCATTGATTTGTTTTCTGTTGACCATCTTCTGCTAAATATGTAGCCTACCCTTAAGGGTAGTTTATGTCCCCAGTGAGACTCCCTTGGAGAACACTAAAATTTCATTTGCTAGTGGTCATTGGAGATTGCTTCAGCCTTAGGGACAGGGTCATGTGTCCACGTTTTCTTTTAGTTCTAGAATCCCATCTGGTACTGATTTCAGAAATGGGTATACTATTTACATCTCTTTTTCTTGGCTTTATTTGTGTGTGCATGCTTGCCTGCCTGCCTGTGTGCATGCACACACATGGATGTGACAACAGAGGACAGCTCGCTAGAACTGATTCTCTCCTTTCACCATGTGGATTCCAGTGATTGAATTCAGGTTTAACACAAACGCCTTTAACTACTGTTCTGTCTTACTTGTCCCTGTTTACACTCTTAATCAGTTCTCCCACATCCTTGCTAACACTTGATATAATCAATCTTCTTATTTTAGCCACTTATTATGTTTTTACTAGTATGCTATGGGTTCAGTTTATATAGTTTATATTTTCTTTTGACTGTAGTTGGATGGTATCTCTTTGTCTATTTATCATCTTTGTATCCTATTATGTGTAGCAGTGCAAATGTACTTGGGACAGGTAGGGGACAACATTAGGTGCCACTTCTCAGGTGCTTACCACCATTTGTTTTGTTTTATTGAGATGCACCACCATGCCCAACTTTTTTCATGTGCATGCTGGAGATCAGACTCAGGTCCACATGCTAGTAAGGCCAGCTAACTTAGCTATCTCCTCCCCCGCTTTCTTCTTTAATGAAGGACCAGTTCAAATCTTTTGGGATATTTGTTTTCTTATGATTGAGTTATTGAGGCTCTTTATTCTAGGTTTGAGTTTACTAGGTATCCTGAAAATCTTTTTTTCCAGTCTGTAGCTTACCTATTTCTTTTTTTTTAATTAATTTTTTATGTGTATAAGTGTTTGTCTACATTATTTGTATATGCAGTGTGTGCACATGCCTGGTGCCTGCAGTCTAGAAGAGAATGTCAGATCCCCTGGCAAGGCAACTACAGGTAGTTATCAGTTACCATATGAGTGGGAACTGTACCTGAGCGCTCTGGAAGAGCAGCAGTGCTCTTTATCACTGAGCCGTCTCTCTAGCATCTATTTATTTTCTTATCACTGTCTTATGAAGAGCAAACGTTTTTAGGTTAATGAAATCCTATTTTATTTATAGTTTGCTCTTTTATACTTATGAAAGGTGGCTAGACTTTTTTCCCGTTTTCTTCTTTTTTTCTTTATTTACCTATTTTTTTTCAAGACAGGGTTTCTCTGTAGCTTTGGAGCCTGTCCTGGAACTAGCTCTTGTAGACCAGGCTGGCCTCGAACTCACAGAGTACCACCTACCTCTGCCTCCTGAGTGCTGAGATTAAAGATGTGTGCCACTACCACCTGGCTTATTTTCCTATTTTTAAATCTCTTTTGCTAGCACTAGGGATTGAATTCAGGACTTTGTGCATGCCAGGCAAATACTCTAAAATGGAATCATTGCCTCTCCAGTTCTAGTTTTATAATTAAGCTCTTACATTTAGGTCTATGATCCATTTGGAGTTCTGATATGAACCAATAATCCGGGTTCATTTTCTTGCTTATTTGAACATTGTTCAAAGACTCGCCTTTTCCCATCATTTTATTGCTTTTGTTGAAAGCCAAGTAGTGTAGTCACATCTGCTCTTTCATTCCCACACTTTCTTGGTTCCTATAGCTTTGCAGTAGATATTAAAATGGGATAGTATGATTTCTCTAACCTTGTTCTTCTTTTAAAAATATGGTTATATATCTTTTCATTTTTTATATTCTATAATAAGCATATCTTAGTACTGGAAGTGTGTAAAACTACTGTTGAATTTTATACATTGAGCTTAACTTTGCAATTTTGCCAAAACTGCTTATTAGACAGGTAAAGGTTTTGCAGATCTTATCAGGTTTTCTACATAGATTATTATGTTATTTACTTTGTTTCTTTATCTTTAATCTTGGTGACATTTTCAGTAGTCACTTATAATTAAATAATTCTTAATTTTGAGTAGTATAAACTTTAGGTATGATTTACAGTAAATTGTAAATTTAGTTCCTTCATTCAAAGTTCTTGCCAAAGTGGTTTCACAGTTTAGGCATTTTTGGTAAGAATGTAAATATTTCTTGAAATATTTAGTGGTACTGAAGGAACTTTTCTGAATTTGTGGCACTGTGCTATCTATAGCTCACTACATGTTGTCATTTTAAGTTTTTTAATATGCTCACACCATTAGTTGTCAGTAATAAAAGGACTATGTAATTTATTACTAAGTTGCAAAAACTCTTTTTTGTGCATCTGTGATCCTAGAAATAGCTGGTAGTATGGCAGTTGTTATTCCCTCCCCGTGTCATCTTTGGTAGCAGTACTCTTGGCAAATACCTTATTCATTTCATTTACTTGGATGCAAGTTGAACTTCAATTAGAATTCTTTAATTTTTGCTGAATTTTCCAACATCTTATTATAAAAGTTTTCTAAAAGGTAGAAGTGATGCTGCATTTCTAAAATCAAATAAGTCATAAGTATTATTTAGTGATAAATCATAAAGTCATACTGCCACATGTCCTGGGGATCAGTTAAAGCAGAATGATTGCACTGCAATGCTGAAAAGATTTTAACTGTTAAGTTATCATTTGAACCAAGATCCTTGCTTGTCTCTGCAAGCTTGGAAAGGACACCTCCATCATCTTAACTTTGTGAGGGAAATATTCTTGTTTAATATGTCCACAGCCACTCATTTCCAGTCTTGGCTTTTAAAAATGAGAATGCTTTTTTTAACTTTCACTTTCATGGTTATTAACTATGCCCAGAGTCTTCATTTTAATTTCCAACATGCGGTGCTTCACTTCTCTTAGTTGCCTCATTACCTTTTCTCCATTGGCTTTGAAAATAATTTTAAAGAAATGAAATCAGATCGTTTCCAATACAATGAAGTGCTTTTACCGCACTGTTAATGAATCTTTTCTTCATTACCAACACAAAACTAGATATTGCAATTCTTTTTAATCAAACAAATTAAAAAATTGTGCTCTTTGTATTCTCTAATCTTATGAAAAAAAGATTAGAGCACAATAAAATTTAACTTACCTGGTTTCTTTTTGCCAAGCTTTCTTCATTAGAAAGAGAAGCTATCTGTAGCTTGACACCTCCCAATGGAAGGAATGTTAAGAGGGAGGTGAAAGGCTCCCCTGGGATTCTGATTGTTAATTATTAGCCTATAAAAGTAACCAGCTTGGTGCTCTAAGCTTATATTTCTTGCTACTTCTTGTATTGAAGACATCTTGAGGAAGGTAGATTGAGAAACCGAAATTTATAATTCATAGGCCAGCCAACTTTGAATTTAGTTTTGTGAGTGTGAACATCTTTTCTATCTTTTAAACAGATTTAGTTGAGCTTACAGAATGTTTCCTCTTTAAGACATATATGGAGATGTTATGTCCTGTTTATATTGACTGCGTGTTTTTATTTGTTGCTTATTAGCTGTTCTTCATAATATTTTTGGTCAGTTTAAAAAAGTGAGAAATGTCATTGCAAATGGAATTTGTACTTCAAAGAGCTTTTATTTATGTATATAAGGGAAAATATTAAGTATCAAAAATCAGTGATTTAGGTGAAATATATCTCAGTGGTAAAGAACATGCCTGACATGCACAAGGCTCTGATCTCAGTCCCAGCATCTCCAAACTACACTTAGAGTCAAATAGTGTCCTCAGATTATATGAATAAGTAAGATCATATTTAAATTAATTTTGAGTGTATTCTATGTCATTTAGTCTTAAAGTATCACTGTAGTAAAAGATAGATTGACACGGAGAGGTTGAGAATTGAGATTATTTTGTCTCATTTTTAAATTACCAAATTGAATCAAAGCCATGCATTTGAATTCATAGCAAAGTCTTCACTGGAACAAACACACCTCTAAACCTCTTCTTCCAAAGCTCTTTCATTAGGGTAATTGTCTGGAACTTTATTTACGTTAATCTTGTCATTCTAAAATTTGGACAGTTATCTTCATTGTAAAGAAGTGAAGCTTACATGTCTTGTTTTAAGAAAACCACCTACAGCCGGCCTTGTTGGTAAAGGCCTAGAAGGCCAGCCTTAGCCATTTAGTGAGCCTTTGTCTCAAAATAAAAAATAAATAGGAGGCGATAGCAGGAGGATGCCACAGGTTTGAACTTTCCTGATCTACGTAGTAAATTTTGAGCCAACCAGGGCTACATAGTGAAATTCTGTCTTCAAAAACAAAACAACAGCAACAAAAACCCCAAGAGAAACAAAATCACAAACTACCGACTAAATAGATGGAGAGTAAAAAGAAGACTGAGAATATAAGTAGTAGAGTGCGTTCCTAGCCTTCAAGAGATCCTAGATCCACTCCTCCACTACCTTACAGTCTCTCACACAAGCAAGTGAGCAAAGTACAGCGATGTTTGTGTGTATATGTATGCACATTATGTGTGATTGCGGAAGTGCCATGAATTATAACTCATATTTTAATTTTGTGCAGTAATTCTATAAATTGAATAATTTTAAGTTTATTTTCTATAAAATATCTTTCTGTCAGGATAAATTCCTGTCAATCTGATTTGTAACTTGCTCTTTTTTTTTTTTTTTTTTTGATTTTCAAGACAGAGTTTCTCTGTAGCTTTTGGTTCCTGTCCTGGAACTAGCTCTTGTAGACCAGGCTGGCCTCGAACTCACAGAGATCCGCCTGCCTCTGCCTCCCGAGTGCTGGGATTAAAAGCGTGCGCCACCACCGCCCGGCTCTTGTAACTTGTTTTTAAGAGAAACACTCCCTTTTCATTTACTTTTGTGTTTCATAAGTGGGGGACGCAGCCCTGCCGCCCCATACTACTACAGGTTGGCGCCCAGACGTGTGAACGGCTAAACCCACTTAAAAAACCTGAGAAGGCTTAAAAATAAGGGAGAGAGAGTTTAACACAGATTTTTGCTGTTTGTTGGTGGCGTGCTGTAGAGAGATTTCCCGATTCAGCAACAGTAGCAGAAAAAAGGCTGTGTCATTTTAAAGCGCGACTTCCTGGGGCTGTGCCGCCATTGCGATCTCTGTCTGGCTCCTGCGGGAGACAGAGCTTTTGAATAGAGCATAAATGGAGTAAAGTGCTACAATTAGTTTGATGGCAACTAGACTCGCTGTGTTCTCGGGTCTGCTCTGCTTGCCAGAGGCAAGCAAGCACCTCATCTAAGAGAGGCTTCCTGACTCAGCTTTAGCTGCAAAGCCTGCAGCTCATTAAGAGGTCCTGCCACGAAATACTTAAACGGTGTTGACGAAAAGCTGAGCGCATGCTTTTCGGTTTTCAGTCGTAGCAGGAAAAAAGCTGCGCCGTTTAAAAATGCCGGCTTTCTGGGCTGTCCTGCCAGGGCAAACTCTGACTGTTTGAGGCAGGAGGGCCGGCTACTGAGAGAGGACTTGAGTGTTGTCTGTTGTAGCTCACTTGCTGGCAGGGACCTTGAAATGCCATCCAGTAAACATGGCTACAGCCAGTACCTCAGCCATGAGGCTGGAAAGCTAAGGAATGGACTGGATCTAGCCGGCAAAGCCACGCCTTTAATCCTACTGATATTGCTTGGTAAATTAAAGACTCATGTGGTCAGAAAAAGAGAGATATACAGTAAAGAGAGATTCAAAGACAGAGAAAATTTCTGAATGGTTTAAAGTGTGTTAAAAATATATGCAGACTAAAAGTTGAAGTTCTTAAAGTAAAAAACATAAAAAAAAGGAAGAGAGTTGTTGTGTGTGGTAGCACACGCCTTTAATCCCAGTGCCTAGAAGGCAGAGACAAACAGATCTCTGTGAGTTCAAGGTGTAGTAGTGTACACCTTTAATCCCGAATGCCTGGGAGGCAGAGACAGGCGGATCTCTGAGAGTTCAAAGACAGCCTGGTCTACAGAGTTACTTCAGGTCAAAGATACAGAGAACCTGTCTCAAAAAGCAAAGAGTTAAAAGTAAAAATAAACAAAATAGAGGTTAAAACAAAGCTGCACAAAGATGGAAAATATACAGAGAATTTTGATACTGTATGCTATTATGCTCTCTTTGAATCGTTTGAATGCTGAGGAAGGACCAACAGCTGCTAAAAGATATTTGTTTATAAATGCTGCTGAACTAATCCAACATAGATATTATGAATTTGGATCTAAGGATATGATACTTTGGAAAGGAGTTTCTTATTTTGTTTTCACAGAGGATGAGACGCTGTTCATTTCTTCTATTCCGATTTGGTATGATGGACCACGTCCTCCTGAATGGTTCCTGTGCACGCCTTCAAAAAATTGCTTCGCTCAACTGCCAACTGAGATGAAACTAGCACACAGGTTATACCATGAAAGACCTAGTTAACGACGCCCCCATTCAGCAGGAAGCAGTTTGGAGAGAAAAAACTGCGCCCATATTCCCAAATATGGTTTATAAACGTTCTTTTACATTTAAAGGGGGATATGATATAGGTATGAATAATTTGCATTAGTATAGATTTTGCTTTATTGACAGAGATTTAAGGTCAATTTTGTTATATGTATAAGTGTTTCTGATTTTGATTAAGGTATTGTGATTGTGTAGTTCATTTAAATATGTACTGTATAATTAAGAAATATAGGTTGTTAATAGATGATCATCGATAATAGTAAAGCTTGTAGTCATGTTAGTTAGATTTTCTAGATATATAGAGATATATTTTAGATAGACATTCTTCATGTCTTTCAAAGATTACAGAATAGGACATTTAATGTTTTAATAACTGAGGACTTTTCATGACAATGAGACACGTCTGCTCCTGGCAGCACCAATCTACTTCAAGAGGAAGATGGGCATCGAAGAGGCACCTTATGGAGTTTGATAGCCATTTGGGCAAGAAACTGCTCTTGCCTGGACTATTGCATAAACTGGACACAGAGAACCCGCAGAGAGAGGACTACTGAACTTGCCTAAGGTGAGATGATCTTTCGGGGTTCCTGATTCATTTTGAAAGAGTCTGCGAGACATTCTGCAGGACACAACAGATAGTGACTGAACTGACTTTGAATTTTCCTGCTTTATGGAAATGTCTGCTGGATACCATGGGCCTGAAGGCTGAAGATGGATGCCCCAACGGTACAAAAGAACTTTGGGTGACTGTCCAGGCAGCGAGATGTCTTTGTCATTTCTAGAACTAAGTTTCTTAGTTCTTGTTTACTTAGGTAATATATCTTTCTGGAGTCTTTGATGGAGTTAAGAATAGTTAGTTATAGTTATAGTTTTCCTTAGTTATGATAAAGATTATTGTAACTTTTTACTTGATAACTGTTTTGTTATATGTAATTTTGCTATGTTAAAGCCTTTTTTTTGTTTAAACCGAAAAAGGGGAAATGATGGAGGAAGGTCATTGGCTAATAAAGGCACTGCCCTGGCCCATTTTATTGGTTAGAGGATAGGTGGGAGGAGTAAACAGAACAAAATGCTGGGAGGAATAGGAAGTGAGCTCAGAGACTCCACAGCTCTCTCGGGAGCAGACGCCTCAGAGAGAGACACCATGCCCCGCTCCCGGCATAAAGCTCCAACCCAGGATGGACTAGGCTAGAATCTTCCCGGTAAGACTGGTTCTCACAGATTATTAGAGATGGGTTGATCGGGATGTGAGAATTAGCCTGTAAGTGCTAGAGCTAAAGGGCCAAGCAGTGCTTAAAAGAATACAGTGTCTGTGTAATTATTTTGGGGCATAAGCTAGCCAGACAGGCGGCCGGGGGTGCTGAGAATGCAGCCCTGCCGCCCTTATTACTTCACATAAGTATAATAAGCTGTATCTTTAAAGCCTTAACATATTAATGATTGCAGTTTTATTTAGAGTCCTTTCAGTCTAGCTGAAAATAAGTTTTTATAGTCTGTTTTTTTAATTTTTGATTTACCACAATATCAGGATATTCAAACTGTCTTACTAAGTTGTATGTATGTTTTCTTATTTTGTTAGATACTTCGTCCAAGGTTCATTGAGTATACTAAATAATGTCTGTGTGAAATGCCTAAGTTTTGATTGGTTAATTTGTGATGCTGAAGTCAGAAGGACGCTGAGGTGAAGAAGTCTTTCTCCTTTGGGACTTACTGGAACATCTTCAATATATATTCCCTCATCTTTTACTCTCATAAATTATTTTCTAGTGAGCTTACCTCTGCTGGAGTACACCATAATCTTCTGTATGAATTGTAGCAGGCGAAGGAAATTCTATAAAAGGAAAGGAATGATTGATAAGAATCACAATATAAAACAACCACATACCTATAGTCTTACATAACTAGTAGAGATTTCCGTAGCAGAGATGCTTTAAGTATACCAAATGCAACTGCAGAACAGATTTTGTCATCAGATAAAGTGATAAAGTGTTTGCGTGTGGAACAAAGCTTCTTCAGTAACAAGGCATTTCTCTGTCTCCTAGTCCTTAGTAAGACACACCTTCAAGACTTCCACGGCCAGATAGTAGAAGGCCAGGACCAATGGTGATTGATAAAAGCTACTTGGTAATTAATTTAAAGGCTACAGAACTATGAATTTATTTCCCTTTTGTAGCTGTCTATAAATCTATAAATAACACTTGTTATTGTAACAACAGTGGATTTTAAAGACAGTTCACATTAGAGTGTTCCTGTAAAGTTCTTTTCCATCCCAGTAAATCCTTGTCAGTCTCAGATTTGTTACTTGTTCTCAAAAGGATTAATCCCTTTTTATTATCTGAAAAGTATTTTTCTAGATCTTTATTCCAGTGCACCTAATCTTATGCTATAAACACAAATACCTTTTCTGTTTTTGTTTTTCCTTTCTTCTGCATTTTGTGGATCTTTTATGAAAAACATCCTTTGAATTTTCCATACTTTCAAATATTAGCATTTTGGCAAAACTAGAAGCCATACTGTGGCTTTCCTTTGTTTTACTCACAGCCATTATTCCAGTCATCCAGTTTCTCTTGTCATTCTCTGCCTTGGGGTCCTGTATACCTTTTACACGTAGATCCTTCTCTTCAGAATCAAGCATAATAAATGTTTTTCTTTCTGTTACCTATAGCGCACATGAAAAAATTAGTGTGCTTCCAGTCAACCTTCACCCGGTTTTTGTTAGATGTAGATGGCAATCTTCTTTTAATTAAAAGCCCTGGAGTCTACAGCAAAGGCTGTATGATTGGCCAGTTTTGTTCTCTCACATTTGCTCCTTAACACACACACACAAATGACATGTAAAACATAGTGATGGAAGAAACGGAGTGTGGTAGCTAGGGACATTCTGTGCTGTCTTTGCTACTTTTGAAATGCCTCAAAGAATAATCAGCATGTATGGGGACATTTTCTTTTTTTCTTTTCTTGATATGATTTTTAGAGTTATTTAAGTTCTGTATTTTTAATGCCTCATAAAAAAAATCTGGCAAATAATGTTTATCTGCTCCCTTGATAAATTGCTGAATCACTAATAATGTTTCAAACCACTTTGAAAGTGTCATTCCCAGATCCTCATATGCTAGGGTACATGCTACTGAGCAGCTTTGCAATGTGCTGTCAACCTGCCTTCTGCCCTTGCTGTGTGTGTGTGTGTGTGTGTGTGTGTGTGTGCGCGCGCGCGCGTGTGTGTGTGCGTGCGTGCGTGTGTGTGTGTGTGCGTGTGTGTGCGTGTGCGTGTGCATATGCACGTGCCTTTTGTGCCTGTGACAACAGGGATAATTTCCTCATGAGTCTGCCGTGAGTTGGTAGTCAAATAAAAGAATCTACAATTCTTATGTTGATTATGGCAACAATATTGACAAAATCTACACAATATTTTCAGGATGGTCTCAGATTCATTAATGCTTTAACACAAGTTTCTTGGTGGTGGCAGTTTGGCTTTGATCTAAATATGACCAGCTTGCTATAACGTGCGCATGTAAAAGGTGCTTCTGAAGGTGATAATACTGCATTTCCCTTCCTCAGGTTTCCTTCAGAATCATTTTACTATCTTAGCATTTCTAAGTGAGGCTCCCATTAGCAGGAGCGTGGTGACTGTGTTAGTCCAAGATCATAGGGAGGAGGGCTGGGATTCTGTTCCTAAAAATGTTTATCTTCTCTTCCCTTTCACGGGAAAAAAAAAAAAAATTAGTTTGGAAACTCAGGCTCAAGGGGCTTAACCAAAGCTGGGCAATAGTGGTGCATACCTTTAATCCCAGCACTTGGGAGACAGAGACAGGTGGATCTCGGTGAGTTCGAGGCCAGCCTGGTCTACAAAGCAAGTTCCAGAACAGCCAGCACTGTCACACAGTGAAACCCTTTTTCAAAAAGAAAAACAACAACAACAAAAAGAGTCTCAACCAAGACAGTTTGTTATAAGAAATTAAGATGGCTAGGAACATATAGTAGTTGCTCATCTATATTAAGAGCAGATTTGAAATTTTACAATGAAAACCAAGAAGTTTTCATACTAATTAAACATTTGCTGTTCTCTGGGGAAATATAGAAATATAAAAAAAATGGTCTCAATTTAAAAATGGCGTATCACATTTTCAGAGTAGGCACAAAAGAAGTGTTCTCTATTCACTTGTGAAAATTGCTGGTAGCTGTCATCAAGTTGGGTATAAAGTTCAATGACTGATATTTTGTAAATGTTGAATTTTGAGATTCTTTTACTCAATACCTTAAGAAATTGTGTGTGTGTGTGTGTGTGTGTGTGTGTGTGTGTGTGTGTGTACATGTACTGCATGACAATGCTTAGGGTTCAGTTCTCATCTTCTGCCACGTGTGACTGGTCATTAGGCTTAGTGACAAGCGCCTTCCCTCACCTAACTGTCACACCAGCTACTCTGTACCCCTTGTTTCTTGATGGAAGCCTAGTTTTCTTTGTAGCATTCAGAATTTGGGAATGACTTACCACAAAAGTTACAGATTTTCATTTAAGCTGCCTTGGATTTTGTCAAAGAATATCTTCTAAGAGTGCTGAAGTGCTGCTGGGGTAAGAGAAACCATTCCTCCCAGCGTGATCTCAGCAGTTATAACATTAAATTCAGGGTTGTTCACACTTACATGTTCTGAGTTATAGAAAAGTTAGACACTGTTTTTAATTTAACTTATTAATTTCACATTTATTTAGTGATATTTCCAAAGTAATTCTTTTTGTGTGTGCCATCTCCCCTAATATGCACATCAAATTTTTATTGGATACTACCCATAAGACTTTATTTATTTAAATAAGAAATATGCCAAACAAGCTCTGGCTTATTATGTGATTTTTCAATACCTGTAACCAAAATGGGAAGTTCTTATATATATTTCTTATATCTTTATCTTCTGTGTTTCACTGACAGAATCCCAAGGACTGCAGTAAAGCCAGGAAGCTGGTATGTAACATCAACAAAGGCTGTGGCTATGGTTGTCAACTCCATCATGTAGTTTACTGCTTCATGATTGCTTATGGCACCCAGCGAACACTCATTTTGGAATCTCAGAATTGGCGCTATGCTACTGGTGGATGGGAGACTGTGTTTAGACCTGTAAGTGAGACATGCACAGACAGGTCTGGCCTCTCCACTGGACACTGGTCAGGTAAGGAGCTTGTGTACCGTCACAGATCTCTGGTGAGGTCAGATTAGCTGGTTTCTAGGGACAGTTTTATAGGCTATAATCACCTTTTCTCTTGATTCATAAATGCTGTACATTATGCATATAAAATGTAGAACAATATTTTATTTTTAAAGTATTGTATACCTGTGTGTAGCAGCATATACCCATAATTCCAGTGCTTGGGAATCTGAGATTAGAAAATTGAGAGTTCAAGGCCAGTCTGGGCTACATGACAAAAATCTGTATCTAAAATAAACAAATACAGATTATTTAATAATTTTTTTCACTTTGATTTTCATTTTATCTTGATTTAGTGAATTTGCTATTGGTTTTTTTTCAAGGAGAACAATTTAATATTTTAATAAGGATGATGTAACTCACTTTTAAGATGATGTTATTGGATTTATTTTACTCTTCATAACTATTGCATAAAGAACCCAAGAATCTATAACATTAGCATGCCTGGAAGACTTGTTAAAATGGTGGATTCTGATACAGGCTGTCAGGAGTAGGGCCGAAGAAATTTCATTTCTGAGAAAATGTCTGTATCTTGAGACCAAGTTTGAGAATCATTGACATAGACTGTGCTGGTAACTGTCTTCATTTTACAGTTGAGGACAATGAAATATTAAAATTGAATTTTAAGTATAATCAAGAAACATTTGGTGATGGATAGCTTGCACTATTTCAGGCTTTCCCAAGTGATTAAAAAATAATAGAAAGATAACAGACTGTTGTTAAGAATGAATCTTCTTAACAATAATTTTTTTTTGCCCTGAAAGTTTCCAGCAGAATGAGTACAGGGATAAAGAGAGGCGTGGCTGAAGAAGGACTACACACTTAGCATCAAAGTCACTGTAGCCTGAAAGCAGTATCAGTGAGGGGTTTCTAAAAATCTTGTCAGGTCTATTTAGAACCTACCCAAATAGTTTTAATGCACCCAGCAACAAAGTTCATAAGCATTTATAGGAATACAAGTTACTCAGCTCTGGCAGGTGTGATTCAGAGTGTCTGGCTCAACAGGACATTATCAAGGCTTGCTCAAAAAACTAAATAGATAACCTTCAATAAAGAAATTGAATTCAGGCCCAGATTTGTAGCTCAGTGCCTAGTAGACACAGTCCCTAGCACCTATCTCCAATATTTAAAAGAAAACCAGACAACTCTACATCAGAAACACCAAGAGTGGCACTGGTGTGAGCTGGGCAGAGGGACCTAGGATCATGTGTTCTTGGCTGGTCTGGGCAACATGGATGGATCTTGGCGGAAGGAGAGGAGGACGGGAATTAATTTATAGTTTAAAACTTTCCATGAAGTTTCAGGTCTAGATGTCTTCCCAGTAAGCTGGACATTTAGGGAGGACTAAATACCAGTCCAAAAATTAGAACACTTACTTTCCAAACCATTGTATGAGACCAGGGTCACCTTTGCAACCAGATTGTGCTTCCTACAGGAGAGAGGTCACTTCATGTACAGATTGATGGATCACTCCTTTGGGGTGATGCAGTGTTGGAGACAGATGAGACATCCTGGGGGAAGACTCAGAGGTGGTTAATTATATGAGACACCAGACAGATGTTGCATCTAAGGTTATTTGATTTTCCCCTTATCTTCACCTAATTTGTTAATAAGCACCATGGTTTTTCCTTCCAGCTGAGTATTTGAGAGGCTGAAGCAGAACTATAAATTCAAGGCCTGCTTGGGCAGTCTAGCAAACCCCATCCCAAAATGATGGATATCTCCAGTTCTGTAAACAGTTAACTGAATGCTTAGATGCTGCTCAGTTTATGTACTATGGAGGCTCGTACAGCAGTAACTAGATCTCGTGAGCCTTGCTAACTAGACTGCCAAGAACTCCGTGTATTTAATGCCCACGATAACCTGGACTGCTCACATTTTATATAAGTAAGTGACTTGCCAGAGATGCTGCAGCTATTAAGATACAGAACCCCAGTCTACCTTTAAAACATGATCTTTAATGAGCCAAAAATCAGCACAGTATCATTTTCAGAAGTCTCAACCTGCTAGATTTTTTAAGGGTTGTTTTAAGCATTAGCATCAGGACATATACAGCCTATAGGCATCAAATGTTTGCTGTGTGTCCCTTTGCAGAATAAAAAAACAGTTAATAATTGAACTTCCTATACTCAGAAAACTCCAAGTCTAAACAGAAAATAATAGGAAGTCTATCTTGTGAATTAAATGTGGTCTGTGGTGTTATAAAGCCATAAACAAGACTCAAAAGGATAGGGGAAAGTATACCTATTCTAGCCAGAAAAGTCAGAAATGGCATGTTTAAACTGCTTTTGACAGGGTTGTTAAAATGGCAAGAAATGTTAGGGGTGGAATCCTACTCACTTGGAGTACTTGACAGATAATGATGAAATGGCCAGGTGCCTGTCACATCTTGCTTAGAGAGGGTTCCCAAATATCAAAACTGGGAAATTACTTTTTTCTTCAGCCTCTAATTGGCTGAATTACACAGAAGAGATATTTAAACCATCTGCTCCTCGGTTTAGCCTTTAGTCAGATGTGACTGAAAACTCAGTTTTGATAGATAAATTACATTTTTCAAGTAAAACCAAAATATCGAATAGAAGATACTTTGATCTAAGTAATTTCTATTTTAAAATTTTCATACAATGTATTTTGATCATATTCTTTCCCATCTCCCTCCCTACCCAACTCCATATTTTCGCCCTCTCATATAGTTTATACATATACTTTGATCATATTTTCTTTATTCTTACCTGTGCAACTCCATATTCTCTGTCTCAAAAAAAGAAAAAAGAAAAACAAACTTTAAAAAATCAATAAGATTAAAAAATATAATAATAACAAAACAAAAGCATGCACATATAAAACCATGGAATCCATTTTATTCTGGCCAACTGTTCTGGTCATAGAGCCTACCCTGGAATATTTTTGATATACCCAGTGACCCTCCATTGAAGAAAACTAATTTCCCCAGCAGGTATCAGTTTCAGATAACTTCTTGGTGCTCACTTTCCCTTCTCAGGAATGGGATTCTGTTTGGTGTGAACCTGTGTGGGTTTTATATGTGCTATCTTAGTCTCTGTGAGTTCACGTGTTTCAGTCCTGTTTTGTCTGAAAATATTTCCTTGGAGCCATTCACTACTTCTAGCTCTTTATAATCTTTCTACATCTTCCTCATCTGCATAGATGCCTAATCCTTGAGGAGAGGGGTTTGACAAAGACATCCCATGTAGGGCTAAGTGCTCCAAAGTCTCACACACTCTGCACCTTGTTTAGCTGTGAGTCTTTGTGTTAATTCCATCTTCTTCAAGAAGAAGCTTCTCTGATAAGAGTTGAGCCTGTGTGCTGATCTATGGGTATAGCAGTATGTCATTAGGAGTTATCTTATTGCTATTTTCCTTTAATAGAATACTAGTGGTAGATACTACCCTAGGTTCATTACCTGTCTAGTCTAAGATTCTAGGCCACTTTAGTAGTGTCATGTTTTGTTTCCATCTTATGGAATGGGCCTTAAATTCAGTTTTTAAAAGTAGTTAGTTGCTCTTATAACGTTTGTGCCACTATTGTACCAATCTAGATGCAAGTATTTTTAGGTGTACATGTGTAAAAATGATGGTTCTTTCAGTAAATACACCTTTGATTTTGTATTCATTATTAACTGTCACTTACACTATTGTAATCCTTGTATTACTTTTTTATTTATGATTATTCTTCTTGCAGTTTTATAATACATGTACAATAATTGTGCAAACAGTGCAATCTTCTGAAAGATATTGCCAAAGTAGTCAAGTTAATATAGTACTGCTTGTTGGGGATTTTCATTTAACTAAATTGAGGAAATAACACAGGATTGCCATTTTTGTTATTTAAGCCCTTGCTATAAGCATTGCCTAAGGTATAATGAATGTAAACTCAAAAAATTTGTACTTCCTAAAATTAGCACATAAGTAGAGTTTTATATTATGTTAGAAAGAGATGGAGGTATAGATCTGTGGCAGAGTGGATGTGTGTTTGACATATGCAAGGCCCTAGTCCAATTTCTAGCACACACATAAACCAGTTACATTACTAGGTAGTGTTATCTTATGCACTTTAGAATATGACATTAATAGGTAATTGTTTGTATTCTGAAGTCAAGGCAATAAAAGGATAAATTATTCTGTGTTGATTGGAAAATACTCCAAAACATCAAAAATAAAAGTAAGACAGGATATAAAGATTACCTAGTCTTGTAGTTTATGCAGACTGGCATATATTGTATGAGTAATAAATGCTATGTCTATGTTTATAACATTTTTAAAAGCCTGGTAATAGCTGTAAGCTATTTTATTTTCTGAATATCATTAATATTAATACATAATCATTGACCTAATTAATGTGTATGTGAGTAGATCACTTTCCCCTGTTCTCCTGGGGATATATATTTTAAATTAAATGTTTCTCATTAAGTGAAATCCATTCTTTGAACATTTTTTCTCAGTTTGAAAAGAATATTATTAGTGATAAATTGCAATTTTGTTTTTCTGTTTTCTGTTTGTGTAGATATTTTGTTTAGCATTGATTCAAATATATATTTAGCATTTCAGTTGTTTTTCACACAAGATGAATACTATAGTTATTGTAATGTGCCCATAACTACTTATCAGCATTTATTCCTCTGTTTTAGTAGCCAAAGTATGTATGTCGTGTTATAAAAACATTAGTAGCCACAGATCCATATAAAAACATTCATAAATTAATACTTTTGCCTTAGCATTTTTTAAAGAGTGTATTGCTGGTCTGTGTTGTTGACATGAATTGAAGTCCTTCTTGGTCTAAGGACATGCTGAGATGATTGAAGAAATGAACGAAAAGAATCATTCTAGGAATATTTGAATGCAGCCTTTTTGAGTTGTGACTAAATTCCACCCTGAAACCTTTATCTAGTCATGTCATTTCACAAACATACTAGACAAAGGAGTGGCTTCACACAGCTGTATTTTGATAGAATTATTTGCTGTTGATGAGAGCAAATTAGCATTTTAAAGATGGTGGGTTTTGTTTTTTGCTAAAATATAATATGTTGTTACCAAGTTATGTTTATTTAGTTCAACTTAAGCTAATCGATTATTATTTTATATTAAGGCTCATGAATAAAAGACACAGAAAGACTGTTCAGTCATTTTTACAGACCATTGCTTCTGCACCTGTCATTCCTCCTATCTGTAGTTCAGCTTCTACAGAAAGAAGAAGTAGAAGGGAACAGCTCAGGCAGTTTTCTTGTTATTTTCCAGTCTCTTGTCAGGAGAATTATGAGACATAGTTTCACCGTCTGCCACAGAGCATACCAGTTAAATTAAGAGATTTGAACAGTTTTCTCTGTCAATACCGAGTGGAAGAATTTGTTTTTTTCTCTGTAGTCATAACATAGAACACTAAGAACAATATATTCAGATATCTCCCACACGAATTAAAAGTGTAATGATTGTATATAATTTAAACTGAATAAATACCCAAAAAGTTATTTTTCCTTATTTTGTTTGATTCATTTCTATGCTATCACTACTTAACAGCAGGATACCAAATGATGAGCAGAGGTCGCAGACCACTATGTGGACAAAAGCACCTAGAAAATAGAGTCTTTGAGGTTTTGTTAAGGAATGCTAAATAGCTATAAACCAGTAAGCTTGCCCCTTTGCCACAAACAGCTTTATTTAGCTTCTCAAGCTGTTAAATGCTCTTTGCATTTGATGAATGAAAATGAGCACATGACCATTCCTGGGTATGGTTGAGGAAGAGGCGATTGTTGCCAGAGGCATCTGGAAGGGTCCAGACTGAACCTTCCCACCTCTGTCGTAAGAGGAGAGGTGGGGGAGAGAGGAATGAAGAGAAGGGAGCAAGTGACCAAGAGAGGAGCTGAGGATCATGAGGGCTCATGGCCAAAATGTCAGGTTTATATGGGAAAGAGAGCCAAGAGTAAGGGAGTGAAGCCTCTGGGTTGGAGCAGTTTAGGGAAGGGATGAAAAGGGCTAAGGGGAGCCACAGGTGCTGCCTGAGCCTTGTCCCAGCTTTCTTTGGGACGTGACACTTGGTGTCTGGTTTTCTTCAGTTACACTTGTGAAATTCAACTCTAGCCTGATACCTGATATTGGTCTGTCTTTTAAAAATAATGTGCTTAGTATGAGTATTATGCTGGAATAGCAACAAACACATTATGGAGCTAGCTGGTTTGGGCCTGTTAACATTTGAGATATTTTTTACATCAAATCTGTTATTAATAAAGCTAATTTTAATAGTTGATTTAATTTTTTATTGTTGAAGACAATCTGAGTAGTAGTTGATTATTACTGACTGAAAACATAATCATATATGAGTAGAGGGGGTTGGTTATCAGTTTTATTTATTTTGAATCTTAGAAATTCATCAGCTAGTAAAAATAAAGTCAATTTTACGTATTTCTTTGTCATGAAAGAGAGGGCTTTATCGAAGTTATATTGTCACTTATATCACATTATATAGTCTTTATATCAATACTGACTAGAAATTATTGCTTACAAAATGAAAACCATCTACTTCAAAGGAGAAAGTAAATTCGCTCAAACAGAACAAATTTCTTTCCAGGTTAAGAAGTCTCAGGTGACCTGTACCTACGTACTTAATTTAAGCTGTTTCCATTTGTGGCCTTAGAGTTGGACTAAGCAGGCCTTTGATTTAACAAAACACTTTCTTTGTGTTTTTAATTTGAGATACACGTTGCTTTTATTAGTTATTAGTTGATTGGAAGTTTTGTGAAATCCTTTCTCATCCTAGCCTCATCTTCATCAAAGAAAAAAAAAAATCTTGTCTTTGATAATATTTAACAGTTACTAGGAAGTCTTTAAAGAACCCTTCCAAAACTATGCCTAAGGGAAGTGGCATTGTTTGTAGTTACTAGGGGACAAGAAAAGCAAGGTTAGAAATTGTGTTGACTGGCCACAGTGTTGTTTGATCACAGAGGCTGCCCTTGTAGAGGGGATCAGCAACACCTCATAACCTGTTTTGAAACTAGTTTTACTAGTCTGCTAAGCTCAACTTCCCTCAAACACTCCTCCCCTCCCTTTGAAGGCTCAACACTCCCCCTCCCCCAATTCTGTAAAAGTAAGGGATTTTGGGAGGGGGAGGGAAAAGGGAGGCGGGGAGGAGGCAGAAATTTTTAATAAAAAAAAATCACAAAAATAAATAAATAAATAAATAAATGAATGAATGAATGAATAAATGTAAGGGATTTCTTTTGTGCTGGCGATCATTGTTGAATCTCCTTTTCTTACCTATGAGTTGCTAGTGAAAATTAACACATTTCACCTGAAATCTGACTTGCCATTTCTCTTTACCAAACCTGGAATGTGTGAGAGACCAAAATTTCCTGGGTTTAATTTCTTCCAGATCATGCTGTGACCCTAATCATACCAAATTTGTTCATTCTATTTGACCATACTGCTTTTAGATAAAAATGTAAAATAAAAAAGTTAATGTTTATTGCTAAAAACCCAGAAAGTACAGAAAATACAAAATAAAACAATAAAAATACTAAATATATAAACATGAATTTATTTTAGTCATTTTAATGTATTTTAAATTAGTAGCTTCAGCTGTCAATTTGACCTGTTGTAGAGTCACCTGAGGAGGGAATCTCAACTGAATAATTTTCTAGATCAGATTGGCCATGTCTGTAAGGGACTGTCTTGATTATTGATTGATGTGGGATGACTCAGCTATATTGATTGATGTAGGTGACACTGTGCCTATGCAGGTGATTGGACTAGAGAAATAAAAGTTAGCTAAGCATGAGTCTGTGAGCAAGCCAGAGCTAGTAGTAGCAAGCAGCATTGCCTTACAGTTCCTGCCTTGACTTCCTGTCCTGACTTCTCTCAGTGATAGACTAACCCGGGAGGGGAAGAAAACTCTCTCCTCCGCTAAACTGAATTGTTTTCAGTGCTTCATTACAGCAGCAGAGGGAACTAGAACAACCTTCATATTTTTCTTTTTGTTTTTTAATCTCCATGATTTTCCTTTTCCTAGAATGTCATAGAGTTGGAATATACATTACGTGCTCTTCTGTGCCTACCCACCTTTTTGTTAGAGTTCCTGAAAATCATTTTGTCTCTTGACAGTTTCTTTTTATTGCTGAGTTGCTCTAATTGTATTCTGCTTGTTTATCCAGTTATCTATTGAAAAACAGTTCAGGTGCTTCCAATTTTTCACAATTCTGACTAAAGCCCATATAAATATTTGTGTACAGAATTTATGTAGGCATCATTTTTGCCTTATTTGGATGAGGTACTAATAACAAAATACTATGAACTGGGTGATTTAACTAACAGACAATTCTAGAAGCTGGAAGGTCTAAAATTAAGATGCCAACAGTTTCATTTCTTGGTGACAATTCTTTCCCCAGCTTGGAGTCACTTTCTTGCTTTCTCGTTACCTTGCTTACTTATGGAGAATGGGAGCTCTGATGTCTTTATCTTATAAAATCAGTATCCTATTGTGGGGCTCATAGTAATGGTAGCTCTCTAAAGGCATAGAATCAATATCACGCGCGCGTGTGTGGGTGGGTGTGTGTTGTGGTAGCTTGTACTTTCAGAAGGCAGTAAACATGCAAACTACTTAATTTAGGAAGCTGAGTATTTTAGCAGCCCCAGTCCAGGGTTGAAGGCCTGGAAGCTCCATGGAAAATCATTGAAAGATCCAAAAAGCTAGAGTTTGGTGGCAGCAGGTTGTGCATGCTGTCTGGGGCCTGCTAGCCTATTGAAATCTATTGAAATATTCCTCTTGCATTGAGGGAAAATCTTTTCCCCAGCCTCCCTAGTCTCTGCCCATCGAGTCATTCCTCTCAGGGAATACCCCTACTAATGCAAAGTTGTCTTTAATCCAGTCAAATTGACAGCCAGAACCAGCCATCATACCACATGCCCACCCGTTGTGAAGCTGACTCATAATGGCATCTCTATGCCATGCTTAATTTCTAAATAAAGTCACGATTCCAGCTTCCATGTCATAACTGTCCTTCATACAACCAGAAATGCTCTAATTCTTTTCCCAGCAATAGATGACAAAAATCCTTGGAGGAATACTTAATTTTTTAAATATGTTAATTTAGATTTAACAGTATTTAATAATGATATTAAGCTATGTTATATGGTAAATAAAATTGAAAAGGAATCAAGGATTTCTGCTCCTCCTTCTCCGTGTGTGTATGCCCGACATTCTTAGTGAAATAACAACCACAATAATTATAGCTCTCATTTTTATAACAGGTCACATGGCCATAGCTGGTATTTATAACTACCTTCTGTACACCATTCTGTATTCCCTTCACCTTCAGCAAGCACCTCCATAGAGTATTAGTTATACGCTTGGGAAAATGACCCATGTGTTCATCATAGGTCTGAGACACTTATCATCCTGCCTGAGTTAAGTTGTAGTTTGTCATTTACTTTAATTGCAGGGCGTGATAATACTAAGAGACACCCTATGGGATCCTCCTGCACTGTCGAGATAAACCCTTTCTTGCCTCAACTATTTCTTGAAATCCTGTTGCATCTTTTCATTCTTTCCTTTCAGTTTTGTAAGTGTATTACCATATTTTTAAGCTTACTGATTTTTTTTTTTTTACTGGGTCCTGTTTCATCCTTTCTGATCTGACGAGGCCATTCAGAGTTTCTGCCATTTCAGTTATAATGTTTTGTGTACTAGCACTGCGTTTTCATTTTTTCAGAGTTTTTAATCTCCATCTATGCTACTCATCTCCTGCATGTTGCCCTCCTTTTCCATTAAAGTTCTTAAGATATTAATCATAGTTATTTTTAAATTTCTAAACAGACTTTTCCAAAAATCTCTGCCATGTCTGAGTTAGGTTCTGGTGGTTTTTTTTGTCTCTCAGACTATATTGGTTTTATACCTTTAGCATGAGATTTTGGTGAAAGCCAGGTATCATGGAGCTGAATAAAAAGGAACTGAAGGAAATGAACGTTTAGCATAAGGTTTTATGTTTATTTGACTGGAAGTCAAGCTGTGTTTAATGTCCACTGTGGACTCAGCTGTGGACTCAGATGCAGAAATTTTCTTTAGTAATCTGTTGCCCTAAACGTTCTTAGACTCGTTTAAGGGGCAACTCTTTTAGCTCTAGTTCTGTGTTGTTATTCCTTAGTCCTGTTGATGTGGTAGTATGGGGAGGAAGGACATTCTAAAGCAATTTCTTAGACCTTAGTGAGCCTTAGTTGTATCTTTCATTTCCCTCACGTAGGTGAGTCTTGCTAAAACTCTACTAGGCAGATACTGTTAAGGAGTACGGAGGACTCTTACGTGCAAATTGAGTTATTATAATTCATGAAAATTATCTGGAACTGAACAAAGCACAGTATGTTTTGTTATAATAATATAAAGATCACAAATAGTAATAAAAGGAATTTGAAAATAAGTTTTAAATGAAATGCTTCATTTATTTTTATGTTTTATGTTATGCTATAAGAAATATTCAAAGTAAGATTCTTCTAAGTGAATTTCATTATAAACTTCAAGTTAAAACCCAGTGTGATGCTCACAAAATTCTGTATGCAGGTAATGTTTTAGCAAAAGCATGAGCAGAGTAATTTCTTCTGGCTCTGTGCTTCATGTAAAAACTAATCATAGCATCTGATAATATTTAGTAATTAAACTATATTTTCTACAGTGTTTATCACTCTTAAGGGTGATTCCCCCTCCCAGGAAGTTGTGTCCAGATCTCTAGAAAATATACATTGGCATAACAAAAGTAATACCTTTTCCTGTCATGTGCCATGTAGATAGCATCTGCTAATGAAATTCTTGAATGACCTAAGGCAGGACTGCTATTTCCTAAAGTATGTTAAGTGATGAGAAGGCCAGCGATATGTAGGTATCTTTGTAAGTACTGTATACACTTTTCTAAGCATTCAAGGTGTTGAACGCTATCTATAAACTGGTAAAGGTTGAAAGGCAGAGCCTGAACAGTATTTACTGTTTTATATCTTAAAAATTGGAAACCTGGGAGGCTGGAGAGATGGCTCAGCGGTTAAAGCATTGCCTGCTCTTTGAAAGGTCCTGAGTTCAGATCCCAGCAACAACATGGTGGCTCACAACCATCTGTAATGAGGTCTAGTGTCCTCTTCTGGCCTGCAGACAGAATATTGTATACATAATAAATAAATAAATAAATATTTAAGAAATGGAAACCTGGTAACATTCACAAACCTCAAATTATACATGTAACTCTGAGATTGTGATGCTGATGGTAGACTCACTGATAGCCAAATGATTGTTTCCTGCATCAGACTGTGGGGGCCCTGTTAAATACACTGCTTATATATGATTAAAATTATTCATTCCTTCAATTAAGCATTTATGTTGTGGTAGTTGCTGAGATAACAAAGATGGAATTATGTGTTTGAGAAGGAACAAAGCATTTGGGGAGAACTAGTTGTTATCTTATGCTTGAGATGAAGTTAGAAATATTGATATGTGGCGTTGAGATAAGCTAGCTAAGACTTTGTAGCCTGCTGATAGTTAAGTACACCAGGTCTAACAGCTGTAAAGAGTGAAAAATAGTGACCATGGAGGGAAAGAAAGTCCTTCCTTGCCCAGGCTCTAAAGTTCTTGCTGACAGGGCCCCATGTATTCAGTCTAATTAGAAATTTCATGAGAAATATAATTATCAAGTTACTATAATTGCAATCATCCTATAAATTTTAAAGCAGCAACAAACCAAGACCTGCTTCCCACATGCCCTGCTTGCCCAGTTTTCTCCATGTGTCTTCTTCCTTCTTCCTCCTTCTAATCTGCTAGTTAAGGTTTTGTGTATTTTGCTTGGTATCTCTTTTTATTCTTATGTGGATATCCCCTGTCCTTCCCTAGGTAAACAGAAAAGGTGCTCACCTCTAGAGGAACATCTTTGCAGAATTTGTCCCAACTATGACACAGTTTACTGCATTGTTGTAACATGTTAGGTCTCTGTCTGGGTGTTACTTAACTCAGGGAAGGTGGGTGATTTATACCATGTCAGTGTCAGTGGTGACAGTGGCAGTTGTAGTCAGCACAGGAGGTCACCGCCACCATCTCAGCCCATTCTCACAGTAGAAGCAGAGGCAGCTGGGACATGAAAAGGAGTCTAAGATGAAGGCAATGGCTCGAGTTACTGGTACTCTGCAGTCTTTGTTTCAGCAAGCTAAAATTGCACATTGCTATGCTAAGTTATCCTCTGGTCTGTGCCACAGAATTCTTGCCTGATTTTATTATTATTTCCTTTCTAAACATACATTTTTTGTTTATTTACATTCATTCATTCACTTATGTATTTATTGATTGATTGATTTTTCAAGACAGGGTTTCTCTGTGTATCTCTGGCTGTCCTGGAACTCACTCTGTAGACCAGGCTGGACTTAAACTCACAGAGACCCACCTGCCTCTGCCTCCCGAGTGCTGTGACTAAAGGTGTGCACCACCACTGCCTGGTAACATGTATTTTTATTTTCTTCTCTTATAGTGCGCTTAGAATTTCTAGTTAAAATTCTCTCTCTCTCTCTCTCTCTCTCTCTCTCTCTCTGTGTGTGTGTGTGTGTGTGTCTGTTTGTGTGTGTCTGTATGTGTGTGTTTAAGTTAGAATGTAGCCAACCCTAGACTGGTGCTCACCTCGTGGATTAGACTGTCAGGCCAGCAAATTCCAGTAATCTGCCAGCCCCTCTCTCCCTAGTTCTAGGATTACAAGATTAAACTCACATCTTTATGCTTTCAAGACATACTCAGTGGATTTATCAGCAGCCACTCTAGTTATGATTCTTGAGTTTTAGGGTACTAGGATTGGCCTTTACCCTATCATTAGGTCTGAAATTCAACAATATGAGTCAACATAATCAGGATATAATGCAACACAAAAATTACAAATGACTTAAATCCATTACAACACATCTCATTGCCAATTCTCCAAGTATATTAATCTTGGAATTCCCACAAAGCAAAAGGAACTTCAGCTCCCCAACCTACAGTGCTGCATTGAAATGCTGATGGTTTACCTGCTTACTCTAGTCACCTTTTCCAATGAGCTCAAAGAAGTCAGTTACCTTAGGGTCCTTTCCTGTGGCTGCACCCTGCATCGAAATATGACAGATAGTAAAGGAATGAAGTGTAACTTTCTGTGAAAAAAGAAAGGTTGGAATTTGACTTTGATACATTTAATGAAAAAAGAGCCTTGTCCTTGCAAGTACATGTTCTTCTATTTTCTTGTCCTACCAATGAGAGAAGCTGCTTTAGGGTCTCTGGGACCCATGGGGCTGGAAGAATCAAATTAAGGAAAAATATTAACTTACCAAAAAAAAAAAAAGAATAGCAAAACCAACCAAAACCTCTAAATTTCTGTCTGTGAACTTAGGGTTTTACAAGCAATGAAAGAAATTAAAGGCTGTTGGCAGCATCCTTTTAAAATTTTTGTTGTATTTGTTTATTTAATTATTTATCTAGTGTATACACAAACACACCATCATCATGCATGTCCCACAGCTCACTTGTGCCTTTACATGAGTGTGGAGATCAGAGGTCAGCTTACAGAAGTCAGTCTTCCCTTCTACCATTTTCTACCATGTGAGCTCTGGAAATAAAACTCAAGTCATCAGGCTTGGTGACACGTGCCTTTACCCACTGAGCCATCTCATTAGCCTGGCAGTATCCATTTTATAAGCAGCCTATAGGCTAGCCACCTCTAGGCAATGATATGTAGAGATATAGTCTATATCTTTCTGTATATCTATAGAATTAGCAAATTTATTTCAGAAATTCAGAATGACCTCAGGAGCCTTCTGTTTAGTGTCATAGTCTGACAAACCTCCTTGGCCTTTTTCTTTTGACATTGTCCTGTCCACCTAATTCTAAACGCCCAAGATAGAACATGTTTTCTGTCAGCTGTTCTTTTAGTCTCCAGTCCAGAATGACACGGAGGTCTGGAGTCCAGTTGTCTTTCAAGGTGTTTCTGTTACTAGTAAACGCAGTGAGCACCTCATCAGAATGTGGCTCAGTTGTTCTCAGGGTGTGATATGCTGTCTTTAGAATGTTACCAACGCAGTGCTGTGTTTCATGTGCTTGAATTTAGAGCTTTTCCCTCAATTGGTTGAAGCCTTCATACTGTCAGTAGCTATAGTCTTTTGAGTTGCCTAAGAAGAGCAGAGATAGAATTCATATGGCAAGTGACAGCGTCCTACTTTTGTCAAAAAGTGATCTCTATCCACTGACGTAGTTGGAAAACAAAAGAAAAGTAGCCAGGTGTTGACTTGTTAATAGCTTATCTTCTGTATTTTAAATGAGACAGGATCTCTGTCATTAAACCAGAATATAAATATTTATGCTGTCATTGTTAAAATGCCAAAGAATAGACCTCATACTTTTTGGTTTTTATTTATTTTTGTAAACAACCATATTTTTATTCAAATAAAAAATATTTTTAAGGGTTCTCTATACAGGTAAAGGTCTCACCATAGCTAGTTAGTGTTCACTCTTAATCTCCTTTTATTCTTGACTTCTCTGTCAAGTCTTAGTTTAGTAAGAATTTAATTTGTTGTATTTGGACACACACTCTTGAAGAAAATGTAAATCCCAGAAATCTAGTCTTTGTAAATATAAGTTAAATATAAAAAAAAAAACAGTTACTGAAATATGGACAGGATTTCTCAGTGGCTTAACTGGCTGTTTCTGGGCAGAGCAGGGTTTTGGTCAAGTTGGTAGCAGCATCAAATTTCCTAACATCTAAATAGCTGGAGTCCCTGCTGTTTAGCTTGATCATTGTTGAAATACTTGGAAAGGATGAAAGCTGCATATTTTTTTATTGTCTGTGGTAAACAGCATGAATAAGACATGTGTTGGGTATAAAGCAGTCACCGAAATGAGAGCACCGCCATGTATTTTTCAGAGGCTATATTTTGGCAGGTCATCTCTTCCGGAACAAACTGTAGTTGCTTCTTGAGAATTTTTTTAGCTGAATTGACTCAAAGATAAATAACGTTTTAAGAACGACTCTACATTTAGTATTGTGTTTAGACTTCTTGTGTGTGAGGGAATCCTGCATGTACCAACCAGAGGCCAGTATCAGACACCTTCCTCGATGGTTCCTTATCTTTTTTTCTTTTCTCTTTCTTTCTTTCTTTCTTTTTTTCTTTCTTTCTTTTTCTTTCTTGCCAGATCTTTCATTGAACATACACAAGCCTCAGATCCTTATGGATCTTCCTCCGCATTACTGTAGGTGTGTGATCTGCACAGCTTTTTACCTGGGTCCTGGGGATCTGAACTTGGGTTCTCATATTTGCCCAGGAAGCACTTTACTTACTAAGCCATCTCTCCAGCCCATAGTGCTTAGATTCCTATATGCTGAATCCCATTTCCTTAAAACAACTGATAATATATCATGAATAATAATAACTATTACTGTCCTAATTTACAGATAAGTAGGTAGTATTACTAATACCATTTTCTAGATGAAGAAACTAAAATGAAGTTAAATGTGTATTATTTGGATCACATAGCTGTTAAATGATAATGGATTAAACATCAGTGTTTGTGATTGCAACATTTCTATTCTTGATCACTGTGTGTTAGAGTACAGGTCTCATGGAGATTGACATTTGCCTCAATGCATTTTCCTTGATTCCTCTCCCATTCCAGACTAAAATGCAGGAAGTCTGTAATGGCATCTAACAGCTATGCCATTCAAAGTAACTCCTACAAATGAGGCAGGATAGAAACTGAGGGAACGTTACTGTGGCATGAGGAGGAAAAGGCATCCCTCAATCCCCGGATCTGTACATGTTTGTCACTGGCTAAGAATTTTTACAAAACTGGGTGGGGTGTGGGGAGAATCACCAAGAAGGTGCCTATATAAAGACTCATTTTTTTTCTAAGAGACATCTCAAGAGTGTTAAAACAGCAAGTGAACCATGATTTTCTTATGGCCAAACTGCATGCGATTTTTGAGTTTATCATTATCAGCACAGCTCTTCATCTTTAAGCAGAACAATGTACCTCCTTACAGTTTCATTACAGAGGGAATTCTTCAAGAACAGAAAATAAAGCAAACAAGCTTATATGCTTTTACTTAATTTTTAAATTTCACATCATCTTTGAACTTGACTGTAAATTACTGTAACTTCAAAAGCCCTAGGTAATAATATTCTTAGGATCTCTTAAATCTAAGAATGTGCTGTCACTTATCCTTACTTAATAAACTTGAATTTGCTTCACACTGACTCATCTTAAAATGCTTTTATGCTATGTAAGTCAAGATCTGGACAAGACCTGAGTGGAGATCCTTGAGGGAGAACTCCTCAAGCATTACAGCCAGCGGCATTAAGCTGAATCTCCCATTGCTGGTGATAGGAAGGGAATATGAAAACCTCACTTTGTCTGGCTGTCTATAGAGGCAGTAAAAGAGACTTCTTTTTGAGGCTTGAATGTAGAAAGCAGACAGCTATTCTAACCACTGAAAAGGTGTTGATAATCTCTTTCCTTCAAGCAAAATATATCCCATGTTTTCCTCAAGCCTTCTGAAGATTTGTCTTGGCCATTCTCAGTTTTAGGAGTTATGACTGAAGAAAGACTCCCCTCCTGATGAGGGGTGGGATGTGTTTGAAAAAGCCATGTGGAAACATATTTTACAAGTTTACTAAAAAAAAAATAAATAAAAATAAAAAATATACAGAAAAAGATTCTAAGAGCCAGAGGTCTGGGAGGACCAGACATAACCAAAACAATGTCTTTTGGATATTATGGGGCCATGGTACTCAGGAATTCAACAGCAGCTGTGGTCGCCTGGACAAGGTCAAGACAGTCAATGTTCTAGCATGGAGGGGGAGGGCTCACACATCTCCACCCCTAATTGAGGGTTGTTGATAGCTTCTGAGGAAGGGAAGAGTCTGTTTTCTTTTTCTTTTCTTTTTTTTTGGGGGGGGGGTAGTGGTTCAGAAAATGTTTATTGAGAAAGGGGGAATGAAAAAGTGCTTTCAAAAATACATTTTTAATTAAAATGTAAACATTACTTTCCCTCTTCTCTTTCCTTCCTCTAGCCCCTCCCTCTAATTCTTTGCATGTCCCTTCTCAAATTGATATCATTTTTTTTTTTTGGCTTACACACACACACACACAGAGAGAGAGAGAGAGAGAGAGAGAGAGAGAGAGAGAGAGAGAGAGAGAGAGATCTAGAAACAACCTGATGAGCCCATTTTTGTTGTATGTTTGTCTATGGTTTAAGGGCCGATCAGTTTGTATTAGATAGCCAATTGGGCTCATAATTAAGAGCAGCTAATTCTCCCCTCTTTTGGCATTAACTAGTTTCCTATAGTTCTGTGTGTAAGAATGGGACCATATGAGATTTTTCTCCTTTCATGTTGACATATCTGTTGATACTGTCATTGTTCAGGTCTTGTTTATGCAGCCATCTCTAAGAGATACTGCTTCACAGTAGAATCCTGGTATTCTGACTCTTACAATCAATTTTCCTTAAGGTTGTGGCACCTGGTAGGCTCACCACACTCCACCTGATGTCTCCATGAGTACTCATACATGGGCAGCACAAATTGGACCTGGCAGGTTATTTTAAAAAATAAAAAAGAGGATACAAAGTTGAAAGGGGGCATGGAGGTGAGGAGTGGATATAGAAGGAGTTATGGCGAGTGGGGATGACTATGATCAAAATTTATCATATAAAGTTCTCAAATAATTTATAAACATATTGTAATGGGGGGTGTTTAGACACAGAGTTTTTCTGTATAGCCCTGGCTGTCCTGGAACTCACTCTGCAGATCAGACTGGTCCTGAACTCACAGAGATCCGCCTGCCTCTGCCTTCCAAGTGCTGGGATTAAAGGCTTGCACCACTGCCACCCAGCCTACATATTGTATTTCAAAAGAAAATATCCCCTCATAAATTTTGCTAATCTCTGATGTAGCTTTTATACCTGGCATACCAAATCCTCTACCCTTAACATCAGAACCTATTCATTAATGGTATACGTTAAGCTGCTTAAGTTTTTCTTCAGAGGCTGGCCATGAAGGATATCCCTTTCAAAGAGGCATGCTTCCAGAAGAGGGAAGTAAGTGCACTAAGAAGCCTGTAAGTAGTTTCTGTCCTTAACAGAAGAATGCCCTTATAAAATAGGGACCTTAATAAGAGGTATATCATAGTCTGCTGCTGAAGCAAAGTACTATAAGACTTGGTGGAATTAAAGCAACAAAGTCTTAACTTCTCACCCTCCTGGAGACTACAAAATCTAAAATCAAGGTACTTGTAGACACTTTGTCAGGTGAAGTTCTGCTTGAATGAGAATGGGCTCCATAGACTCATGTTCGAACACTTGGTCCCCAGTTGGTAGGCCTGCTTGGCAAGGATCAGGAGATGTGGCATCATTGGAGGAGGTATGTCAGTGGGAATGGGCTTTGAGGTTTCAAAAGCCACATATCATTCCCATTGCACTCTCTGCCACCTGCTTGCAGTTCCAAATGTGAGCTCTCAGCTGTTCCTGCCACCGTCCTTTGCATTGGCATCATAGACTCAAACTCTCTGGCCCTGTAAATCCAATTGAACAGTTTATTTTGTAAATTGCCTTGGTCATGGTGTCTCCTCACAGCAACAGAAAAGTAACTAAGGCAGTATCTTTTTGCCGTGTGCTTACATAATGGAAGGGATAAGCAAGCTGCATAAACTGGGTTTCTTTTAAAAGGATACTAATATTGGTGGTTAGAATTTCAGTGTCAGAATCATTGCCTTGACCAGTGTCATGGAGCTGTCCCCTATTTAGATCTTAACATTCAGACCATAGTAGAAAGGCAGGCTTAGATGAGTCTCTCACCTAAACATTATTGATCAGTGTTGGTTTGGGTTGAACTAAGCAGTCCATTATATAAAGCACAGGCTAGTTGATGCTGATTGGTCACAAGTGAGTAGTATTGTCAACTTCTGTATGGATCATCCACATAGAACATCCTCTTGCTAGTAGTCAAGTCTCAACAGATTGATCAGAGGCTCTGTTCTCAAATAATTGCTATTTTAAATGTTACTTCAAAATGCTCACTCACTGATCTACACCCCTGTGCACAAACGCTCCTTTTTCACCATAGCTTTGACAGTCCATTCATCGTCCTTTGTGTTTTTGCTGACAACTATCCTAACATGGTTTTTTTTTTTGATTTGGACTTTATTGTTGATCAGAGATGTTGAATATTTTTCCTTAGAGTTTCCCATTATACGTCATCTTTTTAGAAATGTTGGCTTAGATCCATTGCCTGTTTTTTAAAATCAGATTGTTTTTGTTCTTTTTAGTGTTTGAATTCTGTGTATTTTAGAGATTAGCCCCTTATCGGTTGTATGGTTTGCAAACATTTTTCTTGATTTTTGCGTTTTCTCTTCACTGAGTTGCTTGCTTTGCCATGCAGAAGCATTTTAGTTTGCTATAGTCCCACTTGTGTGGTTTTGGTTTTGTTGCCTGTGGTTTGGAAATCTCATCCATTAAATCATTGCCTAATCCAATGTTGTGGAGCTTTTTCTATTTTTGTTTTGTTTGGTTTTTTTTGTAGCTTTATTGTTTCTGATTTTATATTTGTCTTTATCCATTTTGAGCCCGTTTGTGTTTATGGTATGTGAGTCCATTTTCATTTTCCTGTGTGTTAATATCTATTTTTTCTTAATACCATTTACAAAGTAGATACTTGCATATGCTCTTGGTACCTTGAGTTGGTCACTGTGTCTGTTTTTCTGCCAGCACCATTCTGCCTTGATTACAAAAGCATTGCAATCCTCTATGAGTCCAACTGTAAGGTCTCCAGCTCCCGCCCCTTCTTTTTGAGGATCACTTTGGCTGTGTAGAGTATTTGTATAGTTGCATACAAATTGTTTTTTTTTATTTCTTTGAAAAATGACTTTAGAATTAAGATATAGAATACATATCAGCTCCTACACGTGAAATAATTACACAGAAACTGTATTCTTTTAAATACTACTTGACCCGTTATAACGTTCTAGCCTCTTATTGGCTAATTCTCACATCTTGATTTACCCATTTCTAATAATCTGTGTAGCACCACGAGCTGATGGCTTACCAGGGAGATTCTTAACCTGCTTCCGTCTCAGAGAGGAGAGGCATGGCGTCTGGCTCTTTGCCTTCTTCCTCCCAGCATTCTGTTCTGTTTACTCCACCTACCTAAGGGCTGGCCTATCAAATGGGCCAAGGCAGTTTCTTTATTAATTAACCAATGAAAGCAACAGATTAGAAAGAAGTCACTCCCATGTTAGTATTTAAAGGTTTTTGTGCTATCACAAATAGGATTATTTTAAAATGTTACTAATTTCTACAACTTTATTGAATTTATTAATTCTTACACTGAAATAATCCAGAAATAAAAAGATACTGTACAATCTCATGTATACATGTAGAATCTGAAAAAAAAAACTGATCTCATAGAGACAACAGAAGATGGTGCCTAGGTACTGAGGAAAGAAGGAAGGACAGTTGTTGATGAAAGAGGGCAAAGTTTCATTACATTGACAGAAAGAACTTTAGTAATGTATTGCTTGGTGACCACGGTTGGCAGTATATACAGTCCCGTTGGTACTGATGGGGTGCAGGAGATACCAAAGCCCTCACATCCATGGATGCTTGCGCCCCTTGTATTTGATTACATACCATTTACATGCAGCCTACACTTAACTAGATTACATATAATGCAGAGAGAAGTCATTTCTCACCCTTTAAAACATAATTCACAAATAAACCCTTTCTAATAATTTCCCTCTAACAGAAACCTGGCTGGGCTTAGAACTTTGAGTAAACAATACCAACATAAAATTTAGTAGCATGACTTGGATTTCAGGAGATTTATCATTATGGCTAGCATCTATAAAATTCATTCACTTAGTATTTTAAAGTGTGTGTGTGCACATGCATGTGTGTGTGCGTGTGTGTGTAATTACTGAGGAAAGTGAAGTTTTAATCCTTACTAGTTGTAAGTAGAAATACCTTTTTTTGATATTTTGCTAGAATCATTGTGAAAGCACATTTGCTAGTGGCGATGTTTTATTTATTTTTCTTATACTGCAAACAGTCCAGTTTAAGTAAGGTTTCAAACTGGAATCTTGTAGTTTATGCTTGGTGAAGCCTGTCATCATTTTCTATTCTAACAACTACAGTATTTGTTTTGCAATGTTCCTCAAATATTTGAAAATAATTCCACAAGTATTTGACAAGTAAATGAATTAATGAAGGTAAGAACGAAGAATCAACAAGACTGTACTTCTCTAGCTGGAAGGTGTGGATACAGTTTTCATTCTATTCTAAAAGTTGTCAGTAGAACTAGCAATAAAGACATTGAGGAGTTGGTGCCTTCAGGGATAATGCGTTCTTCTTAGTGAATTTTGAGCTACTTAGGCTGAGCATTTTTGAATTATCTTGTTAGGAAGAAGTAACAAAGGACAGCCCTACTAATTCTGCTCTTGTGCGTGTATATATGTTTATGGTTATGTATGAGACTAGGTATGACTGCTTTTTATTTTCTTTTTTCTTCCTTTTTTTCTTCCACTAAGCCCAATGACGATGCCGTTTTAGAGACATTTTACTATATAACCCATGCCAACTTTGAACTCAGGGTCCCCTCTTCCAACCTCTTAAATGCTGAAATTACAAGCACTCACTATGCCCAGCACTGGGACTTCCATTCTTTCTCTGTTTGTTTTTATTAAGAATAACCACCTTTCCCCTTGTCCTTGATTCTGCATGTTTTTTTTTATTTGTGTCTTACCTCTGATCACTTCCACATCTGGGAAAGCACAGTGACATCTTGGTCTTAGGGAAGACTGGTACAGCTTAATTTAAACTACATCTCCTTCTTCCCCCTCACACTCTTAACTGTATTCCTCTTCTGAAAAAGGTGCCCAGGTCTTTCTTCGCTGCATACTAGATGAACCGCAATGCTGATGCTAAATTGTTTATTACTATTCATGCAGTCATACTACAAATACCATATTTTAGAGACTTTGTTCTCAAAATCTTGAAATGATTTTACATAGCGGAAAAGTAGAATATTACCAAGACTTTAAATCTCAGCTATACTAAACTGATTATAAAATACCTATGCAGTTAGTTTTACTAGCTGTGTTTCAGATAATTTATTTTAAAATATTTTAATTTATATATAATAAATTATATATAATGTAATAAATATATGATGTAATAAACATGCATACATATATACAGAAATAGAACTATGTTTCATACTGGTGAATACATTTTCAGCATGTTGTAGGCTTTCTTTTTTACAAGTATATTGTTTCCTTAATTGTACCTGATTATGACTACTTCTTAACTGAACTTATTTTGTATATTTATGCTCATATTTTCTGTTATTAAAGTTGTAACTCAGTATAATTTTTTCTGTGTAATATTTTGGCATTCTAGTTATTAGTGGGTGATCTTTAATGTGTAAACTTGAGGGTATTGTCTGTCAGTTGTGGTTTATTTTTTATCCTTACATTATAAATTTAGTGGACAGAAATAACAATGATGAATTCAAGATGAATTCCAGAATCAATCATCATCTATAATAATGATCATCTAATCTGTGAACTTTACTCTTGAGTTAAATAAGGAACAAGTTTTTGTTATTATCATAATTGGATATATAGTAAAAATATTTTAGTTGTCTATTGTTTTTCTACAAAAGATACAGATGGCTTGATTTATTATTGTAATCCTTTGTTATTTCTAGTGTCTGTTACAAAAGAAATGCAAACTAGAAGTTGGAGGTACTTACTGTATAATTCCAAAGCTGTAATAACAAAACAAACAAAACCATGAACTTGGTAGCTGATTGTATCTGTCAGCCATATGGCTGTAACATACCATGGATGCTGGTTACCATCCTAACTTGAAATATAAACTGATAATGGGACAGCACAATAGAAAGGCAATGGACTTGAGAGACATGTTCAGCTCTCTCATATTTTGCTCTGGTACCTTAGGCAGATTTCTTGACTTTCTGTGTAAAGTGAAAGACCATAAACTTCCTTAGAGTTGCCCTCAAGGTACAAGTACTCTGAGTTCTATTGCATGATAGGGGTATGCAGAGTGTGATGTAGTGACAATGTGTTTTGATGTCCTGTTAGGTGAAGTGAAGGACAGAAATGTTCAAGTGGTCGAGCTCCCCATTGTAGACAGTCTCCATCCTCGTCCTCCTTATTTACCCCTGGCTGTACCAGAAGACCTTGCAGATCGACTCCTAAGAGTCCATGGTGATCCTGCAGTGTGGTGGGTCTCCCAGTTTGTCAAATACTTGATTCGTCCACAACCTTGGCTGGAAAAGGAAATAGAAGAAGCCACCAAGAAACTTGGCTTCAAACATCCAGTGATTGGGTAAGAATCTGTTTTTCCCTCTTGAATAGTAATACAACAGTGTATATGTTTACTTTTCACTGTAAATTTTTATAGACTTTGATAGTTCTAGTCCCACCAAAGAACGAAGGTTCTGACACTTAAGAGCCTGTTCTCCCCTTGTTCACTCGGCAGCAGAGCAAATGTGCATGTACCTTCTGTCTCAAATGCCCTTCTTCCTTTGTTTATTCCACTCAATTTTTATGAAGCTTTTTTGTTTTATTTTCGTATTTCCTCATCCACATCTTTCTTCCTCTCCTAATCTTTATATGCTTTATATGTAGAGTAGTTACTGACTCCTATTCTAAATGTTAGAGCTAAAGAAAGTACATAGTGAAATCAGAATATTAAATAGTGTTCATCTCCTGAAACTTCATTGAAATTCAGTGTGGCAAATTCTCCCTGCCCCACTTCATTTGTATAGAGCACACGAAACAAGTCCAATTTCCTGAGAGAAGCAGTGATTAAGAAGAATGTAGGAAAGAAAATATTACTGGATAGATATCACTGTGCTCAAATTCACATCTGAACTATATAGTCTTGGATGCAAAGGAAACATTAGCATGAAGATGGCACTTACCCAGTGTACTACAGCCCTCACTCCAGATTCAAGACACAACCTTGTCTTTGGCAACACTAAGATGCAGGAGAATGCTGGGAAGTCAGTGTCCTAGCCATTGTAGACAGTGTAAGTCTGTGGCCCTTGCTTTATAACATTGTGACTTTTCCTCAGTACAAAAAAATGAGATGTTTCTGTTTACATTTGATAGAGAAAAAAATGTAACAAAAAGTCTGTAATGGCTTCATGGACATAAAATAGTCAATATCTTTAAAAGGCTTGCCTGTCTTAAACTGTAGGAAAAGTTCACATGGGTTTCTGTTTTCTTAGATGACTTTAAATGCTATGAATTGAAGTGGTAGTAGCTCTACAGGGTAAAATAAAAGAGAAAATTAATTAATAAACCTTGGCATCAGGATGTTACAAGGAGTATCTTTAAGCTATGAATCCTGTTATGATTTTGGTCTCAAATAACTCAAAACTTAAATCTGTTAATGCCAGGTTCCCATATATTCTTTGGATATGCCAATTACTTTTTCTGTAAGAAAGTGTTTCTCAAAACTTGACCTAACTTTCATATTGCCCTGTACTATATAACATGCAACTACATTAAAGTATTTGTGAAATGTTTTGAAATGATTTTATATTTTTAAGTTGAGAATAAATGAAAAATCGGTTTACTATGCCCCCAGTGCCACCATGACTGGGGGTACTGATTGAGTTAGCAGTACATTATCAGCGCACTCTCCACTTCTCCCCAGAGTCCATGTCAGACGCACTGACAAAGTGGGAACAGAAGCAGCCTTCCATCCCATCGAGGAATATATGGTACACGTTGAAGAACATTTTCAACTTCTCGCACGCAGAATGCAAGTGGATAAAAAAAGAGTATATCTGGCCACTGATGACCCTTCTTTGTTAAAGGAGGCAAAGACAAAGTAAGTTAGAACAACTAGTGCTTCTGCAGTGGAATTATCTTTTTGTTAAAGAGAATCCTTAATTCTGAAAACTTGTGGTTCTTGTTGTTGTTAACTAATGGGGTCCAAAATTCAAAGACTATATGTGCAAATATTAATATAATCAAGTCATACCTTATTAGCCATATCTGATATAGTGTAATAAGAAATCTAAAATGGGCTACACTTCTGATTTGTGTAGCATCATCAGCAGTCATGATTAAACACATTACCACACTTGTTAGTACCAAAATTTGTTTTAACGTACTAGAGTTGCCGTAAACAACATTTCATAGACTGGGGCTTAAGTGACAGAAGTTTATGTCTCAGTTCTGAAGGCTGGGGCATTCCAAATCAAGGTGCTAGTGAGGTCGATTTCACTCTGAAGTTCCTTTCCTTAGCCTATGGGTAGTCACTGTCCAGCCATGATACCTATATTGTTAAGTAACTCCTATTCTAGGAATGGAATATTCCTATTTATTAGAATATGGTGCTAGTAGTACTCCTGTAGGATTAGCAGAGTATTAAGAAGCACATAGACAAAGCCTTGAGTCACATTGGAAATTTCTACTCAGAAGATCTGGGTCGATAAGATAAATAAAAGATAGTTTAAGTATATATGAAAGTAGAGGAAGGGAGAAAAATGTAGTATTAGCTTTGCTCAGATACCATCTCCAGAAATCACCCCTAAGCTTTGAGTGGGTTGTATCCCTCGTCTGCATGTTGTTGGTGTATGGCTGAATACTTATGCACTTCTCTCCTCTTCAACACATCATGTACACTTTTGATGCAATTCCTAACTGAGGTATAGGCCCAGTAAATGCTGAATTGTTTACCTAAACAATTTGTAAACATTTTGTTAGCAGTTAATCGTTTTCCTATTTAATATACTGCTTTATTTCTTTTTTCTGTTAGTTGGGAGTGGGAAAAAGAAGCATTTAGAGTAAGGCCTAAAATAGAGCTGTTTCTGTAAGTCATTGAGTGCACATAGCCAGGAAACTCATCAGCCAAATGTGAGACTAAGTTATTATAAGAACGATACATTAAGTGATTATTGAGCACAAGACCTTAAAGTGTTCATTGTTTAATTTAAAATTTAGATATACCAGAGAAGCAAGCAGTAATAGTTAACCATGCTCACCCATTTTAAAGCACTAGACTCAATTTGTAACTTGGTTGAAGAAAGGATATTAATCTTGTCACTTCTTTGACTTATTCTTGAATGTATCATTTACTTCTTCCCTTGATTGGCAAAATAATTCATGTCCATTAAAAAATACGGAAGTTCATACATACAAAAAACAAAGGAAAAATACTACCCACAATCCCATTACTAGTATTAGCTATCTTTTAAATAATGGTATTTTCCTCCCAGAAATTTGCATAATCACATTTTTTGTTTTATTTTTTGAGATGGAATCTCGTGTGTCCCGAGCTGGCCTCAAGCTCCATATGTAACTGAGGATGACCTTGACTTTCTTGGTTTTTGTTTCTATCTACTGAGTACTAGAATTGCAAGCCTGTGCCATCTCATCCAGTTTCTGTGTTGCTAGGGATCAAATCCAGGGCTTTTTCCATGCCAAGCAAGCACTCTACCAACTGATTAATAGCCTAGTCTTAGCACTTTTTAAAAACTTTTTTTGAGATGGTTTGTGTAGTTCTAGCTATCCTGGAACTCACTATGTAAGCCAGGCTGGGTGCCTCTACCTCCCGAGTGCTGGGATTAAAGAAGTACACCACCACCATTTCTTTGTGTTTTTTTTTTCAATTGTTTGGTTTTTATTTTATTTTTTAATAGTTAGGAATTCGTATAATTTAAACTTTTTTAACTTAATGTTTAGCATTAGATCCATCTTTTTAGGTCCCTTAAAAGTCTCCCTTATTTATTCATAACTAACAACTCTATGCTTGTGGGGAGCCATGTAATGCTTAGAACTATGTATACAATGTATACGTTATAGGAAGAGTCAAACAAACACCCATTACCTCACCAGCGTGTGTGTGTGTGTGTGTGTGTGTGTGTGTGTGTGTGTGTGTGTGTGTGTGTGATAGAACCATTAAAGACCTGCTCTGGCAATTTTGAAGTATACATTGTTATTAACTGGGTTATCCTGAGGTGCATAGATGCTTAACACTTAGTCCTGCATCTGAAACTTTGGTCACCAGCTCTGCCTTTCCCATCCTTCCCCTTTCTCCCCTGCCCCTCAGACTTAATTTCAGTGGCCACCTTTATATCCTTTGTTTCCATAAAACCAATGTTCTGGATTCAACTTAAGATTGAAGGTATATAATATTTGTCTTTATTAGTGTAATGCCCTTGAATTTTTTCCTATCTGGTCAAAATGACAATTTCCTTTTAAAGGAGATATATAGTTATGTATATGTATATACATGTATATATGTGTGTATATATGCATATATATGGTGTATGTGTGAGAGAGAGAGAAAAGGAGGGAGGGAAAGAGAGATTTCTCTTTATTTGTCCACTCTGGGCATCTAAGGTGCTTCCGTATCTTGGTTACTGACATGAAAGCACCTTGGCTCCTGAAATGAGCATGAGAATAAAGAGATTTATTTACTGATTTCAGTTATTTTGTATATATGCACTGTGATGGGATTGCTGAATTATATGGTAATTTTTTTAATTTTGAGAGAGCTTTATCCATTAAGGTTGTACTTGTTCACGCCCTCCCCACAGTATACAAGGAGTCCTTTGTACCACAGCTGGAGTGACACTGTTGCCCCTGTCTTTTTGTTAACAGGCATTCTGAAGGGTGTGGGGTAACATCTCATTATGGTTTTAATTTGCATTTTCCTGGAGCTCAAAGATGTTAAACACTTTTCATATTCTTTTCCATATATAGTTTCTAAATTAACCCCTTATCAGGTACATGGCGTGGAAATGTTTTCCCAGTTGTTGGGCTGCCTCTACTGTGTGTTGTTTGCTTTGCAGAAGCATTTTGGTTTGAGAACCCTACTTGCTGTTTTTGTTGCCTGTGGTTTTAGAGCCTTGTCTAAGACATCATTGCCCACACCAGTTTCATGGAGCTTTTTCCCAGTGTCATCACAGGAGTGTGTAGTTTCCAGTTTACACTGCGTTCTCTTATAAACATTTTAAAATTTTATTTTATTTATTGTTTTTAATTGAACTACTACATTTCCCCCCACTCTCCTTCCTCCCCTCTCCCCTTTCACCCTCCCTCCTGCTCCCCATGCTCCCAATTTACTCAGAAGATCTTGTCTTTTTCTCCTTCCTATGCAGATCCATGTATGTCTCTCTTAGAGTTAGTTTTCTTGGTTGTCTAGGTTTTCTGAGATTGTGGACTGTTGGCTGCTTATTCTTTGCTTTATATCTAAAAGCCACTTATGAGTAAGTATACGTTATATTTGTCTTTCTGGGTCTGGGTTACCTCACTCAATATGATGTTTTCTAGATCCATCCATTTGCCCACAAATTTCAAGATGTCATTATTTTTTACCACTGAGTAGTACTCCATTATGTAAACATTTTCCTTATCCATTCTTCAGTCAAGGGGCATCTAGGTTGTGACCAGTTTCTTCTGACTATTACGAATAATACTGCTATGAACATAGTTGAGCAAATGTTCTTATGGTATTATAATTGAACATCTCTTAGGTATATGCCCAAGATTGGTATTGCTGGTTCCTGAGGTTAAATTGATTCCTAATTTTCTGAGAAATCACCATACTAATTTCCAAAGCTGCTGTACCAGTCTGCACTCCCACCAGCAAGGGAGGAGTGTTTCCCTTATCCCACATCCTCTCCAGCATAAGTTGTCATCAATGTTTTTGATCTTGGCCATTCTTACAGGTGTAAGATGGAATCTCAGAGTTGTTTTGATTTGCATTTCCCTGATGGCTAAGGATGTTGAACATTCCTTAAGTGTCTTTCAGACATTTGAGATTCCTTTCATGAGAGTTCTCTGTTTAGGTTCCTTCCTTGACTTCCTTTGGTGTTGTACAGTGATGTGGAAGTGTAAACTGAACCAAAGCTTTTTCTCCAAGTTGCTTTGGTCAGGGTTTTCATTACAGCAATGGAAACCCTACCCAAAACAGGGAGTAACAGTCATTCTTCCTTTACATAATTTCGTAAGAATTAACACATAGACTGCTTACAAGAGTACCTCACATATAGCAAATGCTCAACAAATAATAACTGTGATAAGCATCTGTCTATTTTAATCTTTACTTCCCTAGATCTCCACTCAGAATCGTTTTATCAGTGAGGATTTGAGATCTAAATTTGCAATTCCTAACCTTATTTACTTGCCCTGCTTTGGGCTATGGCTCATCTTGTTATGTGATATATGTACTTATTCTTTGTTTACTGCTTGTGTCCCTAATCCCATCTCGTCATCCCTAAGTGGAGTCTAAGCTCTATTAAACACAAGCATTCATCTGCTGCGTTCACGTTAGCACTGTCAATACCCACAAGGGAATCAGGAGCACAGTAAGAGGATGAATGGGCATTATCCCGAGATGATAATGCTTCTTACTTACAAAATCTGAAAGCAGGAGTCAGTTTACAATCTGGTTCTAAGGTTAGGACCACATCTTATGTCTCCTTACATGACAGGACCTAGCAGTCCACACAGTGCTGTGACCAAATGCAGGAATGTGAGTGCTACCTTTGTAGACTCTATCTTAACCCCTAAAGAGGTGCTTCCAATTGCTTATCATTTCATGGCCACCAAGGAGCTCCCCTTCATTGTCTTTGAAAAAACGGCAGAAAGGAAAAGTTCCTGAGTACTCTTCTCACTGGTGCATAGTATTCACACCTAGTAGACCTTACTATTTATTTATTCACTGATTTTAACATTTTGCCCTTCCCAGCTCAACATCAGGGAGGTGAAGAAAATGTCACATTTGTTCTAAAAAGAAAACCCTAAATATTTTCAGAATGATCCCCATGAAGTATTTACCTAGGAATGAGGCAAACACAGTAACACCCACGAGTCTATGTACAGAAGCTTCCACTCTGTGGTTTTGCACTCAGCTGTATAAGCAGAGGGCTTCTTTTACCTGGAAGTTTCAGAGACTCATTCTGCAGGTGAAAAGAGACTTGTCTGTGATTCTCTGTGTCTGGTACATGACTCCTCCATGACTTTTCTTTATGGTGTGATTATTTGTCATATGTATAGACTCTCTACAGATGGCTATTCTCTGAGACAAGGAGCCATGTATTATCTTTTATCTGCCTTTGTGTTCTAAGTGTTTTGTGCCTTAACTTGTATCTTATAGGAGTTAAAAAATCATTCATTGCTGATTGTTCATTTCAAAGAGCAACAACATTTAAATACCATATACAATGTTCAAACATTTTCTTCTCTCTATTAATTTCTAAGAACCTAATGTTAGGAAAAGCTCATTTAGGATGTTTGATAAAGAACAAGCTAAATATGCAAATAAGTTATTTGAGAGATTTTTTTTCTTTTAAAAAATAGTCTCATTGTATTGTCCAGATTCACTTTGAACTCACCAGGTAGCTTTCACTGACTTTAAACTTACGATCCCGCTGCCTCAGCCTCCCAACTGCTCTAATATCCTAACTATTGGGAGCTTTTATAAAGACTTTATCTTCCAGTTTCATCCTCAGCCTTCAGTACCTTAGAAAGCAATCTTAGATGGACAACTTTGTTACTTCTTACTCTTTGACTGCCAGTGATTGTGTGATTTTAAACCCTCTACTGTAAACTACCTCAGCCCTGGCCGCTGCAGTTCTTGGGAAGCCAGTGATTAGACCTCGTGGATGAAATTCTTCATTTCAAGTTAAAGAACATTATAAGCAGTAAAAGCTTCTTTTACTTTATAGCCATCATATGCTTTCCTCAGAAGAATGCCTTGTATACGTTTGAGAAGAACATATATTCTGTTGCTTTTGAACAGAAGACACTGTAAACATATTAGGTCAATTTGGTATGAAGCATAGTTTAAGTTCATGTTTGATGTTGTTGTTTGTTTGTTTTGTTCTGTGTTGTTTAAGATTCTTCATGTGGTGATGTGTGTGTAGTGTGTGTGTGTGTGTGTGTGTGTGTGTGTACGTACAACATATGTTTGATTTCCTGTAGCTGGAGTCACTCAGTGTGAGTGTGGAAACTGAACTCAGGTTCTCCAAATGAACTGCCAATGCTTTTCATAGCTGACTTGTCTCTCCAACCCTCTAAGTCTTTCTTTTTTTTAAATTGATTTTTCTGTCTGAAACTTTCCAATGTTGAATGAGGAGTATGAAATTTCCAGATATTATTGTATTGTTACTATGTCTCCCTTTGATCTTTGATGCTTTGTGTATTTCATTTATCTAAATTACTTATAAATTTATAATCTTTAATAATTATTTGGTTTGCTTTTGTTGAGACAAAAATTTTCTATGTAGCCCAGACAAGCCTCAAATTCACATTGTTTCTGCCTCAGCCTCTCTGGTGCAGGCGTTATATGAACATAACACTGTGACCAGCTTTACAATTGTTAAAACCTCTTGAGAATCAACATCATTTTATGTTGAGCTGTTTCTCTTGCAGTCTTAGGTGATAGAAGTATAGGTGCTGCTGCTTTGTGTTGGTCTTTGTTTGCTTAGAACATCATTCCCCAACCTTATTTCAGTCTTCTCGTGTCCAATGGTGATGTGTAAACACCGCATTTAATGACGGTATACCCACTGTGTGATTCTGCCATTGACTTGAGCAAGAATTTTCCTAATACTGGATAGTTAGGTTATTTTCAGTGTTTTACTCTTATAAATAATGACACAAAGTATGTCTAAAATAACTACATTATTTCCTCAGTCTGGGTTTCCAGACTATGAACTATTTAGATAAAAGGATATAAACATTTTAAAACATTGATCCAGTCCTACACATGACATTTTTATGCTGAGCAACCAGGTACAGTTGGAAGTATCTCCATTATTGTGGGCATTTTAAAACTTGGATTTCTTCTTTGTACTCAGCACCTTTAACCTCCTCCTTGTAGTGGTCTAGACAGCGGTTTTCTCTGTTTTATTGTAAATTCACTGGTAACACTTTATGTATGTTTTTTCTCTTTGGAAATCCATTCATTTTAATTTCTCAAGTCATTTCTAATATATTAATCAGAAATTTAACTGCCATTTCTCTTCATTATTTTATTTAAACATTTTTATTTTAAACTGACTTTCTTTAGACCTCTTGTGATAACTAAGCAAATCATAAAACTTCTGCTGTTCTTTATAAGAGACCAAAAGCATTCATTTATTCTGCAACCGATATATCGTGTTCAGGGTAATAGTGTAAGAACTCTCTGCTTTAAGAAGGGTAGATGAAAATTTAAGTTTCAGTGATTTGTGGACTTCACACCATAGGAAGAGAAACCATTTTCTAGGTTGTTTATCTGAAAAGGGCGTCAAGATGAGCATTGTCCATGTAGCTCTGCGTGAATCTGGTGTCACTTGGCATTACTTGGAGGATAGGAATGGATGCAGAAGCCATTGGATGGGTGTTGCCTACTGGCTTGTTCCCCATAGCTTTCTCAGCCTGCTTTCTTATGGAACCCAGGACCACCAACCTAGGGATGCACTACCCACAATGGACTCGACCCTTTCCAATCAATCACTAATTAAGAAGATGTCCTACCGGCTTGCCTACAGTCCAGTCTAATAGAGGCATTTTCTCAAATGAGGTTCCCTCCTCTGGATGACTCTAGTTTGTGACAGGTTGACATAAATCTAACCAGCATGTTCCCTTTTCAGCTCAGTGCCCAAGGTTTCAATATCAGCCTAAGACCTATTAATACACCAAGACAGTGATCTCTAATTTAGAGAAAAATTATGTAAGCAGGTGGTAGACTTTTACAAGAAAACAAATTTTGAAAACATTTTTTTACAAGAAAACAAATGTTTAATCTTTTGTTGTTGTTGTTGTTTCATTTTGTTTTCAAAACAGGGTTTCTTTGTAGCTTTGGAGACTGTTCTGGAACTAGTTCTTGTAGACCAATATGGTCTCGAGCTCACAGAGATCCACCTGCCTCTGCCTCCTGAGTGCTGGGATTAAAGGTGTGTGTCACCACTGCCTGGTGATATTTTTAAGCACATATCTTAAGTAAGACTACCAACATATTCCTTGGCAGGCATGCACAAGGAGCTTGCTTTCATAAATCCGATAGAATGGCTTTTCAGTTACTATCATGGCTAAGAGGACATCTTCACAAAGGATGGGAATTGAAGAATGTTAGTTGTCACAAATGTTTTAAATATCCACTTTTAAATTTATTTACATTATTAACTTATAAATTAATTAATGAAGAAGACATTTACAAGTTTACTCAAATTATAGATTAAAACTTTAAATGAAAGTCTGTCATGATGTATTTCTTAAACAGCTTCATTTCAATGTGGAAAAAGCTTGGCTAAATTCTTAGAAGGGTTCTCATTACAAAGAGAATAAGAAGTCTTCAATTTTATTCTGTCATGAATTGCTAAAGGTAGTAATGAAGTATGTGTTGTCTAAGATAATATACCCAGGGGCTGAGAGATGGCTCAGAGGTTAAGAGCACTGCCTGCTCTTCCAAAGGTCCTGAGTTCAATTCCCAGCAACCACATGGTGGCTCACAACCATCTGTGAGATCTGGTGCCCTCTTCTGGCCTGCAGGCATACACGCAGACAGAATGCGGTATACTTAATAAATAAATAAGTATTTTTTTAAAAAGATAATATACTCATAATATTCTTTTTCATTGATTTTATTGAGCTATACATTTTTTTCTTGCTCCCCTCCCTTCCTCTCCCCTCTACTTCTACTCTCCCACAGTCCCCATGCTCCCAATTTACTCAGGAAATCTTGTCTTTTTCTACTTTCTATGTAGATTAGATCCATAATATTTTTTAAAACACGGTTCTGCTGTGTAGTCCAGGCCAGCCTTGAACTCAACAGTCCTCCTGTTTCAGCCAGCTGAATATTTTGACTACAGAATATCACCACCACTCCTGGCTTCAGTAACATTTAATGTGCAAGATATTATTTTCCACTGTTGACTTGAGAGATGCTTCGACTTCACTATTAAGTGTTATCAAGTTCTCGTTGTTAAGGAGGGAACTTTTGATAATGAAGCAGTCTCCTTCCTGTAGAATACTGTAAGTTTAGTTATGCATAAATCTCTTCCTTTTTTCAGGTACTCCAATTACGAATTTATTAGTGATAACTCTATTTCTTGGTCAGCTGGACTTCACAACCGATATACAGAAAATTCACTTCGGGGTGTGATCCTGGATATACACTTTCTTTCCCAGGCGGACTTCCTTGTGTGTACTTTTTCATCCCAGGTAAGTGGTAGTATGTTTTAATGGTAAGCACCCACTGTGTGCTGAGCAGGAAAATAGTGTTTGTGTTTTTAGTGTTAGCATGACTCTGGTATGCCTTTATACTCAGTAGTGCTATCTTTTGTGAAAGAATGAAGAGATCCCACAGAAAACTGCTTGAGTGCATTGAATATTTAGTTACTTACAGCAATGACTGAATACATCTCCACTGAAGCCAGTTAATAAGGTTGTTCATAGCATCTAACAAAAACAGCACGTGCTTAAGTTTATACCTTCCTGATTCTGCAAACTGCTAGTATGTGACCAAAATCCATCCATTTCTACATTTCAGTGCAATGATGCGATGAGACTTAAGTTCCTAGCCTTTTGCCTCCCTTGTGTTATAATAAAGATAGTAAATGCAAGTCTTTCACAAATCTGATTACATTTCTGTAAAGCAAGGAGCTTAAGTTTAAAATTTTCAGTTTTAAAAATTTTAATTACTACACTATTGCAATAACTCCTTGAGTCTGGTTGTTGCATATCTGCTCCAGGTTTGGTGTGTGTGTGTGTGTGTGTGTGTGTGTGTGTATTTATGTGGTATCTATTCAGTCTTCTGTGCCCCATGGAATACTGGGACTGCAGTATTTATTGTGAGTTGGACATATGAGTCTTGCTCTCATTCAGAATCAAAATACAACTAGAGGACAGTTACAAAAAAATTATAAATTGGTGTGAAATAAGTGTGCATGATGCTGAGAACCTCATGGTAAAGAGAAAATATATAAGAGAAAGCACAGTTTCCATGGGAAAGAATAAAGAAATGGATCATATTTTTTACAGTATGACAGTCAGTACCTTAAAGTAGGATGTTGATAAGACCTTTGGAAGGTGCTCTTCAGTGCAAAGGCTATAGTTCTTTATAGTGAAATAAGAATACAACTCACTGTGTGAAACAGCTGCACAAAACAGGAGTCTCACAGCAGGAATCTTGATCTCAACAAAAAAATCTCCTTAGCCTTCAAATTCCCATAGAGGCATCTAATGGCAGTGTTTAACTGGGAATTCTGTCTGCAAAAAAGCACCTTTTCCTTGCCCATAGATAAGGTGTGTGTCTACTTGACCCCACTCGTATTTCTGAGAACCTAGCTACCTGATAATACAGTCTAAGCAGGTTATACTTAGGAACATATATGATTGTACATATATACGTAAATGCATGTGATAAAAATTAACGAAGAAAGAGGCCATGAATTTGAAAGAGAGCAAGGAGAGGGGTGTGGGGGAGAACTAGGAGGAGGAAAAGGAAGGGAGAAACAATGTAATTATGTTGTAATTATATATTTGAGATTATATTATAATCTCAAAAATAAATGGAAAAAATTAAAAAGAGTCATTTTGACAAAGAAGATAACCCAGTAGGTAAATGTACATGCTGGCATGCCTGATGACCTGAGCTCAGACTTCAGTCTCAGGGAGTGCATGCATGCACTCATAAATGGAATACAAAATTAACTTTTTAACAAGGAGAAACTCTTCCTGGGGCCACTGCCTGCCTGAAGTCTGTCCTCCAGTCAGTCTGTCTGTCTGTCTCTTTCTTTCTTTTTTTCTTTCTTTCTTTCTTTTTTTTTTCTTTGTTTCTTTCTTTCTTTTTGGTTTTTCAAGACAGGGTTTCTCTGTAGCTTTGGAGCCTGTCCTGGAACTCATGCTGTAGACCAGGCTGGCCTCAAACTCACAGAAATCCACCTGTCTCTGCCTCCCAAGTGTTGGGATTAAAGGTGTGCACCACCACCACCAGCTTACCCAGAGTAATTTTTGACCATTTATACCAAAGCAAATCTCAAACAATATTTTCTAACAAAGTAGACCGGAATAACTGCAGTATTTTGTGTTAGGGTTCAGAATAGAAGTGTTCATGAAACACAGTGTAATTGTCTGTAGTGAGTGGCAGTTTGTCCAAGGCGATCGCTTCTATTAACTCATCTTATTTGATGGCTGACAACTGTAGCATTTAAGAATGTGGATTAATTCCACATTCAGTTACACATAAGTTCTACTCTCACTTATACCATAGGAATTTTTGTACAAATATTTTTTGATAAAGAAATAATTAGTGCAGCTTAATAAAGTTGTACGAGTTTCCTTGTCATAAGCTAAAACTGGAATTGCATGAAAAGTGCTCTAGAAATGTCTTACCATCGCAAAAAGAACAAAAGAAAAAGTCATTCACAGTTCAGAATACCATTCAATGAATTTCACAGAGAAGAGGAATGAGGAAACACAGGCTTTGCAGATAGATTATGTAGACCAACTCTGACCATTTAGCTGTTTGGCCTTGAACAGATCAGTTAAGTTAACTATTTGTGTTTTGTGTTTTTTCTTTTACTTTTAAAAACAGTAATAATGATGTGGTCTAGTGCATAGTTTTATGATAACTAAAGACTTGCTTCATGTGATGTGGTGAGGAGCGTGGGCCCTTTTGTTCCGTCCCGCCCAGCTAGCTTACACCCAAAATAGCCACACAGAAATTGTATTAATTAAATTACTGCCTGGCCCATTATATCTAACCTCTTTTTGGCCAACTCTCACATCTTGATTTAACCCATTTCCAATAAATCTGTGTATTGCCACTTGACTGTGGCTTACTGGCATGAGTCTAATCAGCGTCAGTCTTGGGCAGGAGAATCATGGTGTCTGCCTGTCTCTGCTTTCTTCCTCCCAGAATTCTGTTCTGTCTTCTCCGCCCACCTAAGGGCTGCCCTATCAAAAGGCCAAGGCAGTTTCTTTATTCAACCAATGAAAGCAACGCAAATACAGAAGGACCTCTGTAGTAATAGGGGCGGCGGGGCTGCGTTCCCAGCACCCCGGCCGCCTGCTCAGCTAGCTTATGCCCCGAAATAACAACACACAAACTGTATTCATTTAAACACTGCTTGGCCCTTTAGCTCTAGCCCTTACAGGCTAATTCTCACATCCCGATCAACCCATCTCTAATAATCTGTGAGCACCGGTCTTACCGGGAAAGGTTCAGCATATCTAACCTGGCAGCTTGCTTCATTGCATGCGTCTGCCCAGGAGAGCGGAACATGGCATCCCTCTCTGAGGCGTCTGCCCCCCAGAGGAGAGCTGTTGAGTCTGAGCTCACTTCCTCTTCCTCCCAGTGTTCTGTTCTGTTTACTCCTCCCACCTATCTTCTAACCAATAAAATGGGCCAAGGCAGTTCCTTTATTAGCCAATGACCTTCCTCCATCAGACCTCCTACACCAATGTGAAATAACGATATACTCAGCAATGTATTAAACACACTAGCTGCTAATATGTATGCTATGCATGTGAACATTCACATGCCTATTCTAGAGAATTTTCATTATTGGTTGGCAGGCAGCTGTTTCCCACATGCTACACTTCAAGCTATATGATCTTACATTTTCAAAGGCACTTGAAACGTGTAACTCAACAACTCCATTCATTATTTCTGCTGTGGTTGTGGAAAATGCTTAGGGCCCACACAGTCACTGTAGGGGACCATGGGAGAGCGATGACAGGGACAGGAGAGGATGGGAGGGGAGCAGAGAAAAATACAAAGCTCAATAAAATCAATCAATAAAAAAACATTCCTTTTTCCCAGGTATGTCTAGGTTTATGTCAAGTTGACATTTCAGACATAAGTTAGTCATTCTATTATGTGTTAGTGGAAACGCCGTGCACAAACCATCTGCGTGATCATTTATATTCTTATTTGCTAAAAGCATCTTACTGAAGCAAACAAAATATTGTTGAAGAAATGGAAGTAGTTGGCAGCTCATTGGAAGATAAATGAAATATCAAAAAGGCTTTCTGAAAATTTTGATTTCCAGTTGTAGAATCAGCTTTTACTACTCTGGAGTCTGGTTTCCAAAGCAATTGTAGATGCTTAAAGACCTAAACATTGGGACTGGAGAGATGGCTCAGCAGTTAAGAGCACCTGCTGTTCTTCCAGAGGATCCAAATTCCATTCCCAGCACCCACAAAGTGGATCACAAATATCTGCAACTACAGTTCAAGGGATCCAGTGCCCTCTTCTGGCCTCCATTGGCACCAAGCACACACATGATGCACAGACATACATTTAGGCAAGCACCCAGACACATAAAATATAATGCTCTTTTGTAAGAAATCTTTTATGATTTGTAAAATAAACTTAGTGAATCTTAAAAATAAAAGATACCTTAATGCTGTTGATGTTTACTTTGTTTAATGAGCAGCATTGCTTAGTAATTTGACTTTTTCCCTGTGACACCTCCCTTTATAGCAGTTGTTAAAACAGTCTCATTCTTTCTTTAATTCCAAACCCACAGAACAGGACTGGTGACATTATATACTTTGAATCAGATTTTAGAAATCCCAAAGGACAAAATTAAGAATAACATTCACTTTGGGTAGGAATTTCCATTGAGGTGTAGTCCATGAAGCAGTGGTGAATACCTTCTGAGAGTGGCAAAGAGAAAACACAGGATAAAAGTTGGGAGCCCTGTTTCTGCTTCCCAGCATGGAGGACAAGAAGTCTGTCCTGAGTCTGCCTGTGTACCGCTCACCTTTGGTGCTGGATGCTGTACTGTGCCACTTATTGTATTCATTTGGACATTCACACAGTGTAACAAAAACTGGTTTCATTCTCTCATGATATAGAAAAACAAACCAATCTAAAGGAAAGGTGTGCAGATTGCCCACCTCACCCACTGACCTGAGAATGGCTTTCAGATTCTCATACTAGGAAAGCCTCTGCCTGACTGTCTGATTTGGCAAAAACAAGGTCCTATCTGCTGTGAGAAAGCTCGGAAGCCCATATACTCAGCTGGATATTTATTTCTAAGGGTTATAGTCAGACTAATAGATATTTACCTTTTAAATATTTTTTAAACCGTTATACCTGTATTATATCGTTTAGCAGGAGTTTTTGCTGTTAGTCATCACTGTATGCTTAATAATACGCTAGAAAGTAATAAAGTGTTGGCACACAATGAAATAAAATAAACTGTATACAGCCATGTTATGTTTGTAAGAATAACCCTCTCTGTCATGCACGTTCAGAGTACCAACCTTGAATATTGCCATCAACTGCAAGCCTTCACTGCCTAACACAGGATTTGAGTTTGTAAAGTCCAGGAAGTCGAATGTAGTTGAATGCAGACATCAATACTATAATGATCCTTCTAGCTCTTAGCAGTAAATTGCCCCCAGGATTGAGATAAACAACCATTATTTATTTAGAATGTTGTATATGGACTCGAGCATCCATCACTGGAGTACCACTTACTCAGCAGATAATCACTGAACACCTACTGTATGCTATCTACTGTTCCAATTGCTTATGCAGAAGCAGATTCATATGTGCTTGAGAGCACATACTCTCAAACCAGAGCGAATTCTAATTGTTGCTGTAGTATTTACTATCTAATTTTTGGATTTTTTAGAGTAAAGTCACAAAATCTCCCTGTGACTTAGTTTCTTCATCTGTAAAATGAGTAGAAACAGTACTTGGAGGTTTTGTGTGGCAGTGAAAGGAGTTTGTAGGGAGGGCTTGCACTGAGACTGTGCCTGGTGATGTGGGAAGTCCTTCTGTATATGTGCTGCCTTTATTGGTTGGTGAATAAAGCTGTTTTGACCAGTGGCTTAGCAGAGGAAAGTTGACAGGAAGTCCAAACACAGATAGAGTAGGCAGAATGGAGGAGATATCCAAAAGAGGTTCAGATATCACCAGCAAGTCACAAGGCTCATGGTAAAATATAAACTAATAGAAATGGGCTAATTTATAGTAAGAGCTTGCCAATAAGAAGCCTAAGCCATTGGCCAAACAATTATATATTAAGTTTCAGAGTGGTTAATCAGGAACTGGTGGGCGGGACAGAAAACCTCCAGCTACAGCCTGGAATGCAATCAGTACTCATTAAGGTCAACTGCTGCTATTATCACCATTATTATAAGATAAAATACCACACCTACAGCACTAGGGTGATTGGAGGTACCCAAATCCACATTTGTCCAGAAATCTCTTTTGTATTGTCCCAACTGAAATTTATCATTATTTATTCCTTTGGTTTAGGAAAATACAGATGTACTCAACAAAGGCTAACAAATAATAACAAAACATAAACTAATTATTAAAATTTTCTCAAAAAGCAAGACCTTGTGGAACACAGGGCAGTGTTCTTAATGAGAGCAATGCATTAAAAACTGAAGAGGTTGAGTCGTTTGTGGGTGACTGCTGTGGTAGACTTGTGGTCATCCTGAGAGTAATACAGCCTTGCATTTCAGGCTAAGAAAGGCTGAAGGGTAGAAGGAAGGACCCAGAAGAGAAAACTCAGGTTTCTCAAGGATGACTTAACTCTTAGGTTGTGTCTTTCTGATGTGACAGAACGAATATGGAGCATAAGATTTGTAAGAGAAAATATGTATGGCAGTTACAAATCTATGCAGGTTGCCTGGGTTCAAACTTAAATCTAGCACTTACTAGTAGTGTAACAGGGGCAGATGTTTTGTTTTTAGTTCCCTTTGGCATCTGTCAGATGAATGATAGAATCTTATGGGATACTAGGAGGATTATGTCAAGTAATGTCTCACATCAATATTTGACAACAAAAGCTCAGCAAACATTAGCTTCTTCCATGTTATTTAGATTGTCATTAATAGAGCTTCATTATTTTAATTACTGTTATGTGTCTCAATGAGGATACATTCTGAGAAAGGTGTCATTAGGCATTTTTGTGATTGTCAGAATGTGACATACTATGAACTAAGATTGCCACAGGAATTTGAGGATATAATCTTATGAGACCACCATTTTGTATTTGGTCTGTCATTGGTGATATTTGTTTCTTTCCAGAGTTCAATTTAATTTTCCTTTCTCTGCGTCTTTGAATTTGTAGTTTAAATGTTCCAAATTGCTTTTATTCTTGTTTTAAAATAGTTTTTTTTTTTTTTTTACCATTGATCCAATCTATACCATGGCAGTCCCAAGATAAACTTAGTTTCTGGTGGCGCATGCTAATATCCCATTATTAGAAATAGAGGTAGGAAGACTAAGAGTCCAAGGTCATCCTTAGCTATATAAGAGTTTGAGGCCATCCTGAGCTAGAGGAGCCCTTATCTTAAAAACAAACAAAAATTATTGTCTTGATTCTTTCTGTCAGTACTTGAAGCTATAGCACTAAGACTTAAGTCAGTTTCTCTTAATCACTTTGTATTTTAATTCCCGAAAAAAATAGAAAGTTTTCTCTCTTTAGTTTGATTTACCAATTATATCTAGCCTTTGTGCTCAAGTTTCTGAAATTCAAATTTTCCAGGAAGTTGAGGTGAGGGTTAACCTAGTCTTTTCTTGTTTTTGCTGTTTGTTTGTTTGTTTTGTGTTTTAAATGTTAGAAGATGAGTGTCTTAGAATAAAGTATTGCTCAGGTTATAATGCTTGTCTGTGTACAAAACCCTGGGCTCACTGCCCAGCATAACTGAGAAAGAAAAAAAAAGAACATCTTCATTCAGTTTTTGATCTCCACGAATGTCTCAGTTTATAAACATCTGCTGAGTCATTTGAAAGTGCCATTAGCAGATTAACAGCTATTAATAGTGGTTTCATTTTTAAGTAGATGCAAAATGTTGGCATAAGGACAGTGAAAATTTATTAACCAAGATAACCAAAGTAGAGATATAGAGAAATTTGACCTGAATTGAGACCTCAGTCAGAATGTAAAAAAGAAAAATGTTGTAGGCAACATGATGGTTCTCTGCTGTCATCACCTGACTCAGGAAGGGATCTAAAGCCCATTTTACTTTCTAGTGACTCTGTCGATTGCCTGAGTGCTGCCCTTCTGTGACGGGAGCTTAGCTTTTGTCATCAAACATAGTAAATCCCAGAAGTGAAGTTCAGAGTATGCCATTTTACCTGATAGCAAGAACATTCTTTAACAGAAGAATCTTTTAAGTAATCTTAAAGCAACACGAGTTGGGCAAATTCATCTTCCTTAAAGATTATTACTCCAGCTTGTATCAATCTAAACATGCTGTTACGTATGGAGCACACTTTAGAGTTCTTTAGGAATAAATAGCTGATATGTTTAAACCCACTTGCTCATTGCTCATCAGTAAATACATAAATCTCTACTGAGGAGAGTTCTGAGAAAACACTGTGGTTAAGAGTCAAAGGGAGCTGGAGAGGTGGTTCAGCTGTTTAGAGTGATCAGAGTCCAGTCCCACGTGGGGCCGCTCACAACTTCCTATAACTAAGCTCCAGGGGGATCTGACAACCTTCTGGCTTCCACAAGACTTGCACATGAATACACATGCACACAGAGAGACATATGAACATATACATTAATAAAAATAAAAATTAATTTAACTTTTAAAAAAAAAGAATGGGTGAAAGGATGAGAGCAACAATATTTGTGTTATTTGAGGTGCTAGTCCCAAACCTTAAATTCTCTAGATAAAAACTTGATCGCACTTATTTTTGTGTCACGAATTTCCAGCTTGGCAGACCTTGTAGCTCTTAATAATGTTTATTAAAAATGAATTAATTCATATTTTTAAATTACCTTGTACAATATAATTATAGCTCCTGCTGCTTTAATTCTAAAACTTGTATGTGTGCATGCACATCTGTTTGTGTGTGTGCGCATGTGGGTAGGCATAAAGAGTAAGTACCCGTCATCAGCTGACAGCAATGGACTGTTCTTAGCCCTCTTTGCCCTAGAGCCTGTCTTTGGCTAGAGACTGATGTGCGGCAGGGTATTTGCACTGTGTACTAACACCTCATTTTCCCTCTTTCCCAAGGTCTGTCGGGTTGCTTATGAAATCATGCAAACGCTGCATCCTGATGCTTCTGCAAACTTCCATTCGTTAGATGACATCTACTATTTTGGAGGTCAAAATGCCCACAACCAGATTGCGGTTTATCCTCACCAACCTCGAACTGACGCGGAAATCCCCATGGAACCTGGAGATATCATCGGTGTGGCTGGAAACCATTGGGATGGTTATTCTAAAGGTGTCAACAGAAAACTGGGGAAAACAGGCCTGTACCCTTCCTACAAAGTCCGAGAGAAGATAGAAACAGTCAAGTACCCCACATATCCTGAAGCTGAAAAATAGAGATGGAGTGTGAGAGAGGAACAACAGAACTCAGTTCAGACCATCTCAGCCAGCAGAAGACGACCCAGACTAACCATGTTCATTGACAGGCATGCTCGGCACCAAGAGCAAGTGGGGCCCTCAGATGCTGCACTGGTGGAGCGCCTACTTTATGAAGGGTTGCCGTGCCCTAAGCCCATGCACAGTCCAATAACGTACTCACACATGACATACAAATGGATTCTTTTCTACTTTGCCCCTTTAAATATTATGTCCCCATGAAATAAACACTGCCACGTTGTGTAATTTAAGTGACACAGACATTTTGTGTGAGACTTCAAACATGGTGCCTATACCTGAGAGACCTCTGTGGCTTACTGAGAAGATGCGAGCAGCTCCCTTCTGTGGGGAAGTTGGTTCTGAGCCAGTGGTAGTGGTGTGGCCACTGAGTTCACTCCAGTCAACAGATTCAGAATGAGAATGGATGTTTTTCCTTTATATGGTTGTCTGGATTTTTTTTAAGTAATTTCATCAGTTCAGTTCGTCCACCTCATCATTAATAAATGAAGGAATACACCAATAAAGTAAAATGAAATATTCACTGTCCATTAGGAAGTTTTGTAAAACGATACCATGAACAAAAATTCTTTAGTACTCAATATTTCTGGACATTCTCTTTGATAACAAAAAATAAATTTTAAAAAGGAATTTTGTAAAGTTTCTGGAATTCTGTATCACTGGATGATGTATTGTAGGCTTTGTAGAACTATGGGGGAAATGGAATTATAGCTCTTAAGATATTATTTTTACTCTTGTCCTACTTTTTTCCTTTTCTGGTGGAGTAATCTTACTTTAACTAAGAGAAGCATGGGTCCCTCCAATAGGTAAGTGGCTGGAGTGGGTGCATATTATAAGTTGCCAAGAGCGTGCTTGGAGGAGGTGTTTATTCTCTTACTTGGGATATTATTGATTTGTCATAATTGAATGAAATAGTCATTCGCTTGCTCCCAGGGAAACTAATCCATAGCAGGTGTGTGTGGTAATCTCTCTTACGGTGGCAATTGTCACTTTTTATGAATTGGATCCTGTTGTTTCATCCAGGTACACGCCCTTCCTGTCATGTCCTGCTTTTGAGGACACAAGGAATCTGAGGGGTTGGAAGCTGATTGTTTCTGAAGTATGTACCTCATGGTAGAGAATCTTGTGACCAAAACAGAGGGGGCCGAAATGGGATCCAGAATAAACCTGGACTCACCCGTTCTAAGTTTCCTTCTAGGAACCCATGTTGGAATTACTGCAGAAGCGTGAGACGCCCCTGCTTTCACAGGAAACACCTCTATCTGTATGAAGCCCCTTCTACGGGAGCATTTCATAACATGTGTTCTGAAAAGACAGGGTCTCTGTGTAGCCTGGCTGACCTCAAACTCATAGGGATCCTCCTGCCTCTGCCTCTGTAATGCTGGGACTACAGATGTGCACACCACACCCAGCTTGCCTCCCAGATGAAATATTTGGTTCATGTAGGAGCCAGTCATAAGCCTGGTATTAAGCATCTGACCTCTATAACCTCAGGAAATGAAATCTTTCCACTAAATATCTCTAAGTCTTAACTACCTCTCAAAGTGCACCCTTCTGAAAGAGCACAACTTTTAACCATAGTGTTCAGCAAATTTTCATTTAGTTTAGGCACAAATACAAATCAGGTGAAGTGGGATCTCCAGCTGAGCAGAGACAGGCTGTGAGTGAGTCATGCTTCAGCTCCCATCTGACTTGTCATCAGAACATTGGGAACTGTGGGTCTGATCTGTACTGCTGTGGAACCAAAACTGACCTAGTTCCAGAGCTGAAAGAAAAAGAATAACTTGTAGAGGAAATAAGGGATTCTCATATGAAGGCAAAGACATAATTCTGTGCATTTTATCTTTGAGTTCTAGTTCGGTTTCTTTTTAATTCATCCTCTCTGTTGGGATTTCTTCTTTGTTCACCAAAAGCATATTTTCCTTTACTAAAGATAGTTAAATAATTACTTTAAGAATCCTTTTCCTGGGGGAGGGGGTAGGAAGGGGATTTAGCCCAATGGTAGAATACTTCACACTGAGTAAGTAGTAAGGTCCTGAGCATTGGAAAGATGTTTTTATTACTTACTACTTAGGTTTTTTGAGACAAGATCTCACTGTATTGCCTAGGTGGGCCTCAAGCCCCCAACCTTACCTTAATCTACCAAGTGCTAGGACTGCAGATACGTACCAGAATGTCTGGCTTCATAACTGCTTCATGTTGTAGGCTCTGTTATATTCCTCTGAAGAGTGCTGTTGATGCTGATGCTCCAGTTACTGCTGCTGCTGCTGCTGCTGCTTGCAGGAACATAGTTTTAAACTTCATTGAGCGCTGCTTATAAACTGTCTTGGGTAGCAGCTCAAATTTTATTTTAGTTCTTTTATCTTTGCCGGCGTTTGTCCTGCATATATTTCAGGGCTTAGTTAAAAACAAACAAACAAACCGCAGAAATTATGCACAGAATTTAAGGTACTACCTCTTTTGCTTTAGTTCCTTTCTTCTGAGATTTCCCTCTCACTTCCAACAACTACAGTTGTTGACTCTGTAGTGTGCTCAGTTTCTTTGTCCAGAAAGACTGCAATTTTTTGGTTTTCATTTTGTTTTTTTTTTTTTTGTAGGGGTGAGGAGGGTGAGGCATTAAAAGACAGGGTTTCTCTGTGTAAGAGCCCTAGCTGTCCTGGATCTTGCTTTGTAGACCAGGTTAGCCTTGAAGTCACACAGATCTAACTGACTTTGCCTCCCAAGTGCAGAGATTAAATGCACATACCATAAATGCATGCGCCACCATGCCCAGCAAGACTACAGGTCTCTATCAACTCAAAAGTCCATAGAATAGATCATTCTCTGGTACTCTTACCTTCTCCATGTTTCAGTCCGTCTCTGAAAGTTTGTGTTCTGTTCTGTGCATTTGAGTATTTTCATGTATGTTTGAAACCTTACAGTTGATCCGGTAGAAAGTGCATTCATAAGGTGCTCACTCCACTGCACATGAGTAGAACGCTGAGAGACTTCAGTGGAAAAGCATGACAATAAGGGGCTAAGCAACGCTGGTGACCGTATCCAGAAAAGCTTTCCGGGGTGTTAGGTCGTAAGCCATCATGTGTAGGATGGTGATTCCTTTTATACACACCGCCTTCTTGGAAAGGCTAACATTTCTTCATCACCCGGCGCTTGATCCATGAGGACCTGGTGCTTAGAAACCCTCTGTTAGGGTTAGAGTAGAAGTATTTGCATCTTTTCCTTTTGGGGTGACTTATTTTTTCAAAATGCTTACCCGGAACCACATTACTACACCTGGATTATTGACTGTGGATAATAGATTCTGCATATTGGTAGCAAAGCAGTTAACAGTTGTATCAAGGCTTTTCTGATCCTTCACTTAAGTCTATATGTTGACTTAGACTCCGAAAAAGTTCAGGCCTATTGTAAAAGGGCTCCAGGCCAAGATTTTTGTTGGGTTCCAAGTAAATAAGGCCAGTTGCTTCCTTCTGTGAATTTTAGTTTTCCATTTTCTTTTTAGTCAAGCCCGTTTCCTAGATCCCATTAATAAAGAACAACTTCAGTGTGGAAGTTGAGGGCTAAGGGACAAAAAGGGAGCCCCTTTGGCCACAGTTCACTGCCTAGTGTGTCCTTTGTGCTTCCAGGAAGCTACAGAGAGCTCAGTAGACTTTTGTACAATAGATGGGAGTCTTAGAGATTGGTGAGTTTGCAAACTTGGCTATGACACCTCAATTTATGCAGATACAGGTTCAGGGAGTTTTTTTAAAGGAAATTTTATACTTTATACTAGTGCCTGGCAGCATTTTCCCTTATAGAAATAGGAAGGCGCTGTTCCAAGGCAGAAAAGAAATAGATTTTAAAGTCCTCTTGTCTTGGCTCTGTCACCAGTGTTCTACATGCTTGACGACCTGTTCTTTGGCTGAGTTCTCTTGTTTCTATAAATCAGAACCTCTGACTGTTGTCCTCCTGAGCTATTCAAAGCACCGCTTCCAGTTCAGATGTCACTTGCTCTTTATGTCTTCAAGACCACCTTGGTTCTGTGTTGCTACCACCGTAGTGGAGGAAGATCTCCTGAAAATGGTTCCCTTGTACTAGTCCATTCTTCATGGCATTCATATGCCTAATCACTTACCGAGACCACAGTTTTGTTGCTGGCATCTGTAAGATAGAAATGTGATGAAACAGCTCCTTGGAGAGTTATAGATAGGTAATTTGTGGATCTGAGACATAGTAAAGCTGGGTCCCCTGTATTCATGTCTGTTTAAATTCAACATGCCCAAGAGTTTTACAAATCAATGTCACTACACTTGATAGGAACATTTTATGTAAAAGTATGTTGTTCTAGACAGACCCTGCACCTTTTAAAAAACAATCTATTGAAGACTCTGGCCATGGGCCACCTAATGTTTTAGGAAGAGTTCAGATCCCCTGTTGAGCTCCTGCCACAAGGAGCTTTGTCCTCAGTAACTGTTCTCAGTAATCTCTCCTCCCACATCACTGTCCTTTAGAGATTGTTGTTTCTTAACTGCCTGTGTGGGGAGAAAAGGCCATTGACAAAAGCTTGTTGATTCATAACCCAGCTGGGTAGGAGAGCATCTGTGGAGGCGGGAATGTGCATCACTTCATAATGTACCCAGGGCACAAATATTTTAGGCCGTGGGTGTGGTCAGCAGCCTGAGGAATGATGGGCTTTGTGTTCCTAGCTAGTATTCCGTAGAAGATGACAGCCACTAAGAATTTCTGGCCAAGTGAAGGAAGTGGAAGGAAGTGGGGCAAAGGCAAATGACCAGCAATGGTGTTTCCCATTCAGAGCACCTACAAGTGCAGGCCATATCCTTGAACCTCAGAGCTCTTAGAGCAAGCCTCAGTGCTCACCGTTGTCCCTACATGAGACTTCTGGTTTCAAATGTGAGTGGGCAAAACTTCTTCAGAACTTTATATAGTCTTCATGTATGGAATAAATTGGTTAGTCCTGTTCAAGGTCTGCAAATTGTCCAGTTGGATCCCACACGTCTAAATGAAGCAGTAATGATTCAGCATCAGCTGATTGTTTTCTCAAGGGCAAAATGTGACCACATCTTTGTCTTTCTAGGCAAAGCAGATCTATTTGTTGTGTACAATCTTCAGAGTTTTAAACTGCAGCAGGATAATTTTAAAAAAAACGGACATACAAAAAGACAGAAAAAGACATGAAGTCAGGTGGTGGTGATGCATGCCTTTAATCCCAGCACTCAGGAGGCAATGGTAGTTCGATCTCTGTGAGTTCAAAGCCAGCTTACTCTACAAAGCGAGTTTCAGGATAGTCAGGATTGTTTTACACAGAGAAACCATATCACAAAACAAAACGAAAAACATGAAATATATAAAACCCAAACAAAACAAAACAAAAAACATAAAATGTGACTGTTTGGACTGTTGATAGTCTCTGAACTAGACTGGGGAAGTTCTGAGTCCCTTCTAGTCTTTTCACTGTTTCCTAAGTTCTAGCCACAAACAGTGGAAATTGTTCGCAAATGGACCTCCTGGCTAGTGTTGTTAAGTTACAAGGCAGGAATGGTGTGTCTGTTGTTAAGGGTGAAGAGCGAGTGGTTCAAAATAAGATTGCACTAGTTGCGGGCTTGGCTTCCTATCCGTGGCCTCAGCAGGTTCCATCTGAGGCCAGTCTTTCAAGAAACTCGTATGTCAAACAATCAGAATTCTGCAAGTCAGGAGTTGGCATGCTATGCCCACTTCTTGTGTTTGTAAGTAAAGTTTTATTGACACACGGAATGCCCACTCACTTATGCTATGTCTGCACCTCGCTTCCAACAGCAGCAGCACAGTGGAGTTGTGACCACGACTGACTGTAGGGGCCACAAAACCTAAAATACTGTCAGGCTTTTTATAGCAAAAGCTCACTGACCCCCTGCTATAACTTGTCGTATTATTTAGATTAGAATCCATAATTCAAAGGGCTGGAAATCCCAAAATACTGAGTCATCAAACTCAAAAATTAAAACGTAGCGGTAGTGTATCATGACCTTTGCTGATCAGTGTGCCGCCTTTAGGTAAAGGCGCCTCTCAACATAAAGATTAGAATAGGCAAAAGCCTTACTGCTGTCTACTAGGAAACTGTTTAATGAACAGATCTACAATGCCTACATCTATTGCATTCCTCCCAAATGCAAGCGCTCCACTGGTCTGGTGAAATGAGTGTCTGGTGAAATGAGTGTCTGGTGAAATGAGGCTGGATTGACGTCTGTACTGCTGACACCTTGGCAAGCCTTGCACTCTGGCTAGGTCTTAGTTTTCTTGCTTTTGTGATGATGGGAATTCATGGTTTTGTTGGGGGTTTCACTATAGTTTTGTTTTGAGACAGTCTTGGGTGTCCTAGGTTGGTCTTGAACTCACTATGTAGCCAGGATGGACCTCCTTCTGATACTTCTCCTTCCGTCTTCCCAGTGCTGGAATTACAGGTGTGCACCACTACCCCTGCTTTTATTAGAGGCTGGGACTGAACCCAGGGCTTCATGTGCACTAGCCAAGCACTTCTAACTGAGCTACACCCCAGACTGCAAGTTGTTTTGAGAAAGTAGACATGGAAATGCTTTGGAAAGGCTAACAGCTCTGCAGAACCAGTTACCACTCGGGGTTTGGACAGTTTTGGCAGTCCTAAAACTGCAGTAGTGCTGAGGAGAAGAACACACTTTAGACACCCTTTGGAAGGATTCTAACGGTGTGCACATACAACCTGCCCTGGAAAGGGAAGATCAACTGCACGAGCGATGCACATTTGAGCTTGCTGGAGACTGACAGTTCTCCCGGATCTCCTGCTATGTGCCAGACACGCTTAGCACGCATGACCTCAGTGCTTCATCCTCAATCAGCTCTGCCAGGAGTATTACTATCCCCATCCCGTATAGAAGAGAAAAGAAATCTGTTTTATGTATTTACTGTGTTCCAAGGATTTACATAGTTACCTCATAGTACTCAATACGTACTTTTATTCTAATCTTTCAGATGACATTTACTCACAGAAATTAAGAATGTTTCACGTGCAAAATATTCCAATATCTGGCAACATGAGGGAAATAAGGGGACTTGGGGCATGTACCTGAGACGGTAAATGTTTCCGTACTTTTTAATTTGATTAAGGTGATCAGGAAGGGAAGAGTAGATGTCACCCAGGCTGCTCCCACAATAGATACTAGATATAAAAAGTATTATGCAACAAAATAACAAATGCTATAGTCAGGAAGTCTCCATGGGAGTCATGTACTGTTCAAATGTAGTTCTATCTTACAGAATATTGTATCATTATAAAATTGCTTTAACTATCATAAAAATTTACAGCCAGCAGCATTTTATGGCACATTCTCAATCTATTCATGACTAGGAAGGTCTGAGCTAAATTATATGCAAGATAAATACTTAATAAGTGGCCAATTGGAATTAAGCCTGCATCAAAACTGCCTGATTTTGAAGTGTGTTCTTGCAGCTTTGAAACAGTCTTGTCTTCCTTGTCGAGTAAAAAACCAAACTATTGTGATCAGGTTCCATTCCTTTGAGGTATTTGATCAATTGAAGTTTGATCAACCAAACTCACTGTATGGGTGAACATCTTTTTAACAAAGTTTTCAAATTATTTCACCTCCTGCCCCATTCTTTAAACATTTTGGAACAGCATTGTATGCTTTTTTTCTGCTTGCTTTAACCATCCTAGTAGAAACCAGGTAGGTGGTTAGAAAAACTGAAGATTCTGAGTTGATAGGCTCACGAGGTGTGCCTGGGCTCAACCCCTCTGGGTCTTTGCTTGCCTACAATTGCCTACCTGTATCTTTCAATGTCCACTCCCAGCTCAGCCTCTGCCCTACATAGAGATGCTAAATTATTAGGTCCACTCAAGTTGTTTCTTCCCCAGTTGCTAAATGCGGAAAGAACTCTAGGTGTGATTCCATTCCCCTTAACAAGATAGATCTCAGAGCAGAAACTATTTCCCTGTGTGAGCTTCCGAGAATGGAAGTGGTCTGTAACTGAAGTTGGTGCAGGAATGACATGTGTTTATGGGCACACTCTTCCTGGATGAGGTGTTAGTTGTATCTAGTGATCGCTTGTCTCATACCCAAGCCCACACTCCAGACTTTACGGTGAAGAGACTGAAGGGGTGGAAAATGCAGACAGTGATTTATCCTGGCTTTGTCTGCCTAGCTGTGATCGTGGTGATATATAACATGGCATCTTGGGCAAGTTTAGTGACCCATTAAGTTGTCCTGAGCTCCATTTAAAGAAAACTTGGAGCTGGCAGAGCTGTCAACACTCAGTTTCATTTTTATTAAGATTCTGCCTCTTCACTCTCAGAGACCACTTATCATTCCCACTCCCAAGAAAAGACAGAGGTAAGCCTGAAGTCATCGCCTTGTGGACACCCTTAGAGCTCTCTAGGCCAGGAAGGGCCTCTTGGCCTCTGTCAGCAGCCATTCCATTATCACATCTCTCCATGAGCGAGCGAGCGAGCCCACGAACAACGCCACACAGAGCTCCTGAGCTAGCATGATGCTCAGGGCAGCTGTGCACAGAGTCAGGATGCTTGAGCGGCTGGTAAGATAGGGAGGTCATGAAAAGTGAGACCATCAGTTATTATCACCAGCTGTTTTCAGGGTAATTTTTTTTATTACATTTTGTTTATGTGGGCAGAGCGAGCATGCCACCTCACACGGATGGAATTAAAGGGTAATCTGCGTGAACTGGTTTTCTCCACCGTGTAGATGGCAGAGATTGAACTCAGCACCTTTACTCCACTGAGCAATCTCATTACCACAACGATGATTGTTTTTTTTTCTTTTAATCCACACTGGAAATCAAGATATTATCCAACCAAACGAGAACAGAAATGTTGCTTTTTATTCTCACCATGATTTAACCTCAGTAAACCTTGTTTTGTAAGCCACTTACTTGGCTGCAGCTTAAGGACAAAAAAAATGTATTTAATTGTGTTCTTGTACAGTGATTGGCACATAGCAAATTCTAGAAAAGCATTGTGCTGAAATAATTAAAAAACTTATGATCCCGTGTCTTAGATTTGCTTTAAAGCAAGACGGGAGGAAGACAGAATTAGAGGGAAGTGCAGATGAAATAAGACCGTTTCAGCTGGGAACGGCAGCGGGAAATGTCATGGAAGTTTGTCACAGTGTTTTCTCTACGGTTTTAGTCACTGTTCCAAAACAAAGCACGTTTCGTAGTATCTAAACTAAGCATGGCAAAATAACGAAAGAGTGGCAAGACCTGGCATAAACCCAGCTAAGCAGCGTCTTTTTTCCTACCTTGTGTTTTGTGGCCAGACCATGTGACATCAGTTCTAACCATGGAGAGTCTTTGCTGCCTCTAGGCTGGGTGGGAAAAACGTAGTGAAGACCCCCAAACCAGAGTGCTGGAGTGCTGGAGTCTAAGTGAAAGAGCTGGGACTTCAGAATTCCTTCAAGGGGCAGAACCAGCCCCTCCTGCACCCCCTCCCGGCTACTGAGGGACGGGGACAATGACATTCCTGAGAGATTAACTTTTAATGGTCACTGTAAGGAAAGCACCGTGTCAGGGGCTTGCACAGCACAGCGCACCTACAATCAGAAACAGAAGGTATTGAATAAGCGTGTGCATAGTAGTGCTCAGTTTGCTGTCTCAGCGCTTAACAGTTCAGGATCCCCTTCCTAGGGAATGAGGACACCTTCAGTGGGCAGGTCTTTCAACTGTGGCCTTTCAACCTTGGTCAATGTAATCAAGATAATTACCCAAAGACAGTGCCTACAGGCCAGCCTGACCCTCAGGAAGACTCTGTGCTGGCTAATTTTACGTCAGCTTGGCTCATCTAGGAGGACTCTAACAGATTTGAGCCATTCCGTGGAGTTCAGGAAAGTCTCTTCCAAGCATGCCATGGTAGCAGCCACTGAGGAAAAGGCAAAAGCCTTTGACAGAACAATTGGGCTTTTAAAACAATTTCAAAAGCATAATCCATTAGTGTGGTTAATAATGCAGAGATAAGTGTTCACAAGGCAGGCCGCAGTAGCTCCAGTTGAGATGGGCTGTGTCCAGCGGCCCAGAGCACCCGACTCCTCACCCCAGCTTTCTTCTCTTCTCCCATCCTTGCTCCCTTTTCTTCACAAGCTGCTAGCTGGCGGTTCTCACTGCCAGGATACAGGATACAGTGCATCACTGTAAGGAAAGCACCTTACAAAGTAGCTCTCACTGTTCTTTCTAAGATGTTACTAGGAATAGCAAAGGGCATGGGAAGCCAACAGACATTTTTTAAGCAGGTGCTATATATACCAGGCACAACTGGAACACTTAAAGATCGTGCGGAAGAAAGGGAAATATTTCTGTCCTCCTGAAACTTATGATCAAGGAGAAAGAGAGATAATAAATAAATGCATGGCACTACAGTGTATGAAATGATAAGAATTACGCAGCGGAGAGGGCCGCAGAGAACACTGTGCTGTGATCGAGGGCAGACGTCTTAAACAAGCTAGTCAAGTGATGGTCTCTCTTACAGAATGATGTGTGAGCAAAAACCCCAAGAGTCTGCACAAAGAGGAGGTTGAGAAGACAAAGAGCATCCAATGAAGAACAATAGCAGATGCAGAGGATGTGAGGCCAGGGCATGCCTGGGCTGTTGAAGGACCACGAGACTGTTCTGGCTGGGAAGGAGGGCAGCTAGTGAAGAGAGGAAAGAGGTTGTGGTGGTTTGGATGGTGTATAGTCTTACGCACCAGCAGGTGGGCTTCACCTATAGGGAGTGGGATAGTCCGAGGGGTTGTGAGCAGTTAAATGCATGCTCTGACCCATATAGTAAAATTACTTATAAAGGGATGGCTGCTGGGGAGGTGACTCGGGGGGTAAAGCGCTCCCTTGCAGACAGGCGCTCCCGGCACCCCCGTAAGTGCTGAGCATGGCAGTACACATCTATAACACATCTATAACCCCACTACTCCTGAGGTGTGGGCCAGCACGTGTGGGTCCTAGAGCATGGCTGGCCAGCACCCTAGCCAGAACAGGATGATCCCAGATTCAGTGAGAGATTCCATGTAGAAAAAAATAAAGGTGAGATAGCATGCCCCCCCACACCACACACACACACACACACACACACACACACTACTTATACTATGGACAGAGGTAGACATGGGGAGATTCCTTGGAGAATACTGCACTCATCTGGGATTGGGCATAGAGTTCAAGGATTAAGGGCAGAGTTTAAGCCAAAAAATAGGAAACGGATCCTAACTGTGCCCCTCACTGTTAGCATGGACAGTAAGCAAATGACATCATTTCTTTGAGTCTCTGTTTCCTCATCTCGGCAGTGGAAACAAAGCACACACATCTCACTAAGTCTTATCATGGCCTACTAAATGAAAAACAGAATGCAGTTCTGGTATGAGCTACACATAATAGATGCCGTCTGTGTCTGTGTCTGAGGCTATTGAAGTTACCACGTGTATGATTTGTTGTCTGAGTAAGAGATCACGGTGTGCCGGCTCAGAGTGATAATGGTGGAACACAAAGGGTCCTATTTGTTAAATGTTTTGAAGATAAAGCCAGATTTGCTGACAGTATATGTGTGGGATGAAAAGGGAGAGGAATTTAGCATCATATCACCTGTGAGGAAACAAAGAAATGATGTTATCAAGGTTCAAGCAATTTTTAAAAGAATAACTATGACTAAAAAGTTTATCACTTACAAAAGTGAAAAGAACAAGATTACTTATGGCCAAAAATAAAAACAATACATATGTAATTAACTTTTCCTTTTGTCTGTTCCCTTTAATCCTCATCTTTATGCATACACACACACACACACACACATATATATATATACATATACTTATAATCTGCTTACATTTTGCAGTTTTATTGGGGATACTAATAACAAACTTTGAGTATGTGACCTTAGGCAAAGGACAGCTCTCCATGTGTCCATTCCCTCCTCTCTTCAGAGGGGGAGGTAACCATTCTCAGATGCGTAGGTTTCATTCATGTAAGGCATGTGTGTATGTAAGGTGAACAGCGTGGTGCCTTGATAATTATATACACTGTAAAATAGTTACTGCAATAAAGTAATATCTGTTATTCCACTTATCTTCTTACTACTTACCACACTTTGTTTTTGTGTGTCAGAAACATGGATTTACTCTCTCAGCAAATTGCAGCCATTATTAGCAATAGTCACTTGGCTACACCTTAGAGATCCTAAACTTGTTCATATTATCTTTTTTTCCACTAAAATCCTATTTATTTATTTATTGCCCCTTCAGCACCTTCAGAAAATGCTATTCTCCATTCCCATGGGTTTTACTTTCTGAAGTTCTGCCCCTAAGTGAGCTCTTGCATTCTCTGTCTCACTTCGGCTTCTTTCACTTAGCGTGATGGCCTAAGTTCATCTAGACTGTCAGAATGGCAGGACTCCATCTCTCGCCTGTGAGAAAGATCCTGCAATGAGTTTTTGTACAGCAGAAGAAACGGTCAACAAATTGGAAAGGCAGGCTACACAGGGAAAGACAGTATTTGCAAACTATATATCTGCTAGGGGCATGAAATCCAAAACAGACCAGAGGGAACTCATCAAACTCAATGAAAATGAGTGAAATGAAATTTATGCCCTGCAATGCTGAAGCATGCATGGGCAGCCTGTAGGTGGTGGTTCTGTTGAACTCATCCATAATGGGTTTCACGGTCTAAGTTGATAGGATATACCCCAATAGCAAAACAAAAATTAAGAGGAGCAAATGGCATTTTCTGAAGAAGACAGTGGAAGATGTATAAACATGCTTCCAGCACCACTAAGTATTACAGAAACAGAAATTAAATCAAGGCCACAATCAGATGTCACCCCATACCTTTAAGATGACTTAAAATTATCAAAAATTCAAAAGATCCGTGTTGAGGGGAATGTGGAGAAAAGGGAGCCCTTTTGCTCTATAGGTGGGCTTACAAACTATGAAGGGAACTCCCCCCCCCAGTTTAAAAGCAGAATTACTGTAAGATCCAACAATCCTAATTCTGGGCATATATCCAAAAGACATGAACTCAGCATCTCAAGGAAATATATATGCTCTCCTGTGATTATTGCGGCATTACTCACAATAGCAGGTGTGATCCTTAAATAATCATAATTGCCTCCGCACAGTTTTACATTCTATAAAAGAGAAGTATGTGGCACTTTGTGACCCTAGCCAGGGCTCATTGGCTAAATGTTAAGGAAATTAATGTGCTCAATACAATTTACCCTCCAGGATATAAACAGAACTCAGAATTCCCAGTTTCAGTACAATCCTGAAATCAGCCACTAAAAACAGAGCCATGGGGGGCATAAAGTCATTCATTTCATTTCCTCACTAGCAAACCTCTATTAATTGATCCATGTATAAACACCTCCATGAGGAGACTGGTGAGCAGGTCCCACTTTACTTTGAAGAGATCACGATATGGTGGGGCAGCTCCAGTTACTGTAATGGGTTCTTAATGAGGACTGTAGTGTGATAAGAGTACCTGTCACCATGGATGCACCATGGAGGAATAACTCTCGGAGGGACGGAGACATCCTCAGAGGGGCGACCATCTTCTTTTCCATGTTTTAGATGAGGCACAGAAGAGACTTAGCTGGGTGACTCTTGGTGCACGGGCGACCGGTGCTGTTGCCTTTCTGAAGGACACAGAAGCCTGCACAGCCAATGCACGTTTAGACAAAACGGCTCTGGTACAGATGTCCAGTGTGGTCCAAGATAGCTAAGGCAGAGATGGGTGGGGCTCTGAGGCAGAAAAAAACAAAACAAACCCCCAACTGACACAGGATGCTCATCGAAGCCAAAAGTAAATGGTGATGTTGCCAGTTATATGACGATTCCTAGCAAAATGCTACTTTTGTGTGATTCCGTATAAATATGGCCTTGAGCTCAGGGGTGAAACCTTCACCACTCCATCTGTGTGAATCTACCTGTAGGCTTATGTGCCTACATCCATGTGGCCTGTGTGCTGGTCTCTGTGTGTGTGTACCTACCTGTGTGTGATCTGTGAATACTGTCATGTGCCTGGATGCTGGCATCTCCCCGTGTAACAACTTGTGTGTCCGTGAATGAAGGACGTCTTATTGCCTGTGACTCCTCACGCTCTCTTCAGCCCCCAGCCTCCTGGCTTTGGGGATTTGATCTTACACTTTCTGAGGACACTGTGTTGTCTGTGATTCTTGTAACCATCCAGGTATCTGTTTCAAAGCCTACTGGACAAGAGTAATGTAAACAGAAAATGACTCAAACCGAGGAAGGAGGAGACACTGAACTGACATGGAAATCTTTTGCTGGGGAGGGAGAGGTAATGGATATTTTTCCTGATACTCGCCAAGCTCCTCATTTAAAGGGGATGGTCAGGAGATGGGAGATGTCCTTGCTATTCCAAAGAGAAAGATTTCAAAAAAGACGAAGACTAGGGCAAGCTTTGGCTAAGCTGGTGGAAAGAAGGTCTAACAAGTCATGGCTAGAGGTTGCAAAATGCAGATGTGCTGGGATCTCCACTGCTTTGGTTTCCTTTCTTCTTACCGTGATAAAGAGCTCTGACCAAAGCAAGTAAAGGGAGAACAGGTTTATCCTGGCTCTCGGTTTAACACAGTCTGTCTTAGTGGGGAAGTCAGGCGACCAGAGCTTGAATACCAGCCAGGAAACAGCCATGAGCACAGGCTCACCTCACTTCTTTCATTTCACACAGGCTGGACCCCCTGCCCAGGGAGGGTCCTATCCTCAATTGAGACGAGTCTTCCCGTTTCAATTAGCACAATCAAGATGACCTCCTGTGAACACCCAGAGACCTTGCTCCCAGGTGAATCTCAGTTCTGTCAAGTTGGTAGTTAACGCCAGCCTCACATACCAAGGAAGCTTCTTCAGGTCAAAGCAGCTGATGTGCAGGAGCTCCTCCAGAAAGCAGAGAAAACCTCAGTTGCTATCCGCCTGTCCATTTGTTCCACTTATCGCCAGGGTGGAGATGGATTTCTGCTTCCAATCTTGAGTAAGTGCTTTCCATTGACATGATACAACTCTGACCCACAGAGGAGAGAGATCCTCAGAAATGCAATGCCAGCTTCTTTCCTCCCATGGAGAGTCCAGCTCAGGGCAGGCGGCAGGCTAGTGCTGTAGAACTGACCACAATGTCTTCCGATCAGCTCTGAGATGTCACTTGCCCACTCTAGTGACACTAAGCTTTTCTGTTTTCACCGCTAGGACACTGTGGTGTGGTCTGACACCTTCACGCTTGAGCCCTTCAAAACGCTGATACCATCCTATCCAAGCCCATGAGCGAGCCTGCTTTACCGTGAGCTGACCCGGCCAGGGTGGGAAGAGGGGAGTGGACTCCAGTTTTAGAGGTAGACTTACTGAGAGCTAACAGCTGTTCTGTGTGCTATCCGTGTGAACGTTTGTAATAATCCTCCTGGGAAAAGACAGAAATTATAAAGTGATTATATATACATATATATGCCATGAACATTATAGATAATTTAAAAGAACGGCTTTGCTTAAAAGTTGTGGTACATCCTTATGAAACAGTGCCGTGCAATCGCTTAGAATTATTTCTTAGATGAACAGTGTGGGCATGAAGCGCCAGAAACAAGCTAGGAAGCAGCAGGGATAATGCAGTCCTGGTTTTTTTTTTTTATTATTATTTTAAAAATAAAAACAGCTCTCTAAATGAAAGACTTTACACCAAAGTTCTAACTGTCGCTTTCTCTGAAAGTAGTTGAGATTATAGGTGACATTTTCCTTTTGCACGTTTCTTTTGTGTTTCTCAGACTTCTTAAATACATTTTTCTAAGTTCAAAAATTATGTAAAAGTAAAAATAACAGGTAAAGGGACTGATACAATTTCAATAAATGGTCGCTCCCTCCCACATTCGCTTCAAGTGATTTGATTTGATTTCACATTTTGAATACAGAGGTCGCATTCCACATCTTACAAATATTAAAGTGGGAATTCTCCCCTCAACCTGACATCTCCAGCCATCTTCCCGTTTCTCATAGGCAGCCGGCCTATGGGTTGTTTCTCACCTATCCTTCGGGGGATGTGGGCGCTTGGGAGAGCGCAAGCATAAAACCTCGCTCGCTTCCCACCTCGCTCGCTTCCCTGCTTATGTAGACACCACCTGCCAGGCCCCTTGGTATTTTTCTTCCAGACTCGGTATCTTGTTCCTGACCGGACCCTAAGTGTCCTCCAATGGTCCCAGTGTTAAATGCTGGGTCCTCAGTCCAGGCTCTGTGGAAACATCAGGGGGTAAAGCCTAGTGGAGGGTCTTTAATTCCTTGGAGTGTGTCTGGAGGTAGCCCTGAGGCCGTGGACACTCCCTTTCCTCTCTCAGATTCTGAAGCAAACTGTTTTGTTGTGTGGTGTGTTCCCCCACAGGGCGGTGCCTCGCCCCAGGCCAACTAGCCAAGAGCTAGAAATTCTGACCCTGGCAGCCACCATAACCCTTTTCTCAAGTATTTGTTAGAGCACCAACATGAAAGTGTATATAGAGATATTAGAAAAACGTTTTGTTACCAGCACTGACTTAGCCAGTCTCCTATTGGTTGAGAGTTAGAAAGAAATCAACTAAAGATCCAAGGACCTGCTATCCATTTCTGGCCTCCTCTCCACAGGCTCCGGGCCGACTTATGCCCCAGAAGCTGAAGTTGAGAAACTAGAATCATATCTGCATCAAATCATTTTATCTATTTTTTGCCCCAGTGCCAGGGTCAGGTTATTCTGAAGAATATTCTTGTCTAGACCCTAAGACTCATATGCCATGTGTTTACCAATCTGCCCTTCCGGGGCTCTCTCTTTGTCTGTCTTCCGTGTTTATTTTATCTCTGTCTCCCACCAGGAGCCTTCTCTGGAGAAATTCACATCCCGCACATTCCATAGTTCACGCCCCTGTCTTAACCTTCCTGCCTTCATTTTCCCACCTTGGGAAGCCTGACAGTGTGAGGACTCTGGTGCTGTTTCTCAGTCTTACATCTGGGTGGCAAGCAAGGTTCAGTGGGTGACAACCAGGGACCAGGTCAGAGGTCTGTGTGCTAGTTAGTTTTTGTCAGCATAACACTGACCGGTGGGCATGCCTGTGGGGCATTTTCTCAGTTGCTCTTTGAGGGAGGAGGATCCAACCCCATGGGCAGTGCCATCCCTGGACATATGGTCCTGGGTTGTGGAAGAAAGCAAGACAGGCAAGGCATGAAATACAGCACACCAGCAAAGCATCATGCTGTCATAGCCTCTGCTTCAGGTCCTGCCTCCAGGTCCCTGCCCTGAGCTCCTGCCTTAGCTTCGCTCATGAAGGGCTGTCACCTGTTAGTGATTTACCCCTCTCTTCCCCCAGGTTGACTGTGGCCATGGCGTTCGCCACATCAACAGAACTCTACCGGGAACAACCTGGGAACCCCGGGCAGATGTTTAGCAATATGGATGAGAGGGGCTGGATAGAAGACAACCTAGCAGACAGTTGCTCTTCGGCGTGGAAACTCTTTGCTTGGGGAGAGGTAGTTAAAAGCTAAACCATTGGGAGTGGTTGAATCTTGTCCTCATGTGGGGCCCGAAAGAGAGATTCCTCGGATAGTGGGGCATCTTATTGAAACAGGCAGCGTGAACACTTGCTAGACATGAAACATTCAGCCGGGTTCTGTCGTTTTTTCAGTTACATTATGGTCACGCCTCTGTGGCTGGGGTCACTATGTCGTGCAGAACTTTTCATTCCCCCCCCCCCCGCCACACACACAGTACTCAGTCTGTAAACCAAGAAAAGGGCAAGTCCTTGGAAGTCAACAGTTTAAACTGGGGTACAGTCACAGAGGCAGACATCTGGTGAGGCTGACACACAAGAAATGTTTAATCAATGTTGTCTAAACGAGCTGTCCAGGGTCAATGAGAGCCCTCTGACGAACGACAAGGGGTGCCGTGCGCCCTCACTCACTGGAGATAATGGCCTTGGGAACAATTATCAGCCTGATTTCTCTTCACATCAATGCAGATTTGATGCCTGGTAATATATGTGCTGTACCTTTAATGGCCTTTTAATGATGAAGAGGAACAGAAGCATTTTAGATCTGAACCTGCACCATTAGTCTCCATTCCAGAAATTCACTGTAATTATTGCAGCTGCTTCGCTGAGCCCCACGAGAGTGACGAGGTTCTGTGAATGTGTCTGCTCGGTTAGTCTCGGCCAGCCCAGAGCCCGGGCTGGTGTAGGTTCCGGGAGGTGCTTACTGAAGGTGGAGGAGGACAGGGTAGGATGATGGAAGGGCGGATGATAGGAAAGGCTGAAGGGCTGAGTCCTTCTGGGCTGAGTGTCAGGATCTTTAGACTTGGTCCTCTCCTCTCTTTTCACTGAACATTCAGACTCTGAGTGAAACGTGAGTTGCTACAGAACCTTTGGATTCTATGTTGGAGATAAGGGGGAAAAGGTCCTATTGGGAATGCTAAGGATTTGTGATAAATTTGCATCCTATTCCATTACATTGTGCGTGTTCATCAGAGGCGGGTAAGGATATAGGGCACGTGACTGGCACTGGGTGCTTCCTATGACCAACAGGTGAATGCAGATAGGCATCAGTGTGTAGCTCACACAACCAAAGTGTCAAGGGAGAATGACATTTCCTGGGAGTGGAGGTGTTTGGATGGTTGATATGTGAGCTCCTGGATCTCTGGACCCTTAGCCCAGGCTTCCCTGTCTCCCCCTCCTGTCCTTGGGAGGCTGATCACTACTGTACCTATCGCCCAGTTTCTTGTGTCCTGGCTTCCAGTTGGCTTTAGTCATAGGGAGGGTAGGCAGCAGATTCAAAGCATAGCGAGGGAGGTGAAGGTATTTCTTTCCCAGCCTCCTTCTCCCTCTGGTGTAGGCATTTTGCAGACAGGGTCCCCTGTCACAACAGATCCTATTAGGAGGCACTGTCCTGGCTCAAGCTCTGTCTGGATTCTACAAACACAGTTTCTTCTCTTTGTTTCAGGACTAGGGGTGGTGGGGAGTTTGTTATTGCTGATCCCTGGATCCTTCAAATGTTATTCCTTAACATAGTCTAATGTAATCCTTGTCAAATTCAAACCCCATCTGGATGCGCCTCCTTTGGGAATCAAGGTTACTACAATGGGTGTGTAAGAGGCTCATAATGTAATCTGTCTTTGTATCTTTTTCCTGTACACACAGGAAGAAACCCTTACTCCTCAACCCCATTCCCAAGCTCACTTGTTGAAGGTGCAGGTTCAGGTTTCTGAGGCTGTTCCTGAAGGTGACAGGAATTTACAGAGCTAAGAACTTGAGGAGGTGGCCCAGCAGGGCTTGTCTTTGAAGCACTTATACTGTCCTTGTCTTCTTCCTGTTTCTACGGCTAGGCTACAACAAGATTAGTAGAAGCTCTGTGATAGGCTGCTCAACCCAGACCAAAGCAATGGATCTGACCAGCTATGGATGGAAGCCCCTGAAACAATGGGTCAATATAAATCCACCCTCCCCTTCTGCTGTTTTTCGTGGGTGTTCGTCACAAGGAAAGGACTGACTAATCCATTGTCCTTTGTAGTCAGGTTAAGGCTTTGCTACTCAGTTCTGACCAGTAGGGTGATGTGCCATGCTTCTACACTTCACCATGAAACTCCCAATGCTTCTTCCAGCTGTGCTCAAAGTTGTAACAACAGAATCTGGACAAGTCTTGGATCCCCAAGTCACCGATTGGAGGAGAATTGCTCAATAGCATTTAATTTAAGTGAGAAGCACACCTTTAGGGTGTTCTATCACCGACATTCTGAGGGTGTTTTGTTACAGCAACCATGGTTAATTACCCCAACTCTTTCAGACCCCCCTAGAGCAGCAAAGTCCTCAAGAAATAAGTACAAGGAAGCATGTAGTCTCCCTCAGGGAGAGATTACCAACGGAGCGGCTTTACTGCACTCTGAACAGACACAGGATCTAAATGTCAGAGTCTCTGTTCCTCCTTTCTTGCTGTGTGGTCTTGAAGTCTTTACTGGTAAAAGAGGGACGAGTCCTCAAGTGGGCAGATGATCTGATAGGAGAAAGCTCCCTCTTTTTCCTCTTAGCTCTTAAGTCCCAAGTTCAGCTCCTCCAGCAGCTGGCAGACAATTTCTGTGTAGGAGGGATTTAACTTTCTAATGGCCTCACCTAAATTCCCATGCAGAAGATGGTTCATGCCACTCTCGGCCTCCTGGCAGGTAGACTGAGTACTGGCAGGGAAGAGAGGCTGTCTTTAGGTCGTGGGCTTGGACATCATTCTTCCCACTTCTCTGCCAGCACAGATTGCACAAAGTCTGCCATCTACCCTGAAGCCCTTCACAGCACACGCTTAGTTCTGTGCACTATTTTAAGAGCTTTATCAGTGCTGTGTCATTTTCTGGGCATAGCTATGTGCCTATGCTGTCCTTACAGAAGAGCTTCAAGAGGACAAATCTTCCTTGACTATTCCTTCACCCCTGGAGAATGTTGACGGACTTCCCAGCACTGTTCACACCCGGCGGCCCCTGGCCTAGCTGAGCATGGGCGTTACCATAGTCTCCCCTCCATCAAGTGTGTGAAATGATTTGGATACATTGAAGAATAAGCTACATCATCCTGGTTCCAAACACCTCTTCTCATGCCTGAAATCCCGGGACTCAGGAGGCTGAGGCAGAAGGATCACTTCAAGTGGAAACCTATCTAAATAATAATAATAACAATAAACCTCCATCACCGTAAATCCATTGGACCATCTTGCCGGCCCTGGACTGTACTTTCTAAACTGAATCAAGACAACCCCCTCCTCTCTTCTTTCAAGCATTCTGGTATAGTGACGAGAAAAAGAACACAATTGGGCATATATAATCTTCCTGTGTGTTGTGTGGCAAGATAGGACCAAATCATGTTTACACAGGGGACTGTGAACCAAAGTGTCTGAGCTTAAATCTTAGCTCTGCCTTCTATTATCTGGACAGTAACAGTACATTGCGTGGCCGAAGGCATCCAGTGAAAGCTAACTAGTATCATTATTTCCTCTCTTTGGCTATCACTAATACATTCATTTTCTTCTAGAAAGGCAGGGTGGGTGTATTCTCCTTCATTAGTGGGGAGAGATAACTCCTAAAATCCAGCAAGTTTTCAGTAGACCTTGATGGTGGGAACTTCTCTCCATCTCTGCAGTGCCCCGGAGATGGGAGAGAAACCCATCGATTCTGAGAGTATGATCCTTGACCACCAGCCTGACACCAAGACTATCCTAACCACAGGCAGCCAAGCTGAGACATGGCCACAAAAAGGCAAGGCGAGGAGGGAAAACACCCCTTCCCGAGGCTGCTGGGGCCTCTGTGGAAAACGCTGCCTCTTATTGGTCTTCTTTGGAAACAACAGGGAAGCTGAGCTTGGCATCATTGCCTTTCTTCCTCCCTCAGGTTGGAAGGCTCTCTCTGGAAATCCTTCCATTCCAGGCAAGAGGAGATGGAGATGCTGTAACACATGGCAGTGTGTGTCACATGACCAAGAGGGCCTGTGGGGCCGGCCACTGGCAAGGCACGACTTAGGTAACTAGCCTCACCTAGCTGGGCACTAGTTTGCTCCTCTGTTCCTGACCCCTCACCCCAGTGTTCACTCCACTGGATTATCTCAGAGTCTTCCCCCAGCTCAGTGATGCCAGTGTGTGTGGGGACACTAGTTTCATGAGAAGTCCCAAGCAGGGACAGATCAAAGGGAAACCGTCGGGAGGGAAGAGGTGAACCTATGAGGATTTGGTAGGCAAAGGGAGGAGTCAGTGCTCTTGCTTCCATGATCCTTAAGCCCTTCTGACAGCTGGCAACCATTCATCAAGCCTGAAGAACTTCTCTCCAGGGAGCCCTTCTCATGACGCCAACAGCCACACCAGCAGAGCCCCAGGGTCGCACCTGGCTGAAATGCCACCTGCCTGGAGGACCAGTCCTCTATTTTCTCCTGAAACCGCCTTCTGTGTGGGTCCGTGGGAACTGATGGCTCCCACGTTAGAATTGTCTTTAAAACAAGACCGAGGCTCTCTGAAGAAGGCTGTGAAGAGGACTGAGGTGGGAGCTGGAGGGACCCGGAAGGCTTCCCTTTCTGCTTACCTTCATCACTGTAAAGGCCCAGCAAGGCCAGTGCCCATGTGGTCATCACTTTAGTGTCCCATCCCCCCAAATGGCTCCTCACTGAGCACCTCTGGCCTCCCCTCCCCCAAATTCATCTTAGCATCTTTCTAAGTCAGTAAACTGTCTGGGACAGGCAGAAAGGGAAATGTTGGAAGAGGGAACACGTGGGCCTTGCAAGCGTGTCCCATCCTGGCTAGCCTGGGGGGATTAAACTCGACGCAGTGTGTCTTTGCGTTGACCTCAATTTTTCAGTCCCAGCCCTGCCCAGAGCCTTTCTCCACCTCCTGGGGAAGCGGTACCATGAGGTCATCTCTCATTGAAGAGGCCATCTTCCCATCATCTTTGTTAGGGAGGTGACATATTTCCCTTTCCTCCTAAAGGTCAAACCAATTTCCTCGGTGTGAGGGAGCCCAGTGTGCTTGTCACGAACGGCAGTTGGGATTTGATGGATGTCAGGCATGGCAGTCACTTCCAGGCAGAGGCCTGGCTCTTTTAGATCAGCAGTCGGGGCTTCAGGCGAAAAGGGTGAGTCTCAAGTGGTAGGTCAGAGGTCTGTGGTAGTAACTGGCTTCCATAAACTCTCCTGATTATGGTACATGACAACTCCATCCTTCAGACCTCAGCTCTCCTGTAAGCCCGGTCACCCGGGACAACCCTGCTTTGCCAGTTGCAGTTTTGGGGTACCTGGCACTGGAGGTACCCTAGGTGTTTTCAGGCTGGTGGTGGGAAGCGCCATCATTTCCACACACAGAGGGCTTGTCGGCATCTTTCCTTCCACTGACACCAGAGTCGGCTGCAACAGGGAACATGGTCTCTTCCTGTGGGGGTTCTGCCTGTTTCATTTAAAAAACTATTGTATCCTACAAGAGCTTAGTTCTTTCAATGGCACGTTATTTTCTAAAACAATGCTGATGTTAAAGTAACAGCAGCTACCTCCCACTCCACACACACGCACTTCTATGATGAGAAAGATTGTTCTGACTTTATGTTTCCTTAAGGAAAGGGGCCACAGCCATAGAATGACAAACCCAGAAGGGACCTCAGGGATCTTTTGTTGGTTAAACACTGGAAAAAATGACCTTGCATGAGTCTGATTCTTCCCTATGGCCAAGAGAGAGTTTGATGATCTTCCCCTTCGTATTTGGGGGATCTGACTCCCTTATCAAAAACAACAGATGCGCTCAGTGTGGTGGTGTCTGCCACCAGTGTCAGCACTCAAGATGTGGAGGCAGGAGGATTGTGAACAGCCTGAGCCACACCACCACCACCACCACCACCACACCAACACCACCACCACCAACAACAACAATGACAATAAAACAATTCAGATGATGTTTTTTAAAAAAGTAATATTTCTACTATAGAATATCATACTTCCTCTCTACACCTAGGTGCCACAATCTTCCCTCTTTACTCCTCAAATTTTTGGCCATCCATCTCTATGTGTGTGGTGCACAGATGGTGTACGCCTATAGACTCCAGTCGCAGCAGTTAGGAGCTGGAAGGAGACAGATGACCCTCAGACGCCCATTCATGGGCTGGTCACTACCAATAGCCTAGTTCCAAACAGAACTGAGGGATACAGAAGTTGTGCTGGTCCTGAAAGGCCACAGATCTAGGGACTATGGTGGTTGTGTTGAAGCTTAAGGAGGAGGAGCAAGCAGAACAGGGTGACTTCTGAAGAAGGACAGTGGACTCAGGCAGAGTGACCTGGCCACAGGCTCTCATGTTCTCAAAAGGAAAGGGGAGCTTCGGTGCTTTTCAGATTCTGATACCTGAGGCTTTGCCTGGCCGCCACCTTTTCCGCCTCTCCCGTCCGTCTTGTTAGCGCTGACCTTCATCTCTTGGGCTCACCACTTCCTGTTCAGAACTTTATCTAGAATGGTCCCCATGTCTGAGCCTTATTTTCAAACCAGGAACAAACTCTCAAAGGTCAGAGATTAATGTTGGAGTTCTTTGAAAAATCTTCCCAGGTAACTTGTGCAGATGACAGCCGTTAAAAGGCTGCGCTCAAAGGCTGAATGGGAACCCTTTTAAGTTGGCCCCGGAGAAGCCCTTTTCGAGCCTTTCCCATAAAGCTATTCAGCGTTAATGGTAATTCAGACTGTCAGGAAAATTCATTCCCAGACCTCTTCAGTTGGCAGGCAGAGATGGGATCTCAGAGACTCCAATAACACCAGCATCACTGGTCCATGTCCAGCCTTGGTCAACCTAATGAGCATCATTTCCACCCAGAAACTTGGCTTTCTGTCTTTGGAGTTCACCTTCTTTAGAGATGGCTTGAGCTTTTCCCAGAAGTGTGATTATTTATTTTGTCCAGCTGGAATCCAGCGTAGCCAGGAGCACTGATATTTATTCCTCAGCCTCCTGGTAGTTTTCAGGGGCTTGGAAGAGAGCTGGAGGAGAGCTGAGCTGCCGGGTCTCAGAAGTAACCAATGAAAGCAGGATGCCAGCTACGGAGGTGCTGAGCTTTTGTTCAGTGGCTGCCATGGTACCGGCAGGATTCTAAAGCTACAGGAAATGCCAATTGCCTGGCTCACTTTTCCCTCGCGTAGTCCAGAGGCCCTGGCTGACGCAGTCAGCACAGATGAGAAGGGACAGCTCACTGAGGAGCAGATCTGGGCACGGGCTCTGGAGGTTCCACAGGCAAGGAAAGCAAGAATGAGAGCTAGGAGTAGAAAAGCTGCTGGTGTGTGTGTGTGTGTGTGTGTGTGTGTGTGTTCGCGCACGTGTGCACTGGGAAGGGCTGGGGGATCCTCCCCTTCCTCTACCATGGACCATACTGAGCAAAGCCTTTGTAATTGCCCTTGTCAAGCCTGAAAAATCACAAGTGGGTTTTTAAGGGAACCAAAACCTGTCATCCCAAATAGATCTCCTTAACACAGGAATTACTCTGTGCTGAAGGCAATTCAGAAAGACCAAACAGCAAAAGCTCTCACCTGCCCCCAATTTGCCCAAAATACAGGACACACTTTACACAAGTGTCCCAGCTTCCCTCTCTGTGGGGAAGGACCAAAGTTATCACTGGAGACGGAACTGTTATTAACCCTTGGGTGGGACAATGGAATCTGCACGCCTAGCTTGACTCAGCAGCCCTGTTCTTCCATTAGTATACTGTGCATTTATTTCACGCAGCTTATCACCCTTGGAAACTAAAACCACTCTCTGTGCCTCTTCATTTGTCTACAGATTTAGTGTTCTTTGATTAAAAAAAAAAAGTTCCTCTTTCTCAGCCATCTCTTTGAGTCACTCATCTCTAGGTGTCCCCAGTACTCCCATGTGATGCATGTACAATACACATGTCTCTAAATGTGTTTGTTTTTCTTTTCCTAATCCGTCTTTTATCCAGTCAAGAGCTTATGGTGGGTGAAGGAGAAAGCATCTTTCTTATCCGTTCTATTTTTTGCTGCACACCCCACACCCCTTTAAGCCTAACCATCATTCTTGGCTACTCTTGTTACTTTTACTTATGTTGCCTAGCGAACAACAGTCAAATTTAGTGTGATAAACATTTATTCTCTGACAGTATCTGGGGGTCAGCAAAAAAGGAAGAATCACCAGGTGCCTTTGAATAAGGTCTGTCACACGTTTGGAAGGAGTCGGGCAGGGTTTCGGCCTTGTGCCCAGCAGCAGGGATGATTCCAAACTCACTATGGCTGGTAGTCATCCGTGTTCAGCTTTCTTCTGGCTATGATGAGAAGACCTGCCTGCCACATGAGCCACCACACAGGGCACCTAGTAACATGGCAACTGGCTTCCTCTGAGCAGTGAACGAAAAAGAGAAGGCATACAAGCGAGAAAACCCACGAAGGAAGAAAGCATCATTCCATAATCTATAAAGGAAGTGATGTCCTGAGATTTCTCTATGATTCCATTTATTAGAAGAAAGTAAGTCCTGGCCAGGCTGCAATGGAAAGGCAAAGATAGGATACCAGAGGGTGGAGTCACGGGGCTGTGAGGACACCCACTAGAGAAGCCAACCCAGCATCTGACCCTTTTCTTACTGCAGGTTTAGCATGAGTCTGTCTCCCTTTCACTGTGTGTTTCTCAGCCCCACTCTGCCCAGTTGTCTTAGTCCTTTGCTTTTTGAGGTTCCTCTCCTGACAGCATCCCGCTGTCGGGATGCTACACACAAAACCGATCAGGCTTATCTTCCACGTCTGTCTTCACTGCCGCCATCCGAAACTTGAGTCACAACGAGCATTTACTGGTTGTAATCAGGTTCAACTTATTTAAACCATTTCCCTTTCAAGCCCAGCTGCTGGGGCTCTGGGATTTCCTTGGCAACCCTCTTGCTGAGAAACAGTTCTTGTCTGGGTTGATAGTGCTAGTTAGGTGTGGAAGGGGTCACTGTTGCTTCATAACTGCCATCGACTGCCTTCAACATCAGTGTTGAGCATCGAGAGAACCAGGAGTGATCTGAAGCCCTTTCGTAAGAGAGGAAGACGGTATTTTACACTGCGTGTCTCATGTACTCCCCCAACAAACACAGTTGCTCACACTTCCCTGATACAAAGTTGGGGGACCCAAACTTAGCAAGCAGTCGAGCCAGAGCCTGAGCCCAAACCCCAGTATCTCTCTGGCCCTGCTGCTTGTGTCTCGGCGTGGCTGATTTGACTTCCTGTGAATCAGGTTCTTGCTGGTGACGTTCCGGACACCTGTGATTCCTGTGGCTCACTACTGTGTCCCAAGAGGAGGTAAACGCCTAGTGAAGGAGTGAGTGCTCCATCCTGTGGAGTCCAGGGACCTTCCATAGAGCCAGGAAGCATGTCAGACACACTTGTCCATGTTTGGGTATAGATTGAGAGAGGTTTAACTGAGGACACAAAGCTCACCCTCATTGTGGGTCTGGGACCCTTTGGCTTGGAAAGGGAGGTTCAGACATAACATAGAAAAAGGAGAAAGCCAGCAGAGTTCCAACGTGTATCTCAGCTTCTTGCTCTGCCCAGATGTGTGCCAGTTCTCAGTTCCACAACCACAGCCAGGTTCTTCCACCATCAAGCCTCCCCCATTGTGATGGAATATAGTCTCAAAAATGTTAACTCTTTTGTCCCATGAGTTAAAGTAACTAATGTAAGATTGCAAACCCCAGGAAGTAGTTGATGGGAAGTTTCAGGGCACACTGAACAGACAATGTCAAGCAGAAAGAGCCTATTGGGTGAGGATGCTGTCCCTGGAAAGCCCTGCGTATAAGGTTGGCCACTCGTTGGCTTCCAGGAACTTGGGTTTCAGGAAGGGCTTCCATCACCCTGATTGGTAAGTAACTCAGGGCATGCTGGTATGCCAGATGCTAAGTGACTGTGTGCCTGGTGGGATCCTGGCATTTTGGTAGGTGCTAGACAGAGGATGCTTATGTGAGCAACCCCACTAAGAAGCCTGGGCACCAAGTGTCTAGCACGTTTCCCTGGTAGCAGCCTATCACAAATAGGCTCAGGATGTGTTGCTGAGGAACCGAGGAGTCCTGTTTGACTCCACAGGGAGAGGACTCATGGAAACAGCTGCCTGGTTTCCCTCTGCAGATCTATAAGGGACTTCAGTAAGGAAAAAAGCCTGGGGTGGTCTCGTAGACCTCGGGACTCCTTAGGGAAGGAAAGGGTGGGTTTGGCTAAGCCATTGTTCACCTAGCTTTCTCGAAGGCCTCTTAACTTGACAACTGTCCATGCTTCCTTCTGCCTTCTTTTCATGAACACCGCCTTCCCAGTCATCTTCTCCCTTCTCCCCACTGGTCTTATTGTTCGAACCAGATGCATGTGTATGTCCCCCTGTGACCAAACGAGTCAAAACTTTGATATGGGAGAATGAGTTAAGGGCATATTAATATGAAAAAAAATCACATGTTCATCAACTACTAAGTAAAATGCTGAGACAGTATAGCCACACCTCTCATGGCTCCTATTTTCTCCACACTATCTGAATCACTGTCTTTCTTCTCTGAGATGGTCATCAGGTGTTCAATTCATGATTTCCAGATTGACCCAGTGGGGTGTCACACGGTGGGAGAAATGTCACTTGGCAGACAATAGTCATGCCTCTGGTGTGATTAATGCCATGAGGATATGAGCCTCAAGCCCCAGCTCTTTAGGTGTTGGGAATGTAGAAGGTGTGAGGTTTTCTCCTAAAATCTGTAAGGCGACAAACTGGGGTGTGGGGCCTGGATCCTATAGCAATGGAAGCCTCTGAAGAACTTTGAATTTTGCCTTAGATGAAGAGTTGCGAATACTTGGAGGGCGCTTAACCCAGGTCTGAGATCTCAAATATGTTAGGAGTCTCCAACCACTCCTGGAGAATTGGTGGCCACACTGGAGAAATTTGTACTCCTGATTTCGTAGAGTTGAGAGCCCCGGTGCCACTATAAGTGACCCTGCCTGGCTGTGCACATCAGTGACCCTGCCTGGCCCCACACACCACTTGCTTCCTTTTCCTCTTTCCTTTGAGAAACAGAGGTCCTGTCTCTGATTTAAAAAAAAAAAAGCAAGCAAACAAACAAACAAAAACAAACACCAGGATTTTATTTCCTTCTTTGCAATGCTGCCTTTTACATCAACCCACATAGTGAATGGATCTATGATTCCTACTTAGGAATAGAAAGAAATCTCCTCCTTGACGGTCTTTGAGCTGCGGTGTTGATCCTTCTGTCTTTGGGCTGAGACTTGGATGAACTTTCATCACCTCTGCTGCTCTTCAGGCCTTCGGGTTTGACTGGTTCTACAGAGACACTCCCCTGGGGCCACCTGCCTTGCTGACCACAGATCTGGGACCTCTCACTTTCCATAATGACATGAATTGCTTCTCTCTGGAAAATTCTCCCTGTCTCTCTCTGTCTGTCTTTCTTTCCTTTCCGTCCTCTCCTCTCCCCCGACTGTGTAACCTGAGATTAGCACCATCCAATTATTGTCTTCCATTCTCGTCTTCTCCATGCCTTGTCACCAAATTTGGCTAAGAGCTCTTCCTTTTCCCTTTACTAAGCTAAAATATAATCAGGAAGTGAGAGAGGGAAAGTGTGAAGGAATAGGAAATTATAAGCAGAGGAGCCGGTGCCCTCTGCAGTATCAGGTATAATGGTAAAACACTGTCGCACAGGTCCATGAGGGATGCAGCAGGCCACGAGGGTGGTTTAGGGCAGTGGTGGGTGTCAGATGGGAGACCACTGTGAGCCACAAAGGCAGCCGGTTCCATAAGGAGCAGCAAGAGGTGAGAGACAGAGACGGATAGGCATGCCATAGAGTGAAAGAAGGTATTTATTTAGTGGGTTATGGAGGGGAACAGGGAAGGGGAAAAAGGAGACGGGGGAAGAGCAGAGAAAGGCAGAGAGAGAGAGAGAGAGAGAGAGAGAGAGAGAGAGAGAAATAGGAGGGAGGGGGAGAGGAGAAGCTACCTCTTTGGGGGAGAGACAGAAAAGAGAGATCTCAGGCTGAAAGCAGAAGGAAGATCTGCTTGCCTTGGCAGACAGGGAAGAAAGTGAGCAGGGCTTGTCTCTTAAAGGGACAGGACAGACCATTACATTTCCACTTATTTTTTAATATAAAAAGGTGGGAGGTTCAGCATAACAGGTTAAAGGAATTGGGATGGTGAATTTTCAAGACTGCTTCCTGCTTATTTGTGGGTATTGTCTTTGGGTGGGTGACCTGAGAAATCTGGGTCTTGGTCACATCCTGGGGTAGCTGGTCTCTTTGCTCCTGTCTGGTGTTTGTGGTATGAAAATGTCTGGTGTCTCTTACACCTGTTTAAGGTATTGGCTGAACAGAGGACAAAGTTAAGTTTAGGGGGTAAAAAATTAGGACCAAGGAATTGAGAGGGGTGTATCTGACTTGCTTAAGGTGGATCCTTTAATTGGGCTCCCTGGAACTCACAAGAAATTTTTTTGGTTTGTGAAAACATAAGTTTTAAACAGCAGCAGAACGATTGTGAAAGATATTTTTGCATAATGAAAAGTATCTTTAAGACAATGAAAAGCAATGTGAGGGAGAATTTTGTTAACTTGTAGCTTATTGGAATTTGTTTGGTGAGGTTGTCCTTTTAAATGACAAAACCTCTCAGCTGTCAAACTGCTTCAGAGATCTTTGAGAACCATAAAATTTTACTTGAGTTATTGGTTAAAAAACAACAGAGAACTTACTTGGTTGGCACCTAGAGCTACTCCTCAGGGTCCTCCATGGTCACTGAAGGTCGTATTTGCCTTTTGTTGTTTATAGCAAGGCCTGCCAGGCTCCAGAAGATCATGTGGGCTAAGAAATCTGTAGGAAGTCAGGCCTACCTTGACTTGAGCAGCTAGACTGTAGATTCTGGTGATTCTGTCTACTGTCTGGAGATCTTCAGTTTAGATGAAAGGCAATTTTTCCCAGTGGTCAGTGCTTGGCAGTTGAAGGGAATTGCGGATGGATGTTGTTCAGTGCCCATTTGTCTTCTGTCTTCTTGGGAGGAAATAGAGTGCTGCTGCTTGGAGCCAACCTTCTCTTTTTGTTATGCAAAGTCTTTTAATAATTAAGTATTTAAATGCCATATTCCCCAGATCTCTGAGCAGTTGAGGGCTGTTTACTGGGTATAGATTCTGCCCGGAGAGCTGGGTCTGAGCTTGACTGTACTGGCTCTCAAATTAACAGGTAAGATTTATACTTGCAAAAGGACAGAAAGAAGAAAAAACCTGCTTGTAATAGAAGCTTAACAGTAGAACTGACAATAGTAGAGAATAGCTTAATATATTTTAAAGCATGTTTGGATTAAATATATAGTATTTTTGTAAGAGACTTAAAAGTACATACCAGTTTAAAACATGAGCCTTATTGTTTTGTTAGCCTGGAATGAGATATAATAGGCAGATAATTACAACATTTAACAGTGAACATGGGTATATTTAAGTTACATGTATGCACACACACACAGAGTGAACAGGAATTGGGTGAAGTGGATGCTTTTGGTGGGCCCTACCAAAGGCAGGTCACTGCACAAAACACACATGTAACAAAATCAGCACTGGGGAACCAGGCAGCAAATATCTCAGTAAAGATGGTGGGACTTGGTTACCTGACCTGGCCCTCAGTTAAGGTGATTGTGAAGTTAAAATGGTGGTAGTCATGTATTGTGTAAAGAAGCTACATTTTATATAATAACAAGAGAGACCTAGAGGTGTGATCTGCCCTGTTGCCCAGCCACCAGAGAGGGGAGCAGAGGCTGGAAATGAAAACAACTGCCTCGCAGATCCGACTAATCTTGTCAGTTTCCCCAGGACCAGCAAGAGCAGTGGCAGGGAAAGAATAGAAGGAATGGGAGCTAGGGGAAAAGAGCATTTTCAGATAGTCAGAAGGTCTTGGTCTAGCATTATGCAGACATTAAGAGACCACGGATGCCAGCCTAGACAACTATACCCAGCAAAAAAAATCACCATAGACAGAGAAAACAAGATATCCCATGACAGAACCAGATTTAACCAATACCTATCCACAAATTCAACCCTACAGAATACTAAAAGAAAACTACAACCCAAGGAAGTCAGCTATATCCACAAAAACACAGACAATAAATGATCTCACAAAGGCAAATTCCAAAGAAGGGAAAAACATACACAATAACATCGTCAATAATGAAAACTAAAATAACAGGAACTAGCAATCAGTGATCATTAATATCCCTTAATATAAAAGGACTCAAATCACCTATGAAAAGACAGAAGCTGACAGAATGGGTATGAAAACAGAATCCATTCTTCTGCTGCATACAAGAAACACACCTCAATCTCAAGGATAGACATTGTCTCAGAGTAAAGGGTTGGGAAAAATTTTTCCAATCAAATGGTCCTAAGAAACAAGCTGGTGTAGCTATCCTAATATCTAACAAAATAGACTTCAAACTAAAATCAATCAAAAGAGACAAAGAAAGACATTTGATATTAGTCACAGGAAAAATCCATCAAGAGGAAATCTCAATACTGAATATCTATGCCCCAAATATAAGGGCATCCTCATATGTAAAAGAAACATTACTAAAGTTTAACTCACACATTAAATCCCACACATTAATAGTGGGAGATTTCAGTACTCCTCTATCACCACTGGACAGGTCAGTCAGACAGAAACTTAACAGAGAAATAAGGGAAATAGCAGATGTTATGACTCAAATGGACTTAATAGACATCTATAGAACATTCCATCTAAACATAAAAGAATGTGTCTTCTTTTCAGCACCTCATGGAGCCTTCTCAAAAATTGACCACATACTAGGTAACAAAGCAAACCTCAACAGATACAAAAAAAAATGGAATAACCCCATGTATCTTATCAGATCATCATGGCTTAAGATTAGAATTCAACAGCAATGCTAATTTTAGAAAGCCCACAAACCATGGAAATTAAACAATGATCACCTGAATCACCAATGGGTCAAGGAAAAAATAAAGAAATTAAACACTTCCTAAAATTCCATGAAAATGACCACACAACATACCCAATGTATGGGACACAATGAAAGCAGTGTTAAGAGGAAAGTTCATAGCCCTAAATGCCTACGTAAAGAAGCTAGAAAAATCCCACACTAGTGAGTTAACAGAACAAAAGCAAACTCACTCAGAAGGACTAGACAGTAGGAAATAATCAAATGAGAGCTGAAATAAACAAAATAGAAACAAACAAACAAACAAATACAAAGAATCAATGAGACAAAGAGTTGGTTCTTCAAGAAAATCAACAAAATAGGCAAACCTTTATCCAAACTAACCAAAAGGCAGAGAGAGAATATCCAAGTTAACAAAATCAAAAATGAAAAAAAAAAAATCAAAAGCATACACAAAGGAAATTCAGAGAATCATCAGGTTATACTTCAAAATCCTGTACTCCACAAACTTGGTAAACTTAAAGGAAATGTACAATTTTCTCGATAAATATCACTTACCAAAATTAAATCAAGACAAGATAAGCAAATTAAATAGACCTATAAACTTCTAAAGAAACAGAAACAGTCATCAAAAGTCTCCCAACCAAAAAGAGCCTCGTGCTGTGGTTGGCCCTGGGCGGGGCGGCGGCATGCTTCTCCAGGGGCTGTTTGAGAAGCAGGTACCCTGCTGCAGACCTAGAGGGTGAGGCAGGGGTCCGAAGAGTGGGTTGGAATTCCTGAGCAGGCCACACGGAGTTAAACGGAGTGACTCTAAATGGTTGTTGGAAATCTGAACGTTCAACATGTAAGTGCCATGATTCTAAATATGCAAATCAAGTGTGTAAGCTAAAATATCAGGAAAGTTGAGAGCCAAAGCCACCTCCCCAGCCTCCTATTCTCCCCACAATCCCCAGCCTCCCCAGCCTCCTCACCCTCCCCACCCTCTGGTTTATGAGCACAACTTTCTGAGTCTTTCATCTTCATTAGCTAACTTAACTGCTCCAGAGGGCTCATGTTCAGGAAGATAAAAACCACAGAAATCTCTTCTGAGCAAGTGATGGCTAATTTCTTATGGCAGTGGGGCTGGATTGCAGTACCCAGCTGTCTGATGAAGCACAGAGCGAGTATCCCTATGAAGGCACTCTTTGGCTGGATGGAGCATCCACCCACACCACCGTGAGCACAGATTAAATGAAGATATCTTGACAATCTGAGTTTCCTCTTGTCTTGTCTGAGGTGGACTTATTCCTAGTCATCTTCAATTTCCTTCCCTGGGGGGAGATGTCTCAAAATGACGGCAGATTGAGTTGTTAGGACAGAGGCTTGCTGCTTGAAAGGGGAAACGGAAATTAGGGTGCCATTTTTCTCTTTATTATTGTGCTTCCATTTTGAGCCATTTAGAAATTTTGCTTATTAAAGAGGCCTTTCATCTCTGTCTTCAGAAAATTACAGGGCTAAGTAGTTGTATCATTTGGTGCCGCGGATTTCCCCACTCTCTTCCCGTTCACAATGGTTTAGGAAAAAGGAACTGGGAATCTCGTTTCCACTCATCGCGGCTTCCAGCAGAATTTCTGAAGCTCTAAAAAAGCTATGACTGAGTCAGACAAGGTGACGCACACTTGTAATCCCAGGACTCAGGAGTCCGGGGCAAACCAGTTACAAATTTCACCTAGCCTGGGCAAGAAGTTTCAGGTCATCCTATACTACTTAGAGAGAGAGAGAGGAGGGAGACCCCATCTTAAACAATAACAACAACAATAACCCCAAGTCCAATCAAAATAAAACCAATAACAAAAAAGGAAGCTGTGACTTGGTCAACTGTTATAGCCCACAGCAACGATGTGTGAAGGACTACTGAGCTCTAAAAAATGATTTGAATTAGGTTATTTGAGTAAAACAAACAAACAAACAAAAATACCCTCTAAGCAGTAGTCAGTTTGGGTGACTGTTACTTTTCAGATGTTCGCATCTTGAAAGCCAGACTATGCAAGAGGACTTCAACCAGGGAAGAATGCTGCATTTATTTGAGTCTCAAATGCATATGTGTGGTATAGGCATGGCCATCAGCCTGTGATACTATTAGAACTTCCGGAGGCAGGGTTTAGTAGGAAGAAATTAGGTCACTGCAGGGATAATGACTTTAAGTGAGATAGAGAGCCTGTCTCTTTCCCACCTCTCTCTCTTTTCTTCTCAGCTCCCATGAGAATAGTCTCTTCCACCAGCCAATCCCTCCTTCCTGATGTGACGTCACATGTAGGCTCAAAGCAACAAAGTCAAGCAGTCATGGACCCAAACCTCTGAAATCAGCCAAACAAACCTTTCTTCAGGCTGCTTAAGTATCGGTTACAGCGATGGAGGCTGACCAGTACAAACGCAGTGAGCTTCCACTAGGAAAATTTTGGAATCACCATGATTTAAATAAATGAGACTGTTTTTTTTTTCTAAACAAGATACACAGGCGATACACAGATTAATAGAAATGGGTTAAATTAATACATAAAAGCCATTTTAAGTGCTAGGATTTCAGGCACGAGACACTATGCCTTGCTTACTGTACGTCATCATGTTGATGACGGATACAGACAGAAAGAACATAATGTCTTGTTTTTAAATTAGGGGGACCCAATATTTCCAGGAAGGCCTCGAGACATCGTTGGTTGGAACGGCATTTTGTGACTGTCTCTGCAGCTGGGAAACAAGAATTTAGACTTTCATTAGAAGAACCTGTCAGGAGGAAGGAGCTGGGATGTGCAATATCGGTGTCACCAATCTCAGTCCTGCCCTGGGCCCCATCGTCTGGGACCGCGGACATTCTTTGCCCCTTCTCTTGGTGGCACTCTCTTCTACCTGCCTTGCCTCTTAGCTGAGTTAGCACGAGCTGGTTAGTTTTTAGATCCTGCGAATTTTCTCTAATGGATCTCACAAACCTCTTGCAAAACTAGAAAAGCATGTAATTGTGTTGGGGACAGAGGTGCACAAGGAAGGCTGGGCGGGAGCCGGCTTTAGATGGGATGCCACAGAGTGCATTTAGACTTTGAACTGCGTCGGCCTAAAAGGCCTGATTGTCCCTCCCCAAATAGCTGAAAGCCGGTCCCGGAGTGAAGCAAGCTCAGAAGCTCCTGGCTTTGGAGGCACAGTAGGAAAAACAGTTCCCCAGGAATCCATCAGAGGAGAAATTGGGTTCCACTCAGAATCAGCGGAGCTCAGAGCTCTCACAGTGAATTGCTCACTCCTTCAGAGCGCCCTTGTGTGACCCATTAGAGTATAATGGAAAAGAACTCCCCCAGGGCATGCTGGGGGTTGCAGAGGAGGGCCAGAGTATTTCATCTGAGTTTGGAGTGGCTGACTTCCATCAGAAGGCTTTGGGGGAGTGAGGAGTGCCGGCTGAACGTGCAGGCCAGTCATTTTCTCAGGCCAGGAGGCCCTCTGGGGCTCTCTCTGCACCCTCTGTCCTCAACTTTGTAACTCAATGACTGCAATACAGTGGCTCCTTGCACCCTGATGGCCAGAATTGCCCATCACCATAGCAACCTCAAGAATGGTTTCAAATGAGATATTTTTGATCATGGAGGATGCAGGTGTGATGTTTCTTTTCTCCCTTTCTTCTTTCACCCCACGAGCTGGGGCAGAGCAGGGGTGAAGGGGTTGATAAAAGATAGGGCTGAAATTAGCTGTTGAAGCCGCCACGCCATCAAAAGTGGTGCAAGCCCAGAGGCAGAGGTGAGCAGATGAACTTGCACTGTCAGCTTCTTGGAGCACCTGCCCTTGGACCCTGAGGTCTTCCGACAAGGAAAAGGGCATCTGAATCATGGTCACAGGAAATAAGAGAAATGGGATTGCTCTCGAAGGTAAAATTTCAACACAGAAATGGGGAAAGGCAGTAGGGTTCCCTCAGTTTCCGCCCTCTCTCAGCCTCCCTCTGTTTTCAGAAGCTCTGTGGTTTATGTGAAAAGATCCAGCAATTCAATAAATTCAGCAACATTTTATGGAGTGTCTTGTCGTTATTTTTATTGTTTATATCCCACCTCTTTGAACAGGAATTTCAGGCAGCTTACAAGTAGGGACATAAAAGAGAAGAGCAGTAACACAGAGAGTCAAGACCAGGAGGGACAGAAAAGAAAATATCCTAGAATGTGGATCAACACGGCAGGAAACAAGGACTAAAATTTCACTTTGCGAATCCTGGATAAAATCAGGGACCAAAACTCAAAGACACACTTCTATCAACTTTCTTTGGAGGAAAAGGCTTTTTCTACTGTTAAATTATATATATGTGTGTGTGTGTGTGTGTATACACGTACATATATGTGTGCGTGTATGTATACATACACACATATGCATATGTATATACTTCATTAAACATATATGTATGTATATGTTACATTTGTTTGCTTATGGTGTATGAGCGAGGTATGTTCATGCCATGACTGGCATGTGGCAGTCAGAGGACAGTTCCCAGGACTGGGTTCTCTCCCTCCACTGGGTAGGTCCTGGGAATGAAGCTCAGGACACCAGGTTTGGTGGCAAATGTCTTTACTCCCTGAGCCATTTTATTAGCTCCTTTCTTATTGAATTCTTTATGAGGAATTTGGATTTAGTTCCATTGAGAGACATCTCTTCCTTTGTCCTCATTATCACACTCCATGACCCTGAGTGCTATTTATGTATAAAAGATGGATATTACATATAGAAAGATTCTCACTTAGTCCTGGAGTCACGTGAGGCATGACTATTAGTACCCTTTGTGGCTAGCTAGGAAAACTAGGCATGGGTGGAGCCTTCCAGGCCTTGGGCCTGGTGGACTTGGCTCCTTTGCTGTTCTTGTCGCTTCCACGAAGCCATGCTCAACTCCTGTGCTGGACACTAGAGGTGTCCTGACAGACTAGGAGCAACCTGTAACTGGGATCTTTTTGGCCCATGCCCTAGGAAGCCACATGTGTTCAAAGCAGGTGACTTTACCTCAGTGAGATGACCTTGATCCTAGCTTGACTGATGCAGAGATCACCAACTTCTTTAGTTGGTTCCTGGCTCCTGTTACTGGTCTTCAGAAACCTCAGTCTTGTAGACAGTGATGGCCCTGCCACTCTCTCTTCTCCCTCTCTTTCCCCCGTCCCTGCCCTCTTCAAACTCTCCCATGTGTTCCTCCTTGCTCTCTTTCAAATTCACAGCCTCTTTTCTCATTGCTATCACATGCATATATGTGTATATATGTATTTGTACATAAACATTCCCAACTATAACCTGCTCAGTCTGTAGAATGTTACACACACACACACACACACACACACACACACCCCACACACACACACATGCACGCACGCACATGCTTTCAGGGCTGACTATTTGGTATTGGATAATCAGTTGGTGTGCTCTTCCTTGAGGAAGACTATTTCTCCTAGCATTCTTCAGCTGTGCCTAGTTCCTTGCATGGGGTTGAGGCTTTGTGAACTTTCCCCTTTCCCCTTTGACATGCCCATTGGTGTCATCCATGTTTAATTCAGATTTGGGCAGTCACGTGGGTGAGATTTAATGGGTGTAGCTTCTTGTAAAAGGAGACACAATCTCACCACAGGGGACTCCCTGATCCCCTGGCTCTTACCACTCATTCTGTACCACCTTCTACAGTGTTCCTGAGCCTTAGGCGCTGGAGCGTTTTGTAGACATATTCACTGGGGCTGGGTTCTGTAACTCTGCCGTTTGATTGGTTGTAGTTTTCTGTCTGTTGCAAAGAGAAATTTCATTGATGAGGGGTGAAGACTACACTTGTCTGCGAGCATAAGGACAGTTGTTTAGATGGTTGTCATGGATTCTGCTGATTTAGTTTAGGTGTTCCTCCTACAACCCTGACTTCAACCAGCAGCAGTAGCTAGGTTTCCAGTGCCAGGTATGGTTTCCCTCTTGTTGAGCAAAAGTTGAAGATTTGAAGGCAAATGGTGAGATCACAGGCTAAGCTATGTCTAGTCAAGATACCCCTATGACTCTGCAGCACTTGGAAGCTCCAGTTTAAGAAAGGATGTGTAAGCAGTTTGGAGCCCCATTGCCCTGGCAGCAAAGCCCCTCAGTGAAAAGGAATTAAAAAAAAAAAAAAAAACAACTCCTCAATCCTCAGCCTGTAAGGCCCACTTGGTAGAAGGAAGGAAGCCCTTAGCATCTGATTGTTAAGTGTCTCCCAAAGTCCCACATTCTAAGGCTCATTTGCACAGCAGCCTGTGGTGCTGCTGAGGGGAGTGGTGGTGGCTAGAGCCCTTTGCAGGTGAGGGCGGAAGGAAATGAGGTCAGTGAGGATGTCTTCTTGAGGAGATAATAGTCCCCAACTTCTTCCTCTTCCCCTTTGCCTCCAGCCCCCAAGAGAAAGTGGTTTCTTCCACCCTGTGTCTGCTCTGTGGTGCTCTGGCTCAGCACAGGCCCAGAGGCAGTGAGGCCACCAGACACATGGGCTGAAACACTTGGAACTTAAGCCAAAATGAAGCTGTCGTCCTTTGAATTTTCCATCCCCTGTGTTTCCACAATGCTGGGAATCAGACTGAGCCTCTGAGCAATGCAAGAACTGTTGCTGACAGGGTTTCTCTGTGTAGCCCTGACTGGCCTGGAACTCTCTCCGTAGATCAGGTTGGCCTGGAACTCATGGAGATCCTCTTGCCCTCTCCTAAGGGCTGTGGATAAAGGTACGCACCAACACACTGGGTCAATTACTGTTTTTTTCAAGACATTCAGAATACATAATAGCCTGGGCTACTAAAGAATTGGATCTAAGCTCCTTTCAACAGGAGAGCCTCATAGTTTTAAAAATCATGGAAGGTGAACATCCAAACTGGCTAGGCTCCCACAAAGCCAGCACATTACGTAGGTTCAAAACCCTGTGCCATTGTCCTTGGCTTCTCATCAGCCCTCATTGTTCACCTTCCTAGAAATGGACGGAGAGGGGAGGACCTAGGACTTACCACAGGGCAGGGAACCCTGACTGCTCTTTGGACTGGAGAGGGAGGAGGAGAGGAGTGGGGGGAGGGGGAGAAGGGTGGGAGGAGGGGGAGAAGGGTGGGAGGAGGGGGAGAAGGGTGGGAGGAGGGGGAGGGAAATGGGAGGCTGGGAGGAGGTGGAAACTTGGTTTTTTTTCTCCTTTTCTCCATAAAAAATGGAAAAAAAAAGAATAAAATTAGGGTTCAAATGTAAAAAAAAAATCATGGATTTATCATGAGAATCCATTTTCTTTCCACTTTTGTAGGTTTGTATCTGACTTAAATGTTTTAGTTTTCCTTCCCTCATTCTAACTCATTCTTCATAATTCTTTCTGTTTCCTCTCAAGGCCTTGGCATCTCTGCCTACAGTCCTTCAGGTAGCGTCATACTTCATCCTGTTTCAAAATCTATGTCTCTGTGTCTCCAGAAAGCTGGGGCAGTGTGTGTGCATGTGCGTGTGGGTCGTGCACGTGTGTGTGTGTGCATGTGCGTGTGGGTCGTGCATGTGTGTGTGTGCGTGTGTGCATGTGCATGTGGGTGTGTGCATGCATGTGTGTGAGCGTGTGTGTATGTGCTCGTGCGTGTGTGCATATGTGCATGTGAGTGCATGTGTGTGTGCATGCATGCACATGTGTGTGTGTATGTGTGAAGACAGTGGGGTGGGGATAAGGAGAAAGAATTTGGAGCTGCAAGACCTTTTTTTTGAACTATGAAAATAAGAAAAATTAGGTTTTCACTGAGAGTTAATTTTAAATTGATGCATAATGGAATATCATGAGATACATAAAAAAATCCATTAGCTCTCAGGTCCACAAGACTCAATGGCAGTATGATTAAAGACACTAATGTAGCCCGATAAAGAGAGTTACTTATTCATGGAGCACAGAGAAGCTTCTGGAAGCACAAGAGGGCAAAGTCAACATAGATATCACCCTAGGGGACGGGGAGCCAATGGGTGCTTTCCGTGCTCTGCTCCCGGTGTTTAAATGGGTCCTGTTGTGGAAAGGTGCAGGAGCTGATTCTGTCCGAGGTCAGTTGTTCTGTGCTGGAGCTGTGATGTATATGGTTCCACCTCATAGAGACTCAGCACTCCTGATCTGCTCCACCAATGAGGTGACCTTCTCTAGACACGTCCGTTTCCATGGAGCACATTGTCTTGATTCACTTGTGGACTCGGAGTGATACAGTGACAACTCAGAAGGTCCTCTGCATGAAGACTTAGGAGACACTCAGCTCAGAAGGTCCTCTGCATGAAGACTTAGGAGACACTCAGCTCAGAAGGTCCTCTGCATGAAGACTTAGCAGACACCCAGCTCAGAAGGTCCTCTGCATGAAGACTTAGCAGACACCAAGCTCAGAAGGTCCTCTGCGTGAAGACTTAGCAGACACCCAGCTCAGAAGGTCCTCTGCGTGAAGACTTAGCAGACACCCAGCTCAGAAGGTCCTCTGCGTGAAGACTTAGCAGACACACAGCTCAGAAGGTCCTCTGCGTGAAGACTTAGCAGACACCCAGCTCAGAAGGTCCTCTGCATGAAGACTTAGCAGACACCCAGCTCAGAAGGTCCTCTGCATGAAGACTTAGGAGACACCCAGCTCAGAAGGTCCTCTGCATGAAGACTTAGCAGACACCCAGCTCTAACTAAGCCTGGCTGGCTGAGCATCTGGTGCAGGGAGCCGTCTGTCCATATGTATTATTGCTCTAGCCAAAATACTAGTCCAGATGGCCACTGTGGCTTATTCAAAACACCGAACAGTTCTCAGGGATGTTCTGTAGCCTCTAGTAGGGAAGGAAAGTTCTAGAATACAAAGACTCAGGCACAGTTGTTGGCTGCAGTGATTAGAGCAAATGTCCACATTTTCTTTTCTTATCTCACTTTTCCACAATTACAACCCTCTCTGTAGGTCTACTTGTGTTGTCAAAGAGTTTGTCCGCCTGCCTTTCTCGCCCTGCTGAATGGCTCTCCTAAGTCAATGGCAAACACCCACCATCCTCTTATATTACCCAACCTCCCAGGTAAATGTGCCTCCTCCCTCAGTAGTGGCCAAGGATTGCTACTGACCTTTGGCCTCCAGCTACTCCAGTGCCCACTCTCCACCCTGTGGACATACTTGAAATTTGTGGCATTCCTCTTCACAAAATAGCAGTGCTGTTTCCCGAGTGCTTATTTATTATATAGTGCTCACAAAACTAAGAGGCTTATATAAGTGAAACTCATGCAAATATCCTCTCATAGAGAAGAGGGGAGGTTATTACTGCTATATATATATATATATATATATATATATATATATATATATATTACTGCATATATATATGCATACTGCAATATATATATATATACATACCCTCAAGGTTCAGAAAAGCCATATTGCTGTCCAGGGCCCCGTTACTAATAAGTGGCAGGCTTGGGATTTGATCCCACGAAACTGATTCCAGAGGCTGGACTCATACCACTTCCCTGAGCCGCCCTTTATCTCCCATCATACCTTACGTAACTGTAACGACAAACTTCAACAAATGGAGTACAGAAGCAATTTCCCACATACCACTCCACACTGCTTACACACACCAAAAGAGCAACTTAAAAGAAATTAACATTGTACTCCATTTTAATTATAAATATTAGGATGTATTTATATATTCTGTCTCTTAACTGTTTTGTGAGTAGATAGCTACTCCAAAAAATAAATTTCTCAGGATTTAGCATAAAAATTCTTGTTAAATATTTTATTAAAAATCATTTTGTGTTGCTGCCAAAGTAGCAGAAAATAATTAAATTCCTTTCCATTTTATGATATAATTTACATAAACAGCCATGCTCTTCCCGTGTGTAAATGCCAAGTGTCCTAGTGTGGGCTCCCTGTAGTAGTATATGTGGCTGTAATTCTGAGTGTGGTACTGTGAGCCAAGGCTTGGCTCAGCCCCGTACAGGGGGTCTGCAACCAAGTCTAGGAACTGGCCATGTAAGGTTTGGTTAGCCCTACGTATCCCAGAGCAAGTTCAAAGCCTAGAAGATTCTGAGGCTGGCTTTCACCGACTGCCCACCCCTGCACATTCTACAGTGATCAGTCATTACATAACTGCCACTAGTGTCCCCAACAGCAAAATTCTGGGAAGATCCTCCTGGTCACCCCAAATCTGACTTTAGGTTGTCTTAGCTTCTATGTATAATTTGGCTTTTACAGGTTGTTGCCCATTTACTTCTCCCATAATAGGAGAGGTTCTGCATTCACTAGAGTTAGGATGAGCTCCAAATAAAAACTACAGTAGCCAGATCTATCTTTCTCTTTGGTGTTAGGTGCAGAATTCTGGCAACAGCGCCTTCCATTCTCTGTGATCTGGTAGGGTGTATGGAGTGGTGGGAGGGAGTCACCTCCATATGGTACAAAGACAGGCAGAAGAGAAGTCTCCTCCTCCTCCTTCTTGTAAATTTAATGAAGCAGAAGGGTCTGTCTTTGGGTTAAGAGGCCCGTGGGTCAGCCATGCAGATCTGCATATGGCCATGGCCTTCATCAACTGTGTCAAAGTTGGTCATATCAATCTGTACTTTATAGTTTGGAGCAGTGGCTGGATTAAAAAACAAATCCCAGGAATTTTGCCCATCAGCTGATGGTGACTTGGATGCTGTGGTCACAGGTCACCACCAACACAGAGTCTAATAGTAGGTTGCTTGTTGTGGTTTAACTAGTGCTCTCTGTTGGGAGACCAGGAGAGTGTCTGAGAGATTCTTAAATCACAGGAAAAGAAATTTTATGGTTTGGAAAAAAGGCAACACAACCACTGTAAACCTGCTGCTTTCTATTAGAAAGGAGCTGACCGGAGCTCGGGAGCCACGGGGAAGCTCCAGTACCAACGACCGTGAACTGGGAGGGTTCAGCAGGAGGGGAAACAATTTCAGCATCCCCAGCCCCAGGAGGAGCGGAGAAAAAGGAGACTAAAGAAAACCTTAAAAGTAGAAGGAAAATTGGAAAAAGAAAGCTCCCTGGGCGATTCATTAAAGCGGAGAATTAATTTCAGGTCAACCCTGAGCAGCTGCCGTCTTCTCCGATGAAATGAGGTGGAGATGCAGGAGCACCTATCCATTTCCGTCTGCGATTCGGGGATGTGACTCCGTTCTGATGAGGTCACAGAGATGCCCAGCTGTCTGGGCTCAGAGCCTCATTGCCAAGCCCTCAGCCACAGAGAGGGCCGGGGGCTGCGGAGGCACTCACGGAAACAGGACAGGGCCTGACTGTTGTGTTCTCATACTAAGGGAGCCCGAGGAGGGTCCCACCACCTTCCTCCAGGCTGTGCTAGGGAGCCAGAGTCCACGTGGGACAGCCTATGATCCTGTCTCCGCCCAGTTCTGACTTTGTCGCTGAGCACGCAAAACTCAGGGACGCTGGAGAGGAGACTGTAACCCTGCTGACCTTCCGGCAAAGCTTTTCAGTCTCTGTGGTCTGATGGAGTGCGTGGGCTGGGCTGCGAGGAGGAAGATTTGGAACAGACTTGTTGTAATTCCTTACATTGCTTATTTATTTATTTATTTATTTATTTATTTGCATTCCATGAGGATTGGAGACTAATTCACGCCTGTATCACGAGATTTAGTAAATTCCTATTTGAGGTCGTTTTGGGAACCTGGACGTTTCAGGCCACCATGCTGCTGAAGAGCTCTTTGCTAGTGAAGGGCTATCGACCTTCTCTTTTCTTTCTCTTGAAGGGTTCTGGGATGAGCTCACCATGCAGAGATAATCAGGACCAGGGCACTTCAAAGCCTGGGTGATAAGGCAGGAAATGGTGGTGGTGGGGGGGGGATACACTTGTTTATAGTTTTTCTTCCCAGGAGAGCAATCTGTGGCACTTTCTTAGTCAAAGACAAGTTGGAAGAGTCTAAATGGCTTACAATATATTAATGCATGCATGAAGATGCTTAAAAACACATCAGTGTATCTCAGTATATCCTGAGGCCATACGGCATTAAACACAACCAAAATGTCTAATAAGATACAATTAAGGCAATTGAAAAAGAATGGCCGTTACAGAAAGGATAAAGGAATATTTAAATGATTGGAACTCATGTAAACAAATGACTCATCTTGCATCCTCGGATGATAATAAACGAGACGATACGCTGCGGGATTGGAGAATCGCGGTGGTAGCGCAGGACCCAGGGAGGGGAAGGGTAATTTGGTTTCGATCCTCAGTAAGTATTATTGGTGAGGGTTAAGACTGAGGAAGTCACTGCAGACGTTGAGTAAAGCAAAGCACAGTCAAAGGCAGCTGCTGTGAGGAAATGGAACCAACGTTGGGGGGAGCAGGACTGGGGGAGTGGCGGCTGATAAGGAAAGCAGGGAGGTGCATCTTTTAAGCTGAGGTCCAAAGTTCACTTGCAAATCCCGAGGAGGGTGCTAGAGAAGGAATGGCAGGTGCTAAAGTGCTGAGCAGGCGCAGCAGCTTAGGTCTGAGAGGGCCTTGTACACAGGACTGACAGAAACAGAGCCCATTCTGGCTGAGGCGGCACCAGTGTCGGCTGGGAGGGATGTGATCTGACTGAAGTTGAGGGTCTAGGTAGCAGTCACCCCTGGTGTTGGAGGGGCGGAAGACCCCATGTATGGAGAAGGACTATATGGGGATGAAACGGGATGAAGTATGAGGGTTATGAGCAGACCTTGTTTACCAAGCCTCTTCCCCTGCAGGGCCTAGGCTGGCCAAAGGGATGGATGGCTCTAGCAACTGCAAGCTGCCAAGAAGAGATCCGTCCACAGGCTGCTCTTACAGCTAGGCTTTGACACACTATGCAGTGTTGCTGCTGTGTTCCCGACTGACGGACAAAGGCGAAGGGGCCTAATGCTGACCCTCCGTCGGCCAGTGCTCCTCTGGGCCCTTCTAAAGACCTCGGAGATGCGAACTCAGCTACCTTCTCGTGGACATCTTATCTCCACTTACAGGAAGGACCCTGGGAGGTGCAGAGAGATGAAGTAACTCAGAATCATACAGGAACTGCAGGTAGCCAGAGGATAGCAACTGCACAGAGATAAGGCAGAGCAAGCCTCCTTGATTCCCCTGCCATTGATACTATATACTTTTACCGCCTTGAAGTCCTGCTTCTGGCTCAGGAGACACCCTCTCCCTTGGCCTGGATGTCATAGTGTGCTCAGGTTGCTGTGGCAGAACACTGCAGACTCTGTGGGTTAGAAACAGAATTTCATTGCTCGTGTTCCTAGAGGTTGACAAGTCCAAGATCAAGGTACAGACCAATCAGGTCTGCGGAGGCCCTGTGTTCTGGATCACAAGGGGCTGGCTTCTCACCGTTGCCCTCACACACTGGGAGAGAGAAACAAGCTATCTCCTGAATCCCGGATTGATTTGTTTGCTTATGTGTTTTGGAGACAGGATCTTGCTTTGTAGTCCAGGCTATTCTTGACCTTGTGATCCCCCTGCCTCACACTTCTTAGTATTATCAGAGGTGTTTGTCACCACACTCGCCTTCTGGGATCCCTTTCAATAAGGGCACTAATCCCATTCATGAAGGCTTTACTCTCAGGACTAATCATCCCCTAAGGTTCACCTCCATATATCATTACCTTGGGCATTAAGGTTCAACACATGCATTTTTAGGGATCATCAACATTTAGTATTGATCTGTCTTTTTTTTTTTAAAAAAACCAGTGTTGGCCCAAGTATATTTTGCTTCCATGCAACCACAGGTTCTATATACTGGATATTTAAACATCTGGTCACATTGCTTCTCTATGAAACAGCTTAATCAGTGCATCTCAGAAAGAAAGGGCTTATGCCTCCCTTACATAGACAATGTGATGGTCCACAAGCCAAGGAACCTGCCACAGCAGGGGAGAAGCCTGGGGCAGATTCTTCCTCAGAGTCTTGAGAATGCACTGGTTTCAAGCCTCCTCCTGACTATGAGATAACCTTCTGCCGTTTGTGGTTCTTTGAAAGGGCAGTAGATATGCTAGGCTGTTTGGCCACAGTACCATGGCAGTTGGTGATAGAGAGCAGATGTCCCTGAAGGGCTCCCTGCTTCTCTTTACTTCCTCACTTCCTGAGAGAGGGTGAGGATCCACAGCCAACACATGCAGAACAATCCGGACAGACAGCGCGGCTGGAGTCCTTCTGCACACGGGGGAAGGAGCGCCTGCCACAGTGTTGCAGACAGATGGTCACCCGGCTCCTGCCTCTGTCCCTGCCAGGAACAGGGCTGTGCCCTGTGTGGGCAAGGGTTTGAGAGCTGGACTTGAAATCCTGACTTTGCTTCCCATAGCTGAATGACCTTGGCCAGGGAGCTCATTTTTCCCATGCCTCAGTTTCCTTCCGAATGAAACGAGGACAAGTCCCACCTTCTAATGCCGTCATGGCAAACGAGACCACACCTAGGATGAAGCAGGACCCTAAAGACAAGAGAGTACCGGCTGTCAACCTACTGTCTGTCAGGCCCCATAACAAGGACCACGTGTGAAAGCCATATGCTCGTCCTCCTCCCTTTCTTCCCCATGGCTCTGGCTAAACCCGGCCAACTGTGGCACCTCCAGCTTGGCCCTTTCCTAAGCTTCCAAGGGGGAAAAGCAACATGAAAAATTAATCTTGCTTTTTCTCTCCCTCCTTTTCTTTTTTTCAAGTGGAGAAATTATTTAGGGCTTTGGGGAAGAGGACCAGGTATTTGCTATGCATCAGCTCATCCCCTTACCACCACCCCTGCCATGTTCAGCAAATGATTCTTCTGTTCTCTTCCCGGCAGGTGGTCTTACAGCTACATGTGTTCCTGCATCCAACAGGGTGTTCAGAGGGGGCGCACGGGGGGCGGGGGATGCAGTGTGGTGATGGCTGCTGTTTCTAATTACTGCCATATCAGGAGGCAAAGGGACAAGCTGCCAGCAGCCTGCAGGCCACTATGGGAACACCGAGGAGCCTGTTTGTCAGCTTGCTGTGACTAGTGGGACTTGATTGCCTGACTGGTCACCTGGGAGTGAGCAGCCACCGTTCCCCAGACAAACTCTATAGCGGACAGACTGACAAGGACAGAGCAAGCCATCAGTCTTTGTGCAGGAAGCGCCCAGGGTACCCCTGGTTCTGTGTTAAGCACAAGAGCGGAGGATGGGGGAGGTACAGGTAACAACAGCACACAGCCGCATCCTTCTGGAAGAGGAAAGGGAGCTCCATTCATCCGTGCAATGAAGGTTATTGAGACCTACCCTGGTGGAGTGTGTGGTCTAATGGGAAAGAGAGATATTAATCAAATTCTGTCACAGATGTGTAGTTACAAACCATAGCCAATGCTGTACAAGAAAATACAGAAGTTGTTGGAATGAATATGGGGACCTGGCTTGCTCTGGGGTCAGAATCCTCTTGATGAATGTGATGAGCACAAAGACTGTAGATGAAAGGAGAAGTTGACTCCAGGAAGTGTTTGGAAAGAATCAACAAGCTGTGTGCAAACGTAGTATGGAGGCTGCTTGTTTGTTTGCCCGGCCGCCCAGACTCCCGAAATAATCACACAGAAACTGTATTATTTAAATCACTGGTTGGCCAATCACTTAAGTGTATTGCTAGCTAGCTCTTACATCTAGTATTAACCAATTTCCAGTATTTTATATTTTACCATGAGGCTCGTGGCCTACCAGCAAGGTTTCAGCAGATCTGTCTCTGGCAGTGGCTCCATGGCTTCTTCCTGACTCCACCTCCTTTCTCCCAGCATTCAGTTTAGTTTTCCCCACCTAGTTAAGTTCTGCCTTGCTATAGGTCCAAAGCACTTTCTTTATTAATCAATGATATTCACAGCATACAGAGGGGAAACCTCATGCACAGATGGAGGGTGATAGAGATGAATGCTACCTCCGGCTACTAAGTTTCTAACCAGAAGAACTGGAAATTGAAGGTGCCACTGTCAATCATAACAAGTTGGAATAAGGAGTCACTTGAGCAGGACAATCAGTGTGAGGCTGATGAACTTCATTGGACAGATGAGTGACCACAATGCCACTCAAAAACTCCAAGTTGCCCCTAGTCAGAGCACTAGGTACGAGAGAAGCATTAGAGGATGCCGAGAGTGTGCTGGCTTTGTGTGAGGGGATCACACTGCTGTTGTGTGCTGCAACTCAGAAACCTCCTTTGTGAAGAGAAGTGTGTGTGTGTGTATAGTGTGTAATTTATGTGTGAGGTGTACTGTATGCACGCATGCATGGTGGTGTGTGTGTGCATATATGAAATATATGTGTATTGTGGTGTATATGATGTATGGGTGAGATATGTCACGTATGCTATATGTATGTGTATGTCTGATATATATGTAGGCATGGTGTGTGTGTAGGTAGTGTGTGTTTGTGGATTGTACATATGTGTGTGTATATGCATGTGTGGTATGTGGTGTGGTGTGTGTGTGTCTCTGTGTGCTGCATTATTATACGGGAAGGCAGGAAACAGATGCCTACTTGGAACTTGATTGTGGCCATCAGGAACAGTGTCTCCTTCTTTACTCTCAGCCGCACAGCCTCTTATCTCTGCCCTTCTGTTTTTGCTATTCCCTCCTGCCTTCCATGCTGAGTGCTGCTGCTTTCCTTGATTCCTCAGGGCCTCCCTAGTGGCTTTTAATCTCAAGACCTCACAACATTGCCCACCCAAATAGTCGTTCAACAGAAACACATTGAACACCTACTTTGTGTTGAGAAGTGTGTTTAAGCATTGGAGATGTGGCAGGGATCAGAGAGAAGCCCCACTCTCAAGGGCAGATGCCCTTATTCTGGAGACAATGGGGCAACATGCAAAGAGCTAACACTTCAGGTGACGAATGCAGGGCAGAACAGAGATGGTGGGACAGGCTGTGGCTGTCTTAGTGACTCTTAGCCAGGAGGCCTTTCTCTGGCCAGGGGCTTTGAGTAGAACTTAAAGCAAGTGGGCACTAATCTGTGCAAGTCCTCAGAATTGAGGAAGAGTTTTATGGGGGAGCCCTCAGCCAGCAGGAGGCTGGTGTGGCATGGTGAGGGAGCCATGGAGATGTGTTCTAAGAGGCAGGTGACTAACCCATGGGAGATGAGACCCAAGCAGAGTGAACGCCCCTGCCATGTAGCAGGTCTGTTCTGGTCGCAGGTAGAGGTTGGGACTGCAGGGTGGTGGAGTCCAGGGGAGCAGATAGGAAGCCACCACAGTGTTCTCCATGATGTGAACCATCCAGAGCCCTAGGAGGAGCAAAGGTCAGAATTTGGGAAGATTTGAAGGTTGAATCAGCAGCTGATTGACCCAAGGGTACCTCTGAAGCATGAGGAAGTGTCCAAGGGTGCCCAGACAAAGAACAAGATACAAAGGTAGGACCTGGGAGGCCATTTTGTCCTTAGCTAAGGCAAAGTGCCACAGGCAGAAAAGATGCAAGGATAGCAAGGAAGCAAGGGAGGTAGCCCCAGTGGCTCCCGAGGCCTCCCCCGTTGGAAGACACCGCCATCTGCTGGCAGCATAGCCTTGGGTAATTGCCCTCTCAGAACCTCTACTAATAGAATGACCTTGAGCTTCTCATCTTCCTCTGCCTCCCAATTACTGGAATTGCAAGCGTGAACTACCTTGCCCAATTTTCGTGCCAGGGATAGAGCCCAGGGCTTTGCTTGTGCCAGGAAAGCCCTCTCTCTACCAATGAGCCCTAGCCCCAGCCCTGTAGGTTTTATCACTCATGTTCTGTGTTTGTAATGCATCAGCCGCATCTCTGGTATACCAGCCTGGTTGAAAGGGTAGCCCCTGTCTTGTCCCTTGATGTTCTGAGGTAAAGAGTGGGGAATCATTGATGATGGGGGAAAGGGCAATTCATGTTCAAGTAGCAAAGTTGTTCCCTTAGATTTGCCTCTAGATGTTTAAGAGTATCTGTCTTGGCCAGTGTCAGGGACCAACATCCACAAAAAGACCTCTTTCCAGGGTAGGGACATGGTGATTTAGAAATGTAAGTAAAGAATATGAATATGCATGAAAAATAATGAGACAGAAACCATAGAATAGTACCAGGAGGGAGTTCCAGTGAATACTGAAATCCCCGTGTTTAATTTTCCATACATTTATATACCCCAATACAAAAGGAGGATGAAGGCAACAAGAGACTTCTTTAACATGATACAAAGGACAACTCGAACAGTTAATTGCTTTAACACTTTGAGACATCAAGTCATTAGCATTCTGTTGTTAGGCAGTGAAGCTATCCTAGACCAAGCATCCTGAAGGCAGCCCTTCCCCAGGCAACCTCATATTACAAAAGAAGTACGCTTTCATATTCTGACCATCTGTCAGGATGGAGTGGATCTACTTGCATGAGCCATATTAATGTCAAAAGAACCAAGTAACCACGTTCTGAGTGGATGCGCAGCTATGCTTGCCAACCGTTTTGAGCAACCTCCAAACTCTCTGACAAACAGACAAGGTGGCAATAGGGTCACATTTTTGGGCCTCCACAGGCCAGAAAAGCTCAAAATGGGCAACAGAAATGCTGGAGAGATATCTTAGAAGTTAAGAGCACTGGTTACTCTTCCGGAGAACCTGGGTTCTGTCCTGTATAGGCACTGCACACATGTGGTGTACAGGCACACCTGCAGGCAAAAGATCCATAATCACAAAACAAAACAAATACATCTTACAAATGAAAAGGAAAATAGATTGCTAACAGGCTCCAGTGCCTCAGGAGACAGTTTATCAGTGGCACCTGGACCGGACTGCTGGTGTGGTCCAAGGCAGAGGCTTTTGGGACTGTGCCTTTAACACCCTGAGTCCATGGTCTTTGGTGAATACAGGTTCCCCTCTGCTTTCTTCCTTCTAGGTGCTTCCTGACTCTCAGCATCTGCTCTTCTGCCTCAATGACCACATCTTTCCTTCTATCTCAGCGTCCTCATCCTCCAGTATCTTCAGTGTCTGAGATTTCTTTCTTCTGTCTCTTGTATTCTGTTGGTTATACTTGTCTCTGTAGTTCCTGTTCATTTACCCAGATTTTCCATATCCAGAATTCCCTTTGTTTTTCCCTTCTTTATTACCTCTATTTCAGTCTTCAAGTCTTAAACTGTTTTCTTCACCTGTTTGATTGTGTTTTTCTTGGTTTTCTTTGAGGGATTTATTAATTTCTTCCAATATTTTGTTTGTCTTCTCCTCCATTTCTTTAAGGGAGCTTTTCATTTCCTCTTTAAAGATCTCCGTCATTTTCATAAAATTACCTTTAAAGTTGTTTTTTCTGGGTTAGGATGATCAAGTCTTTTTGTTGTGTGACCACTGGGTTTTGGTGTTACCACCTTGCTTTTTAGGTTGTTGGAGGAATTCTTGCATTGGTGCCTACTCATCTCTTCCATCAAATGAGGCAGGCAGTTTTTGCATCTTGGTCCAATTCTTGCAGTGGTTGCCTGAGTGGGAATTTTTCTTGGTTTGTTCTGTACTGTCAATGACTGTCTCATAAAATCTCTGAGGTCTCTATATGCCTGCTCTCTTGGTCTTCTTTCCTGGTTTGCTCTCTTGGTGCTCTCTCTTAATTCCCTCAGTGTTGTAGCAAGCTCTTGGTCCCTCTTAAGTCCCCTCAGTATTATAGCAAACTCTGGCTAGTAGCTTGTGGGGTCCAGTGGATGGGTTTGGGTTTCTGTGGAGCCTAGCTACAGGAAACTCCCTGCTAGCAGGCTAGAAAAGCCAAGGGAGCTGGGGAGGGGCCTGGGGTTTTGTCCCACTGGGGAGGACCTAGAGAGTGGGGTGTCCTGCTGTGTGGCTGTTCACTCACCTCTTAAGTCAGTATTGGAGCAACAACAGCTTGTGTTTTTGTACAATTTAAGATAGTTTACATGAACAAACTCACAACTCCTCCCAAACAATTGTATTTGCTAAGTATTTCTATACTTAACATGGATGAGGAGACAATTGAGAGTAGTCGGGCAAGGAAACACCTCAGGTTTGTGCCTGGAGGCCAGGGATGGAGATATAAAGTCAGAGAAAGGAGTGGCAGGAAATTGCAGAGACGGGGGAAGGAGGCATCTAAAGGGGGAGGAAGAGCATGCTTTTTGGTCATAGGACTCGAGAACCTGGGAGAAACTGCCTGGTGGAGTTGGTGTTTGATATGTGCTTTGAAGAATGGGAGAATTTAGTTGGCAGAAACTAGAGCAGCAGGCAAGAGGGCAGTGTGTACCAAGGGGGACTGTGTGGCAAACCAGGGAGGCTGGTGCTGCTTGCTTTAGCAGCTGTCTGGGACACCACTGAGTTTCAGCTACTACAGAGGGCTTCCCACTTTGGGGGTTGGCATTGACTCTCATAGTCATTGGAAGGGAGGATGGCTCAGGTCAGGCCTGGGTTCCTGCCTTACAAACAGTCTGGGCGAGCATGACCCTTCCACAGGTGTTCTAGAAGCATGAGTGTGAGGTTCTGTAGGAGGACAGCACAGCTAAGTAGCGGCCATGCTGGGCCTGCATGCAGCCAAGCGGTTTGGTTTCTGAAGTAGGAGATGGGCGAGAAGTAGCACAATCTGAGGCAGGCCCCAGAGGGTCAGTCTGGTCTCCAGCGATAAGTTCTTTGCGGACGACAAGCAGAAGGCATGGAGACTAGCTACTGACTAGCTCATTGTTTGCCCAGGGATACAGTACTGGCAGGTAAGCCTGACTATGTCACTGGGGCAAAGTTGGCAGGATCTGGTACAGAAGTGATCACGGAGGAGGTAGTGAATGCCTAGGTAGTGCCATCCCAGGACTCTCCCTGAAGCTGGGCCAGCCAGACCCAGTGTTCTTAGGGAGTTAACTTTGTATCTCACAAGGGAAGGTGAGGGATAGGTTGTTGCCTGCAGCCTGACTTCTTCAGGGGACCATGACTGGCTTGATCTTTTCTCCATGGGAGGCACTTTCTAAGGCACTTACACTCCAACAACCTTCCGCAAATCTGGCAAAAGGGAGAGTTGTTTGGTTATCAAAATAACACAGAAAGGTAGACAAAGGAATGCTGATGTCCAGACCAAGACTGAAGACAGGCACTTGGGAAGTGCTTAGCCTTGGCTTAGAGACAGAAGTCCCAGCCAAGCCATAAGACCGATAGTGTAAACGGCACCAGCACCTGGGTACTTACTATAGGGAACCCCCATGCCAACTTCACCCAGATCCATGATGGCTTGTGCCTGGAGGCATTCTGAACACTAGTTAACCCATGAAGAAACGGAAACTTAGAAAGATGAAGTCATTGGCTCCGTCTCACCTTTCCTGAATGCCAGGGCTGACCTTCTGTCTACAAACAGCAAGTAACTGTATCTGTGGTGAGGTAGGATTTGAGACAGACGTGAGGACAAGATAGTGAGGAGAGAGTCTCCTTTCAGCTCTGTCACCTCCAGTCATTCAAAACAAAGATATTCAAGGTCCATAGTCTCCTTGACCTCCAAGCCAAAGAGGTCAGATGGGAAGCTCAAACAGGACGCAGAGAAAGTGTTGGCAAGGCAAGTCAGGAGAGAAGGGCAAAGTCTCAACAGAAAGGACTTTGCCTACATGTCATGTTTGGAACACAAAAGGTCGCGTGCCTCCTTGTCCGTACGGTACCTACCGCAGTGTTGATAGTTAGGGTGTTAGTGCCATGCCACTCACTTACCCAGCATCTAGTGGGCTCATCGCAAGAGCCATGCACTGTTCTAGGGGATGCTCGTGTGAGAATAATTAAAGTCAAAGTGAAGATGAACTCACAACCCCTGAGAACCAGCTTGGTGTCTGAGGGCATCGCCACATGGTGACTGGTCCTCATCTGAAGGGGAAGCAAACGTTCTTAAAATGTGACTGCCGATGCTTGTTTCTGCCCTGCCGTGACACAGCAACAGCGACTAACAATACAGTGGCCGTGTTCTTTTCCATGGACTCAAGACCCGGAGACGACTGGGTCAATAGACTGTCGTTTTGAAAACAACTAACGGACAGGCATGTCATGATAATCAGCAGGGTGTATGGATCTCCTGGAGATGAGCCAGACAAAAGGAAAACATTTTCTTTCCATCAGAAGGTGCTTAGGGCCATAGAAAGTGTCTTTGGAAGAATATTGTGGGTCAATGGGACATGATTCTTACTTTTCTCTGTTTTCCTGACTTCTAACTTGGGAAACTGGAAAGATGCATTAGGTCTCCTTAAGGCAGAAAGGAACGAAAGTGCAATTTGGTCTGTTCACCTGGAGAGCATGGTTGAGTCGCCTCCAATGGCAAAATTCTTCCGTTTGAGGCAAGCTTGTCCTGGGGCTCCCAGGCCGTGGAAGCATGTTTATTGATTGATGCATTTTACAAGGGGAGAAATGGATGGTTCTAAACCTGTTTTATGATGTGACTGTTTCTTACAGCAGTGAACACTGTCGTGAAATACCAGCTTCAGGCAGTCTGAAGTCATTTCAGGAGCAACAAACATTTTGTTTTTTTTGAAACCCGATGCCACAAAAATTTAGGGCAGATGTGCAATCCGCATCCTCTCTAGGGTCTCGAATTCAGCTCATCTCTGAGCCAGGGCAAGACCCAGAGGGCCATTCCAGTTCTGGAGGGAAAGCTTTCTTACCTGGGTTCTTAGCCTGACCTTGGGGGTGATTTCAAGTGTCTGCCAGGATGACTGATTTATCTTGCAATATTTGCCTGTTATACAACCAGGAAGATCTACCAGATGGGGTTCATCTGGCCTCACCAATAACTACAATTAAGCCTCCGGGTACCTTGACAAAGTCAAGTTGACAAAGTTGAAGACATCCCAGTGTTAAAGGCCAATATGAAAAGGAAGACAGACCCATAAACACACAGTTGCCGCTCAGTGCAACAAATGAAGAAGGAGCAGAGGGGGTCGGCAGGAGCTTAGCAAGTGCTGTTCAGAGTCTCAAAGGACAGACTAAAAAAGGAAGGAGAGTTTATTGGGGCTCACAGGACCCCACAGGTGCTCTTCAGGTGGTCTAGCTTGTTAAGCACTTAGAGCTAAGTCCTGGCTGTGGGGACTCAACAGCGACTTTTCCTGGGGGAATTGATATTTGCCCCAGCTAGAGAGGCCAACAATGGACCAGAGAAGCTGTACAATCCAAGTCCATCCTGGTGAACCAATAGGTTAATTGGGAATATTTATACAACATGGGGCAAGGGGTGACTTATAGGAAAGGGGTGACTGGGGTTCCCCAGCGTGGATGATTATATACAAAAACTGTATCGTTGGAATTCTCTGTACAACTTACTGGCAGCTACACCAAGGAGAACGCTTCTCTTTTCTGGTCATTTACTGCTCATACAGCCTAAAGTAGGCGCCTTTGTGGTCCTGTGAGTTCTGTGAGTTGAGTCTTACAAGTTTCTTGAGCCTCTGAGTTCTCCCAGTCCCCCTATAAAGGAACAATTTAATCCCAATGGCGAGGGAGGGGCAACACAAGGGAGGTTCACGTCCTATCCCCAGGAGAAAGGAAGTAGGTGCCAGTCAGGTAGGAGCAAATGATAGCAGGTCCCCTCTGCCTTGAGTGTCCAGGCAGGACTGAATTTCTTGGGCTGGAAACCTGGATCACGGAGTCCTCCAGATTCCCATAGAAAGTGTGAACCACAATGAACACTGTCCATCCAAATGCAGCTGTCAACAGAGAGTCAGCCAAGTGGCCAAGGTGTTGGCTGTCAAGTCGGCCAACTTTTGTAGCCCTGCCGCCCCACCACGTTCCTCTTTTATGCTCAAGGACTTTTCATCAAGTGCTTTTCGTATGTGGAGCTCCTTACTGTCCTTCTGTGGGGGTGCCTCTCCCTGGAGGCCTCAATGGGTCTCTAGCCTGATGAGTTCCTGATCCCCACTGCTGCTCCAGTCAAATAGGGCTGCATAATGATTCCCATCACTTAGAGCTAAAACATCTTCCAACAAATGGGAATTGCTGCTGTAGGGAGCTTCAGACAACGCACTTTTCATTAATTAAAATGACAGGGAGCTATTCAGCCTCCAGCTCAAAACTGTCTCTAACAGATGATTAGGTATTCAGGGTTGTCACACGATATGCCTCAAGGCAGCCTGGGAAGCAGAGGAGGCTGGGAGTGGAGCCGAGCCAGCAAGCACTAGGAAAAGAGACAACGCTCTGAACAGAAAAACCTTCAGAAGCAGTGCCGTAAGCCAAGGTCAGATGCAATGTCATGGGTGGTCCAGCTTATTCGGTCCCTCCTAGGATGCTCATCCCGTGTTCCTTGGCCGAAGGAGAGAGCCGGTGACTAAGTGGAAAGCACACCAGACCGGGAGCTGGGAAGCTGGAAGTCCAGATTCAGCTCTGATCTGTGATAGAGAAATCCCTCACCAGGGTTAAGCTAAAGCAGTGCCCCAGTTTCTTCACCTGTGAAATGGGTTGCTCCATGCCTGCCAGCTGAGAGGGCTGCTCAGGATGTTATGTGCTCTGAGCATCGTTGACTGCTTCTTCTGTAAATGAGAATGTGCCTGATCTCTAGGCCATTTCCAGCCCCCAAATCAAGAAACGGTTTTGAAAAATGAGAAATTGTGACCCCCAATACTTGATATTAGTATTGTAGCACGACTAATGACCCAGAGACAGATATTGGGGTTCCAGCTGAAGATCAGAAAAAGCAAAGCAGCCATGCCATTAGAGAGTTCTGACTTCTATCAAGGCTCAGACAAACAAAGGGGTTACCCTGTCCTTAGCGTGACTGTGCACTGCAATGTTCTCATTTTTCACGGTTAACTAATAAGGTGCTTAAAAGTTGCTGTTCTCCATTGGTCCCTTAGCAAAAGGGAGCAAGGCAACCCAAAGCTTGTGACTGGTTAGGATGTCTTCTCTCAGGATCAGTGGCATGACCACCAGCTTGAATAGGAAGGCTCTATGGCAAAGTGAACCCCTATACTGGCTGGTTTTGTGTGTCACAAGCTGGAGTCATCAGAGAAGAAGGAGCCTCAGTTGAGGAAATGCCCCCATGAGATCCAGCTGTAAGGCCTTTTCTCAATTAGTGATCAATGTGGGAGGGACCAGTCCCAGGCTGGTGGTCCTGGGTTCTATAAAAGGTGGGCTGTGCAAGCCAGGGGGAAGCAAGCCAGTAAGCAGCAACCCTCCATGGCTTCGGCATCAGCTCCTGCCTCCAGGTCCCTGACCTGTTTGAGTTCCTGTCCCGACTTCCTTCAATGATGCAATGTGGAAATGTAAGCCAAATAAACCCTTTCCTCCCCAACTTGTTCTTTAATCCTGGTGCTTCATCACAGCAATAGAAAGCCCAAAGAAGACAATCCCAAAGGACATGGCCACCATCTCCCTCTAGCAAGTGACTGAAGCTCATTCAACTGCAGATGGGTGTTTTACCTTGCGGATGGATGCTGCAGTGGAAAAATAATGGGCTTTCAGCCAGATCACATTTCAAAGACCTTCTATTTGTGGGTGCTACGAAGAGGAGTAAGACACCCCCTTACATTCACAAGGAACAGGCAGGACACATGAGCAGGAAGAACTGATCAGGGCTAAGTTCAATGAGTGTACAACGCAAACACACAAGATCTTAGGGGTGTTCTGTGGACATGTGTTGGAACAATGGCAGAACGAGGCCTGTGGTGTGGAGAAGAGACGTAGGGACCAAATTTATGGCTTGACTTTCTGTGAAATCTTATATTGAAGTTTAATGTTCATGGAGAGAGGTAAGAGAAGAAGGTAACCCAACCGGAGTGTTTGGAAATAGAATCCTTGAGAGGTGACTCAGATTAAATGCGGCTAGCAGGCTGAGATCCTGTTCCAAAGGGACAGTAGTTTTGTAAGCAAAGGAAAGACCTGAGCTGGGATGTTGCATCTCTGTGGGCCCCATCACCTTGGGGGACTGTAGATGAGTCCCTGCCAGCATGGATGACTTACCACATGTGGTTGCCCAATCTAGAACTTTCCAGACTTCCTTATGCCTTAAATTATATTCTATATTTTAATTTAATTTATTGTTATGTGTGTGCATGCACGTACCCGTGTGTGTGCATGGGTGTCACAGTGTGTATGTGTGTGTGTGTGTGTGTGTAGATAAGAGAACAATTTCCTGGAGTTTGGAGTTTGGTTCTCTAATTTCGCTAGAGATTAGACTCAGGGGTCAGACTCAGGTCATCAGGCTTGGGGGTAGGTGTGGGAAAACACACACACACACACACACACACAGAGAGAGAGAGAGAGAGAGAGGGGGGGGGGCTTTCAGGAGTAAAGCTGCAGGGCACAGTGGTTACACATTATCATTGGCCTATCGATATTCTTTATGAATAAGTCAGCCTGTGGTACTTACATAATCCAGCAGGAAACCATGAAGACACAGAGTGTGAAATTTTAGAGCACACAGTGAGCAGCCGGGGTAGCGCCCTGCTGGCTTCTATGAAAGCTGATCTACAGGAAGGCAGATGGAGAAGGTGGGCACAGAGACTGCACTCCGACACTTCTAGATCGGAAGGCCAGGCCTTCCTTAAACAGAGTGATCATGCCCCCCACATTGATATCCACCTGGAATTTCTACTCCATAGAGTTGTCCAGGAGGCCTCTGGTTTAGGGAACTCTTTTTCAGGGACAGGAATTTGCCTGTCTGTCCTCTCAGGCTTGCTCTTGGGGGATAGGCTGAAAGTTTACTGATCTTGGAGGCCTGGTGGCCCAAACTTTGAATTTTGAGCAAGGGAAGGAAACTGTGAGGGTCTGTTAACACAGGCTGGATTCTCAGTCAGTCTGTCTACAAATCACCAGGGAACGTTACAGGGGGAAGGGCTTTGTGAACGCCCAAGTTGTCATTGCAAACTGAAAGTGCGGTGTTTGTCTGGACTGTGTGTTTCTAGATTCTTAGTGTCTTGTTCAAAGAATTGGGAAAAAACACACACACACACACACACACACAGAGAGAGAGAGAGAGAGAGAGAGAGAGAGAGAGAGAGAGAGAGAGAGGCTTTCAGGAGTAAAGCTGCAGGGCACAGTGGTTACACAGCAGGCTCTTAGCAAGCCTGACACCAAGGACTGTGGGATGGTTGCTTGGGTTTTTCTTTTAGGGGTCCGAGAGGAAGACGTGTTGGTTGCTAGGGACAGAGTGTGGGCGGTATTCTGTTTTGATTGACAGGCTTGGGTTATGTAAGCCTTTCTTCCCTGTGGGTGTTCTTTCCCTGATGCGTCTGGTTTTGATCAGACGCATCCCTAATCAAGCACAGCACAAGGTGGAAGCTGAGCTGGGGCTCCCTAGTCACTCAGAAGATGCAGCGTGTTGTACCGTGCGAGCACCTGAGGCCAGTCTGGTCTGCACTGGCCCCAGCTGCCACCAGTTTCAGGATGTTTGGCCTTTACAGGAGGATTCTAAGAGTTGCCACGGTACTATAGGTTGAAATGATCAGTAGGCTTTTTTTTTTTTTCGAGAAAGGTGTGCATGGAGCTTGATGTAGTGTGTCCCCAGGTTGCTAAGTACATTGCTGGGAAGGGGGTGTGGATGTAGCTTAAGCCAAGTGAGGTTCTAGGCTGCTATGCTATCCCCGCTCTTCCCTGCTTGCTGTGACTTCTACACTTTCACGTTTCCTTGTGCATTAAGTGGATGCAGTTTATACCAAGATCCATCATACAGGGTCGCTCTAAACATGAAATGAGGCCATGTGTGGTGTGTCTCCTATGGTGCCGGGTTAAGGACATGGAGAGTCCTTGTTTGTGCCTTTTCTTCGTCCAGCGGTTCAACTAAGTTATAATGAGTGATCACAAGAAGACTCCCAAGGCTTGCTAACAAATGCCTCCATTGTCAACACCCTGGTGCCGATCCCCCTCTGCAGAGGGTGTAAGAATTAAAGCAGCCCCAGGTCACCCGTTCAACCCAGCACTTTCCAATTGAATACATATCTTTACTGATCCAGCTCTGGTACTGTAAGGAAACCGCAGGGCACAGACAGCCCACCCTGACCGTCCCTTCCTTTCTGGGACTCCGATGAAAGCCAATGAACAGTATGGTAATAAAAGTTCCGAGGCCAGCAAAGGCTCCTTGAGGCTCTGCCTTTGTAAGTGGCTTTGCCAAGCTATGGCTCTCCCCTCTGTGGCCAAGTAGATGCATCAGGAGGGAGGTGAGAGCCCCACCAGGCCGGAGTTCCACGATGGGTGGACAATTGAGTGCTGTGAGACCTTTGCCGAGCAGGGAGCAAGTCTGTTAGATTCACTTGAATGGGGGCTCGTGTTTTGTGCTGGCTCAGGAACCCCGAGTTAACTAACATGGAAGTCCAGTTTTGTCTTGGAGGCTCTTGTTTGGAGCCTTTGAGATCTTACTTTCCTGATCCCACCTCCCTAGTCCCATTTCTCTTATTGTTCAGCTGGGTGGGTTGTGCTGACTTCCACTCACGATCCTTTCTCTCCTCACCCGTGGAAGCCCACAGTCTCCATGTCTGCCATGGATTGTCATATCCCAGAATATGGAAGCCACTCCAGTCCCTGCCTCCCAACCCAGCCTGTGTTCCGAGCCTCTCAGCAAGTACCCTCAGATGTCAGGAACCGATCACCCACTAAAGTATCCTGACAGGAGCAATGGTTTGCCCCTCTCCTGTTTCCTAACTGATGTACAGCCTCTCAGCTCGGCTTCAGATTAGTGCTGACACCTTTCCTCATTCCAGGACTCATCAGTTTGAAGGCGAAAAGCTGCCTAATGTATTTCTTCACGATCGATCACTCACACAGCCGCGGGAGCACATTGTTAGAGGTCAGATCTGGTCACACCTCTGCTCTGCTCTGTTGACTTCCTGTCATTTACACAATGCCCAAGCTCTCCGGGGTGTCTGCCACAGTTTGACCTTCATTTCCCACCTGTACCACATGGGCTTCTTTTTGTCCAAACATAGCAGAGGGGCCACTGTTTCAGGTTTGCACTTATTGAAGAAGGCAGGAGAACTTCCTAGGTGATGTTTCCGAATCTGGGTTGGAGGCAAGGCCTTGCCAGTACCTTTGGCCTGGCCCCGAGCCACTCCGCTGTTTGATCCTGACTGTCATCCGAGTTTCCTCATTGTCCTGCTCCACCCTAGACTGTGCTACCCTAGGCTTCAGCCACGGGTTGTCTCAGGTGGGCTCTTCTTCCTGTTTGTGGCCAGACCTGGGGGACTATATTGAGATCTTCTATAACATCAGGAACCCTCCTGAGACCCAAACTACCCAATCAGGGCCCTCTCTCACCAGCAGGTCATAGGCTCTGCTTTCCAGAGGGCCCTAAGGCAAGTGGGAGGGGGGGAACAGCACCCAGCTGCCTTGACCTTGCTTCAGTGCAGCCTCAGACACCTCCAGTTACCTGACAGGCAGAGGAGGAAGGGCAATACCATGTCCCAGAACAGCCCATGTGAGGATGATTGAGGAAATTTGTCTTGCCAACTCTATTTCTTTTCCACCTGATCATTTGTAGTGTTCATGCTACTACATGTACTATGGTCCTGTAGTGCCTGGACTATGTGTACTACGGTACTATGCCTGTAGAGACCACCTGTAGTGCTCATTGCTTCCCCCCAACTTTCTTCTAACTTGGTTTATGAATACCAATACCTTCTGATTAATGTGGACTCCCCAGGGGCAGTGATTGTCCCCACCACACTCTCCTGGGCTTTTCCTACCCAAGCAATAGTGGGTTTATTTCCTTTTGATTAGTAAGTAGATGGTTTGCTGACTTGATGGTTTGGTCGCTGTGAACCTGGTTCCTCAGAGAGGGTGGAAATCAGGTTTCTGGCTGAGAGATGGTGGGTCAGATTCAGAATTGTAGGAAATCAGTCTTGCCCCTGAAAGAGTGACCCGGGGCTAACGTGCAGCAATGTGACCATTGGAAGCATTCGTCGGAAACATTTGAGTCTGTGTTGCCTTCTGAACCGTCTTCTCCATCTCCTCTCAGATTCAGTGGTTTCATCATTCAACAATCATTTACTAGACCCTGGGTTCACATAGTGAAAAATTCTTACCACCTTGGTCTTATCATCTAGGGAGGAGATACAGGCACAACAAGATAAATATGTAAGATAGCTGGTAACCATCTTTTGAGGGAACTGAGACTTTTAGCAAGATAATCAGGGTTTTCTCTCCTGACCAGAGACTAAGGGTAAGCAGCCGAGTACTCATCTACCCAACAGGGGCACCATGCAGAGGAGCAGTTAGTGCTAAGGCTCTGGGAAGGAGTGGTGTCTTAGTTGGGATTTCTGTAGGAAGATGAGGCCTACAAGGCTGAGAGATGAACCAATGTGGAGTCTGCCGGAGGGCCTAGGAGGGCCTAGCAACAGGCGCTGTCAGAGGTCCTGATCGTGCCTAGCCAATGAGGGGTGACCACATGATGTCAATGGATCAGAAAGCAGTCTGGGTGATAAAGGGAGAGTATATAAGGTTCTCCCTACTGCTGAATACACGAGGCTGATATTTGCCTCTTACCTGACTCCCGGGGTCTGTGCCATTGACCTCAGCCTTCTTCCCCTTTGCCCATGGGAGCTGTTAGGACCCAGTGACAGATCTCTATTGTTGTGAGGAGACACCATGACCATGGCAGCTCTTATAAGTGAAAATTGAATTGAGGAGGCTCACTTATAGTTTCAGAGGTTCCATCCATTATTATCATGGAGGGGAGAATTGTCACATCCCGGCAGACATCATTCTGGAGGAAGAGCTGAGCATTCTACATTTTACAGGCAACAGGAAGTCAACTGAGACACTGGAGGTATTCTGAGCATAAGAAACCTCAAAGCCCACCCGCCTCTTCCACACTTCCTCTAATAAGGCCATACCCACTCCAACAAAGTCACATCTCCTAATAGTGCCACTCCCTATGAGGTGGGGAGGCAGTTACATTCGAACCACGGCAAGTGGGTCTGGATGTCCAGAGTGAGCAGTAGGGAGGCCAGTGTGATTCACAGTGAGTGAGGGGTGAACAACTGGAAATGAGGATGAACACAAGGAGACCAAGGACACAGGGACACACAGAGTTCAAGTGAGGATGGGGACTTGGGGTCTAAGGGAGGATATTTTGTGTGGGCACAGAGGACTCTGAGTCTAGGAATTCCTAGACCTGACTTGCATTTGGACATGACTTCTCTGACCTCCATACTGATGGTTTACAGAGTCATGGGCAGAGGTGATGGGAGGTGATGATGACTTGGACAGGAAGGAAGGGAGGGAAGACGGAATTCACTGATAGACTTAAAGACAGCCCTGAGATTTTGTGGATGCCTAAGAACCAATGCATCAACTTGATTTACTCTAGACTAGACTCTTGCTTAGTAGTGTGGCTGGTCATCTAGACATCCGCTTCTTCTGTTAAACATTGATGCTCTTTAGCCTCTGGTCCTTTCATCTCTGCATCTTCGTCTCCCCAACAGGGACACTTCTAAAGAGAAGATTGTGTAACAAAGCTGAAAGAACTGTGTCACTGGAACCTGAGCAGTGTTCACCCTCTGAGAAGGTCACAGGTCTACACAGGCTGGGGAGAATGAGGAGCACCAGGCAAGGACCACGAATGGGGATAATAGAGTGACAGTAGCCATTGGAAGAGAGTCAGGGGCAGAGTTTGGGACGTGCTAAGAGACTCTGTAGATGGAAATTTCCCTGCATAACTTTGAAGAGCCATTGTGAAAGGGTAGAGTCTGTGATTCAGAGCCTTGGGAAGTAAAGGAAATTGACGGAGGTTGTATTCAGCGTAGTAAAGTGATTGGGGAGGACCTCAGGAAATGTTTGGTTTCTAACTGTTGTCCCTCTAGAGAAGGTCTCTGGGGGAATCACTAGTGCTGTGGTGTCTTCCTTCTGGACCTTATTTGTCTTCGCTTGTCATGGTTAAAACGGTGTTGTTACTAATGTCCCAAATGGGCCATGTCCCTTGCTGGTCAATGCAAGTCATTGCTGCCCTCCTTCTTCAAAGTTTGTAAATGATCTTAAGGTACAATGGTAGTGCGTCTGACTCCAAAGTTTGTAAATGGGCCACCGTGTCCTTTTAGCCGGTCTGTCATTAACTCTGCAAAGATTAGGAGTTATTGTGCTCGAATTTTCTGCCTCAACTGTATCCACTTAAAAAGTCTGATTCCTTCCATCCGTCTGTCCATCCCTCGCTCCTTCCTTTCTCTGTGAGTTCTACTGTGGGTTTTTTTTTAAAAAATTATTATTGCAAAAGAAATAGATATCACATACAGAAAGCAATCGGTTCTTTAAGCTTTTCTTTGGGATTTTCATTCCTTATGAATACCAGCAGGGCAGTTTGGGAGCAGCTCAGTGGAAAGCGCTGCTGAACTCAAAAGCATCCTCAGCAGCTTGGCTGAAGAGAGCGCTTCCCTGGATGAGGCTTGATGCTGCTAGGGCAGCTCTTTTTTTTTTTTCTGCACAAACATCCCAGCCCCCTCATTTCCCTCTACCTTTTAAACGTGTTTAATAGCGACACCTGGAATTACATGGCTTTTGCTCACTAGAAAGCACAGCCTTGAGAGGCTTTGTTGAGGACACGCATGTTCTCCTCTTAGCTGGTTCAGTCTGATTGGAGTGCTAACTCGTTTATGTAAAAATTTGCAGTCTGTTCTTGCACTGATTTTTACAAGATTCACTGTAGATTTCTGAGTACTCCCGGGTGGTATGCTTAAAACCATTTGGTCAGAGTAGGAGGAATTAAGTAGTTAATAAAACCTATTGCATGCTGCATAGCCTCTGATACCTAGTCCTCTCAAACTCATTATGTTTTATGGGTAATATACATGAAAATTACCCGTTCCCATAAATGCTAGGGAAAGAAATAATGTTTGTGGTCCATCAGTCTGTGTCATGCATCACCAATGACTCATGCTTCTCACTAGAGCCTTCTGTAAGGCTCGCCTTGTTCCCACCTTCCTAATGTTCCAGTCAGACAGATGGAGCAAGTGGAACTCTTGAGAGGCTAAAGACGTGTCCAGGATTTTAGAGCTGTTCCCTTGGGACCTTGGTGATTTCAGGTAAATATTTAAATGTCATCTTGGGGTTAAGACTAGAAAAAAAAACACTCACCTTTAGTAAAACAAGTTCAATTTTTAAATTGTAGAGACAGAAACAGTCTCTGTCCAGACTGTTTTTTTTTTTTTTTTTTTTATAGCTCTTCAGCAAGTTGACTTCTCTTTTTAAAGGACCCAGCCAGCCAGTTGCCCAGGGATTGACAGACATCCTACCAAGCACAGGTTTGAATGTGGACAGGGGATGACAAGAAAACCCACTGGTTTGGCTGACGGGGGCGACAGCTTGGTAATGGAGTTTGGAAAGTGTACATATGAATTAAGCACCTTTCATTTCCTTTGCTGCAAAAACATCAATTAAAGTTGAGTAATCCATGGCTTTCTCCCATTTTCAGTCAGAAGAAAACCAGCACAAATTGTCTGGAGTGTCTCTTCCCCTGGGCTCTGATCATTAATCCTCTTTAGCCCTTCCCAGCTTGCCCGCCCCTGCTAAGCCAGTACCCACACACTCTCAGTTCGTCACCCTGTGCACATTTACTCGGTGATTTGTTCAGCCCCTGGTATAATGAAGATATGCATTGTGTTTTGGAAGTTGGTTCTGTTAAGAAGGTGCCCCATCTGTTCTGCTTAAGGCAAGAGAAGGGCTTTTTCAGAGCCCTTTTACAGGTTGGTCAATTGACTTTGACCTCACACTTGGTCCCTAGCCAGTGCTGCCCCGTGTTTTAGCCAAACAGATGTGTCTTTGCCAGTCCGCCATCTGATACAAGCCAGACAAAGCCTCATTTGTCTTCGTCAGCTCCCCCGGAACCCAGACTCTGTTGTTGAAATGGTCCAGGAAAAGCTATGTTCCAAGAATGGATCTCAGGATGGACCCTTCCATCATCCAGGAGCCCAGTGTTCTGATAGCATAGGTGATTCGGGGCCAGCCCAACAGGAACCTGGCTGTCTGGGGTAAGGAGGTCTCAGGAGGTCACCTAGCTTTACCTTTGTTTCTTGGCTGAGATACTCCCAAAGCTCATGGAACACTTTTTGTTTCCTACGGTAACAGTAGTGGGTCATACCCTCTGCCTGGGGGAAGTGATGGTCAACTGGCAAATCTGCCACCATGCCAGTGAATTTTCCAGGCAATCAGGGTTCAGCCTGCCAGGCATTATCAGCTCCATTTCCCAGATGAAGAAGCTGAGGCACAGAGCTGTTTAACATGGTTATACTGGTTGGTAGAATCCAAGTTTCTACCTGGCTGTGAATGGTTCCAAGGACAAATCTTTCCTTAGTTTTTTTTTTCTTTTTAATTGTGCAATATTTCAAGTACACAACGAAACATCTTTCTCACCATATATGTTTCGTGTATAATCAAACCCTTCCTTCAATGTCTTCTCTCTTTCCTAAGAGGCGGTGGCATCTTGATGAAGGCATGCATCATCATCATCCCACATGAGATTTCACTCTCATGTCAGGTGAGTGTAGCCGTGGCTGTGTGGCTGCATTGTTCTGCATTTACATTTTCTATTTAATTGGCATCGACTTGCGGTTTTCTTTCCTTCTGTGAATTGTATTTGACTCAGTGCTGATATCTCATGCACTATCCGTGTTGCTAGTGTAGTTCTGTTTCATTTGGGACTGCTGAATTTTTTTTTTATCACTCTTATTATTTGATAAGCCCAGTTTCTTCATCCGCTCTCTGGTTGATGTGCATTTTGGTCACTTCCAACTTTGCAGCATTACAAACAGCGATGCTCTGACATTCGTTATTGTGTCTCCGTATAAACGTTTAGGATTTTCCCCCAGGAGCCAGGCTTCTGGGTCATTGAGCATGGGCCTTTTCAAGTTGTTGGCTATTTCTGGATCGGGAAGCAAAAGATCTGGGACAACCCAGCTCTGAGAAGCTTGTTTTCTCTCTGCGTGCTCTTTGGTGCCTGGTATGTTTAGACGTATACATTTTTCAGAACCGATGATGTAAAATGCTGTTTTCCCCAACCCATTTCTTATTTTCATAATCAATTCAGGAAAAGAGAGGTAAAGGTCAAGGGGGCTCTTGGTTGGCCCTGATTTACTCTCTTAGGAAGGAGAAAGATGAGCACTGGGTATAGCCTGGGGTGTCCAGTTATGTGGAATTTTATTCTGTGTCTTGGATGTTTGAGATATGGCATCCATCACTGAGAACCACCCTTTCTTTCCTCAGAAAAACAAAGCCCTATTATGTGTCCTGCCCACTTGGGTGGGAATCAGCCTGGGTGCCAAGACTTAGGGGGTGTTTATGATCTGTCAGTCAGATGTACCAACATACAACATGTGTGGAATTTGACGAATGGGTGCTATGTGGGTTCTAGTCTGATAGAGAGGTTGAGAGGTGCCCTGCCTTTGGAGCCCACACTGGTGGCTCCGCCTAGGGTGTTGTCCTCTGCCATACTCAGCTGAAATCCTGTTTTCTCTGGAGCAGTTAATCTGGAGGTACAGTTGTGCAAGGCTGGACGGCAGGATTTGCATCCCGTGCTTTGAGAACTAGCGGAGTAGATTTCTGGTTTCTACGGGGTGGGTTGGAGGTGCAATGTGGGAAGATTTTCAAGCATAGGAAGGTCTTTTACAGCACTGGGTGTTGTTGCATCCCAATAGTACAAAGTATTGTGGGAAACAATCCACTATTCTGGAACAGAATCCAACTTTTCTGTCCCTCTGTGTGTGCTCAGAGCTATCCTTAACTCCCTGAGGTGAATCCTGTTGTCTGTGATCAAGAATGCCTTCATTCCTCTTGCTATCTACTTGCCGATGCTTCGTGCAACTATATTGAACCCTCTCTCAAGCATTCTGCAAAAGAAGCACTGTCAGTTGGGGTTTAGATATGAAAACACCCAAGCAGGGCTGACTGCCCAGGACTATCTGGCTGCAGAGCCTATCACATGAAACCTGCCTCCTTCCATCTCTGGACGCTCAACTGTCCATCACCAGAGCTATATCACCTCTATATCTATCTATCTATCTATCTATCTATCTATCTATCTATCTATCTATCCTCGTCTGTCTGTCTGTCTATCTATCTATCTATCTATCTATCTATCTATCTATCTATCTGTGACACACACGCACACATCACTTTTCACATCTTGGAACTGTTTGTTTATTTACTTCTGTTGTTCACAAGAAGCATAGCCATTACATAAAAACCAAGGACTGTCCTCCTTCCTCATGGCATCTCTAGCCCCAAGCAGAGCTGATACTCCGAGAGGGATTATGAGTAAAAAAGTGCATCCGACTAACCTACTATGGATTTTGTGGGGGAGACAACCTACTAGACTTCTGCCTGCTTAACAATGCTTCTCAATACTACTTTGCATGTCCCGTTTCATCCAGTAGTCACACGTTATGACATCTCATGACTCAGAATCAGAAGCTCTATCTAAAGCATGCTTTCCCAAGAGTCCTTGCACATTGAAAACCTTTCCACTGTCGAGTCAAATATGCTACAATATCTGTGCCCTGGGCCCACACAACCAAGAAAGTTCCAGGATTTCTTTAGGTAAATGGCAAGGCTTGTGTCAGGGACAGACAGAAGCCAAGTGAAGAGATGAGATGCCTTTGCCATCATGCACTGCCTGCCTTCTACCGTGTGGCGGAGTCAGCCTTTGCCAAGAGTCAGTCATAGAGCCAAGTAGCCTCGGCTGTTCACCTGCGAGGAACTAGAGGCCAAATGGCTTTTCTGCGGCCTTTGGAAGATGTCTGTCACTTGGTAGCAATTCCCAGTCATTCATTTTAGCTTAGATCTTCTGCCCTTGTATCCTTTCCCATAGCTTCTCCATTCTTGTTCTCTCAGGCTAACATTTCATGACTGTTGCGTTTATAAAAACGTCAACACCAAACCCCACAGCCTTTGAGCCACTCAGTGAACTCTTCTTCACTTAAATGAAGCATTTCATGACTTTTGTTTAGCATATTCAAATTGCTCTTGCAATTTGGGGTTATTGCTAAGTAAAGTTAGAGTGTTTTGTTGCAAGGAGGGCTGCTTGTTGGCTCACCTGAGACCTAATTGTGATGCTTCCTAAGGCTTCTCATGTCTCACTTGGGAGTCCTTTCGGTGTGGACTCCCTTGTATGGCCCAACACCGTTGCTTAGATCCACCAAATGTGTTTTAGCAGTTCTGAGGAAACCCCAGGGATAGCCTTGGCCCTTGGGTTATCTCAGGTCCTTTGCCCAAGCTCTGACCAGATTGGTGCAGGAAAACACATCCTTCTGCCCCCAGTGGACCTCTGGTGCATGAGGCCGATTTTTCCAGAATCGGTCTCTGATATTTTCTTGAGCACTAGGTTTGAGGCCCAAGTGGGAGGAGACATAGATGGAGAAGAGAATGAGTGAGGCCTTTGAGAGGCCTAAACAAGTCACAAGGTTTCCTCAAAGCTAGGGATGAGAATTGCTTTCTGTTAGTTTAATGAAAACGACGCAAAGGAACCGGTGGCAAGACCAAATAATCCCTGCTCTCTAAAAGAATTCATCAGTAGGTTAGGTGTTCTTTAAAATTCTAACAAGCTTTCAACAGTTGTTCTATTTGCTGGGCTCAAAGGAACACAAAACACTGAGAGCAGGAGTGGGCCCCAAGGCGGGCACGGAGTCTAAGGCAGCTCTCTCCAGGGCTGTGTTCAGCTTCCCTCTGGATTCCGAGAGTCTACTCAACTCGGGAGGTCATCTTCGGGTTTTCAGCACTGCAGGGGAAGATTTAGATCTAAATAATAATAAAAAGCAACTGCTTTTTATTGGACTTTTATTTTGTAAGTGGATGGAAACATTTCATATCCACATTAGGTTTTGTAACCCAATCCAGGGACTTGCTGAGTCCCGGAGGGGCTGTTGCACTGCCTGGGAGTTCCCTGGTATTTGTATCTTTCCTCCAAGGCAGAAAGGGAGATGCTTTTAGTGCAGCCGCAGTAACATGTTTTATTTGAGAGAATTCACCCTCAAGAAGAGGCACACATATTCACGGGGCCTGCGGATGAACACACAGTCTTTTCTACCAGATACCTTGTAAAATTACAGTTTTAGATTGGAAGGGGCCCAGGAGATTTTCTAGTCTAACATTGGCATGCGGTATATGAAGGAGCTTCTGCTACATAGGTTAAGTGCCTTAGCCAAGGTCACATGAATCTAGTGGAAGGGAGCAGGCTACAATTCAGCTTCCTCGACTCAGGTCTAATTTTCTCTCGGCTACAGCACATTGCTTCCCAAATAAGATAATGTATATGAAATCGCCTTGAAAACTAGAATGCATTACACAAGTATCGGGTATATATAGAGAGAATGATAATGAGCTAGCTTTCTTTGGAGGCCGGTGTGACCTGCTGAGGTCTCTGTCTGAATAAAGAATATTCATGTTTCATGAATCACGAACCCTATTTCTAATTAGGTTTCTGAGTATGGCCTCCAGAAAATGAGCATCAAAGGTGCCAAACCAAAATACATTCTTTATTCAAGTACGTTGGTGAACAGTTGACCCTCCATATTAGAAGGCTTTGTATTCATGGACGCGACCAACCATGAACTGAAAATATTAAAAAAAAATTAAATTTAGCCTGTATTGGATATGGATAGGTTTCCCCTTGACATTATTTCTTAAACAAAGCAATAAAGGTTTACATTATGGTAGGTATTCTAAGTAACCTAAAGGAGATTGAAAATATACAGGAAGCCGTGTGGAGCAAACGCTGCAGCATTTTCTATCAGTGGGTTGGCATCCACAGGTTTGGATATTCACAGGGAGAGCCAGAGACAATCGTCCTCATACCTGGAGAATGGCTCTCCTCCCCCAACCCTCCTCTAGTGTCTGGGGTTAGTTACTGCATTCAAACCAACAGGCTACATCCCTGGTGTGCACAGACCATCATACTAAGTCATTAGTTTGAACGAACTGATCTAATTCTTGATATCACTACCTGTTTTCAAGGTCAATTAGATGTTTTCCATATCAACAGAAATAGTTTACTTATCTAAAGGCTTGGAAGTTGTTAAAAAAAAACAACTTTAATGTAGTTTTGTGATTTGAACGGCAATGTTCAGAGTTTGGTTATTATGTTGCTTTTAGTATATTTGAAGCACATAAAATTGCTTAAAACTAATTGAAATGTTATAATTACAAAAAGATACACTCTCTTAGAGATAGAAGGGCTATTCATTTAATTAACAAATGATTCATCAAAAGAATTAATTGCTGTTTAAAATACTGTTGATTATTTAATATTATTGCAAATTACTTGAGAAATTAAAGTTTTATTTTTGCACTATTAATAGATTAATTTACTAAATCATATCTTAATTATGAATAATTTATCAGTAGTTCTATGTTGCTCTCTCTGGTGTGTGTGTGTGTGTGCTTCATCCTTACCCATGGTAATATCTATGTCTTCTTGGAAGAACATGACGGATCTTTACTATTCTAGTTTATCTATGGTCCACGATAATGTGTAAAATATTGGTGAGCAGACCCAGGCCTCACAGTCTGGAGACTCTTCATAATCTTGGCTAAGTGCTCTGGATGGAGGAAAACAAGCAGATTGGGAAGAGTCTAAACTGTAGATCCTACTTCCTGTTCATTCAGGTGCTAGCAAGTAGGAACCTTCCTCTTGTTCCTTTCCAGTCTGTGAGAAACAAGTCAGCTTTCTTCACCCTTCCCGATCCTTCACCTGTCCTCCACACCCCATTGTCAAGACACATCTCCCCAACACACACGCACACACACACCACACACATCATCACATACACACACAGACACACGCACACATCACATACACACACACAGACACAGACACACACATACAACACACACACCCACTCCACATAGACACACACACACATCCCATACACACACACAGACACACACACATCACTTACACACACATAGACATAGGTACACATAGACACACACACATAAACACACATATCCCCTCCACACAGACACAGATACACACACACAGACACATACAAAGACACACACATCCCCCCCACATAGACAGACACACACACATCCCTATACACACACCCCAGAGAGAGCACACACAGAGACACACACATATCCCCTGCAGACGTGCACACACACATCCCACACACACACACACACACAGAGCCGCACAGCCATCCTGAAGGTTGACCGGTAGGAACCGGGTCTTGGACAAGGGGAACAGGCTGGGGCTGGCTGTATCTGCTATTGTATGGTGTGGCTCAGCAGGACAGACTTTCCTGTAGGCTGACTTCTTTGAGGGCAATGTTTTTTAAAAATGAAATTGTCAAATAACAGAGGAGTGGAAATTTAGCTTCAAATAAAAATGTTTTCAGTTTTAAGTATAAAGCAAATACTATTTGAACGCCCTGACATGTAGCCTGTTTCACTGTCAGGTGAATGATATGACTAGCCTCATGATCTCAAGGAAAGGCTTCAGTCCTATTCTTACGCAGAAGAGCTGGGTAGTCATTTCTTTGTTGCCTTCCCTTGCCCTGCACCATCTTCTGGTGGCAGACCTCTTTCTTGCCGATGTGATGGACCTGTGACCCAGAAGAGACCATCATAGCCATTTAGATCTCGTCCCAAGAGGAGTTCAGAGACAGACAAGCCTGGCAACCAGAGTCCTTCCCTTTGTGAGCTGTAAGGGAAGGGACTCCTGCAGTTAAGGAAAGAGCCTAGCAGGGAATGCAGGTTAAGGGGCAAGGCCACCAGAGACAAATGCAGGGATCCACGATTAAGGATGTCCTAAAGTGCTGTCCCAGAGGCCACTCGTACTCACGGCCTTTCCACCGGCCTGGGATTTTCTCTCATTTCTGGTGTAAGTTAACTGGAACTATTACTTGCAGTTTGAAGAACCTCAGATAACAAGAAACGACTCTGGGGGTTTGAGTGGGAAGATGCCTCACCGCGGTAGTGGTTACGATGCAGAAATCCTATCCTTAATTAGCCTGAGCACAGGAGCCATGTGTGGGCTCACAGAACAGCGCTATGGCTTTCTCACAGACTCGGGCTCAACACTCAGACAGCATCTTCAGAATCCCATTCTCCTCTGACCCACTGCTTTTCCTTGCTGAATTAATTTGGATCTCAGGTGGCGTTCTGTTCATGTGATAAATATCCCCGGCTTCTGTTCACTCCATCCATCTGGGGCAGGCAGGCTTGATACTTAGTTTTCACGATGCAGAAAGACCCCTCCCATCAGTATCACTGCACTTGCGTGTGCATGCACACACACTCACATATGCACATGCGCGCACACACACGCCACCTCCAGGGTGACTAACTTAGGTTAGGTCCAGGCACTCCTCTTGGTGACTTGGAGCCTGAGCTACATTCAAACTGCATGCATAGGATTGTTACCAGGGATCTGGAAGGAAAACCCACCCTTTCTGTGCTGTGACTGTCATAGATGAAGTGAGGGACACAGGGACACAGATGAGGAAGCCGATGTGACGGGAAGGAATGCCAGGAACTTTACCCAGTAGAAAGTCGTAGGGTCCCATCTGGGAAGGGTGTACTCATGTGTCTGCCATGCTCCTATGCGAACACCAAGACAAAGCCCAACTCATCAACTGGGTTGGTGGTGATATCCTAGAGGGAATGGGTGTGGCAGCCCGCATGCTGTACAACACAGGGTGGAACTAGCAAAGGGGACAATAGGGGAACAGCCCCACCTACCACCCTACATGTACTGAGCACGCGTGAACTCCTCCTGCAGGCTGTTTGTTGTTTTTGTTTACTGGGCTCCTCTCTGCCTTGCCTTGGCCACCGTGAGAAGGGACGAATGAACTGTAGACACCTTGCCAGGATCTCTTTGCATGGCACAGGTACGTGGCTGCTACCCGGGATTTAGGGCCTCAGACTGATCAGGTGTGAAAAACAGGGCTGATGAGCCACGTGTGTTCATTCATTCTGGGAACTCCAATTACTGGAATTCCTTTCTGCCGCTCTCTGCCCTGGGATGACGGTACTGAAAATGTCTAGAAAATATCTTCGGGGAGCTGGGTATCATTTTGGACTAGCTCTCTCACTTCACCCCAGAAATGGGTAGGGCATGAAATTCCAGTGGGTTAGAGGGCAAGAGAGATGCCTGGCTTCTGAAAAACTGTCATTTGGGGAGATGGTGTAGACATCACCCCAAGGCTTCACAAGGGGCTTGCGGCTGCTGGCAGGACCCTAAAGCAAAAGGGATTCAGAGGCAGGTCTAGTTAGCTGTGGAAGTCCTTGGCAAGGCCATAAATCCATCTCAGCTGAGAAAACTGTTTACTTACAGAGCCAAACCAAGCAAGTCGGCCTTAATAGACTAGAGCTGGCTGGCTGCTCCCATTCCTAAACTTGGTCTTGTCCTCAAAACACTGATTTAAGGCACCTTAGATTTCCAACTCTCCTCTCAAAACCTGCGCAAGGAGGAAGGAGGCTTAACCTTGGCTTTAGGCAGGAAAAGCCAGAGGGAAGGGGGAGCTGGCAGGTCATGGAGGTGCAGTACTGGCCCCAGATTCCATCTTCCTGTAAGGCAGAGGATCTCAACCTTCCTCGTGCTGCGACCCTTTAATACATTTTCTCATGTTGTCGTGACCCCCAACCATAAAATTATTTCATTACTACTCCATAACTGTGATTTTGCTTCTGTTATAAATCGCAACGTAAATATCTGTTTCCCAATGGAATTAGACAATCCCTGTGAAAAGATCCTTTGACCTGAAGGGGTCGTAACCCACTTCAGGTTACAAAAAGGTTGAGAACCTTTTCTGAGAATGGTCTAGGGTATGGGATGTTGCCCTGGGACTTAAAGATGACGATGAGGAGCTGGTACCTACTGCAGGTACAGTGTGGAAAGCACACTGGTGAGCTCTGGGGACACAGCTAGACAACAAACAGCAAGAGCCCCCAAGACTTACGGAATGTCCCTCCTCCCCGGGATGGGTGCATCCAGCCCAGGACTTGGGGCTGAGATTCATAGACACAGCTCAGAAAATGCTGCTCCAAGCTAGTCCTCGGCAGAGGGGGGAAGAGTTTGACTTAGGTTTTCAGGATGGAAAGAGGAAAATTGGCTAATAAATCACTCAGTACTCACTGACAGCCTACTTGGGGGAAGGGGCACCGAGGAAGGACTAGTGAGAGAATTTGGAGCCGAAAACGCACCCTTTAATTCTATTAGACCCGCGACTCTTCAGCCGCCTGCCCAGACCCAGCTGAGGCCCACCCAAGCCGGCAGGAAGGGAGGAGGAGGGGCGGGATACAAAGGTGTGGGTTTTCACCTGCCGTGTAGGGGAGGATTCTGGATAGGGTGAACCCTGGGCATGGGCTGTATGCAGATTATGATGCATAAATTCTACTCAGGCCTGGGACCCGGATCTATTAAGGAGCACACTTAATCTATTAAGGGGCTACTGTCACACTTTGTTGCTGTTCTAACAACACTTAATCTGGCTTTGAAATCCCACTTCCCAATGACAGGAAGTCAGGGTGGGTTAGAGTTAGTTCCCATCCTACCTCATCTTGGGAAGTTAGGGAAATGTGTGGGAAACTTGATCTCCTAAGACAAGGGCCCCACCCACCATGGTTTTAGGGTCACTGTGGAGGAAATGTTTGGCCCACTGCTTACTCTTCCATGGAAGGTCCTGGCTGAAGCCTCGTTGAGCTAGGCATGCTGTCTGTTCTAATTCTCCACAGGTGGCATCCTGATAGGATGTCACTGGCCCCTGGATGCTCTGTGTGGGTGTCAGGGGTGGGGTGGGTGGGTGCTCTGTGTGTGTGGGGAGTGGGTGCTTTGTGTGGAGGGAGGGAGAGGATGCTCTGGGGGGGGAGTGTTCTCCGTGGGAGAGGTACTGGGAGCTCTGTGTAAAGCGGGAAAGGATGCCCTAGGGGGGAGTGAGTGCTCTGTAGGGGGCAGTGAGTGTTCTGTGGAGGGACATTGGGTGTTGTGCATGTTGGGGAAACTGGATGCTGTCTGTGGCGGTGGTGGTGGGAGGCACAAGTCCATAGCACTCAGATATGGCTAGCTCTTCCTTTTCTCTGGTCTCGAGGAAGACTCATGCCTATTCTGGAGTAAGTTGTTCCCCCTTAGCTTTCCTTGGTTGCCCTACTATTCCAGGTGGGGTTTGTTCTGGGGTAAATGGGCATATGTGTGTGCGCACGTTCTTCTGGGCACTTGCAAGTGGGCACTTCGACTCCTAGCTATAGCTCCAAACTGTGGCGCTAGAATGAAGGAGTCCGGATGTCCTATACAAAGACCTTGAGTTAGGAAAGGGACAAATATCTCTCTCTTTTTTTTTTTCTCAGTCCCACTGAAACCAAACAAAGGCAAATGACTTTCCCAATGAACATTTAAGGTTTGGGAAAAGTGGCTCTTTTTGTATCTGCCTAGTTGTGTCAAAGCAAAGAAGCCTGGAGAAGTGAGATCAGTGTCCTGATAACACACATAGACACACACCCCGCACACACATATACACACTACACACACAGACACACATACTACATACATACACATACCCCACATACACACATACACAGACACACACTCAGACATACACACACATACACAGACACACACCCAGACATACACACACATACACAGACACACACACTCACATACACACACACAGACACACACCCAGACATACAGACACAGACACACACTCAGACATACACACATACACACACACACTCAGACATACACACATACACACACACACACACACTCAGACATACACACATACACAGACACACACTCAGACATACACACATACACAGACACACACTCAGACATACACACATACACAGACACACACTCAGACATACACACAGACACACACACTCACATAAACAAAGATAAAAAGCCAGACCTACAAAGACGAAAAGCAGACCTGACAGATTCTGCTCATCTCAACCAGGAAACAATAACAGGGTCCCTCAGAGGAATTCCTTTGAGGAAAGGGCTTACGGCTCTCTTGGCCTGACCTAGGGAATGGTGGCGCCTGCAAGCAAGAGATCCAAACTCTGAGGTAAGTGGCACGTACTGAGGGAGATCCTCCTCCACACAGGGAGATCCTCCTCCACACTCAGGGATTCCAGCGACTCTGCTTGAACCAGCTGTGCGTCCTGGAGAAACAGTGGCACAGACAATGAGTAGGCGTTGTGCCTGCGGGACTCAGACAGAGCCTTTAAGGACATCTTCTCCAGCCTGGGCTGCAGCAGCTGAGGCTGAAGTAGGAAGAGGCGGGTGGGTGGTCTCACTCAGCTGAGGAGCTTGCAGCCTGCAAGCAGACAGCAACCCCCAAACATTGTTACTGTTTCCACAAGCCCCTGGCTCCTTTTCTGCCTGGAGGGTGGTGCTTAATGAAGGGGGTCCCCCAGGAGAAACTGGTTCTGGCATGCTGGGTTTTGTAGACCCACAGGGACCTTCCTGGGGTTTTGGTTCATCAGCAGGCTGTGGTAGGGTGACAGATCCTTAGGAACCAGGCAAAGATAAGGCGTCTGCCTGGATCTGGGTGGCAGTTGGAGCCGTGGAGCTTTGAGGAGCGCAGGTGACAACGATTGCTCATTTGCAACAGTTGCTTTTAATTACCGCATGGACCTGGCATCTCATTCTCAGGGACACTGAATACCAACAATCCTTTGCTGCCCTGAATCAGGCAAATGTGAAGCTATAGCATGCGCAAACAGGCAATGCAAATGGCATCTCTGGAGGGTTTCTCCCTAGATTGCTAGCTGTCTCTGAATTATGTAGCACATTTGGTATTGGGCGAAGCAGGTGATACAAACTCTGCATTAGTCTAGTCCGAAGAGCAAAACAGGAAACATCCAGATGAGGAATACGAAAGCTGAGGAGATGGTTAGTCAGTGAAGAGCTTGCAGGCATGTGGACTGAATTCGAACCCCAGCACTCATAGGAAAACCAAATGTGGCCGGGCGGTGGTGACGCACACCTTTAATCCCAGCACTCTGGAGGTGGAAGCAGGCGGATCTCTGTGAGTCTGAGGCCAGCCTGGTCTACAGGGTGAGCACTAGGACTGTCTCCATAGCTACTAAGAAACCCTGTCTCGAAAAAAAACCAAATAATAAATGAATAGATAAATAAATAAACGGGGAGGTGGGGACTGAAGGATCCTGGGTCTCATTGGTTAGCCAGTCTAGCCAAATGGGTGAGCTCCAGGCCCTGATAGAAAAAATAAAGTGGGGCTTGAGATTGGGGCTCTTCTTGCATTACAAACTTGTGCTGGGCTCATTTTCAAAATAACAATGATTATAATAATACAATGAGGTGGGGAATGATTGAGGATGACATCCAACATTGATCTCTGTGCCTACATGTACACATATACAACCTCCCCCCATCCACACACACGACGGGGCGGGGGGGTTACTCCCTAGTATAAAACTATTGAATTTCATGTGAAGCTGAGAAGCTTATTTAGAATATAACTAAGTCTTCCCTCCAAAGTCTGAGTTGTCTTTTGTCATCACTGTTGTCGCCACCATTATCAAAACTGCCAATCATATCAGAAAGCAGGGGTGGGGGGTGTGATTATTTAGGCCATGGAAGCCTTTCCCTGGAGGACTGTGAGTCCTCCCAGTCTTTGCTAGGAATGGCTTCCAAAGTGCCTGATCTGGAGCCCTGCCACTCCCTGGGGAAGATGGCTAGATCTGATCATGGGGACAAGCTTCCTTTTATTATCCTTCTCCAACTTTCTTTTCTAAATGTCATCCTAGCAATCATTAATCACAGTGAATAAGAAGTTATAATTAATAGAGGCCCAAATCATTCAAGTGGAAGATTATTCTTTTGAATTCTTGTATTTTTCTTGGAAGATGTCCTCGAGTTAATTATTTAGTATTTGGGATGTTTTTTTTTTTCCTGAACTCCAGTCTTGTATCTGAAATGAACAAATTGATCACAGTCGTGTGGGGGATGAGGAGATGATGTCTAAATGTATGCAGGGGACGGACGAGAAAATTCTCAACAAGGCTGGGGGCTCTGCTGCTCCCTCTGCTGGCGTTTCAGATGAGAAACAAGCTGCTAGACCCAGCTGAGCACCACCCAGGAAAGCTCTGTCAGTCTCCCACCCCACCCCGACACACCCCACAGAGTCCAAAGCCTGTGGCCAGATTCCAGGAAGATGGGCTGAGCCTTGGAGGACCCCAGTGGGCAGGTAGGCAGGGGTTGGTGGCTGCAAGGTCCCTGAACCCTGCCATCATTTCTTTTAGATGGAGCTTTTCTGTACTTCCAGTCACACTGGAAACATAGAACATTTTCAGTTCTATACCGAGCTAGAGGAGGACACTGTTCAAACACGAGACAGGAGAGTGCTGATTTGAGACCATTTGAGTCTTTGGACGGACTCTTAAATGGGAAGGAAGACCGGGTGGGAGTGTCTCCAGTCACACTGGCTTTGCCTGTGCCACCCAGGCAGTTTCTCTCTCGCGGGTATGAGGATCATATTCCCAACTACAGCTCATATTTATACCCCGATTCCCTTGTTGGACTTGCTGGTATCAGTTGTTTTTAAAAGAGGACATCCCCATGTGTTTTTCCCAGGCTCAGCAGCTTCCGGAGGAGTTCTGTTACGCTACTGTGCCCTGTGTGGTTCGGTTTGCATCTTTCCAGCATTGGGTTACAATGCGTGGACCACATTTCTGCTGACCTCAGTTCCCTGGTCTTGGGGATGTCCTGCATCAGGGCAGCTCCTGTGTCAAGTGGAAGTCCTGAGCTCTCCAGGGACGAGGATGGCAGGGTAGTGCTTAAATTCCCGTCCCAGGGCCTCAAAGTCATTCATTCATGCATTACCCCACCAGACATTAACATAATTAGACATCCATTCCCATAAGAGCAATGCACTACAAGATGGGAGTGTTATTTTCAAGGAAAATATTTATAGTTCTAGGTCTTTCCACATTGTAGTCAAATGTCGGCTAAAATGACCTCAATTCTCCTCCCTCTATCTACTTTTATTTTTAACAACCCTGCGGTTTCCTCCTTAGAGGCGATTCTGCCCTTAAATTTCGACTAGTATTCTGGCCAATAACAATGGCAGGAATGGTGACGTGCAGTCTGGAGACTGAGCACTTCAGCACCCAGCAAAATGCTGCTCTCTGTTGGAAGAACAGAAGCCACTTGGAGACAGACCCAGTCTTCCCTGATGGTTATCTTCCAACCTGATGTTCTCCAGTCAATATAAGTATAGCTGTCTACCCAACTTCTGCTGACTGCTGAAGAGACACCAGTGAGCCCAGCTGACAACAATTGTCCCCGGTAACTCATGATCAGTGAGCCCAGGTGGTAGTGGGGACACGGTGCTGTTGCTCAGAGCCAGCTTAGGGGGATGGAGAGGCACTCCTGGTTTTGCCCAAAGTGGAGCCCAGACTGACTAGCTGGCCAAACACATTATTAAAGGTAGCAAGATGATGCTAAGAAGCCATTTTCAGAGACTTGGAGGAAGGAGAGACAACTTTGGGTGGCAGGAAGGAGGGGAGGCCACATAACAGTGGTGCATTCAGGGCTCCAAGAAGGGAGGACGAGTGACTGGTTGTCCCTCATGACGTTGTCATTACCTCCCAAGCTTGCTGACAAGAGTGTGAGAGGAACCATTGTTACCGGGTCCTCTGTCCTGTTGGCAGGAAAAGTCATATGTTTCATTAGACCATGAAACCTGCTGTTTGCCCCTACGTGTCAAGAAGCCAGAACATCACGGCCATTTCTATTAATCATGGTCGGCTGGTTGTCCTATGTGCCAAAGTAGTTATAGGGGACTCTCAGGGCCATCTGTATAGGCTCATACTACTGATATAGGCTGCATCTGAACTGTACTAGGATGCTAGTCTATAAAGTCAGGGTTTTCCCTGAGTGGTCCACAGGGAAGCCTCTGTCCTGGGTCCTCCAAGTTTCCTATTAAAGGGTCAACGGGCTAAGAATCTGCCCATTTAACAGTCTCTCCTGATAGTGCTTCAAGTATGGAGAAAAGCCCTTTTTAAGAATCCTATCCTAGCCCTGCAGGACCAGCAGGGGGCCTCACGTACAGGCTCTAAGACTAGGGAGCAGCTACAGGGCTCCCTTATTCCTTGACAGGACCCAATTTTCCATACTACATTCCCTCTAGCCCAGTGGCTCCCCCAAATATCTCCAAGCTAGAACTGCTAGAATAGACTTTTCTAAAATGTGTTTCAAGGCTTCAACTCAAACTCACTAAACCAAATTCTCACAGGCTAGGGCCTAGGAATAAACACAATTCTAACAAACACACACAAACCCCAAACAAAAGTCTCCAGTGGTCTTTGGTGCTCAGTCTATTATGGGAATGACTGGGTTGTCCCTCCTCTGCATCCTATATAGGCGACACCCAAAGGTGACCCATTCTTTAGTCAATACTCAAGGATCACTGGCTTTTTTAGTACATTTACTTGGGCTCTGTGCTTAATTTTTCCTTTGAATTTGGGGGCGCTCTGAGTCAACTAATTTTTGAGTCTTGGAAAAGCAGAAAAGAACGATAACCATGAACTCGTAGGAGGCAATCTGAAGCAGTGCACCATCTGCAATGGAATCAGCATAAATCCCCCCAATGGCACCGCGCTGCCAACACCCCTCTCCAAGTCCTTCCTGTCTGCCTCGGTGGAGTGCAGGCCCTGGAGAGCTTCAATTATCCTCCACACATGTGCTTTCAGGGAGCCCAGCAAGAGAAGGCTCTGGAATGCTCAGTAATGAAGTTCCCAGGGTCTCGGAATAAAGGGAAGGGCAGGTAAATGGGAACTCAGCTCTCAGTTCCATTGCGGCTGAGATTGCTAATCATTACCCAATGTTCCGGTTGTGATACTTGCGTTATTGACCTAATTGAAAAATAACTAATGAGGGGTGTCCTATCAGAGACTCATATCACAATTGAATATCCATTCACTCAAAAAAAAAAATGTTTGTCTACCATGTGCGGAACTGTAGTCCAGGACGGTGGCTTCTGTTTCTTTGCTGCTCACAGGAGGGAGAGGGGAGGCAGGAAGGAATGCTAAGAAAGATGGGTTCTCTGGTGGCTCTCTGGTGGATACTCTGTTGCAGAAAAGTAAGGAGCTACTCTGGGAGCACATGGTATTTGATTAGGGCCTAGAGGAAATGGCTCTGGGAGGGAAGCTAACACCAGCCATGAGAAGGACAGGCCTGTAGGTTTGAGAAGGCCTCACTTTTTGTTGTTTAGTTTTAGTACTTATGAGAATGGAGTACTTAAGGTTGTGAAAAGATGCTGATGGCAGGCCTGGAGGCCTGGGTATCCCACTGCCCTCTTCCAGTGTTCAAGAAAGATGCCACCAATAGACCTTGGCAGCATTCAGACTAACTCTGCACCGCCCAGGGGTCCTCTCCCACACCATACTCTACACAGCCACCAACTACTTGGCAATGGCTGATATGGAAAGTGGCTGCTCTCCCTCCCTCCCCTTGAGCAAGGGAATTAACATTTTTAGAGACAATGGCTAGGGGAGAAAGTTTTTTTGTTCCCACTTGAAACTGTGATATAATCAAACATGAACCTTTGGATGATTATCCATCCAGCAAACAGAATCTGGGAAGGACCAGGCAAGAATGAGGAGTGGATGAATCCAGCAGATGTATTAGGAGGCTATTGCAATGATTCAGCTAGAGACCAAGCCTGTAATTGAGGTCGGGTGATGGACACGGCATGCAGAAGGCAGAGGCCACAGACCATGCCAGGGTAGAACTGGCAGGGCCTGGAAGCTCGTGGAATATCTGGGGCTGGGAAGTGGGAGAGGTCAAATGGCAGGAAGTTTGTAGTTTACAGTATGTGATGTCCCAGCGAAGGAAGAGGACTCGAGGAGGCAACAGCCTTCCAAGGGGCATGCGATGAATTTGGTTCCAGGAAACTGGGCGGACAGTGCCCTGCGAGGTGGGCTTGTGCGGGCAAGGGTGGCGTCTTTGGAAGTATGTAACCAAGGTTGAGGGGAAAGAGGAAATGTGTGGTTGGGAATTGTGTCCCTCCCGAGGATGGGAGAGGGAGACAAACCTTCCAAGAGAAGCATGGAGAGGAAAAGGGGAGGGAGAGAAGGGAAGGAGACAAAGGCCTGGAGCAGCCTTTGTGCTGAGTCTTTTATAGGACAAACTGCATGCATTTATCTTCCTGGGTCTAATGGTTTCCAGCTCATTTGAAAACATCCATTTTCATGCACTAAAAGTCTCTGGTGATTATAGTATCCCCTGACCCTGTGCCCCACCCCTAATTAATCAGGTTCAGGACAAGACCTGAAACTCAGTTGCCAGTTGACAAAAATCAGTTGTCGATCACTGAGGACACTGGGGTTTGGTTGATATGCAGACACACGTGCAGAAACATGGTCCATGCAGACACACCAAGGAAGCCCCTCCCTGGTTCAGGAGCTTAGCGCCTTTTCTCTTCATGTTCCAAAGCTGGTCCTGCATTACAGATGATAGAAAAAGGAAGGGACTCCCAGGGCCAGCGTATTTCCTGCCGGATGACCGACTGATGTTACTAAAACAGAATAGTGTCATTGACCCCTTGCTACAGCAGTTCTTTGGGTTGATGATTTGAAGATGAAAGACCCACCCAGGCCTGATCCTCAAACCTGAATATTCCAGGAGTCACAGACACATAGTGCCTCAGGTCCTGTGTGCTTGTCCTCAGGAGCCCCCAAGTCTCACTCAGTATGTAAGTTAAGCCATCTCGGTGGATCCTGAAGCAGGCTGCTCAAAAGGTATCTAGAAAAACTGTAGAGATAAGTGCTGTAGATGTTTCAATGAAGGGACTCTAAAGTGCCATGGTCCCACAGCGGTTGCCTAAATGTCCTTGAGGTCATCTTCCCAGAAATCTGCATCGAGCCCTTCACTATCTGGACTTTTCTTCATCTCTTGCCCTGTGGAAATTCTTGTTCTTCTGTTTCTCTCTCTGCAGCTTCCTCCTCACTTCCGGTTCCCTGTGGAAATGTCATCCTCTGACATTGGCTCGCCAGGGTCTATCTACCTCAGCCTCCTGAATGTTCTTCACCCTGGCTGCTGTCTCCTGTCACAGGACATTCTTTGACATGCAATGCATGGCTGGGGCCCCCTTTTCTAGGCAAGTGACACGCATGTCTCGCTGTGGAAGTCAAGGCTGAATTCCGTGGGCATTAGCTCCACTTACCAGGATTGGCGGAAGCGCAGCCTTTGCCTGTGAATGGTTCTGAGAGACAGCACCTCCTTCACTCCTCCCTGACATCGATCGGCCTAAGAAAGCAACAACATTGAGTAGATGAACCAGGAGACCATGGCAGTAATTCATTCATGGATGCAGTATAGGGACAGGAGCAGCAAAACGCAACCACTGGGGAGACAAAGAAGTCTCAGCCTCGAATGTACTTGCTGCTCTCACAGAGGACCTGGATTCCGTTCCCAGCATCCACGACAGCTCACAGGCACTTTTCATAACTCTGTTCTAGAGAATCCAGCACCCTCTTCTGTCCTCCACAGACACCAGTGTTCATGGTACGCATACATCCACGCAGGCAAAATGCTCATACATAAAAAAAAATTAAGAAAGGAAAGGACCCAACCACAGATCATACTAAAATCCTCACTGGATTAATTCTTATAATAACTGCAAAGTCAAAGTAGGCACAGTTACTATCCCCCTTCGCAGATGGGGAAACTGAGACTCAGGCTCACAGTGCACAGAAATCCCTGAGTACAGGGCTGTTAGGAGCCCCACAGTTTCGAGTGCGTCTGCCTCCACTTGGCTGGGACCTTGGGGGAGCCCAGTTTTCTCTCAACTCTTCTTCCTCGCCTGGGTCGCATGTGGCACCTGTTCCTTATCCCTGCAGCCTCCCTGCCCTCTGCTCCTCTTGTTGCTGGTTTTCTGCAGGAAGAGTCTTGTTTTCCCAGAGATTTCCTCTCTCCAGTTTTTCCTGGGCTTTGCAAAGCAATAATTGCTTGACTACTCGGGAAGCATCATGAAAGCAACTTGAGAAAGTGCCCAGAAGGCATTTTTTTTTTTTCTGGCTCCCCTTTCTATCAGAGGCCTGTGGAGTCCCAGCCACTCCAGCTGTCTCCAGGAGCCTTCATTAAACCAGTATTTTGATGTTAAATCAATGTTTTCTACCCCAGGTTTCCTCTGGGAGAAGTGAGGGAAGAGACTTGGGTCGTGACATCCCCTGTCACACTTCTTCTTCCCTCAGATCTTGTCTCTGCTGCATTAAGCAGGCGAGTCTCAAGCCATGGTGGGACTTGGCCAGAACAGAGGTTAGAATCCATGCCTCCCCCTTGGCCATCAAAAGATTTCCTTTTCCTGGAATATCCAGCGACAGACAGTATGTTGGTTTTGCTTCTTGATCTGTTGCCATTTATAGGCGATTGAAGTTCTGAGCTCCCAGTACCCTAAAGAGACAAACAGCCTCACAGATTGGTCACAGGGGCCAAACACCGCAGCGCTGGCAGGAGGTCCTCTGATCCTGTTTTTTTTTTTTTTTTAATTTATTTATTTATTAAAGATTTCTGTCTCTTCACCACCACCGCCTCCCATTTCCCTCCCCCTCCCCCAATCAAGCCCCCCTCCCTCGTCAGCCCAAAGAGCAATCAGGGTTTTCTGTCCTGTGGGAAGTCCAAGGACCACCCACCTCCATCCAGATCTGATCCTGTTTTATAATGTGTAGTCAAACAACCTCGCTGGGACGCTGGGGTGGCTCTGGCCAGGGTGCTGAAGGACAGAGTTAAAAGGAAGCTATCTTTGACTTCTGCAAAGCACAATCTTGCAGCCCTGCCAAAGCCATGCGGTGGAAGCCTGCTGGGTATTAATAGCAACAGCTAACATTGATGGCGCGTTTACAATGTGCCAGCTGCCATGCTAAGCACAGTTTAATCCTCACCATGACCCCCAGCAAGGAGGTGTTATTAACACTGCAACCCTCTGTAGCTGGGGACCCTAAGACAAAGATGGCCTTGCCTGAGTCACACAGCCAGTGCATGGCTCCTAACGTCAAATCTCACGACCTTACCCACTGCACTCTGCACCTGCCTCTCTGGAGCTTTGGGCTAAGGATCCCCGTGCAGATCAGGTGGCCTAAGGGCACAGTTAAGAGGCTGTTTTGGCTTTGCCATCCATATGGGTTTGTTCCTCTGAGACCTTTGATCTCAGCAGGGTCTTAATGCTGTGGATCCAGAAGCTCTGTTTTCAGTCTGTCTAGGGGATAGGGAGCTGCAGCGGAAATTCCTTTTGCTCTCAGGAGAGCATTCAAGACCCAGCCTGCAGGTGTTAGCATGCTTGACATGGATCGGGTGAGTTAGGTGAAGAGACCTTAATGGCTTCATTTTACAAACAAAGCTATGGGGAGGCCCTTGGTGAGGTTGACGGACTTGCAGGTCTTACCAGTGGGCAGCTGTGGCAACTGGAATAACAATGCTGGCTTCTTGCTTTCTTTCTGCTGTACTGTATATGCTGCTGTCTAGGTATCCCAGATTGGTGATTTTTTTTTTTAAATGCCATTGCCTCACTTTGGCAAACCACAGTAGAGATATTTATCTCTCCTGGGTGCAGGTGAGTTCTGAACCAGCAAGGAACTGACTCAGCATTGAAGATCTGGCTGAGGTTTCTTGTTTAGTAGACTTTATTCTTCTATCTGATAACTCAGACCAGCCAAGGACTAGGGAGCCCTAACTCTAGGTTCTTCTACTATAAGGGCAGGTGGAAAATAGCAGTCATCTTGGATAGAGCTGTCTGTAGCTAGAGAGAAAAGAGAAGCAACCAAAAGAGCAGTGCCCACCTACCCTCCCAGACTCCCAGACTCCCTGACTCCAGCTGCTTGCCAAGATTTGCTGGGTCCTGTGTCTAGTCTCTTTATTCTCACTGTTCACCATAAGCTTGAGTTCTGATCACTGAGGGGAACAGCTTCTACCCACAGCTACACTCGCCTTTTCCGTGAACTTCCCCAGGTGACCTGGGTTAAGTCTTAAACCCAGGACAAAAGGTTAATTGAGGTGTCCATTAACATATCAAACCTGAGGCTAACCACCGGTCCCACCAGCAACCTCAGTCCCTGTCAGTCACAGGGTCCTCCTGGCTGTCTTATTCCACCCCTTACCCTGAACTCTCCAGCCCAGAAGCTGGGCTGCCCTTCAGCCATTTTGACTTTGCTGGCTGGGCCCTTTTACCTTTTGACCTCTTGCCCTCTTGGTTGCTACTCTTGGCTCTTTCCTCCCTGCAACCCCTTACATGGCCCAGCTCAGTCTGGTCCTGTTCACTCTGGACTCTCCCAGATGTCTCTGCCTCTGGCTTTGTTTTTTTTCATGTCAACAATAAACCTTCTCATCCACCTTCCCTTCCTTCCTTCCTTCCTTCCTTCCTTCCTTCCTTCCTTTCTTTTTCACTCAAACTGCAGGGAGGGAGTTGGTAGTGTTCAATGTAACTTGTTCATTCCTGTCCTGTCATCCTCGGGGAGAGGAGGGTGTGAGTTGCCTCCTTAGTTTGGATGCTGAATCTCAATCCCTGGTGCCCAACACCCCTGGGATGCTGAGGAAGGAGCTGCTTCATTCTGAGGCAGTCAAGTGGATAGATGGTGGGAACATCTGCTCTGGAAACACATTTCTCACAGCGAATAACATTTACATGCTCATGCCTGCAAATATCACTGAGGCATTTGCAAAGTTAAACACTGTGCCTTTGCTTGTCTGGCCTTCCCCTTGGCCAGCCCCTGGTGCTCCTTAGGTCTAGGCATACAGCTCACGGAGCACCCCTCCCCTCTTCTCTGCCCTCTGAGGATAAGATATTCCTTTCAGAACCTCACAAACAAGCCCAGGTGTTAAGCTGAGTCTGATCCCATAGTCCCTTCAGTTTTGTGCTTCCTATGAACCTATGCACAAGAAGATGGGTCTTCTATGCATTTTCACTATGGATATAGTACCATACCCTTTGTGCAAGCCCTCCTCTTTGTCTCAATATTTCTGTGAATGCGTATTGTCTCCTCGAGAAGACATACTCCCAGCAGAAGATGGAACACTTTACCATACTGAATCGTCTGTGCACACATTTTTTTTTTGTCAGAAGCGCACTATGCACACACGTTTAGAAGAACATGCATTTAGAAGAACGCATGGCAAGGAACACTAAAGTGTGTGTCTGTACAAGATTACAAGCATAAGGAAATTACGCTTGCAGGCTACATATCAGATTGCCTGAGTGGAGGGAGGGGTGCATACAGAATGGGGGAGAGTGGGATGGGTAGGGAAACTAAGAAAAGGAACCCAACCACACTTAGGAGTCTTCCTGTTTCCTCCCACGAGCTCTTGGACCCTTCCTTTCCAACGTGGGTCTGGCAGAAAATGCTTTGGCAAACAGAATGACAAATAATAAATGGGCTGTTCTGAGTTGCAGCTCAACAAAATCCACAGAGTGGGCTCCAAGAAGCCCACCCTCAGGGACTCAAATCTAGACGTTTCCCATGGAGGCGATGGGGCACTCCAGATGCGCACCTTGATGCCAGGCTCAGCACAGACATCTGGCCAAAAGAATAAGGGGTGTTTTTATATGGCACCCACGTACATTTGTCCTGGAACTCAGTGAGGAGAAGGATTCACCATGTCAGTTCTAGACTCTGGTAGCCTATGTCCCTGTTACCGTGCTAAAAAAAATCTAGTCAAAGTTGATGAAAACGAACTGCTGGGTGTCAAATAAAGTTATAAATTTGAAAAAAAAAATGGAAAGGAAAAGAAAACCTTTTCTCCTAAGAAATGTTCATGGTACACAGCAGTTAGTTTAAGAGAATGTAAGGAGGGAGGGAGGGAAGGAGGGAGGGAGGAAGGGAGGGAGAAATATGGAAGAAAGAGGATGGGTCATTCATCCATTTATGATCTTTTAAACAAAATGTTCTGAATGTGTGCTGTAAAGAAATTAATATCAAGCACTGTTACAGACAGGAGTGATGCGCATGTTGTAGACGCTGGGAAGCAGTTAATGAATGGATGGGAGCTGAATGATGCTCCACATATGATACTTTCATAGATGCGGATTTGAAGGAGCTGTCCATTTGCTCGGCTACCACTGTGCCTGCAGCGTGTCCTCAGGGTCACACTCGCCAGGGCTCTTCAGCTCAGTGCTGTCCCGTTCATTGACTGAAATAAATGGGGGTGGCACTTGGGCTGAAAACAATAGGAAAGCATCCTGTTTACCAGATTAGCACGAGATGTGTGTGCGCGTGTGTGTGCGCGTGTGTGCGTGTGCGTGTGCGTGTGTGTGTGTGTGTGTGTGTGTGTGTGTAATCTATTTTAACAAGCATCCCAAGGGGTTCTATGCTCATTAAAGCCTCAGATCCATTGCTCTCGGCATCCATACCTGCCAAAGTGATGTGCTGTTTTTGCAATTAACTCTGTTCAAACAAAGCAAAACAAAGAAGGGTTTATTATTTATAATTTTTAAAAGAAAAACAAACTCCATTGTCTGACCTTCCTTTGTTTCAAAGCCAGCATCTAAAAAACCCCAATTCATGTGAACTTTCTAATGTATAGCTAGAACTTCCCATAAATCCGTCAAACTTGGCAGGAACCAAGTCAAATGACTCCCTATCTCTTGCATGCCGGCTTTGTGGAACGTGGACCTGCCCAGGGGCAAGAATTTCAAGTCTTCTCTCGTCCTAAAACAAATTTCAAAAGACAAAGTCAACAAATATATCAAACATAAACAAGAATAGAGGATAATATAACAGTCGCCAAGCTCTTACTGCATAGCTTTGTCCAGTCTTAACATTTTGCTACACATTTTTCAAATATATTTCTTCATAAATAAAGCATTACAGGAAAATTTATGTAGACATCTCCAACCCATTCTTCTTCTCTCTTTCCCCAAAGAAACCAATGTGTTGAATTTAGTCATTTTATAACCATACATATTTATATTTACTGCATGATGCATGCATACACAATTTGCTTAGACACAGTTTCAGCTTTATAGAAATGGTATCATAGAGTGTGCATGTCTTTCTTTCATTTTTTTTTCTTTTGCTCAGTGTTTGATGTGTTGACCTTTGTAACTACTGCTTGTTTTAACTGTTATGTAATATGGAAGAGTGTGGCATAGGGTTGAGCAGCATAGAGATCAATATAATGTGTTGTATGACTGTGTCATCATGTTAAAACACGTGATTTTTTTTGGTTGAAGCTAAATTGTTTTTATTTTGTTAACTACTGTGTACAATGTTGAGAAGAAATCTTTGAAGAACTGGTTTTTTTTCCTTCAGGCTGGGGATCAAGCCCAGGGTCTTGCCTATGTGCGGCTCCAGTCTATGGAATGAAATCTGAAATTCTCCGGGAGTGTGAGAACTTGATATACCTCATGATGAACCGAGACCATAGTGTATCTGTAACTTTTAAAAAATATATTTATTATGTATACAGCTTGCATGTATATCTGCACACCAGAAGAGGGCACCAGATTTTATCATAGATGGTTGTGAGCCACCATGTGGTTGCTGGGAATTGAACTCAGGACCTCTGGAAGAGCACTCAGTGCTCTTAACCTCTGAGTCATCTCTCCAGCCCCCGTGCATATGTACCTTTAGCTTCAACAAATACTGTCAAGTTGTTCTCCAAAGAACTTGTACAGGTTTCTAGAATCCATTCCTTGAGTGTTCCTGCAAGTTCTTCCACACCTCTAGTTCCAGAACACAAAACAAATATGCAAACCATTAAGAAAAAAAACAGCATCAGGAACTCCATTAACCACCAGTGGAACATGTTCTGATTGTGCTATGTCCTTTCTAGAAACATTTCCTGTATGTGACCGTCTCCTTTCAAACACAACTGGCATAAATGGGTGAAGCCCCAATGTCCGGGCCTTTGGAAGTGGAGATCCAAAGGCACATGTGTCGATTGCTTGAAAACTCACTGGGAAATTCATATGTATACTATAGATAAAAGTTAATTACTTAAGTAACAGTTTAACAGTGTGTGTGAAAAGATATCCCTGGATAGTACATATTTGTTACTAGAGGAGTTATACCTGCATTAATTCTATATGAGTTCACAGGAGGGAGAGGTCGCGGTTTACGCGACTCAGATTCTAATTTGCCGCAGAATGGTTTCCTAGCAACCGTCACTAGATGAGAATCAGCTAACTCCACTGTTTTGAACCAGACCTAACTCTGTTAGAAATATGAGTCAAATAAATGCCTGCTTAAGGCCGCATTTTACCTCGTAAAGCTGCATTTGAGATATATGAGTACTGAACAAAGGTCTAAAGAGGTTTCCTTTGCCGGAGCCTAACATAGGCGACACGTGGAATTGGAAATGGCACTAGATTTAAGAACTTAGACACCTGTGCTTCCTCAGGACCTGGGCTTGGCCTGTGATAAGTGAAGAGGTAAAAGATGGGGAATGGGAAGAATGTGGAAATGCAGGCTGGGGATATAGAATCCAGCAAGTCCGTAGCAGTACACAGCCCGAGATGTTTCAGGGATTTGGCCACACTCGGGTGGCGTCCCTGGACACTTGCTCTTCACTAACTTGTTACAGGAAGTGGGCTCCAAAGACTGCATCATGCTTCCAGTGGGAAACAGCATTGCGATGCCAGCTCATTCCTATTCGTCTCATTGTTTCCAATCATCTCGTGGTGACTGGCTGACTGGGAGAGGGACGACACTGGATAGTCCCAGGATGAAGGCCCGTGAGACGCTTGCTCTGAACTATGACATACTTATCACTTTGACTCTTGGGTTGGACAAAGGAAACAGCCATCAACGAAGGAAAGAGTTTCCATAAAAAGAACAGGTTTCTGTTCTGAGTGCCTTATTTAGACACGTCACTTGCAGGCTTCTCGTGCTGGAAGAGACCTCTTGCAGATTCAGGGCATACATTACAAAGAGGGGGCAGTTCCGTCTCGTTGTCAGTGTGTGCCCGACTTCTCTGCGAGAGGAAATTGCCTCTTTGCCTTTTATCTTTTGTACAAAAGCAGATTTATTCTCAGATATTCTCAGGGACATCTATGAGAAAAGGCATTTTTTTTTAAAAAAAAATTAAGCTTAGCCAGAAAAGGGGAGAGTGAAAAACACATTGGGAAATCCTGAAAAGAGTTCTTATTATTCTTGAAGTCTCTCGACATTCTAAGTTTAGTTAACTTGGAGTTACAGTCGAAGATCTGCTGGTGACAGATCACTCCTGTGCAGTTTTCCAGGCTATAATTTTGACTCCACATCAAATGTCACTGAAAGTCGCTTGACTCCAGGGTCAAGTGATCAAGAATTTAGTGACATATATTTTGCTTCCACTGGGGCACTAAACTATGAGCCCTTTAGATGGTCCTCATTGTTTTGATACAGAAACTTTCAGTAAAGGCAATTACACTCTTTGACTCTAATCACAGCACCAGAGAGACAACAGTAGAAGCGTCTTGGCTGACAAAAAAAACAGTCACTGAAGTTTACTGGGCTCCCTGGTTTCGGTCCTCTGAACACAGCCTCTGTCCTGGTGGATGCCATGGGGTGATGGGGCTGACCCATTCTGGCCTGAAGAGCTATGGTATTAGACATTTTCCCCTCCAGATTCAGTGCCATAAATAGGCTCACATTTAAGTCAGTTATATTCAGAACCAATGTAAAAAATACTCCAGACACATCGCTTTCTACCCGTTGGGCTTTGTGTTGCTATTACCTGCGCTCTTGGGATTTTTGTGCCTATTGAATCTGTCTGGACAGTCTGTGTAAGTGCAGCTCTTCTTAGCTTGTGCTCAGGGGCATCATGATGGACATTATTAAAAGTGGCAAACACCGCAAGTCAAGGTTTTTATTGGACAGCTGGTTGTTGGCTGTTTGCCAGCAAACTCCTGCGGCCTGCGGCCGCTGCCCTCTCTGATCGACACCACAGTGCCTTGGAAATCCTCAGCTGACATTCTTCTCACTGCCGTTTGCCACCCAGCTTGCATGTGCCCCTGGTCTAAGCAAAATACAGTACTCTGTAACCACTTTTAAACCCCACAGCAAAGGCCTTCCATACATGGCTTTTAGGAATACTATTTTGTTTAGCAACATCTATCCCCATGGGAAGCAGAGACATCTCTGCAAAGTCAGTTCAGTCTTCTCCAGTACACCTTATTCCTTGTTTGTCTTTCCCAGTCCAACGGCTCGTCTGCTTGTTGGGGAGCTCCCTTGTTCGGCAGCTTTGATGCAACACCCTTTGCAGAACCCCAGAGGACGAAAGTCAAAGTGCCTTTGGCTCACACTGCCTATTAGCCGATTAGCTCCTTGAGTGGGAAGCATACTCCCTCATGCTGGTTAAATCCCTTGTTTTTTTCCTCTTGGTTGCACCAAGATAATCTCTAAGTATTCATCACCCAAGGGCAGCACACAGGACCGCTGTCTGGAAACAAAATGTTGTTTTCTTTCACTGAAGCTCAGGGTCAATCCAGCACAATATAGATTTAATAGGGCAGGTGGGATGAGCCCAGCAAACATGATGGGAGATCTGCCTGTGGTCCACGCAAAGCCAGAAGCAACTGATACAAAGGTGCGTGCAGCACTTCGCATTTTTGGTACTTTTCCGGGGATGCAGTGAAAAATGTACCATCACTTGGGTTTGGGGATTAAGTCCTCTTAGGTAGAATAAATATCCAGCAACCCATTCATCCATCTCTCCACCCACCCATCCACCTATCCATCCTAGGATCATTTATTAAACATAACAGAAATCCAGAATCAAATATGCTCAGCCCCCCCCCCCCCCCCCCCGAGGACTCCTGTGCTCACGGGGAGACAAGCCTCTGGTGTAGAGTGTGCGGACTGGTCTGCTTCCTTCTGCCTGTTGTTTGTTATGAATGAAACAAAAGAACATGAGTTGATTGCTATAGAGAATCTTGCAATTTAAATTTTAAAGATGACTGTTGGCTACCGTGTCATCTGCAGTGCCAGGGGTGAAGTTACAGAGTTCTTGTTTTCTGCACCTTCTGTTCCCTTTGTTAAAGAAAAAAGTGTATGAAAGGAGCTATTGGTATCGGCGTGTAAGTTCTTCTAAGCCTGACCACCTTTCCAAACTTTGTTGCTTCTCTCAGAGGGGAAAGACATGAATTAGAGCTGAACCCTGATCTCCAGCACAGTTCCAGAGATTTGCTTGCTCCGTACCTGACGTCCATCACGTTGGAGTCACAGTGCACCCCAGTCCCTATTTCCTGCTGCGGTGTCTAATGCTGGATGATGCCCCCTGAGTCTCAGAGAAACACTCAAGCAGAGGTCATCATTCTCCACTAGTTGGGGCTCGTGCTGTGTTGTTCCCATAGATGCAATTAGTTGCCCAATAACAGAAAGCCTGTTCTGATGTTGGCAGGTACCCTGGCACATCACCCACAGAACAGATGGCTACCGGTTCCGTAAATTAGATTTCCAGATGATGGCATAATAGTGCGTCAACAGCCACTCCTGCCTTGCCCTTCTTGCCTCTCAGACAAATTGAATGGATCTAGATAGATGCACTGACCTCCTACAGTCAACCATTCCTCTGGGTGGGTCTGAGGGTGGGCAGAAGATATCTGAAGAAATTTGATTAATCTACAATGTGCATCTCTCCTTGCCTTTTCCGCTAACCCTTATTTTGGATTTCTTAAATTTCATGTGTTGACCAAAAGCCATTTCTTTTCTTTTCCAGCTGCCTTGATGACCAAGTAGGAGGGTCTTCTTGCTGCATGCAGGTCACTCTTCCCATCCACATTGGCATGATGCATGGAAAAGTCCTGCTCCATTTCTGAAAAGTGAGTTGATAGCTTCTGGCTACAGGATTGCCTGTCCATCTTCTCCTGATTTTTCTTCCTTCTTAGAGGACTTATGTTACCCCAACTAACTAAGGGTGCTTCTTCTATCACAATCTTTTCCCTACTCCATTTGCCATCGACCAGGGAGAGCCAAGTATTTTTATTTTGTTTTGTTTTGTTTTGTTTTTCAAGATAGGGTTTCTCTGTAATTCTCTGGCTGTCCTGGAATTTGCTCTGTAGACCAGGCTGACCTTGAACTCACAGAGATCTGTCTGCCTCTGCCTCCCACGTGCTGTGATGTGGGATATCCTTCTGTATATGTGTTGCTTTTATTGGTTAATGAATAAAGCTGTTTTGGCCAATGGCTTAGCAGAGTAAAGTCAGGTGGGAAATCTGAACAGAGGTATATAGAGAAAGTAGGCAGAGTCAAGGAGATGCCATGTAGCTGCCTAAGAAGCAAGAAATGACAAACCATTAACCTCGTGGTAAAATATAAAATAAAATAGAAATAGGTTAATTAAATATGTAAGAGCTAGCTAGAAATATACCTAAGCTATTGGCTAAGTAGTGTTATAATTAATATAGTTTTTGTGTAATTATTTAGGTCTGGGCAGCCAGGAAACAAATGAGCAGTCCCCGGTTACAGTGCTGGGATTAAAGGCAGGTGCCACTACTGCCCAGCAGAAGAGCCAAGTTTTAACTGGTCAGAACATTCCAATTTCCTCTCTTGGGAAACAAAAGTGGAGGAGTCAGGAAGCAGACCATTGTAATCAACAGACAGAGGAGGAAAAATGTGCTGGTTGGGTTTTGTCAACTTGACACAAACCTATATATATCTGGGAAGAGGGAATCTTAATTGAAAAGATCTCTTCATAAGTCTATAGAACCTTTTCTTGATTAAGGATTGATTTATGGGGTCCAACTCACTGTGGATGGTTCCACCCATGGAAGGTTGCCCTGGGCTGTGTAAGAAGTCAAGCTGAGCAAGCTGTGGGGAGCAAGCCAGTACACAGTGCTCCTCCATGACCTTTGCCTCAGTTCCTGCCTCCAGATTCCTGCCTCGAGTTCTTGTCCTGACTTCCCTCAGTGATAGAGTGTGACTTTAGCTATTAGATGAAATAAACCCTTTCTTCGCTAAGTTGATTTTGGTCTCAACAATAGAAACTCTAAGACAGAAGACCTAGGCATTGTTCAGAGTCTTACCTGTCTGTTTCTCCCATTTCATCCAGATCTTTAAGATAAGTTTCCCCCTATTTGAATTTACATGAATGGTTTCTGTGCAGTCAAAGTGACTCCTATGTGGTGCCTCATTTTACTCTGCTCTATTTTTTAAAGGAAAATCATAGAAACCACACTGCTGTCTTGGCAAAACTACCCTCAAATTCTACATGTCAAATGTCACCACTAAACCAAATGAGACATTATTGGTCAAGTTCCATCACTAATGGACTAGAACCTTATCTGAGTGCCTTTGCCCATGCCCTACCACTAGTGTAGCTCACGTTGTCCACGTCCCCATGAAAACACATCAATGCTCCTTCTCCAGGTGCCAAAGAGCCTCACGGAAGGGGCTTCCCTTCTAGACTTGGACTTGACAAATCAATGGTATTTAGTCCATTCTACCAATTGTGTTGGGGATCCATTGTATTGGTTGCTTTTCTTGCTTGTATAGAAAGGTGCTTTGTAGTATAGAAAAGCCTCTCATGATAGAGGTAGCTTGGGATGTGGACAGTTCACCAGCAAGGATTGCAGCTGTGCTCAGGTTCAGATGAAGGCAAGGTTCTAGAAGCAGGGCCAGAAAAAAAATTACCCAATCAGACATAGGTCCCTTTTAGACTTTGGATCTTAGAGGCCAAACCCTGACCAACTCAAACGGAGACTGTTAACTCTTTGGAGACAGTCCATATCAATGGACCACTGGAGACTGGCTAGCCAGCTGTCATGGGGACAGAGGATGAGGCGCTGTCTCTGTTCTCATATTCTGTTTGACCACAGGCTAGGTGATGGGCCTCTCTTCCTCCCTAGCAAGTCCGCTTGGTGTGTTTGTGTTTGTTTGTATGTACTTGATGACGTCTGCCTGACAATAAAATCCACGTGAGGGACATATTAGGTACCTAGATTGTCTTCTTTGGCTAGGAATGGGAGACTTTGTGGTTCATATAAAAAGGGTTGACCACATGGAAGAGACGGAAGAAACTGCGCAGGGATCATTTCCAGCTATGTCTAGCTTTAGCACAAAGTCAGCTGCATCGAGTGGTAAGGCTGGTGCCCCATGACAGGGGTTGGCTGACTCTTCAGCAGAAGGGGTGTTCCTCCCATGTCTATGATTACTGCTCTTCTCTGCATGCATGCTGGCCTGTTGTTTTTGGTCTGGAATTCCCTAGAGCTTATAACTAAGTGGCTGTAAAACGCAGTGTACACATTTGGAAAAACAGAGGGCAATAATAAGACAGTTTTACCTCATAGCCCTGCTATAGGCTGCCACGGTGCAAAAGCCTCTCTGCACTTAACATAGTAGACCATCCCTGGAGGCAAGTGATTTGCCCTGCTCTGAGACTTGGGTGAACAACTCTACTTGACCTTTCTTGAGTAGTCGTGTCTTTGGCCTCCAGCCCATGACTCCTTGGGATGGGGGCAATTTTGAAAGGGATAGCTCTTGAACTCACCACCTGGAAAAGTCACTAAAATCCTATAGCATGACAAAAATGTATACCTATAGCACACAAATACCATGTTATGTTAATGTACATAAACATGATATTTACATACTATCAAAGCCAAAAATACATTGAAGGACAAATAAATTATAGGGTCCACAGTGAGACCTGCAGCAGCCTTGCAGGAAAGTTCCCAACCCCAGCCCCTCCCTCTTCACAATTCCTCCCGCAGAGTGCTGGGCAATGCAAGACTGACATCATGTCGATATCTCTGAGTTTGCACTAAGCCTTGCCAGGCGATGTCTATTAGGTGTTTGTTTTATGAAGGGTCTGGGATTAAGGGCTAAGTGAAGAGAAAGAGAGAGAGAGAGAGAGAGAGAGAGAGAAAGCGATCTGAAGACACAGATATTGTATTCACAGAATTTGCAATCTCGTTGGAAGGTATCCTGTAGGTCAAACAATTTAAATGTAGTTCTCCAAAAGAATAAGCCATAAAACACCAGCATGACAAGGGGACCACAGAGGAAAGAGACTGAGACACCGAAAACCCATCCATCTCATCTGGGACATTATGGGACATTAAGTGAACATATTTAAGGTTAAGATACATCTAAGTATGTTCTGGTTCTAATCACATGGGTGGAAGTGTCATGAGGGTCTTTGGCTTAGTTTCTCGAAGGTTTGGGTAGATGTCCTGCTGACATGGCTGGAGCTTTCACCTTTGGGACTGTCCACCAGAGCTCCAAAATTGTTAATCACCAATTTCTTATGCTTCTGCCAGCCCTCTAAGGCGAGAAGAGTCCTTGCCTTGTCTCACACAGCAATCAGTCCTTGTTGCCCTTACAATACTAATACTAATAATAATGTGAAGTTAGTATCTGTGCTGGGAGGGAAGCCAAACACTTATAGATACACATACATAGAAGAATCTAGATGGCCATCAGAAAGAGTGCCCATATGAATTATGGTGTGCTTTCCGTATGCATAGGTGAATGGCCTCAAGAAAATGCAATTGTTTTTATTTCTATCACTATTTCCATAAAGCTGCTTACTCTGTCCTATGCTCTTGGTGGGCTGGGTTTCCAGGTGATGGGCACCACATAGGCATCTGCCTATAGTTTCTGGCCTAAGGAGTCAAGTAACTAGCCTCCCAGGAGATTCAGTTGATTTAACCAAAGTAAACAGTGTATACCACCTATTATTATTATTTTTCAAAACACCCTTTCATTAAAACAGTTAAGTACAGGCATTTTCTAAAGCATTACTATCAGCTCTCAAAAATGGCTGAATTTGAGAGCAGTAATTAAAGGAGCAATCAAGACCACATGGGCTTGGTAGTGGATGTACTTGACAAATCGTGGCATACTATAAAGACATCTTGTGAGATCTGAAAGATATTCATCGTGACCAGGGAAACAATGTACCATATCCTCCACTGAATGTGGCATTTTCATCTGGAAGTGCTAGGACAGGCCAAAGACGAGAATAATGGAGTTTCAGATTCATTCTTGGGTTGGAGATCAACGAGACAGTGGGGAAAATGAGGAGACTGTGCATTTAACTGTAATACTTCTAAAGGAGAAAGGGCGGTCTCTGCACTTTCCGCCCCGGTAAAATACTTCTTGGGACTACGTTGGGGAGAGAAAGATGGGCCCATCTAATTCTGCCTAGGAGCTCATCATGTGTGGGCTGACAGCCTCTCTCCTCGTTAAGGTGATGCGTGATATTATGGACGACCTTGTCTAAGACAATTAAGAACTAAGAATAAACGGAATGGCTCTGACCCAGCTGACCGCCAGTTCAATAAAGACCTGCCAAGGTTGTGTAACTGCAATTGCATTAGGAGGAGCCTGGGGACTCCCAAGATGGTCTCCCTGTATCCCTCCTTGAACAGATCACAGCCGCAAAGATCTGATCCAGAGATGCAATGCCAAGTGTGGCTACTGTTCCCATTTTGAGGAATTAATAACCAAATGTGCATGCATACTCTGACTTGCTCTGGTTCTCAAAGAAGATCCACTTAGTATCTTGTTAGTTTTACAATAAAACCATGGTTTAGTAATTTGGGTATAGCAGGTAAGGGTACTGGGGCTTAGAGAGGCTGCTAGGCTGGCTTCAAGGCAGAAGTCCCAGAGTGGAAGCACAAGCAGCCTGGCTCCAGGCCTGGTGTTATTTCAACTATACCACACTGCTTCTGCTACCTGCTGTAAGCCCAGAGGCAGGCGGTTAAGACCAAGGTTCTGGAAACCACATCCCCGAGGGAATCTCGGAGAACAGGAGAAGCCAGACTGAAAAGAGATGTCTCAGAGAGTCCCTGATGGCCATTGTCACATATTTGAAACCTGTCACAAGGAGAGGAAAAAGAATTCTTTGTATGAGAATTGGGACTAATTGGTTGGAGTCGTGTACAACTCCATGTGCGGGGGTTGGACGCACAGCGATGTGGGAGGGTGAGGGTAAGGTATACTGGACCTTCTGAATTGTGCCTGCACGGGTAAGGGAAGCAAGGACCTGAGAGCTGCCAGGGAACTGGGAAGGGTGAAGGTCAGTGTGAAGTGTGGGCTGCAGAAAGGCTAGCAATGTGAATGTCTATAGCTGGATGGTCACTGCTTTTGTGGGTGAGCTGATTCTGCCTTCACGCAATCCCTGCTCAGTCAGTCAGTCAGGTGTTTTTGTTTGGTTTTGGTTTGTTGGTAGTTAGTTTTACTTTTTTGTAACAAAGTCTTACACTGTTCCAGATTGGCCTGGAAATTGCTATGTAGCTGATGTAGGTATATAGGCTGGCCTTGAACTCATGATCCTGATGTTCCTCCTACAGTCTCTTGAGTGCTGGGGTTGTGGAGGGGTGCCCCCACTTCTGGCTTCCTGTTTGGTTTTGTCCCACCCACTAGTAGTTTTTTACTGGGGAGACTTCCTGGAGGGGAGCACTGGCTGGTTGGTTTCAGAACTCATAGGTTCATGCTCACCACTGATCTTTGCCTAGTGTACTAGCTGGGGCAGGGCTTGCCCAGCTGCAGCCATGGTTCTCAGCAGGTCTGCAGTACTTGCCATCTGCTAGCTTCTATGAGTTCTGCCAGTGTAGGTTTATAGCAGCCCCCGGGATGCCAGCAGCCCTCTCATGGCTGCCCACAACACCCAGGGGTCCTACTTGTCCCCCTTGGTATTTAGACTGTGGAAGTACTTCACCCACTGGTTTTGTCGTGAATGTCTCTGACTAGTGGCTGGCTCTTTCTTTTTCTTTTCTGCTTTGCAGCTCTCTCCAATATAAGTGGTGATTTAGGAAGCTTCAGAACCCTTGCTGGCCCTCTGGCCACCATCTTGCCAGATCTACTTCTCTGGGCCTCTGTTGTTAGTCCCCTCAGGTTCCCCTCTTTCCTCAGCTCTGGGGCTAGTCCTAGGAGCCTCCATATTTTTGTTGAATCCAATTATCTCTGAGAAACAATCATTATCCTCTAATAAACAGACATCTTTTGTAAAGGGGCTTGGAGCTACAGAATCACGCTGTTGGAATATAGTTTTTACAAAGAAAACAGGAGATTCAAAAACAGATACGAAAGGTGCTGTTGTGCAGTGTGAGCTATGGTCCCAGGCCCTGTGAGATGCGCAGGGATCCACACTTTGCATTCTCCACCCCAGTGGAGAACAATTCTCACAGCTGGTGTCCAGCTCAGTAATCTGTCGGTTTTGCCTGACTGAAGTCACATCATTGATTGATGCCAAATCTTGCTCAATTAAAGGTTCATTTTTCTTTTGGCCGTTGGCAAATGCAGCATCGATTATGGGTTCTTAGCATCCACCCTCTCGGATTCCGAATACACTGAGAGCATTTGTCTGCATCCCAATGACAGCAACAGCAACCAGGGCTCTGAACCACCTTTCTATTCTGGGCCCAAGGACACCTGGCAGCCTGTCTGACCACAGGCAGGGGATTTGCTCAGTCAGGCCCTTCCCAGCAGGATTAAAAGGAACTTTCCCCAGCCTCTCTCTGACTCCCTGCCCCCTACCCGAAGGAAAAAAAAAAAGGTGAATTTTGAGATAACAGTTGGAATATTTTTACCTGTCCATTCACGTATTCATTTGTTCACTGACTTATTCATTCAATGAGCAGTCCTGGGTGCTGACTTCTGGGGGACATGAAAAAGGGTACAGAGACTATGGGGGAGATGAGACTGGTCTAAGCTGTGTGTGAAGAGTGCTTCCTTTTTGGCAGGAACACCCCAGCAGTCTATGGAAGCCACATTCAAGATTGCTGCCCCAACTTCCCACAATCCTCTTCCTCTGGGGGCATTTTGGGGAGAGAAAACTCCTCTTTGCCTAAATGACTTTCATTCTCATCGCCCTCTACTTTAGGATGTCACTATGGCAAGTTCCCCACCTCTTTCGGGAGCTGTGTAGCTCATCCAGCAATTGCAAGACATCACAGGACTGGCTGGCAGCTGCTCTTCCCTGCAAGCTGAGGTCCATCTGCACAGGTTGCGGGGGAGTCCTCTGGTGGGATGGGGTGGCGTATGTGTGCCACTGCCCTTTTCTCTGAATTCCTGATTGCTCGACCGGCCTCCACCATTGCTCAGTGTGTTTGTTTTCTAAGGATCTGGAACAAATGACTCAGGGATTTAAAGGAATACAATTTTATTATCTTCCTGCTCTGGGACTCAGAAGCCTCACTGTGAACTCTGTCCTTGGCAGGATTGAGTTGCTTCTGGAGACTGTAGGAAAGGATCTACTTCCACCTTTTTTTGCTTCTGAGGTCTTAGCTCCTCCCCCAGCTCCCAGCATCAAAGGGCACAGCATAGCCTCCTCTGCCTCTGCTTTGCTTCCTGACAATTTTGATGCTCTTACTGCTTCTTGTGAAGACACTGTGATTACATCGGATAACACACCCGCAAAGTCCCCTCCCCAACCCCAGGATGCTAGGGATTGATCCAGGGCCCTGCCTATGCTAGGCAACTATCCTGCCTACCCCAAGTTGTATCTTAAACCTGGGCAAGTACCTTTTAATGTTCCCAGGTTCTGGGATGTGACCACGCTGGGGCAGGGGGCCATTATTCTGTCAACCTTCCCAGCTTCATTGTGCTGAGCAGGGAAAAGCCCTTCAGCTCAGCTCAGCTCCAACAAGCCTGGGATATGTCAAACTGACAGTAATGAGAGCTAACACTTAATGAATGCTTGTCACAAGAATCACACACCATATAAAAGCTTTAGATACATTTCCTCATTGAATTCCTCCCCAAGACCTACGGTAGTCGAGAAAACAGATGGATGAGAGGTTAAATAGCTCACTCAAGATAATCAAGCCAGGGAGTCCCAGAGGTTGGGAGACCCCCTCGAATGCACACTGCTCCCCAGGAAAAGGCGTTTGGCTCAGAAAGTAGGGCGCAGACAGATCAAGAGCTGTTCCCAAATGTATCCTGCAGCAGCCCTTCAAATATCTCTTGTCAAAGGCAGGGCATCAAACTTGGTACACATCTCTCTGCCTGGGGTCAATTAACCACCCTTGCTCTAGGAGCCTGTTAATCAGAAACTTAAGCTAAAAAAAAAAAATAATAACACTGATAAAGCAAGCATGGCTTCTCAACCAGCTGCAGTGCAACTGTCAAGCTTGTTAATGGTGACACTTCACACGCTTCCTGTATGGTTTGCAGATGAATCTATTGCTGAGAAAATGTCCTGGGTGCTGTGCATGTGTGTGTGCGTGTGTGTGTGAGAGAGACATGCATGTGTGCAGGAGGCAGATGCCTGTGTACACATGTGTGCACGGGTGTATTTACCATTGCACAGACATGTGGAGACAGAGATAGATGCCGGTGTCTTGGTGTCTTCTCTGTCACTCTCTGCCTTACTTTTTGAGATGGGATTTCTCATGGAGCCGGAAACCCACCACTTCTGCTAGACTGACTGGCCAGCGAGTCCCAGGGATCTGTCTGTCTACTCGCTGACTGCTCAGGGCTGAGGTTGCCCACGGGCATCTGCACCTGACTTTTATGGGGAGGTTAGGGACCTCAGATGACCAGCAATCAATTTACCTCACTGATAAATCTCTTCAGCCGTCTTGAGGACTTTTTCTAACCACAGTCTCTAGCCAGGTCTCCCATCTCATGGCATGTGATCAGTAGTGACATTCCTGTGGGTGGTGACATTCCTTGGGGCCCAGGTTTTCTTTTTGAATGAAGACTGGAAGATCTTCATAAGAACTCTGCTCTTATCTGTCTGACTGGCATGTGACAGGACAGAAAGGTCTCACAGGACTTGCCCTAAAGAAAAGGAGTCTGCAGAGAATTCAGGAAACAAAAGTAAATGACCCAGGTGGATGCAAGGCAACAGGACAAATCTTGTCTGGGCTTTGGATGGAAGAATGCTCTTAATCCCCAGCTCTAGGGGCCAAGGTCTCTGCTGAATGGTGGTTGGCTTTGAGTCAGACTCTCCAAGCTCCATGGACTGATATTTGGGGACGTTTAGGGCTGGTATATATTTGTCTTTGTTAGGTGACATTTGGCTGTTTACATGTCTTATTTAAGATATAAATGTCAGGTTCTCTCTCTCTCTCTCTCTCTCTCTCTCTCTCTCTCTCTCTCTGTCTCTTGTGTGTGTGTGTACTACTAGGAGATATATACACATTATTGTGCAGATTGCCCAAACAACCGAGAGTCACAGTTATAAACTAAAATCTTCAGAGGTCTAATATCCTGACTGGGGTTTGGGTTTAGGTCAAGTTCAGGTGAAAGCATACCAGGGTCAGCAACAGATGTATAACCCATCCCAAGCCAGAAACAAGTTTTATTCTGACATATCTCTGTTTTAACATGGGCAGGGAAGGCTAAGGAGGGAATACAAAGATTAGGTTTTTTTTTTCAAAGATGAAGTTACAGAGTTAATAGCACCAATCCATGTCCTTGGAAGGTGAGGAAAGCGATGACAACAGAGAAAGTTATCAGAAATCCACAGCAAGAATCTATTTCAAGAAAGAAGGAGGTTCAAAGGAAAAGGAGAACTCTTATGCTGGATGGATGTCAGGTAAGGATTGCAAGGTGAATTATTGGTGAGACATGCTCATTTGTTCCCCTGAAATAATCGCACAGAAACTATATTATTTAAAACATTGCTTGGCCAATAGCTTAAGTGTATTGCTAGCTAGCTCTTATATCTTAAATTAACCCATTTCTATTATTTTATATTTTACCATGAGGCTTGTGGCCTGAGGGCAAAATTCCAGCTGGCAGCTCATGTCTTTCTTTTCTGGTGGCTGCAAAACATCTCACTGACTCCACCTACTCTCTCTATGTATCTTCTCCAGTCTGGATATAGTCTGTTAAGCCATTGACCCAAAGCAACTTCTTTAACCAATAAAAGCAACACATAGACAGAAGGACTTCCCACACCATTTCCCCTTTTCTGTTTAAATAAAAAGGAGGGCTTTAACTTTAACATAGTAAAATTACATATAACAAAACAACTAACAAGCAAGAATTATAGTTACAATATTCATATATACTTTATCTTTTATCATAACTAAGGAAAATTATAATTGTAACTATCTATACTTCAATTCCATCAAAGACTCCAGAAGGATACGGTATCATCTAAGTAAGTAGGAAGTGCATTGTAAGCAACTTCCAAAACTCTAGAATTTACAGAGACATCTTGCTGCTTGGATAGTCACCCAAAGTTCTCCCATAACATCGGGGCACTCATTTTAGGCCTACAGGCCCATAGTATCCCACAGACTTTTCCATGGAGCAGGAAATTTGAATATCTGTTCTGCCTTGTAATGGCAAAGTCCATCAGTTGCTTTCTTTGATGTCCTGCAGAATGTCTGGCAGACTCTTTCTTGAAGCAGGAACCCCAAAGGATGGTCTCACCTTTAGGCAAGTTCAGCAGTCATTTCTCTGTAGGTCCTGCATGTCCAGTTCATACAGCATACCACTAAGCAGTCCAGGCAAAAGGAGTTTCTTGCCTGAATGGCTAACCAACTCCATAAGGAGCCTCTTTGATGTCCATCTTTTTCTTAAGTAGATTGGTGCTGCAGGGAGCAGATGTATCTCATTGTCATTAAAAGCCCTAAGTTTTTAAAACATTTTAAATGCCATATTCTGTGATCTTTGAAAGATCTGAAGACTATCTATCCATCTGAAATACATCTCTGTAATCTAGAAAACCTAACTAATATGACTACAAGCTTGACTATTATAGATGACTCTCTATCAACTTATATTTCTTAATTATGTTATATTTTTAAATGAACTGCACAAACACAATAATCAAGAACAGAAACATGTATATAACAAAACTAATCTTAAATTTGTATCAATAAACAAAGATCCATACCAATGCAAAGTATCCATCTCTATAGCATATCCTCTTTAAATGTAAACAAACATTTATAAACAATCATTTAGGGAATTTGGGTGTAGTTCTTTCCAAACTTCTTCCTGCTCTTTGTTGGGCAAAGTAATTTTTTTGGGGGGGGGGTGTTTATGGTGACCTTTTGTGGGGATCTTGGTCCATCAAACCACATTAGTCTGGAAGGAACACACTTGTTCTCATCCTCTGTGGAAACAAAAGAAGAACCTCTTTTCCAAAGCAACATATCCTTAAACCCAAATTGTGAAGTCATGATACTTTTAAAGTATATATGTTGGTTTAGTTTAACCAATCCTCAGAATAAAATATCTCTCTGTAGTCAAAAAATTCAAAGAAAATACAATAATGTACATAATCCATACTCTATGTGTATTACATGTCTTATTTTGTTTACTCCTTTTAATCTATGCCTGTCTGTACTCTGTCTCTTTAAAGGCTTTACCTTTTGTTAAACCATTTATTTCTTTTTATAACTGTCTATATTCTTTTTATTCTCTCTCCTAAGCCTACATACATTTATCCAACACTGTAACCCATTTAGAGGTCTTTTCCATCTGGATTTGTCTTTATTGTATATTTGTAATCGTTTTCTGACCAGAAATGACTTAAAATGCTAAGTGGTGCCGGGCAGTGGTGGTGCACACCTTTAATCCCAGCACTCAGGAGGCAGAGGCAGGTGGATCTCTGTGAGTTTGAGGCAAGCCTGGTCTAGAAGAGCTAGTTCTGGGATAGGCCCAAAGCTACAGAGAAACCGTGCCTCAAAAAACAAAATCAAGAAAAAAAATGCTAAGTGGTGTGGCTAGGATAAAGGCTGCTTTGCCTTTTGGCTCTGCCAAGTCCAACATAGCAGAGACATGTTCACCACCTCTGCAAGCTGAGCACACCACCCCAGTTCCAGGTATACAATGCATCTATGTCATGCCTTTAAGTAGTTTGTAACATGCTGCTCACAAAACCCATTTAAATGCTCTGTAGCACGACTTCCTGAAACAGTCAGAGCTGTTTGTGCTGGCAAACCAGGAAGCCAGCTCTTAAGCCTCACAGCCTTCCTTGCCAAGGTTGAGTGAGGAAGACCTGTCTTAAAGAAGCCGTGGGGAGCCAATGAGAAGAGAGAAGCAGGAATGACAGAATACTGTGAGTCAAAGAGTATCATTTGGAGAGGCAGACATTCCATAACTGTGTTTGTTCATCAATAGTGTGTGACTTATGGGGAAACTGAGGCAGTATGTCTGCATAGGAAACATGAGGGCAATTGTTTCAGTGGTCTTGGGGGGCATCTCTTGGACTCAGGGAGAGGATGTGGCAAGAAATAACAAGAGACTTAGAATTGTGGCACTACCTTGCTTCTGGGAACAGTCACCATGGAAGGTCCCACATGGTTCAGGATTAACAGTGGTGTGTATTTTTTTCCACAGTGAGCACCTTCCCTAGTGAAAGTTGCCAAATGATTTTATTAAAAGTTCAAAAGTCTGTGTGCCTTTGGAGCCCAGGGACTAACAGTCTTGTAGTGCTATCAATACCTGTCATGTAACACATCATCAACCTGTTTTCCAGCAACTATAACATGGAAGTTTGTTATGATCCCTATTGGACAAACAGGAATCTGGGACCAGGGAGTTGGCATCTACTCAAAGTCACACAGAAAAATGTCAGAGCTGGGAAGGGCATGATGGCTTTGCTTCGTGCTTCTGATGTATTTCATTTGCTTTGTATTCCCATCCCTTGCTCTGGCTCTTTGTCCAGTCGGAATCTCTCACCATGGGACAGAAGAAAAGCCAAGCTTTGGTCAGACACTGGACTGAATGCAAAAATGGAGGTCATGTGTGTCTGTGAGATTCTCTCATGACAATGCTACTTCAGGTTTGATATCACTCTGGCCCTTGACAGTCATGCTCGCTCTCAGTCTTCACACATCTAGGCTGAGGAACAGTAGCATCATTGGTAGTGTGGTGACCGCTCCTCACTGGACACCACTGTGGAGTTCCTTCATGCCAGGCACTGGCAATTTAATGGCACCCTGCCTCTGACCCGAAGTCAGGCCCATTATTTGAAATGAACAAGTATATAGCCAGATAATAATTACTTGATACTAATTTGATATTAAACACATTCTGTCAGAAGGAAACATTAATTCCCCATGTGGGGAGAACTTGGAAGCAAAGGAAGGCATATATCAAAGACAGCCAGATGAATGGGGGAAGGGAGAAGGCAGAAGGCAGCGTTCTCTCCTCTACTTGCCAGCCAGCTGGTCCTGCCTCTTCTTCAGTTGGCCTGAGCCCTTACAGAGCATCCCTGGGTTTTCTCAAACTCTCACTTTTAGGTGACATTGACCAATGAGAGGTCTGTGAGTAAAGAGGGGCAGAGGCAGAGGTCCCTGGTGGGACTGTGGTGTAGCAGTCTGTGCTCCTGTCCTGGAGGCCACAGCTGCTGTCATGAGACCTCCTTCAGTCACAGCTTCTTCCCCCCTGCCTCTGCAGACTAAAAGGTGTCTATCACCTTTGTAGCCTAGGGTTCTTACCATGTTCCCCTTCCCCAACCCCTGCCCTTTCCCTGTAGCAATGCCTCTTACCCAACTTCCTTCATTCATCATCTTGGAATGTTCTAGCTATTTCTGGATGGGACCCTGACTTATAACCCTGCATAACTTCAAATGGAGCCTCTACCCAGAGTGAAGTGGCCCCTGGCATTGGATATTATGGTGGCCTTTCAAGGGTCAGATCCTGTTAGATCTGGTGGGCTATGCTAAGGCTAAGCACACGGACCTTAATATTCTCCCCCTCTTTATATATGCGTGTGTGCATGTGTGCATGGGTCCGTGTGTGTGCATGCGTGTGCACACGCATGTGTGCACAATTACATATGGAAAAAGATGGTGTTAGGTATCTTCCTTGGTCGGTTTCTGCCTTTCGTTTAGAGTCAGGGTCTGTCACGAACCCTGTAACTTGCCAATTAGACTAGAGAGGTGGTTACCAAGCTTTAGGAATCCTTTGGTCTCTGTCTCTTCAGAGTAGGAGTAATCGGAGTTTGCCACTTCAGATTTTTTTTTCTTTAACAAGTGCTGAGTGTTGCAGAGAAGTATTTAGAAAAAAAAATACACAGTAGTGCTTGGTGATTAGACAGAGAGGGTACAAAAGAAAGTATGGATGCATCAGATCAAGTCTCCTCATTGTCACTTGTTGGATGACAACACCCCTCCTGAGCTGGGAGTACCAGGCCAGGGCTACTTTAGAGGCAAGGCTGAGAAGTCAGTTATAGGGAGACACACTCTGGGAGTCTTTAAAGAATGATGCGCTACCAATAACTTACCCAGGAGGTGACAGGAAGCTCTCCACTGGGTCTCTCCACTGGAGACCACTCAACTGTTATGGAGTTGTTTCCAAGGGGCAAAGAGCCAGGCTGGAGTGGGCTGAGATGTGTGCCAGTCCCAGGTGAGGAATGTAGCCGGGGGCTAGGGCAAGGCTGCTGACAAGATGGTGGCACAGCAGGGAGAGAGGAGGATGCTACAGGAGGAAGAAAGTGGGATGAACTGGAGCAGTTGCCTTGGTTTCGTGTTTGGTAAGAGAGTACTCATTGGGAAAACTCAGTGGGGGTGTAGAAGTTGTATGGACCAAAGGATCATTGGGAGTAAAGATTCCTGAGGATGATGGGAGACGGCACATGAGAACAGGTGAAGGCATAAGTCACAAAGCAATACCACATCAGTTTGGAATTATGATTAATACAAGGGTTATTTAATTAAAGGGCAAACTTACAGATCACTGTCCTAGACAACAGTCCTCTGGGCCACCAGTAAAGGAGTCTAGAAGCAGGAAACGGAGTCCAAAGCAAGAGAGAGAGCAGGGTTACTGCTGCTTTTTAAAGGGAAAGAGACCACGCCCAAGTGGGCTGGTATTTTAAAGGCTGTTGGCTGAAGGAGCAGAAGGAGCTCCCGCAGCAAACAGGTGAAGAAAGTTTCCCTAGCTTGCTCGGCATTTGGTTTCTGAACCACAATAGAGGGAAAGGAAGAGAGATGCAAAGATCTGAGAGGGCTGGTGCTTTGGACAAGCAGTGCACAAGCACCCTCCAGATAATGGATCCTTTGTATAATGTGGGAAATAGCATCCAGAGTCGCTTGCTCAGGCTGTGAGTAAGTGTGCATACGTCCGTGCGTGCATATAAGCATGTGTGTGTAGGCACAGTGTGTATCCTGGCATGTGAGAGCACACATGCTCATGGGCAGTTCTGAGGAAAGCCTGGAAGCTTTGGTAATTCAGCACCAGACAGAAATTCTGAACAGACAGGACCAGAAGGAGCCGGTCCTAATCCAGTGAGCAAAGGAGGCCAGGACTCCCCGAGTGTGGTTTGCAGCTTCCTCTTTCCTCCCTACCTGTCCTAAGGAGCAGCAGATGAGGAGAGAAAACCTGAAGTTGTGTTTCAAATGTTACGATGACATTTATAGGATTACAGATGAAAATAGAAAGTCTGCAGGCATGGCTTACGCGTGAGAAGAGAACCAGCTCACGGAGAAACCTGCCGGTCTCTGTTCCGTGGAGACTTTCCTTCTAAGACACACGGGTGAGTAAGGAAAATGCTTTGGGACCACAAACTGAAGGCGCGGGGCATGGTGTACGATGCTAGGCTCATACCTTTGTGGCTGCGGAATATTTTTGCTGATATGTGTTGCCTGTTTGGGGGCTTGCTTATAGTTTCCGGAAGAGAGTTCGTGACCGTCATGGTGGGTGGGAAGCAATGCAACAGGCGGGTAGGTGTGGTGCTGAAGCAGTAGCTGAAAGCGTCCATTTTATCCACAAGCCGGAGGCAGGGATAGAGGTGGAGAGATCCATCTGGCCTGGTGTGAGCTGTGGAAACCTCGAAGCCTCAAAGCTCACCCCTGGTGACACACCTACTCTAACAAGGCCACGCCTTCTAACTCCTCCCAAAGCAGTCGGCAGGCTAGGGAGGAAACACTCAAAGGTACAAGTCTACAGGGGTGATATCTCGTTCAAAACACCACAGTTTCTCTCCGGGACCGTTATCTACCAGTCTTGTTACTCCTGGCTCAAGACAAAAGTCTCTACAGGCGAAACATGGGAGCAGAAAAGGACAGCACGGAATCAGTGGGGCCCATGGCAGGCGTCTTCTTTCAGCTGCTTTAGTTGATCTGAGTTTCAGGACCTTGTGTAGACAGCTATGTTTCCCACCCCCACAAAGCCCTTGTCAGGTTTTATTCCATTTGCTGGCAAATCATTTCCAAGGGCCGAGTTCCAGACCCAGGCTTGAGTTTTTGGCTCTCCTCCATCTTAGTCACTTCTGTGCCTTGGAGGAAGAGTCAGGCTCAGTATGTCGAGAGATCAGGCAGATTTAGAACCTGCCTGGCTCAGGCCCACCAAAATTTGGATCCATAAAAGTTTCTCTTGTGTTTCATTTTGCAATCTCCCTTTTAACTCCCTGATTTCAATTTATGTAGATTGTCATTTGAAGTAATAAGGGCGGCAGGGCTGCGTTCTCAGCACCCCCGGCCGCTTGCCCGGCTAGCGTATGCCCAAAATAATTACACAGACACTGTATTCTTTTAATCACTGCTTGGCCCTTTAGCTCTAGCACTTACAGGCTAATTTTCACATCCCAATCAACCCATCTCTAATAATCTGTGTATGGCACCCCAAGGTGCGCTTACCGGGAAGATTCTAGCCTATGTCCATCCTGGGTTGGACCTTCATGGCGTGTGTCTGCCAGGGAGCAGGGCATGGCGTCTCTGCTGAAGCGTCTGCTCTCGAGAGCAGAGCTGTGGAGTCTCTGACCTCACTTCCTCTTCCTCCCAGCGTTCTGTTCTGTTTACTCCTCCCACCTATCCTCTAACCAATAAAATGGGCCAGGGCAGTGCCTTTATTAGCCAATGACCTTCCTCCATCAGTCATTAGATTGTCCAGGCTCCACTGTAAATCTATAAGTTTCCTTCTTCTTTCTCCTTTTGGAGGCAGGATCTCATGAGCCCAGGCTGGCCTTGAGCTCAGTGTATCAGAGAATTATCTAAGACTCCCGTTCCTCTGTCCTCTGCCTCTTGAGACTGGGAGTTACAGGCCTGTGCCACATTGCCCAACTGAGTTGTCTGTAAAACGTGGCTACCTGGCACCATTTCCTCCTGCCTAGTGTGATTCCTCTGATTCTCCCAGTTATCCTGAGGCTTTGGCGTGGCCATGGAAAAATGGGAATCTGGAAGCAACCATGGTGTGGCTCCAGCTTTGGCAAGCTTGTCACATTTATTATCTTAGTTTCTTTCCTAACACTCTTAAAAGTTTGTTATGGGATTCCCCTTTGTATGCTGTGAATACCATTGGTTAATAAAGAAACAGTTTTGGGCCTATAACACAGCTATCAGGGACCAGAGCTAGGTGGGGAAAACTAAACTGAATGCCGGGAGGAAGAAGGCTGAGTCAGGGAGAAGCCATGTAGCCCCACTGGAGACAGATGCCAGAATTTTAGCCGGTAAGTCACAGCCTCGTGGTGATACACAGATTGCTAAAAATGGGTTAAATTAAGATATAAGAGCCAAGGGCTGGAGAGATGGCTCAGAGGTTAAGAGCATTGCCTGCTCTTCCAAATGTCCTGAGTTCAATTCCCAGCAACCACATGGTGGCTCACAACCATCTGTAAAGGGGTCTGGTGCCCTCTTCTGGCCTGCAGGCATACACACAGACAGAATATTGTATACATAATAAATAAATATAAAAAAAAGAGTTAGCCAATAAGAAGCTAGAGCTAATGGGCCAAGCAGTGATTTAAATAATATAGTTTCTGTGTGATTATTTCGGGTCTGAGCAGCAGGGAACAAACAAGCAGCCTCCTTACAACAAAGGTTGATGTTAGAATTTTATTTTTTTAAAAGATAAAGTAATATGTTTGGGAGCTCTTGCTTCTGGCAAGACAGGGTTCACCCTTGGTGTCAAGACTTGAAAGACATGGCTCGGGTCTCTGTGTTTCTGATGTTACTGATAGTAGCAAGGATAAGGGGTTGGAGTTAGACATACAAAAAGGAAAAGATTGATTCCTATAATGAGTGCTCCATGGAGAAGAGGCATAAAATCCAGATATTGGGGTGTTCAAACTCTGCACCTATCAAAAGGGAGTAATAATAACAACAATGATTGCAACCAAACTCCCCACTTAATTTGTGTCTCCTGTTGTACACCTTATTTCTGGAATATGTATGAGTATATGATGCCTGAGAGGTGCCACCAAAAAGATATCTTCTGTAGTTTACGCATTTATCAATGCATATATGTTGAGTGACTACTTAGTTATTTTACTGATTCTTCACCCCCCCCCCCTTAGGCACAGTGCCTAGGGCTTAAGAGCTTGTCAAGTACTTTCAAGAATGTTTGAGAACTACAATTAAATTATTAACTCCAGTACAGGAAGCAAAAGTTTATAAATGCCTAATTGAGTGTCTACTAAGCTAACATGCCAACCAGCCAACTGTTAGCAATGTAACACTTTTATAATTATATGTAATTATATATATATATATGTATATACATACATATATATATATATATATATATATATATATATATAAAATATCTGTTAGACTTTACACCTTAAGAAGAAAGTAAGGAATTTAACACATGAATGCCTAATGTGTTAGATATTGTCATGCATCAAATATTTTATTAATCAGTCATAAAATCAGTAAGATGTTGCAACTAATCCAAAGATTGTTGTATGGAGGCCATGAAATGAACTTGCAATTAAATTCAAAACTCTTCCCAGAATGGGGGTAAAATCAGTTATTATACCAGACAGAATTAATTTGTTCAGGGATAGGAATGCATTGCTAACATTCCATTTTTCTTTTGTAACTCAGAGTTATGGAGCCTACACATATGATCAGGTAAGCCGTAACATGTGTGAGATTCATGTAGACAGCACCCTATTTTCAAAGGAAAATATCCGGTGGTTGAGGCACATTTTAAGGTCTTCCCCAATTCTTCTCAAAAAAAGATAATTCTTGATCATCAAAATAAACAGGACCAATCCTAGCATGGTGTAGACTGATGTTTACAGGGATGAGACAAGGCTGGTCCTTAACACATGGTCTTCCTGAAGCTTGCAAAACTTAGCAAATTTTGAGCCATATGTGTTGATCAACTAACCACTTGTCTTAGGGTTTCAATTTCTGTGAAGAGATGCCATGACCATGGCAACTCTTATAAAGGGAAAACGTTTAATTGGGGTGATTTACATTTTCAGAGGTTTAGTTCATTTTCAGCAGGGTGGGACATGGTGGCATGCAGGCAGACATGTGCTGGAGGTCTCAAAGCCCACCTCCACAGTGACACACTTCCTTCCACATGGCTATGGCTACTCCAGTAAAACCACACCTCCTATTAGTGTCGTTCCCTCTGAGTGTTGTGGGGTGGGATATTTGTACCTGGTGTGAAAATGTATTGCCGTGGTTGGTGTAATAAAAAGCTGAATGTCCAATAGCGAGGCAGGAGGTTTAGGCAGGACTTTGAGACAGAGAGAGAACTCTGAGAATAAGAAGGTGGAGTCACCATCCAGGAACAGAGGAAGCAGCATGGGCAGGATGTAGGGATGAAGTAACGAGCCATGTGCTAGGACATAGATTAAAATAAATGGGTTAATTTAAGATATAAAAGCTAGTGGGACAAGTCTAAGCTATAGGCCAAGCTTTCATAATTAATAAAAAGTCTCAGTGTTGTTATTCGCAGGCTGGTGGTACTGCTGCATATGAATTTGCAGGGTCCAGTTACATTCAAACTAACGAAGAGACGAGACTAAAGCCATTTTAAACCCAGGCTCCATCTTTGTGTGAGTCTAACCTAGCATGCATCCCACCCCAGGCACCCCACCCCATGTAACTTTGAAATCTGAGAAAAGCCACAACTGGCCCCAAAACTGCCAGGCTGCCCAGAGACTTGAGGACAGCCAATCAGAAGCTAGACAAACAAGCTTTTTTTTTTTTTTCAACTACTGGGTGGTTTTGTGGGGCCCAAGGCATATAACGCCCTGCTTGAGGATTTCTCCTAATAAACCTGCACTGTGAGCTCTGGGGCTTCTCTCCCTCACCAGTTGTTGGTGTGTGGGATGAGCCTGCTTACAAGCCTGTACAATAAAGAAACCTTATATCAGTGCATCGGAAGCCAGCTCCATGGTGGTGGCCTTGCTGGGGGGCGGGGTCTCACCCCTGCGACTCTGGCATAACATTACAGCAGCGCGCTATTAATTTCTGTCTATGATTTCTCACAAGGAATCTCCGATGGAGTCTAGCACCTCTCCTATTTACTATCCGAGGTCTGCTGAGAGAGGCTCACAAAGACTCATATATTTGAGCACTTGGTCCTCGATTGGTAGAACTGTTTGGGAAGGATTAGGAGGCGTGGCCTTGCTGGAGGAGGTGTGTCAATGGGCATGAACTTGAGGTTTCAAAAGCCCACACCATTCTCAATTAGCTCTGTCTGCCTCCTGGTTGTTGTTTTAACATATGTGCTCCAGTTATGGCTCCATGTCTGCCTGCTGCCACGCTCTTCAGCCTGAAGTTCATCTAACCTGTAAGCCTACCAGTAAATTCTGTATTCTATAATTTGCCTTGGTCATGTGTCTTATTCCGACAATAGAAAAGTAAGACAGGCCAGGGGTTCCAAGAAACTCTTTCCAAATTCCACCTGTAGTACCTATAAATTTGGGTACATTTTTCCCCCCCGTGTAAAGGCCCTGAAATTCCCAGTCAACTTCGAAATGACTCACAAGCACACCTCATGTCTACTTCCCAAAGCAAAGCCTCATCGGGTTCTGAAATATGACTTGTCAGGTAAGACGCTCACTGCCCAGTCAATTTGTCTATTATATCTTGGTGAAAAGAGGACCAATCCTTACCAAAATCATAGAAAAAAACCATATGCTATGGGACGTGCAGAAATCCTTTCAAAAGTTGCTGAGATCTGATGATTCCTCGAGAATCAGATAGTTTAAAGGTTTCAGTTGAGTTCAGAAAATAGAGTTTACTGGATTGTTGTAAGTTCTTCTCATAGGTCCAGAAAATAAAACACGAAAATGAAGAACATTCTGGAAAGCACGGTAAACGTTCCTTCATGGGTTTGCCTAGTGGCACAATGAACTCTTGGAGCTTGGCAGCCTCCAATTTGGGCAGTCATTTGCTGTGCGGGTTGTGTATCCCTGGTCCAAAACCGGAAACATTTCAGATTTTGCATTTTTTTTTCTTATTTTAAGAGATTTGCTTATGGGTGACAAGATTGCTCAAGGATGGGACACAAGTCCCAGGAAATCACGTCTGTTTCACGGTCGCTCTATGATCATGCTGTGAAGATACATTATACCATATTTTCAGCGTACCTGCGTTTGGTCTGTTGCTTGAGATATTAGGTCAGCTCTGGAATATTCTGTTAGTGTGTGACATCATGTCAATGCTTCAAAAGTTTGGGAATTTGAAGGATTTTTAGATCTGGGGTTTGGGGTCCAGAGTTGCTGGTCTGATACCTGGCTCAGTCCTTCTCTTAGGCAGTGACTATGTTTCTTTACTCGAAGCATACATTCTGGGTGGTACCTAATTAGCATTGCCCAGGGTCACAAAAGCAGCCATGAGATCAGGCTGTGGGTGCTTTATTGCTGGTAATTTTGAGTTGTGAAAGGTCCAGTATTGTGTGAAACAATGATAATTTAGCCATTCACAGAGTTCAGTGTGAATACTGAAGCCCAAATTCTGTTACTACATTCTCACTCCTCCTCCTCTCTCTCTCTCTCTCTCTCTCTCTCTCTCTCTCTCTCTCTCCCTTCCTCCATACCTCCCCTTCTCTCTCCCCTACCCTCTCCCTATCTCATTTCCCTTCCCCCCTCCTCTTCCCTTTCAAACAACCCCAAAGATATCAATGGATGGTACATTTGAATTCTGAAAACATCTAAATGTAATTTTCATGAGGAAAAAATCTTGAGGCATAACATAATAATCTTGAATTATAATATGTGCATTATGCCAAGACCATTAGGTTAAAAATAAGTCTGTATTTTATTTTACATTTTAAAACAATTCTGTGGGTAAGTTTAATAGCTTAAGACATTGAGACGTTGGGTAAGATACTTAGAACCAATGTCATTGAAGCTCCTGGCCTTAAATAAAAGAAGTAAGGTCTTGTTTAAGTAAAGCATTTCAAATCATACTTGAGTTGATAACTGATAACCTCACCCTGATGTCGCCAATAGCTTCAGGCAATGCATTTCCAGGACAACAGTACAGGAATCTGGTGTGGTGGCTGCTGAGTTCTGATCAGTGCTTTTCCCAAGGTGAGAACTCGTCCTAGAAGGTAGGAACACTGACAAATCCCCAGGGATTTCCCACAAAGCATACAATTTCTGAAGTGTTTATCTCACTTATACAAATTTCACTCAGGGCAGGCTGCCTCTTCCGACAGTGCTTTTCACATTAGTCTCAGATCAAACAGACAGAATTACTTCTAATACTTCTATTTTCATAACATAAAAGAAAAAAGAACTCATGATTTCCCCCAGGTGATTTTTGGAAACCAAACATTTCTTTCTTTCTTTCTTTCTTTCTTTCTTCCTTCCTTCCTTCCTTCTTTCTTTTCTTTTCTTTTCTTTTCTCTCCCTCTCTCCCTCCCCCTCCCTCTCTCCTTCTCTTCCTTCCTTCTCTATCTTTCCCTCTCTCCTACCCTCCCCTCTCTCCTCCCTCCCTCCCTCCCTCCCTCCTCTCCCATTTTCTCTCTTTTTCTTTTTTTCTTCACATTTAGAATCCTGTATAGAAAAAGCAAGACTAAAAGCAATCAAACTAAAAACCAGTTAAAAGCCCCAAATACTCCATCCATAGCCTCACCCCCATCCCCCCCCCCATCCCTGCCACCACTAAGGCTTAGGGGCACTGTCATCTCAGAAGGAGAATACAGAGACTTTAAGAGCCAGGGGGTGGGGAGGATCAGAGAATAATGTCTTCTGGATGTGTTAAAGATTGGTCTTGGATGCTTGAGAAACAATATTTGATGACTTCTTTATTCAGAGTGACAAGAGAACATGAACATACACAGTTGGTAATGCAATTGCAAAACATATAGCCACGTCACTTTTGTAAATAAGGAAACTTCGGTCTTTTCCCCTTAAATAATCAAAGACATAATGAAGTCAACACAAACACTGATTTAAAGACACCGAAGTATTCTCTACAGAAAGTAGAGAATAGTTGTTTACTTTATAAGGACATTCATCATAGAAAGCAGGGGTGGACACCCACCAACATAGAATGCCTTGGCCAAGATTTTTAACACATTTTATAACTTCTGTTAAGACTGCTGTATCAGCTACAGTATTCACACCCTAAGTTCTTTTCGTTCCATTATGCATTATTATACTCCAGAGCAAACCGGTTCTTTCATTAAGACAGATCCCAAGAGATTCGCAAGATGAAAGTAAATTCTTATAATTCAAAGACAGTATTTAAATGAACATATAATTTGTTTATTACTGCACTCCTCAAATTAAAAATAAATTGATATACAATACATTACTATTTTAAAAACTTCTTGGTAGCCAGCTTGTGATCTTAGCACTAAGGAGGCTGAGGTAGGGTGACCACCACAAGTTCAAGGCCAGCCTTTATCTGCATAATGAATTGCAGGCTAGCCAGGGCTCTAGAATAAGACTCTGTTTCAACCAAACCAAACAAAAGCACCAACAGTAACAAAAAAAAAATAATACCAACAATAACAATAACAAAAAAGCCTGTGTTCTAATTGCTAATGATATCGACAGTTGTCTCCTTAAACTTCCTCTGGGGTCTTCAACAAGTCCCAAAGGCAGGAAATCATTTCAAGAGCAAAACATTTGACAGCTACTGCTTCCAGAGAAAACCACCTTCCCTTGAAAATGCAAGACTTTCACGCACTTGGATTTCTTTAGCATCATTGCTCAGAAGCGCAGCTGTCACTGCTCATAGCAATTATAACTTTTAACCGAAGTAACTAACTTGTCAGTCATGGAGAAAAGCGGATGGGGTAAGGAAACAGATAACTGAGAACTTGTAGGTATCTACTAGATTCATAGCAGATTAGGAAAAGGTCACAAATTTCGTCCCTACACTATGTACCTCTTGCTTACATGTTCTATAAGGGCAAGAGTGAACACACCCATTACCTTCTTCAGTAGATACAGAACCTCTCAAGCATGTAAGGAATTATTTATGGCATCCTGTCATAGAATTTATCTAGGCTGTCAAAGACTATCATCTCATCTAACTCAAGAGGTTCACAGTTTTAAGCTACTTAAAGATCAAATCCAGAGACTTCTCTCCTGCATGATAAGGCTCTACCAATGGGCCACAGCCTCAGGTCCTATTTAAGGGTCTTAGAAATTATCTTCAAGCTGGCACGCTATAAAAAACATAATTGCTCCTGCGCAAGGGGCATAGCTCAGAGGCAGACGTCTTGTCTAACATGCACAAAGCTCTGGGTTCCAGCCTCAACACTGGAAAAAAAAAACCCATTGAAATAAGGTTAGGAAAATCATGATTCAGTTTCACTGAACATGCATTCGCATTATGCAAGATTAATGTCAGTTTATTTGATCAGCAACCTGATAATTATAAAAAAAAAGCAAACCAAGTAGAATAAATGTATGCTTTGATTATATTCAGGGCAGACAAATCAGAGAAGACATAATTGTTTTAATAAGCAGAATATTAAACTAGTTTTATTTGGTGGAAGTTTACCTTGATTATGTGAATATGGATTTTTAAGTGTTTCGGAGTTTATTTCTGTAGGAAGAGTTTTTTTTTTTTTTCTGGTGCATTTAAAGCATTAGAAACTCTTCATTTTATAAAGATGTAAGAATGCTCGACTGATGTAAACACTCATCACTCAAGCCGCTCACCGCAGAGACTCTTAAACAAAGTCCTAATTTCTTGCACTCTTTGAGGGTAGGAAAGCGCTTCACTCTCAGAGGTAAGGGTCAGGCACACAGCCACGCAGGAGAACTTAGAGTTTCGATGCTGCAGGTTTAGCTGAAGGTACAAACCACAGAATCCTCCAGAGCAGACGCCAGAGAAGTGTGATGCCTCCCGAAGGGCACAAAACTCTTTGAGCTCAAAACAGGATGATTGACAAATACCAACAAGCCAGCCAGATTCTCCCTGTGTTGTCTCCTTACTTAACAGAAACAGATCTCTGTGATCTCCAATGCTCAGACCATCAACCAAATTCCCAATCCTTGCTACTACCATAGCAGAGCAATTGCTCAGCCAATAAACAAAGAACGAACAATCGAAGAGAACACAGAACTGGGAAGGGTGGGGCAATGAGTAGAGAGACAGCCAATAAAGGCCTGGGGTTGCCTCAAGTCCATCTCTCTTCAAAATGTATTTCTTTATTTCCCACCTCATACCCTGCTGCTGTTATTTTTGTTTGTTTGTTTGTTGTTATTGTTGTTGCTTTTTGTTTTGTTTTGGTTTCTTTGAGACAGGATTTATCTGTGTAGCCCTGGCTGTCCTGGAACTCTCTGTAGACCAGGCTGGCCTCGAACTCCCAGAGATCCACCTGCTTCTGCCTCCTAAGTGCTGGGATTAATGGCATGTGCCCCCACCACTCCCTGGCTGCTGCTTCTGTTTTTTGTTTTTTTTGTCTTGAGTCAAGAATTTACAGCTTGGAGCCCAACTATCTGGGGAAGTCTGCCAGTTGACTCTGTTGGGTCCAATGGCAGAAGACTTCTCAAGTCTTCAAAGATATTTTCCTAAAGAAGGGAAACAGGACTGTGGCACAGACAGAAAATGAATACACATCCATAATTTTATTTGATTAGTAGGAGAGCTGGCAGGAAGTTGTAAATGTTAAGAAGAGGTTTGAAAAGCAAAGACAGATAGAAAAATACATAGGGGAGGGAGAGGAACATTTCTTCTACTAATTCTAGTGTCACTGGCCGGCTCTCTGTGACAAAAGACAGACTGGCAGAACAAAAAGCAGACAGGAGCCATTATCAAGAAGTGAAGAACTAAAAACAAAACTGGACTCTAAGCGTGTTTTTGTTTGGTTTGGTTTTTATTTTTGAGAAAGGTTTTCTCTGTGTAGCCTTGGCTTTCTTGGAACTCACTATGTTAGTGTAGACCAGGCTGGCCTTGAACTCAAGAGATCGCCTGCCTCTGCCTCCCAAGTGCAAGGGTTAAAGGCGTGCGCCACCACTGCCTCATTTGTACCGGGATGTCTTAAAGAAAGGCTAGAAGGAGGCTGGGGTTTGTGGAACATACGCCAGAGAGTAGGAAGACCAGCGGGGACTGGGTGGGGTTTGCCCAGGGTTTCCTCTGTGCTGTTCATCTTCAAATAAGGAAGATCCTGTCGTCTGTGGACTCTCCCGTGAGTTTCATTCTCCCGTGTCATGGCAAAGGGTCCAGGGAAGGTCTGCAGGGCCTGTACCTGCTCCTGCTCAAGTCCCTTCAGTCCCAAGGGTCTGACACGCCATGGTGCCTTATATTGGAGTGACATGTTTTTCAACTCTACCACTTACAGGAATTTACAAATAAATATAAAATCGGTTTCTTTTTCTATAGTGAGATGGGGAGGAAGTCAATTGCCTGTCCACCTGAGGAAACGAAGTTTTCTGTTTATAGACCAGAATGATTTGCATTGCTCTCAGCTACCCACAATTTACGGAGTTGTAAAATAGCTCAAAGACAATAAAAGGTGCAGACCTCATAGATCAGAACTCCTGAAGGGCATGTTTCAGACAGCATATAGATTCCACTGAAGATATATCGTGATCTCTCTTTTTATCTTGTTATTTTCATAGTCTTCCACATACACAACTCAAAAGTATGAAAATGATAAAAATATATATTGCACAAATTGTTTTAGAGTTTTTATGGTGGGCTATCAGTGCTTTATGAGGTTTGATTTGGTGCAGAATAGGCACGTGATTCTAGGATTTGTGCCTAGGATCTGGGAAGGTGGCCCTGGTGTCCAGCAGGTGCCAGCAATCTGCCAGGGCATGTATTGAGAGAAAGGTTTGCTAAAAAGAGAGAACTTTTATTCCACCATGAAATTTAAAAAAACAAGTAAATAGACAAAAAAAATTGACATGTCATCAAGACAGTGAATTGAGGGGCTGGAGAGATGGCTCAGAGGTTAAGAGCACTGGCTGCTCTTCCAGAGGATCCAGGTTCAATTCCTAGCACCCACATGGCAGCTCACAGCTGTCTGTAATTCCAGTTGCAGGGAATCTGACATTTTCACAGATGTGTATGCAGGCAAAACACCAATGAACATAAAATAAAAATAAGTTGTTTTTTTTTTAAAAAAAAAAAACAAACTGAATTGAGTTGAATAGAAGAGCCTGGTGTCAAGAGAATGTATATAATAAGAAAGTCTCAGTGACATTGTTGGCTGCTAACTCAGTAGCCTCACCCCTACTTGGTTGAGATCAGCAACCCAATTTTTGTTTTTCAGATATGGAGAAGTCTAAGGTATGCAGGAAAGGTAGACTCCTCTTCTGGTCTATGGTCCAAGTTCACAATGGCAATCCCTTCCGCCATGCCTTCCTCTAATGGCCACAGAAATTACTTTATTTTTGGTCGGTTGTCTCCTTTGGATTATTGCCTACTTCTGGTATTGCCAACCTCTAGTAATTTTTTAAATTAACTCATTTCAGTTATGAGAATACCTACATAATGAAAAGCATATAAAATAAAAAGTATGGAATAGCTTTTAATAAGATGAGTACATACAGTTATCACCCACATAATAATATGAGCATCCTCAAGCTCTTCTACATGCAAACTTTACCTGAGGGCAGCCTCTTCTTTGCTCCCAGAGGTGACCACTGTCTGATGCGTAATTCCAGGAGTCCCTGCTCCCCCGCTTTGCAGTTATGGCTACTTCCAACTTTATTATGGGCTCTGTTTCATTCAATATTATGATTTTGAGATTCACTTATTTCATGATGCAAAAGCTGCAAATTACTAATTTCATTGCTGAACGTCAGGGCTCTCCAAATTCCTGGTCTGACACACCTTTACACCATCAAAAAATGATTTTTAGACCCCAAAATCCATTTAGAAATTAAAATGAGAATTAAAAAATTTAATATATTATAAATAACAATGATACCTCAAAAGTTAGTAGGTGTGTTAAGTAGAGTTACAATTCTCTTCCCACATGCACATGTAGAAGAATTAAGGTGAGAACCCAAGCAGGCACTTACAAACCAGTTGCTCAGAGCAACCGATGACGAGCAATCCAAACATCCGTGAACCCAGACCCAAACAGCATCAAAATATGCACCACGCTCACCGTGTATTGTTATTCGGGTCCACAAAGGAGTGCTCCTCTCTGAGTCTGAGACATCTTTCAACATGAACGACCTGGGCAGCACGCTGTGCACAACATGTCAGGCTATAAAAGACAACTCCTCTGTAGTTGTACTACGTGAAAGGTGCAGAATAGGAAAATTCGTAAAGTCAGATGTAGACTTGAGGTTTTCCGGAGCTGGGGAAGGGCAGGTTGTCATTGCTTGAAAGATTTGTTTTTTATTTGTGATGATGTAAGTACTTCTGAATCACATACTTAAATATTGTTTGGATTGAAATTTTTATTTTATGTTCATTTTAGCATAATCAAATCCATAAAAAAAAAAGAACACAAATAATGCCCAAACCAATACATGTTTAAAACGTAAGCCTGTGGTAATTGTGTCTTTCCCATGAATTCCTGTGTTGAAATCCTGACCTCCAAGGGGATGGTGAGGAGGTGGGGGCCTCTGGGAGGTGGTTAGGTTACAAGGGATGTTAGTTGCTTTTCTGTTTCTGTGATAAAACACGTGACGAAGGCAACCTATAGCCATCTAGAACCTATCTAGATATCTAGATACTTTGATCCCGAACCTTCCGTTGACTTTAGAGTCCCAAGGGTCTAGTCTCACTTTAAGAAGACTTCATACACAGCCAGTACTTGGTTCAGTATTACCAACTATATTTCTCCTGGCTGCTGGTAGCAACGTGGCTGAGAGTCCGATGCACCGGGATGAGTCCAGCTTGGTTTAGCTAGTAACTGTGGAAGTGTGCAGTCATAGATTTACACTTGGGCAATGGGAAGACAGGAGAAACGACGGTTTCACAGACATACTCGGAAGCGTTTTGCACAACCTCAGGAGTGCTTCTCAGCTGATGCTCCCCAGAGGCTGTGTGCAGACTCACTGACTGCCACGGAACAGAGGGAAATCAGCCAGAAACAGCTTCCTCCTTAGTGGGAACTTGAACCCCGGCTTTGCCGATTGATCTCTGGTGATCTCTAAGACCAGACTTTTAAACGCTTGTGTGTGTTCAGTGCTTTTCCCTTCCACAAGCTCTGACTGAACCGTGTGCTATAAGCCAGGCACGGCGGGCTTTGATCTATCCGTGCTCCGGGAGGAAAAGGCACAGAAAACACTGCAGGGGAAGAGTTTTACAACCTCCGCTTCTCAGCTGCAGGCGATCTAACAAATAGTCGCGGGTGATATGGCAGCAAGACAAGTGGGCGTCCCAGAGTTGTCACTTCCATTTCTCTTCCAACACTGGTTGCTATAAAACTACAGCGAAGAGCAAACTACAGCCTGTGGCAAAAGCTTGACTCACAAATCCAGCTTGTGGCCCATTCCAGTGCACTGTCCTTTGTTTTTAATACATAAAGTTTTATTAAAATACAGCTGTACGTAGTTGTTTGGGTGTGATCTATGGTTGTTTTTATCCGAACAGGGCAGAGTTGAAGTGTGCCGTCAAGACTCAGAAGTAAACCTTTGTGAACTGGGATGGGTAGACAGGAGACACTGGGGCCATGCAGACCGGGGTCATTTGGGGAATGAACCTCGGAAAGGCTTCATGTGCACCCCTGCTAGGGTAGCTCAGTCTCTCCAGCTGGGCACACAGGGAGGATGCAGACTGACGCAAGCAAAGGCAGAGCTGGTTCTGTCCACATCTGACTCTCCTGGCTCCTGGGACGAGGCCAGTATGGAAACAGATGATTAATATCATGGGGCTATGCCCACGGATGCATCACTTAGACACATTACATGTGATGGTCGCCTACCTACACGAATGGATCATAAGACAAAATGTTGAGTGGAAACGCTGGAAATTTAATGAGGTCTGTAATGTTGATGTGAATTAAAAATATATGCACGCAACTCAATTGTTTATATTTTATTATAGCATTTAGAAGCAAGAAGATATGTAGTCAGTCCTTCATAGCTGGGTTTTGAAACCATGGATTCAACCCATGATATTATGCCTGTTTATGCTGAACATGTATAGCCGTTTTTGTTATTTCCCTGCAAGACAACATCTATTTACACAGCATGCACATTGTATTAGTACTATAAGCAATCTAGAGATGATCCAATGCTACAGGCAGATATGCGTGTGCTCTATGACAAATATTTCCCAATTAATAGAAAAGCCTTGACCATCTGCTGACTTTACACCCAAAGAGTTTCATGGAATCAATGCCTTATGGATAACAAAGGGTGACTATGTGTTAATCACACTGTAATTGCCTTGTGGAGGACAAAAAAATAGGGGCTTTGAGAGCTAAGAATGGACCAACCAATCAATACGACAATGCAAAGGCTTATAGGGACAGATGACTGTGTGCCATGAGGTGATGGGTTTAACTGACTTAGCCCTTGGCATCTGAGGTCAAGAACCACAAAGTAACAGCTGAAAAAGGAAGGAAGAAGGAAGACCGGAAGGATCTGGAGGTATTTTGTTTCTGTTCTAGCTTTCACAGCTGAGTACATTTATGACCTGGTGATGACCTTTAGGGGCTCAGTTTCCAACTGGAGGCAGTGGTGGTGGTTTCTTCTTCTTCTTTTTCTTCTTCTTCTTCTTCTTCTTCTTCTTCTTCTTCTTCTTCTTCTTCCTCTTCCTTCTCCTCCTCCTCCTCCCTCCTCCTCCTCCTCCTCCTCCTCCTCCTCCTCCTCCTCCTTCTTCTTCTGAGAGAGAGAGAGAGAGAGAGAGAGAAAGAGATACAGAGACACACAAACAGAGAGACAGAGACTCTGTGTTGTGTGTGTGTGTGTGTGTGTGGTGTGTGTGTGTGTGTGTGTGTGTGTGTGTGTTGGGAATCTAAGACAAATGGAATCCAGTCCTGTCTAGGGCTAGACAGAGTGTGTAATAGGCTCAAAAAAGTTGGAGTTGGAGCCCTCGTTTGGAGCTACAGCTCTGTCAAAAACCTACTTTCTTTGACAATGGTCAGGGTAGTGTTAGGAGAGTTTCGACACTTGGACACTAATCTCAGTCATATTGGGACTTGAATTTAGTCTAGGCATTCTTGAGAGTGGCATCAGGATACCACACTAGGTTCTGACCTGTTCAAGGACTGTGCAGAAGCCTTGGGCAACAACTGGCTAAAGGATTTCAGAGCAAACCCTGGATTCTTTAGACGAAAGTTGTCTCCTATATCTTGTACGTGATTTCCATAACTTGAGACACTACCTGTCCTAACCTGGGATTGGCTGATGAGCAAATGAGGCTCATATCTGGAGTTATAGCATATACCTTAGTCATTCACACATTTTAGAGAAGTTTTAGCAAACAATTTCTTCTTTCAATTTACTCCTTCAGCCCAATTTGGACAGAAAGCGTAAATGAAGCGGGAAGAAAAAAAACAGGCAAATTATTCCAAAAGACTTGAGAGAAAACAGCGGCTTTTATGTTATTTCACTTGTTTTCTTGAAAAGGAATATCGATTATTACACATAATTCCATCCTTCAATCTCGAACATTAAGTAAAAATTAAATCAATCCTTTCTGATGGTTTTCAAACATTTCTGTGTACTGCTCAGGTGGCCCAATTTACATCTGAGTTCTGTGAGGCTGTCCTAGCTGCCAGCACTGGGAGCTTCATCTGTTCCTCATCCTTCAGCCTCAGATAATAAGTGACATTTTAAAAGACCACAAATCAGTGGACTTCATGCTACCCAAAACAATACTGTAAGATTGATAGAAAACAATACTGTAAGATTGATAGAAAACAATACTGTAAGACTTGTTCTTGCTCACCATGTTGTTATATCCATAGATAACTTAGCCCTCGTCAAAGGGACCACTTCTTGCAGTAGACAGAATTAGGACAGGGACCCGTATCTGAACAGGGGGCAGAGCATGAGAGACTGAAGCAGTCATGGGATGTCTTTATTAAACCCTCCCCTCAAGGCTCAGGGATCTGTGTGCAAGAGGAGGTGGAAAGATTGTTGGAACCAGAAGCGGTAGATGACTTCAAGGAGACAATAGGACTGACACATAGGAATTCACAAAAACTAAGACAGTACACGCAAGACCTGGACAGGTTCAAACCAGACAAAAGTCCCATCACTCAGAAAGGAAAGTGGACACAAAAACCCTACCTCTCACCAAGAAGCTATTTGCAATTGATGACTGCTGGGAAAGGGAAAATCAGTTTTCTCCAATGGAGAGTCACTGGCTGTGTCAACTGCAATCCAGGTTAGACCCCACGACTAGAAATAGTTGGCCAACTGTCTTAGTTAGAGTTACCATTGTTGTGATGAAACCAAAAGCAAGTTGGGGAGGAAAGTGTTTTGGCTTATGCTTCCACACTGAAGGAAGTCAGGACAAGAATTCAAACAAATTAAGAACCTTCAAGTAGGAGTTGATGCAGAGGCCATGGAGGGGTGCTGCTTACTGGCTTGCGCCCATAGCTTGCTAAGTCTGTTTTCTTATAGAACTCAGGACCATCAACCCATGAATGGTCTCACCCATTGGGCTGGCCCTCCCCCATCAATAACTAATTAAGAAAATGCCTTATAGGCTTGCCTACAGCCCAATCATATGGAGACATTTTCTCAATTGAGGTCTCTATCTTTCAAATGACTTTAGCTTGTGTCAAGTTGACATAAAACTAACCAGCACACCAACACAAAATGGACTTCATGGTTTTTTTGTGTGTGTATATGCTTTTTGTTTTGGTATTTTTTGACTTGTTCTTAAAATTTGTTTTGAATTTTGTTTTTTTGTGTGTTGCCTTCTGGTTTTTGAGGGAGGGAAAAGGAGGGGAAAAGGGAGAGAGAGAAGTTGGATGGGTAGAGAGGGTAGGGAGAATCTGGGAGGAGTTGGGGAAGAGAAAGGTGGGACACTGCGGTTTTTCTGGCTTAAGGATATAATAAAAATATTGTATGAGAAAATCTTAAATCAAAAGTAAGTTAATTTGAAAAAAAAGTCTCATTAATCCAGTTAAGATTATATTTTGAGGGAATACAATAAATATGCTAGTGTAACTTCTCTTATCAAATATGCTTCAAAAATAAGTTTTTTTATTATTTAAAAATAATTATGAAATTATAATAAGGACTAACAAAAAAGTAAAATTTACCTATGTATTTGTATATACACACGAATGTTTTGTACATTATATTCACTTTTTTGAAGCATCGCGTTCAAAGAACACACACAGTTCTATGTTCTGCTGTTTTTATACTTTTGTTTGGTTTTTGGAGACAAAGGTTTAGTCTGCTGCCCAAGCTAGTCTTGAACTCTTGGACTAAAGTGGTTTGCCTGCTCTAATATTCTGAGTGTTCAGGGCAGTAGGCACACATTGCGTTCTAGCTTACACACTAGCAAGACCTCATCTTCACAAATAATTAAATGTAGTGTTACATCACCCACACATTTTCATGCCGACAGATTTAGTAATTGGATTTAAAAGTATCAAATAAGTTTCCATCATGAGAATGTGCCAAGACTTATTTATGTTGCACTTTTAATATTTGGTTTACTTAAAATACTTGCTATTGCAAGTCACACTTCCACAAATACTATTTTGTGGAAATCTTTGATAACATTGCTAATTGTTTTCTGGGATAGATCCATGAATCTGCAATTCCTTGGACCCTGCAGGTTCACCCTTCAAAGCCTTCTGATACGCAGTTCCGTATTATCCTTAGCTCTGTTGGAACACAGCATAGTCAGTAGCTCAAAAGAGTCTCCGTCTTACTGTACTCTCACAGGATTGATTTTCCTTTTAAAAACCAATCTTGGCCTATTTAAGAAGTGTAACCAACAGACTGCTTTTTCTTCTCAGCATCCTTTTGGGGAGCATCTTTTTCCCCAACCCCTATTCACTTACATAAGATCCAGAAACACAACACTCAGTGATGATGTATGTGTATTATAAGCTTCCCTTTGATAATGCCACAGATTTTATTGCTCAAATTGTCTTTGTGTTTTGCAAAGGAAAGGAAGGAAGGAAGGAAGGAAGGAAGGAAGGAAGAAGGGAGGAAGAAGGGAGGGAGGGAGGGAGGGAGGGAGGAAGGAAGGAAAGGGAAGGGAAAGGAAAGGAAAAAAAGGAAAGGAAAGGATGGAAGAAAAAGAAAGAAGCTCCCACAACTCCTGATAGCTTAGGCTATGTCATATGCAAGTGGCATACAGATGACAGCTCTAGGTGGTCCAGGTTCTATGAGATTGGGCTCTACTTTCAGCGATGGTGAGCTCCTTTGGACTTTGACTCCACAGTGTGTCACTATATAAATGATGCTACTCAGAGCCCAACTAAAGCACCCCGTGGAAGGGAGGCATGGAGAAACAGGCCAGACAGTCAGTATGAAGTGACAAGGGAAAAGGAGGGCAGCATCCTAAAGAGTTATGACGTTTAGGAGCCAAACCATACCAGCTTGGTGGTGAGCGTTTAAATCTCCCAGCCGTACCTGACAAGAGCGGATTCATCACTCAGAGCTCTACGGCTTCCCTTTGGCAGTTCCTAGAACTGTCTGGAAGCCCCTAGGATCGTCTGGATGGAAGAAGGCAGCCTCTGTAGGGTTTGCGTGGTAAACATCACCACAGCATAGCCGCTTCCTAGTTTCCACAGGGAAGGAATGCTGAAGGGGAAAAGAAGAAGCGAAACAGACAATCATGGGCTAAGGGAGTTACCCTAATTAATTTCTTGATTGGGTAAAAGTACAAGCTCTGCTCCCCCATAGCCCACCATAACGAACTGCCCCACTTCTCTGACTTCTCTACAGCAATCTCCACCCCACAGGTGGGACACTGCGGTTTTTCTGGCTTTTTCAGATGGCTCCCTAGTAGAGTCTCCTGTAGGGGGCGCTGTATGGAGACTATGAAGCCCAGGGGCCAGGGGGACTTGACCCTTACTCTGTACTCCAGCTGATGTCTTTTCTCTGAGTTATCCCAGTCTGTGGGGCACTTTGTGGGCGGGTAGGTGGGTGTGGCAGCGGGGTGGTGGGCGTGGCTGTGGGCGGGGTATATGGCAAGGGCAACTTCTATGATTGCACAGGTTTCTCACATCTCTTAAGATCAGCAGATAACTTGAAAAGTGTTTAACATTTCTGGGGGCTGGATGGGTGTCTCAGTGGTTAAGACCCAAGTTCAGGTCTATCAACTATCAAAGCGACTGGGGAAAATATAGGACTATTTCTTTTTCTTTTCTTTCTTTTATTTTTCTTTCATCCTCTCTCTCTCTCTCTCTCTCTCTCTCTCTCTCTCTCTTTCTCTCCTTCCTTTCATTCCTTCCTCCTCCTCCTCCTCCTATTTTTTTTTGGTAGGGTGTTTTGGTAACTCAATGTTTTATTCAGTGCTGGATAATATTCTATTACTGTGTGCCCAGCACAGAGCTAGACGGTAAGGAAGTGCTGATGAAAAGCCACACTCTTTCCCTTCCTGGAGCTCTGGTCAGTAGCTGGAGACAGACAGTGGCTGCCGTTGTACAGCACAGACTCTTGATTCATCAAGAGCGGAACTTATTTTTTTCTTATTCTGTAGGACAGGAAGTTCAAGAATGAGGTGTCAAAGGTCTCTGGTTCAAAGGTCAGATGCTTTATGACTTCCTCTCAGGAGGATGTTATGTCCAAACACAGCTGAAGAGCAGGAGATACAGCCCGCTTCCGCCAGCCTCCTGGTGGTGGTGCTAGCCCATTCCCCAGAGCAGAACCCAATAACCTGAACAGCTCCCACCAGGCCAGTCCTGGTGCACTGAGCATTGCCTTTCCAACACATGAATTTTGAGCAACCTCATCCACTATAGCAACGCCCATGGCAGCAAGTACAGGCAGAGTGGCAGACTCGGCACGGTCCTTTCTGCATGTTGTATTTTCCACTCTTCAGTTTTAGAATTAAATGCTCCCTCCCCTCTGTCTCAATGTAATGTGTGTTGAAAGCACCAGACTGTCAGGTCAGATTGTCACTATGCCTCACTCAATTGCTCACTTGCTCTGTGTCTAAGGACACGTTGCTTGCCTGTGCCCTGATCTCGTCTTCTGTAAAATGGGAGCACTTTGTTCTGCCTCCTAAGCTGTGCAGACTGTGTGACTTAATGACGGGAAGGACTTAGCCTGGCATTTTCTGCCCACTAAGCTGGAGGTTCTCAGCCTCCTAATGCTGCGACCCTTTCATACCCTTACTTCCACATGCTGCGGGGACCCTCAGCCATAAAATTATTTTTGATACTCCTTCATAGCTGCAGTTTTGCTACTGTTATGGCTCATAATGGCAATGTCTGTGTTTTCCAGTGGTCTTAGGTGACCCCGTGAAAGGGTTGTTTGACCCCACCCCCCCCAAAGGGTTGTGACTCAGTTTGAGTACCACTAGCACACAGTCATTCTTGGCTGACAAACTGAGAGGCCCCGGACCTTGCTTGGCTAACTTTTCCTCTTAGGTTAAGAGCCAGTTTGGGGGCATGCATGTTTGCTGGTTAGTTTTAACTGGCAACTTGACATAATGCGGAGTTACTTAAGAAGAAGGTCTTAATTGGGAATTACAGCGATCAGGCTGGCCTGCGGCCATGGTCATGGTGGGATGTCTTGCTTGTGAAGAGAGGTTGGAGGGCCCACCTTGTAAGTGGGTGCCAGTAATTCATGGGCTGGGCCCTGGACAGCATTAGACTAGAGAAAACTACAAACGACCAAGGGCTCATATGGTCTTTCTTTGCTCTTGCCTGTCGATGTGATGAGACTGAGTTCCTGCCTTGCCTTCCCCCAAAAGGTGGACTATGGCCTGGACTTTTAAGGCAAATAAATGCTCTTCTCAAGTTACGTAATGTCGTCAGAATATTTTATCCCGGCAGCTGAAATGAAACTGAAACTCTTGGATTGTGAGTGAGGCAGGAGGGAGGAAGATAAAGGTTTATGATGTGGTTCTCAGCAATGATGGCAGTATCGCCACAATAACCTGAAAAAACAAATGGCACTGCCTACTAACCAAGAGAAGCCAGCTTATAGCATAGAGAATAAAGACCCAGGCTCAGTTTGGATGGGAATCAGGTTATGAAGGGCTATCACTACAGACTCTGGTGGTGGAGTTCTGGACTGAGCAACTGAGGAATTGGAGCTGGGATTTGGAGCCTGTGGTGGAAGCAGCAGGCGGCATGGAAGACCAGCCAGTCTCATAAAAGGAAGAGCAGGCCGCCTCAGCCCATCCCCAGAAAGTGCAGATACTTGAAGGACGTTTAAATGTATATTGCTAATGCTTCAGAATGGCTTCGTGCCCAGATGCTACAAAGCTCAGTTTCCGCACCTCACTGATTTGTCCAAAGGACTCTGTGAGCCCATTCCCTGACTTGATGTGGATTCTTTAACCAAGTTTCCTTCAGACCCAGAGCATTGCCATTCCCAGTGGCATCAGGCACCCTCTAGAGCACTAGGCCGTGCCAATTGCATGTGTTGCTGAGCTACCATCATTTCTGGGATAGCAAATGGAGGCTAAGTGATCCCCTCCTGGGTTGTGCTAGAGGTCGAAAGGTTCCCAGGCAAGCTGCAGCTCTGAGTCCTCTGAGGATTATTTGGCATAGGTGGAAATCAAGAAGAGTTCCTGGAGACCCATCTGTGTGGAATAGGGCGTGGCTGCGGGAGGATGTGGCTAGACAAGAGCTGGGAGGAAGAAAGCAAGCCTGGCCCTCCTCTTCAGCAAACGGCAGGTGAGGAGGACAGGTGCACTCAGTGAGGCTTCAGCATCAGCATCTGGGGATGCAGACATGCACCATGGGCTCCGTTACAGACTTAATGATGCAGAAACTGCAAGGGGGCTCAGAACCCTGCTTCAGCTAGTAGTCTGGCCTGTGATCAAGGTTGGGAATCATGGGCTAGCACAGACACAGCCTTTATAAGCCCTTCTGCTAGTATGTATGTATGTATGCATGCATGTATGTGTATATGTGTTTATGTGTGTATGTATGTGTGTTTATTTGATATATATGCATGTACGTTATAAAGAAGGGATATGCAAGATTTCTTTAATGACTGGGTGTTGAAGAAGAACTGGTCAGATAAAATATCAGACCAGTAAGATTTCAAAAGATGTGTAGAAGTTTCCCGAGGGGACACAAGAGAGGGACCTTGCAGAATGAGCTGTATGGGTAAAGGCTGTACCACACAGCTGGAAAATTGGTGGGTGGAAAATGTGGTAGGGGGAGGCTGGGGTCGGGACAGGGCTTGAGCACAGGCTGCCTCTTCTGTCTCAATACTCCAGTTCTTGTTTTCTCTCCAGAGACTGCTTCTCCTCTTTCCCAGCTCTAGTGAACCTCCCCTTCCAGCTCTCCCAGGGTTCCAGCACCAGCCAGCCATGTGGTTTCCTTCCGTGCTGTCTTCCAAGCCTTCTCCATCATGAGTGTTTCCGTCACAGCATCCCCGCCACCCTGCAGATCTGGTACTACCACAGCCCCTGGAAAATCGTTCCCACTCTTCCCAGGTGTTTTGCAAGGCCCACCTAGCTCATCACCTTGACCCATTAGCCTTCTCAACTTTTTATAGCTAAGAATCCAGAGTTCAGCATTATGCTAAATTCTTGCTTTCTGCACTTGAGCAAGGACAAGTACCCATTAGTATTCAAAAATGATTTATTATTGTATTTTCTTACTAATGCTTTATTCTAATCAAGAGGACAGAGCAAGGGGGTCCTATGATGAGGGCATCCATTAGACATGACTATCATCCTGTGGTTCCTGGAATCTCCCAGGGTCAAGTGCCTTTTGCTTGGGTACCAGATTTATCAAGTGAATAATGTGGTCCTTCTGACCGGAGCTCTTTTTTAGATTCTGCCCACAGTGGTGCAGATGCTCCATCATTTTAGACACAGGAAACCACAGGCCTTGGCTTCAGAATTCTAAAACAAACACGTCAGGCCCTTGTGTTCTCTCTGCTCAGGTGTAATCTCATTAGAATATCTTGTGGCATTAAAAAGGGTAAGAGGGAAGGGACGACAGGGAATAAGAAGGTAGAAGTCCATGGTGATCTGGGAAATATGTATATTTCCCATTGCAAATAGTTTATGCTAAGAAGAGGATGAAGTTTACTATCATTTTTAATGCTCTAGTCTTTTCTAAAGTCAGTCATAGAAATTCTTGGAATAATAATAGGACGGGTGAGGTAACGTCTGCTGGAGAGTGTGCTGGGTGGGCTATGGGCACCTGTGTCTGCTGCTGTGGTAAACAAGTCCCAGGACTGGATGCAGCTTTGTTTAGCGCAGACCGCCTAGATGCTTATGACGTGATGGGGAGCTCCGGGAAGCTGCTGTGGATGCAGGCAAAGATACCTGAGGGCCGCATCACTGGGTCTCCGGAGAAGGTACCACTCGGGAGCCTGAGGTTACCAGCTCCCTGGCATTTTATTCTACTAAATATGCACACAACCATTACCAAACAAATAAATAAAAACCCCAAACGTAGTCCTAGAAACCAAGTTAGTGCCCTAAAATGATCTATAGCATCATGAAAAATAAATTTTTAAGCAAAATGTGGAGAGAGAGAGAGAGAGAGAGAGAGAGAGTTGGGGAGATGCTCAGTGGGTGAGGACACTGGCTACCCAAGCGTGAGGGCCGAGTTCAGATTCCGAAGCTGAGCATGACTGAGGAACCCCTGTAACCCCAAGACTGAGTGTGGAGACGCAAAGATCCCTGCATCGTGTGGGCAGCCAGCTGAGCTTCAGGTTCATCCAGAGACTCTCAAGGTGGAAAGTGATGAGGGACATCTGATGTCCTACTCTGGAAAGACCACTCACCCGCAGTTGTGTTCACTCCCTACTCCCAACATACGTGTTCCCCAAGCACACATGAATGAATGAATGAATGAATGAATGAACACATAAATAAAGGGAACTTTTGAAGTGACAATGAATGAGTCCCTAGTCTAGAGAAGATGGAAGGCTGCACTTCTGTGAATTTGGTGACTCAAACCCTTACTCCCTTCCAGCTCACCTGCTGTACCTTAGGGTCTACCCTGGTTGTTTCTACTCTCCTTGTTTCTTTCCCCCCCCTGTAAAAAGATAACAGATAATCTCCAACCCTGTGAGCTGTCCGGGTTCGCCTGCTTCCAGTTCAGAGTGGCTCAGCCAATGGAAGAGTGTGTTTTTCCTTGTCTTATTTTCAGTTTCTTACTTATTCTCTCCTCCCCACTCTGCCCTCAACTCTAGAACTGAAAACGACTACCCCTAGATTGCCGAGTGAACTCAATGGGTACCCGGGTAGGGGCTAGCAGGTCTGAACCCCAGGTTCATCCAGCTGAGTTTTTCTCCAGAACTGTGTCTGCTTCTACTCTACAGCACCGTAGCCATGAGATTAATCACCAGTGATACGCCCCAGTGTACCCGAAAGTAGACCTAGCAAACAATCATTCCTCTTGCTGCCAGATGGGAGAAAGCCTTCCAAAATCCCTGAGCACGGAAGGCCTTGCCACTTCCAGGGAGTTGCTGACATACGGGGCCTTTTCAATTACTTCACAGGGCTGCAGCCCAGTGTGACCCGAAGGGAAAGCAAAACTCTTCCTTCTGAATTTCTAATGACTATTCCTTCTCACCTTCTAGAGCACCCCTCTGGGAGGCTTGTGGGGGGCGGGGCAGGGGGGCTCTGGCTGGAGCAGCTGGCCTCACCTTGTGAGCGCTGTGGGAATGTTGTGATCCCTGGGCCTGACGCTGGTGCAACTCAGTAATGAGCTGAGTGATGCCAAGTGTTGAATTATTCACAACGCTGCCTCCGCTCACCTGCCGAAGGAACCATCCGAGCCAAGCCTAGCGGCTACTGAGAACCCTTGCAAAGAAGCACGGACAACCCAGGCTGACGAGAAGAGCTCTTACTTAATCCTCCCTCCTGCGTCCTTGGACTCTGGTCCGGGTTTGTAATTAAACTTCCTACCTTGCCCACCTACCTAAGGATGAACCGTTCTATACACTCAGCCAGCCCTTTTCTTACCAAGACAGGGTGGCTCAGAGCTCTGGAGCCCAGGTTGGCCTTGGCTCCCAGCAATCCTTCTGTTTTTGCCTCTTGAATGCTGAGACCACAGGCCTGAGCCTCCGTTCCCACTTTTCCTGGATCTCTCTTCTATGAACACATACACTTCAGATTCCTCAGGCCTAATAGCAAATCCTTGCTTGGGAGGAGCTGAGGTTAAACCCTGAGCAAGCAAGGCATCCCCAGCTTTGAACTTCTCTTTGTTGACACAGCAGCTTTTAGTAGACTTTCTTCCTGCCCGTTGTTAGCCAATAGCATGCTGGGACAGTGTGGGGAGTTGTGTGTATGTACTGGGGTGGGGGTGGGGGAGTGAGGAGAGAGAAAGAGACACAGAGAGACAGGGAGGGTATGCAGGGTCAGGGAAGTTGGAAGGCTCTGACTTCTCTTGTGTTATGATCTGAAGGGTATTCAAAGTACTTCATAAAGTAGACAAAGGGGCCCTTGGTCCTCCAATTTCCCTCTGAGGTATAACCTTGCTTATGGGTAGCAAGTACACTTGCTGCCTAGTTGTCTGTGGTCTTGATGCCAAGCTGACTCTTACCAACATTGTCATCTTTGTAGGATGCAGTTTGAAGGCTTTTTAGCTTGGCCCCTGAGGCTGTTTTCCAAACAGTGCTCCAAAACTGTAGCAAGACCCACTGCCAAAGACGTGTAGCAACTTGTTTCTTTTAGCATTTATAATGAAATTCACCCATTACTTTTATAAAACTCATAATGCCATAGCTTGGGTCTTAAATACCAGCCCCCAGGGCCCACAGACTGAAGGCTTCATTGCCTTGTCTGTGTCGCTATCAGGAGGTTGTGGAACTTTTGGGAGTGAGGCCTGGTGACAGAAAGGTAGTTCATTAGGGGCATGGCCCTGAAGGGATCCTTAGCTCTTCCTTAGCCTTTCTCTGCTCCCCTCCATCCCGAAGTGAGCAGCTTGGTTTATCATGGGCACCCTGCTGTAATGCTATCCTCAGCCATGGGTCCAGAGTGATGTGGGAGTCAAGAGACTGAGAATTGAAACCGCAGACACAGTGAGACAAAATAAACTGTTCTTCCTTGTAAGTTGTTCATCTCGGGCATTCTTTACAGTAACAAAAGCCGATCAATGCATGCCATCCCTAGAATAGAGTATTTGGCCCATGCTTTCCTGCATAGGACAGGGAGTGGTTGAGGTCTGACTACCAGACTCCGTGACTATCACCGGCTACACAGTGAATTATGCTGATTCAAGGCATTTAGTGACAGTTTGCCACATGAGATACTGTAAAGGAGAAAAACAGCCCAAACAAAAGATGCAACCAGATGAGCAAAAGCTAGAAATAATAATGGGATTTTTTCTCTTCCCAGTTCTGATGACAGAGGCTGCCTGTTGTGGGAGCCTGTGTAAGAAAGCTGTGACCTGGCTCAAACTGGTTCAGACCGGATCAAACCGGTTTAGACCGGCCCAAACCGTTTCAAACGTCACCTCATGTTTTACTTGCTTAATAATAAAAATGAGAAGGTCTTTGTTTGCACTCCTCTTGAGCTCGGAATCCTGCAGCTCCCTGATTCCTCCCCGTTCAGATCTTTGGGATACATCCTTCAAACCTTGAGACTTAGTCCCGCCAGCTACAGCGGGGCAGGTTCACGGTGCTTGGAGATGATTTTCTGGGCAGGGGCTGGGTTAAATGAACAAGAGCGCCACAATCCATTAGCCGTACCTGCTGTGGGGCGAAGGTGGAAAGTTCCACAGCCTTACCGTAGCAGTGGCCTACAGAGCGGAACACTGCCTGAAATGCTCTAGACTAGATCCAGACAAGATCTTTGAGCCTTGCTAGAGGTGACGGTGGGAGGGCCTCTCAGGGATTTGTATGCAAACTGGGTGTGTGTGTGTTGTTAGCAACTCTAGTTTGCTTCCCTTTATTTCCATCCTGAGACTCTGACCCAGGAAAAGGACGTAGGACGGCTCCTGTTTTCAAGCCCTTGAAGGATTTCCACAGACTTTCCCCATGATGCACCACTGTTGGGGGCTGTGGACGCCCAGACCGTGAATTTCCTGTTAACAACTTGTTATGCTTGCATCTGTTCTGAGCAAAACAACTTGTTTTCCTATGTTTGAGGCTGCTCTGAGCACGAGACCCTCAGGAGTTTCTGATGGCAGGGAGTGGTTTCTGGTGGGTTTGACTGGGGTGTAGTTATCCCTATATAAGCTGCCCTGGAACACAATAGACGGGGCATTCTTGGGGAATTCAAGGATGATCCATGTCTCTGTCTCTGTGTGTAAGTGTGTATGTCAATCTCCAGTCCCCTTGCCTGAGACTCGCGGACTGTCCCGTAGTACAGACGGACGTTACACACCACGGTAAGTTTAAGTACCTCAGAGGCCACTATGCCAGTTTGGTGTTCTTTCCCCATCTTGCCCCAAGCTCCTCCGGGATGTAGGGAAGTTCGTTCGTTATGACTAAAGCACAGAGACAGGCGTATTTCCCACTGATTCTAAAAATCTTTCTCTCACAGTCTAATCCAGAGGTCATTTCAGTAGTAACACAGTGACATTTGTGGCAGGCTCAAAAATGACAGTTTGGCTTTTGTTTCTCTTCCACACAAATGATCTGTTCCAACTTTAGCTCTATGCTTTTTTTCCACCTAAATATCGAGAGAGAGAGAGAGAGAGAGAGAGACAGAGAGAGACAGAGAGAGAGAGAGAGAGAGAGAGAGAGAGAGAGAGAGAGAAAGGACTGGGAGGGAAAGATTGCCGCAGACACTCAAGAATCTCTAAATCCCTCACTAGATGAAAAACAAATTAAGGATCCTTGACAGGTTAAAATCAAGTAGCTGGGGTTTCTCTACTGGAGCAAATGAATTTTCAGTTTAATAACTTCCTTACAATTCCCCTGATCACTTTATTCTGTGATCCTTTTGATGGCATAAGCTTATTTCTGGTCTCTGTCATGAGTTTTAAATATTCCAGGGGCTTTTAATTAAATCCTTGTTTATTATACAGTTAATGGGCTAAGACTAGTGACCAAAGAAAAAACAGGCTTTCAATCATATGATACTTGAGAACAATAATAAAGTGGTTTATTCAAGGGTGAGCCAGCATAAATGCCATTTCTCCTATTTGTTCTCCTACATGAGTTCTGGAAGGATCTGGAAGTCAGTCACTCTGCCTGGGTGCATCAGGAAATTACTATAAATCTATCTGCAGGAGCTGGGAGATGCAACATCTCTCTGTAGCCAAGAGCTACTGCGAGGTCTGGGCACTGCCATTGGTGGCTCCGCCCTTGATATTGGAGATGACAGATCTGCAGGGTCACCTTCCTCTCTTTTCACTCCTTTCAGTGTGGGAACAGAAGTCAAGGGTCCACTCTGGGAACTCGGCACACACTTGCTCAGTACACAGCAGCTGACCCGAGTTACCTGGCCTCCATGATCCCACCATCTCTCCCTATCCTTCCCCGAGTCAGGTTCTCAGCAGTGAATTGGACTTAAACGTTCACACCCCCCGTGCTTGTATCTGCACTAATGCTCCGTGACCAGAGGACAGTCCCGCAGTTCATCTGTACTGCATTTTTCAACACATTTACAAAGCAGGGATAATTATACCAACTTGGATCATTAGTTATAGAAGTGGAGTTCAAAATGAAACGAAGGGGGTAGAAGTGTTTGCCTACCCAAGGATTAGTCCTCTCAGCCCTGGAAAGGGAGGTGACACAAGGGTGAGAACTGGATGGTTGGGAATCCCCAAAGGACCAGAAACAGCACAGTGACCCTGGACACAGTAGTGAAGCCACACTATAAGATGACATCACAGTGACCCTGGACACAGTAGTGAAGACACACTAGAAGAGGACATCACAGTGACCCTGGACACAGTAGTGAAGACACACTAGAAGAGGACATCACAGTGACCCTGGACACAGTAGTGAAGACACACTAGAAGCTGAGCTTCCCAGTTGACCATGAAAATGCTCCTCATTCCCCTCACTTAACCCAAGTTGGCAATCTCAGAACACCCAATGGTCATGGAAGAGGAAGGACATATATTTGGTCCTGATGATGATTTTGAAGCCCTAACTCTGAGAGGCCTTAAGCCCATGGTCTAGGAGATTCTGTGGAAAGAATTAAATGGTTCTGTAAGATGGAGAACAAAACATCTTATTTTTGTTAAATAAAATTAAGTTATTTTCTTCATTTATAACATGATCCCAAACCACAACAGTTTAAATAGGTCCAGTGTCTTTCTTGATACCAGAAATTGAAGGTATTTTCATATGACATTGTGATTTCTGTACATTCTTTAAAATCTCATTCATTCTGATCGCAGCTTTGAAATTGCAAAAGTTATTAGACCAACTGTTGGAGCTGGCTGAGTTAATAAAGGAGCACACATATAACATTATATCACACATTTTATTAAAAATATTTTTCTACTTCAATATAATTGGTTTCCTTTGAGATCCTGTGTACATATTTAGAACCATTCTTCTGTCTGGGATGGCCAGACTCCCCAGCATAGGAGGGTTCACACTGCCTTTCTGTCTGTCATGGCCTCCTAGGGCTGCTGAAAGTCTGGATGTGAGTCCTGTGTTCAGTGTGACCAGGGTCACCTCATTTCTCTGAGCTTCCATTTGTGACTACAAAGACCAGAGGCTAAGTACCCAGATGGTTGGTGAGAACATCAAATAAAATGACAAATGTCACGGTGGTGACGCTTTGTAAACTGTAAAGCTCTGTGCAAATCTTGGGCCATGAGAGCACTTCCAGGCAGCGCTTCTGTTCAATGTTTCTAGGATCTAGACAGCAGTGAGCGGGGAGCAGGAAGAAAATCATCTAGAGGTCAGATGCTTTGTGTGCAAAAGCTGGGAGGAAAAAGTGTTTCATGTGACATTCCTGTACTTGCTTAAGAATATGAAGACATTTCTGTACTTTCAAGTGATTGAATAAAAACTTCTGTTTTCCCAACTATGAGTTGAATGTTCAGTAAATTTTTAAAACTCTACAAACTTCAGTTTGTTTCTCTGGATAATTGGATAATTGTGTTATCTGGATAGATAACACAAAGTCTTGCTGGTTAAGATTAAATAGTACTTATTCCTGGGTTACCGTGTAGAGTTCCAGCATGTAGAGTTCTAGTATGTAGAATCCAGCGTGTAGAGTTCTAGAATGTAGAGTTCCAGTGTGTAGAGTTCTAGCATGTAGAGTTCTAGCGTGTAGAGTTGTAGTGTGTAGAGTTCTAGCATGTAGAGTTCTAGCGTGTAGAGTTGTAGCGTGTAGAGTTCTAGCATGTGGAGTTCTAGCATGTAGAGTTCTAGCATGTAGAGTTCTTTTTTATTGTTTTTATTAGCTATATATGTTTCTTCTCCCCTCTTTCTTCCTTTTCCCTCCCCTTATACCCTTTCCCATAGTCCCTATAGTCCCAGTTTTCTCAGGAGATCTAGTCTTTTCCTACTTCCCATGTACATTAGATCCATTGTACATAAATCCATGTACATTAGATCTCTTAGGTTTCTCTTTGTTGTCTAGGTTCTCTGGGATTGTGGATTGTAGGCTGGTTTTTCTTTGCTTTATGTCTAAAAACCGCTTATGAGTGAGTACATACGATTTTTGTCTTTCTGGATCTGGGTTACCTCACTCAATATGATGTTTTCTAGGTCCATCCATTTGCCCGCAAATTTCAAGACGTCATTTTTTATGCTGTGTTGTACTCCGTTGTGAGTACTACATTTTCCTTATCCATTCTTCGGTCGAGGGGCATTTAGGTTGTTTCCAGGTTCTGGCTATGACAAACAATGCTGCTATGAACATAGTTGAGCACATGCCCTTGTGGCACTATTGAGCATCCTTTGAATACATACCCAAAAGTGGTATTGCTGGGTCATGAGGAAAGATGTTTCTTAATTTTCTGAGAAAACGCCACACTAACATCCAAAGAGACTGTACCAGCTTGCACTCTCACCAGCAATGCAGAAGTGTTCTCTTTTCTCCACAACCTCTCCAGCATAAGTTGTCATCAGTGCTTTTGATCTTGGCCATTCTTACAGGTATAAGATGGAATCTCAGAGTTGTTTTGATTTGCATTTCTCTGATGACTAAGGATATTGAACATTTCCTTAAGTGTCTTTCAGCCATTTTAGATTCCTCTGTTGAGAGTTCTTTGTTTAGGTCAGTACTCTTATTTTTTTTTTATTGGATTATGTGTTCTTTTGGTGTCCAATTTCCTGAGTTCTTTGTATATTTTGGAGATCAGACCTCTGTTCTGATGTGGGGTTAGTGAAGATCTTTTCCCATTCTGTAGGCTGTCGTTTTGTCTTGTTAACATTGTCCTTTGCTTTACAGAAGCTTTTCAAATTTCAGGAGGTCCCATTTATTAATTGTTTCTCTCAGTGTCTGTGCTTCTGGGGTTATATTTAGAAAATGGTTCCCTGTGCCAATGCGTTCAAGTGTACTTCCCACTTTCTCTTCTATTAGGTTCAGTGTAACTGGCTTTATGTTGAGGTCTTTGATCCATTTGGACTTGAGTTTTGTGCATGGTGATAGATATGTCTATTTCCATTCTTCTACATGTTGATATCCAGTTATGCCAGCATCACTTGTTAAATATGCTTTCTTTTTTTCCATTTGATAATTTTTGCTTCTTTGTCAAAAGTCAGGTGTTTGAAGATGTGTGATATCCGGGTCTTCTATTAGGTTCCATTGGTCCTCCTTTCTGTTCTTATGCCAATACCAGGCTGTTTTCAGTACTGTAGCTCTGCAGTTTGAAGTCAGGAATTGTGATGCCTCTAGAAGTTCCTTTATTGTACAGGATTGTTTTGGCTATCCTGAGCTTTTTGCTTTTCCATATGAAGTTGAGTATTGTTCTTTCGAGGTCTGTGAAGAATTTTGCTGGGAATTTAATGGGTATTGAATTGAATCTGTAGATTGCTTTTGGTAAGATTGCTCCTTTTATGTTAATTCTACCTACCCAAGAACATGGGAGATTTTTCCATTTTCTGATCTCTTCAATTTCTTTCTTCAAAGGTTTAAAGTTTTTGTCATATAGGTCTTCCACTTGTTTGATTAGAGTTACTCTGAGATATTTTATGCCATTTGTGGCTATCGTGAAGAGTGATGGTTCTCTGATTTCTTTCTTGGCCCATTTATCATCTGTATACAGGAGGGCCACTGATTTTTTTGAATTAATCTTGTATCCTGCTACATTACTGAAGGTGTTTATGAGTTGTAGGAGTTCCTTAGTAGAATTTTTGGGATCACTTATGTAAACTATGGTATCATCAGCAAATAGTGAGAGTTTGACTTTTTCCTTTCTGATTCATATCCCCTCGATCTCCTTTTGTTGTCTTATTGCTCTAGCTAGAATCTCAAGTACTATATTGAATAGATATGGAGAGAGTGGACAACCTTGTTTTGTTCCTGATTTCAGTGGATTTGTTTTGAGTTTGTCTCCATTTAGTTTGATGTTGGCTGTTGGCTTGTTGCCTTTATTATGTTTAGGTATGTTCCTTGTATTCCTGCTTTCTCCAAAACCTTTATTATGAAGGGATGTTGTGTTTTGTCAAAGGCTTTTTCAGCATCTAATGAGATTCGTTTTGTTCTGGTTTGTTTATGTGGTGGATTACATTGACAGATTTTCATATGTTGAAACATCCTTGCCTCTCTCACATGAAGCTAACTTGATCATGGTGGATGATTTTTCTGATGTATTCTTGGATTCGCCTTCCAGTATTTTATGAAGTATTTTTGTGTTAATGTTCATCAGTGAGATTAGTCTGTAATTCTCTTTCTTAGTAATGTTTTTGTGTGGTTTGGGTATCAGGGTAATTGTAGCCTCATAAAAAGAGTTTGGCAATGTTGCTTATGTTTCTATTGTGTGGAACAATTTGAGGAGTATTGGTATTAGTTCTTCCTTTTTTTTTTTTTTTTTTTTTTTTTTTTTTTTTTTGGTTTTTCGAGACAGGGTTTCTCTGTGGTTTTGGAGCCTGTCCTGGAACTAGCTCTTGTAGACCAGGCTGGTCTCGAACTCACAGAGATCCGCCTGCCTCTGCCTCCCGAGTGCTGGGATTAAAGGCGTGCGCCACCACCGCCCGGCCTATTAGTTCTTCTTTGAAAATCTTGTAGAATTCTGAGCTGAAACCATCTGGTCCTGGGCTTTTTTTGGTTGGGAGACTTTTGATGACTGTTTTTAGCTCTTTAGCAGTTATAGGTCTATTTAATTTGCTTGTCTAGTCTTGATTTAATTTTGGTAAGTGATATTTATTCAGAAAATTGTACATTTCCAGTGTTTTCCAATTTTGTGGAGTAAGTACAGGTTTTCAAAATGACCTAATGATTATTTCTAAAGCTAAAATCACACATTAACCCCCCACACTAATAGTGGGAGACTTCAACACCCCACTCTCACTACTGGACAGGTCTGTCAGACAGAAAATTACAGAGAAATAGGGAACTAATAGATTTTATGACTCAAATGGACTTAACAGACATCCATAGAACATTTCATCCAAACATAAAAAAATACAACTTCTCCTCACTACCTCATGGAACCTTCTTAAAAGTTGACCACTTATTAGGTAACAAAGCAAACCTGAACAGATACAAAAATTTTGAATAACTTTATGTATCTTATTGGATCATCATGGCTTGAAATTAGAATTCAACAACACTAATTCCAGAAAGTCCACAAAAACATGGAAATTAAACAATGTTCACCCGAATCATCAATGGGTAAAGGAAGAAATTAAGGACTTTTTAAAATTCAATGAAAATTACCACACAACATACCCAAGTTTATGGGACACAATGAAAGCAATGTTAAGAGTATATAGTTCATAGTACCAAATGCCTACACAAAGAAGCTGGGAAAATGCCACACTAGTGAGTTAATAGAACACCTGAAAACTCTAGAACAAACAGAAGCAAATTCACTCAGGAGGACTAGACATCAGGAAATAATCAAACTAAGAGCTGAAATCAACAAAGTAGAAACAAACAATACAAAGAATTAATGAGACAAGGAGTTGGTTCTTTGAGAAAATCAACAAAATAGACAAACCTTTATCCAAACAAACCATAAGGCAGAGAAAAAATATCCAAATTAACAAAAAAGGGGGGCATAACAACAGATATGAAGTAAATCCAGAGAATAATTAGGGTATGTTTCAAAATGTGTAGAATTCTAGCATGTAGAGTTCCAGCATGTAGGGTTCCAGCATATAGAGTTCTAGCATGTAAAGTTTCAAAATGCAGTATTTTTTTTTAAAATTGTGTGTGTGACTTATGTTTTTGCTATGTATTCATGAATGTGAGTGTGAAAGTGTCAAAGCATACAGTTGAGGTCAGAGGGAAGCCTCAGATGGTGGTCATTACCTTTCACTTTGTTTGAGCTAGGGTCTCTTGTTCACCTTTCTGTCTACCAGTCTGATTGGTCCAGGAGCTTCTGGGAATTCTCCCATCTCCTCTTGCCGTAGAACATTGTGAACACTGACACTCCCTATGGCGTAGGTTCTGAGGTCCCAAACTCAGGGCTTCACACTTGTAGGGCAAGCACTTTACCCTCTGAGCCATGCACCCAGCTGCATGTTGTTCCTTAACCACCTGATAGGGAACAAATGAGAGAGAAGCAGGCCTGCAGGAGGTGTCTACAGGCCAGCCTCCAGAGTGGCAGGTCTAGAGCTTTCTTTTCCAACAACTGGTCAGCTGAGCATTCTGAAGAGTATTCACAGAACCCGCTGCTGGTCTTCTCACCTCTCATCTGCTGAACTGGGAAGGACCTTGACCTCCACGGTTCAACCACTGACCTCACTGTGCTCTAGCTCTAATTCCTTTGGCTGTGACAGCCAATTTTGTAGCACGTATTCTAACTGTTCTTAATAATAAAACTTGGAGTCAGCTATCAGGGTGAAAGCTGAAGGATCAGAAAAGCAGAGTGGCCAACCGCTAGTGTTCTTATCTCTACTGCTACTCAGGCCAAAGGGGCAGTCCTCAGCTGCCTCAGACTGCTGCCTCCTCAGACTGCTGCATCCCCAGACTGCTGCATCCCCAGACTGCTGCATCCCCAGACTGCTGCCTCCCCAGACTGCTGCATCCCCAGACTGCTGCATCCCCAGACTGCTGCATCCCCAGACTGCTGCCTCCCCAGACTGCTGCATCCCCAGACTGCTGCATCCCCAGACTGCTGCATCCCCAGACTGCTGCATCCCCAGACTGCTGCATCCCCAGACTGCTGCATTCCCAGACTGCTGCCTCCTCAGACTGCTGCATCCCCAGACTGCTGCATCCCCAGACTGCTGCATCCCCAGACTGCTGCCTCCCCAGACTGCTGCCTCCTCAGCTGCCTCAGACTGCTGCATTCCCAGACTGCTGCCTCCTCAGACTGCTGCATCCCCAGACTGCTGCCTCCCCAGACTGCTGCATCCCCAGACTGCTGCCTCCCCAGACTGCTGCCTCCTCAGCTGCCTCCCCAGACTGCTGCCTCCCCAGACTGCTGCCTCCCCAGACTGCTGCCTCCCCAGACTGCTGCCTCCCCAGACTGCTGCCTCCCCAGACTGCTGCCTCCTCAGCTGCATCCCCAGACTGGTGCCTCCCCAGACTGCTGCCTCCCCAGACTGCTGCCTCCCCAGACTGCTGCCTCCTCAGACTGCTGCCTCCCCAGACTGCTGCCTCCCCAGACTGTTGCCTCCTCAGACTGCTGCCTCCCCAGACAGCTGCCTCCCCAGACTGCTGCATCCCCAGACAGCTGCCTCCCCAGACAGCTGTCTCCCCAGACAGCTGTCTCCCCAGACTGCTGCATTCCCAGACTGCTGCCTCCTCAGACTGCTGCCTCCTCAGACTGCTGCCTCCTCAGACTGCTGCCTCCCCAGACTGCTGCCTCCCCAGACAGCTGCCTCCCCAGACTGCTGCATCCCCAGACTGCTGCCTCCTCAGGCTGCTGTTTCCTTAGACTGACTGCTCAGGCTGCACTGAGCTCCTGTCTCCTCCTGCCTTACATTCCTCTCTCCACCCAGCCATATCACTCCTGTCTCCACCTCCCTAGTGCTGAGTTTAAAGGCATGTGATTCCAAGTGCTGGGATCACCTATGTGTGAACTCTGTTTCTCTTTTAGACTGAATCAATTTCGTGTAGCCCAGAGTGTTATTGAACTAACAAAGATATGTCTGCTTCTGCCTCCCAAATGCTGGGATTTAAGATGTGTGCCACCACTGCCTGACCTCTCTGGCTAACTAGCATGGCTAGCTCTGTGCTCTGATCCTCAGGCAAGCTTTATTTGCTAGATCATAAACAAAATATCACCACATGATTTTATATATGGTTATTTTAATCTTAAATTAATTAAAATAAATGGAAATAAAACCAAGGAAAAACATAAATGCTATTCCTCAGGTGCCCCAGTCCCATTTCCATTGTTCAGTAGCAGATGTACCTGAGTCACCACAGAATTTTAGAACACACCGTCATATGTAAATGGTACGGGACAGTGCTGTGGTGCTGACCAGCCATGTGTCCAACCTTTGGGCATTGCCACACGACGTTGTCATCTACAAAGTTCACACTCCAGAGCCTCACAATGGAGTCACAAAAGTCATCTCAAAAAAAGAATCCTCATTCCTGTTTTAGTAGGTTTCTGATCTTGTGTTCAATCGCATTCGCAGCTCTACAGGGATGCATGTGGCATGCGACCTGCAAGTGGGAAACAGCCGATCGTTTCTGTGAAACCACCCACTTCTCTCCTCCCAGCCCCCGCCCGTCTAAATCTTAGCAAGCCCCAGATATGGGCGTGTGTATTCGTCAGGGATCTCAAGAGCAACAGAATGATGGAATGAATATTTACTAAAAGTGCGGGAGGTTAATAGACTGACTTAGGGATATGTTTTGTATAGTTCAGCAATGGCTGCCTCCACACTGGAGAAGTGGAAAACCAGTGCTTGCCCAGTCCCATGAGGCTAGATGCCTCAGCCGTCCCAGTCTGGGCCTGAAGGCCTGGAACATTTCTGCGTAGCCAATGGTCTTCGGTCCACATTGGAAAGCCAAAGGAGCTGGGTTCAAATGTCAGTGAAGAATGGCCACAGCGGTGGCAGCAGTAGCATGATGCCACAGAGTAGGTGAACATGTCAGCACAGCAAGAAAGTAACAGGCAAAACAAACAAACAAACAAGCAAACAAACAAACAGCTTCTCCTTTTTAGGCTCCTTTTTATCTGGGGTGCCCTTGAAGGTTCTGTCCACATCAGGGACTTCCCACTTCGGTTAAACAGCTCAGGAAGATCCCTCACAGCTGTCCTCAACAGCTGGCCTGTTAGTTGATTCTAGATCCAATCAGGTTACTAAGCAAGGTTAACCATCCCAGGGTGGAAGACCTATTTACACAGAGCATCAAGCTCGCTGGTGCCCTGCACAGTGTCTAGACCTCATGAGGTCTGTGCAAGAATGAGGAGATGCCGCTCACAAAGTCAGTCTTTCCAACCAAGACACTGAAGTTTTCTTTCAAATTATTTTTCTTTGGAGATGTCCATGATAGCACTTCAAATATGCCTCCTCTCTCTCTCTCTCTCTCTCTCTCTCTCTCTCTCTCTCTCTCACACACACACACACACACACACACACACACACACACCACACAAATGCCCCATTTCCCAGCACATTATTGACCATCAGTCATGTTACCAATTATAATAACATTGAAATTGATATCTCAGATGGTGCCTAGGAAAGAGATGGCCGCAGGGGTCCTTTAAGCCTCCCCCCTTCCCAGCCTCACATCACATAATCACTACTTGCTTCGCAGGGGCTTTCTATGGTAGGTTTTGCAGATATGAAGGAACCTTGGCTACTGTCTGTGACTGCTGGGTCTAAAGTCAGGCAAAGGCATGGGTGAGAGGGTAGGAGGCAGATACAAAAGACTGGAGGGAGGTGCAGCTCTTCTTCCTTGCCAAATGCCTCTCTACAGCATGGTTTCCTATGGGACCTTTTGGCCTTGGGAGGACAAGTCTGGCCTCTATCCCAGCATTCCTCTTTTGGTAGCTCTAAGGACAGCAGGCCTCACAAAGCTGCCACAGCCCTGTGTCGGCAGCTTCTTTAGACCAGAACTTCAAGGCTTGGTCAGGTGAAGTGGCTAAGAGCCCAGTGCCCAGCTGCCATAGCTCCAGTCTTCACAAGGGAATTCTCGTTACCGCGATGCCAAGGGCCTCATGCTCTTGGCCACTCACAGAGCCCAAATACCAAACTTCCATTTTTTGCTTTACGGTTGATCAGTAAATCCTTTAAAATGTGTGAATCTGGGGAGATAACCTTAGTGTGAGAACCACATTAGGGCCCCTGAAAACTGACAGCATTCTTCTTTGTCATTGGAGAATCCCATTCCCGAGACTACAGGAATGGGAACCTCAGATGACTCTCATCTTCCAGGCCAATCCAGAAGGACATCCTCCTGCAGGACCATTCTCAGATGTTTGCTGTCACCTTAGCCTATCCCCCTCCCCCCACTGCCTCCTCCAGATCTCGTGGCAGCTATGTAAGGCTGTGCCAGCCCACACAATGCAGACTCAGTTTGAGCCAAGAGCAAGTAAAAAGGCAAATCTGTTTCTCCCAAGGCATACAGTTCTGTGTTGATTGTGCATGCCCCCTCCCCCAAGTGTCTGTAATGACAAAAGACAAGTATTTACCAATACAGATACAGCTGCTCATTTGTTTGGGGAGCTTGCAATCAAATAAAATAGTTTGGTTTTTGTTTGTTTGTTTGTTTGGTGTGTGTGTGTGTGTGTGTGTGTGTGTGTGTTTATTTTTCAAGACAGGATTTCCCTGGATAACCCTGGCTGTATTGGAATTTGCTCTATAGACCAGGTTGGTCTCCAACACAGGGATCCACCTGCCTCTGCCTCTCAAGTGCTGGGATTAAAGGCATGCACCACCACCGCCAGGCTTTACATATTTGATTGTTTATTTATTTTATGTATATAAGTGTTCTGTATACATGCACATCTTCACATGAGAAGAGGATGTAGAATCCCATGGGACCACAGTTATAAACCACAATGTAGGCATTGGGAATTGAACTCCGGACTTCTGCAAAAGCAGCCGGTGCTCTTAACCACTGAGGCACCTCTCTACACTCGGCTTGTTTTTAAAAACCTAGATTTTGCTGCCCATTGCCATGTATTTGGGAGGACAAGAACAACAAGAATTGTTTGTCTGTTTCAATGAGCAAGGAAAATAAGATCTTGTATGGACTCCTTGATAAGAGAAAGAACCAACATCTAAATTGTCCCTGGGGCTGCTTTTGCTTGTTGTTACCTCAGCACCTTCCAATTGCCCCGAGAAGCCAACCCATCTCATTAGAAGAGCTTTCCTAGCCGCTCCCTTTCCATAAACACCCCCCTCACCTCCGTTTCCTTTGGGCAGGTGAGGCAGAGGTGGGGGTGGTCCCCAGAGCTCAGGGACTTGCTGCCTGGCTCCCTCTTCCCGAAGTTTGTTAGTATGCCTGCTCAGCTAGCAATCGGAAGAAGGTCGCTGTGTTCCCGAGGAGCCATTCAGTCATAATAGATATGGTTAGAATGATAGCCCAGAGGCTATGGGTTAGGAAAACACATTAGAGAAGGCCTGAGACCGCAGTAATTAAGTGACACAAATGAACGCGAGCTAATGAAATCGCAATCCCAATGAACGTGCTCCACCGCAGTCCCCTCCCCAGCCCCGCACAGCAGGCTCAGGAAGGGACAGGGAGCACTCTAGGACCCAAGCAGCTGCTGCACACTTTTCTGGTACCGGAAGGGGCTCTGGAAGACACTCCCTGTCCCACATGGCTCTCTGGAGGAAGATGCAAAGGCAGATACAGAAGAGCCCAGAGTTGCTCTCTGACTCATATTCCTTGACATCTTGAGGTGTAAGGATGGATTAGTCTTCCTGCAGGTTCTGCAAGTCCAGAATCCTTATCCCTAGGACATTTTGAAGAACACAAGTTGTTGTTTTGTTTTTTTCATTTTTAAAAAAATTTTCCCTTCTTAATTTACTTTTTTATTCTGTGAGAGTTTCATATCTGTATATGTGAGTTTTAGACATTTGCACCATTACGGTGTCCCATGCCCATTCCTCCTGCTGAAGCTCTTCTTCTCGCAAGCCCCCTCATACTTTCATGTTCTATGTGTATATGTATGTGTTTCTGTCTGTGTATGTGTTATGTGTTTCTATGTGTGTGTGTGTATTGGAGTGTGTGTGTGTTAGTACTAAACACTCCACAGTTACTTATTCTCTGCAGTTTGACAAGTTGTGAGGCTCTGTATTAACTTCGATCCACTGCAAAAAGAGGTTTATTTTGATGAAAGCTGAGAGGCGTATTAATCTATCGGTATAAAAATAAGTATTCAGAAGGCAGCCTGATGCACTTTCCATCTAGCAAAATAATGGCAACAGGTCCTCTTCCTAGGGCTGCTTGGCTTACCAGCTCCATGCTCTTTGCCAGGTTTACAGTACAGGCCTGAGTTCCCCTCTGTAGAATGGGCCTTAAACCCACTTTTGAAAAGGGGGTTAGTTACCCCCTAACATGTGTGCCACTATTGCACCAAAGGGCACATCATGTCGGACTTGCGGTTATTATAGATTGCAGTGTTTACAGCTGGTAAGGCCATTGTTGAAACGGCTCTGCCCAGCAACCTCACAGCACCCTTACAGACTATGAAAAACTAGCTGGGAGGAAGCTTCCAGGCCAGTTACAGCTTGATTTCCCTATGTCCTTGGGTGAAAGTACACGGTGTCATCAGCGACAGGTTCTCACCATCAACTTCTGATAGGTAAAAATGAAAAAACGGCAAGGACCTGTGTTGTTTTGGCAAGATTTTTTTTTTTTTTGGCATTGAAACAAAAATAAAAGGCATCAAACAGGTCTACGGTGATACACATTTACAGATTTCTCATCTGTTCATTCACACACGTGACAGAAATGTATTAAATAGTGCCCTCTTACAGGCATGGTGGTAGCCAATGATAACAGTAATGATTGCCATTGTAACCATTTACCATGGTTACTAATTACCATGGTAACTAGTTGGCATAACTATTTCCCAGGCATTGCGGTAAGGGCGTCTGTATTTTCCCATTCATCCTTGTAATAATCCACCCCTACATAACAGGTAAGCAAGGCAGAACACCTCCCGAGAGAATGCAATTAGGAGGCAATATCTCTTCTGAGAGGTCCAAGGACATAAGACCCAAAGATTACTCTCCATCCCAGGAGGCTAGCAAAGGCCTCTAGAAGAAGCCTAGCTGGATTTCCCATCACCCCAGCTGAGACGGGAGGCCTGGCGCCAGAGAGAGCATACTTAGAAGATTGCAGGGATGAATGCCCTTCTGACTAAAGTTTGGGCACCTGATAAGAAATGGTGGGAGAGGAGGAGAGGTTGAGGAAGAGTTTCTAGCAGAGATGACAAATAATGACACCACATACCTCCTCCAGAGGCCTGTAGAATATATTGGTGTTAACAAGGCTAAGTAAGATACATGTTATAGCTAGGAGTGAGCCCTGGAGGGCCTGTGGAGGCCTGGATCTCAGAGTGCTCAGGACACAGGTGGAGGAGGAAAGGGGAAGGTTGAAGGAGTAAGTGGGGATGGAGCCATCAAGGCAGGAAGTTAGATGGCATTCTAAGGGCATCATCAGTTTTCTCATTGAGGAAGAATATTCTGGCTTCAGGATGAAGCATAAATAAAAGAGGGTGTGGACAGTAAAGAGACCACAGGAGTTGAGGGTCAGACCATACTGGAGTCAGAGAGACAAAGTAAGCGTGAGATAACAGTGAGTACCATGGAAGAGTTAAGGGGATCTAGAATGATTTTTGAGGATGCTACAGGGCAGAAACAGGCTGGGTTTAAGGGGCCTGCTGCTGCCAACTTCCGTAGCTCTTGCCATAGTTGGAGGCTGCTTGTTCCTTCCTGGCCTCCCAGACCTGAAACTGTATTAATTACAATACTGTTTGGCCAATTGCTTAGGCATATTCCTATCTAGCTCTTATATCTTAAATTAACCCATTTTTACTAATCTGTGTATCGCCACATGCTTGTGCCCTACCATTAAGATTCCATCCGGTGTCTGTCTCCTGCAGTGGCTAGATGGCTTCTTCCTGACTCTGCCTACTCTCTCCCTACATCTCTGCCTGGATCTCTTGCCCCAGCTTTATTCTGTTAAGCCGTTGGCCAAAAGCAGCTTCTTTATTAACCAATGTCAATAAAATATAATCACAGCATACAGAGGGGAATCTCACATCACTTGCCTTTCCCATGTATCCACACTTACTTCACATCCTGGTCCCAAGAAACTGGTAGATAGGATTATGTCTATTTAACTCTGTTGTGTCTACGTAACCCCACAGTGGAGGTCACTTCTGAAGTGGCATCTCCCCTGGGGCCTCCTTGGGGCACATTCAGCCTGGCTTAGCCGTGGAGGTGATGCTTTTGAGTCTTTTCTGATGTCAAGTGCTTTTGTCTGCTGGCTTCTAATCCACCCAAGAGAGCATCCTTCAGGATCATGGGCTGACTCTCTAGCTACCTTGGGGGTGTGTGTGTGTGTATGTGTGTGCACAGCAGCCTTCTCTGAGTAGTGTATTTATAACTATCCCATTTCTCTGAGGAGTTTGTGGTTCCCAGAAGCTTAGGGCCCATTGAATTGGGCTCTGATTTTCAAGGTCGAAATCTTCCTCGTCAATTTTCAGCCTCATTATCAACACCATCTCCCAGGGCTGACACTGGGGATGAGTTTCATCTCATCCTGCCACAGCACTGGCAGAAGGAATTCAAATAAGCACTTGCCTGTTGAACCTGTTCCCTTGGAAAGCCTATACTAGCCTTCATATCATCTTTTATAATGTCCAGCCTGCAAGTTAATATTTGACTGGAGGAAAGAAGTCATTATCTGAGAAGTCCCTGTCACTCCTAGGAGGCCAAAGCTTACTGGGCACTTGTCTGACTTTAGGCCTCCTGAATCAGACAACTCCTTTCTTAAGGACAGTTGCTAACTCTGGTTGGGTGCTTATCAGAAATCAGGCAGGCTCTTTGTTAAGCACTTGCATTATCTTCTTTAAGCCTCTTAGTGATGCTGTGTCTATGGTGTGGGAGGTCCTTTTGTCTATGTGTTGCTTTTATTGGTTAATGAATAAAGAAACTGGCTTGGCCTGATAGGGTAGAACAGAATTAGGCTGGGAGAACTAAACTGAATGCTGGGAGGAAGAAGGCAGAGTCAGAGAGAAGCCTTGGAGCCACCGGAGACAGATGCTGGGAGTTTTACCCAGTAAGCCACAGCCTCGTGGCGATACACAGATGAATAGAAATGGGTTAAATTAATATATAAGAGTTAGCCATTAAGAAGCTAGAGCTAATGGACCAAGCAGCGATTTAATGAATACAGTTTCTGTGTGATTATTTTGGGTCTAAGCTAGCCGGGCGGCCAGGAACCAACAAGAGGGCCTTCTCCAACATGTCTACACCAGTGTTGCCCCCAGTTTAAGATAGGGAGACTGGGCACAGAGCTCAGGATGTAAAGAACGAAGCAGCAGTGTGGCATCAGTCCGAATTTCAGTGCCCGCATCCTTGCCTCCCACAAACCTCTGGGTCCACTTACTCTGTTCCTCTGCTATTGGGGAAGTCACTGCTCCAGAAGGGTTCTCTGCAACAGTTGATGAAGAACTTGAGGTCAGAACTCCAAACCTTCGCTGGGCTCAGGCACCAGCCACTGTCTTCCCTACAGCCCTGTTGCTCTTTTTTATTTTTCTTCTTCTTCTGGAGATGAATCTATTATGAGCTGCAGCAGGTTTCCCCAAAGTTCTGTGTTAAAGCTCTAGTTCTCAGTGCCTCCGAATGTGACTGTATTTGAGGACAAGGCCTGTTTGGATGAGTGACCTTAGAGGAAGAGGCATTTTGGTCACACAGAATCCCCATGCTGCCAACACACAGAGGGTCAGCCCTCGGAAGAGGAGGCAATAGCCAGCCATTTGCAAGCCGAGCAGAGAGGACACAGGAAACAGAACCCTGGCACTTTGGTCTTAGACTTGTAGCCTCAGCAACTATGAGGAAACAAGTTCCTGTGATCTAACCATCTTAGCATGTGGTAGATTGTTTTGGAAGTCCAATCGAACTAGTACAGACTCATTTTTAAAGTCATGACAGTGGTCTCTAAAATGGAATGTGTTCAGACAGTCCCTTGAGATGGATGAGAATAAAACCTATTGATTTTCGTTCTTTTCATTTCAATTTCTCATGCATACTTTAAGATGCATGTAATGGATGGCTATAGGAAGACATGCATAACACATATGATCACATAACTTACTGGAGATCCTGTGCCTACACAACTGTATGGAGAGAGTAAGCGGTCAATGAGCTTGGAGACCGCTGAGGCAGGAGGTTGGTTATTGAAATGGTTCTAAATCCCAAAGACAAATAATCATAATTCCTCTTTTCATAATTACAAGTGTCCTAAAGAGTTCATCATCCATTTATATTCCTTTCCCAGCTTAAAAAGGAATGGAAAGAAAAGTCTGGGGAGATTTATGTTGTCGTTACCATAATTGTTATCTATGAGGGTTTGTGAGTAATGGTTAGTAGAAATGTCTTCTATTGAACGTATGAGAAGCAACAGAAAATCAATCCATTAAAATCTATACTTTTCTTACACCTCTCAATTTAGCTCCCCCTTTTCTTTCAGCTCTTGAAAGAGGGATCCAGAACTTACTATATCTGAAGCTACCAAAATCTTTAAACTCTAATAATATTAGGGTCAGGTACCAAGCAGGTCCTTGCAACTTTCCTGCCCAGTCCCATCCATTCCAAATTCTGGTTTAGTGCTGACTTTGAAGAGCCTGGTCACACCAGGGGAGGTGGGGCTCATTTAAGACCTGTCTCCAACTTGCTTCGTGACTCCTTCAAAATCTGTCAGTGAAGACGTTTCAGTCAGACATGGTGTTTCACACTTGCTATCTCAATGCTTGGGAGGCTAAAGCAGTTGGATCCTGAATTGGAGGGTAGCCTGAGCTACAAAGCCAGTCTTAGAAAAGCTTAGGATACTATCAAGGCCCTGTCTCAATGAACGAAGAAGTGGAGGACAAAGAAGTTATTTTATTTTGGCTAAAATAAAACAGTTCTTGTGGACGTGGGACACTAGAACTCAAAAAGAAAGTGTGTCAGGCTCCTATGCTCTGGAGGATCATGGCTGCCAGGCCTGACAGCATCCTGGCCAAGTTTGCTCTTCACTTTGTGGTTAGACAAGGACCATTTATCTCTATTAAAGAGGGGAGATCCCTCCTGGGATAGCAAAGCAGCTTGCTTGACCTGGCTCAGCTGAACTCAGACCCACTTGCGACGAGAGAGAGAGAGAGAGAGAGAGAGAGAGAGAGAGAGGTGAAGCTCTTGGGAGTGACTTCTCCTGCCAGGTTCTTCTGAAGTGAGAATTGATGGTTTCTGGCCTACTTGGTGGTCCTGTGTCGAATCACGCCTGCAGAATGTTAGAGGTGGAAAAAGACATTGCTGCGGTGGTGACACCCAAAGTGTCTCTTTGCTGAGCAGTTAATCTCCTTCCATTGTTTAATGTGCCTACAGGGCCCAAGAGAGCAACAAATCTGAATGAAGGGAACATGGGTCTGAGAATTAGCTGGAAGCCACTCATGTTCTGACTGGGCGAGGCCAGCAGCCTGAGAATTTCTCATGCTGTTAGGACTTGCAAGTCACCGTGACCTCTGTCCTAAAGAGTCCCTGTGACAGGTGCACAGACAGAAAACTGGCCTCCAGGGTCAAGGCCTTTCTGTACCAATGAGGAATCTCTGGTCTGGAATCGCCACATCAATATGGGACACAGTCATTTCAGGACAATGCTGGTTCCACTCACCGCCGTGGTTTTGCTCAGAACATATATGACGAGATTTGCTTCTCAGCTTCCTGAAATAAGCGAAGAGTGACCCTGTGGTAAAAGGAGGTGCCTGCCAGGCAGCAGTCAGCTCTCGTGTTAGATGCCAGTTCTCCCGTGTTCTGGGTGTGAGGTTGTGGTTAAATAATACAGTTTTGTTGGCTCTTGGTTTTCTCATTCAAAAGGGGAACAGTACGTTATACTCTGTAGGTATTATCCTGGTGAGGTAAGATGGCATATTAAGTGTGAATTAAGAATCTCTCACTTGTGTGAGCCCTGCACCTTTCTGTCGAGGGCAGGAAGCTAACGTATTTAGCCACTATGCTGTCCCGTTGGCATTGCCAGCCAATGTGGTATTTCTTGGGAGCAGCTGAGCACGATCAAGGCCTTATTTGGGCTTATCATGATCAATACCATTTAATATATATTTGCTGCAGCTGGTGATAAGGATCAAGTGTGTTTCACAACTTTCCCTGCAGAACTTTGGTCCAGGTGGGCAGAAGGCGCTTGTCTGAGGAAGTGAGGCTTGAGTGGGGCCTGAATGTAATATACAGAGATGGTCCAGCAGGACTGAGAGAATGTATATAAAGCCAGGCCATAATTACACCTTCCATGGTATAACTATCCCACGTACAACCTCAAATACGTTGTATATTTTAGAGCATGTGACAATATTCCTTGGGGGACATTCCTTTTGTCTCTCAAAACTTTAATATGATAACCACTAATATCTCTCAATTGATGTCACATTGCATGACGAAGAAATCAAGGAAAGAAAGCATGCACGCACACACACGTGCGCGCAGACACACACACACACACACACACACACACACACGGGCTCTATTAGAGTGGCTTACAGGTTATGGTCTGATTGTTCTAACAATGACTGTTGTCATTGTCTCCTGATAGAAAGTCCAGGAGTTCAGTAGTTGTTCAGTACACAAGGTTGGATGTCTCAGCTGGTCCTCAGTACATGTTGGCATCCTGAAGAAGTGGGCTCTGATAACTGGTGAAGGGTAAGTTGCCAACAGGAGCAAGGACAGGCAAAGAGCCACAGCCCCCTTCTTCCATGCCTTATATATAATTGGCCACTAGAAGGTATAAAGAAACAATCTTCAGCCATCAGAACAAGGCAAACAAACCCTCTAAATACATTCAGGTGAATAATATGCAGCCATATAAAAGGATATTGTGCAAAATATACATTATCGTAGAAAGATGTTAGTGGTATACATTAGATGAAAAAAGACGCTATAAAATACAGCATATTTATATTATTTCTTAGAAAAGCTTGAAAAGAACATAAAGCTACTATTAGTAATTATTTCTGACTTAGGAAGACCAATTTAATGCTGCTGTGGTGTGGATGTGGTTTGACTGTGTCCCCCGAGACAGTGGGGGCATGGTCCTCCCTACAGTGGCATCAGAAGGTGGTAGATCTTCAGAGGTGCGCCCAATGGGAAGCACTTAGGTAACTGAAGGTGGTACTCTCAGTACTGCTTGTGCCTTCCTGAGTGGGCCCTTCTGAGAGACAGTCAGTATGAAAAAGGAAGTCTAGCCTCTGCTCATTGGCTTCCTATCTTGTCCTGGGATATCCCTCTGTCCCATGCCCTCCAACCCCAACCATGATGGCCCTTGCCAGGAGGCCCTTGCCAGTATTGTACCACACTCTTTGGACTCTGGTACCAATATACAGTATTGAAGTTCAATACTCAATTAATGAGCTCCAGAAACCTCTTTTTAAAACCAATGTACCCAGCCTCAGATATATTGTTTAATTGTTGATTTTATCATTTTATGTGTGGGGATGTTTTACTTGAGTGGTTGTCTGCACTCTATGTGTGTGCGGTGTCCTCAGAAGCCAGAGCACAGTGTTAGATCTGTGGAACCAGAGTTACAGATGGTTGTAAATCACAATGTGGGTGCTGGGAATTGAACCTGATCTTCTGGAAGAGCAGTCAGTGCTCTTAACCACTGAGCCATTTCTCCAGTCCCCAGATATTTCAACAATGGAAAGCAGATGAATTAAATTGACATATTTTTTTTTTTAGTTTTTCACAATACCATATATTCTGCTTAAGTAAAACGCACACACAGACACCGACACACAAAGACACACACACTTACACACTCACGCACGCAGTCTTCATGGGGTAAAATAGTCAGTCTCATTAGTTAAGAGGGAAATGGAAATCAAAACCACAATGAAATATCACTCCACAACTACTAGGATGGCCTTGGTGTTAACAAAAGGAATAACAAATGTTCGTGCAGAAGCCAGAAACTTTGCAAAAACAATCGAAGAACCTCTCAAACTTAAGCATAGAGTTACATGCCCTAGAATTTATATGCATGTGCACGCGCGTACACACCAGACACCCATATGAATATTCAACATGAATGTTTGTAGCAGCCTTGTTCATCATTGCCAAAATGTGAACACAATACAACTGTCCATATACTAGTGGCAGGCAGACAAAATGCTGTGTATCTACACAAAGGAGTATTACTCACCTATTAAAACAGTGACATCCTGGTGTGTGAAACAGCCTGGGAGGTCCTGGGACCGTATCCAGAGCTGACCAATCCCTAGAGACAATAAACGGATGCCTAAGAGCCTGTCTCCATGTGTAAGCCAATCAGAAGAGAGCCCACATCCCAACCTTCTTTTTTTAATTGATTTATTTATTTATTATGTGTACAATATTGTCTGTGTGTATGAGTGCAGGCCAGAAGAGGGCACCGGACCCCGTTACAGATCGTTGTGAGCCTCCATGCGGTTGCTGGGAATTGAACTCAGGACCTTTGGAAGAGCAGGCAATGCTCTTAACCGCTGAGCCATCTCTCCAGCCCCTCCCCCCCCCCGAACCTTCTTTTTTTATTGGCCTCTCACAATCAGTGCTTCTAGCTTCTTTTGAGGGACAGAGACCCCCCAAAGCCTGCCCTGTCGAAATCATTCTAATTAGGTCATCCTAAACCTACGTACCTGGCCCTGCACGTTTCTTCCAGCAGAACCCACTGGCGCATAACTGCCTTTCCGTCACGCCCCTCAGTCTTCCGACTGGCATGCACTTTCATGCCTGCGCTCTGCCTGCCGCACCTCCTGGGACTGTGAGTAGAGCCGTTTCCTTTTCCCCTTACCACAGTTGTTCTGTGTCTGTGTTTCTTGCCAAACCTCATGAAAACACATCCTGGGTGCCCTTAAAACAAGATATTTCTGGAAGCTTATCAAACCCTGGATGGATACACTGTTAGAAGTCACGTGACAACAGAGAACTCAGCAGGAACAAAAGGCAGCTGTTGAAACTGCCAGATTCTGTCCCCATCACAGTTAGGAAACACGGCTAGTAAACATTTCTACTTCACGATGGGTTTCCATGGAAAACGGGGTTTTGAAACGCTGTGCTTTATCTGTGTATAAACACACCTATTTATATATTTTGTCTCATTGGTCAAGGACAGCTCAGGAAGTAAGACCTGGGTGTTTGGTTTTGCACTGCATGACAATATGCATCTTTACAGAATCATAACAATATGTGCTCATCCTCTCCAATCTTGAATTCAGTCGAGCTACCTCAAACATAAAATGGGCTCCACTGTGGAGGACTTAGAAACAGCCCACAACCCTGGTGCTGATCCTTCAAATACAAAGCACACAGCGGCGCTGCAGAATGCTAACCCTGTTTGGCTCAAACTTAAGAACTGTTTTTGCTCGCTTGTTTGTTTTGTTTTACCCTTTTAAAAATGGAATGTGTGTGTGTGTGTGCATGTGTGTGTTTTATGTGTAGTGTATATGTTTGCTGCGTGTGTAGCATATGAGTATATGTGATATAGGTATGTGTTGTGTACATGTATGTGTGTGTGTATGCACACGCCCATGGCCAGGCTTGAGTGCAAAGGCCAGAGGAAGACATCAGATGTCATGCTGTATTACTCTCTGCCTTATTCCTTCGCGATAAGGTCTCTCGCTGAACAGAGCTAAGCTAGCAGCCAGCAAGCTCCACCAGTCCTCTTGTCTCTAGCCCTTACATTGCTAGGGTTATAGGCATGTGTAGCCCTACCCAGAAGTTGCCATGGTTGCTGGGGATTTGAACTCAGTGTCTCATGGCTACTCAGTAAGCATTCTTTTTTTTTTTTTTTTTTTTTTTTTTTTTTTTTTTTTTTTTTGGTTTTTCAAGATAGGGTTTCTCTGTGGTTTTGGAGCCTGTCCTGGAACTAGCTCTTGTAGACCAGGCTGGTCTCGAACTCACAGAGATCCGCCTGCCTCTGCCTCCCGAGTGCTGGGATTAAAGGCGTGTGCCACCACCGCCCGGCCCTCAGTAAGCATTCTTACCCACTAAGTCATGTCCCCAGCCTCAAGACAGCCATTTTAGTGACCGTTCTTAACACCAATAATAAACACCTGAGCTTGCTGACCACAAAGGCTGTCAAAGGGTCTCCAAGGGTTTGAGCGGTTGAAAGACAACACACCTGTGGGAGGGAGGGGAGAGAAAGCCAGGAAGGATTCTGCAGACAACCCCAGTGTATGGGGAGAGGCAGCCCTTCCAGGTAGCGCTTCTTATTTAACTGCAGAAGATGTCTGACTGGTGTGTGCATCTTGCCAATATGGAGAATCAGCCAGACCTGATCAGGTCTAGTGGGCAGGGACCAAACTCCACTCCTAAGCAGCCAAATCAGCATTGTCCTTGCTCAGAGCTCTGGGCCCTCAAACCTCCTAAGTGGATGCTGACCAGCAAGAAACAATCATGAGGTTTCCAGAACATGGTTCAGAGCCTTGGATTCTTTACCTCTGCAACAGGGGTGATGGTGTTGACCACTAAATAGAAATGTTGGAATATTAACGAGCTAAGATATGTACAATTTCCTCATGCGCCAAAGGAAGAAGAGACAATATCCCAAGCTTCTAGGTCCTTGTTAGGCAATCGAGATTCCATTTTATCTTTCTTAAACAAATGAACAAAGGAAGATGGGGCTGTGCTCTATTTCAGAGGATGAGCCCAGCCGCTTCTCTCTCTTGCTAAATAACATTTCTCCTCCGGTTGCCTTTTGGATCACTGCTAATGTGCCTTCATTTCCAATTTCCCCGCAGCCACTCTCCAGAAGTGCAATGTTGGTTCTTTGTCTTAGGGATATTTCATTTCCTCAATCATGTTAAATCAAACAAGCCTCCCATACCAGCAAACAGAAGAGAGCGGCTCTGGGCCTCTGAACTAATTTGCACTGGTAAAACTGATCAGGCCTTCCTCCAGTGTCTTAATTAGGAGGCTTAATCCCTTTGATTTAAAGGCAGAAAGAAATAGAAGATATAGCTGGAAACTGAGCATATTTATTTAATACAGACAAATAGGGTTTCCAAAGTCCACTTAATATACAATGTCAACAGAAATATATGTCCCTCTCCTTCTAATAAGTCTTCCAGGATGAAGCACGGTTCACGCTCTGATCGGAATCATCCGTTTTCATGTTCCCTTTCATTTAAAGAGACAGTTATTTTCCAGCCCACTCTGTGCTTCCAGAAGCCTTTGACAGTCTTGCTTTCATTTCTCCTGGACCATGAGGAAAGAGTGGCACGGAGAATATATGCAATATTGCTCTCATTGAATCGTTTAAGATGTGATGAATAGGTGGTGGCGGATGGAGGCTGAAAACAGAATAACCGTGATTATGAACTGTCTTCCCCAGGATGGGTCTGTGGGTCCAGATACCAGGATGCACTTTATGGAATGTGAATTGTTATTGAACTCCAGCTAAGAAAGCCCAGCTCTCGAGGAGGCCAAAGGATAGGGCAGGGGTGCTTCCGTGAGGGTGGTGACATGTGTATTCCGTATGCGTCACAGCATGGGGCTCAGGTCCCGCAGGTCCATCACTAGTGATGTCACTGATCTAAACAATCAGATCAAGCTTCTGGGCAGCTTGCTTGCTACAGGACTTCATGCATGTGGACACTGGTTAAAAACCAGGTGAGGTGTCATGACCGGGTGACCCCCAGGCACTTCCCAAAGGGTTTCATGCAAGAGAGCCATGTCAGCCCAGTGTCCTACCCAGTCAGTGAGGCCATTTTCTCCTATAGAAAAACAATGACTGGGCCCCCAGAAATGAATTGCATCGTCTTCAGAGGAGTATCTCTGCTTTTGGATGCTTCTGGGCTCCATGGGTGCTCAATCACAACATCATACCTTCGATGCTCTGGAAAAGCCTTCATACTCGGATGAGCATTGTTTCAAATGGTACTTAGCCTGCCTGCCTTGCAAGCTTCCAGGGCTCAAGGGCTCGAGTTCGCAGAACCAGCGGCATCTTGCTTTCTTTCATGTAGAAGGCGGCAATCTCTTCGGAGATAATTGCTACGGAATGGGAATGTAGCCAACCTCTCTGTGTTAATCAGTCTTTTTCATTTTTTTCTTTTAAATAATACCTCCCTCCTCCCACTCCCTACACCTTCTCCCCCACCCCACTCCCCACTCACTCCTCAGAGAAGGTAAGGCCTCCCATGGGGAGTCACGTGTTGGTAAATCTGAAGAGAATTAGTTTGATTAACTTTCAGTAACATAGGTAGTAAATCTAAGTGGGTAAAACCTAATAGACACAAGAGCGAGTCTTCAGAAAATGCTCGTTACACCTCCCCTCTCCCTCGCTGGTTTCTTGGGTTTTTTTCTGGTTTGGTTAGGTACCAGGGATGGATCTCAGAGCCTTGCTGCCCCTGGAAGGGCCAGACCGCTGAGCAGCATCCCCAGCCCTTTATAGCACTCTTTCAACATAGGAAGCAGTGAAGGGACATACCAGTTTCCATGTTTGGGAGGCAGTATCCTATCTTTGCCTTCACCTATGCCTATAGCACATAAGCCTACAGCAAGGTCACGTTCCTACTTCATAGAAAACCAAACCCAAAGAAAATCAAGAGAGCAAGCTGAGCACTGATAGCTGGGAGAAGTACTGAGCCAGGGTGAAGCAGGGTCTCTCAATTCTCAGACTTGAAAAGGATTTGGGGGGATGCGCTGGCTCTTTGTGTGTAACTGGAGGCTGCTACAGGGCAGGGATGACAGATGACACTGGAAAAGCTAATCCTCAGAAGTATCTCCCGCACGCACCCCTGCAGCTTTATTAACAATATTGAATGACGCCATCCCTTCGGAGAAGCTCTGCTTGAGAAAAGATGAACGGCAACAATCCACACCCCATCCCAATGAGCAGGAATTCTGAATGCAGAGAAATCTAAGCTAATAAGATCTGATTGTTTACTACTCCTTGGCACACAACCATTACACACATCTGAAGCCTGGCATTAGACAATTATCTTACAAAGTGGGCTTTTCCTCCGCTAATGTGCGGCTCAGTTCTGCAGCAGGTGGCTACGGCAGGAAAAATACAGACAAGCCTAGTGTCACTGTGCTTACTGCCTGCCCTGAAGGAGCAAATAAGACTGAGGGGGTCTGGACAGAGACAGGGCCATTCCTCACTTTCCCCAAAGACGATGTTTCCGGTTTGCGGTAGCACCCATCCTTGTTAGAGAAGAATGTCACAAACACTGAAGCAATCACAGACTGTCACACCCAGCTAGCTGGCAGCATCGAGCACTGTAAGAAGAACCATGGCTTGAGCTACTGGTGGGCCCATGGCAATGTTACCCACGTGGTTTGAATTGGCCAGAGGGAAATGCGCTGCAGAGAACGTGCTCCCACAGAGGGCATTTCTCCCCCTCCGTTTACAGGAAGAGTTCTTAGTTCCCTTACGTCTCCTTAGTCTTGAACTCACACCATTCTCTATTCCAGTGTCTGATAAGGACATTTAGTCATTCAGCCTCCTTAGATTCCTCATGGCTGTGATGGTGTCGAGACTTCCCTGGCTTTGAGGAATATTGGTTAGTTACATTGAAGGCTACTGGAGTTTTTCTGATGTTTTTCTTAGGAGTAGACAAACAAGAAGCACAACATAACAAAGTTGGCACAACTAAGCCAAGGGGGTGAGATTAGCCATGTGTAACAAATATGTGCAAAATTCTCCCTTCCCCAAGCATAAGCATACCAACACTACACATGCATACACACACATGCGTGCACACACACACACACACATACACATGCACATACACACATATAGAGTGCTCAGTATTGGTCTTGAACGTAACAATCTAATTGCTAGGTGGGTGAATAGAGACACAGGGATAAGCGTACCAGGCTTTCCTTTGGGCCACCAACCAGCTCCCAAATCCTGACACGGAGACTTCTTATTAGTTATGGATGCTGGGCCTAACTTAGGCTCATCTCTGGCTACCTCTTTTAACTTAAATTAACCTGTTTCTCTTTATCTACTTTTTGTCTTGCAGAGAAGGGTTACCTTTCCTTTCTGTAGGCCCTACTTTTCTGCTATCTCTGTCTGGTGGCTGCCTGGCCTCTGGCCCTGGGCATGTCCCCCTCTTTCTCCTCATTCTCTTCTCTCTTCTCCTCTTCCCCTTCTCTCATTCTCTCTCTCAAGCCTGGATTTCTTTCCCTCCTATTTATTTTCTCTGCCTGCCAGCCCCGCCTATCCTTTCCCTGCCTCGCTATTGGCCATTCTGCTTTTTTAATTAGACCAATCAGGTACCTGAGGCAGGCAAGCTGAAACAGCAACACATCTTTACATAATTAAACAAAAAATGCAGCATACATGAATGAAACACACCTTTACATCATTAACAACCACAGCAGAAACAAATGCAACACACCTTTACACAGTTAAAGTCATATTGGGGGCATGAACAAATGAAACACCTCCTTGCCTAGTCAACATAAAATTCCACAGCAGGCAAGTTTTCTTCACCTGCCACCATCTCTACTACCTTCATGACTCTGTGTTACAATAACTTAAAACCTTTCAGGAGAGATTAGTCAATTTTTTAATGGACTTTGGAATTTACACTGACAGGTTTGTGACTTGAATTATTTTAAATGACTCAGATACTACCCTACAGTTCAGGCCACAACTGACCATAATTGTGCTAAGTCTCCAGTACTGGCAGGATTTTGAGATTTACACACCCACAGAAGAAAGTCCTGTGAAAAAATCACAGAACCTCTATGAGTACACCAAGAATATGGCTTGATTTTTTTTAATCATAAGGTATTTGTAAGATTAAATTCCTGCCATTGGAAAAAAAGAACAGAATTAAATAGAACAGGATTTGCTTAGGTTAAAGAAGAAACGTGTATGGAGAACCTAGTTTTAACTATCTAGACCCGAGGCAGGTCAGAAAGAGTCATCTGGGCTTGAGACCCAGTCATAGCTCTGTCGTAAACTAGCGAATGTGACCAAAGGCAAGTTACTTGACTTCTCTGGACTTCAGTTTTGCAGGTAGAGAATGAATAATGCTTAGCTGTCAGGACTACGGTAGGTTAGCTGGGAGGAGCTTGTGTATGTAAGATGCTCAGCTCCATTCCTGGCATGAAATGAGCTCTTGGATACACGCTAATTCCTGCCACACTTACATATGAGAAAAGGAACACCGCTTGATATTTCTACGACTCTTCATAGCTTAGAAGGTATTTACTCACTGTTTATGGTGGTGGATAGTAACCTAGCCCCTCTGAGTCCAAATAAAAGAAACTGGAATTTAAGTCAGGTGAGGGTGACTTTGGTTGGTAACTACGGAAATGATGCCACTCAGAACACGTTTCCTCGAGGCCGAGGACCAAGGTCCTAGGACAGCCACGGCTTTGTGCTTTGACTTCACCACCAATAGCATAAGTTCCCAGCAGGCAGGAGTTTTTAAGCCCACCTCTGCTCCCGGACATCCTTCTGTTTCCGGGTACGCCTCCTGGCTCCATGCTTTTCCAGAGGGAGGTATATCAGTGAGAGGCAGAGGACATAGCCCTGTGGGCAAGACAGATCCTACCTTTGCATCTTTTTAAAGAAGCAGTTTTCAGTCCAGCTCTGATGCTCTAAGCAGACTTTTGGAACTTCAGCTTCGGTTATTAGGACCTGCTCCTGCTTCAGGGCAGCACCGGGGTTCTAGAGCCTCACCTGGTGTCAAAGCATCAGGTGGCTCTTAGGCCCATTGAGAGCTACAGCTCAGTGGGGTCCCTGGTGCGATTACAGTTTGAACTACCAGCTTTGAGGTGGCTATGCAGGTATCTGCCTCCCCTTCTAAAAAGCCAGAATTCCAGGGCCATGTCTTCTGCCATGGTGTTCCTGGAATAGGTGTATTAATAGGCGTGTACCAGGGGTGTAATGAACAAATGTTATTATAGCATTTAACTTGATGATCGCCCATCATGACTGGAAGCCGGCTAAGGGAAGGGGCTGTTCTTTCATCTCTCTTTCGCACCATGGCCCTTACCATAAATTCCTTGATGAATGATTTTTTTAAATATTACAATTGCTTGGTGGATGATTTGCATCTCAGTGGTAGGTACTATCTACTTGGTCCTACACCTTTGTTTTCTGCTTTAAAGGGGTACCTGAATTTTCCCTGGGATTATGGCAACCCCTGTAAAGTCTTTCAGTTTCCCTGGAGGGGTCCTGTGCTGGCTAAGTATCCAACAGCCCCATGCTAGAGGTACTTTCTGGAACTCCGCCCTTTTCCATTCTTCCTCCAGCTGATAGGAGCAGAGATGTGATGGGAACCTCTCCCTGACCGCAAGGTGAGGGGCAAGGACCTGAGAATAGTGTTGCAACAGGAGAGAGCCGAGTCTCCCACAGTGGGAATTCCATGCGGGTTCATGGGGGCTGTGTGAGAAGTAACTTGTCTGGCTTCAGCCCCTGTGCTCAGTGTTCCTGCGCGCACAGGCAAACCTCTATCCCCTGCGACAGCCTCGTCTGGGTCTCGCTGGTGCTCCCGGCAGGAGCGGTTCCCTTCGTTTCCCCGTCCAATTCCACGTTTTCATCCCACCTCCTGGAGCCTCTGGGGAAGTTGTGTAAGCAGCCAGGAGGCAGCCGCTCTTTCCCAGCTCCAGCCTGAGTCAGCAGCAGTTTGCAGTTTAACGAGATGACACTAACGATTGTGCCTCCCTGGGGTGAGCAGGCTGGTCTTCCCCGGAGACCTATGGAAGGTCCCAGCATTTCCATGATTGCTGAGTTTGGAGGTCCGGGGGAAGACAGGAGTCTCAGAAAGGGACAGCACGGTCACAGACCTACAGACCATACATTTGCCACCCTAGAACCAGCTGGAACTTTAGCTTAGCTGACGGGACAAGAACAACATCTGGGCCTGCTTTGCCCTGGCAGGCGCCTCTGCTGAAAATGCTCCTGCTGCCCCCCCCCCCCCCCCAGAGGACCTGCTGTGCTGTCCAGGGCTTTGCTAGGTGCATAGTGGTCCTGGACCTCCTAGAGATTTGTGGTCCTCAAGTTCTGGGCGGTTTGTTTTGTATTTGTTATTGCTCTGGGTTTTCTGGAGAGGTCACAGTTCTGCCTGTTGAACTGCTGTCCTATAGACTTCTGCCTCTAGATCTCTACTAACAACCTCTACCTTCTCAACCTTTCTCACCCATTAGGCCCCCTGACACATGGGTCCCACCCACCCCTCAACCATGCTGTATGAAGCTGGTCCATAGGCCCATGGTTTGTTTCTGATCCCAGTTGTCCAGAACAGAGAAATATATATATTACTGTAACTATTTCTATGATGGCTTTTGGGGGTATGGGTGCTAAGCATCCTATTTCTCACTAACCAAGAGCAATAGAAGCTTGCAGAATTGTTCCTATGTTTTATTTTATTTGCATGTACATGCATGTTCAGGGACATGTGTGTGTGTGCCCGTACACGTGGTCAGAGGAAAGATCGGGTGTCATTTTTCAAGCATTTGCCTATGGCCCCACCCCACCCCTCTTTCTCTCTGAGAGAGGGTGTCTCACTGGCCTGGGGCTCATCAAATTGGCAGTGCTGGCTGGCCAGTGCATCTCCACCTCTTCCGATCTGGGATTACATATGTGTGTTACCATACCTCACATTTTTTACATGACTTCTGGGGCTCCAGCTCACGTCCTCAAATTTGCAAGGTAAGCACTTTATTGGCTGAGTCTTCTCCCCAGCCCCCATCCTTCTGGTTTGTAGAGTGCTTCTGTGTTAAGCACTTTACTGAGTGCCGAACATTCAAATTAGCCTGGCGAATTCTCCTCACGAGGCCTGTGTTGCTATGATTGCAATTTTACAAAGGAAGCATGAAGGATAGGGAGGAGTCAGAACTTCACCACGGTCATGGGCATCTGTCACACAGCGAGTGAGTTCCAGAAGTGGGATCTGTTTGCAGGGGGTCTAGCCCAGCTGCCGCTCTTTCAGGATGCCTCCGGTGGATTCCAGCACCCTGAAATATTATTGATAAGAGGAACAAAGGCCAGCCCTAGAGGAGATGCAGCCTGCACGAACTCTGCTGGATCTGAGTGGAGTCAGGTGCGCAGCACAAGGCCAGAGGTCAGCGTCCAGAGGGAACAGGAGCCAGGAGGCAAAGCTGGAGACAGAAAGAAGCTGGGGAAGAACGCAGATGAAAATAAAGAACAGCAGAGCTCACACTGGCCACTTGGGTCAAGGAAAAGATGCTGGAGGCAGGGGATATGCCACCTGGCTTTGTGAGCACAGCTGGGACCCCAGGAAGGAGAGGTGCTAGGGAGCCAGTGAGGGGTGAGCCTTGAGCGGTGAGAGTGAGCGGTGAGCCAGTGAGCTGTGAGAGTGAGCGGTGAGCCAGTGAGCTGTGAGAGTGAGCGGTGAGCCTTGAGCGGTGAGAGTGAGCGGTGAGCCAGTGAGCTGTGAGAAGTGAGCGGTGAGCCGTGAGCGGTGAGAGTGAGTGGTGAGCCAGTGAGCGGTGAGAGTGAGTATCCAGTGCCTCTCCGTGCAGCCTTCTTCCTCCAGGTTCTAGAAAGGCAGAAGGGCTGTAGGTGGGCTGTGCTGCAACTCCAGACAAGGGAGAGGTCCTCCAGACTGAGACCTTGCCTCTCCAGCTGCGTCACACTGGTGCATCTCTTCCAGTTGGGCAGGAGGCCTGAGGGTGTGGGAGTATATGCACACACACATACACACACACACACACGCGCGCGCGCGCACACACACACACACACACACACACACACCCCTGGATCTTCTGTCTCCTGCCTTGCCTTTCTTTGTATAGCTCTCTCCAGGTTGCAGTGCTCGCCAAACCAGCCTTCCTCCGCCACGGCCCCACTACATTTATTTTCAGATTTCAGGGCTTTAAAATAGCCTTGCTGATAGGTGCCAAAACCCAGCAGACCTGAAAAATGCTTACCGGGATGAAAAACTGAAGGACACTGGCTTCTCAGACATGACTCAGAGATGCCTCATCCCTTGCTCGCTCTCCTTCCCCTCCATCCGCAGACAGGGTAACACACCCCCGCCCCCAAACTTTCCCAGCCTTCCTTGCTTGACACAGATTTCTGTGAAAAGTGTGTAAGAAGCTAACAAGAAGAATAGCTCCCAAGGGCTGCCAAATGGCCCAGTAGGAAAGAAAATTCCATTTTCATGCAACGGATAGAGGATTGAGGCAGGCGCTAGGGTTACACTCATAGAGAACTGAATAGCGGTTCCCACTGGGCCTGGGGGTGAGAAGGAAGAGAAGGGCAGGAAAGAGGACTTGGCAGTGGGCAGCAGTTTTCTTGGTTACTCTGTCCCTTTCCTTTCCTTCCGTGGTCCCTCTGAGGTTTCATGTGTCTACAAGGGGATGCCTTAGGGGCTATACCAGGGTATGTCTCAGCCATGCAGCCTGGACTGGCTATTTCAATTACTCAGTTTGATCAACAGACTGTAGAGAGGCCTCAAGCACTGCATTGTGTCCTTGGGAATCAGAGCTATATAAAGTAATTGCAAAGCATGGCCTCTGCCTTCGAGGAGGGCCCAGAAAGCACCAGGCATCATAGGCGTCAAACCATAGGCCACCCATCTGTTTCGGAGAAAACTCAGTGGAGGTGGTGACCTTGAAGCTGAGACTGGAGGGGGGGTGAATAGGAATTGACAGACAAGTGGAAGAGATGGGAAGAGGGGGTTGAGGGAGTGGGGGGAAGGAGGGGAGGATCTGTGTGAAGTGGATGGGGATGAGAAAGAGTGGGGCTGCATCCCCCAGACAAGGGGCTCTGTGTGGATAAGGAAGAATGCTGGGATCAGGGGAATCAGAGCCATAAATAACCCCCCCCCCAAAAAAAAAAACAAGGAAGGATGCTCAAGGATGTTGAAGACCTGCTATAGTGGTTGCCTTTATCACTGTGGTAGAATAAAGGACAGGAAGCAACTGAAGGGAGAAAGGATTTATTTTGGCTCTTGGTTGAAGGTATTGCAATGTGAATGGTTTGACAGTGGGAGTAGAAGCTCTGGCTACAATACCTAGGGTATGTGCTTTCTCACATCGGGGTGGATCAGGAAGCAGAAACGGGATGCTGGAAATGTTTGCTATCTCTCTCTCTCTTTTTTCTTCAGATCAGGATACTGGCCTGGGGGTGTGCTGCCTACCTTCAGTGTGGGTCTTGCCTCTTGTTCCCTTTAGAAATGCCCTCACAGTTATACCTACATCAGAGCCACATTAATTCTGCAGGAATTTCCTAATTCAGTGAATGTGATGAAAACAACCTTCATACCTTGGGAACAGCTTGAAGCGTTTGGATTTCCTGGAGCAGGTTTTGCTTCTTTCAGAGCTCCACTGCCCTTGGCCATACCAGCTGTTTGATAAGCATCATTGTCGAATAAAAGATGAGTATTGTAAGAGACATCCGATGAGCTCTGAATTTAAGAATCATCACATTCAGGCTGCAGAGTAAAGAATGGCTTTGAGGACAATGGGGCTGGAGGCTAAAGACAGGGAAGTGATGGAAGCTCCAACCACAGATGGCCAATGGCCACGCTGGGGGAGAGGCAGACAGTAGAGTCCACAGAGTTGGTGACAACTCAGGAATGACAGGAAGGAGGAGTTGAGACAAAGTACATTGTGTTAATCAGTTTTCTTTTACTGTAGCAAAGTATTTGAGATGATCCATTTAGAAGGAGGAAGAGGGGTTGGGGGTTAGGATACTTTCTGTGCAAGCATGCAGGCCTAAGTTTGAATCTCCACCACCCATGTAAAAAGCTGGGCATGGATGTTCATGCCTATAACTCTAGCTTTGTGTGGCAGAGACAGACAGATCCCAAGATCCTATTGCCCCAATAGCATAGCCCAAATGGCAAGTTTCTGGTTCGCTGAGAGACCCTGTATCAAGGCACTGAGACAGACAGAGATAAAGGAGAACACCCAGCATCCTCTCTGGTCTCTACATGAATATGCAGAGGCACAGGTACCTGCATTCTCGCATACATGCACACCTTCCCCCCACCATACACACAAGGGGAATAAAGGAGGAAGGATTTGTTTCCGCTCATCGTTTTAGCCCATGGTTACCTGGGCCTATTCTTGAGCTCTTGATGACACAGCAAATCATGGCAGATGCATCTGGTAAAGGTCTTTCTGTTTGTGGCAGCCAGGAACCAGGGGGAGGGGTCCCTTTGAAAGCCAATGACTTACTTTCTTTCTCCCACAGATTAGCAACCAAGCCATGACCTCTGACAGACACTGTAAGATTCAATCATAAGAGACATTTAGGTGTAACTCCTGTGACCTCTGAGAGGGTACAGAGCCCGGTCCCAAGGCAGGGCAGCTCCATTGACATAGTAAAAGTATCTACTCAACTCAGGGCTTGGACTCCAGGTCCCAGAGGCCTGCAGGACATAGGATCATGTGACAAACGCCACTCTCTTCTAGCCCACAGTCCCCTTGAAGCAGAGTGTTGGGGAATATTACTTTCAGGTGTATGGCTTTTGTTTACTCTGTATTTGTTTAATTCTGTGAAGTTGTGTTGATTTGCCTGTCTAAAACACCTGATGGTCCTAATAAAGAGATGAATGGCCAACAACAAGACCGTGAAGCAGAGACAGGCAGGGCTGGCAGGCAGAGAGAATAAATAGAAGGAGAAATAAGGAAGAGGAAGAGCAAAAGAAAATGACAAGAGGACATTAGAGACCAGCCACCCAGCTGCACAGCAAGCCATCGAAAAGTAGTAAAGAAAGGCATACAGAAATAGAGAAAGACAAAAGCCCAGAAGCAAAAGGTATTTGGGATAATTTAAGAAAAGCTGGCAAGAAAAGTCGGGTGGTGGTGGCACACGCCTTTAATACCAACACTCAGGAGGCAGAGGCAGACTGATCTCTGCAAGTTAGAAGCCAGCCTGGTCTAGTTCTAGGACAGATTTCAAAGCTACAGAGAAATCCTGTCTCTAAAAACCAACCAACCAAGCAAACAAATAAACAAACAAAAAGAAAAACTATCAAGAAACAAGCCAATCCAAGGCCAGGCATTAATAACTAAGAATAAGCCTCGGGGTATGATTTATTTGGGAACTGGGTGGTAGGCCCCTCAAAAAGACAAGAGAATAAAATATCCTACATCAGTGGAGTCATTGTCTTCAAATGTTCCAAGAAAAAAAATGTTTTAATTCCTTGGAAATACCTGGTAAGGCACATTTCAGAACTGTGAGCGTGGGTGCTTTTGTGCCTGCACACACACGTGTGTGTGTGTTTCCGCACTATGTTGTGGTGTACTTTTGGGGGAAACATAGACTCTAGACAGTTTTTGAAAGCTTTATGCAGATGGGACAATCAAGTGATTATGATGCATTTTGTTCAGTTGCTAGTGAAGACGTTTATTGAACCCCTCACTACCAGACGCATGGGAGAGGAGTGGACGCCTATATCTTTGCCAAGATTTGTGTTTTCTGTATTCCACTCGTGTCCTAAGAGTCCTGTGAACTTGGTCTTGGATGTGTGAGTGACTAGCCTAAAGTCACAGAGCAACCAAGACTGGAGCCAGATAGCAGATGCAGTATTGTTCTCGAAGGTAGAGAGCCGCATCTACCCACATCTCCTCCGTTACACCCCACCATGCCAATTGCTATACACCCAAGAGGTGCCAGTTTATAGGGAGAGAGTATGGAAGGGGTTCAAGTCATGTTTGGACTTGATTATGAGAGGAATTCAATTGAAGGAGGAGGTATATTGTAAATGGAGACTGTGTTTTCTTTTCCCAGCTGCCCAGACCTGAATAATCATACAGAAAATATATTAATTACAACACTGTTTGACCAGTGGCTTGGCCTGGAGAGATGGCTTAGTGGTTAAGAGCACTCCTTGCTCTTTCAAAGGTCCTGAGTTTAATTCCTAGCAACTACATGGTGGCTCGCCACCATCTGGAATTAGGTCTGCCGCCCTCTTGGGTCAGTCATCTTCATCAACTTAGACAGTGAAACCCAGTATGGACAAGTTCAACAGAACTGCCATATTCAGGCTGACCATCAGGGCATAAATTCCATTTTCATTTTTTTGACCAATGGCTCAGACATATTCCTAGCTAGCTCTTACATCTTAAATTAACCCATTTGTATGAATCTCTGTTGTGGCTTACTGGTAATGTTTTGGCATCTTTATGCTTTAGTGGCTCCATGGTGTCTCCTTGACTCGACTACTCTATTTCTGTTCGGATTTCCTGTTTGGCTTTACTCTGCTAAGCCATTGGCTGAAACAGCTTTATTCATCAACCAATAAAAGCAACACATATACAGAAGGACATTCCACATCAGTTTATTGAGTTGTGGAAGATTATGGGCTTCAGCTTCAGATCAGAGCTCCAATTCTGAGTCTAGAACCTGTGAGTTAAGTGATCTCAAGTAGCTAGTTACCTCAGAACCCTGTTCAGCACCTTCCTCTGCAAAATGAAGATGCTATTCCTCTCCTTGTAGGAAAGAGAAACAGGAGATTGTATGGAACACCCAGTACAGAGCCCGGCGCACAGAGGATGCTCAGTCGAAAGGGTTCAGCTCATGCACTTAGGATAATAACTTTTAGCATCAGGAGACAGGGTCAGAAGAGGATGATCCAAGTGGAATGAGCAAAGGACATATTCACAAAGGCCTGAGCCGAGAGTCACATGGCAAGTCAGAGAACAAGGAGGATCTCAGAGCAAAGGCTGCCTGCTCTGCTTCTTCATCTCAGCTCAGACGGCTCCCAGGAGGCCCTCCTCTCTCTTCTCCTCCAGCTTTGCTGGCATGCAGTCCATTCTCAGAATGGCTTCTGGAGCCCAGCTTAGCACTCTGGACTCAGTACCTATGAGGGACCACTGAGGGTCTTGATCAGGGGAGTAGTGAGGTGTCACTGTCTCCCTTCTGCTATCCAGATAACAAGGCACCACAGCGATGCCCTCATGGAGCATTAGCAGGACAGCTGGCTCATTTGGGGAGGCTGCAGGGGCGCTGTGCTACGAACAGAACTCAGCTCGAAGGCACTCACACCTCCTGGGCAGCTCCTCTTCATGTGGCCCCTGCATTATGTGTAACCCGGACTTCCCCTTACTTCATCCAGAGTGCCCCAGTGACGGGTCAAACAGACCAAGACCCCAGGGTCTGGAATCTAGATTCCAGACACAATAATCCTTTATCTTATATATCCATCTCAACTTTGCCTTTTCTTACATAACATAATGCTTATTTTCATTTTAAATTCCTTTAGTTGATGCATATAAAGTTATTTACCCAAATCTGTAATCAAATTAGCATCTGTGGATGGTGGACTACCCTTTTCTCTGGCCTTGTGTGTGTTGTGACCCAGACAGCAGCAGACTCCCCAGCGATAGACAGCTAATCGGGAGCACCCAATACAACGTGGGTGCTCTTCCCCTCTTGAGTCAGTGAGCTCCTTTCTCTCCAGGAGCCAGACATTTTCTCTCGATTGAAAATCGCCCCGTTTATCAATTCACCAGAAAGCCCATGAGAGACTCTTCCTGCTAGCCCGCTCAGCCCTGATCCTTCCACAGAGATGAACTCAGCCTTCCTTGAGTTGCCCTTACTCAGATCACACTGCCCGATGATGACACATCGTTTTGCTGCTTCTCTCTTGAAGATGTGTATTGAACAGTTATGGATGGGCACGGGAGAGAAGCCAATAGCGGAGCACCGACTCGCCTGCCAAGTGGCGCATTTGCTGGCGACTATTTAGCTTCCTGAGAGGCCCACGGACTTGGACTTGGGTTTGGGAAATGATTTGCCTAACACCACACAGCTACTTTGCAAATAGAACTCCATTTCAGTTCTGTCAGTGTAAAAGCCACACTCTTACCTTAAAGGAAGCAAGGGGGAGTTATTCGGGAACCACTTTGAGTGACCATGGCCCGGGAACACACATTTAGGTTACCCCCCAAATCCCATGCCCCAACCTGGAAGTAGTTTCGTGAGATTTCATAGTTTCACGGAACAGAGAAAGTCATAAATCAAGTCATGTTTAAAATACACTAGTGGGGACACCCGAGGGAAGATTGCAGCACAGCTTTGCTGTTGGTCTAGGATACCACCTGATGGCTTTGGGGATGGTGCACTGTAGTTTTGCTGTTTCTCTCCTGAAGATGTGTATTGAACAGTTATGGATGGGCACTGGAGAGGAGCCAATAGCGGAGCACCGACTCGCCTGCCAAGTGGCGCATTTGCTGGCGACTATTTAGCTTCCTGAGAGGCCCACGGACTTGGACCTGGAGTTAGGTGTGGCAGCCAGTAAGCCTCAGGGATCTTCATGTCTCTGCTCCCTATCGTACGGGGGTTCCATGTGAGAGTACACCCATTCCTGGCTTTTGACATGGGTGCTGGGCCTTCAGGTTCTCATGCTTGTTCAGCAAGCACTCCTATCCATTAATCGCCCCAGGCCCAGGGGCTTGGTTCTGAAGTGTGTGCTTGTCCTTTCAGCTCTGTGAAACGCTCCAGCTCCTCATCTCCTCATCGTCTTGTGCGTTGGCGTTCACTACAGGGCTCTGTCCACAGGCTGAAAGCAACCACAGAGCGTCTAAGAATGTCAAGTACAGGGGACTCCCTGACAGCAGGGCATCAGGGCGGCTCTCCTTTCCCCGGTCCTTCATCGTCCCTCTGCCGACCTGGAAGATGCAAGAGTCATCAGCCTTTACACAGGTAAGAGGAGGGACCACCAGTTCAGCTTCCAGCGCACCCAGGTCGACTGGGTCTCCAAGCTGCTCCCGCGCGCCCTCTGCAGGGCTGTGACAGCCTTGCGGAAGGGAGCGGGCTGTAGGCTGCGATGCTTCGCAGTTCCCTCCAAGGATTTATGCTATCCCCTCGTCTGGTTCCCTGGTCCTTTTTCGCTCAGGAGGTTCTCAGATCCAGGATCTCCAGGCTCTGAAACTCTGGTCTCCTAGGCTGGAGGAGGCCTGCTATCAGCAATGTGATTCGTCCATAACTTCGAGGTCCTAGGTTTTAACCTTGACAGGGTTTACTGACCAAGTAATCAAAACACAGATGTCCAAAGTTCAGAGTGGCCAGTGGGGTGTGTGTGTGTGTGTGTGTGTGTGTGTGTGTGTGTGTGTGTGTGTGTGTGTGTGATCTTAGTATCTCATCCAAGAAGAAGCTGCCTCTGTTTATATTATTTGCACTCTGGTTTGCGATGATTATAAACTGGACTGGGGTTGGGGCACAGCGGTCTCTTTCCCTTTCCTGTCTGCAGCTGCAAGAGCCCCCCGAACTTCTTCCTCAAGCCACAAAAAAAGCTGTTTCGGCCTGAGCAGCGCAACTCCAGTAATTTTTTCCAGAAAGGAGAAAACAAATCAATGTTTTCTTAAGGAGTAAAAAAATAAACTCCTCTGGAAAAACAAAGTGTGATTTTATAAAAAAAAAAAAAAAAAAATCAAAGCTAGCTTTAGGAATCACAGGGGAAAAGAGTCCCTGGAAGCTCCTGAGTAGCGCCGAGCGGTAAACACCAGACTCCAGTCCATGATTAATTCCTGGGTGCCTCGTTCTTCTTTCTCCTCCTGGCTCCAGTTTCCCTGCTGTCCCTGGCGGTTCATCTCCATCTTCCTCTATCTCTGCGGGAACACGGATCAGCCCACAGAGGAACAATTAAGCTCTGACGTTAAGATGTGCTCTTCCCCCCCCCCACCCCCACCCCGCTCCTGGAACGTTAAGCTAGGCTCCTAACCCAAAACCTTGGCTCTAATTCTCCTTTTCTTTCTCCTCACAGCTGCTGTTCCAGTGTCTGTCTGAAGTAAATGTGTCCCCTGCTGATGCTGGCAACGGTAGTAGTCGATGTCTCACGTGGGTTCTCTGGGTTTAACACTGCTTTCCTTGTTTTGTTTTTGTTTCTACAGACAGCGACTCACTATGTAGCCCAGGCTGGCCTGGAACTCAAAATCATTCTGTCTCCACCGCACCAGCGCTGGGGAGGTGCCTTCTACAACATCTGACTTTTAGCATGACTTCTTGCTTTTGCAATCCATTTTTAAAATGCCACGTGAACCAGCCTTCCTGCACAGACCCGGGCTTCCAACAGTGTGCCTGTCTTGAAGCTTTCCTCTGATCAGACCTTCTGAGAGCAAAGAGCTAAATTTAAAAATAAATAAAGATGAGAAAAGGTGGGGGCATAAGACTTCCCAACTTGCATTTTTAGGGGATAACAGCAGAAGTAGGCACAGAACTCATTCTTGTTGAAAATAAAATAGCAAAAAGAATACACACATTCCATATACACATGGGAGTATAACATACATTCTGAAACATAAATATAGAGCTTAAAGAACACGCATTAACAGAATATACTTTCATAACCATCATCCAGACCAGGCACAGAATGTGAACAACACCCAGGAGTCCCCAACCAAAGCCATTGTCCTTGCAAAGGTGTCCATACTGACCAAGTTTGAGCTTTGTGGGAGTGCCATCCCATGGCTTTGAACCCCGTTGTGTCTGGTTTCTTTTGTTCAACATTATATTGATAAGAGCAGGTTTAATTTATTCATTTTCATTGTTGCACAATTTTTAATTGTATGACTATATCATTGTCTATCTGGTCTACCATTGATGGACATTTGGGAAGCTTCCAGCCTGACTGTTATGAATAATGGTATTCAGAACCATGTAGTTCATTCTTTGGATTCTTGTGGAGAGAGACCTAGCAGTGATACTATCATGGGCACGGAAACACACACGCTGTTGTAGATGCTGTCAAACAGCTGAACAATATACATGAATTGAGATGATATGAACTGAGATTTCTGGTGTCTTCACACCCAGTAGTATCAACAGTCTGTGTTCAGATAAGGGTAGATCGTTTCCTATTGGGTCATTTAATTATCATTTCCCTGATTCAACCAACATAAGCACCTATTTCTAAGCTTATGGGTTGTTCAGCTATTCCATTATGGGAAGTGCCTGTTCAGGAATTTTGCTTGTCTTTCGATGGCTTGTCTGTGGTTTTTGTTTTTGTTTTTGTTTTTCGAAACAGGGTTTCTCTGTGGCTTTGGAGCCTGTCCTGGAACTAGCTCTGTAGACCAGGCTGGTCTCGAACTCACAGAGATCCACCTGCCTCTGCCTCCCAAGTGCTGGGATTAAAGGCGTGCGCCACCATCGCCCGGCTTGTCTGTGGTTTTCTTATTGATTCCTGGGGCTCATTTGTCTGTTGAAGGCAATGCATCTTGTTGGCCAGCACTTAAAGTGATTTGCATGCCTATGCTTGCTTCCCTGGGATCCTAGAGGAGTATAGTTCAGAGCTCTCTCTGCCTCAAGCTTAACCTGTTTCGGAAGAGTTTGAGCTCTCAGGCCTCCTTACTGCACAGAATTCTCAGGCAGGACTTGGGTGGAATTTCAGTCAATTCTTTGAAAGATTTCCATAAGAGAGCCTGGGAGAGAAGAAAGACCAAGCCATCTGAGGCAGACTAAGTGTTATTGCTTCTGTCCAGCGCCACAGATCCCACAGGGAACTGTACTGCAGCACAGTCATGCATGGTAACGAGCGGCAACAAATTGATATTGATGCCGTCTCCCCGCATGCTTTGCGGGAATAGCCAGGACTCGTTTGTGTCAGAAAATGGGAGCTTCCCACACCACACCTGTTCTGGGATTCCGCTGCTGCCGCCTTAACGGGCAGCTTCTGTTTATAAAGAAAGATGCAATGAACGAAGGGGAAAGGGCGCTGAACTCAAGCGTCCATCTTTCTCTGCGGGGTGCACTGTGACTACGTAGCCTGCCACAATGCCTTCCCGCACTGTCCGAGACTGTGTCCCTTTTAAACCATAAGCCCAAAAGAACCCTTCATTAAGTGACTTTTGTCAGGCATTTGATCCCAATATTGCAAAAAGTAATACGTTGGGGCGGGCTCCAAATAGCTGTGGTCCGATTATTAAAGGCTGAGAAGTTTGCTCTGGGCTTCTGCCTTTGTCTCTATGGTTCCAGTGCCTGCATGCTGACCGCGACATGAAGTGGGGTGTAGAATTTTCCACCCGTAGTGTCATGTCGGTGCTCACCCCTTTAGGTTTGGGACTACATATTTGAGGATTGTGGGTGCTCCTCGACTGTTCCATGTGAGATTTGGTTTTAGCGGAGCGATATGAAGCTGCCTCCTCTGAGTCTCCAGCATCCGTCTAAACTATATTACTGGGTGCCAATGACCGGTGACTCGGGCTTCTTTATGCAAAAGCTATGGCTTTGGTCTAGATAAACTCTCATACCCTGGCATTTCATCCTGCAGCTGTTTCCTTCATAACCTTTTACTTCCTTTGTTCCTTCTCAGGTCTAGAAGACCTTTGTCACCTGGACGGGATCCGCTCAGACAGCTTCCAAGCCACATCAAGAGATTCTAATTTTCCTCCCAGCTTTGTTAGCATTTCATATCGTTACAGGTCAAAACACAAGGTCATTTACCGGGAACCACGAAATGTCACTAATGTGAATTGGGAGCCTTGTGACTTCCCTCCCACTCCTCAGAGCCAAAGTAGCCCTCATCCTGGGGACCTTAGCCCAGGGCTGACTCCCTTAAGTTTCTGCTCCCACTGTAGGAGGGCTACCATGCTAGGCTGGGACATGCCAACGCATGTTAGATTTGGTGAGGAGACTCCATCCCTGGCTACTATTCGTCAAAGAAAATTCTGAAAGACTTCAAATCTAGTACCTAGTGATGAGAATTTCCTCGTTCAAAAGTCACCCACTCTTTTGCAGCCCCTGCACCTCCATTTGATTCTTCTACTCCTTCGGGTGTCCTCTTATTCACTTCCTAACGCTACAAATGTAACAAGCATGGAGCCAGGGAGGTAGTGACGAGGAGGGGCCTTACAGGTTCTCAGGGAAACAGGATGCGTTGGCACGTTGGCGGTCATTAAAAACGCACTCTGGAATACCCCATCTTTAGCTCTGTGGCACTGCCTTTTACTGATTTTCTCCACTTAAGTGTCTTCAGGATCAGTCCCAGCCCCTATCTAACTTCACTAAGACAGTCTCAGCCACTTTCCTGGCTACAAACGCCTCCAATAGGCCACCTGCCATCTCCAGTCCCCGTTCCAGCCCTGACTTCTCTTCAGCCTTGTAGAAAAGTCTCTCCCTTCGCTTAGTTGATCTGTTCACTTGGAAGTTGCATTCATTAGTGTCCTGTTACTGAAGTGAAATGTCTGCAAAGCTCAGCTTAAAAAGAGGAAATGATTATTTATGTGTGGTATATGTACATGCTGATACATGCTCTCTCTCTGTGTGTGTAGTTATACATGTATGTGTGTAGATGTGTGTGCAGAGGCCAGAAGTTGATGTCAGACATCTTCTTTTCTTGATTGATCTCCACTTTACTTTTTGAGGCAGGGTCTCTCACTAAGTACAAAGCTCACCACCACTAGACTAGCTGACAGCAAGCTTCAGGGATCTGCCTGTCTCTGATTCCTCCCCCAGTGTTGGGGTTGCAGGTGCATGTCACCTTGGTACAGGGATCTGAATTTAGGCGCTCATACACAGCAAGCACTTTACCCACTGAGCCATCTCCCCAGACCCAGAACTCACAGTTCTGGAGGTTTTGGGCCACGATCAGTTGGCTCCATTGCTTTGGAACCTGTGGTGAGGCAGCACACCACGGCCGGATGGGGCAGAGGAGCCCTCTCATATCATGGTGGCTGGGAAGCATAGAAAGAGGAAGAGGTAGAACGGGGCTCTCTAAATGTCTTTTGAGAGTATCGCCTTATCAGGCCCCACCTTTCAGAGGTTCAAGCCCATCCTACCAGCACTATGACCTGGGGAACAAAGCTTATGACAAGAACCTGTCATGGGGGGATGCCAAAGGGTCCTAGAGTAATGGAGTCAGAGGTGTCTCCAGCTTCGTATGTCAACAACGGGGATGCCCATCTTCACATCAGGTCTGTATCATCTCTGCAAAGCCAGGAGTCCAGGGGGCATCTTGGCCCTTTCTCTCCGTGTCCCTCTGCCCTTCCCACTCAGCATCCGCGAGCAGCTTATTCATAGGGAGCAGCTACACCCCGGCGTCATCTCCTGCCAGAACCTCCTGCCGTGGCTCCTCACCAAGTCCCTTCCTTTTATCCCATCTGCTCTGCAGGAGGAATCAGCAAGTGTGAGCTTTAAAATGAGAATTGGGATTCTATTCCCTCCCTCCTAAAACCTGAGGGGGCTTCCTACAGCCTTTGTAAACTTCTTAATTGGCACATGATATTTTTTTTTGTGGAGAACGGCATGTTCATTTGATACATGTATACAACGCACACTTATTAGCATTTCCACCTCCTTGAACATCGACTAGTCCCATGGGTCAGGAAGCTCCAGAGTCCCTCTAGTTATTTGGCAAGTAGCTCAGGGAATCCGAGTGGCAAGCCTGCCTTCACACTAGCCTATCCTTTCTCACCCCATCCTTTCACCTCACCTGCTGACCTTTGACCTCTCTTTGGTTCAGTCGGTCTGCACTAGGGAAATTTCCTCTGCCTGAAAGCCTTTTCTCTCAGGCTTCACCTAGTACCTGCCGCAGTGGCCTCCTAGCTCAAGCCAAACCCCAGCATGGGCATCCTCCCGGCCTTCTGTTTCACGTGTCTTCAAAGCCCTTCCAGTGAAATTATTATTTAAATCAGATGCAAAAATAGACATTCTATTTATTCTTTGTGAGTATAAAAACTGTCATTTAAAAGCTAGCCTTGCCCTTAGACCTGGGAAGGCATGGCCTTGCCCTCATGCCTGAGCTTTGGGGGCCTGGCTCCAGACCCCTTCTGGCTTCGGCCTTCCTAATGGGGTGTAGAATCCACGGGGCCACAGCTCCCATTCCAGACAGAATGGGCAGATTTAGCAAAAAAACCAAAACAACAAAAAACCCCAACTTGATGCACAGTTCAATTCAAATGTCAGATGAACAATCACTCATTTTTTTAGTATGCCTCGATCAATATTTGGGAGATATTTACATCCAAAAATCTTAGGTCATTTGGAATTCGAGTTTATCCTGGTGTTATGGATTTTATTTGGCTGTTCCGGGTCCATTTTCTAGATCAGATGTCAGCAAACTATAGCCTGAAGACCAAAGCCAATCTATTTTTGTACATGGGGCTGTACTGCAGTGTAACCACATTCGTGTCTGTATGGTCATCGGCCACTTTTAAGCTACTGTGACCCAGCTGAATGATTGTGACCAGAGGCTCTATTGTATACACAGGGGTTGCTATCTGACCTTCTACAACAAGATCAAACCATACACTGGGTCTCCTGGGTGTCCTGAGCCCCTGCATGAACAACCAAAGTGTCTCGAATCCCATGTGCCTGTTAAGAGTATCCCAAGACCAACATCACAGGAACAGGGGAACTTAAATATGATGCTCTCACAGCATGAGAAGGGCTGGAGGGGGAGACTGGATCCCACTCTTCTGTACCCCCCACAAGAGTCTGAATACTCTGAACTTACACCTGCCCTTTCCTTTAGGGAGGAAGAAGTGTTTTTTTTTCAAGTAAACATACCCTATTGACTTTGGGCATTAGTTTGATCTAACTTTTAAATAATGAATCATGCAGTAGACTAGACAGGCCTCCTGGACTCTTGACTTGGCCCCTCAAATGTCACATCTGCTTTAATCAAGACAAAGAAATGCCATCAGCAGTGCCACCTGGTGGTGAGATCTACTGTCACCTTTCCAAGCAGCTTAGCTCCCCAGGGATATATGTGCTAAAGAACTGACGGGGACAGTAACAGGCCGAGTGGATCATGTGGCTAGAGCAGGGTGCTTTGTGGAACATTAAGAAGATACTAAATGGCATTCTACATAGTCATCTCCCCACAAAGATTATTTTGGGAGGTGGCCCATCCAGTAACTTTCTCTGTTGTTGCTGCGCTTTATAGTATGGAAAGTGTGCTCACATTCACCGGGATGAGGCCCCCGCTAAAATGAGGCCTCTTATAGCATTTCACCACAGCCTGTCCAGCAAGTCAATGCTCTCGTCATATTAAGGCCATCCTGTTCTATGACCCAACAGAAGTTAAGCAAAAAACCCCGTCTCCCTCACCATGAAGAGAACAGAGGTTATATGTCAGCTGACTGGCCCCTTGGTGTTGGCCTTAGGCATTTAGCTGCAGAGTTGACGCTGACATTTCTGTTACTCCTCAAAAACACTTGAAGCTGGGCTCTCTGCTTGTCAGGCAGAGTCCATGGGAGTCGCCGAAAGCTTTAACTGAAAGTCAGGGCTCATTGGGGTTAACCTCCACAGATGCCTGTATCGGAGCACAGTCAGGGGCCCTAGCTGCTCAGCAGAGCCAACATCTCATGAAAACAGCTGTCTCCCAGCAAGCCAGTTGGGTGAGCTGGGGAGCTCACCGCAAATCTGCTGACACGCCGCTGAACCTCACGTTACAGTTGGAAAGACTTGGAGGGAGGTCAAGGAATGAGACAAGAGGTGGGAAGAGGCACGTTCGTTACATTATGCTCTCCTTAAAGATCGACAGATGCTTCCCAAGGAGTCCACGGATAGGGGGTTTGTGTGGCTTTGATGAGAAACAGGTCTATGTTTCTGGCCTCAGGGAGAACCAATCTCAGCCACCCCAGAGGCACCCTTCCAGCTCCTTGTTTGTGTGTGATAAGATTTGCGAGAAAACAGGTTTACCTTGCTGTTCACTGCAGATTTCTGGGCTATGCAGAGAGCTGAGCGGGGGAGGAGGGAGATTTATCAGATCTGGGCCGGCCTGCTGTATTCTCAGCACATCTTTTTTTTTATCATATGCTCAGCAAATAAGAAGAGCCCTATCTACGTCATGTCTCAGATGCTGCCCGCACTCAGGAATCAACAGATACTACTTGACGATGACCATGTCGCATGTATAATGTCATGGGGCCATGACACCTACTGCCAGGGGCCAGGAGAGGCTTTCTGATGGGTAAGCACTTGAGATGTGCTTAGACCAGCACTGGCTAGTGAGGCAGATGTGGCAAAGGAAAAGAATAGGCTAGCACCAAAGCCCAGGAACTTTACTAAGAGGGGTTCAGTTCCTAAAGCCCCGCTTCCTTGAAGTACTCAGACTTCAGCAGGGGGCCAGAGGCCTACAGAGTCTGTGCCTCTGAGAAGCTGGAAGGCAACCTCAGGAGGACGCAGCATGTTCTGCCCATGGTGGCCGATAGGAGGCAGCGGTGTGCTTTTCTGGGGGAGTTGGTAGACAACATTCTGGGTGGGAAGGTTCAAAAAGATAAAACTCCTCCCCAGGTAAAAACTATTACCCTTGGAAATGTTACTGTGCATTTCTTTCTACTCTTTATCCTCTTTCACTCTCCAGGGCGCAAGCACCACGATCAATGATCTCCCCTGTATCCAACGCACGCATGCGCACTAGTGCTGGATGTAGCGCTCTTTGCCCCCACACCGTGTGTGTGTGTGTGTGTGTGTGTGTGTGTGTGTGTGTCTGTGTCTGTGTGTGTCTGTGTGTGTCTGTGTGTGTGTGTGTGAAATGAGGGTTGTGGGAGAACAAGGATGGATATTACCTTTCTCTTCTGAAAGAACATCTGATTTAATCTTGTCTGCTCCACTCCTTTAACGTGGGTAGTCAGCAGCGTAGCAACCACAGGAGAGTCACTTTGTTGGCAGCCGCTTTTGTGTAATCTAGATGAAGTCCTCCTGAGGCCAACATAAGCTGGGAGTGCCAGAAAGCCAAGGCCCAGGACAGTGAGCAGGGAGGAGCGGGCCAAACCTGGACGCTTCACCGAGTAGCTGCGGGAAAGAGAAGGCTCCGTGGTGGCATCAGAGGACCCCAGTGAGGGCAATACTGACACCAGCAGCAGCAGCCTAAAGCTTCAAGTGGACGAGAGTGTGACGGTCCCGAAGTTTGGCCGTGCCACATAGTCCAGCGGCTGTCTGTGTCTGAGAGACCTGGAAGGTCACACACTTGTGTTTGTGTTGGGTACAGGAGAAGGTCTGGCTGCTTCCTCCAGCCATGTTATCACCCGCTTTTAGCATCAGCCTCATGCCTATGTCCCGGCTCTTTAGACAGGCCAAGAAAAGAAGAGCTAGGTAGATAGGTGGTTTTAAAAAATCCACACAAGTCTACAGAGCACTCTGGGAACTGGATGCAGTTGCGACCTTGCTGGCGGTGGCTTTTCCACGAGACTTCAGAGACACGGGGAGTAAGATCCACAAAGCCTCAGGGGGTACACAGTCTACACCGTACCTGTGCATGCTTCAGAGGGCCAGTGCTGCAGGAGGATCCAAGGTCACAGTTTCACATTTGAAGTGCTTTGGCATCAATGTGATGTCACAGTGATTTTCGGGCTTTTCTCTGCCCCCTCCATATAACCAAGACCCACCTATGACTACCAGCTGCCCCACTTAGCCCAGCATGAGAAGGACCCAAGCCTTTCAGCTTCAAAACTGGTCAAGTCCCTGGTAAACCTGCATTAATTGGCTACTCCATTACTGGTGTTGCCAGCCACACTTAGTCCTTCCCTCTCGCTTGACCACATCAATTGTTTGCCATGTCTTTCTGCCCTGGCATCTCTCCTTCCTCTTCTCCTCTTGCTTTCAGATTTTCACATCTGGTCACCAGTCTGAGACACCTCCCTTTGACGCCATCTGGGGTGAGGGTCGTGAGAGAAGGGCCTCTCTGGGCAGCTTGGCTACGACGGAGGATCTTGGGACTAAATTTCTTTGGGACCCATCCAAACCACTGCCAGCTCAGAGGAGCCCTGGAAAGTGAGGGGAATCAGTGGCAGGGGACGGCATCTCTGTCTGTGGGTACTTAAGCCTGGGCCATCATTCACGCTGTCAGGGCTCTGGAGAGGCAGACTGCTAACTGATGCAGAAGCATGGCCAGGCAAAGGGGGCCCCACAGAGGCTACTTAGCTTCCGCCTGATGTAACTGATGGGCTAGCTGGAGCCACGCGCTGACTAAGCAAATTAATGAAACAACAGCAGGCATGTCGGTTCAGATAAATCTCCTCCCTGAGATTTGAGCGTAAGTGAGCACTTAGACAAACCATTCAAGATGAGAGCTCTGCCAGAGAACCCAGCTTGCTTCTTCCCTGAAGGCCATACCCTGGAGGGGCTGGGTCCTCCTTAGTGTAGCCTTTATGTCCTACCTCTCAGGTAAGACATAGTAATGTCTTTCACCTAATTACCTCTGGCATTACTGTTGATGAACGAGAGAGAAAATGTTGGTCAGACCCAGTGGTTTACATAACTGCAAGTTTGTCTGGCAAGCCTAGGTTTGGAATGAATGGGCCGTTCCGTTTATGGCCCTGCTGTGATTCCTTGAGAAGAATAAGAATACGGAACTGAGATAGAACGGGAGCGAAGGTCTTCATTAACAAATTACTGATAGAATAACCCACAGTTACAATCATGCTTGGTGCTACAGGTCACCTGACCCCCCAATTTCTGGCATTCATTCATGAATGAAAAGGAAAATACATTTTTATCATTAATTTTGGACTTTTGGCTCCTGGTTGAATCTACCCCTTTTCACATATGTGTGTTAGTCAGTTTTATATTTCTATGGCAGAATACGCTAGGCAGATGTATTTACTAATATGTGCTTTTCTTGCTACAATAAAACGCCTTGGATGAAGGGAACATATGAAAGAAAAGGTTTAGTTTGGTTTGTGGCTCCAGAGGGGGAGTTCATAGTGGGCGGGGAGGCAGAGCAGCGGTTTCTGGAGCAGGAAACTGAGGGATCACATCTTCACTCACAAGCAGGGAGCAGAGCAGTAGCAAACGGGAAGGACAAGGCTCTAAGTTCTCAGAGCTGCCTCCAGGGATGCTTCTTCAACCCACACCTCCTGAAAGTTCCATAACTTTTCTAAGCAATGGGACCAACCCGGACCAAGTTTTATTTATATCTCTCCATCCTGTCTGTCTGTCTGTCTATTTTATTTTATTTTTATTTGTATCTATCTATCTATCTATCTATCTATCTATCTATCTATATCTTCCATTTATTTACCAGCACAGTTCAGTGATCCAGCTTATATAGGTAGAAATAGTACTTTGTAATGAGGCAAGGTCTGCCTTAGTCAGTCAGGGCTTTATTGCTGTGAAGAGACATCATGACCATGGCAACTCTGATAAAGCAAAACATTTAACTGGAGCTTGCTTACAGTTTCAGAAGTTTAGTTCATTGTCATCATGGCAGGGAGTACGACAGCACACAGGCAGACATGGTGCTGGAGAAGTAGCTGAGACTTTTACACCCAGATCTGCAGGAAGAGAAATACCCTGGGCCAGGCCTAGGCTTTTGAAATCTCAGTGATATACTTCCTCCAGCAAGGCCACACCCACTCCACCTCCCAATCCCTCTAATCCTTTCAAGCAGTGCCACTCCCTGGTGACTAAGAATTCAAATATGTCAGCCTATGGAAGCTGTTCTTCAAACTGCCATAAAACCGTTTCTCAAATAACAGAAGTGTATTTATGGAATACTAAAGAAACATTTGCTCTCTGAGTCTATCCTGTAGCTCCTTAATGTTCTGGAAACACTGTGTGTCAGTCACCTCACCTGGCTTTCCCTGCTCCAGAAGTGGTCTGACTCTCTCATTCAGATTGGTGATTGGTCCTGGAGTGAGATCCTGATCCAGGCAGAGCCAATCAGAATCCGGTTACGGATGCTAGTGAGGAAGATTCTGAGACTGTCAGGGTTTTCTCAAGTACATCACTTCCACTTAGAGGAAAACTCACTGAGAATAAGACAAACAAGCAAATGGGTTAACAGATTAAACTGGAATGAATGGTGATAGTCACAAAAATCCACACCCACTTCGAACCTCAGAACTCATCCTTAGCTGTAAACAGAATCGCTGTAGATGTCATTTGTGGCGACAAAATTACACTGTACTAGAGTATGTCCCAATTCAATGAAGGGACGCAGAATGGCACATTATAAGGGAGGGTGTCATCAGAGGACAATGCTGAGGACATAATGCTGACAGCCACCAAAATCTCAAAACATCAAAGAAAGATCCTATTCTGAGCCTTCAGGGAGAGAAAGACTCTACTGATGCCTGGATTTTAAGCTTGTACAACTTTGAGAGGATAAATATCTGTGTTTGTTGCTTTATTTTTAATATTTTTGACCAAATAAACACAAGATGAGGTTTATCTTTTTTAACTGTTTAAAGTGTGTGGTTCAGCAGTATTAAGTACGTTCACACTGATATACAGAATAGTTGGTTATTTGAAGCTATCAGGTCTCTGTACTTTGTAATAGCAGCCCCAAGAAACTTCTTCAGACATCTAGAAACTGAATAAGCCTTGAAGATACTTTTTCAATCCAGCCATGTCTGAATTCCACTGGGCTCTCTGATATGAGGCAATAAATGTCATTGATTTATTTATATTAATTTTTAGTAGGTTTCTGTCACTTCTGCCCCATAAAGGAATCTCAACTAATATAAATGGGTCAGGTAGATGGAAATATTTTTATTATATTTCCATGAATTGTAGTCCCTAACTGTAACATGAACTGTCTGATTCAGAGCTATATAGCTGTCTATTTAACCCTGGACCAAAATTTGCCCCATAAATTCATTCCTTTCATGAAATTAGTATGTCTAGGAGGATATTAACAAACAATAAAATATTTTGTAAAATAAGCAGTTTAAAGGCAGAAGTTATAAAATTATAAACCAATTGGAAGGAACTCCACTAAAATGCCAGGTAGGGGGATATGGAAGAGAGATGGGAATTGGGAAGTGAAGTTAGGGATCAAGGTGAGTCTGGAAGAACTACCCAGAAAGCATCTCCATGGACACAGCTCTCCCAAGGCAATCCCAGGTCTCATTTCCAGGGGATGCAACTGATGATGCATAGCAAACAATTAATTTCTGTTAAGTAGCAGCTCATTAATAAAAACTATTTTCAAGTCCAAGGCAATTCCACGAAGGAGGTGCTTACAAACGGTTCTTGTCTTTAGCCAACCAACCATGTCTGTGGCAATGTTTGATATCAGTGGAATTTGGTTTTATTTCCATTTTTATATGAACCTTTATTGGTGCTAAGTTTTTTTTACTGTCTTTTTTTATTGAGAAAAGGAAAAAAAAAGTTTCCGACTCCTCCCAGCCTCCCATTTCCCTCCCCCTCCTCCCACCCTTCTCCCCCTCCCCCCACTCCTCTCCCCCTCCCTCTCTAGTCCAAAGAGCAGTCAGGGTTCCCTGACCTGTGGAAAGTCCAAGGTCCTCCCCGCTCTGAGGAATTTGTTTTTTTTTTATATTAATTAACAGTACATGGATTGGTACCTCTGTTTGGCGGGATTTCACTCAGGTGATGGTCCTATAACGATGAGAGAGCTGCAAAATTTGTTTCATGATTTGTCTAAGAGCCAAGTCATAACAAGTATGTAATGAACTCTTGTGATAAAGTACAGTCATAGGGCACAAGGAAAATGAGATTTGGATATATGGGGAGGAAGGGCAAGGGTCACCACTTGCCCTACAATACAGATAGATGCGCAGCAAGTAGCCAGAATGGGCTACACTTTGTCCTTAGGGTTGCTGTGGGCTTCTAGGTGGGGGCAGGTAAATGTGAGAAATGGGTACCAGCTGCTTAGATCACCACCCTGCAAGACCGCAGTCAGTCTGTGAACAAGCATGGATAACTCTGGCTTTCCACCTGGCTAGGTTGCCCAGAAGAGGGTGTGAATACAATTGTTGTGTAACTTTTCCTGGGGGGGGACCTGAATGGCCATTTATTCACCCCAGCTAGAGAACCAATCCAACCAATCCCAGCTTGGTGAGCCAGTGAGTGTTTCAGCATGACTTATAGGTTCACGGGTGTGACGTCACATAGAAAAATATAGATGACAAAGGCAACTGCCTTGCAGAAAAATCCGCCTCAGGACAGGTGACAACTCGGACAGTCAGCATCCCTGGAGCTCCCTGTACTTCTAGGCAGCTCCGGCCAGGAGTCCTCGCTTCCTCAGAAAGCAGCTACTTCTTTGATCATGTGAGGAGGGGCCTTGTGAGTCTTATAACTTCCTAAGTTTCTGGAATCTTGTTCTAAGGATTTCCTGAGCCCCTTAGGTTCCCTTAGCTTTCTGAGCTCATCACATGTCTTCATCTTCCTGTTTAGTGACACAGTGACAACCAAGACCAGTCTAGGCCCCACAGGTTAATCCCCAGTTTAGGATTAACCATGAGTTTTATTAGGGTTGGGCATTCTAATGGGTGGCAAACCCTAGGCTTGTTCATATGTGCCGAGTGGATTGCTGTGAGCCACAGGCACACGAGGTCCAGCTCTTACAGATGTGGCAGGAGCTAGTTTCAGATGCTGCCAGAGCAAAAGTCCTTACAGCTGGGACAATGGCATTTTGATGAAAGTTGTCAAAGCCGCCCCAACTGAGGCTTCTGTAGACATGGCCCCTTTCTTGTTACCACCCTACATGTAGATGGTTTGGTCTGGCCTTCTCTGGCATCAGGCCAGTCCAATTTGGTTTTGATCAACTCTGCCCTGACCTTTGGGTTTCTGGCTCTTTCTTCAGAATGGCTGACACACAGTTCAACTCTACTCTGCCCCTTGGACAAGGACCAAGTCTGATGCCCAGTCTCCGACTGATAACCCAGAAGTGCTCTGGGCTCTTCCAAGTCCATCTGGTAGAATATAGAGAAAGCTGGGCCTGAATCCCTTTCTGCTGCTGGAGGCTGGCTGTCATTCGCTGACTGTGGACTCAGGAACTCTATCATCAGACATGCACTGCAAAAACCTCACATACAATAAGGCACAGAAGGCATCAAAGGAGGAGGCCATGGGAATGGGAGCGGGTGGCGGCGGCAAAGGGAAATGCAGCATGGGAGAGAACTGGGGTATAAGTAAGCGGTCTGAGGAATCCTGGGGAACCATGTGGCCACCTACATTCCCAACACCGAGCTACCATGAAGGACTTCAGAGGGACTGAGCCACATTTCCTGACTGAGGCTCTGGTAGAGAGACTCTGTTCTTGGTGAAGAAGGCTCAGAGAAAGGCATTCATATTCAGCATTCGTCGCCATGTGGTGCTCTTCCAAGGCGAGCACATACTCAGCTGCTCTCTCAAGTTTTCACTCCCAAGGGCAGTCACAGGCCTCAAGTTCTTATCTCCTGCAGACTGGCTGGGACTCAGTTCCTCCACCCCTGGTGAACTGTGAATTTCCATCGGGCAGGACGCCTTGAGTCGTCAGCTGTGAAATTGCTCACTAAATACCTCCAGTGCCTAGTCATAGCCGCTATTTAATTTACTTTTAATGTTACAGATTTCTTAAGTGCCACAAAGCTGAAGCTCAGCTAAGGCTGAGTTTCTGATAACACTTGTTTAGAATGGATCTTGGAAAGAACATTACCATGGGTCTCTGAGCGGCATCTTGCCAGACAGCTGCATCCCCCTTTGTTTGATGCTGAACAGCTTGCTGAATATTAATGCCATGTGATCCCTGCTTTCAGGTAATTCTCTGTTTCCTGTTTGTATGCCCTCATGCATGCTAAGATTCCCTACAAGGAGGAGATCTTACTTTACATGAACAACCTATGAGATCAGAGCTAGGCAGGGCCATTCCTGTGGCATGCTTCACCGGCCCGTATTACACCCCAAAGATCAAATAGTTGTGGGGGTCTTTGAAAAGATTAGCAAGATTTCCAAACCTCTTACTAAACTAGAAGGGACAGAAGACTCAAATCCATAAAATTAGAGGTGTAAGGAGACTGTTTACAAAAGAGTCCAGTGACATCAGATCATTAAGGCGTGGCGGATGCTGCATTGGTTTTACCGAGAAGTACCTGAGACTCCAGAAGGCTCAGCAATTTCTGAAGGGAACCCAGAATCGAATCCTTTCGACTTGAGTAATAGGCAGTTTTCTTCCTATTACATCTTTGGTTTGCACTTTGATGCCTCAAACCCATTCCTACTCAACAAGCGAGAGTTAAACGAAAAAATTAAAACACCTGCGCTGCCCATCAACCGGTGAACTCCGCCCAGAGAACTGTAAGTTGCAGACACTGCAGGGGTGCAGGGTTGACACACCCACGCTCACCCTCTAGAGCTAGGAAGAGAGCATTTATTTATTTATAAAGAAAGATCCCACTATAGAGCTTAATCTGGCATCGGACTTTGGTCTTCCTACCTGCATCTCACAGAACTGGTCTGCTACTACAGGCGTCTACCACCATGGCCAGCTTGAAGTCTGGGCTCTTACTGAGGAGCCTGGAGGATCTCTAAACATTTCCCTAGTGCCTCAGTCTTGTAAGAGAGTCTTTATTTTCAATATAATTTGTTGTATTTGAAAGTTTTGCTGATTATGGATCCTTTACACTCTACACTTACTGAATTAAGGGGAAGAAAACCTGTTTGTGATTGTCAGCCATGTTGATCAACAATTTGCCTGTCATTTGTTTCTTACTCTGAAGGGACATAGAAGCCATTGCTTAGGTGGAGGGGAGTCAGAGCCTCATCTGAATCTTTGTGTGTGTATGTGTGTGTGTGCCTGAGGTATGCGTATGTGTGCATGTATGTGCACCAGAGGAACTAGCTCTATTTTAAACAGATCCTCACTGAACCTGGAGTACAGCATTTCAGTCAGACTGCTTGGCCAGCAGCCTTCTGGAACATTCCTCTCCCTCCACCCACTCTCAGCACTGGATTCATGGATGGACACTGGCACAAGCAGCTTTTATGAGTGTCAAGGATCTATTATTCTCAGGTCCTCTTGTCTCATGGATACCTACATACTTGGGACATCACTTTAACCCCTTGTCTAAATTTTAGTCCAGGTTAGCCTTGAGCTTCTGATCCTCCTGTCTCCGCCTCTTGAGTATATCCTAACAGTGTGCACCACCACAACTGATGGAACTGTAAAGGAATTAACTAAGTCCACATCTTAGTTGTTGGTTTATTGCCATGAAGCGACAGCATGACCCAGACAGCTATGATATGGACAAGCATTTAATTGGGAGCTTGCTTACAATTCCAAAGGTTTAGTCCTTTATCATCAGGGCAGAAAGCATCATGGCACAAATGGCACCAGAGCAATAGCTGAGAGCAACATTCTGGTCCAGGCCCAGAGAGACTCTGAGAGTGGCGTAGCTTTTGAAACCTCAAAGCCAGTGACACACTTCCTCCAACAAGGCCACACCCCCTAATCCTTCTAATCTTATCAAAGAGTTCCATTCCCTGGTAACTAAGCATTCAACTACTTGAGCCTATGGTGCCTTTCATACTCAAACCACCACAGTCCAGGGACAGGCAGCAGAAATGGCTGAGTGAGAATGAGGACCAAGCCCAAGCTAATCTCCATGCGTAAGTTCGCCACAACACCTGCTAGATTAGAATTGTTAAGAGTTTTGTCATTTTAATTGAAATCTGTATATACAGAGAAGTTGCTCACACAATATACTCCTTCTAGAAGTACATATTTTAGGCCCTATGTTGAACTTCACAAACCTTTGCTGGTTTAGACACCATGAGGGCCACTGCACTGCAGACTGGATGGGAGGGTAATAGATAGTGTAGCACTTGGCCTCTAATGGTTCAACATTCTTGTCAGATAAGACTCAAACAAGGGATCGATATTAGTTAATTCCCTACTTGTAAATGTTGACACATACCTACATATGCACATAAACACACTAAAGTCTACAGCCCACTATGCACTTTTTTGGAGGCTAGAGGGCATGGATATGAAGAAGCCAATTGGGGTGATCAGGATAGGGTTAGGGAGGCTTGGATGATGTTGGCTTCAGCTGTTCTCTGGCTCACCAGGACCACGCAGCATCTTCTGCTCAGCTTTTGTCTCCATGGGCAGAGCCCAGAACCTATGTTCTCTGGTTTACAACCTTCCAAGGCACACATCACACATGAACACACACACACCTTCCTGTATATAGATGACAAAATGGAAGTCCTTTAGTGCCTTAAAGGCTTGTGATGGATCCCTCTCTCCTTCCTCCCCTTCCTCCCCCTCCCCAGCAGCATTCCCTGCCCCTCCAACCTCAGGTGCTTCCCGTCCTTGCTATGCAGACTCTAACCTTACCACTGGAGTTAAACTCTAATTTACCTTTCAAACATTGTTTGGGTTTACCTAAGCTATTAGCTACGATCATTTGCCTTCTCTCTCTGGTTATTAATTAATTAGATAATTATACAAGTTCTTGCTAGGCGGCCCAGGCTGGCTTCAAACTTGTGACCTCCCGTTCTTACTTTCCTATGTTCTGTGAGCCACCAGGCCTAGGAACTGCCCGTCACCTTCTGAGGGACAGGGCTGGGGCACTGCTGCATGTCCAGCACCTCTTCTGGGAGCAGCAGCAGTATCTGCAGCCCTAAACAGAAACCTACAAGGCCTTCAACACCATCTCTGTGGGGCAGTTCAGCTGCTGCTGCATTTTAGCTCCCCCCACCTCCGTGAACAGACTATTCCTGCTTATATTTAAAACTTATAAAGCAATTCATGAAAATATATGAATAAGACAGATCGAGACCTTGAAACCAGAGAAAAGACAAATTGCTGTGGTCTCCGGTTCTCAGAATAGCCTTTGTGAGGCAAAGGGACAGAATTCACTAGCGATTTCTTGAGTGTCTATTGTGTAAAAGGCTTTATGCCGGGTGTCTCACTTGAATAAAAGATGGTTCTTAAAGATGCCACCACCAGGCAGAGAGAGCAAAGAGATGGTAAGTAGACATGTAGTTAAAATGCAATGTGAAGGGCAGCCTTATATTTGACATTAAGTTTGGAGAACGACCCTCCAACATGGAAAAGCCATTAGGATCAGAGCGCTATTCTCTGCCTAGGGAAGACCTAACCTATTTTGTTAAACTTTCTTTCCTTTGGTTTCCTAGCACCAATTGTTGTTTGAGCCCCTAGAGGACATTAACTAGGGCCACTACTCTTGCTTTGCACAGACATGCAAGATCTTGGGGATCTCGACATTTGTCCGACCTGCGAGTACTGAAGAGGAATTAACCTTAGTGCTGGCGTTTCTGGCATCGTCAGGTGACCTGGGTTAGAAGGGGCAGAAGCCCAGAGGACACCATGACTCAGGAGCTCAGCTGCAGAAGGCAGAATGGGAGGGAAGGTTACTGATCACCCATGTCTCTTTGGCACTGTTCCTCCCCAACCCGCCCCTGCTCCAGCTTCTTGCAGAACAATCTTTTGCCTTGACCCCACTTACCTTATCTACTTGTAAAAATGCTCTAAAGTTTCAAGACCCAGCCTAAAGAATTTAAACTTAATCTTATCAGTGTTGAGAGGTTTTAGTTTTTTTTTTTTAATTTAGTTTTTATTTGTGCTTTTTTTTTATAGCTAGGATCTGATATTTTAAAAATGGTTTTCTGGGAAAGAGAATTACCAGATGGCAGAAGTTTTAAGAGCCTAAGTACAGAATTGTGAGAAACTCAACTAAACTGATGTTAGGGGTGGATATGGTACAATTCCTGTTTTGTTTTTTTTTCCATACTGAAAATGATGTATAACAGCTATCCTTTGGGTATCCTTTGAACAAGTGAGTTTACTAAGAAAGCAAACTCAAGAGGATGAAGAGCAAGCAGCGATCGCTAGAAACTGCAGATGGGAGGCAGAACATCATTAGATCGTCTGGTTACAACATCCAGCAGAGACCACTGGAGTAGCTGGATTGAGAGAGAAAGCACCAGTAAAACCAGGGGTTTCCGAACACCCATTAACAATAACCGCGGAAGTCCTGCTGAAACAGTCGGGCTCGTGTTTCCGATTGAGTCTCAGGCAGATCACACAGCATTCAGTCCCTGGGTGAACTTCCAGCTTCTAGTTCCCACAGCAGGCATTTTTAGAGCAGGAGATAAACAAGAAAACCTCTGCTGGAAACCGCTTACCTACTAGCTGTTCCTAAGGGCACATGTCTGTAATTCTCTTAGCTGTTTGTGTTCTTTCTTCTTGTTACAAACCCAGGGGGCCAGGCTGACCCAGGACAGAGAATTTCAGAGGATAGCTGAGACAAACACATCCCCTGTCTGAGACAAAGGAGTCTTCTCCCCCCCTTACCAGAATAAGCTCTTAAGTAATGCAAACAACAGACAATCAGCCAAGAGAATTTACATCATATAATTCTTATGAAAACCATAACTAGTGACTTCTGCATGGCCTTCTGGACATTTTTCTTTTCATTAGACCAGCTCTTTTATATCACTGCTCATCCTACTATCATTGCTGACAGTGTTTTGTTTCTGCCCCTAGAATGTTAGTGTTCCAAGGCCACACTCTGTTCTGTCTGACAATGACTGGCTCTCCAGAACCTCAGCCCATGTCTGACTACACATCAGTGACAAGAGTCCTAGGTGTCTCATCTACAGGTCATTTGTGACCAGAAAGAGGGACCACACTTCAGAGAGAGCCTCGGCCCATCGTGCTGCCCATCCCTGCCAGTAAGCCTGAAGCCAGCCCTCATTAAACCCAAGCAAAAAACCAGACAGGCAAATTTGACTTTTAATTTTCTCTTCAGTGATTTTAGTCGCTCTGTCGTTTGTAGATCACAAAGTTTGACAACTTGTCTCCCTGCCTGGTTTGGATGTTGATTATATCCTATTCCTAAAGACTTTACAGTTCTCGTGGAGGCACTGGCAGGGTTCTGGCAAAGGGTCAAAGGCACGGACTGGCAATGAGTGTGATCATCATAATTTATCCTGCTCAGACTCAGAATCTTCACCAGCTTCCTGAACAGACAAACCTCCTTACTATAAACAAGGGAAGAAGCCACACCAGTGTCACTTCCCTCCATCTCTTCTGTTCTTTTACCTGGGCGGTTGAACCTGGAACATCCACCATGCTAGGAATGAGATCACTGAATCACCCCCATCCCCAACACACACACCTTATTTTTCTTTCTCTTAAAAACTCTCTTTCTCTCTCTCTCTTTTTCTCTCTCTCTTTGTGTGTATGTACATATTTGTATGTATGAGTCAGGTATGTATTTGCTGTAGCATGTATGTGATGTTGGACAAGTAGGTGTCAGTCCTCATTGTCTACCTTGCTTTTAGAGAGAGTCTCTATTGGGTACCACCATGAGCTTCAGACTAGCTGGCCTTTGAGCGCCAGGGATTCCACCGTCTCTGCTTTGCTTCACACAGTGGACACACCAGCGTTACAGAGCCATGCTATTCACAGTGGGCACACCAGCCTTACAGACCCACGCTACTCACAGTGGGCACACCAACATTCCAGAGACGTACCATTCACAGTGGGCACACCAGCATTACAGACTCAGGCTATTACATCCGACTTTTCGTGGGTTCTGTGTTTCAAACTCAGGTCCTTTTGTTTACCCAAATTTTCAGTATTAGTTTTATCAATTAATATTTTTTTAAAATTGGCAATTTCGCAGCTGTGAAAGCAAATTCAGAGGTATCAGGTGCTGATAAGAACTGATTAATTACTGGTTATTTGCTACACAATGCTGCTGTTCAAATACCATTTAGTCATTAATGTGACATTAGGAGATAGGTAGTCATTCCCATTCTATAGGTGCAGAAACTACGTCTTGATCAGGTTTAGTAACTTGCCCTTGGTGCCTCGGTTTGTAAGCAGTGACTGGGGTTTCGATTTAGGTACTTTCTCCTTCTCTCATACCTGGGAGTCTCCCAAGGCTGCATATTAATCGACCAAACTGTGGGAACTTCGCTGCCTGAAGTTCATTCATACTTAACTGTGGGAAACACTCACCATAATAAATAAATACTTTCTAGTTTGGTGTAAACGTAGACAGATAAAGGCTCTTTCGTAGAGCTCATGACCAGGGTAGCTTGCCACCTTCTGACAGGAAAGACAGGAGCAGCACAAAGGTTTTATGGGTAGGTGCCTTTATACAAACACTAGCTTAATTGGCCTCTAGCTTTCAAAAATTAGGACTTTAGTTGTTAAAGCCTCACTTTAATCTATTAAGTACTTTGCTTATCTCACGGATTTGATTGCCCTTTACAAAGCCTTCAGGGGTCTCTAAAGCCCAGTGAAATGTGCAGATTCTTCTTTCTAAAATATTTTGATGTGATATGTCACACACTAGAACTTCCATGAGACATACATGTTCCAGTTGTAGAATAGTCCCAGAGCAACCTCTGTGTTGTGATCTCTCAACAGGGCCAGCAGCGACCCTGCATGCAGGCAAGGCAACGGTTCTCAGCATCTTCTCTCACAGAGAGAGAAATACCCCTGATGGGAGTGCTCAACTCCATCCACAAAGTTGTCTTCTAGAAACCATGGGCTCCGAGCTCTAGGTGAAACTGTCAATTTATACAAAATACAGGAAACAGAAGAAACTTTAAATTTTCCAGACACACAACCAGACAAGGCCATACTTGGGGGGAGCTTACAGGTCAAATGATACTAACTGCTTCAAAAACAACAAATTTCAAGAAAGGACAGGAGAAAACTGCTTGGGAGATCTACCAACGCATTATGTATCCTGGTTTGAAGAAAGTAGCTATGAAAAATATTTATGAGACAATTGAGTATGGATTGAACATTTGGTGATATTAAAGAAATTGTCTGAGATATAATTGCATTGCACTTATATTAAAATCTTCTTCGTCTCTTAGGGACACACTAAAGTATATTCCCAGGAAATGATACGTTTTCGTGGATTTGAATGGAGATGATCCATGGGGTGGGGTAGCTGTGGGGGAATTGGATGGGGTTTTCTATGAAGCCAGAGTTATTGCCTTGTGTTAAGATTTGAGAGAGCCTGGGTGAGAAGCACCTGAGGGTCCACTAAAATATTCTCCAATCTTTTGGATATATTCCAATGCACCTATAATAATAAAAGAACCACTCTTCTATTGCACACTACAAGCACCACCTTCCCTAGACCAAAGGCAGCCCTTCTCTCCTCTGCCAAGCTGCAGGACTTGATTTGTTTAAGCATCTCAGCATGAGTCCTAGTTGTTTCTGGTCTCTGACCATGTATCCTTCCCTTCCTCTTCTCCAAAGTTGAGGCGAGAACTACTTTGACCTTTTGTACCCCTTCTGGTACCCAGCAAAGTGCCTAGTGGCTGCCAGGCATTCAGTCAACACTGAACCATGGCAAGAGGCTCTGGAATGCATCAGAAATCTCTTTATCAAAACCAGCTGCCCACAACCCCAGTCACTTACAGAGGAATAGCTTTTGAGACTGGCGCCAGGGTCTCTTTTTCACCTGTGGAGACTGAGGCCTGGGCTAGCTAAGAGTCTCCAGTGTATGGGCTTCTGATTCTATCATCCGCCCCATATTAAAGCAGCCCATTCCGCTGGGAGGCTGTAGCAGGGCTGGCTTCTGTGCAGCAGAGCTCTGATTCCAGTGAGACAGACAGCAAAGGCTTTCCATAAGATCTCCACTCACCTTATCCCCCATGACTTTTCCTCCCGTGTCTGAGACAAGAAAAATGTCCTAGGTTTGCATTACGACAGTGCTGTTCATAACTCCCGAAGAGCAGATCTTTTTCTTTATCACAGATGCATACAAATAACAGTAAACATTAATACTCCAGGAAAGTTGAAATGACTGTGACCACTCAGACTGTCAGAGCACAACGGTTCCTTATCTGTAGCTTAACTCTGGCTGAGACGTCTCTGCGGTGCATTCAAAGGACACCAACACCGTTCCCTCGCACCAGAGCTGTGCCATCTTCACTGCTGTCACTGTTGACAATGTTTCAGTATCATTCTGAACACGGAGAGAAACTGAGTGTAGTATGGTGAAAACAGGCGTGTTACTGAGGAAGTGACCTGAGACTCGGTGAGCCCACATCTGAATTAAGTCAGGAGTCACAGTGCTTAAAAGCAAACATGGAATTGGGAATGGGCAGGGAAAGAGAGAATTATACTATGGAGGGGTGTGGGCACTTAATCTCAGGACATTGCGTTTATAAAGAAAGGCATAGTAACTGAGAATAGGAATTGTGGGCTATCTATAGGGGTTGCTTCTAACCCTAATGTTACAGGGTGTTTTCTCCTGGAGGAAGCAGAGACCCTTTCAGGGAAACCATTAAAGACAAGAAGCAATGCGAAAGGATGGGGGCGGGGCCTTGTAATTCAGTTTCTAACTATAGCTGGAGCCTCTCCATCAACTCCAAAGATTAAAGAAGGAGAAGAAATGGGCCTCATCAAGAAAGTTCAATTAGAAGAACGCCGCCGTGCCCATGATCACAAGCCAGAATAGGCTCTCGAAAGAGGTAATTGAGCCTCCACTGGCTCGTATCATTGAAAATAGAATAATTCTCCATTTCTCAGACATGATCTAAGAACAGGTGCATGCAGGGACATTTGGCTGAACTAGGAGAATTCCAGCTTTAACTTCCACCAGCCCTGAATGCTGCCTCCCGCCAAGCATCGCCCCAAGTTGTGCTTTTAACTTCTCCTCCCTTCCCCTCCAGGAGCACACAGGGAGCTATTTTTATAGGACCAGGTGTGATTGAGCAGCTACTGGCTGGTTTCACAGATAACGAGCACAAGTCTGGACTGCTGTCTCCTGGCCCCAGCCCTGGAGCAGGGTACCTGGCTCACGTCATTGTTCCTCCGTCTCCAAAACCATGATGAACCAATGCCTCTTATTCTCTGAATGCCACTAAACTCGGAGTCACTAAAATATTTTGCATAAAATAATTCCCATACTAATCTGTGTTTAGCAAATAAACAAAGCTCAGGCTTTGGCCACTCAAGGCCACACCATGGCAGGTTCCTGCTGCTACCTCAGTTACTCTACCTCCTCCTGTGACTTTAGACAAGAACCAGGGGAAGGGAAGATTCGCTCTTAGACTGGTAAGCAGTTAAACTCCAGACACACACTTTAGAGAGCCACAGGTTCGTAGTTTCTCACAAACTGGATGGATTAAAAGTAAAGCATTAAATGGACACAAGTGAAAGTTGGTGGTCTAAACTTCTGGGAAAACCCCACCTCCTTTCTTATTGATTACAGTTTTAATCTCTGTAACAAAACACATGACATAAGCAACCTTCGGGAGGGAGGGTTCACGTTTGCTCTAGGTTTCAGAGATTTCAGCCATGGACAGTTGACTGTTGCTCTGGGCCTGAGACAAGACCAAAACATTATGGAGAAGCCGGGCGGTGGTGGCACACGCCTTTAATCCCAGCACTCGGGAGGCAGAGGCAGGTGGATCTCTGTGAGTTTGAGGCCAGCCTGGTCTACAAGAGCTAGTTCCAGGACAGGAACCAAAAGCTAAGGAGAAACCCTGTCTCGAAAAATCAAAAAAAAAAAAAAACATTATGGAGAAAGAACAAGGGAGAAAAACCTCACTGTGTGGGATCCAGGAAGAGTCTGGGAACCAGAGATGAGAGACACCCTTCACAGGCATGCCCCCACCCCGTGTTCTAATTCCCTCAGCTGGGCTCCAGCTCCAAATCCCCTACAGACTCGTCAGTGGGCGAATCCCCTGAAAACCCAGTCACCTCTCAATTGTGTCACCAGCTGGAGATCAAGCCTTCTGCTTTTGGACAAACCCTTCTGAACACTTGTCATGTAGATGGGCCAAACTGATAACAGAATAAGGTCACAGCCATCTCATACATGTGCATAAATTCTTCCATTTCACATAATGCAGAGACCTCACCAAGGAACGGGCACTACAATGACGACTGCCATAAACTCAAAGACAAAGGAGCATCTACTCAGGCACATTTCAGACAGTCGGCCAGGTGCATGTGACTAACGGACGCAAGCACATAGAGACAACAGGAGATTTAGGATATCCCGAAACCCCAGTGTGGTCCCCTTGGAACCTGGGAAAACTGAGGCAGTTGAATGCAACCTGTTTCAAACCATAGATAGTACATCTGCTCTAACCTCTTTTTAAATTTTTTATTTTTAAGACAGGGTCTCACTGTCTATTCCTGACTGGCCTAGGATTCTCTCTGTAGACCAGACTGGCCTCAAACTCAGAGATTGCCTTGCTTTGCCTTCCAAGTGCTGGGAGTAAGGCATGTACCACTCTGCCTGGCTACAAATTATTTTTAATTATGCATATATATTCATATGGGGGTATGTGCATATGAGTGCAGGGACCCAAGGAAGCCAGAAGAGGGTGCTGGATCCCCTGAAGCTAGAGTTACAGACAATTATGAGCCAGATGTGGATGCTAATAACTGAACTTGGATTCTCTGCAAGATCAGTACTCTTAGCCTCTGAGCCATTTTTCTAATTCATGTAACTACATTTATTATTGTTTTTCTCCCCCTGCCCCTGAATTGTCTGAATTCCAAGGCTGGAATGAATTGTAGCCATCATTTATGACTGCTGTCTTTGTTACATGGTAGAATAATATGGAGAAAGTGCTAACTGAGCATCCCATGTCAAGGCAGCACCGGGACTGAAGCATCCTCCCTGACCCTGCACTCTGTGATGAACACCCACCACTTCTCAGTGTGCAGAACTTGGGCCAGGCGGCTGCTCTGCCGATCTCACCTGGATCAATAGCAGGAGTCGAGAACCAGGTCAGAGCTGGTTTTTTAAGTAGAAACCTGCTAAAACTGGAGACTGAATTATTCATACTTGGAGGCATAAATAATGTATTGGACGATAGTATCAGATTTAGACAAGCATTCAGAATCCTCTGAGTGATTAGTCACCTTTATGTGCTGCCTGGAGGGAAGATGCTCACTGGTCCTGGTGCCCTTGACTAGTTACTGTCCTTGGAGATGGGTCCCCAGCCAAGTGCTGCAGCCTTCCTATCTCTCTTCCTCTGATACTGAAGAGCAGGTATCTGGGCTGAGCAGAAGAAGCACAGAATCCCAGGGTACAGGCTCTTGGTCCTAAAGGCCTCAGTCAGGATTGACTTGCGTGAGGAGTTGGGTGAGGTCTCCCAAGTATAAAAGGTGGAGGCAACTGCTTGACCCCAAGACTAAATATCTGTGGTAGTGTTCTCTGGATCTTCAGCTCCCCTTCCTCTTTTTAGTTTCTGCTGTAGAGGATTTACAGAGGTGGCTTCAGTTTAGACTGTTAATTCATTAATTCATTAAGGCACCCTCAGCTGCTCTTGAATGCCCATTTCACTGCTATGCAAAGAACATTAGAGAAACTGTGGGTTATTGGGTGAAGATGAGGCATTGACTTGGGTAGTGGCTTGGAGAGGAGGCAGCTGTCATGATTTGGATATGAAATGTCCCCTTAACAGTCACATACAGAAGACTTAGTTCCCAATACAGTGTTTAGGGGTAGGGCTTTTGAGTTGTGATTGGATCAGAGAGGTTTTCTTCCATGCATGAGTTAGTCTGTCCATGGGTTCATGGTTAAAGAGACTAGTAGGAAGTGGGGCATGGTTGGAGCAATGGCTTATTAGGGTTTGACTTCTATCTTGTTCCTGGATTCCTTTTCTTTCCTTTCTGCTTCTTGGCTACAATTTAGGTGAGCAGTTCTTTTTGCTCATAGGCCCATAGGGGTGGCCATCATGATCAGAAGATCATCTTACCACAAGCCCTTTATAGTGGAGCCAAAATCAAAACAAAACAAAACAAACAAACAAACAAACAAAAACCCGTGGACTGAAACCTCCTAAACCATGATCCAAAATAAAAATTTCTTTAAAGCTTTTTGCTGTTTAATCAGCTATTTTGTCACAGTGATGAAAAAGTTGATACCATAGTGGTCTCTAAAGGTTACCCCAGGAGTAATTTTGACCTATTGAGAAAGAACCAGAAGGGATCTTCCCTTTCCTCCCCATGACAGTCCAACTCCTGAGGCAGAGATATCCAGGGAATGAAGTCCAGGGGTCAAGCACACCTAACAATGCTTGAGTGGTGGTCCAAACTTTTGACCAATTCCTGAAGCCAGGGCCAAGCATGGTGCAAGAGTTCCTTCATTTTATCTTTGCCCTAGACACAGAGTGCCTTCTAGATTCTGTCTTATGTCTAGGGACATGAGGCCTTCTCTTGAAGTGAACTGAGGGAGGCCTGGAGCTCTCCTTAAGGGTCAGAGGGATCCCCAACCATGAAGAGGGGGCCGTGACTTTTTTCTTCTCCTGCTTATCTAGGCACTTTATCCATCACCCCCCCCCCAAAAAAAAAAAGACAAGGGACAAGATCTAATTTCCTTGTGACAGGCCATGGGGGCAAGAGCACCTACACCAGTTACGGGGTTCATGCTGGCACCAGAGAGGGTCTGTGCAGTGCAGAATGGCTTCTCTACACAGGCCTATCACTAAGGGATGCCTGGGGTCCCTAGATGAGTGGGCCAGTGGACAGGAGGCATCTTCTGTGGCGTTCCCTCCCAACAGTGGTGTGAAAAACAATAACATTATTGCAGTACTACAGGGGTGGGCGCTGCCATGCTGATGAGAATGCTCGTTTCTGACAAGACCGAGGAAATGAAATGGCTCGGAAGGGAATGGGAACGCACCCAGAGAGCAATAACTGCTAGACTTTTGAAGAGCTTCAACAATGGATAACTCTGCTGTGACTTCATCAGCCAAAACCCAATTAACCCCTGTGGAGCGATCTCACACTCTGTGGCTGGGAAGAGGGGAACGTCTCCAGCAAGTTCCTACCTTCCTTCCCTAGCTAAGACTCAGTCCTGGGTTGGCTTCCAGGAGAGAATCTACACGGTGCATTTCATGGGTGCTGCAGAAGGTGATATGGAAAGCCCCCGCGGCAATCTAATACCCATCATGATGTCCCCTGAGAGGGCCGGCTGAGGCCAGGGAGTTAGCCAGGCTGGATGGCAGCACCCAGCTGGTGTAGAGCAGAATGAAGTAGAGCAATTTAGGTAGACGGATTCAAGGACGTCTATGAGGAAAACTGCCCCTTCCAAGCCTATGCAGCTTAGGGAGTCTACACTTCACCAAGTCGCTCTATTCTCTGCCCTTGAATCAGGAAACTGATGAGCCAGAGGAGGGCACCCAGCCTGAGCACTACTAATCCATGAGCAGGAGACGTGGGCACAGCCCGTCGGATCTCTCGCCTGTTACTTTACACCAGAGGATATCAGAGCAAGGGGAACTGAGGGTGAGGATAGAACAGAGATGGGATAAGGCGGAGAAGAGAACACAAAAGTGGCTCTGGGTGGGGGATGGGAACGGCACTCAGGAGATGAGGAGACAGGTGGTCCTGTTCTCACATCCCCTGGACCCTGTTAGCTCTCACAGATACACATCCTCCTTCCCTGTGACTCTCCGCAGTGACCACCTCCACTCCACCTTCCCTCCAGGCAATGTGAAGGAATCTATTTCTTAACATCAAAAATGTCTCTGTGAAAAAAAAAAATGTGGACAGGGGAGCAAAGCATGGCATAGCAAAGCCAGAAAAAAAGAACCCACTTTCCAGCTCCAAGATAAAAGCCCGGCTCACAGGCATGGAGAAGATGGAGCGGATGAACAGGCTTCCCAGTAGGCAAAGTGGTGGGGTAGGGTCCTGGAACAGAACTTAAACAATTCTGGTGAGGGCTCATCTTCAGCCCTTCTGGTCCATAGGCACTAGTTTTTCTCATTAGTGAAATGCAATTAAAATGTGACGATGTCAAAGTGCTATAAACATGTCTGTCCACTTAGGAATCTCAATACAGACTAGTCACACGTGCATAGACTGGGCCTGTCTACAGGCCACACTTGGGGTAACGTTAATCTAGGTGGTAGTCATATTGGAGTAGAAGAATCTAAGGGTAATCATTACTAGCTGCCACATGTAGAAACATAAGGCCAAAAATAAAAGCAAAATTCCTATAGTTTAAACTAAATCAAGACTATTTAAAAACTTTCTCTTAGTCACCTATGATATCTGGGATATCTAGAGCCGTACCTTCTGCGGATGACCAGTATCAACACATACACACACACACACACACACACACACACACACACACACACATCTTTTACACTGTAAAATTCACAAAACTTACTACTCAACAAAACAACACGGTGTGTTCACATCTACCCAGATATGGGCTCCACGCAGGAGTCCCAGGACTACGAGACACAGTGGCTCCCCACTTCAACTACTAGGAAAAAACTTCCACTTCCTCTCAGCAGCACAACACCCCTCTGGTAACCCGCCTGCTGCTTTCTCCCATTGTGTTTCAACAAACCCTCCTTTTGCCTGATGTGTCTAACTCCATCGCGGCCTGCTTCACAGCTCTTCTGTGGCACAAGCAGTGCTGTCTGACTAGAGCTGGTACAAAGCGGTGGCTCTCTCACATTGGGCACAGGAACGGCCCCTGTCCCCTTCCAGACATGTACGCATACTTATCTGATCACAGGGCTAGATACAACCCCACTGTGAAATACTGGCTTGAAGCTAGCTGTAAGCCTGGAGAAAATCCCATCTTCCGAAGGGATCCCTTCAGCACTCCATAGGCATTTCCCCAGTTGGGAAATGCTCAGCTGTTCTACCCCAAGAACGGTGAGCCCACAGGACTCAAGATAGGCAGACCAAAAGGTGTTGAGAGGGAGCATTGGGCTTGGAGCCAAGGAGAGCCCAAGGGCCCAGGGCCAGAGAGATAACGTAACCTTTGACAAACTGGAGTGGCTTAAGAGTTCTCAACTCAGACAGAGCTGCCTACATCCATTTAATTAGATTTTAATTTCTCTTTACACATTTGATTTTCTAAGATCCTAAGAGGCAATTATTTTCAGTATCAACTGACTAGAAGGCACAATCCTCAACTTAGGATAAGCAGCTTAAGGAGCCTTGTCTCGGCCCTGTTCAAATCGTAGTACAGAGGTGGCTTGGCTGCACCGTACATCATGGTCCTCCTGGGGAGCTGCAGAGAGACAGACACCAGGTGGAGACAGGGTGGAGGAGGGGCAAAGCCGTGACAAAGGAGGAATGCTCTGTGGAACCTAACAGAAGCCAGAGCAGTAATACAGGCATAGGTGATGCTACTTGGGCTGTTGTGTGAACAGGTTGACAACCTCAGTTGTCATTAATGATGAGTCTAAGGGGTCCAAGCCTGAATGAAGGCTGAGATCCCCTCTCATCCCCTTGGAATTGCCTTTGAAAGAGTCAGTCACCTTATAATGGAATCCTTTATGTGGTGTTCTGCAGTAGCGGACATATCTTTGGTCTCATTGTGTGAAACCAGAGTGTGCAAGAAACCACCCTGAACAACATGATAGATCACACTGGGTAGAATCAGAAAGAGGAAACAGCAGGTAAGAAAGCCAATGCAGTTTTAAATATAAGTGTTTTAAAAATACGCTATGGGTGGCTGTTGTTACAATTAAGTAATTTTAAGATTCCCTAAAAGCAGCAATGTACCAAGAGGTTGTAGGCTATTGTAATGAGTCTTTTTCTGCCATCAGTCAGCTCCCAAATAATGACATGGAAACTTCTTATTAATTATGAAAGTTCAACCTATAATTTAGGCTTGTCCCACTAGCTCTTACAACTTAAGTTAACCAATTCCTATTAATCTACATCTTACCACATGGCTCATGACTATTACCTCTCCTCCTGCACATCCTGCTTCCTCCTCATCTGGCTCACAACTCTGCCTCTCTTCTTCCCAGACTTCTCTCTCTGGCCGGAAGTCCCGCCTATACTTCCTGCTTAGCTATTGGCTGTTTATCTTTTTATTACACCAATCACAGTAATACATCTTCACACCATGTACAAACTTCTCACAACAGGTTACAACATTTAAGAACATGACCACAGGGGAAGACTATCTGAAATAGCTAACCTGATTGCAGCAAGGTACAAATAAGTTTTAATGAGCCGAGGTGTAAATCGGGTGCTGGCCCTGCCCACACCACGCGTGAAGAACTCACTGTCCTGATGGTTTCTGTGGGTGTTTGTGCAATGTGCTCTGCAGGTATTAAGGAACTAGCTATTGCCATCAGTGAACAGCAGTGCAGTTGGCATGTACCAGGAACTTCTGCAGATGACACTCCATGTGGTTTCAGGGATGTGAAGAAATGAATCATATAGATGATATGTGTGGGAAGTTTGGAGAACATGATATGAAATATGAAAATGAGAAAAGCAGTGTCTCTGTATTAAATTACTACCCCATGGGGGTGCATGCAGGGTCTTAAATAAACATGTTTAAGTTGTTTAATAAATCAGTGCTCTGATACATTATCTGTATTTCTAAACTCTCCCATGTTCAAGTTGATGGATTCTGTTGTACAACTTCTTCTGGGGAGATGAACAAACATCTGTTTATACCAACTAGGCATTGATCACAGATTGAAGAAACGATTATTGGGTTACTTAAAGTGAAGGGGTGTGAGGACCTCTCAGAAGCACAGGAAAGTCTTCATTAGAGGTGTTTACAAGCTGAGCATTGATACAGCTTTTGGATTTCTCATTGTGCTGGGGGGGGAGGGGTGTGTTTAGTGAGCTGCCTTGAGTTACCCATAGTCCTGTAAGTAGGCCCAATAAACTCATCAGTTCACCGATATAACTCGGGGTAGAACTGGTTTTTGTCTGTCACCAATGCCCTAGTATCTGACTCTGGATTTTTATTATTAAGACCAATTAGAATTCATACTACAGGAGATTTTAGGAATATCATTTTCCAACATATTGGCACTTCTAGAATGTCACCAGTTCCACTGAGTTGATCTGAGCCCTCTGTCATGGTGATTGGACGTGGTCAACCATGAATGCAAATGGGAAAGATGCAGTCAGACTCAGAAGAGGTACAGACTATGAGAGATGATGTCAAAGATGATAGGTAGGGACCCCACCTGGTAAAAGAGCCATGTGAAGGTGAGGATTTCAGCCTTTAAGGTGAGTTAGCTCTTAAAGGACAATGGGTAGAATTCTATCATGTGGAAACTTGTAAATAGAGACAGTTCTTTCATTTTTCTGGCCACCCAGACCCAAGCAATCACACAAAAACTATATTAATTACAACACTGTTTGGCCAATGGCTCAAGTCTTTTCCTAGCTAGCTCTTACGTCTTAAATTAACTAATTTCTATTATTTTATATTTTACCACAAGGCTCTTGTTATCTCATGCTTCTTGGGTGACTGACTACATGGCATTTTCCTGACTCTACCATCTTTCCTCCTCTATTTCTGCTTGGATTACCTGCCTGGTTATATTCTGCCCTGCCATAGGTCAAAGCAGCTTCTTTATTAACCAAGGGTAATAAAGCATATTCACAGCATACAGAGGGGAATCCCACATCAGAAACTGGAGGAGTTGGAAAAAGCATTCTGGAGTTTTTAAGTAGAGGGAGTGCTGAGCAGAAACGTGACAAGGAAGATGTAGTTGGGGTCATCCGGTTTGACTGATGTGCAAGGTTTGAGGGAAGAGTTGGACGCCAGTAATGTAGACCAGTGCTCTGCCATACAAGACCTTGCTCGCTGAGTTGAGCAATTTATACTTAACTTCTCAGCCAGTGGTTAGTCAATGGAGGTTTGGTAAAGGAGTATCTAGTCCAGCTGTGCTTAGGGAAGAATGATTATCCTCACCAGGTGACTATCAGAGAGGGATATGGAAGACAGAGAAAGTCGCCCTAATATTTCAGATGAGGATCAGTGTGGGCTTAAACGATGATCATGAAGGGATGGTGGCAGAACCTAAGGGATGTGATGATTAATTGGTTCTTATGGAAACTGGAATATTCAAAGATGAACTCAAGGCCAACAGCCTGGCAGAGGGAGGGGATAGAAGAGTGATGAAATGATAAACCAAAGAATAAAACAATTGGTAGAAGTTTAGGGAGGTTACTGAGCCAGGGCTGAGGATCAGGCAGCGCTGGAGACAATATGGAGCTGGGCAGAAGGAACTGAGACTGAATTTTGTATTTGTCCTGTTGCTGCGTTCCACCCACCTGTGTCTATACCATCTAACTCTTGGCTTAGCACACAGTAGCTGCTCAGGATTTGGTTCCCATTTGGTTCCCATCACTTCCTCTTCTAGTTAAACCAGACCACCCATCTCGACACACAGCTCTTTCTCATTAGGGTTCCTCTTCCTGGGGGCCCAAATGGGACAAAACTATCCTTCTGACTCATTTTCAAGTAGAAAAAGAACCCAATGACAACAGTACATTGAAGATGAACATAAGAGCATTGAAAATATAACACAGCATGTATTATGTCATTAGTCAGGGCAATTGGCAGGTACTACATCCATTCAAAACACAGGCAATTAAAAACTCTGCTCAAGACAACAGTGCCACTGTACTAGAAACACAGTCATCTCACAAAATTCCACCAGTCTTGGTTCCCTTTACAATCGCGAGTTCAGCTGCACACTGGGTGGCGTGATGAAGCAGGTCTGTAGACAAGCATGCTCAGGGAACTCCAGAAACTGCTCGGAAGCACCCGACCTTCAGGCGATCTTTGATTGTAATCTTGATGTGCTATTAAGAGCTCGCTGGTATATTGAGGTTCGATTGCTTGGTTGTTTAGAGGGAGCACTGCTCTTGCAGAGGACTTGAGTTCAGTTCTTAGCACCCATGTAGGACAGCTTGCAACTGCTTGTAACTCCAAATTCAGTTCCAGAGGAGATGACATCCTCTTCTGGCCTTCTCGGGCAACGTCATTCATGTCACACGCTCCCACACAGATACAAAATTAAAACTAAAAACAAATCCTTAACTAAGAAGTGTGTGTGTGTGTGTGTGTGTGTGTGTGTGTGTACAAACTGCTACGAGCCACACTTTTAGAAATTCCATGCAACTGAGCATCTATATCAGTTAATTTTCTGTCATTGTGGTGACCAAAAGCAAGTTAATGCAGAGTTCATTTCAGCTCATGGTTGCAAAGGGCTAGATATCCATAGTGATGGAGAAGGCATGGAGGTGGGGTCAGGAATCTGAGAGAGCAATCTCAACCATATGGAGGCAGAAAGCAAACAGAAAGCAGGACAAAGGTATAAACCCTCAAGGTCCACCCTCAGGCCCTGCAACCAACTTTCTCCAGCAAGACTCTGCCACCTAAAGCTCCATTCCCTCCCTGAACAGCAAAACCCAGCAGGAGATCGAGTGTTTAAATACTGGAGCCCATGTGGGACATTTCTCATTCATCCACAACAGAATCCTTAGAGGACAAGCAGTCATCGGCATGGTGGTCTAAGAAGGGATTAGAAGAACCCTTCACTTGGGTTTGAAAGATCCTGAATTGATGGCTCTGTGACCTAGAAATACTTCTCACAGGGCCTGTCTCCTCACCTGCAAAATAAGCAGATTGGATTTGCCCAGTGGCCACCATGGCAGAATAAAGGGAGGTAAAGCTGGCTTCACTTCTCCTCCTCTCCTCTCCTCTCCTCTCCTCTCCTCTCTTCTTTTCTCTTCTCTTCCCTTCTCCTTTTCTCTTTTGCAAGCTAGGGTTTTTCTGGCTGTCCTGGAACTCCCTCTATAGACAAGATTGGCCTTGAATTTAGAGATCCACCTGCCTCTACCTCCCAAGTGCTGGGACTAAAGACATGTACCACCATGTCCAGTTGTTTTTTTTTTTTAAAGAAAAAATTACACTGAGCCCCTGCCCCCCAAAGCTTATCAAAAAAAAATAAAAATATTCAGAGTTTGACAATTCCTGGACCAAGGGTTTTTAGTTTAATTCACTGACTCTAAGGGTTTTTGGTGTTTTAGTTTGTAGGTACTGGGTCTCAAGGTACCATTTCCTATGCCAACCAATGGTGTGTTGTTGTCTGAGGTTTTCTGTCCTGCCCAGTTCCCACAGTTGTTAAGTCCCAAAGAAATCACACAGAGGTCTACATTAACTATAAACTGATTTGCCCATTAGCTCAGGCTTTGTATTAACTCTTATAACATATATTAGACCATTATTCTTGTCTATGTTAGCCACATGGCTAGGTACCTTTTTCAGTGAGGCAGTCACATCTTGCTTCTTCTGTGGCTGGTCAGGACTGCAGAAGAATGGGCTTCCTCCTTCCCAGAATTCTTCTGTTCTCATTGACCCACCTCTATGTCCTGTCTGGTTGTCCCACCTATACTTCTTGCCTGGCTACTGGCCAATCAGCATTTATTTACAATATAATTTTATTTAAAATATAATTGACAGAATACAGACAATTGTCCACACCAGTGTGTGGCTGGGGAGAGGGCTTAGTGGTTAAAACATTTGCCCGTTTGGGTGCTGGAGCGATGGCTCAGAGCTTAAGAGCATTGGCTGCCCTTACAGAGGTCATAAGTTCAATTCTCAGCCACCACGTAGTGGCTATAATGAGATCTGGTGCCCTTTTCTGGCATGCAGGCAGAGCACTGTATGCATAATAAATAAGTTTTAAAAGAAAACAAAACAAAAACAGCAAAAACATTTGCCTGCCCAAACATGAGGACGAGAGTTTGGATCCCTAGACCTTATTAGAGAAACTGTGTGGGCATGGCAATCTATGGTAGTGTATTCTGTAGTCCCGGCCCAAGAATGTGGATCCCCAGGGCAAGCTGGTCAGTGAGTCTGGTCATGCTGACAAGTTCTGAGAAACTGTGCCTCAATGAATGAGGTGGAAAGCAACCCCCAGCATCAACTTCAGCCTCCATATTCATGTTCACAAACTACAAACATGTGCCCACATACATACAGAATGCATCCACACACCCGTCCATACTACACACACACATTAAAAATGGGAAAAAAGAATTAATGGCGTCATCATAGGGATACTAACTTGCTTAGATGGGTGTTGGCCTGGCTGCCTGTTAACAGAGGATCTCCAGTCCCCGTAAGTGGTCCCCATGTGCTTCCAGAGGTAGGGAGTGGCCGTGTTTCTCATATGCCAATCAACCTGTCTGCTTCTGCAAGGCATGCTGCTGCTCCATCTCATCACGCCTGCTATTCTCTGAACAACGCCATGGCTTTCAGGGTTTTCCTTCTTCCATTTCATCATTTAGGAAATCAAGGGTCCCAGTACACTGTTGGGAAGCTGAAGCGACACCTTGCTTCCTTCGCTTCCGTGTTAGCCCACGTCCTATGATTGGGGATATATAGAGTAAAGGAAAGAGCTATATAGAGCAACGGAACGAGCTTTGGCCTTTGACCAGGCAGAGGTGGGTTGCAATTTACTGATGAGGAATCTGAGCACAAAGGGATTTATCTAAGCATTTTGCCCACGATCACAGATAATTAGTAAATGAACGAAACCAGAGAAGAATGACTTCACAGTCCGTGTTCCCCACTCCTCTGCATCTCTTTCTCCCATGCTGAAACCTTAACAAGCATGCTGCCTTTCAGCGTCTGATGCTTTCTATAGACACCGCCACAGCAAGTAAAACAGTGTTTTCTACCAAGCAGTGCTGGAGTTCGCCGGTGCCTCTTTTTGGGTGAGAGACTATGTGTGCCCAGCCTGTCACCTCCAGCAGGTCAGTTTTTTTCAACTTAACTTGTTCTGAGAATTAAGTCAAATAAAGAATTTAAAACCCTAGATTTAGGGTTGGACATGTAACTGTTTAGGAAAAGACTCTTAGTTATATATATATTTAATTAATTTATTTATTATGTATACAATATTCTGTCTGTGTGTATGTTTGCAGGCCTGAAGAGGGCACCAGACCTCATTCCAGATGGTTGTGAGCCACCATGTGGTTGCTGGGAATTGAACTCAGGACCTTTGGAAGAGCAGGCAATGCTCTTAACTGCTGAGCCATCTCTCCAGCCCTCTTAGTTATATTTTCAGACCAATGTGAGTTCAATACTAGCTGGGAAGTAAAATCAAACAAGCAATTCTGAAATGAACTCAGAGCATCACCTGATCACCCGAGGAGTTCTGTTCGTTTGTTTGTTTTGTTTTGAGAATGTAGCTAGCTGCTCTTGGCCCTTTCATTGCCCAGAAAAGTGACCTCCTTAAGCATACTTAATTACTTTCAGACAAACTCACCTTCTGAGTTGAGTGAACAGGGCCTAACGTCCAGCAGGCCGTTCCTGTCTCAGGTGTGCTTTAATTGATGGAGGATCTTCCAAAGAGTATGACTAGGGACAGGGCAGAGGTAGAGGGAAGAGGAGAGCACAGGCACCCACAGTCTCAGCAAATGTACCCAGTGGTCCCACGCTTGGGATTTTTTTTCTGTTTTACCAGTGTCCTCTCAGAGAAAAACAACACATGAAGCCATCTAAACAAATTGTGTGTTTCCCAGGGAGACTTATTTTGCACTGTGGGGATTCAGTAAAGCAAAGGAAAATGTACCCTTTGAAACCTTCTCCAGTAGGTGTTTTAGAAGGTGACGAGATGGCTGAAGTCCAAGCTTAAGGAAAAACTGAACTGCAACCTGAAAGGTCACTCCATCTTTCTTCCTTTTCTTCTGGACCCTTTAGTGCCTTGTGAAATCAAATTTACTCTTACCAGGAAGTTAGCAGCCAGTGGAATAAATGCCAAGGCTTGGAAGAAAGACTTATGCATTTTCTGTTGTTACAAGGAGCCCACCAGAGATCACACTCAGACACAGTTTATAGCCAATTGAAAATCTTTGTTCCAACCAGCTGGGACTATGCCCAGCTATTCGGAGACCTAGGCATAGCCCCTGGTGTCCTGAGCACTGGGTTTGTTTGAAGGCAGAAACCACATTCTGGAATCTTGCTCAGCAGATGCAGGGGGCTTCATGTAAGCAAGCAATTTAACAGAAGCTAAGTGGTTAGCTGGAGGGAGTCCATACGGTTAGCTTAACAGAAGCTGAGATAAGATAGCTACAGTATCTTGATCTTGGGTTCCTAGAGCAGAGTTGGGTCCTTTTCTACAGGATTCACCAACAAAGAAACCCAGTTCAGGTTAAATGGCCTCAGCAAGGAAACAAGATGGAGGAATCTTTGCACTGCCTTGCTCTGTCACACTATGAAGCAATGTGGCAGGGCCCCCTGTGGCTCTGTTCCAACCCTCTTTCCCTTCTCCTGTAAATGAAATCATTTTGCAAAGTGGGACCTCCATCCCCCAAATTCATTAAGGCTGCACCAGATCTGTGGAAGGCAATCACATTCTTTAGGCTGGTGGGGACTACAGAGGACTTAAGCCCTGGTTGCTAAATTTGAGTGAGACAATCATCATCTAACCAGGAAACACATTATTGGACTCATTAGTTTGAGTCCAGATATGTCTTGTCACATAGGAAAGAATCCCTTAAACAATTTGCTTCTATGTGCTTTCTCCCAGCACATGGTCCAAAGGTAGACTACAATACTCAAGGCACATTTTCAGTTATGATACAGTTGTTAGCTTCATGCAGGAGGCTCTTTCTGTACCCTGCCTCCATTTAAATTCCAAACAGATGCCCTGGACTCCCCCCTGCCCAACACACACACTATTAGGCCTTGTGTTCAGGTTGTTTTTCCTAGTGGGGATCTGCTTGGAGCCATTCACTTTCTATTATGCTTGTTAAGCATTCCTGGAAGATGGCAGCTTATTCATGGAGTGTCTGTGTTCACTGGACAATCTCTGGGTTATTCTAAGCAGACCAGACATGGCATGAGCATATGACCTTGGTTTAGGGCCCTGAGTGTCCATATGTTCTTCCCCATTGCACTTCATTTGTGCAGTTAGACAGTAGCAACAGTCTAGAGGCTGTGAGTGGGAGCAATGCATGCCCCACCTGGGACAGAGCATTCACAAACCAATGCTTGACCCTTAAATCTCTCTTCTGCTTGCTGTAAAGACCTGGAGGCCTCGTATTCCAGAAGGAATAGCTATAAAACGAGGGAGGTCTCTGTCAGTCTGTGTGTAGAAGAGAATCCACAACAGTGGTTTTTATGAGTGAGAAATAAACTTTAAGCCTTAAACCATTGAAATTCACAGTTTGTTACTGCAGTGCAGCTTAGCTGTCCTGTCTAGGAGATTCACTAAAAATTTAATGATGGAAGAACCCGGGAGACTGATCTAAACTCACCAACTTATAGATAAGGAAACTGAGGCCTAGAAAAATGAAGACAGAGAGGGTGGTGAAGCTGAACCTGGAATTCACTTCCTGCTCTCTGCTTTTATACATCTTATTTTGTACTGGTTTATGACGTACATAAAATCTCTTAGTCTCAAGCCTACTTCTCAGCTAACAACAGGAACACTAGTGGGCCAAATAGTCTTTGGTTTTTTGAAAAAACAAAAAAACAAAACAGCCCCCAAACAAACAAACTAACAACCTCACTGTTCTATCAGGAGAAGTCTGGGCTATGAAGACATGTCAAGAGTTCTCTATTCTGATTAGCCTTTTATCTATCTAATTCTTGCATAATTACCTTTGGTGTGTGTGTGTGTGTGTGTGTGTGTGTGTGTGTTTATAGAAGTATTACTTAATTAGAGCCATGATGTGTAATAGCAAAAATAAATATCAAATTCTAGATGAAATGAGAAGACATACCAATTCAAGTCAGACTATCATATCCAAAGCAGGTCTTTAAGTTGTGAGCACAAAAACAAAAATGGGAGGCAGAGAGAGAATCAGGTGGAAAGTGAAGACTCTGAGCTGGAGTGGGTCAGAACAGATGAAATGGGCAATGGTTGTTGAGTAGAGCTCTAGAACCATTTGTAGGCAGAGTTTTCTTGTCCCACAGGCAGCTGCTTTTCACCTAATCATTCAACGGCTTAATATAAATTATAAATGTTTGGCCAATAGCTCAGGTTTGTTACTAACTAGCTCTTACAACTTAACCCACTTCTATCAATCTATGTGCTACCCTGAGGCTCATGGCTTTTACCTCTATCCCATTTTGGGTCCATTTTTTTTCTCTTTCTGACTGGTGACTCCTCTATCTCTGCCCTTCTTCATCCCATCATTCTTAGTTTGGTTTTTCCATCAAACTTTATCCTGGGTTATGAAGGCATATCAAGAGTTCTCTATTCTGATTAGCCTTTTATCAGCTATTGGTCAATCAGCTTGTTTATTAAAACCAACCATAGCAACATATATTCACAGTGTACAGAAGGATTATTCCACAGCAATCATTGCCAAAGATTCCTTGATTATTGATTATATGTTATTGTAGGTGAGTTTTGTAGAGTTCAATTTGTTTGAGTGTCTTAGTGAGGGTTTCTATTTCTGTGAGACACCATGGCCACAGCAACTCTTGTAAAGGAAAACATTTAATTGGGGGTGGCTTACAGATTCAGAGGTTTAGTCCATTACGTTCACGGAGGGAAGCATAGCGGCACTAAGGCAGGCATGGTGCTGGAGAAACATGCCGAGAGTTCTACATCAGATATGCTAGCAGCAGGAAGACAGAGTGAGGCACTGGGCCTTGTTTGAGCCTTTGAAGCCTCAAAGCCCACCCCCAGTGACACACTTCCTCCAACAAGACTACACCCACTCCAACAAGGCCATATATCCTAATCCTTTCCAATAATGGCACTCCCTATGAATTTTTTTTAATATTTTTATTTGTTTATTTATTTATTTATTTAGTATACAATATTCTGTCTGTGTGTATGTCTGCAGGTCAGAAGTGGGCACCAGACCTCATTACAGATGTTTGTAGGCCACCATGTGGTTGCTGGGAATTGAACTCAGGACCTTTGGAAGAGCAGGCAATGCTTTTAACCACTGAGCCATCTCTCCAGTCCACTCCCTATGATTTTATGTGATCCATTTTCATTCAAACTATCACGGGGAGCACCTAAGTGACATACCCTGAACAATAAGTGCAGGGTAAAAACACCACACAGATTCCTGCATCATCAACCATAAGCTACAGCATCATCTAACCTTGGTTTTTCCTTGTCAACATGGTCCAGTTTTTCCCAAGTGTGCTTCCCCACTTTATTACTATCTAGATATCTGTTATAGACTATCACTTCTGTTATACACTATCACTTTAACTATGAAAAGAAGTGTTACATTTGTTTATGTTGTAGACTATTATTTTAACTATGTAAAGGTGTTACATTTCTGTTTGTTACATTTGTTTAACAATGAAAAGTTTCTTTGCCTACCTAGGACACCTGATTGGTCTAATAAAAAGCTGAACAGCCAATAGTGAGGCATTAAAGGAATATGCAGGGCTGGCATGAAGAGACAACAGGTAGGAGGAGGAATCTAGGCTTAGGGGAGAATGGGAGAGAGAACAAGGGAGAAAGAGGAACATGCCCAGGGCTAGCCAGCCAGGTAGCCACCAGCCACTCAGAAACAGAGTAGGACATACAGGATGAAAGAAAGGTAAAAAGCCCTGAGGCAAAACATAGATGAAGAGAAACAGGTTAATTTAAGTTTTAAAAGCTGGTGGGAAAAACATAAGGTCAAGCTTCACAGTAAGACTCCATGTCATGATTTGGGAGCTGGTTGGTAGCCAAAACGAAAGCCTCCGATAGATATCACCTTGGATGTTGTAAGTACACTGGCAATTCCATTTCTAGTCTTCCTTAGTTACCAGCAGAAGTGAGCGCATGCCTACCAAATTTGGTTCAGGAGCCAAGAAAATGTCACAGTAGGTATTTATCACCAAGCACCTAACTTGACCTAAGTTAGGTTTCCGGAGCCCAAATGGTTAAAAGGGAGAACTGATTCCTTCCTGTTGCCCTCTAACCTACACACACACACACACACACTAAGTAAATTTATATTCTTCTTAAAAATTGGTTCAGATATTAATCTTATGATATTACTAATACCAAGAATAAAAACAGAAAGGTTGGATTATGTAATTTAAGTCTCCCCGGGAGGGCAGTGCTAGTCTGAAATGGCTTGTGAGAATCATGGAAGGAGATTGGCTCAGTGTTTCTCTTGTGAATCAGAGGTGGGGCTAGGGTGAGAATTCCCAGCAAGCTTGGCCTTCTCCTTTCAAGCCCACTCTCCTCACCAAAGGAGACAGCACCCAGACTTTGTTGCCAGTATGACCAAATGCAGACATGATGCAGACCTGTGGGAGAACAGGGAAGGGGGGCTTGATAGCTGTCAACAAACATCAGAAAACATGGTTGATTCTTCATTGCCAGCTCTCTGTCATAACAATGGCTGTTCCACTGGTAGGAGGTGGCAGTCCAGACTTCTATTCCAGCACTCACTGCTCCCCAGCACAGTGCATTCCGGTGGTCTTCTCCTTCCAAGCTCAACTCTGGTGCTATTTCTCTCTCTTTCCAGCAGTCTAGCACACCTGGGTCCTGCCCCACCTCCCCTCCTGCTTGAGCATCTGTGTGCTAACCTCATTCTGGAGATAGGGGCTAAATTGGAGGATGGTTCTCCTTGTTAACATGAAAGGGGCAGTGACTAAGGGGAAGTAAAAGGATTCTACTTTTCAAGGAGTCAGGATAGAAAGAAAGAAAGAAAGAAAGAAAGAAAGAAAGAAAGAAGAAACATACTAAAGGAGAAATGAAGAGGCCTAGGTAAGCAGCTCCATAAATGGAGACAGATTGAGGCTGTGACATCTCGTGATTGGTCTGGGTCATCAAGGACCTTCGCTGGTGTGGGGAGAAGCTGCTCCTGTACGGCCATTGTATGGCACCCTCACAACTAAGGCCTGGGAGCTGAAGGCAGAGGACAGTCAAGAGCTGATAAATTCCAATGGGCTCTCCAATCCTCCTGTCCTGTGACTCAAGTCTGGTTCCTCATCTAAAGGAAGCTGGTTGATGGCCAAGCTTCTCTATTTCTGACAGGAACAAGCTCACAAGACTCTCCCCCAGTGAGAACTTTAATTGGCCTTCTGTTTTGTGTGTGCGGAGACATCCTTCTGCCGTCTTTGTGAATACTTTCTTTTTCTCTAGAGTAGAGAGATGGCCTTGAGCTTTGTGATGGATTTTGCTTGCACAGAAAAGAAAGGAAATAGCTTTCTAAGACTTAGTTCGTGATGGAAAGAAACAGTCTCCTCACCAAGCAAGACAGAGATGACTGTACCAGATGAGATTTAAAAAGTAGTGGAAGACTCCAAAGTCATGGGTTCATTTCTTCACCCTTTACCTTCACCTGTCATTCTTACTTCCTGAGCTTTGGTTCCAGCATTTTTATGTCCAGAATAGCTGGGTTGTATTCAGCTGTTTTGGGATCTTTTGTTTGCGTTTGGATGCTGATAAACTGATGAGGAAGTTTAAGAGGATGCTCCTCCCCCCTCCCATCGGCCTTAGAGGCCTTGAAAAGATACCAGTGCAGCTCTATCAATGGCTAGTTACAGAGACAGCAAGCATGAGACAGGAAGGCTTGAAATCAGAGAGAGATTCAGGGTGGAGATGGTGTTTGTTACAGACAGAGACTTGGTCAGAGAACCCAGGAATACTTAAAACTTGCTTCCCATAATTCCCTCTCACAGGTGAACTCTCCCAGGGAGATAGGAGCACAGGCAATGTTGAACTACACAGAGTGGGTACTTCATGACACCTGGGCCTTTTACCTGAGTCTGCTCTGGCTTAGGTGGTAGGGTATCTTGTTTTCCCTAAGCGAGGAAATCACACCCTTAAACTACACCCATCAACATCATCAAGAAAGGAACTAGAGAAACAATAAAGAAATAATGAAATCAATATCTCAGGATCTGTTCAGTTGTGAACCTGTGCTCCTCAGGGACTAAAGGAGGTCTCTAAAGCAGACAGGAACTAACGAAAAAGAGCTGGAGTGGCTTCAAGTGCCTTCTCCATGGAGACCAGAAACGAAGCAACTCAACGTTGTGGTGTCCAAGGAAACGAAAATGTCAGTTCATCAAAGACCTCAGCCATTCTCGTACCCTGCTGGCCTTCTCTACTTTACCTCTATATTTAGTCTTCAGATCTCACATGGCTGAGAATGGTTTATTAATTGCTTCCAGACCTACCTGCATGCTTCCTCATATGGTCCTGCTCTGCCCCTGCGCAATGGCATTGTTCACACAGAGGACTGATCTTCCAACTTTAGTTAGTAGTCTCTGGGAAACACCACTGCAGATGCAGTCCAGGTGCGTGTGCCTTGCTTTGCTCCTAAGACCTTCTCCAGCCAACGGAGGTGACAATCAGTCGGATGTAAACTCTGCTCCTCACCCCTCCTTCATTTGGAGGGCTAGGATGAAGACTCTGCTCCTCCATGACTCAGAGGAAAAGAACAACAAACGAGCCGTGCAACAGCCCTCAGGACTTCCGCTTGGGAATGGCACGTGGTGTGTTGCACCAGCTCAAACTATTGGGCAAAACAACAAAACAAAACAAACAAACAAAAAAACGCTGCCGTTTCCAGTGTCAATGGAATTGAAGGTTCAATGAGGTGTTTATGAAGAGATCAGAGTGATTAATGGGACCCAATCACACTGTCTCGTCAGGTTTGGAGGCTGAAGGATCACGAGTCTTTGAGGGAGGAATGATTAGGAAGCACGGTAATTGGCATTAACAGACTTTATTTTCTTCTCCCGGGAATTGCTGCCTATAACTTATCACTTACAATCGGAGATGAGTTTTCTCATGAGTCCCCAAAATATTTAATGCTGCGATGGGCTGAATGTTTGTGTATGCTTAAGGAAAATTTGACCCTTAAAGTGAGAGTTTCAGGAGGTGAGGTGTTTGGGAGACAATTAAGTCATGGAAGCAGCCACCTCCTAAATGGGAGTAGTGCCCTTCTGAAAGGAAGCTCAGAAAACATTCTCATCCTGCTTCATTGTGAGGACAAAAATGAGAAGCCAACCGCCTGTGAACTAGAAGGTCCTTGTTCAAGCCTGACTCTGGCGGGTTCTTAGCTCAGACGTCAGTTTCCAGAAGCACAATAAATAAGTTTTTGGTGTTAATGAAGCACTTCGTCTGTAGTACTTTCTTGGAGCAACCAAAACGGACTAAGAAAAATCCACTACACTGTGAAAGTATAATTTTCTCAGAGACTTGGGGTCATAATTTTGACCATTAGGTTGGGTGTTGTTACAGGCTAGTGATGTTCCTAGAGATTGCTCATAAGCTCAGGGCTACTTGCCTCTTTTAAAAAAATGGTACCCTGGGCCGGGCGGTGGTGGCGCACGTCTTTAATCCCAGCACTCGGGAGGCAGAGGCAGGCGGATCTCTGTGAGTTCGAGACCAGCCTGGTCTACAAGAGCTAGTTTCAGGACAGGCTCCAAAACCACAGAGAAACCCTGTCTCGAAAAACCAAAAAAAAAAAAAAAAAAAAAAAAAAAAAAAAAAAAAAAATGGTACCCTGGTCTCTTGGCTCTTGGAGCTCAAGGTTTCATTTTATAATTTCTCTGCTCATTACCCAAAGACCAGACTCTTGGTTGTTTTATCTTGATAAGGAGAGCAAGTCTTCTCTAGACCTTACATCACCGTGAAGCTCATTAGAAATTCAGAATCTGGGCCCCATCCCGGCCTTCTCAATGAGGCTGTGCATTTTAATAGGTCTCCTAGGTGTTAAATATGCACATTCATGTTGGAGAAGCAGCCCAGAGTTTCCCAACCTTGAGGGCACATGGGTATCACTGGGGGAAGCATTACAAATTCGGATGCTGGACCCAGAGCCCTCCCTCCAGAGCCTTGGCCTAATTGGTCCAGGGTGTGGGGAGGGCACTGGAGGTTGAAGAGCTCCCTATGGGTTCTCATGTGCAGCCAGGGCTGAGAGGCACAGCTGTCTGCTAGTTTTCCCTTAGCGGCCTGAACTTGCTGGTTCAGTGATTAGGAAGCAAGCTTATTTACAACTGTGCAATTGTGTCACTGGCCATTAGAATCTCTCCCAACAAGGCTGAAAGAGCCTGAAGTACACAGAAGTGATAGCTCCAATTTCCAAAGAGCTACTGTAAGATGAGAAGACTACCCTTAATCTTCATATACTCTGTGATCTAGTAAACGGAAGAGACTGAACTTCAAGAAACGCTGATCTTTTCCAAGGCCACACAATGCCTATTGAGTAGAGCTAGTACTTGAATTAATCTTTGGTCTCAAAGCCACGGGACTAACCAAACACAGGGACATTGAGTCGGCAACCCCATGATGACTGGACCTTAAACAACAACTATGGTTGTCCACGGGTGCATCTCCGTTGCTTCCAGACTCTGGTTAGTTTCCATTTGGGCAAAGTTACTGGATAAAGGATCAAACCCCACTGCTTGACCACTGTATTTTACCCTTAGCTATTCCTCAGTTTTACAGAAGGGTAATGTTTGCGTGGAAGTTCCATCCCAAGCCTGTTCCCCTGGGAGTTGCTGCAGTCCAGACTCCACCTGAGAGAAAGTTCACCAACCGATGACCCTTCCCCAGAGATGCTCAAGACCACTCCCAAAGGGTATTAAAATTGTACCCTAGAGAACAAACATATGGCTTCCAGTCTTCCTTCCCTGTTTCCTAACTAGGGGGCTGGAAGGCCACCCAGGAGCATTGGTATCCATTAAACCTGGGCTTTTTCTAATTTGGTTTGATTTGGTCTGATTTGGATTATTGCTTCAGTGGAGATGTTTATCGGGGTGCAGAAACTTTTTAGGTAAACTGGACCACCATGACGACACTTAAAGGATTCTATGGGTCATGTGGGGAAAATTGGGCACTGTAAAGAAATCACACAGCTTTGCAGGAGGGGGTAGGAATACGTGAGGGTTGAAGCACGCTTTGCCACCAACTTCTTAAATCCAGGCAAGACTTTAGCAATAGAGGGGAACACACCAGGAGCGTTGTCTCATGTGATCTTCACTACAATCTTGGGCACAGTGTTAACTTTTCTCATTTTAGGGTAATGGGAATGGAGGCCGGGATATAAATTAGTGAATTGACAAAGACTGGAGCTAGCATCGAAATCCAGCTTCAGAGCTTGTACTGGTTCCTCACTTAATCTCTAACTGTACTGTCCTGCTAGTTCATCTGGGTCATTCCTTGCTTCAAGCAAAGAAAGGAAAGAACAGATCTCCATCAACCTTCCATCTACCAGAGACATGTTGGTACCAGCGCACCTCACCTCTAGCAAGTCTACCTTCTCATAGACCAAGAGTGAGAAGCTGCTAATTGGGCAATAGCCAGGAAGCCTAGGTTGGGGGTGGTGTTGCTTCAAGTTGTTTAGGATCTGAACTTGCCAGTGCTTGAAAACCTATGGCACTTCCAATATCCCAGAAACCTTAGGGGCAAGGAAGTCACTAGTCCATCCCAGCATATTTGGTTCAGTGGGATACTTACGGGAAGAGGACTGGATCGTTTTTGGTCAGGGTACCTGCAAGAATACCTGAGACTAGAGGCAGAAATATCCATGTGGGTAAGCAGCGATGGGCGAGTCCTGTGGATGGTTGTGGTGACTGCTTATGAAGAAAGAAAGGGAGAAAAGGACAGATGTTTATGCCATAGGGTTCTGCCTCCTCCTTAGTTTGGAGCTCCTGTTTCCACCATCCATTTGCCGGGCTGATGGGAATAGTGAGCATCCAATGTTGTGGGAATAAAATGATCCCAGCTTGGAGAGATGCAGGAGGGACCACATTTGCTGGCGACAGGAGTTGGAATGGGAAAATTATTTAAGAAGATCTCAAATTGATTTCCTCCCTCTCTTAGAAATCTACTAGTAAACAGGTACTCATCTACTAGTAAATAGGTACTCAGAATTGACTTGGATGCTTTCTTGCATGCCACCTTCAAGCTCAGGGAACTTTATTAGTACAACTTTCATCTGAGATGTAGTCCTTATCTTATTTTTTAAGTCTAGTTTTCTTGCTTTTATTTTTATTTCCTCTCTCTCTCTCTCTCTCTCTCTCTCTCTCTCTCTCTCTCTCTCTCTCGTTTTTCAAGACAGGGTTTCTCTGTAGCTTTGGAGCCTGTCCTGGAACTAGTTCTTGTAGACCAGGCTGGCTCCGAACTCACAGAGATGCGCCTGCCTCTGCCTCCCGAATTCTGGGATTAAAGACGTGTGCCACCACCACGCAGCTAAAGCCTTTTTTTTAAAAAAAAAAAAAAAAACTTGAAAGTCTGAAATGGTCCTCAGTTGCTTTTGTTGTTATCATTGGTTTCTTCTCCTTCTTCCTTGCTTCCTACTATTCTATCTCTTGCCATGCTGAGTGCTCAGCTGCCTGAGTGCAGGATGGGATAGGGTCCCTGCTGTGACCAGAAAGGGGAGAAAGATTAATTAATATTTCAAAAGTATTAAATTATTTATAGAATAAAATGCACTCTTTCTTTTACCCCAGGAGCTATGGCATTAGTGTGGTGGGGGGTATGTCTACCAAGCGACAAGACACTGTTATTACTGATCAGCACATGTTCACAAACCATGTTGAGGCTTCATCTTTGGAATAATGATACTTTGGAAAGCTCGTAAAACTTAGCTACATCTGTCACCCTGGACACTAGATGATTGGAATTTTTAGATATAAAGATCATTCACATTTGTCTATTCTCGCTCTTGGCTAGAAGCAGGAGGGACAATGGGATAGAGGTGGGAGTGGAATTTGGAAAGTCAGCTGTCAAAGCTGGAACACATTGTGACTCAGGAATCCCTGAGCTGGCTTCTTATGGGTGAAGGTGAACTTACAATATCCCTAACCCCTTTGTCTTCTTTATTTGCTTTAGATTTTAATTCATGGGACAAAGGTCTGCCTAGTGCCTGAGGTTGCAACCTTGAACTCGTTCTTCTACCCTGACCACTCACACATCTAATTTGGACAATAAATTCTACTGACTCTAGATCCCCAAGAGAATCTTTAAAGATTGGTGACATTTTATTCTTATGTATATGAGTGTTTTGTCTACCTGCACCATGTACATGCAGAAGAGAACATCGGATGCCCTGGAACTGGAATTACAGACAATTGTTAGACTGTCCCCTGCCTTAAACTTCCTGAGTCCTCCAAGCCATACTGTGACAGATGTGTCCATGAGTCATCTTATCCTCTGTGGCTCCCCTCACTGCAAACTTTCCATCCCACCCCCCTGAAGAATCTCTAGCCTTTTCAAAGCTCTTCACATCGCCTTTCCCACTTGGACTCATATGCTTGCCACTGCCTTCCTCTTTCTGGTCCTCCACCAGCTCTAATGGGCTCCAGTCACACGCATTCCCACCTTCTCCTCCCTGCCTCCTCCCTGCTTCTCTCTCCCTGAGACTCACTTATTCCCCCTCACATTTTCTTAACTTGGTACAAACCTCATAGAGCCAGTGCTAGCATCAGGCTTCCCTTTTGCCCTTTTGGATTGGTGCTGGGCTCCCAGAGCATTCCGCACACGCCCTCTTCTCTCCTGCACCATAATTTTGTAAGTCATGTGTTTCTTCTACTGGGACTCTGCTCTTAGGGACAATGGCTGCCTTAGATGCATATTCAATAAGATATATTCAATAAGTATAAATGGTTGGTCTACATTATCCCACAATCCAACTTCTAAAGAAATAAAAGATAACAAGAGTTTTAAAAAACGTTCAACATGGGCAGTGGGGTGGTTTGAATGAGAATGTCTCCACGAGTCTCACACGCTTGAACACTTGGTCCCCAGTTGGTACAGTGAAAGCTTAGAAGCCCCTTAGGTTTCTCTCCTCACATTTCCTTATTTAATCGGCCTGCCTTTTGCTTTAATTCTGAATCACTTCCAACTCACTTTACCCTGATTCTCTTGCTTCCTGTTGAGACAACCCTTCCCCCACACCTGCACAAATCAGCCTTCCCTCCTAGAAAGACTGTCAGAAAGACAAGGTTGGCCCATCCCAGAGGAGGACACCTGCGGCTTGGAAAGTGCACTCATTTGTAGCAAAACCTAGATATAAACCAGTTGCCAAGAGGAGGATGGGACCCACTCAAGAGGAACCAGTTCCATACAGGACAGAGGGAAAAGATGATATAAAACCCAGAAGTCCCAGAGCCAGACCTCATATTTTCCATGCAGGTAGAAAAGAGGTCATTGTATCACCTGCAGACACAGCTGGGAGAGGAGCTTGGAAGCAGGGATAGAGGCAGCAATGATGGCCATATTCCGACCCAGCACAGACTGTATAGTTCAGGTGGCAGGTGAGAGATGCCTTTGGGCTGGGCTGGGGAGCCAGCTGTAATGTTAGTGATGCCAAGACTTGCTTATCAGTGGCTGTCCCCTTTGGGAGTTGCTGGTGCAACTTAAAATAAAACCCAGTCTGCCTCAGGAGGGAGTTTAGAAGGAATAAAGATCTAGGATATGGAAGTTTCTCCTTCTACTCCAAAGAGGACACTGATAGGCCCTCAGAACCAGAGGGCAAGTTCTGCCTTCATTGTTTACTGATAATTCGGCGGCCTCAATTTCTGCTCACAGTCCTGTGTGATGGAAGGGAATCTTTATTGGGACAGATGGGAGGAGTTAATTGGAGGCCTTCCCTTCATTCTCAGAGGTATTGTCCAGGGAGGTCTTCTGCGTCTCAGGACCAGGTTTAAACAAACAAGGAAGAATTTGGGCTTCACTGTGTAGCTGGGTAACGGAGTGCTTCCCTAATACCCAGCACCACATAGTCAGCTCTTTAGAACTAGACTTCTACAGACTGTAACCATCCACCAGGGGAAAAGATGCATGCCTTAGGCAGTTAAGGATAAACTGGTACATAAGGATAAACTTCCTAAAGAGAGAAAGCATCTCTAATATCAAGGGGCAAAACCATGGCTCAGTCCCCAAAAGTTTGAGTGGCAAGTGCAGCGTCTCCATCTCTCTTCTCTGACTGAAGCTGCTCTAAGTCAGACTTATGTAAATATTATAGGTGGTTGTTGTTGTAGGTCGCTTGTTGGTTGCTGGCTGCTCAGCCCCAAAATAATCACACAGACACTATTGTATTAAAATCATTGCTTGGCCAATCACTTAAGCGTATTGCTAGCTAGCTCTTACAGCTAGAATGAACGCATTTCCATTATTTTATATTTTACCATGAGGCTCATGGTCTACCAGCAAGGTTCCAGCTGGCATCTTGCATCTTTCCCCTCTGGTTGCTACATGGCATCTCCCTGACTCCACCTTCTTTCTCCCAGCATTCAGTTTAGTTTTCCCCACCTAGCTCTATTCTACCCTATCAAGTCCAAGGCATATTCTTTATTCATTAACCAATAAAAGCAACACATAAGAAGGACTTCCCATACCATTTCCCCTTTTCTGTTTAAATAAAAAGGAAGGTTTTAACTTTAACATAGTAAAATTAAATATAACAAAACTGGTATCAGGCAAGAATTACAATTACAACATTCATATCTACTTTTTCTTTTATCATAACTAAGGAAAACTATAACTATCTATTGTTTAACTCCATGAAAGACTCAAGAAGGGTACAATATTACCTAAGTAAACAGGAAGTGCATTGTAAGCAATTCTTCCAAACTCTAGAATTGACATAAACATCTCGCTGTCTGGACAGTCACCCAAAATTCTTCTGTACCATTGGGGTACCCATCTTCAGCCTTCAGGCCCATAGTATCCAGCAGACTCTTCCATAAATAAAGAAATTTGAAGACCCTGTTTTGCCTTGTAATGGCAAACCATCAGTTGCTTTCTTCTGTGTCCTATAGAATGTCTGGCAGACTCTATTGTGTAACAGGAACCCCAAGAACCATCTCACCTTTAGACAAGTTCAGCAGTCATTTCTTTACTGCATGTCCATTTCTTATAGCATACCATCAAGCAGTCCAGGCAAGAGCAGTTTCTCACCCAAATTGCTAACAAACTCCATAAGGAGCCTCCTTGAGGTCCATTATCCTCTTGAAGTAATTGGGCTACCAGGAGCAGAAGTGTCCCACTGTCATGAAAAGTCCTAAGTTCTTAAAATATTTTAAATGCCATATTCTGAAGGTCTCTGAAAGATCTGAATGCCTAACTGAAATATATTTCTATATATCTAGAAAACCTAACTAACATGACTATAATTAACTATTATATACATTACATTTTTAAATGAGCTGCACAAACACAATACCTAATCAAGAGTAGAAATATACATATAACAAGATTGACCTAAAATTTGTGTCAATATACCAAAATCCATACAAATGCGAATTATTAATATCTATAGCATATCCCCCTTTAGATGTAAACAAACATTTACAAACAATCATTTAGGGAATTTGGGCATAGTTCTTTCCAACTGCTTCCTGCTTTTTGTTGGGTGAAATATTTTTGGAGGTGTTCACAGTGACCTTTTGGGGCATTTTGTCCATCAAACCACATTAGTCTGGAATTAATTCACAGGTTCTCATCTTCTGTGGAAACAAAAGCAGAACCTCTTTTCCAAAGCAACAAATCCTTAGACCCAAATTTCAGAATCAAAATACTTTTAAATACATAAGTTGGTTTAACTTAGCAGCCCATACAATGAAATGTTTCTCTGTACTTAGCTCCTTCACAGTCAAAAAATTCAAAGAAAACACAAAAATATACATAATCCAGACTCTCTGTATATTCCATCTTTATATGGCTTATTTTTCTTACTCTATTACTTTTTCTACAAGTTAATATTTATTTTATTATCTTTACTCCTTTAATCTATGACTGTCCGTACTCTTTTATATTACATTTACTGTCTCTTTACTCTTTTTCTTCTTTCTTCCAAGCCTATGCACATTTATCCAATACTGTGACCCATTTAGAGGTTTTTTCCATCTAGATTTGTCTTTATTGCATATCTGCAATCTTTTTCTGACCAGAACTGCTTTTTTTTAAAATGCTAAGCAGGCATGGTTTGGGCCAACAGGGCCCTGCCTGCTTGCTCAGTCCAGTCCAGCATAGTGAAGGCATGTTCAATGCCTCTGCAAGCCATGCACACTGCCTAGATCCAAGTATGCAGCAGGTCTATGTTGACCCATTAAGCAGTTTGTAACATGCTGCTCACAAACCCCATTTAAATGCTCCATAGCTAGACCTCCTGAAGGAGTCAGAGCTGTTTGTGTTGGCGAATCTGGAAACCACCATTTTGAAACCGTGTGGGTTCTTTTTCTACCACTGAATCAGAAAGACTTTTCTTAAAGGAGCTGTGACACACTGCCAGCAAGCAGAGCCCATTTGAAAAACAAATATGGCTAAACTTTGTTTTTTAGTGTCTAGAATTTCTTTCCAAGCCCTCTCAGGTTTTATGTGGATTTAGCTAGTACATGCTGGCACACCAGTTTGTTGTAGGAGGCTGTTTGCTTGTTCCCAGCTGCTCAGCCCTGAAATAATTACACAGAAACTATACTATTTAAATCTCTGCTTGGCCAATCACTTAAGTATATTGCTAGCTAGCTCTTATATCTGGAATTAACTCATTTCCATTAATCTGTGTATAGCCACATGGCTGTGGCTTACTGGGTAAAATTTTGTTTAGCATCTGTCTCTGGCGGGGCTGCAGGGCATCTCTTAACTCTGCCTTTTTTCTCCCAGCATTCAGTTTAGTTTTCCTCCACCTACCTCTATTCTGCCCTGCCAGGGCCAAGACAGATTCTATTAACCAATGGTGTTCACAGACTACAGAGAGAAATCCCTTAGTACCTGGACTTCGCGACAGCTTAGCCAGGTTCTCACCTGATCAGAGGTCTACAGATACAGGCTGGAACACAGGAACTAAGTCTCTTTGGCTCCTTTAAGGCCCAGCACCTGCAGCCTCTTTCTCTCTAGCATGCTTCTTCCTACCTACAGACCCTTCCTTGCCAGAAATGCTCTTCTCCCTGTCAAGTTTCCTCTGACCTGTGTTGTGTCTCTTGAAGTTAGGAGGGATCGGGGATAGGGGAAATGGAATAGCAGAAATAGGTACAAGTCACTCTCCCTCTCTTCCTGGCTGTGTGCCTGACTTCTAACTATTAACTCAACTCACTAAAATACAGTTTGGGTTTGGGAGGTGCAACTCATGGTGGATTATTTGCTTGTTACTCCTAAGGCCCTAAATTTGATGCTGAGTTGGGGCAGGCATGCTACACCCAAACAAAACTAAACAGAAAAAATCAATTCTCCTTAACTGTAAATGAAAGTCATCATAACACCTGTTTCAAAGGGGTCTCATGAAGGTGGAATGAGATTGGTATAGATCCCAGGCCAGCTAAGCAAAGTGAGTTGTTTATATTAGACAGATAGATGGGTGGCCTTGGGGTTGGTAACCCTGGCTATTGATCTAAAACTCCAATAAAACCCCTTAAAAACCATTAACCACACTACACTAAGGAAATGTGCTCAAGGAATCCAACACACTATTTATTTAATCTGCCTTGTGAGGTAGACAGGACATATGAAATAATCTCCTCATTTTAAGGTAACATGAGTGGTTTGTCTTAAGAGCTTGCAAAGAGTCATACAAGTAGAAATGAAGCAGCCCAAGCAGAGACCTGTTTCTTTGTTTAAGTCTCAATCCAGATGTTCCACACCTAGTACCATATCTTAATCACCGTATCTATTAGTCCTCTTAAGTTCTGACACAGAGTCATTGGTTCTTTTCTCTTCTGAAAGTCTGTTTTATTGAAATGTATACAGTTTGATAAATAACTACAGTGATGTATTCCATTCTCCACCAAACCATAGGAGATGCCCATGCTATAGCAAAGGGCCTCTCTGTCACTGCCCCCTCATTCCTATAACAGGACATCTGTGCTATTCTGGTGTGCAACTCTTTAGACAGTCGGCTCATTTTAGGACTTCTCTGGATTTCTCTGCTTTCCTCAGCATTATGCCTCTGAGATTCACCCACGCTGTTGGTGACTTGTGTGTTAGCACCCCCGCTTTAGAGAATATACTCTCTAAGAATATTCTGCAGTGTCTCCTCTATCCATCCTGCTACAGAGGAACACTCAGAGTCAAGTTGTAACTTTGAACTCTTAAGAGCTGCTTATGAAAATTCTTATCTGTCTTTTTGTGGATACACATTTTAATTTCTCTTAGATAAATATCTAGAAGAAAAAAGTGGCAGAGGACTTCCCCACAGAGTAGGTTTAATTGGAAACTGCCCTGCAGATTTCCGAAGTGGTTGAAGCATGTCAAATCCACAACAAAAAATTTCAGGGTTGTGCTGTATCTTTGCCATCATTTATTCAGACTTCTTAATTTTAGCCATTCTGGTGAGCGAATCTTATTGGGGTTTTCATTGTACTCTTGTTGGCTAAGGTTGTTGACTGGTTCTCATGTTGCTGTGGTTATTTTCCTTTGAGAAATGTCTATTTGCATCCAGCACTACCCCATTATAAAAAAACCTCATAATTTTACAAAAATTATTGAGTTGTAGGCATTATTTATATATTCTAAATTTATTTTTTATCAAGAAACATGTGACTTTTAATTCCAACCAATGTTTTGCTTTTTATCTTAGAAATGGTATCTTATATGAACAAATTCGTTTGTGTCCATTTTTATGGCTTATTATTTTCTGTGCCTAAATATGTACTTTTCTCAGATCAAGAACATTTTCTCCTGAGGTTTTCTGCTCGGGTTTATGATTCATTTGAAATGTATTTTTGGTATATATTGTGAAGTGGAGACTAAGATGTATTATTTCTTATAAAAGTTTAGTTGTTAGAGCATTGCTTGCTAGAGACTTTGTGATTGAATAACTTTGACATCTTTATTAAAGATAATTGCCCATGTATGCAGCTCCCTTCCTCTCCATTGCATTCTAATGACATATTTACTTATACAAAAATCACATAATTGGATTACTACTATACCTATATCCTGAAATCCAAATATGTAAAATTCTCCAGTTAATGTATTATTCTTGAAGATTACTTCCATATCTTGAGTGTGTTTCTCTATGCATTTTGGAATGAGCATATCAATTTCTTTAAAAAAGTGTTTTGTGGGATTTTGATTGGCATTACGTAGAATGCAGAGCTCTGGTGGGGGAAGATTGACATTTTAACAGTACTGTTTTCCGTATTATGAACCCTGTAATTCTCTCTTCAGTAAGGTCTTCTTTAATATATCTGAGCCATATTGTATGAAGTGTTATATGTATGTGGCAGACGGGTAGGATCAGTAACCATGGCTCCATGTAGATGGACTCAGAAGCCAGTCACCAATCCTTCTTCATGTTTGCACTGTGTTCTGTTAGAGTTCCAGCCGCTGCAGAAATGTCCCCAGCATGCAGAGGGAATCTCAGTAAATGAAACAAGGCTTCCCAGGCTTTAGGAAACTTGTGACTACTCAGAAAGGTTAAACGTTCTCCGTTCCTCTTCACTGCTGAGATGCCATTGCTGCGGAATGCACGTTCTCTTATGGTAAAACTCACGGTGGATAGAGAACATTTTTTTCCAGCCAGAAGTGTGAATCTAATTAGTCTTAACAATAAAAACCTGGAGTCAGATATTGAGGGCGAAAGCTGAACCATCAGAGAAGCAGAGCAGCCAGCCACCAGAAACTTCTTACCTCGACTAGATCTCAGACCAAATAAGGGGCTCTTGTCTCTAGGAATCCTCAGACTGAATGGGCAGAGATCCTGTCTCCACCTCCCTAGTGCTGGGATTAAAGGCGTGAGCCTCCCATGTGCTGGGACCAAAGACATGAGATCCCAAGTTCAGGGGTCAAAGGTGTGAGCCACCACTGCCTGACCGCTATGGTAAAGTAATGGCTAGCTCCGCCCTCTGATCTCCAGGCAAGCTTTGTCAGAACACAAACAAAATATCATACAAGATTAACCTCTGGACACATGGCTCATTCAAAAAGTGTTTTGGTTTAAGTCCTGATATGTCTTGCCACCATGGGTTTCCAACGTTTCTCTGAGCTCAGCCTGCCGAAGCGATCTTCTGAAATGTAAATTACCATCATATCACTTCTAGGATTAAAATTCTCATGTGGCTTCTGTTTCAGGAACCTATTGCTATACTGCAAAGCACCCTAAAATGTAATGTCTTAAAGCCTGCAGGTCACTGTACAGATGGTGGGTGACAGGCAGTTCTTCCCCCATCTTGTCTGCTTTCATACGTGTGGCTGTAGTCCTGAGGCAATCCATGCAATCTATCAGCGCATGCCAGTTCCCCAGTTCACACTTTCGAGAGTTCTGTACTTAGCCAGATTATTGGTCTGGACTTGGCCAAACGGTCACTGTCTACTTAGTAATCCACGCTAGGATTTCTTACACAGTGGTAGAAGTGCCCTAGCAAGAGAAAGGAGTAAGCTATAGTGATCCTTGAGGGTGAGCCTTTGGAATTAAGACATTTCTGCCATGTTCTGGGGTCAAGGCAAGTTCTAAGGTTAGTGTAGATTGCAGAGATGAGAAAATAATCCTCACGGCTAATAGAGAACTACAAAATAACATGCAGCTGTTTGTTTGTGTTTCTCAGTTTCCCATTGCACTTAGAATAAAGTTTAAATTAATCATTTATTAAAAAATAAATTTGCATATTAAAAATAAAGCCAAAAAAAATCCCTGCATATTCTAGTACCTGCTTCTCTCTCTGTATTAATCTGTTACCCGTGTCTCCTTAGCTTGCTATAAATGGTTGCTTGCACTTCAGGGCTTTGGTACTTGGTGGTCCTTCTGCGTGGAATGCTCTTTTCTCAGTTCCATGTGAAGCAGAATTCTGTTTTCTCTTTTAGTACAAATGTCACGTTCTGAAAGAGACTTTCCCGAGCACTTCTTCCAGACACTCCATGCTATCTTGTCTGTCTGGCTTTTGTGTGACACATAGCAATATCAGGTAAGTGTCTTATTGCTGTCCTCTCACCCCGACTTTGAGCACCGTGAAAGCATGGTCACTGATTGCTCTAGTCTGCTTTCTGCTGCGGCGATAAACGCCATGGTCAAAAGCATCTTGGGGCTGAGAGGGTTCATTTCGGTTTATGCTTCCAGGTCACAACCCGTCATCAAGAAAAGTCAAGGCAGGAACTGGCGCAGAGACCAGTGAGGCAGGGGGCTTACTGGTTCATGCTCTGGATCAAGGTCAGCTTCTTTTCTTATTCAGCTCACACCCACGGGCCTAGGGATGATGCAGCACCCTCCACCTCACCATCAGTCAAGACAGTCCTTTACAGACCATACTGGAGGCCAGTCTGATTAAGGTAGTTCTTCAGATGAGGTTCTGTCTTCTCAGGGGACTCAAGGTTGTGTCAAGGCGGCAAAAACTAACCAGGACACTGGCGTTTCCATTCACATCCCTACCCCTCCTCCAGAATAGCTGATGCTCAATAGTGATTTGCTTAGTTAAGAAACCTTGAATTTTTAAAATCCCTATCACTTTATGAAGCAGGACAAAGTGAACAAACAAATAAATCAATGGACTCATTTTAAAAAGACCTGTGGGTTTTTTTCCTGCTATTATTAACTATCATCATCAAGTGACAGGGTATTGATTATGTGTGCTGTATTAGGCAAGTGCATTCTCTGACATTCAAATGATGTCTTCAGGGATAGAGATTAGCCATACTGGGGCAGTATTTGGATAGCGTGCACGAGGCCCTGGGATGAACCCCAGAACTACGGAAAAGTCATCTGTCAGAGTCTACGCAAACAGCTTTATAATTACGAATAGGGTAATATATCTTAAAATTTTCAAGATGAATGGAAAAAGTTTTTTAATTTGTTATTAATCATTATTTTTAAATATTTCTCACTTATGATTATGGATTATGGATTCCATTTGAGTCCCATGGCTTCAGAACTGACACGATGAGCTGGACTCATCTAGACTCATGCAAAACCTGGAGTAATTGGTCTTGGCTTTGAGCCTGGCCCTCCTTTTTAGAGCCTGCTTATGACTTAGTTTCCCCAACTGCCTCAACATCCTCTCCTGGGCACCAGCTCTTCGACTTCTCTCCCCTACAGCACAATTACACAGAGAGAAAGGAATTCCTATTCCATTATCCTGAAAGCGTGGTTCTGTCCCTGCTTCCTTCCAACAAAGAAAGTAATTTCGGCTTCTCTTTAAGCAGTCAAACACCTCCGTTCTGTTTTCCCACGGGAAGTTCTTTAAAGTACTGATTACACACAATAGAACTTCGCTTATCAGAGCCAATAGCAAAGGTTTGACAAGAGGCAATTTATAAAAACTATTTTTGTGATAAGAGTTTCCCCAGAAACTCTTTTCCAAAAGAAGGAATTAGAGCCCCTTAACACAAAAGGTGGGCAAACCCCGCCAAGCACCTGCCTGGGCATTTGAGTTTTCATGTACAACAGCCCTGTACATGCTGTGTCCAAAGAACATCTACAGAGGTCCAGCTGTGACTCCTCGGTGAGGTGAGGCTGCCAGGATCCCATCCTCCTCCAGTCAAGAAAAGTTGCTGCCCAGGGACCGTCCGAATGCACAGCATGGCATGCCACCGCTAACACACCTCATCTAGCCCAAGGGATGATTTTTCTTTCCATGGACATGGACAGCTCACAGTGTTTGCATATTATCGCTAACGAAATCTAGTCATGGTTAGGTTAAAGGTACTTTAGAATGTACCTGCAAGCAGTGCTCATTAAAACTTTATTTGTGTGTTATGAATATTCACTGAATGAATGAAAATGATCATTTGGAGTTTATAGTCTATAAATGTGTTAATTCACACTAGGTCTCTGGTCTTATTGGGTTGTACAACCTATTAAAAAATAAACAACTCATAGAAACTGGTGTAGGAGTTCCTTCTGTTTGTGTGTTGCTTTCATTGGCTAATGAATAAAGAAACTGCTTTGGGCCTGATAGGGCCGAACTTAGGTCGGCGAAGCAGGCAGAACTGCATGCTAGGAAGAAGGGCAGTCAGAGAGATGCCAGGGAGCTCCTGCCTGTTCTGTTTTATATACATAAAGTATACACAAACTATAAATTAAAATGGATAAGATTAAGAATCATAATGCTTTTTAGTAATTATTTTGTTAATGATAAAATATTAATTTTCACTAAAATGTTTTGTGCATTATTGGTATTTTTAGGAGGAACAATGCAACTAATTATATATTTCCTTGAACTTTGGTGATTTACTGCAAAGTCTGGTTTGTTTTTAGAGATCCACATGTAAACTACATTGTTGTCCACCCTTACTTACTAAATCTGATATTCATTATTTGATCATTTTCAATTTTTTTTTCATTATTCAATTTCATTTATCGAAGAATTTTATGGAAATTAGCTAGTATTTCCTATATTCTCAGACATTCAATTCAACTTTTTAATGAATAAAAGAGAAGTTGCTGTGTTTTCTATATTTTTGGCAAACATGTTCAAGATTTATCATGCGAATGATTATGACGTCAGAAAGTTCATTTTCTAGGGAAACGGTTGAAGCAGGACATTAGTATGTTGAGTGAAATAATCCAGACTCAGAGGAGACAAATGTCACATAGTTTCCTTCAGGTGTGAAACCTCAATTAAATAAATATAAATATAAATGAAGTGGAAAGGAGACCACTTGTGGGAAGGAAAAGCACCAAAGATAGGAGGACAGGAGAAGATGATGGGGGCATAAACACGAGCTAAGCTCAAATATTGCACATATATGAAAATGTCAAAAAAATCCATTGTTTTATACACCAAAAATTAATAGAAGATATAAAAAAAAATTCAATGTCTAAGTTTCTTGGAGCGAAGCTGCAGAAGTTTTACCAGGTGACATGGTGTCAGCTCAACAAAGAGATCCGAATGACTATCTGTTTTCATACCGTTCTCGCTACAACACACTTACTTTCTTATTTGTTCTGCAGTTCCCACCTTGATCTTAGGCAGTAGGTTATGTATTCTGGTTTCCCATTGATGGAATTCTGATAACAATATTTGCTGCTATCTAACAGTGCAGAAGTCAGTATACACACGTATACATAACATATATATGTGTAAATATACATATTGTGTATATATGTGTGTGTAAAAGTAAATTTTTTCTAAATGTTGTCACATTTTCTCATTTGACAACTTTATTCTTCAGTGTTTGGGATCTGAGTTCAAGGCCTTCAACACACTTGCTGGCAAGGGCCATGCCACTAAACCACACATCAGCTTCACATATGACAACTCTTTACACACAGATTACACAGATAGGCCATGTACCTTCCTGTGGTACACATGACTTATGTCAGTGGTTCTCCACCTTCCTAACGCTGTGACCCTTTAATACAGTTCCTCATGCTTTGGTGACCCCAACCCTAAAATTATTTCATTACTACTTCATAACTGTAATTTTGCTACTGTTATGAATCATAATGTAAATATCTGATGTGCAGGATATCTGATATATGAACCCTTAAAGGGGTCAAGACCCACATCCCAGCTGCTGACATCCTTTTACCCAAAGAATCTGGAATGTTTGGGTTGGGGTTTCACCCCAGCCCCTGGCATCCATATATCCAAGGAGTCTAAAATGTTTGGGTGGAAAGTTTCATCCAAGCCTCCTTCCCTGGGAGTTGCCTCAGTCCAGACTCCACCTCTGGGAAAGCCCGTCAAACAGAGACCCTTCCCCAGAGAGGCCCAAGACCATCCCCACAGGTTATTTAAACTGCCCCCCAGAGAACAAACACGTGGTCTTCTGGTCTTCCTTTCCCCTCTCCGTGGTTTTCCAGTATTCATTCCCTTCTCCATCCCTAGAGGGCTGGAAGGCCACCTGGGAGTGCTGGCATCCCTTAAACCTGGGCTTTTCCTAATTGAGTTTGATTTGGTCTGGTTTGGTTTGTTGCATCGGTGGGGAGGTTTATTGGGCCAGAAAATCTTTTCAGTTGAAAACCACTGATTTACATGACCTCTCCTTAATAATTAAAGCTTATTTACCAGATTCCAGTTGTTCTGATTTTCACAGAATGAGCTCCACCCTAACTGTATAACTATATAATATCTATAATATTATGTATCAGATTTATTTGTTCTTGTTTTTATGTGTGTAGGCATTTTGTTTGTATTGTTTATGTATTATGTGCATGCAGTGTCCAAGGCCAGAAGAGGACAATAGATCTGCTAGAGCTAAAGTTACAGAGACCGTGAGCCTCCATGTCGGTGCTGGGAATTGAACCCCAGCCCTCCAGAAGAGCGGTCAGTGTCCTTAACAGCTGAACCATCTCTTCAGTTGAACTGTCTCTTCAGGTCCTGTTCTATATCTTTCTTTATGCTGTCACTCATCAAAGTATGGTTCATTGAGCAGGAGCACTGGGTCTCACGTGGAAGTGTACAAAAATATACATTCCAGGGGTGAGCCAGCCCTACTGCATGCATATTTGAACAAGACCCCCAGGTGAGTCAAGCACACACTCATGTTTGAGAGTTCACTGTAGGAAATTCTGGCTTCTGCAGCTTGTTAAGGAAAAATGAAGCTAATGAATTCAACACACGGGACAATTTCAGATTCTTTGTTTTCCTTCAAATCAAACCACTTGCTTCATTGGTGCTAACACTTGGTTTTTTAAAAGAAGTCACTTTCTACGCAGGACGCATCCTCTTGGGTGCTTCTTCTCCTAGTGACACAGAACCAGTTCTCTCTACAGTTCATGGTAAACAGAACCTAGCAAGACCTCCGACTCAGTCAACATCTGTATTTTCTATTGAGTCTAGCCAGCCTCCACTTCATGTATTGTTCCATCCATGTGTCTTCTAACCTCTGCCTGTGTTTTCTATGAACCTCTTAATATTGTTTGCTGGCAAACAAATGCATTTTAGTTACAGTCAAATTATTCTCCACATTTGATTCCAACCATTTTGCCCCATGAAAAAGAACATAGAATATGTGTAGGTCCTTCTAGGTATACAGACGAAGCCCAGGCTTCACTTTTACAGACACTCTTTATCTTTCTGAACATGCACACACTCTTGAATATGCGTGCAACAATACTAACACACTAGCAATGCAATGCACACATACTAACTCTAAAGGTTTTTTTTGTTGTGGTTATTATTTTCTTGAGGGGAGACATTTTAAAAAAATACTGGATCTAGACTCATAAAACTTAGACTACTGCTTAGTTAAATGAAGACATATATGTCTGTTTTAATTTTTATGTACTCTGTGTATACGGGGTCTGTGTCTGTGTGCTTACATGGGTATGGGTGCACATGTGTAGACCTAAGATTGAGGTTGAAGATCATTCTCAACTGTTCTCCAACTTACATATTGAGGCAAAGTCTCTCCCTGGAACCCAAACCTCACTGACTTAGCCGGTCTGGCTAGCCAGTTTGCTCCAAGAGACCTGTCTCTGTCTCCCTCCCACCCCCCCCATCCCCCAGTGTTGGAATTAGGTGGACCACCACACCCACCTGGATTTACCCCCCGGATTCTTAAGATTTGTCCAGACAACCTCCTGGTCAATCGCCTTGCTGTGCATGTCAGTATAATATTAGGCTTGACGCGCATATTAATGATAGCTAGATATAAATATAAATATGTACTTTGGATAATCATCTTCATTTCCACCTTTTCCCTTTGTCTGACTTGTCATTTGCCGTCTTACAGCTTAGTGGAAATCAGACACTGATGGGAACCAATGCCTCTGCTGGGGCATCCGTCACAGGACACGGACCACTTCTGAACTCTCGGCCATCTGCTTTCACCATTCTCCTGAAGCTGAGGGAAACAGCAATAGAGCAATTCTGCCTGACAGCAGAGAGGAGTCCAGAGATGGGGGACGATCATCTTAGGGGTTGTTTAAAGCAGGTAGAGAGAGAGCGCACAATCCCACAGAATCCCCTCTCAGCCCCTGCACTGCCCCTTTGCTTGCGCCCTGGAGATTCCCCTTCTCTGATTCTGGAGCTCATTTCACGCCCTTCTAGGGTGTGATATGGATGAATCCCACAATTCATTGGTATAGACATTCTTAGTCCCCCAGACACACATGTGCCTGCACACACTAACTCTAAATTAAACTCACAGCTCTCTTAATCACACCTGGGAGATTTTCTTTTCTCTTTTGCTCTGGAGCAGATGGTCCTCTGAGGCTGCGGTGGAGGCCTCTCCCCCCCTTTCTGCCACGCGGTAAAGCTGGCTTTTCTGTCACTGAGGTTTAGACAGCGATGCTGGCCTTACCACAAAGTGTCCTCATCCTCACTGCCTTGCTTATTAACTAAGGCCTTTCAGGCATAAATAATACCACAGCAATGTTTGAGCAGAACAGAGGCCATGGCCCAGTCTTCCACTGTCAACTGCTTTTGCTTGTGTTTGACAAAATATCAAAACTGTATTTCTTTTTTAATTTTTAATTTTTTTTAAAGCCTTCATCTTGCCTTGAACTTGTGCTCTCAGGCACAAAGGTCTGCACTGTGGGTGGGGTGACCAGACACTGAGCTCAGTCACATGACTTGCTACAGCCTGTGGGAGATTAGCAGTCCTGAAAGGAGAGGAGACTGCTATAGGCTCTGTCGTTGGTCTATAGGAGCTTGCTCTTATGAAACTCAGCAACCCTCAGAGGAGAGCAAGCCTGAGCAAGTTCACTGGTCCCACACTGAAGTATTATAAAGTAGATGTGATTTATCCATTTCAGATTACTGTTGGGGAGACTCTCAGAATTGTCAGAATCAAAATGGGGTCACTCTTGTCAGCCTTAACCAATAGATAAAGCCTAGAGGTTACAAAGAAGGGGGTCTTAGGAAGGTGCACCTGATAATAAGAATTATGCAATAAACACTATGCTGGCACCCCAACCCCACACCAAGGCTGCGCCTTACACAGAAATGCTTCTCTCAAGGCCTCTGTCCTAAACTGCCTTTGACCAATGACATCCTTCTTACTGATCCTGGCAGCCAAAGGTTACATTCCCCAGATAGCTTACATAATTCTCATTTTTGATTTCAGACCCTTCTCATTGCCTCAGCCTCCTGAAATATGCTTACCGTTGGCTACAGGGTCCACACCCCATTGCAAAGCTCTGCCAGTCCCAAAGAAAGCTCTCTATTCCTTGCAGAATGGCCCTCTGGCTGCTGTCCGAGGTGACCAGCTTTGGACAGGTAAGCCTAGCCAAAAATAGGGAAGCCATGTTTGTAACTGAGCTTGAATTGATTCAAGAATCAAGGCCATGAACATTTACTGGTGCAGGCACTTGGCGCTTTGTCATTGTTAACTAGATCCCCACTCAGACAAGCACCCCTCTTCACACATCCCCCACCCCCACGCACAATCCATCACTTCTTCTGCCTCCCATCTCATGGACCCTGTCTTCCCAGTTGCCTGATTCTCATCAACATTTGAATGGGCTCTACTTTTTTCTAACTCTCAGCGCCTAAGCGATTGCCCCTACCTGTCTATTAGTGTTTGTTTCCTTTTGGTGCCTGTCTTACTCCCTCCTCAATAGAGATGTTTTTACTCTCCAATCCTACTTTTTACCCCATTAACTCTGGGACTGGAGACAGCTTTGTCACACCACAGAAACTCTTCTTCCTGGGATAATTGTGGTTTTTGCGTTGTTAAATATAAGGACTAAAACCCTCCATTCCTTTTCTTTTTCTTCATGCCTACTATCTTTGCAGGTTTTGACATTTTGACAATCCATTAATTCCCAAAGCCTCTTTCTCATCCCTCTGCCATGTGCCCCTCCTGGGTCTCCTCTGCTGATTCTCACTCTGCTCCTGGGCATCCTCACCTCATCTCTCAGGTACTGCTTGATTTTCCAGGAGCATTCTTCTCTTATTCCTGTGCCTGGAGTAATCCTGTCTACCTTGTTCCCAAGAACAGGGCACAGACTCCCGGGGCTCGAAGCCTCGCCTGTGCCCTTGCCTGTGCTCCGACACCTGGATTCCACTGGATATCCCATGAGCAAATATGAGTGGTTGAAAATATAAGTCATCATGCTTCTTTCTGACATCTCTTCCTGATTCACCATGACTCTGAACAGCTCCTTCCTATGGCCTAAGCCAGAGTCCTTTTTGTTTCTCTCTTACCTCCTTTCCTAGGTCTTGCTAATATTCTCTTCCTAAAATATCTTCAGTCTGTGCCCATCTGTGACCAGTTAACTGAATCCAAGCTACTGTGACCATGGCCTTGCTAATTACTTCACGGGGGTCCACACCTTTCCTGACTCCACCCCATTTCCTATATTACAGTCAATACCATTTGCCTCAGTTATGGTTGAATTACTGTGATAAAAGTCCATGGCCAAAAGCAACCTGGGGAGGAAAGGGTTTATTTCCTCTTACAGTTCTACACCATTGTCTCATCTCTGATGGAAGTCGGAGTAGGAATTCAAGGCAGGAAGCTGGAGGTAGGAACTGATGCAGAGGCCAGGGAGGAGGGCTACTTACTGGCTTGCTCCTCATGGCTTGCTCAGCCTACCTTCTAATAGAATCCAGAAACACCTGCCTAGGGGTAGTGCCCACATACACTCCGGTGAGCTAGGCTCTCTCATATCAACTATTAATTTAGATAACACCCCCAAAGACTTGCCTACAGGCCAATCTTAGGAGGAAATTGTCTTTTCAAGTTATTACCCTATGTCAAGCTGACAAAAGCAAACAAACCAAAAAAAAGAAAAAAAAAAGAAAAAAGAAAAAAAAAAGAAAAGAAAAGAAAAGAAACCTAACCAGAATGCCAACTTTCAAAATGAAAATACAATTGCATCAGTCTCCTGCTTGGAAGCTTTTAATGGTTTTCTGTTGCCTGAAATTTTGGAAGGCCATTTATAGTCTTGACCCTAGCTTATATCTTCAGCTTTCCCTCTTGACGATCCCTTCTTTGAGTAAGTAGAAACATAAAGAACTTCTTGGAAGTTGCTCAAAAAGACATTATTTTTTTCTCACTGAATCTTTTGCACATCTGAAACAACCATATCCAAGTGTCACCCTGACAGTGTAGGGAAGAGGCCCTCTCGTGCCCTCACTTCCTCTTCTTACCTTTGTACTTATTCTTCCTCCTTACATCCAGTGGCCTTGTGTCTAGTCTATCTTCTGGGCTGAAATTCCTACAGGCAGGGATGATGTCCTGTTAATCATTACATCTTCAGAAGCCACCATATTTGGGAACTAACAAGTTCTCAATAAATAGTTAACTGGCTATTCAAGAAAATCAATTGTTTTTCTAGCTTGTATACTATCAAGCTAGGATCTTTTAGTTCCTCAAAGATTTCTTCTTCTTGCTTATCATGTACAAATGGATTTTGTTCTCCTTTTATTGGCACAGTCTTTAGGCCCTATAAAAATGTCCTCAATTCTTTTTACTAGCTATGTCAGAACAATAAGTATCTCGAGTTTCCCGCCTCTAATAACTGCCATAGGGGGCCTGATTTGCTAATGCTTGCTTCAATAAGCCAAAGTTATTGTTGAAACAAACTGAGCCACCTCCAGATCACCTCGCATTTTAAAGGGCCCACTAAAATTGATTCTGTGGAATAGGCTTTTAAAAAAATATCCCCCTCAAGGAGGGACGATAAACAGGGAGGGCTGTTCCCTCAGACAACACAACCTATTTGGAGACGCAGTACGTCTCACTCGGCTGAACAGGAGGTAATAATGCCCACTGGCACAGTACAGTCCGAATCTGGGTCTGTTCGCACTAATGGGTTCAGAGTTCTGAAGGATTTGGAGAACAAATGACTCTGGCTTCAACTTTGCACGTCGATGGAAGTGCTCAGGTATGACAGGGGTGCAATTTGTTCATTTGTGTGATGGGAGCAACAGTGCACACAGAACTGTAGCCGGAAATGTCTTATTTGTGAGTACCGCATGTTCTCAGAAATGTTGAACTGGGCATCACAGCTCTGTACCTAAAAACCTGTCACTATGTGAAATCTGTTCTTGCTATCACAAAGGTTATAAAAGCTTTCACACACACTCAAACACACACACACTCATACACACACTCACACACTGACACACAAACTCAGACAGAGATACACACTGACACACACTCACACAGAGACACTCAGACACTGACACACACATACACACTCTCACACACACACTCATACACACATTCTTCATTCTGGGACTTCAACTTACTATCTTCTAAGATATCAAATAGAAAATAGTCATAAACAACATATTTCTAACCCCACCTGGGTCCTACTTTCCAATGTTGGAATTGAGAGTGCTTAGTTATAATAAAGAACAACGAAGCTGAATTGTTTCAAAATGGGGAAGAAAGCTCTAAATTCTATTAGCAGACTTCTTGTGTGTTCATTTTATTTATGCGTATGTATGTGTGCCTGCATGAGTTTATATGCACCACATGTGTGCAAGTACCCACAAAGGCCAGAAGTGCAGGGGCATTTCAATTGTATTTTAATAAATAAAGACTGCCTGAAGATCTGAGAGGAAAACAGTCCCACTGGTCAGCCTTACAGACCAGGTTATGGTAACACAATCTTTTAATCCCAGTAGCCGCAATGACAAGCACTTTTGATCCCAGTAGCCACCCTAGTTGCCATAGAAATCAGGTTGTGCATACCTTTAATCCCAGCTCTAGAGAGGATTATAAAATGGGAGGAGACAGCTCTTAGACACACAGTCTCATTCTGAGATTCCAGGAGGCAGGATCGCCATTTCAGACTGAGGTTGAGGTAAGAGCCAGTGGCTGGCTGTTTTACTTTGCAGATCTTCAGGTTGAACCCCAATTTCTTACCCTGAGTTTTTATAAATCTCTGTTCACAGAGGGCATCAGATCCCCTGAAAGTGAAATTAAAGGGATGTCAGCTTCTGTGTGAGTGCTGTGAACTGAACCCAAGTCCTCTGAAGCACGGAAACATCTCTCCAGCCTCGGGCAGCTGGCTCCCTTGACCCTTGATCACTGTGCTCAGCACCAAAATGAAACGTAGTCTCAGCTAGGACGCATAACCTAGACAGACACAGAGAGAAAGGTGGCAGCAGACACAGCTGACTAGAAACCCAGGCAGGCTCCCCAGGGTCAGCTGGCCCAAGGATGCTCCAGTGGGGATGGGAGGCCATGAGCTATCTGTTGTTTTTTGCAGGTTCTGATATGTTTTTCACAGTGGTTGTATTGTTTTTCTTTAAATAAAAAAAAAAAAAAAACTTTGCTCTCGCGGTGTCAATAGGGTGAATCAGAAAGTGTGAGGAAGCGTATTGTGCAGCGGGGAGAAAGGCTGAGACGAGGAAGTGCGGGCTTCAGCAGAGGAGCAGAAATGAGTGTGAGGAAAGGGGACCAGAGAGGGTCAGCCAGCCTGCTAACCTCCGGCCGGCCGGCTGGGCAAGATTATCATAGCCCTCCTCCACCCTGGGGTGCAGAACCTGCTTTCATAACCCTGCCAGACCTTTGGTTTTCAGTGGAAGAAATAGAGTTTAATATGTACACTGGTCTGGATATTCTCATTCCAGATGTTAAAAATAAAAATCACGAGAGCATAGACATCTAATGACTTTAAAAGGCAGTGGAGCCTAAAACTCTTGATGGCTCATTACTCAATGCCTCCATGTATGTACACACACATATATGTCATATAATATGTACATAAAATTTATATAAATGAAAATGGACATGTATATATAATTTTAATATTTTATAGACACATTGTAAACGTGTACCTCTATATGAACAACATACACATAAAGCATATATAAAAACAGGAGCTTAAGTGATAGGAGGCAGACATTCTAGCACAGGAATTCCTTCCCTGAAGACAGAGCGCTGCCTGTTAGGCTGGCTGTTCTGGAGGTAGGCTACTGGCAAGAAGAGAGATTGCTTCGGGGACTCGCGTGTAGGCATACTGAGTAGGAGAGAGGTCAGGAGGGTGAGGAGCAGCAGACAGTGGGGAGAGATTTCCTTGGGCTTCTTGTTGCTAGTAAACTCCTTCCTTTCCAAAACAAACAAGAAAGGGCAACTTTAAAGACTGATGTCCCTAAAAGTTCATAAACCTGAGACAGTACAGAGGGGCTCTAAAAATGACATGGTCATGGAAACCAGCAGCTGTTCTTCCCTTTTGGAGCCTTGGGTTTTCATGACCGTGTTGGGACAGGCACTGGGTCCCCACAAACGAGGAGCTGGAATCACAGGAGTCTGCATACTCAGTGAAAGGACAAAACTAGGGGAACTGCATCACAAAACACACAGAGGAGGAGGATGAAGGTTCGTGGCTAAGGCCTGAGTCTATGGACGTGTGGGACTCCAATTCACACTGGATGTACCCCCAAAACAAAATGACTGATATTAGTGAGCCGTTCGTCAGAGCAGCCCCGTGTGGAAAGCGGAGGCCAAAGTAAACCTTCTCTGAAGGAATAGGCTTCACCCCCATTCTCCTGGGGTTCCCAAAGATAAAGTCCTGAAAAAAAAGACAGAGAAACCAGGTACAAGTCTAAATAGGGTTCCAGAGAGAGGAGACGCAGAGGACAGTAAGGCGCCATAGCCCACCAGAAAAATATCTGCTGAGAATTTTCTGGATTAGCAACTGCAACAAATCCCAAGCAGGATAATGAAAAGAAACCCACACTTTGCCACATTGTAGCGAAGCATCTTTAATACCATAGGCAAAGAGAAGGTCTCAAAAGCAGCCGGAGGGAAGCTCTAATCTTAGCCACAGTAAAGGACTGATGTTACCTCCTCTGCAGCTACAGAGGGAGCCAGCAACAAGAGGGACACTATCCCCGAAGGTCCCAGAGAGAGCAGCTGCCATGAAGCCTAGAGTATCTGTGAAAACAAGTTTTGGGGAAACGGCAAATAAAAAAAAAAAATCTTTCAAAGGAATGTCAGGAGAGTTCACTGCCAGCAGAACTTCCTAAATATCCTCTCTAGTCATCTCTCCTTCTCCCCAGAGAGTAAGTAGGTCATGGCAGGACCCTGGCCATGAGACATACCAGATAGAATTTCTCCATAAACAGTCTTCTCTCTCTGCCCCTCCCAGGTCTTCGCTACCATTAGTTCTCTGTTCTTGGGGTTCCCTGGACAAGGTAGGTGCACTGCCCCCTCTTTTCCTTCTACCTCACTGTAGAAACTGCACGGAGAAGCTACTGAAGAGTTCTCTGCGCTTTTAGAATGGGCTGTCTTCACCTGATGAAAAATGAGCCTATATTCATACTCAAGTTACTCTCAGAAAGGACCTCTCCTCCCGCGGGTTCCCAAGGAGGCAGGGCCTGTTCAGTTGACACAAGGAAGAGATGAATGTCCTTTGTTTTCCAACCAGCCTGACAATTCATCCCTACTTACAGTAGTTCAATTTACTTGTTACCGGTTGGTATTTGGGAGCCACTAATAGCTCTGTCAGGTAAAGTGAAAGAAAAGCAATGGGGAAAGCACCAGGAGGCATAATTAAAATGAAGTGCTAAGAACTCTGCCCGTCAAAAAGCCCCCTTTGCTGTGGCTTGGGCACAGTTCATTAAGGAGACCCGCCAGCTGGAAAGGAGCAGGCGACTGTGTGCCAGAGTGGGTGTGTCCATCAGGCCTGGAATAGCCGCTCTCTCCCCTTCCTCATGGTTCTGGGGGGTCAGGTTTGATGAAGCCAGAGCTTTGGGGAGTCCTCAGCACCTCTCCCTAGGCAGGAGTCTCAGCCCTGCAGTGAATGTTCCAGGACCGAATCTTTGTAGCGTCCTGTGGGCTCCGGAGGTTGGACTGACTTTTCTTCAGGGTCTTGGCCGTTCATGAAAGCAAACCTTTATCTCAGAATGGAGGAAGTGAATACCAATGCGAGCAAACGTGCAACCACCCCTAGGCAGCTGCGTAATAATTAATAATTTTCAAATAATGCTGCCGTTCCGCTGCCCTCCTCAGACACGGAGCCGGCTTCGTGTGTTTCACAGAGTATACTTGATGAAATTGGTGGAATTTGTCAGCATCCCCATTCCGCAGATGGGAAACATGGAGGGGAGCTGTCAATCAACAGGGGTCCCATGGCTTCAAGGCTCAGCTTTCCAGTCCAGTCCTTTTTCATGCAAAGACAGCCTGAGAGGCAACCCAGGAAGACAAGGAATAACTTTGGTTCACATCGCCTAAGTTCTCCTTGTGAGCATGGGGAGGCTCAAGGTGTCACAATTTAGCTCCTCCAGTTCCCACAGCGGTGCTGGTGAATAGGTACTATCTTATTCCCACGCTGCAGATGGGGCACAAAGGCTTTGAGAGGGTTACTTTCTTGTCCCAGGTCATACAGCCGTCAAAGTGGCTGGGATCAAATGCATTGGAGCCTTTGGCCTTAATCTCTTTGTGAGTATTCCCTTTGTCCTTCTTTCTTGTCATCTCTTTGCTGGTCATCTCTTCCTTCCTCTTTTCTCCTCTCATCTCTAAGCAAGGGCCTGGTAGTTTCTAAAATGTAGGCAAATATTTTAAAAGGTAAATTTGTGTTCCCTTGGCCCTCAGTGAACGCCTATAGAAGGTTCTCAGTCTGGGTTGGGTCTTTCTGGCTTGCTTTGCTATGGAGGAAGATTAGGATTTAAGCATTTGTTCTTGAAGCTAATGGCATGAGCCATGACAGACACTCTATGGATAGCAGGAAACCTGCTGGCTAGGACCAACTCAGGCCTTGGCAGTGTGAGTTAGGGCTGGGATTAATGAACCATCACTTTATCTTTGTGACCCCACTCAAGAGGCACATCCAAGACTGTCCCAAGGCTGGCATCGCTAAGTGCATCCAGGTGCAATGGTTTTGTTTCCTTGTCCACAGCCTGGAAAGATACATGCTGGAAGAGCCAACAGGGAAGGCCTGCCCAGGATTTTCTGTACTATAATTCCCACAATAGCAGGTGTGCATGGTGGCCAGCCAGAAGCTGAGATGACGATCTCACAGTGTCAGGTGCGAAGTCTATCAAACTGTGGAGCGCCAGAACTTTGTGACTGGCCAGATTCCAAGGCTATCTTTGTCATCGGTGTCACCCATTGTACTCACTGTCACAGCTTCACTGGGATGTGGCAATACCTTGTAATTGTTCTTGTCCTTGGCCCGGTAACTAGACAGTACTCCGAAACATCTTAGACAATAGGTCTATCAGGTCACTGAACTCTGCTTTGAATTATTGCAACCACTCCCAGCCATTTGCAGGCAGGAAAGATGTCACTGTCACAGAGATAAGGAACAAAAGACAAGTCACAATTTTGTGGGTCACTCTATTCAGAGGCTGCACTATAAGAAAGCAATAAGAAGCAGTGAAAGCGGAACTCACAGGCTGTTGTTAGGGCCTGTGTGAATAAGGCAGGAATGTTGACAGAAGTTTCTGTCTTGCCAGGTCCTGCAGCCATTCAGTCCCAAAGAAACACACAGAGGTCTACATTAATGATTAACTGCTTGGCCTAGTAGCTCAGGCTTCTTATTAACTAATTCTTACATCTTAAATTAGCCCATTATTCTTGTCTATGTTAGCCACGTGGCTTGGTACCTTTACCAGTGAGGCATTCTCATCTGTGTCCTCTCAAAGGGGGGGATTGCTTTGGGACAGTGATCTTGTATTGTTTTAATAAAACCCTGATTGGCCAGTAGCAAGGCAGGAAGTATAGGCAGGGCCATCAGGAAGGAAGTAGAGGTGGGGCAATGAGAACAGGAGAATCCTGGGAAGAGGAAAGACACAGTCTGCAGTCATCACCCAGCTGCAGAGGAAGCAAGATGAGAATGCTTCACTGATGAAAGGTACCAAGCCACATGGCTAACATAGACAAGAGTTATGGGCTAATTTAAGATGTAAGAAAGAGTTAATAAAAAGCCTGAGCTACTAGGCTAATGAGTTTATGATTAATATAGACCTCTGTATATTTCTTTGGGACTGAATGGCTATGGGACAAGGTGGGACAGAAAGCCCTGACAACACAGGAAGCGCTGAAGATGAGCATCATAGTAAGAGTGTCTCTTGTACTGGGTGACAGGCAGATGTGTGGAAGAAGAATGTCCCAACTATGATGCCATCTTGTTACAGGTAACTCCCCAGAGATGACCACTCAGACACAGTGAAAAGTGAAAATCTTAATTCCAGCAGCTGGGACCATACCCAGGTATTCACAGACATGGGTGTGTCCATGAGTGTCCAGAACACAGGGTTTTTGAAGGCAAACCACATCTTGGCATCTTAGTTGGCAGTTGCAAGGGGGTCCATACAAGTAGGCAGTTTAACAAAGCTAAGGTAAGCAGTCAGCTGGAGGGGTTCCACAGTCAGTTTGACAGAGGTTAAATTAGCTAGGGCATCCCAACCTTGGGTTCTTAGGATAGAATTTGGTAATTTTCAGTGGGATTCTCCATTAAGAAGATCAAATTCTCGTTAAATCTAAAATGGCCTAGCAAGAATACAAAATGGAGGAACCTCTGCACTCTCTTTCCCTGTCACAATCTGAGTAGGTAGACCTCTGCCTTGGTTCATTTAGAAGACAACCCATGGAACTTACTATTCCTTTTTAGCTTTCGGACGACGAGAAGAAGGTAGGAGGAGGTAAGAGATGCAGCTGCTGATTGGACAGGCATGAGAGGTAAGGCATCGGTAGACTGTTCTAGATGACAGACCACCCACAAAGGAGAAGAGAGTGAGGACAATGGAAGTCTTCAGTGTGACCCTGGGTCTTGCTCTCTACACTTCAAGAAAGGAATCAACACAGCCATTTGGAGGTGAGGGAAAGGCTGAAGTCAAAGGACTAAAGCTGCCAATTGTCCCACTAACTATGACGGTCATAGGTAGGGGTTAGGTAAGTCTGTCTTTGTCCCCTTCCCCCGCCACTGCTTCTGTTCCTTCTCTAAGCTCCATTAAACCATCATTTCTCCCCAAAGCGGCCTCCCAGAGATGGCACTGCCACACTTCCCTTGCTCTCTGGCTTATAGTTGGTTTGTATCATGTGCTAGCATAGATCAGAAAATAGAAAAAGGAGATGGGAGTTGGAGAAACAAATCCAGGAACCAAGGGGTGCTTGATTCAGCGCCTTCTTGCTGGTAGGGGAGAAGTGACCCTGAACGGATCTAATGGGGCTAGGCCAGGGCTGGTGATGGCTTGCATAGTTAGGAATTTCTGGGCACTAACTCAAGACTCTGTGAAAGGGAAGGCTGAAGGAAACAGGGGAGGGAGGGTGGCACACAGAAACAGGAAGTCAGAGGCAAACCAAAAGGCAGGGAAGGAGAGAAGCACGTGTATGATTGTGTGATTGTATGAGAGCCCTTTCCCTTTGCTACACCCACCGTCCACTCCTTAGCCCCTATAATCCTCCTTTCATAAGTAGGTATCTTCATAGAAGCATGATTTGTAATAGCCAGAACCCGGAAACAACCTACATGACCCTCAACCGAAGAATGGACAAAGAACATGTGGTACACTTCCACAATGGAGTACTGCTACTCAGTGGTTAAAAAACAATGACATCTTGAAATTTGCATGCAAATGGATGGAACTAGAAAAAACATCCTGAGTGAGGTAAACCAGACCTGGAAAGATGAACATGGTATGTACTCACTCATAAGTGGATACTAGTTGTAAAGCAAAGGATACTGATATAGTTCATGATCCTAGAGAAGCTAAGTAACAAGGTGAACCCTAAGAAAAACATACACCTGGAAAGGGGAAATAGACAAGACCGACAAAATTGGGAGCATGGGGGTGGAGGGAGTAGGGAGGACAGAAAGGGAAGATGAGGGGAGAAGGGGAGGAGGGAGGAGAACTTGAGGGAACAGGGTAATTGCGCTGGAGGAAGGACAGAGATGAGAGCAAGGAAAGAGATACTTTGATTGAGGGAGCCATTATGGGCCTAGCAAAAAATATGGCTCTAGATAAATTCCCAGGAATTCACAAAGATGACCCAGCTAAGACCCTAAGCTATAGAGGAGAGGGTGGCCAAACTGGCCTTGCCCTGTAGTCAGACTGATAAATATCTTAAATAGAACCATAGAACCTTCATCCAGCATCTGATGGAAACAGAGTTGGAGACCTGCATCAGAGCACTGGACTGAGAATAGGAGCAAAGAGGTCAAGACCATGATGGGGACACCCACTGAAACAGTTTATCTGAGCAATGGGAGCTCACCAGCTCCAGCCAGACAGGGAAGGAACCAGCATAGGTATAAACTAGTCTCTCTGAATGTGGGTGATAGTTGTATGGCTGGGGTAGACTGCAGAGCCACTGACAGTGGCACCAGGATTTATCCCTACTGCTTGTACTGGCTATTTTTTGGAGCCTGTTCTCTTTGGATGGATACCTTGTAGTAGGGAGGGCCTTGGACCTTCCCTGTCTGAGGAGTAGATGGAGGTGGGGTGGGGATTAGGTAGGGGGAAGGAAGGGATGGAGGGGAGGGAGTGGGACCTGGGATTGGTATGTAAAATGAAAAAAATTGTTTGTCTCCTTTTTAAAATAATTAATTAAAAATAAATAAGTAGGTGGGGATGTTTGTTATAAATAACCCAACAACCAAACTTGAAGCTGAAACATAAAAGGGGGTGGGGTTGGGAACATGAGTCAAATAATCCCAAGATAACTCTAAAAGAATATTCCAAGATTATTCTTTATTGTAAGGGAAAAAAAAACTAATGGAACAGGAACAGAAAGTCAAACCTCAAGGTGTGGAGCGTGGGAACAGAGAGAGGGTTGGGCAGGTGGCAGTTTTCTCTGGGTACCCAAAAAAATCACGCCTCAATCTGGTCCAGCCTCTTAAAGGTCATTGGCTGAAGGAGGTCCCCATCAAAAACCACTATTAACAAAACAAAATTTAGTAACTTTTACTTCAGAATAATTTGTCAGGTTTTTATAAATAAACATTCTGGCCTTTTAAAGAATAAAAATACATTTAAAGAATTACCCTTTCCATCCTTTTTCTATTTTCAATTTAAGTGTCTGAATAACGCAGTGATTATGTCTGAAGAGATGCCCTGGCCACAGCTTTCCCATTGGTCAATAGCTCTAGGCTTTGGTGGCCCATCTGCCCACTGACTTGTTCAATGTCTACTCTCCTTCTGAGTTTATTCAACATTTAAGAAATAAGACTCCAAGGCTGCACTTTGAATAAACCCTGGCTCATTGGCTGTGGGGTCTTTTGGGTCTGCTTTTGTATAGATCTACTGACTTTTATAATAAGTAATTGATTCTTAAGAACTGTACCTAAAAACCGACAACCCTTCCTATTGATTATCTTTCCTCACAGGGGAAAGCCCAAAGACATCAAAATCTTAGGAACAAAAGAAGTAAAATAACTGGATACTTTTTGCTTGATGTTCCTTTCTTCTATTCCACTTAAATCTCATAAATATCACACACACACACACACACACACACACACACATACACACACACTCACACACACAATCAAGCTGAGTAAAAGTGAGATAAGACAGGGAAGCTAGACACAAACAGCCATTCTTCACAACTCCACTGGTCAGCAGGCTCCCTGACCAAGCAACTTTCTCCAGGCTAGAATTTTATACCCGCTGAGAAACTGGGTGATGGAAACAGAGGGGAAAATAATTGGGGGAGAAGCCTATCTGAGTTACAAATGTTCAAAGAATGGCTCCTTTAGCCTAACTCAACACTAAAAAAAGTAACTCTATTATATAGCAAGCATCTTTTCTTTCACTCTCTATCACAAATTGCCTCCCAGAGTAAATTTATTTGTGATTGGCAGAATGCATGCCTCAAATAGAGATGAAACTGAATGTTTTTAGCTGAGATTTGAAACAACAACAACAATAAAAAGCTAGAAATCCAACGATGTCTTGCTGCTTTTCTGTGGAAGGACATCTAAGGGCATCCCCCTGGCTCCACCTCAGGGGCTCCTGCATTGAGCAGTCCCGCCTGGAATACTCAGTGGGTGTCTCATCTCCTGCTATAGCTGCAGGATCATCTGGCTCGTACTCTTGTTTGAACTGTTTTCCAGTCTCCCAATTAAAGGCATCCAGAGTCCCTGAGGTTATCATCCCAACATCTTCTAATCTCCATTTCAGGGAACAGAATTTAGGTCAGAGGGTGTGAGGAGAGCATTGAAGTTTCAAGCGGTCATGTGAGAGCAGAAAGGAAATATTGAGGGTCAAGGGGTTGGCCACTGTAACTTGTCAGGACAGCACTATAATTTCCATAGGTATCTGATATGGGATGCCCTTCTTTATGCTATGAATATGTCTTTTTTTTTTTTTTAATTTATTTATTTATTAAGGATTTCTGCCTCGTCCCCACAACCGCTTCCCATTTCCCTCCCCCTCCCCCGATCAATTCCCCCTCCCTCATCTGCTCGAAGAGCAATCAGGGTTCCCTGACCTGTGGGAAGCCCAAGGACTGCCCACCTCTATCCAGGTCTCGTAAGGTGAGCATCCAAACTGCCTAGGCTCCCACAAAGCCAGTACGTGCAGTAGGATCAGAAACCCACTGCAATTGTTCTTGAATTCTCAGTATTCCTCATTGTCCGCTATGTTCAGCTAGTCCGGATTTATCCCATGTTTTTTCAGACCTAGGCCAGCTGGCCTTGGTGAGATCCCAATAGAACATCCCCATTGTCTTAGTGTGTGGGTGCACCCCTCGTGGTCCTGAGTTCCTTGCTCGTGCTCTCTCTCCTTCTGCTCCTGATTTGGACCTTGAGATTTCTGTCCGGTGCTCCCGTGTGGGTCTCTGTCTCTGTCTCCTTTCATCGCCTGATGAAGGTTAATATTCCTGAGGATGCCTATGTGTTTGTCTTTGGATTCACCTTCTTATTTAGCTTCTCTAGGAACATGAATTATAAGCTCAATGTCCTTTATTTATGGCTAGAAACCAAATATGAGTGAGTACATCCCATGTTCCTCTTTTTGGGTCTGGCTTACCTCACTCAGGATAGTGTTTTCTATTTCCATCCATTTGTATGCAAAATTCAAGAAGTCCTTGTTTTTTACTGCTGAGTAATACTCTAATATGTATATATTCCATACTTTCTTCATCCATTCTTCCGTTGAAGGGCATCTAGGTTGTTTCCAGGTTCTGGCTATTACAAACAATGCTGCCATGAACATAGTTGAGCATATACTTTTGTTGTATGATAGGGCCTCTCTTGGGTATATTCCCAAGAGTGGTATTGCTGGATCCAGGGGTAGGTTGATCCCGAACTTCCTGAGAAACCGAAACACTGCTTTCCAGAGTGGTTGCACAAGTTTGCATTCCCACCAGCAATGGGTGAGTGTACCCCTTTCTCCACAACCTCTCCAGCAAAGGCTATCATTGGTGTTTTTTATTTTCGCGATTCTGACAGGTGTAAGGTGGTATCTTAAAGTTGTCTTGATTTGCATTTCCCTGATCGCTAAGGAAGTTGAGCATGACCTTAAGTGTCTTTTGGCCATTTGAAGTTCTTCTGTTGAGAATTCTCTGTTCAGATCAGTGCCCCACTTTATAATTGGGTTGATTAGCCTTTTACGGTCTAGTTTCTTGAGTTCTTTATATATTTTGGAGATCAAACCTTTGTCAGTAGCAGGGTTGGTGAAGATCTTCTCCCAGTCAGTGGGTTGTCTTTTTGTCTTAGTGACAGTGTCCTTTGCTTTACAGAAGCTTCTCAGCCTCAGGGAGTCCCATTTATTCAATGATGCCCTTAGTGTCTGTGCTGCTGGGGTTATACCTAGGAAGTGGTCTCCTGTGCCCATGTGCTGTAGAGTACTTCCCACTTTCTCTTCTATCAGGTTCAGTGTGTTCGGACTGATATTGAGGTCTTTAATCCATTTGGATTTGAGTTTTGTGCATGGTGATAGATATGGATCTATTTTCATTCTTCTACAGATTGACATCCAGTTTTGCCAGCACCATTTGTTGAAGATGCTCTCTTTTTTCCATTGTATACTTTTAGCTCCTTTATCGAAGATCAGGTGTTCATAGGTTTGTGGGTTAATGTCAGGGTCTTCTATTCGATTCCATTGGTCGACTTCTCTGTTTTTATGCCAATACCAAGCTGTTTTCAATACTGTAGCTCTGTAATAGAGTTTGAAGTCAGGGATGGTAATGCCTCCAGACAATCCTTTATTGTATAAGATTGTTTTGGCTATCCTGGGTTTTTTGTTTTTCCATATAAAGTTGATTATTGTCTTCTCCAGATCTGTGAAGAATTTTGATGGGATTTTGATGGGGATTGCATTGAATCTATAGATTGCTTTTGGTAGAATTGCCATTTTTACTATGTTGATCCTCCCAATCCAAGAGCAAGGGAGGTCTTTCCATTTTCTGGTGTCTTCTTCAATTTCTTTCTTCAAAGACTTATAGTTCTTGTCAAGTAGATCTTTCACTTCCTTGGTCAGGGTTACCCCAAGGTATTTTATGCTATTTGTGGCTATCGTGAAAGGTGATGCTTCTCTGATTTCCCTCTCTGCTTCCTTATCCTTAGTGTATAGGAAGGCAACTGATTTTTTGGAGTTGATCTTGTATCCTGCCACATTACTAAAGCTGTTTATCAGCTGTAGGAGTTCTTTGGTAGAATTTTTGGGGTCGCTTATGTACACTATCATATCATCTGCAAATAACGAAAGCTTAACTTCTTCCTTTCCAATACGAATCCCCTTGATCTCCTTATGTTGTCTTATTGCTATTGCTAGAATTTCAAGCACTATATTGAAGAGGTATGGAGAGAGTGGACATCCTTGTCGTGTTCCTGATTTAAGTGGGATGGCTTTGAGTTTTTCTCCGTTTAATTTAATGTTAGCTGTTGGCTTGCTGTAAATAGCTTTTATTATATTTAGGTAGGACCCTTGTATCCCTATTCTCTCCAAGACCTTTATCATAAAGGGGTGTTGAATTTTGTCGAATGCTTTTTCAGCATCTAGTGAAATGATCATATGGTTTTTTTCTTTCAGTTTATTTATATGGTGGATTACATTGATAGATTTGCGTATGTTGAACCAGCCCTGCATCTCTGGGATGAAGCCTACTTGATCATAATGGATAATTTTTCTTATGTGTTCTTGGATTCGGTTTGCCAGTATTTTATTGAAAATTTTTGCGTCGATGTTCATGAGTGAGATCGGTCTGTAATTCTCTTTCTTGGTTGGGTCTTTTTGTGGTTTTGGTATCAGGGTAACTGTAGCTTCATAAAAGGAATTTGGCAATGACTCTTCTGATTCTATATTGTGAAATACATTAAGGAGTATAGGTATTAGTTCTTCTTGGAAGTTCTGGTAGAATTCTGCATTGAAACCATCTGGTCCTGGGCTTTTTTTCGAAGGGAGATTTTTGATAACCATTTCTAATTCTTCGCGAGAAACCGGTCTATTTAGATCATTCACCTGGTCTTGGTTTAGCTTTGGTATGTGGTACTTATTTAAAAAAATGTCCATTTCTTTTGTATTTTCCAGTTTTGTGGCATACAGGCTTTTGTAGTAAGATCTAATGATTCTCTGAATTTCCTCTGTGTCTGTGGTTATGTCCCCCTTTTCATTTCTGATCTTATTTATTTGCGTGTTCTCTCTCTGTCGTTTAATTAGTTTGGATAGGGGTTTGTCGATCTTGTTGATTTTCTCCAAGAACCAGCTTTTTGTTTCATTGATTCTTTGGACTGTTTTCTGTGTTTCTATTTTGTTGATTTCAGCCCTCAGTTTTATTATTTCCAGTCTTCTACTTCTCCTGGGCGCGTCTGCTTCTTTTTTTTCTAGAGCTTTCAGGTGTGTTGTTAAGTCCCCAATGTATGCATTCTCCGTTTTCTTTAAGTGGGCACTTAGTGCTATGAACTTTCCTCTTAGCACTGCTTTCATTGTGTCCCATAGGTTTGAGTATGTTGTCCCTTTATTTTCATTAAATTCAAGGAAGACTTTAATTTCTTTCTTGATTTCTTCCTTGACCCAGGTGTGGTTCAGTAGTTGACTGTTCAGTTTCCATGAGTTTGTCGGTTTTTTGGGGGCAGCGTGGCTGTTGCCTTCTAATTTTAATCCATGATGATCTGATAAGACACAGGTGGACACTGATATTTTTTTGTATCTGTGGAGGTTTCCTTTGTTTCCGAGTATGTGGTCAATTTTTGAGAAGGTTCCATGAGCTGCAGAGAAGAAGGTATATTCTTTCCTATTTGGGTGGAATGTTCTATAGATGTCTGTTAAGTCCATTTGCTTCATTACCTCCAATAATTCTCTTAATTCTCTATTAGGTTTCTGTCTGATTGACCTGTCCCTTGGAGAGAGAGGTGTGTTGAAGTCTCCTACTACTAGTGTGTGTGGTTTGATGTCTGCCTTGAGTTCTAGTAATATTTCTTTTACATAAGTAGGTGCTTTTATATTGGGGGCGTATATATTCAGGATTGAGACCTCCTCCTGATGAATTGTTCCTGTTATGAGTATAAAGTGACCGTCTCGGTCTCTTCTGATTGATTTTAGTTTGAAGTCAGTTTTGTTAGAAATTAGTATGGCCACACCTGCTTTTTTCTTAGGACCATTTGCTTGAAACACCTTTTCCCAACCCTTTACTCTGAGTAGGTGCCTGTCTTTGTGGTTGAGATGTGTTTCTTGCAAACAGCAGAATGTTGGATCCTGTTTTCGTATCCAATCTTTTAGCCTGTGCCTTTTTATAGGTGAATTGAGCCCATTAATATTAAGTGATATTAATGACCAGTGGTTGTTTACTCCGGTTATTCTTATTGCTTTTGGTAGTAGAGATTGTCTCCCTTCTTTGAGATGTGCTCGTGAAGGGTCATTAGATGCCTGGGTTATTGTAGGCAGTGCTGGCAGTGTTGGATTCCTTGGGTTGCGATTTTCCTTCTATTACTTTCTGTAGGGCTGGATTTGTGGCTACGTATTGTTTAAATTTGTTCTTATCCTGGAATGTTTTGTTTTCTCCATTGATAATGAATGATAGCTTGGCTGGGTATAGTAGTTTGGGTTTGCATCCATGGTCTCTTAGCTTCTGCAGAACCTCTATCCAGGACCTTCTGGCTTTCATAGTTTCCATCGAGAAGTCAGGTGTAAGTCTGATCGGTTTACCTTTATAAGTTACTTGCCCTTTTTCTTTTGCAGCTCTTAATATTTTTTCTTTAACCTGTATATTTTGTGTTTTGATTATTATATGGCGAGGAGATGTTTTTCTTTGATCCAGTCTGTTTGGTGTTCTGTATGCTTCTTGAATATTTAAGTGAATATCTTTCTTTAAGTTGGGAAAGTTTTCTTCCATAATTTTGTTGAAAATATTTTCTGGGCCTTTGAGCTGTGACTCTTCTCCTTCTTCTATTCCTATTATTCTTAGGTTTGGTTTTTTTATTGTGTCCCATAGTTCCTGAATGTTTTGTGTTGAGAATTTGTTGGCTTTGCTGTTTTCTTTGATCTGTTCGTTTATTTTCTCTATGGTGTCCTCAGCATCTGAGAGTCTTTCTTCTAGCTCTTGTATTCTATTGATTATGCTTGTTTCTGTAGACTCTGCTCGTTGGCCTAGATTTTCCATATCCAGCTGGTCCTCAGTTTGTATTTTCTTCTTTGCCTTCATTTCAGTTTTCAATTCTTGAACTGTTTCCATTACCTGTTTGATGGTTTTTTCTTGGTTTCCCAGGGTATCATGTACGTATTTACTCATTTCTTCAAACTTTTTGTTATACTTCTCATCCATTTCTATAAGGGCATTTTTTACATGTTGTTTAAGGGACTCTATTATCTTCATAAAGTCGATTTTTTCCATTTCTTCTGTGTTAGGTTGTTCAAATACTTCTGTTGTAAGATCATTGGGTTCTGATGTTTTCATGTTGTTTTTCGGATTATTGGGAGAATTCTTGCCTTGGCGCCTGCCCATCTCCTCCTATTGATCCTATCCAATGGGTCCTTTAAAAACCGGATCAGGTTTCCCTGCTGGCCAAGGGCTCCGCTTACAAAATGCCCTCACTCTCTTTCTTGGTTCCTGCTGCAGGCCAAGAACCCTCTCACCCCTCTGAAGGATCTTCAGGACAGGACCAGGCTCCCCTTGTGCCAGTGACCTGGCCAACCAAAGGCCTACCTCTTTGATTCGATTGTAGTAGGGCGATCTGCTCTCCTTATTGCACGCCTGTTCCCGCAGCTTGGGTCTGCCTCTGCGCCGGTCCCCGAAAGCCTCTTCCTGTATGCGGTGTTGCTCCGCCGCGTCTGGCCGCCGCCGCTCCGCCTCTGTGCGTCTGGCCGCCGCCGCTCCGCCTCTGTGCGTCTGGCCGCCGCCGCTCCGCCTCTGTGCGTCTGGCCGCCGCCGCTCCGCCTCTGTGCGTCTGGCCGCCGCCGCTCCGCCTCTGTGCGTCTGGCCGCCGCCGCTCCGCCTCTGTGCGTCTGGCCGCCGCCGCTCCGCCTCTGTGCGTCTGGCCGCCGCCGCTCCGCCTCTGTGCGTCTGGCCGCCGCCGCTCCGCCTCTGTGCGTCTGGCCGCCGCCGCTCCCGCTATGAATATGTCTTATTGCCATTGGTTAATAAAGAAGCTGATTTGGCCAATAGCCAAGAAGAATAGAGCCAGGTGGGAAATCCAAGCAAAGATAAGGTGAAAAAGAAAGTGGAGTCTGGGCCAGCAGTCCCCAGAGAAGCAAGATGTGAGGTAACACCACGGCCATGTGGCAATACATAGATTAATAGAAATGGGTTAATTTAAGATGTAAGAGCTAGTTAGTAAGAAGCCTGAGCCATTGGCCAAACAGTTTGTAATTAATATTAAGCCTCAGTGGTTATTCGGGAACTGGAGCATGGGAGAGAAACTTCCAATTAGAGATATCCCTCATCCATGAGTCCCAAGGCAGTGGATGCTTGGATCCATCGAGACTCCAGATGGCCAGGGTGTGATGTCAATGGCAGGTCAGCTCAGAAGGAAGAGGAGAGCATTGGAAAGGTTGTCATTAAAATGAGAGACTATGAATGCAACAGTAGGGGCTGGACAGATGGCCCTGTGGTTAGTGCGCTTCTTGCTGTTGGGGACCAGTCTTGACAAAAATACCACTTGCCAGGGTAAGGGCATGAAAAATAAGTAAACAGTATGAAGATGTGAAAATGATAAAATAGAAAACACAGAATAGTGTGGGGGGAGGGAGGAGTTCCAGGGAATACTGAAATCGCCGGCATTTAATTTCCAACTGCTTAAAATACCCTGATCCCAAGAGGTAGGAGTAAGACAAAAAATTGCATTAACATGATACAAGGAAATGAACAGACCAGTTGAAGACTGTGAGCTACATCCATAGTTAAACATTCTGTTGCTAGAACAAAACAAGTCATGTTCACACCCTAGACCAAAACATTCTGTAGGCAAACCACTCCCTGGGTGTAATCCAATGTTATCTCCTTAAAGAAACTGGAACCCTAGTTGGATCCTTAGACTTTTATTTGAGGTAGAAACATATCTACTTCTCTAATCCTGAAATACAAGGTTTGGATATTAGCCACACCTGTTGACGATAACCTTGAGAGAGCAGAACTCTCTGGTCCAAATATAAGTGGGACCTTTGTTTGAGGTAAAAACACAACCTTGAAGGAATAGAGGTAAATTCCAACTCTCTGACCTTTGGTCAAGGTGAAAATAGACTCACATTTTTGGGCCTCCATACCTTGCTTGTACAGAGGACCGGAGTTCAGTTTCTGGAACCCACATGATGGCTCACAACCATTTGTAACTTCAATTACAGATGATCTGGTGCTGTCTTCTAAGCATGCGCACACATTGTGCACCAACATACATTCAGGAGAAACACACAATAAAGTAAATAAATCTAGCATTTAAAGCAAAGGATACAAAAAGGACAGGAGCCAGAAATGCCATTGAGTAGACAGGGAGGCCCCTCAGAATCAGAGATATGGAGAACGGTGGTTCTAGCTATGCCAGAGGAAAGGGAAACAGCCAGGAGGAGAGATTCCAAAGTTAAAGGTCAAAGGGAGAGAGAGGCCAGCTTCAGGTGTGTGGGGCAGCAGGAGGACAGAGAGAGGAAAAGGGGCTGGGCCAAGCTGCTGGGTTCCTGCCCTCTGCTTTTCCACCCTGAAGTCTGACTTTATCCCCAGGTGTGGAGCTGTGGGACAATGAACTGTGCTTGGAACTTGGCCTCTGAGCTCTGTCCAACAGGGCCTGCCCATCAAGACTTCCATGTTGAAAGCAGCTCACCAAGAGAAAGCTTCAGACAGCTTCAACTCAGAATTACTGGTTTTTTTTTTTTTTTTTTTTTTTTGTGTGTGTGTGTGTGTGAGTTTAATTCATGAAGGTTCATTTTACACATTTGGGTCTGAAATGCATTTGTGAATCAATTCCTAGCTAGCATACAAAGCAGTGGGCTTCACCATGGCACCTTCACAAATGTATATATTACACTTTGTTCTCGTTTGTTCTCCTCCCCCGACTGCCTCCACCCCTGCCTTCCTCTCCCCATCGTCATCTCAGAATTCTTATTCTAGGTGGCAAGATGGCAGCTCTGTCTGTGTTTAAGAAAATATGGGAGCATATCTCTTTTCAAGGTTGATGCTCTTAGCTCCCAAACAGCCTCTTCATCTGTATAAGTTCCTGAAAGTACTTGTCTAAACTAGCTAGTATGGAGAAACAATGTTATGAACAAAAATTCACATAAAGGTGAGTCCTCCATTCTTTTCTTCAGTTTAGATCCTTAACTCGATGGCTGTCCCTGCGCTGGAGCTGTCTGTCAAAAAAACTGGCCTTCAAGTAAAGCAACCCTGTCTCTCTACCTTGCAGCCTCTGCTAGAGAGTTCGCCCATAAAGAAAGAGCCATTATCTGAGGGACTCAGATTAATCGTTCTGGGTGGGTTTTCTCTTTCCCTAGTCCAGCCTCCGTGTTGCTCTGTGAGCTTTCTGTGCCCTTGCTGTGCCATTGCCAGCAAGCGTGGGCTCTGACGTGCAGCCTGATGCCACTTTTTTGGCATCTACTTGTAATGCCAGTTATTCTCTTAACACCGTAACAAAAATAGATAAAATCACTATTATCCTCAAAATCAAAATGGAGAGACTTAGATAATCTTATGCCTTTTAAAAAATTAAAATTTTCTAAACCAGCTAAGGCAGACAGAAGAAGAGTGGATTCTGGGTTTCGGTCAGTCAGGCAGCTGCCCTGAACACTGGTTTGTTTATTAAGTGACTTGAGGCTTCTCTCGGTTCTGAACATTAATATAAATATGCTCAAAAGCACAATAGCTTTTTGTGTAACCTAAAGAAATTCATTCACAGAAAAACAAAACCAAAAAAAAAAAGCCCGGTATCATTGGTTCCATTCTCAGAGACACTGACAGAAACCCTGCTCTGTTCATCTCGTTTTCCTTTTTCTTTTTTCTACTGCATCTCCCATCTCAGCAGCAGGCTTATCTTGGCTCTATTTCCAACATCTTCCATATTATCCTCGTAGTGTCTTTGTAACTCTTCGCTGCATTGAAGTTTAAAATGCAGTTTTCTTGAAAGATAACAGCGGAAGCTAAATTCTTACAAAGGGCTGTCACTGGGGTTTGAAGAGCAGCAGCGAGCTGGCAGGAGAGATAAGACCCTCCCTTCACGTTAGGACCAAAGAAATCTGAAGTCCTTAAGAAGGCTAATTATGAACTGTATACTTCACTGGCATTGCCAAAATAGATATATTATACTTTACAGTAAAGAAAAAAATCATCTTCTGTAGAAAAGCCCGAACAAAAATTCCATTTAATCATCATTTACACAAGGACTTGGAGTCCCCTGTGACTTATCCCTTATCGCTTCAAGCATTACGTCATTTATTCCCAGCTCAACTCAATTCCCTTGTGTTGAATGGCTTCCTTTACTGAAATTGATCTTTGTTAATACCGGGCATAATGTGTTCTCCATCTTTTAAAGGAAACCGATGGACTCTTGCCATGACAGGACATAACTGGAAATCTATGTACTCCGGACACCAATTCCCCATCAAGATGCTGAAATGTCTTTTCTTTAAAAATAACAACCTTGCATGAATTTGATCACTTTCCCAAATTAATGTAATTGATGCCCTCTGAAACCTTAATGATTCAGAAAGTGCAGACTCAAGGGATATTTAAATAGCTATTTTGTAGGGAGGTAAAGTATGGGCCACTGAAAACACATTCTCCTTGGTTAGGTAGTGCTCACAGCTTGGCTGAGGGAAGGCCCATGTGTCAGGAAGGTTGCTTTTCAGTGACACAGAGGGAAGATGGTTTCCCACAAGTTTGGTCTCCTTGTTGCCTTTAGTAAAAGATTCAAAAGTCTACATTTGAAGAAGTGACAGGAATTGTTTCACTCATTCCTTCCAAAATCCAGATGAAGCTCAGTTTCCTTGCCTACAACGGCTCAGCCAATAGTTGTTTCTTTGTAGGATGGTTCATTGATGTTGAATCTAAATGATGGAAAAGGGCTATGGGTCCCTAAACTATTCTTCCCACAGGACAGCCTTACCTCCTTCGGTGCAGCAGGAACGTGGATGCAAGGTGTGTCAGGGTTACTCAGTGAAGGAATACATCAATGAATAAACTCAAACAGCAACTTATAGGCTTGCCCAGATGCCCATTAGCTAGAAGAAACTGGCTGGACTGCCTCAGGCTGAAAAGATAGCAAACGTGTCTTCACTCATCATTCCCAAGCCCTTGGCAGACATGAATAATCAATCACAGCATTTTTCTACAACATGACTTTCAAAATATCTCACAAGGCAATGTTCTGGGCAGCCACTGTCAATTGTCTAGAGTTTACACCAGGCATAAAGCCCTCCACGGGTTTCCAAATAATTGTTGGGGCATAAATGCTCCCCTGAGCTGATTTTTAAGTTATGAATGCATGGTAGTTACCACCTTGGATTATTGGGTCTGCCTTGCCCCTAGCACTACCCACCTGAACAGGAGCTGGAGAATAATGCAAAAGCAAGGTCTACTTAAAGACAGGTCATGCTCTAGACCCATGGTTCTCAACCTTCCTAACGCAGTGACCCTTTACTACAGTTGCTCATGTGGTGGTGACTCCCACCATGCAATTATTTCCCTGCTGCTTTATAACTGTGATTTTCTATTATTATGAATCATATTGTAAATATTCAATATTAGACCCCGTGGGGTTATGACCCACAGTTTGAGAACCACTGTTTTACACTGCTTGGTGCTGCAGAAAGGTTTATTTGGTTCATTTCTGTCTGGCAGGCCTTGACCTCATCAACTCTGCTCTTCTCCTCGGGTGATGAAGCCTGTTGTTCTCACTGTGGTCTCTGCTCTTCAGCTCTTGCCTTGGAAATGTGCTACCATCTCTTCGCCTTGCTTCTAACTTCAGTGGGTCCCCCTTCATCTGGGACTTCCTGTGGCTCCCTTAGACTCTTGCTAAGTCCACAGCCCCTCCTTTGTTCTGGTGTCTGCTCCTAGTCTTCTGACTACACACCTGTAGTTATGTTGACTGCTGGCAAGTTAGGCGTTTGGTGTTGGATGTTTCTCAAGATGGTCGGCCTCCGTCTGGGAAAGAACCAGCGAATATTTGGTGCTAGGCGGGTGTCTTTCCACTTCCTTAAATCTATTACCTAAATTAATTTTCAAAACAAACCCAGGAGGTTTTTTGAAAGAGCACCGTTATCAGTATGGGAGAGATTAGAACTGTGTGGTTGTTAAATAATGTCCCCAAGAGCAATGTCACTGAGCTGGTAAGTGGCAGGGATAAGAGTTTAAGATTTGACTCCAGAATCTGAACCCTTTCCACACACCCATGCCTCCTGGACTGGTGCACAAACCAAGGGTTGTATCCACAAGGCATAGCCTTGACCCTGCCCTCTCCTTCCCACCGCCTCTGCCCCAGCTCCAACCCTCCGACATGGCCTTCAGACTCTGTGGCCCAGGTTGGAGAGGGGAACAACAGCAGTCTCTTCAGTGTCTGAAAAACTCAACGCAATGATTTGCAGCATGGGGCCTTATAATTAACTAAATAGGATCCCTTGCAATGATACCATCTCACTTGCTTTTATTACCACACTAAAATGTGAATCTTAAGCAAAACAAGAGTGTAAATCTTACCCGAGGAAGATGGAGTTTAAAAACAACATATACCTAATGCCATTCTCAGTAGAAAAGCCTTTTAGTAGAACTTTCTTTACTTGAAGGCTATAAACCATTATTTACCTATTTGTTTGTTTGTTTGTTTGTTTTCCTTTGTTGGATGTCTGGGGTAAGGGTGTTAGGGATAAGAGCATGAAACTCATCATGGTTTGGTGATTTGGTGAATGAAGGGGATGTTTGTCTTGGTCCCAGCAGGATTCTGGAGCAGCAATATCCTTCAAACTGAAGTTTTTCTGTGGTTTCTCCCTTGGCTGCTTCTGGCATTTGAATGGTCTTCGTCTTAGAGAACTGAATTGTGCCCCGCAGAACATTTATATTCCTGGGCACAGCCGCCTCTCCTCAGTGTACTTTCCAAGTATCCTGGGCAGTGACACCCCCCCACCCCCCCGCCCCTGCCCAGCACGTGTCTCCAGAAGCGGGGACCCTAGGGGGTTACTCCACTTTCCTGAGCTTCAGTTGCTCCCCTGCACTTGCAGCAAAGGGTGTCCTCTGCTCCTGCCTTCCCTCCAGGCTCTGTGCTTGTTCAGAACGAGGGGACAAGCAAAAGAGGGAGGGGAGAAGAAAGAGAACATTCAGTAGAGCTGTGGAAGGAAATTTCCCATAAAAGGTAAACTCTCGACTCCCACACCAACAGAAAATGTACGTTCATGCTTAACAATGGGAAAATCAATAAGAAATTACAACTGGTTCAAAGGAAAGCTTTTTAATGCGTGTATTCAGATCATATGAATACTGGTGTGTGTGTGTGTGTGTGTGTGTGTGTGTGTGTGTGTGTTTGACAACTTTAGGGCAATTATCAACTTCCTTCTCCCAAGCAGGATTTGAACTTCTGTGGGGAAGAGTCCCTTGAATGAGAACTAGAATTCTGCATCTTGACGGAGTTGTAAAAGGTCGGTCATAGAAGATGACTCGGAAGGGCTTTCTTGACAGGACATCTTCTACTTAACCTTCCCTTGCCCTATGTAGGTCACAAGCTTTCCAGATCAGGTAATTAGTTATGATTTGTGTCCCTGAGGGAGGACTTCCCATTCTGCCCTATCCCAAGCTAAACACAAAGGTGGGTAAAATAAACCCCATAGAGTTTGGGGACCTGAAGGACAGACAACAGTTGGACCAATCTTCCCACGAAACAGGGAGTGCTTCACTCTATAGATCAGAGAGGGGTGCAGAGATGGGCTGAGGTGGCTTCATGTGATCTTGGCATATGAATCTGTCAGCAAGAAGGTCCTGTTTGATCTGGTTGTGCCAGAGCAGCAGCTCTGGCCACACCCCCTTCTTTAACACCCACCCCACCCCCAATATAATCACCTCTCAACACCAGCACTAGACCAAACTCATCATCATCTCAAGCCTGGGATTTCTGTTTCTTACCCTTAGAAATCTGCTTCTCCAGATTTTTGTGTGACTCCTTCCTCACTCACCCTTCTGTTTCAGCTCCATCGCTAGGACTTTCGAAAGCCCTTCCTCTGCTCTCCTTCCCTCACACTTACCCTGTGCTACCTTCTGCACTCACCAATGTGACTCTCCAGGCTATAAACCCGAGCGCTGATGGTCTGGAGCCTCTCAAACTTCCCAGAGCCTGAGACATGGTTGTGCTCCTTAAACATTTTCAAATCCGCCTGCGGCTTAGGCAGTTATGCCGAGGCGGTCTGCGTGTGCCACGAGTGTCGTATTTGGTTGTGGTCTCTTAACTGAGGTCAGAAGACACTCTTCGAGACAAACTGCAGTCTCTGGAGAGTAGACATCTTTTCCAAAGGAAAGGACAGGTAGGTGCTTTGGCCAGGCCCCTCCTTGCCAGGCCCCTGATCCATTGTACTATTAGGCCTGATAGACAAGGTCCCAGGCTGAGGAAGGGAGGAAAGAAAATAACCTTAAGTGAATCCATTGATCCAAGCTGTTCCCTGTCCTGATACAAAGATGCAAGAGAAAAAAGTCAGGAGCGGTGGCACATGCTTGTCATCCCAGCTCTTGAGAGGAGGGAGCATCCGACATCAGACAGTCTGCAGGCACCGCCACCCTGCATCTTAGAGTTTCTGGAACTACAGGAAAGAAATTTACATTGTTTAAAAATTACTCAGCTGTCAAAGTGTGGCAATATACACTTGAGATTCTAACACTCACAACTGGGAGGCTGAGATAGCAGGATTTCAAGTTCAAAGCCAGCCTTGGCTATACACTATGACTCTATATGATTGTTGGTCTTCATTGCCAAGCTGACAGAATTTAGAATCATCTAGGAGACATACCTCTGGGTGTTTCCAGAGGAAAGAAGACCCACCTGACATGAGTGGCTGCAGACACAGACAGAATTGAAGGAGAAAAATGGCTTAGCATCAGCATTGATCTCTCTTTGCATCCTAACTGTGGTGAGAGTGTCTACCTTCTGCTGCCATGCCTTTACCACGGTGATTAAATGCTCCCTCAGACTGTGAGTCAGAACAAGCCCTTCCTTTTTTACATTGCTTTTGGTCAGATCCCTAACCAAAGCAATGAGAAAAGTAACTGCAATAATCCTTCTGTACAGTGTGAACATGTGTTGTTCTCATGGTTAACAAAAAGCTGATTGGCTGATTGTTAGGCAGGATTTGGGGGACAGAAAGAATACTGGAAAGAAGAGGGGTAGAATCTGAGGAGTTACAAGCTGATGCAGAGAGAAGAAAGGTGAATATGCTGTGTTGAGATAAGGTACCACCACATGAGAGAGAGTAAATAAGAGATATGGGTTAATTTAAAATGTGAGAGTTAGTTAGTAATAAGCCTGAGCTATTGGCTGAGCATTTATAAATAATATTAAGTCTCTTGTGGTTATTTAAGAGCAGCTGTTAGGGCATAGAGAAATTCCACCTACAAGTAACTCCTGCTAAAACAAATGACACATGATGAGATTAGACAAAGAGACTCAGGCTGAACCCCAGAATATTCCAACAGGAACAGTTTGCAGAGAAGGGGATGGATGAAAAGGACTGAGAAGCACTCGAATGGGATCAGAAGAAAACCAGGAGAGTGCTGGGTTAACATGTAGTTGGAAGCCTCTGGAAAGGGTACTGAGGAGATAAAAGGTCAGTTGTGTCAAACGATGTTAAAAGATCATTGTGAGTTTTTTGAGACAGGGTTTTGCTATGTATCTGAGGCTGGTCGGGAACTTACAAGCAGAGACTCCTGTCTCTGCCTCAGGGTGTGTACTACCATACCCAGTTTCTTGGGTCATTTTGACGAGAAGTATGGCATTAGAAGATTTAGGAGAGACGGGAGGATATAAGTTGGAGGCAGCCAGTGCCTACATCTCTTCCAAGAAGTTTTGTTGTAAACTGAAGCAAAGAAAGAAATGGGAACAGTGGGGGAAAGCAGAGGTTTTTTTTTTTTTCTTAAAGACTTTTGGATTTTTTTAACTTTAAAATTTTTTAGATGAGAAAAATAACTTCTTGCTTGTGTACTCATGGGAATGACTCAGTCGAGAGAAAATTGATGATGCAGGAGAGAGAAAGATAAACCGCTGGAAGGGTGTCCTTGAATAAGACAAAAGAGAGTGGATAACATCCTCAGAGGCAGAGGGTACGGATGCTGGTGGGAGGTAGATGGGGTAGTGAGAACTGTGGAAGATGTCTGATTGCTTCAATTTTCTCAAGTATTAGAAACAAGATCATCTGTGTACAGCGAGGATGGGGGAGGAGGTACCAGGGACTTGAGAATCTTGTAGAGGGTAGGTGATTATTTGAAGTAGAGATAGATGCCTTTCCTCCTGGGTGCTCTGTCTAGCACTCTGTTGTTGGCCTTGATGTTTGGGGAAGCCTAAAATGGTACCAAGTGCTCCAACTACACTTGCGATGTGAGGCTGTGAGGCTGTGGTTTGGTTTCTGGGACTGTGGAAGGGTCAAGTTCTCTTCACAAGTGGGCTTCGGGCCTGGTGTAGGGGTGGGGAAGGAGTGGTTTCTAGAGACATCTGCATAGGTTTTATTTCTTATTTTATTTTTTTAAATAAAGAAAACGAACTATTTTTTTTTTCATTTTACATACCAATCTCAGTTCCCATTACCTTCCCTCCTCCCATTCCCTCCACCCCACCCCCCATCCACTCTTCAGAGAGGGGAAGGCACATTGATTTGGGGAAGGCCCAAGGTTCACCCAACTGTATTTAGGCTGAGCAAGGTATCCATCTAAAGAAAATGGTTTCCCAAAAAGTCAGTACAAGCAGAGGGATAAATCCTGGTGCCACTGTCAGTGGCCCCACAGTCTGCCCCGGCCATACAACTGTCACCCACATTCAGAAGGTCTAGTTTGGTCCTATGCTGGTTTCTTTCCCTGTCTGGCTGGAGTTGGTGAGCCCATGTAGACTGTTCCAGTGGGTGTCCCCATCATGGTCTTGACCTCTTTGCTCATATTCTCACTTCTCCCACTCTTCAACTGGACTTTGGGAGCTCAGCCCTGTGCTCCGCTGTGGGTCTCTGCATAGTTTTTGAAGCATGTGTGGTTCAGTAGAATAAGAGCAGCCCCAAGGAGAATGAGGGTGTAGATTGAGTCCCTGTCACAACCAGCACATGTTTTGACCTTTATGGAAGTGGGTTAACTCAGGGTAAGATGGCTACTTGGGGTCCAATGCCTTTCTACCCTGCGTTTGGGAGCTCTATGCTAATTTACCTGACAAGAAGAGCCTGAGCTGAAAAGGTCATAGAGCAGCTGGGAACTTAAAATGGCAGGGACTGTTTAGTGGTAGAGACAAATATCCAGTACCATAGTCTCTCTTGGGGGGTGCAGGGAGAAGGGGTAGGGTACAGAACCAATGGCCCTGAGTTACAAGCCTGCCACAGAATGGGGCTTGTAAACCTTTTGATCAGATGGCCCCAGGAGGGAGTCAGTCCCCCAGATTCCTTCTTGCAACTTGCTCTGCAGAGAACAAAGGGTCTAGGCAGCCCAACAGATGCTCTGACAAGTGGCCTAGCCTTATGCGAATCGGCCAGGTCTTTTTGGAAGTTAGGCTAATCCTTCCCGGTCCCAGGAGGAAACAGGAGAGACTTTGAGGCTGTAGATTAAGCACTTCCAGCTGCAGACACATTGTTGACAGCAGAGATAAGAAGAAATGAGCGGCACAGCAGCAGCGCGCCAGCGCCAGGGTGGCTCAGCTCCACTGTGTTCAGACGGCTTGTGTTCCGAGCACTTGAACTTGTTAGCTCAAACCCATCGGAGCTCTGTCTGGGAAGCCCTCAGCTGAGGTTGCGACCTGCGCCTGGAAGCTGTGGAGCAGCAGAGCAAGCTGAGGAGGACTCACACCTGCCGGGCACACTGCATACTGCCACACCTGGGCAGGGGCACACGAGCCCTGAATATGAATCCTCTGCCGCCCTGCCACTGTTACAGGGTAAAAGGACCCCCAGCTTTAGAGATCCTGGTAACTCTGAGCACCTGCAGGGCAGGTGTGCATGTGTTAACTCCTGCACCTCCCAAAGGAAGAAAATCTGGTGTGCTTTCAGAATATCTCACGTGACAATTGGAGCTAAGAATTTCAGTAACCGGATGTAGTGAGATTCATGGGGAGGGAGAGAAGACCTTTAGGGCAGGCAGAGAGCTAGCTCATTGACTTTCAGTTCATGGGGCCTCTCTGAGCTTGATGTACTTATTTGGGGGAAAAATCACACCAGGATGAATCAGTGTCGTTTTTGTTTTTCCTTTCTTTCCTTCTTTTAAAAATATGATACATATTATAAGTACTAAGTATTTCTTTCAATCAAATGAAAAAATCCTTAGTCTTAAACTTTTGCTTTATGTTTGTTCCAAGTTTGTTAAGGTGAAATTAGTCATATCATCATTTCTGCTTATTATTATAAACATTTATTTAGTTGGGTATAGTGTTGCACACTGGTAATTCCAGTACTAAGGCAAGAGAATTGCAAGTTCAAGGCCAGCCTGCGTAACACAGAAACCTTGTCTGGGGGCATGGGGAGAGCTCGTTAATCATAAATTGATGGGTTTCACTGTAATGTATACAGTTCTATTGATCACATAATAATTCACATATAATAGTTCATGGATTGACAAATTTGTCATAAAACCACCCATCTGGTGCTTGTAGGTTTGGTGGGCCACCTATTAGGTGGAAAAGCAGCCATAGTAGGCAGATGAGCAGACATGGTCTGCACAGCAATCAGGGAAGGTCTGGCCGCTGCAAACCCACAGGCACAGTATGTCAGCCTTGGAACTGGTCCACAGTGATCTCGGCTTCAGGAGCCCATATGAGACTCTGAAGTGAAGTAAGAGGGAAGGGCCAAAGTGAAGGAACTAGACAATTTTGTTTTCCTAACCCTTACCTTGCTACCATTCCTCACACATGCCAAACTAGTAAAAGACATTCACACACATAGACTTTGTCAAGGATGTTTTTTTTATGTAGAGACACATCACCCTACAGATTAAAAAGAGAACAGAGATGAGTGAGAAAAAGAGATGGTTTGCTTGGCAACCACTTGTATGTCCCACAGTGCCAGGGATAAGCCCAAAGCAGGAGCATGAAACTTTCAGGGTCCTGACACTTTCCTTCTTCACCAAAGCAAAGACTGAGCGGCACATACAGAATGTCTCTCTGTTTGTACAGAATTTGTTATGTCAGTAGTTTCCGAAAGTCCTAGTGCCAGGTTGTTAACTCTGACTTAGTTGCCCATTAGGATAAGGGCTGACAAGTTATACACAACCATGCACAGCAACAGATGACATGTCCTGGGCTATTTGTCCTTTTAGTAATGTCGTCATACATGAGGCACCTCTTTCCCCCATTTGAATAATGTCTTCATACATGAGGCACCTCTTTCCCCCATTCGAATAATGTCTTCATACATGAGGCACCTCTTTCCTGCCTCAGGGCCTGTATACTCATTGCTTCCTGGACCTGAGACTGAACCCAGCTCTTTCCTCTGTGTAATCCTTAGCTACCCATTCCCCATCATCACCCTTATCCTAAGTGATGCAATAGGTTTATCTGTCATGTTTTAGGCTGACATCTACTTCCCAGTAAGAATTTGGAGGGAGATGAGGAGAAGCTTCTCCGTTTTGTTAAACACTCTGTCTGCCAGCATCTCACACCTCGAGGCAAGCTGGTCTTTCATTCACATTTTTGGCTGACTGATCGGTCTGTCCCAGGTGTCAGAAACAGAAAACACCAACCCCTTTCCCGTGGGCCAAGCAACTAACGTCTCCTTTCAGAGATGCCCAGGGAGAACGAGAGATTCAGCCTCTCCCACACGTGAGCAAGTGGTCTGGGTCTAACGCACAGAACGCAATAAGGATGTATCAAAGGGAAGCAAAAAGGCAAATGTCCAGGAAAGACATGGAAAGAAAGCCCCACTGAGCGGTAACCCCGCTCATAGTCTACCTGGGTGGGAACTAGTCCTGGACTCGTAGGGGAGACGTAAGTTCTTGTCTTGGTTTTTTTGTTTACTGTGTTACACATTTTCAGCCCTTCTCAAAAAGAAACATAAACTCGCCAAGAAAAGCACAAGCATTCGGTTCGGTAGGACTTCTACTTGCAGTTTGTGGAATCAATGACCACAACCTAGAAGATTCCGAGTAGGCAGAAGCTGTCAGCAGGCTGGCGTCAGACTCCTCAGCATGCACATTGGATTAAACTGTCTAAGAGAAGTCATCCATTTTGAAGATGCAACCAATTATTTTCTGCCCTTAGTTACTAAGGAGTTTGTTCTCAATCACAAAAGACCTGAAAATGGCTATTACATTTCGTGGGACGCTTGGACAACACAATTATAGAACCCATGAAATCTGCAGCCATTCTTTTTGGGCCCTGGAAACCTCTGGAAACGTTCCCTCCTAAGGATCCTTCTAAGGATCACTACTCAGCAAAGAAATTTACCCCAATATTGATCTGCGAACATAAAGAATTATGTGCCAGGATAAAAGATATTTAAAAAAATCTATTAACTTAGTGACGATAAAAGCAGGGAGGAGCTGAAGTTTCAGAAAAGTGAGCCAGCAGAAGCTGCTATCCAAGCTGGAGGAGCTGAGGAAAAGCTTGATTGGTCTCCCCAGAGACACTGGCTTTCCTGGTTCTGAGCTCAGAGTCTCTTAGAATTGCCTCACGTGAGGAATTGGTCCGATACCTAGGTGATTGCCAGCCTCCTGATAGCCATGGTTTCTCTGTCGTCCTGACCCTGGTATCCTGGCCTCTCATCCTTGCCTGTGTTAGTATTTGTTGGGGAAATGAAAGTCCAGGAGACAGGGATTTGGGGTCCTCACAGCATAAACGAATACCCCAGTCCTGGAGCTCATGGAGTTCCTTAATTAAAATACCCATTAGCATAGGTCAAGGAGGATGAACCAATTACATTGTCAAACTGTTACGAAACCTAGCATTCAGGAACAACCTATGTTTTTTGTTTTTTGTTTTTTTTGTTTTTTGTTTTTTTGTTTGTTTTTTTTTTGATTTTTCGAGACAGGGTTTCTCCGTAGCTTTTGGTTCCTGTCCTGGAACTAGCTCTTGTAGACCAGGCTGGCCTCGAACTCCCAACCTATGTTTTTTTCAAGTGTCTAAGACTGAGAAAAATCAGTTACGTTCAGAGAATAGTTTCTGACACATAACATAGTTTTCAAGGAATGATTTTATGTGAATTAGTATTACACAGTTTGTATAAGTAGCAAACTTTTAACGTATGCATAATTTTATTCTGTTTTGTTTAATTCCCAACATCTCCACTCAGTTTGAGTGTGGACACTTTGCTCGGATGCTCCAAAGTTTGTGCCACCATTTGTCTCTAGAAGTCGTCTCCGGACACTTTACTAACCTCATTAACGGAAGCCGGACTGAGTGAGCGTTAGAGGAAGGTCAGTTAATGTGGTCATTGAAGGACAGCACTTTGCCTAGCGCTAGCCAAGGCATCTAAATATTATTCCTTTCCTTTCCCCTGCCACTTGAGTGAATGAACGGCTATGGATAGACAGATTGATTCGCGGGCATGCATGCGCGCATGCGCACACACATGCACAAACTCGCACGCATAAGCGCTCGCACATATTTAAACTTTGCTTTTTCGGTAGAGCGCTGTAAAGACCCGGCTCTACCTCTAAGCATTATGAATTGGTGCTTTCCTCTACCTACCAGAGTTCTTTACTTTCATCAAATTGCCAGATCGCTGGCCTTCATTAGCCTGCTGCAGCCTCTTGTTTGATTTCCGTTGCCGGCTCCCTGGCTAAGTAACGATTCTAATTTTGAAGGCTCTGGAGGTTACGGTGAAGGACTTAGTCTGGGAAGTGATACAGCCACAAGTGTTACCGTGGTGCTGACTTGCCTGCCCTGTAATTCATTCTCTATGGAAACGGGCTGGGAACGTGGAGCCCCAAGGCTCAGTCTACACTAGTTTACTTGCAATAAAGTAGCACCTGTGGTTGCCATAGAAAGATTATAAAGGAAACTTAAAATATTACGTCAACACAGCCAAAGCCTTCTAAAAGATACCAGTTTTTCCCATGCCCCGCTGCGCTCTGACCCATTAACCTGCCTCTTCTCTCATTCTTTCCATTTTCCAGAGGCTGCCTGCAGTTCTCCCTAGGGTCTGCTCCCTCCCTCTTCAAAACTGGCCACACCTCACGATTATGGGTGCCCAATGAAGTCAGAGATGTTGGATCCCCTGTGCAGGTGATTGTGAACCAACCATGGTGCTTGGGAACTGAACTCAGGTCCTTCCCAAGAACGGTGTACGCACTTAACTGCAGAGTCCTCTCTGCAGCACCATCCCCTTCTACTTCTGTGGTCCTAGTGACTATGCTAGACCCACACAAATATTTCAGGATAATCCTTCATCTCAAGGACCTTCAACCACTCACCTAGCAAAGCCTCTTTTTCCATGAAAAGTAAAATATTGGCAGTTTTTAGGGAACAGAACCCTGATGTGGGTGCTATTATTTTCCCTCCCACACTGTAGGGAGATTCTTTCCAAGAAATATCTCAAAAAGCAGGTGATGAGGTTTGGTCCCACCTTTGCTGCTTTCTCTGAAGAGTCAGGGGAGTAAGGGAGTGAGGATTAGAACACCAGTTAAAACACAAATGGCGGATGCTCAGGCCACTGAGTCCTACTCTCCCTGTATCAGCCACGAGAGTCAGTAAAGACTGGGCTGTGAAAACATTTCAGGCCCTGAGACTATGCTAAATAACAGGTTGCACTCGTGTGGTTTCTGATGTTTTGTTAAGGAGAAATTCGGGGTACTGAGGGATAAATTTCAAGCTATTTGTATCAGGAATTACTTCAGCTACAAATAAAGAGTAACCACATAACAGAGAGGCTCATGCAACAAAGACATTTAAACATTTTCCGTAGCGAGGCTCCCAGGCAGAGGGTGCTAGCACTGGGGCAGCAATTCAGGAACGGCAAGACCCCAGCTCTCTTTACCTCTCCCTGTAGCTCAGTGTCCCCTTCAGATCAGTCAAATGGATGTCATAGTTCCAAGAATTACCTTCTTGCCGAGTATCTTCCCCAAAGAAGGCCATGAAGAAGAGGGCCCTTTCTCCTCTGAGTTTTTATCACATAAGTTATTAATTTATTAGTTATTATCATTAGTTTATTAGTTAGTGGGTGGCAAGGATTGTCACTCAGGCCCTTGACCAACTGGGCTGTCTCTCCAACACTCTCCAAAATAGTGCTTATTTTAAAATATGCTAATGTGTGAACAGATAGAGTTTTTAGAAGACAAAGTTCATGTCTGAATCTGAGATGTGTGTCTTCTCAGGGAGATCAGACAACTTGTCAAGTGTCATTTCAGACCTCTACCTTACAGAGTCAGAAGATACCAAATCTGTATTGTTTGAGCAACTCAACCTGTGGCCATTTGTGGGTAACTCAATACAGCAAGCTGACTTTATTGCCTGCAAAACCGGGCACTTCTGTTTTATACAGATCTGGGTGCTGCCCCACAGAGAGAACCACCAAAAAAGTAGAAACTCAAGTAGAGGTGTCGTGGACCAGTCTAGGTGGTGGGGTGTGCTAAATTATTACTGTGTAGGTAGCTCTTTTAAAAAGTCAGTAAATTCCCATAATAATGACTTAGTCTGTACCAGACCGGAACTTAAGAGATTTCCTTCCCTTACTTATAAAATCACCCCAAGTTTATAACATTTTTTTTTATAGAAAAGAGAAAGGCAAAGGCAGTAAACCTGATAGTCCCAGTCCCATGTGGCATACTTTATCCATCCACCACAAATTATTTACAGGGGACGACCCTAGCACAGTAACTCAGCCCTAGAAACAAGACACCGCTCTTCTCCTTGGGTAAGCACAATATGGATGATTAAGACTACCTGCAGGGGAGAGCTAGGAATGACGGGATATTTCTCATGATAGGAGGGCAACTAGCTTTGCCTTGAGGTCAGGAAGGGTTTGGGGGGAAGAAGCAATTAATGAGAGAACTGAGGGGAAGATAAAAGAATGCAGATAGTTGTAGGATGGGAACTAACTGGGGACTGGGAAGAGAGAGTCAGAGTTCCAGCTTTGTAAAAATCCAGAAGAAAAGAAAACATTCAGGCAAATTGTGAAAACAAACTATTTCAGTAGAGCAGGAACAGCACATGACGGTTGCTGTGCAAAGACAGAGGTCAGATGGTGTGTCTAAGCTCTGTCCCAGGGACAATGCAGAGTGACATAGCCCATCTGATGGTGGGAATCAGGGCTAGCTTTGGATTACATCATTGGTCTCAATACTTCCTGCAGCCACACTTCTGTCATATCCCCCTCATCGGCCAACTGTGCTTCTCAACATCTTGACATTGGACCAGGCCACATTGCTGGATTGGGTCACTGGCGGGTGTGAAGGAGTGACCACGTGCCACCTGAAGCCCAGCTTAAGAGATGCCGAGTATTCCCGTTTGTTTCCTTGCATTTCTGCATTTGCCACGAGAACACCATGCCTCAGCCAACATGCTGGGCCCAGCAGGAAGACGGGAAACAAATGGAACAGAGCCACCCCAGCTGTGCAGCCTGAAGCAGAGCTGGCCCAGCTGCTCCCACAAGCCATAAGGGAGAATGAGATGCTTCCGTTTGTATGCCACTGTGATGCTGAGTTCTGCAACATGTAGCATTATTGTAGCCATAGCTAACTGAAGAGACAGCTACGCTAGAGAGAGCGAGCAGGAAATTGCTGTGGTTGACAGAGACCCAGAAGATGCTCGGAAGCAGCATGACACAGAAGCTTGCTCAGAAGTTAAGGATGTCTACGGGGGTCTCCCTTGGATACCTCCTCATTGAGATGGGGAACACAGGGAGAAGAAAATGTACTATTGTGTTGGGTCGGAGGACTTCAAGACATCCAAATAGAGATGTCCAGTAGACAAGGGCAAGGGGGAGAAGGCACAGTCTGAGTCGTGCATAGACACAGTAGACCCTGAAGCAGTAGGTTTGGATAGAGATACGCAGACAGTGTGGGGCCAGAAATATGTGAGCAGTGGCTAAGGGGCCCGCGTTCAAGAACAAAACAGCTGCTGGCAGAAGGATGGAGGCCCAGGGAGCGTCATGCCTGGGAGAAAGACTGTGCTGGAAGGTGAAGTGTGCTCAATTCTGCAGGCAGCTTGAAAGAAGGTAAAAAATTTACAGGGAACTACAAAGAATTTACAATTCAATAAAGGAAAAGAGGCAGATCCCTGCCCAAGAAGTTGCAAACAATCCCCACTGGAGACAACTCAGTAAAGCCTTAGGCACAAACTCAGACACTGATGTGTGTTGAGATGTCCAAAATTAAATAAAGGCAAAATCCAGGCCATCTTCAGACACTATCCTGCCCTGATCCCTCCAGGAAGTAGGTGTGGAATAGGCCTTTGTTTTTCGTACAGCAAATCTACACCATCCTGGTTGCTCTGCTCTGAGTCTGGCCCCCTGATGATTCCATGAGAAGCAGTATCTGTTGGGGATGTTGGGGTCTGTAGTTTTGACTCAGTTCTCATTGGTCTGAGTGCCCTGGGAGTCTCTGCTCCATCTGGCCTGGGCTCTGGCACTGGGATCCCTGTGACTCCTGTTTTCAACAGAATGATGGGTCCTTTGCCCTTCCCTGTGTTCTGGAGTCTGTATTCTGCAGATCAGTGTAGCTGACATACAAGTACCCCTTCCCAGCTGGGCAGGGGGCACATTGGAGGACAGGTAGAACACGAGCTCTTGCATGCAAAGGCTTGCTGCAGCATAAACACAGACATGTACGGCCACCACACCCAGCACAGGACTTTGCAGAACTCTCCAACAGCTGCCCCATTTGTCACCTCAGGGGCTGCTCAAGCTGAGGAATGCCAGGGACTCGAGGTTTGTTTTCCTTTTCAGTTGGAACTGACATTTCCCCCATGATTGGATTACTTTGAGATCAAGAAATTGCAGCTGAGATAGTTCATAAATTTATTTCCGTTCCTTCTTACAGCATTATGACAGAGACTGATCAGCCAAAGAGTATGGGCTTTCTGCTCTTTATTTCCTGTTTTACTGCAGTCACCTTTTCAGATGGTGGGGGGCGCAGTTGTGGTTGGTATAGTGGAACAGTTCATAGGCCATGCAGCTCGGTGGTGACAAAGGTGTCTGTGTTCTCATGGACTGTTGCTTCTACCAGTCTCCTAGGAGAGAGGTCTAGAGAAAGACAGCAAGTGTCCCAGGAGGGAAAGGCACAGAAGACAGCTATTAGAGAAACAGCAGAACCCCCAAGCCACGTCAGAGGTGAAGCCAGGGGAATGAGGCCGGAACTGCCACTCTCTGCCACTTCTGTATAGAAGGGGCCCTCGGTCAAGGGATAAGGTCATAAGTCTACCTGCTGAGAACGTGAGACAGCCACCCATAGCTGGGGCAGAAGTACATATGGGTGACAGAGAGGTGGGGGAGGGAACGGCTGAGATCTCAGATGAGGGTATGATGATCGTTCCCATTTCTGCCACAAGGGGATAAGTCAGATATTGACAGTCTCTTGGGAGTAGTCACAGCTCTTCTCATGGGCATGGTAATATCTGCTATGCTTGGAGAACATTCTTCACCAACAGTTTGTGTACGAGAGAAACTTATTTGTTGTACAGCTAGGAATAGCAGGCCTGGGAAGGATTAGGGACCCGATAACGAATTGTCTCTGTTTTCCAGAAGATTCTAGTCCTGTGGGGGGTCATTGAGGATAGAGTGAACCTGGGATTCTATGAGCACCCTGTGAGCTTCCTAAGAGGTGGAGTCTAGGCTGGCTTCTGTGGAAAGCCCATTTGGTGTAAACCAAGTGTAGCAAAGCCTCTTTTTCCATGACAAAGTGTTTGATGTAGGAACATGTCAAAGGAGTGACCTGTGGTGAACAAAGCCTTGGGGAACTATGGGAGAGGCTCCAGGAGAAAAGGCAAAGGGCCTTTTTACCTCATTTTGTTCCCTGGATTTTTCTTGGACATGATTTCTTGCCCCCAGGACAAACATTTGCATTCAATTTATAAGACATGTATATTCTTGTTGGAAGTCAGGACATAGCTGTAGAACCCAATCCAGTCAGTGAACCTTGAGTCTGGATATGGCCTCCTGGCTTGCTTTCAAGCTCTCCCAGATATAATCTATAGTTCGTGCCAGGCAATTGTGTTTCAATTGCTCTGTCCTGAGAAAGTTCTGGAAAGGCGCTGCTCTGTTGATATTTAGTATGTGCTTACTGACATTCACTTACATGTTTTTCTGATCATGGTTTTATGAACTCAAACAGCTTTTTTTTGGATCATTGTTTTCTTTGTTACGTTTATGTATAAAAGCACAGTGAAACTGAAGCAAGGCTGCCTACAGCATTGGGCTGCAGTCCGTCCCATTCTTTCAGGTCCTCAGATCCCAGGTCCAGCAGATAAGATCGGCAGAGGTCAGCTGAAAAGCCGACAGGCCTGGATTAAAAGACAGAAATGGAGGCAGAGGCTTAGGATCAGAGTGACAAGTGTACGTTGGGTATTTGAACAACGTGCTCCTTAGATGGGAGTTGCAGCAGTCGAGAGCACACACTGCTCTTTGGAGGACCCGAGTTCAGTTCCCAGCATGCACCTCAGGCAGCTGGCAACTGCATGTAAGTAGCTCCAGTTCCAGGGGATCCAAGACCTCCGGCCTCTGAAGGCCCCTGCACTGGCATACACAAACCCACACACGGACCTATTACAGAGTCACACAACTAAAAATATAAAATAAATCGTCAAAACACAACTTCCTGGATTGATATACTGGCTGTATCATTTCCTGGCTCAGCAGCCTTAACTCTTTAGATTTCTGTTTCTCCAGTCCGAAAAGAGGACACACACGGCTCACCTCCGAGCGCTGCTGAGGAACTGGCCGGGAAGGTCCAAGTGTAAATGCGTGTGGCTTTTCCAGAGAACAAGGGGTAGGGCACCCCTGGGACTTGCACCTTTGTTCTTGGGCCCTGTTTATAATCAGTCCAAGAATTAGCAGACAACTTAATTTTATGTGAAAAAAACAAAAGCAAACGTTTTTCTCCTATCATCCCCTCTGTTTAGGGAAGTAAGAGGCACTGCCCATGAGTGTTTCTTTGTGAAATGTCTCTAGTTGATGAAATGATTTGTCCCAAATCCCTTATTGAGATCACAAAGACTAGAACCTAAGCCTTGGGTCCAGGCTTCCTAACAAATTACCTAACTCACCCCTGTCATGCGGGACCCACAAGACCTGCCTCCCACCATCACTAAGCTGGGAGTATAAGACGGAATGATTTGACTGGAGCAAGCCACGCGTGGAAGCAGAAAATGTCGCTTCAGGCGTTTTCTTGGGTGTTTGATTTTAATATTAAGGCTAGTCTGAGCCATAATGGGCACATGCGAAGTGATTGATTATCTTAGGTTTCTCTGATGGCACAGCACAGAGGCCGAGGGCAGTTAGCTCTGAAGAGGCAAGAGAAGGGAAAGGGGCTCCGGGCACCCCTTTATACTGTTAATGGGGACGGGACTTTGAACTGTAAACTTCCCCGACTTATCATCCAAAGGAAGATGGAGGCTGGAATTATTAATAATGGCAAAGGAAGCTGTTAAGTACAGCAAGTAATTTGTGGTAATGCTTTATAATTGATAGTCATTTCTATTATTTAAATACTAATTAATTCATGTATTAAGCAACATATTGACTTTTCTTATGATGTTATGGCAGCCCTCCTAGCTTAAAATCGTTCCTTATTGTGTTCTCCAGCTAATTAAGACACGTGGTTTGCTTGTTCCACTTATGTCTGTTTAGAAGATGGTCTCTTCTGAGGGAACACAGCAGGCAGCGTAGACAAAAGCAGCCACATGCAAGCTCTGTCTGTGCAACCTGATTCACTTTTTTTTCTTTTTTCTTTTCTGCCTGTGGGGTGGGGTGTAGGGGGGTACACGTGTGTTTGAGGGCTCATATGTCCATGTGTACATGTGTGTAGCATGTGTGTGTGTTTATGTGTGGTATATGTGTATATGTAAGTGTGTGTGAGGAAACATATGTCTGTGTGTGCACGAGTGTATTGTATGTGTGTGGTGCATGCATGTGTATATGTGTGTGCAGGTTTGTATGAGGAGCTACATGTCCATGTGTGCATGTGTGTAGTATATGTGTGTGGTGCACATATGTGCATGCAGGTTTGTGTGCATTGTGGAGAGGCCAGAGGTTGATGTCAGGCATCCTCCTCTTTTGAACTCCACCTTACTTTTTGAGACAGGGCTTCTCACTGAACCCGCCTTGCTGATTGGTCAGGAGCCGGTGGGATCTTCTTGCATCCACTTCCCAGCACGGATTATAGGCTCGTGTCAAGCACTGCATCCTGCCTTATTTTCCTGTGAGTTCTGGCGATCTGGACTCAGGTTCTTGCCCTTGTACAGTGTACACTGCAGCCACCAAGTCATTTCCGAGCTCTAATGCTTTCCTTATTAGTAGATTTTCTGGAACACCTTTTTGTACCTTGATGAGACAATCTCTCTGCACTTGGCTTCATTTGGCTCATCTGTAAAATGAGAAGTTCATGAAACCTGTGTCCACAGTTGCTGATTTACAGCAATCACCCAGAGGATTCAACTTTTTTTGCAGAGCAGCTTGCCCAGAGGTTTTTTCATTCCTTCAGGACTGGAGCCCCTAATCTGGACATGCAGCAAGGAGATCGGAAGCGGTCAGCTTGGAGTTCTCATTGCTGCCGTTCTCGTTGCTCTAAACTGTAACACACTAGTGGGTCAGTGAATGTTTGTTTCCCAGAGCTTCGCAGGTTCTGACGACTAAAAAAGAAAGGAGCAGGTCAAGATTAATGGGCCAGCTTCTCTGGAGGATTCACGGCCAACAGGCAGGAGCTGCCTGCTTCCGTTTAGTGTCTCTACATCTTCCTGAAGGCTGAGTTTTCCTATTTGACTCTTTTTATCCCCTTTAACAACAGGCTGAGCATAAAATAAAATCTGTTGATTATCAGATGAGGCTCGCTGCTGACCTTTTCTAAGATATTCCAGGTTATTTTCCAAGTTCATTTATAAGATGGGTGTATTTCTGTCCCACTTATTGGGCATGTTAAATGGTTTTGGTTTTGTCTTGGGAGGGCTAGACAAGGTCAGGCCTGGAAGCCATTTGTAGCTAAAAAAATTTCAGGATGGAAATGTATTATGTTGTTACCAGTGTAGGACTGTGAAGTCAGCTGGCTTCAGAAACCTCGAGAGATCACGATCATGGACTTGTAATCCATGAATAGGCACCCGATTCATTCTGTCCTATAGCCTGATGCCACGGCTGCAGTGCCCAGCAATAGTGCGTAAGTACGGTAGTGGTTATAAAAAGAACTTACGTTGGTAGAAATCCCAGAGTCTGAAGGCATGGATGCAGGCAGCTCTGGCATTCAAGGGCAACAGAAGGTGCATGGTTGGATGCAAGAGGAGAAATAGCTTTGACCCTGTCCCCATAATGCCTTTGTTGAGTTTGAGTAGACCTTAACAAATTGGATGGATGACACATCCTCAAGAAAGAGTCAGTGTTGTTCACCATCCTCCATTGGGCATCCACACTAAACACCAGAGTTACATGATCATTGCCCTTCAATCCTGGGCCATATTGGGAGGATTTGGGAGGCTTCCATTGCGATAGCCTACTCATCAGAATTGCGTGTCTGATTGACTGTCCAAGCTTTTCCCTCAGGGAACTTCTGCTGTGTTTGCCTCTGTACTTCAGAACTCACCTGCCAGTAGACTCTGGAAATTCCAAGTCACCAAACTTGTCACCTGGCTGTTTAAAAGGTGCCATTTTAGCAGGATTTGGCTATTTCTGTGGAAGGCTTTGTGAGTAGTCTGACCTTACTCTTTGGCTTTGAAAAAAAATTATTACTATTTTTTTTCCCTCTGATATCTTATACATTATTAAGTGGCTTGCTTTGGCTGGATCCAGTTTTCTGCATGCATCCCGTCTTTCTCCTCTATAGAATCCTGTACACAGACAAATGGAAACTCTGTCATGCTCCGCTCACTCCCTAATATGTCAATTGTGTTTGAACAAATTGGAACTTGGAAAACCCACACTATAACAGAAAAGACTGTGGACAGATTCTTTTACTTCTAGTTCCTCGGCTGTGTCCAACAGAAAGCAGTAATGACGCTCACAGCAGAGCAACAACGAACATCGATAGCAGTAGAAAAGAGTTCCTGGAAGACAAGAGTCTAGTAAAAGGTGTGAGGGCTTTGTGGCTACGTTCGATCTGTGTAGGAGATAAGCCTGGAATATCACCTTCTTCCAGGTAATAGGAAATCTACCAAGATTTCTGCGATCTTATGACAAGGATCGCAGAGCTAACTGAAGACCCACCAGCACTAAAAGTGGGACCAACATTGCTGTGTGCCTTCATGGCTTCAGGTACTTAGCACCTGACTGGGACAATGAGGGATTGAAGGACACACCTAAAAGATGAATACACAAAACCTGGGGTCAGGCAGTCTGGGCTCTCTGCTGGAGAATCTGCGGCACCCCAGAAATTGAACAGAAATTGCATCCGGTTGGTTAAGGAGGAATGTTACTGCCTACAAGGAGGGTTTCGGGTAAGTAGCTGGATCAAGGAGACAGTTTTAGCCAATCTTGGTAGGAGCAGTCTGTTTAGAGGAACGATCTTTGAGCTGTAGATATCCCAGGAGAAAAAGGTTATCTGTGGTGGAAATCTGCACAACTGTCAACGCTCAGACTCAGTCCCCTGAGGAAAGCTTCGTCATGCTCTGAAACTCAGGTGAGGAAGGTTCTGCCATCTCCCCACTGGTGGGAGGCTCTAAGGCACCTGGCGTGGCTGTACCTATGTCCACAGCACACACTTAGGACTTCACACACTCAAGGCTTCCTCGACTCCCAACACATTATATATCTCCATTTAAGTATTTTAAATCCACCCAAGCTGGGCTTGGAAGTACGTGCCTGCAGTCCCAGGCAGCTGAAGCAGGAGAATTGAAAGTTTAAGTCCTATCTGGATCACAGAGTGAATTGAAGTCCAGCTGAAGTGATTTATTGAGAACTTATCCACTTTTGGAGGATGGATGGCACATGGTCATTATTTTGAAAATTGATAAAACTTTGTACCGCCTTCCTGTTGTGGGCTGCAGTAACCGATCACAAAATCCTAGGCTGAGTGAGAACGGGCCCTTTATGGAAGGGTTCCCACCAATAAAGAAAAATGACTGAGACAGAATGTCTCCATTTTGCAACGCCCTCAGTGAATTAATGGATCTGGTATTGAATGTTAACAGCCGCTAACATCACCAAAGGGGAGACATGCTGGCAAGATTCTCTTCCTAAGAAAAAACACCACATCGCCTACAATCTTGCCAGAGGGATCAGAGTTAAGCCTAATAAAGCCTGTGGACTGAGCTACCAATCTGCAGGAAATACAGAGCTCCAAGGAACATATCAAACTGTTCTTTTCTCTTATTTGTTTACTTGTTTGTTTGTTTTTGAGACAGGGTTTCACTGTGTAGTCTTGGCTGTCCTGGGACTCACTATGTAAACAAGGCTGGCCTTGAACTCATAGAAATCTGCCTGCTTCTGCCTCAGGAGTGTTAGGATTATAGATGTATTCCATTATTCCCTGGCTTCGAACTGTTCTTTAAATATGCAATTCAGACTGTAGTAAATTTCACAAATAAAAATCCTTAGTTCTTCAAACAGAAAACTGGCAAGAGGAAATCTAGGTGGAAATTATTGATTTCAAAAAAATAAAGATATACTAATTTTTTAAAGGTCAAGGCTAGAACTGGCTTAAAAATTACACTCTTAAGAAATATACTCAAGAAATACATTCAGCTAGTAAGAGTGCCAAAACTTCCTGCTTAGTTATGCGTGTGGTTGAGAGGCAAGTCCACCATGTGAGTTTACAGTGCTTTTTCTTTATTTTAGCTTTGTGTGTACTGTGTGTGTGCTATGCATGCATGACTGTGTGCCTCTGTATCTACGTGTGTGTGTGTGTGTATGTGTGTGTGTGTGTGTGTGTGTGTGTGTGTGTATGTGTGTGTGTGTAGAGGCCAAAGGTAACCTCAGAGTTATTTCTCAGGAGCTGTCCACCTTGTTTTTAGAGAACCTTGGGCTTATTGATTAGCTAGGCTGAGTGGTCAGTGAGATGCAGGGTTCCTCCTGCCTCTGCCTCCTCTCCTGTGGTTCTAAGTGCCTGCTACTGAGGCCCGATTTTCCTGTGGTTGCTGGGGATTGAACTCACATCCTTGTGCTTGTGTAGAGAGCACTTTACTGCCTAAGTCCCCTTTTTCTAATCTGCTTTATTTAGGGTTATACATAGTTTTGCCTCCTAGCCGGTTTCCATCACCCAGAACTTCACTTGAACTGAATGGTTTGTTTTGGACTAACCTTCTGTGCCAACTTCTGTGGACAGAGCCTATCACTGGGGTGAACCAAGCAGCCTCCGACTCTCACACATCCTCCCCAAAGTCACAGGCACATTCAGTGCTTGGTTTCCACTCTACCCATAAAAGCAAAAAGCACAAAAACAAAGGCTAGGCCTCCTGAAGCTGTTTCCTCACCATCCCAGCAAGAGCCCAGGAGTCCTATCTGGCTGTTTCACGACAAGCCAATTAGATAAAGATTGTTAATCAGAGTAATGAAGGGACCAGAGGAAAGGGAAGGAGGGCAGGAATGTAGCAGGAGCAGTGATGGAAGACAGCGAGGGCCCCTCCCACTCCGCGCTGATGTTTTATTCAGGCTATTTGCAAATGAGCCAGCAGAAACAGCATTAACAATAAATGAGGTGCATTGGACTGAGGAACGGGTTGGGAGGGAGACTCGAGTCTTGTTCTTTTCCAGCCGAGCTCACAGGCCCCCTGTCCGGCCAGCCAACACGAGTCCTTCTCAGCTGGCCTTCCCTGGGCTCCACCTGTATCAGCTTTTTGATGCGGGCCATATCTCCTTTGTCAAATCATAGTTAAAATCCTAGAGACTTTCGACCAGACAAGATAAATGCAGCATATATCCTAGGGGCTCGACATCTTCGCTCTCAGGCACACCGCTGAAGTTGACACCGTCCAACAAACAAGAGACAACCTTTCTACTTTGTAGAGATGAATAACACTGATTTATGTACCACAGTTGACCATGAAGGCTGGCAGACATTTTCCACCGAGATCCCTAAGCAGCAGTAATTGCCAATTTAATAAGAGAAGGAAGCGGAGTTACACAGGCTCGGGAAGCCTCACGTTTAAGGATTCAGCTGCTCCACAGTTCTTTTCCCCTGGAAATTTTCCGTATAAACTCTCACGTCTCTCACTTGCCAACCTTCCCAATCTTCCATAGTTCCCCACACCCGACCTGCAGGTCCCTTTCCTCTGAGAGTTCAGAACCAAGCCAAGTGGGATACAAGAAAGCCCAGTGGTCATTTTAGCCTGTCGCAATGCAGCTGCGGCAGGCAAACCATGCACACACTTCCACCTGAGGCTTAGGCTTATCAGACATACTTATTCTCTGACACCATATGCTACAGCCCAGTAGCTCTTGGATAGCAGGGAGCATAGAGTCCACCTTTCCGCAGCCTCCATCAAGCTGGACAGCCAGTAGAGACACTTTGCATCCACGATCGGCTAAATTATCTGAGCTTTCTGCTTCATGGTAGTCAGCGTCCTGGGCCAGGGACTCCCCAGCAGAGAGGAATAAAGGAAAGCCTACTTTCCTGCTGCAGCTCAGACAAAGGCCTCCACTGGGAGCTAGGGATGCAGTTTAATTTAAATGCTAAGGTTCCTGCTTCGTATACATGAAACCCTAGGTTTGATGCCCAGTAGGACATGCCTATAATCTCAACATTTGGGGGGCGGAGGCAGGAGAATCAGAAGTTCAAGGTTATTCTCTACATAGCAAGTTTGGGGCTAGCCTGGGCTATATGAGTCCCTAGCAGAGAAAAATGTAGAGCTCAATAAAAATCAATTTAAAAAAAAGAAAAATAAGACAAAACAGAAGAAAAGAACCTCAGCTAGTTTGTGTCTCCAGCTCTCCTCCAATGTACTGCGTCAGACCCCATGTGTCTCTAGCTCTCCTCCAGTGCACTGTGTCAGAACTCATATTAATAAGATCTAACAAGATCTCCTGGGGAGACAAGATGCTTTGAAGGTTGAAGGGTTCTAAGCTAAAGGGAGCACAGGGTAGCTCTGAGGGTCTCCAAGATGTCTCCCAGAGACTGATAGCATCTGGGAACTTGCTAGGAATAAGAACTCTGGGGGTAAGGTCAGATACCCATGCCGAAGAATCCCTGTAGGTGATCTATGTTCAGGGAAGGTTGGGAAAGCCCCGTGTAGACCATTAACCTCCCTAGACCCTGGCTCCCCTGCCTTAGACACAGCACCTAAGCTGCAATCTTGGCCACCATTTGGAGGAATGGAAGGATAACCTACGTACTTGGATTTCTCTTTTCCATTTGATTTCCTATAGAATGGTTCTTAAAACTCAAGCTTCTGAACAAAATCTCTTCCTCCCTGTAATTTAATGCTTCATTTGCATTGCCAATAATTAACAGAGAGAAAGAAGTCCCAGGAGACTGCTAGCATTCAAACTCTGCATCCAGCTGGAGGTACGGCTGGGAACAGAGGCCAGTCTTCCCAGCCTGTTGTCCCAAGAGACAGCAGGGCAGAAAGCCTGGAGGAAGAGGTTCTTCCAGACCAGAGGTCGAGTTGGGAGTAAAGGCATACACTTCACCGGCATGAGATCGAACAAATTAGGGAGAGGTATACCCAGAAGGAGTAGAATATCCCATATCACAGCATCCCTGCCTGTCACTGCCTGCTCTCATCAGCACTGAGCCTTCTCTCCAGACTAAGAGCATTGTTGTCTTAACTCTGTGGCGCCACCATCAGTACCCACACATCTGAATGGAACGAGTAGAGTGAAGCCATTATGGTGGCTCAGGGGACTCTCAGCAAATTCTGGGCAGAGGCAGGGAGCAGAACGCAGACCCAGAGATTTGAACAGTCCTAGACTGTAGATGATAAGGGGACAAGTAGGTGTCAGAACACCTCTGGGGCAGTACACAAGGGCTGAGAACAAGGCGGGAAGGGGCCCTGGCAAGAGGTGCAGGCCCCTGGAATAAGAAAAGCACCCAAGAAGGCAGGTGACAGAATCTAGGACTATCTGTGGGACCAAGATTCAGTAGTTGGGCACAGTGGCGCAGGGTTGTAATCTCAGCTAGCAGAGAAACAGAGGCAGGAAGCCTTCAAGCTCGAGGCCAGCTTGGGTTATACAGTCAGACCCTGTCTCAAACAAAAATTTAAAAGGGGCCTTGGATATAGAGTAGTGGTAGCATGGCCTGGTCCTGAGTTCAAGCTTCAGTACCACAAAAACAAACAAACAAACAAAACAACCTCAGGGTTTAATTAAAGCAAGCATCTAGCAGCTCTCAGTTATTGGGGTCACCCAATGCATCGATTGGGGCTTTCTCCTTCTGCCACTGTTTCTGGGGTTTATTGCTTCGTTTTAGCCTTTGCAGCTACAGGTGGAAGGTGAGAAGGGGTCGGGGAGACCAACTCACTTAGCCATGTTTGTCTGCTGGAGAGATGAAGACTAAACGTCTTTACCTACTTAGAGTGGCAGTTTATTGCCTGTTTAGCTTACAAGACAGCAGCCCCCTCCCTGAAGGGGAGGGCAGCATATAAATGCGATTTACGTCTCTGGCAACTATCTCCAACCATCCCTTAATGAATCAGTCAAAGTATCATGGGTCTCCAAATTGGGTCCTGTGATCCTTTCGTCTTTCAGGTCCTTGCTTTCAAAGTTTATGACTGAATTGGGGAATATTTACAGCAAACGAGACATTTCTTTGAGCCTGGGGGAAAGGGACTCTGAGAAACTAACACCAAAGCACCAAAGAATTGCAGAAAATGTGTTTAGATAGGATTTTTTTTTTTTTTTTTTTGAGGGCATGGGGTGGAGAGCAGTACCAAGGATCAAACATCTGATCACACAAGCTCTACCAACCCAGGCAGACCCTGTCTCTCCAGCAGGGCTTTTGAAAGCAGATTTACAATGTCTTGATCTGTAGCCTGGGAAGTCATGAAGACAGCAGCCACTACCGGACTTGCAAATTATTTGTGTCGAAGAGGGAGTCCAAAACCACAGTAAACATTGACTGGACACTTGACCCGTTTTAAGCATGAGGAATTAAGATGGATCTCGGCTTCTGTATCAGTCAAGGTTTGGGCAGAGAGATCAAAGAGTGTTCTCCGAAGAAAGGGGTGAAGATAAATTAAAGAAGGGGCTGATTCTAAGCAGTGTTAATGGAAGCCCAAAGGGGTTATGGCTACTGCCTATCTGAAAACCTTTAACAGCCCTGCCAGGCCCAAATGGGGGAAAGGACTGTGCACCTAGTTATTCCTATTACTGATTGCCTCCCGGAGGTTTTTATGGAAACCACACTCTCACACCACGTCTCCCTGTCAGCCCAAGAAGAGCCAGAACTAGAGCCAGCAAGCCAGAAGCCGGGTGAGTCCTCGGGCCCGCTGCCTGGATCCACACAGATAGCCAGGCACAGGGGAACGTCCGCAGTTTCAGAGTGGCAAGCTGGGAAAATTCCACCCGTGACCACAAAGGCTTGTTCAGATTCGCTCATTGTGTTTATGCAGGTCTAGGGGTTTCATTGCTAGTGCACCCTCTGGTTTCATGATCTAGTTGAGCTCACAGCAACAATGCTAAACAAATCAACAGAAGCCAGAGCTGTTAGCTCAGTTTGTGCGCTGGGGAGGCTAGCAAGGAACTTGGGCTGAACAGTACTGTTTGGAAATTCCTGGGCTTCCCCCTATGAAGTCAGCAGTGCCTCTGGCCCCTGGTCTCTTTTCACACCACCCCTCAAACAAAAGGAGGCAGGATTCTGAATTATCGATGAAATCAGACTAAGTTTGGGGTCATATGTCTCCATCCCGCCTGTTGTTTGTCCAGTAAATAGCGTTTCCTCCGGAGCTTTCATCTCAGGAGTGTGGACCAGACTTAAGCAGCGGTGGAAGCTTCCCTTGGAGAAAACCCTCTGTGATGCTGGCGTGCTTTGATCTGCTCCCTCTCAGAAGCCTTAAAACACGGAGGCTGCCAGGACACTTTCCCCTTGGCCTCATTCACTTCCCGCTGTGGTGGACACAGAGAAACAGAATTTGCTCCTGGTCTTTTTCTTGGCTCAGTTACAGTCTCTCTCGCTGGAATTGACTAATTTCTGAACAGTTAAAAATGCTCCCTTTGGTGAGGCACGGAACCCTCCCTGGCCCTAATGGAGACAAGCAGACCTGCTCAGACACTACCCTCTGCTGGACAGTCCTGGGATCGCGCATGCTCCTGGAGGTCTGGGCCAGCTGAATGGGTGGTAGTTCCAGATGAGTTGAGATACTGCTGAAGTGAGTGCGACCTTTGAACCTAGAGCCCCTATTGTAAACAATCTAGATGCAAAAAGAAACGACAGGGTTTAGGAAGACCCCCAACACACACGATTTGGCATAATAGAGGTTTCTAAACAATGTGCTAAAATCCCAAGCGCATATAAGACTAATAACTTGGAACATGTCAACACCACGGCATCTGCACGGCTGAAAACATCATAGATAACGTTAGAAGGCAAAAGGGTAAAATGCTTTCTATAAAGGATCAGTATCTAGAATATATAAAGAACCTCCAGTGATCAAAAAAGGGTCCAATAGGGAAATATTGTAACGATATAAAATGTCAGTTCACAGACAAGAAAGTACAAATGGCCCATAAATACACAGCAAAAGCATTCGGTTTGAATATTAAGCAGGAAAATGAACGTCCAAACCCAAGAAAACATCTACAAAATTCAAACCAACTTATTTCCTTATTCTGGTGGCAGGATTATAAGCTTTTCAGAGTAATTTGACAGTACCTACTAAAATGGGAAATGACTTAAATGAGCACCCAAATGGAGTTGGCTGAATACATTGGTTCATAGAAAAAAATTAATTGGCTTGCTTATTGCAGTGCTCAGTGTTAAGCCAGGGACCCTGCGCCTGCCACGGTACCACTGGACCACTGAGCTGTGTTCCCAGCCCCTTTTATGGCAGGATTTCTGTTTGTTTGTTTAATGCATTATGTGTACTGACAAGGAAAGATCTTCAGAACCTACAACTGAGTAAGCAATGAAGATCAAGGTCTGAAATGACACATACCATGATAACAATATTAAAGACCCAACCATATAACACAGGCATAGCAATATCCATGTTTAATGCAGTGTAAGGTGCGCAGGCCCCATCCAGCTGATAGTGAGAGTTACCTCTGGAATAGAAATGAGAACAGAGATGAGGAGATGTCCATCTTATCTATAGTTTGTTTTGTTTTTTTTTTTTTTAAAAAGAGGTTCGTGGTTTGGGTGGTGATGTCACATGCCTTTAATCCCAGCACATGGGAGGCAGAGGCAGGAGGATTTTTGTGAGTATGTGTGTGAGTGTGAGGGTAGCTTGGTCTACAGAGCGAGTTTCAGGACAGCCAGAAAAACGTGGTCTTGAAAACAAAACAAAACAAAAAAAAGATGTTCATGGATTCATTGAAATTACAAAAAGTTACTTTTAGATTTAAAAAAAAGAAACTCTTTGCTTTTCCTATTGATGCATTCCTACGGATGCCTTAGGGGATTTGTCAGGGGTGCCAGCTCAGTAGATGACAGTGTGGTTGTCACGGAGATGGCTCCGTTCAATACCAAGCACCCTGCACATCTAGATACACGTCATCTCAGCTTACTAATCATTTCCCACTTGATGCCTTGCTCATAAGGCTTGGTTCGCAAACCCTTATTTAAGGTGGCTGCTGTTAAATGTAATATCTTATTTTAAAGTCCCCCATGTCTCTCTCTTTCCCCATTGCCTGTCTATACAGGGTCATTTGGAGATATTAGATACTTGCCCAAAGACAGATGAGTTTTCCCTTTAAGCTACTTAAACTATATTACACAGTCGTGAACATTTTGTAGCCCCGTTAACTTCAAAATGTTCACTCCCTATCAGGAACTTTTCTGCTTTCTCTGCCATCCACACCACCTCACTCTTAATCAAAATCGCAGCTGATCCATCTGAAGGAGAAACTGACCACAAGGCCAGGTACTATTCCAGCTCCAAGACAACCACGAAGCTGAGAGACAAATCGGTGCCACAAGCAAACTTCAAATGCCGAGAAAACAAATTTTGGGATTCAAAGCAATTGATAATAGCAAAGACTAAAATCCAATACGGAGGCATGTCTCTAAGATTCTCTCATCAGATTCAAGCTGGTTCAGGTTTCACATCTGCAACTCTCCCCTCGCAGCATAAAATACCTCACGCCCATGCAGCCTGATCTCACTGCCGACCCATTCCTGTCCGGCAGAGAAAATATGACTAACCTCAGAGATTACAAGATGTGCTCCCAGTGGAACTTGGAGTTCCCTTTGGTGAAGAAGTGGGTCCTTTTGCTGTAGGAAGGTTTTCCAATCACGTTTCTGGAATAGCCTGTGAGTAGAGAGGGCACTGGGCTTACAAATCAGAGCTATGATTGCCTGCCCATCTTTCAGCCCCACCCCCATTAAAAATGAATTCACTTTTTTTTTCTGATTCAAAGATACGAGCATCTATGAATAATTCATAGCCCGGGAGGTGACACATGGGTCTGAAGGCCCAGAAGCCTGAAAGCAAATGGTACCTAAACTATGAAGATCACACAGTGGATTTTAAGCAGTGTCATGTAGCAAGCCCGAGAGAGCACACACAAAAAAAGTTCTGCAAATCAGAGCATCCAAGCTGCTGGCTGTGCACACAAGCACAGCACCTCTCAGAGAGCAGTAATGGAAAGTCACTAGCTCCCGGAACAGGAGGGAGAGGAAATCAGGAAGAACCATCTGCAAAAGACGTTAGGGCTTTAACAAACAATGTGTCGGGGCAGTGAAGGACATTTATGTCCCCTCTCCTGGGTTGTGCATCCTCATTCTTATTCTCAGAGGACAGTGACACCAGCACAGAGCAGCCGACACAGGGCATGGAGGACAGCAGCTGCAGAAGGCCTAGATCCATTCAGGGATTTTTATCCCTTGGCCAACAGTTTAACTCTGACCGAGTCTACCCACTGAGGCCACGAAGACAAACTGTCTCCATTTGTCAAACATGAGATAATACCATAGCACCGTCTGGATGTAGGGGACAGAATGCCAGCCGAAGCCTTGTGGTGTATGGTGGCCAACTGGCAGGAGCTCAACCTAGCGCTCTTTGAGGGAAATGGGGAAAAGACTTTGAAAAATGTGTCCCTGTGCAGCCTTAAGAGCTCACAAAGGACGTGGTATCTGAGCTGGGTTCTTCTTAGACCTGTGCTGTTCCAGAGAGAAAGGAAACACAACTGCACAACTGTTGTGTGTATACAATAAATACACACTGAGAGAGAGAGAGAGAGAGAGAGAGAGAGAGAGAGAGAGAGAGAGAGAAAACATTCCTATCAACTCTCCTGAGCAGAAAGTGTTTTTGAGAAAGGACTTAGATTTTTATCTTGTCTAGCTTCCTTCAGGTATTGTCTGGAGAGTGGAAGGACGAGAGTGAGCCTTTTTACCCTCGTCTCATTTGGAAGGATGCACAAGCGAAATATTACTCCATTTCCCCCCAGCCTGAGCAGAATGGCTCATGCTTAGGAGCAGAAGCTATTTGGAGCTGTGGCAGGAAGGAAATTAATACGCGAATGGAAACAGAGCCTTTAAAAGTCTGCCCACACTGCAGAACTGGAAATGGATGAACTTCTTTCCCATTACAACGACGATACCACTAGACACGATTGGTTTGCACGATAACAAATTGGCAGGCTTGCTGGGACTGGAAGATGCCTGGCTCTGCCTGCTGCTGCACCTGGGCAAAGCCAGGGGGAAGAGAAAGCCAAGGCTCATGGAAGCCATACATGGGGCTGCACAGAAGCCCCCGTCCTTACCCAACAGCTTTCTCCTCATGATTTGCCTTGCAGATGGAACCCTCTCTCCAGGTGTTTGTGTCTGGAGCTATGTAGGCTAGGGATGGGTCAGCAGGCTGGGGGTGAAGGTGGGGCTTGCTCTTTATTGACCCTTCTAGGACATTTCTCCCAAGAGAGCGAGCACAGAGTGGGATAAAGGGCACAGGCTGGCATTCACAAACCAACTTTGAAGTTAGACTTTATAGCACACCAACTGCATAGCCTCTGACTAATTGATAATCCGCTGTAGGCCTCCGTAAGATGGGTATAACAACCCTCTCACCTCATAGAGCAATCCTAAGAATTCAATGAGAAAATATACAAGGATGGCTTAGCATAGTCTAGCAAATGGGTTAATTGCTCAATGAATATTAACTAGAATTAGTACAATTGAGACCTCCAAACAAAAGCCTCCAAGAGCAAGTGCAAACATCTTCCTTAAATTGTGAACTGACACGAACAGCCCCAAATGTTGCATCTTGAGATCGTGCCTTCTGTCTTTAGGCCAAAGGATGCGTGGCACTACTTTCTTCCTCAGAGACTTGAGCCATGCCAACTTCATTCTCGGAGTAGGAATCTGTGAGTTAATGAACTTTCCGCAGAAAGTTACAAACATGGCCACAGCTCAGTTTATATAATCTTTTCCAAGTTCATCCCATCTCTCCGTATGACTTATGGACACAGCAGCATAGCAAAATACTGTGGGCTGAACTGCACACCCTCCCCCTGCCTGACCAAATTCATATAAGAAGCCCTAATCTCCAAAGGGATTACATTTAGAGACAGTGGCTATAAGGAGTAAGATGAGGGTGGAGCCCTGATCTCTTAAGACTGTAGGGTGGCTATCTTTATAAAAAGGTGAGGCAATGCCACTCCTCACAGTGGAGAGGCCATGTGAGGAAACCGGAAGTGGCCATCTATGAGTCAAGAAAATAGGGCTTTCATCTCAGACTTCCAGCCCAGAGAATTGTGAGAAAATGAAAGTATGCTATGAAAGACACCAGTCTGTGGGACTTTGTCATGGCACTCAAAGCTTACAGTATATTAAATAATACATAATTAATAACATATTAAGTGCTAATATGAAAGTTTTAACCTAGTCAAGGCTTTGACTACATCCTTTATATTAAGGAATGATCCAACATGGGTCACAAGGACAAATAATTTCACTTAGGAAACGTCACTTCAAAGAGACTTGCTGTACATCATGGAGCCTGAGAACAATATCGTGTATCCCTAATATTAGTTGAGAGTATTGAGCAACATTATCACACCCAGGGATAAGTATGCAGACAAATGCAGACACAAACGATCTAATCTACATTTCAATGTGGCCAGCATGGTAAATGTGGTGGTTTGGAAGAAAATGGCCCCCAAAGGGAGTGGCACTGTTAGGAGGTGTGGCTTGGTTGGAGGAAGTCACTGTGGGCGTGGGTTTTGAGGTCTCATATATACTCAAGACACACCTAGTGTCTCAGTTCACTTCCTGCTGCCTGTGTAAGATGTACATCTCCCAACTACCTCTCCAGTACCATGTCTGCCTGCATGCTGCCACGTCCCACCATGGTGATAATGGACTAAACCTCTGAACTGTAAGTCAACTCCAATTAAATATTTTTCTTTATGAGTTGCTATGATCATGGTGTCTCTTCACAGCAAAAGGACCCCTAACTAAGACAGTAAGCTGACTTCAGGAGTAGTTAATTTCATCTGAAAGAAAATACTTCCTAGATTTTACCTACTGGCTATATAGCAAAAGACTTAGTAGCTATTATGAACACTGCCCCCTCAAAGAGTTGAAGGTAGTTATAACCGTCCATGTGTCCTACTCTATCTCTGACTCTTCCAACTTGAACATCCCAATTCAAGCATACCCTGCAGAGTTTCCCTTGGGTCTAACGCAGCACTATGCAAAGACTTCCAGGAACGGTGTAACATTAATATGAATGCTCAGCCTTAGCTTATGCTTGTTGTGTTAGTTCTTATAAATTAACTTTTTTCTCTTCTTCTACATTTTGTCTTGGGGCTTTTTACCTTTCTTTCAGTCTGGATGTTCTACTCATGTCTCTGTCTGACAGCTGCCTGGCTGGCTGGCCCTGGGTATCTCCTTCTCTTTCTCATTTTCCTTCTCTCCTTTCTTTCCTCCTTTTCTATTCTCTCTGCATGCTTGCCCTGGCTATCCCTTTTCTGCCTAGCTATTGGTCATTCAGCTTTTTATTAGACCAATCAGGTGCCTTAGGCAGGCAAGATAAAACAAATGTAGCACATCTTTACATAGTTAAACAAATGTAGCATCAACAAATGTAACCGAGCTTTACAGAGTTAGTAACAGTGCACAGCATCTACATTGTCCAGATGGTAATGGCCTATCACACAAAGCTCTGAGTGATTGAAATGCAGTTAAAGTGGGCAACAGAACACTTAATAGCACATCAGTTTCCATTTATTTAAATCTAAGTGTACATAGTTACACATGCCTAGTGGTTCCTTTATTGGCCACTACAGTTCTGATCGCTTCACATTCTACCATAGCATTTATTAATTACATGGGTGTTTTGCCATATTCAAAAATTACATTTTAGAAAAATTGTTCCTTGAGTATTTTGGATAGGCATACAATTATTATTAGTGTTTTTTTTTCCCATCAGCTCAGTACTTCTGGGTTTCTGGTATGGAGTGAAGGTGACAGGTAACTGACTAGTCCTCACATTTACACAATACTTTATCCTCTGAGTTAGGTGGGCCTGCGGGGGCAGGCGGATGTGCAGAACTTTGGCCCAGCCTTTAATAGAACCTGGAACAAAATGTAGCCGTCAGCTTCCTATCAATGGCACAAAATGCTGGAGACAAAGCTGTAGGACATGGAGGAGGAGACTTACTATGGCTCTTGGTTCCAGGGACCCAATACATGGTCTCTTAGTTCTGTCACTTTTGGTCCATGGTTGTACATTACAGCGAGAGAGCCTAGTAGAGGTCTTTTTGCCTCAGGGGCTACAGTCTCACTGTCTCTCTGAAAAGGCATACCTACAATGACCTAGCTTCCCTTCACTAAGTCTACTTCAGTATGGTTTCTCCATCTCCCAGTAGCACCAGAGGCTGGTGACCAAGCCTTGAATATATGGGCTTTTGGAGAACAGTAAAGACCCAAATCACAATAAACCAAGGTAGAGACCTGGGAGAGTATAGGTGCCACACTGTGTTTTAGGCAAAGCAATTGCCATGAGTCTGGCAATTGCAGATTCTAGAAGAAGAGTCCTGGAAGAAGATATGCCTAAGCTATGCCTTGAAAGGTAGCATGGTAGACAGAATGAGGAGAATAAAGTCCCCCCAAAAGGCACACATATTACAGTTCCCAGACCCTGCAACCAAACTAAAACAACCTAACTAGACCAACCAAACTAAAACAGATAAATAGCCAATCTTAAACTAGAGAAACAAGCCACGTGTCTCAAATCAGCCCAATATGATCACATCATGTGGTGGTTTCAATGCGCTCCGTCCCCCACTCTCGTGATGAGCCTTAGCCCTGTCCCACGCAGCCATATTGAGAAGTGAGATCTGTAAATGGAGACTACTGTTTCATTTCCCAGCCACCCAGACCCAAATAATCGCACAGAAGTTAGTTATATTAATTACAACACTGTTTGGCCAATGACTTAGGGATATTCCTAGCTAGCTCTTTCATCTTAAAATAACCCATTTCTACTAATCTGTGCATTAGCATGAGGCTGTGGCCTACCAGTAAAGTTTCGGTGTCCTTCTCCTTCAGCAGCTACCTGGTGTCTCTCTGACTCTGCCTACTCTCTCTCTATGTCTCTGTTTGGATTTCCCACCTGGCTTTACTCTGCTAAGTCATTGGCCGAAACAGCTTTATTCATCAACCAATAAAAGCAACACATATACAGAAGGGCATCCCACATCAGGGATCTATACAGTAGAGTAGGTCCTGAGGGCTCTGTCCTCATGAATGGATTAATGTTGATATCCAGGGACTGGGTTTATTATGACTGTGGGTTTGTTTCAAAAGTGAGTTTGGCTTCCTCATAGGGTTACCACACTTGTATAGCTTCTTGTCATGTGATACCTTCAGCCGGGCTGTGTGTGATACAGCCAGAAAGCCTTCATGGGAGTGGCTTCCTGACCTTGCACCTCCCAGCCTCCAAAGACACGCATCAAATAATGCATGACCACTATAAATAACCCAGCCACAATGTTCACTGTTACTGTAACACCAAACAGAGTGAAGAAATGCAGGCCCTTCAAAATATATGATGAGGGTAGCAGAGGAGGCCAGGGCAATGCCATGTAAGAAAGCCTTGACCTGACGGTGCTGGCTGGTGATGAAAAGGGGCCCAGAGACAAGGGACGACGGCAGCTTCTGTCTTTGAAAAGGCAAAGAAAACAGATATTCTTCACCCAGAGCTTCCGAGAGGGACACATCCTCCCAGCACCTGGATCTTAGCATTGCGAAACCTGTGTCACATTTCTCTGACCTGAAAACTGTGTTGTTGCTAGTCTGCACGTGCGGCAATTTGCTACAGCAATAGAGGACACTGGTGGGGTGTTTTTAAGCAGGCAAGAGGAGGGCAGTATCCCCTAGGGAGGGACCCGGCCAAGCCTGGGGAAAGGAGTCAGTGAGCAGGCTTGGGAGGAGGGTGACTGTCAGAGCCACGGAGCCTGTGGCAGAGGTGGTGCTGCATAGGCACCGGAGCACAGGCGACAGGCTTCCTTCCACTTGCTCCCCGCTGGTGGGTGTTACTTCCACACACCTGTCTCCCGACGCTTCTCCAGCCCCGCCACCCCCATACCCATTTAGCACTGCCAGAGGCGCACCACCCGGTCACACAGACCTTTAATAGCTAATGAAACAGTAGCAGGTGTCAGAGCTGAGAGAGGGGAAATTCTCAATCCCCACTGGAGGACGAAGATCATTTTATTCATTTCCATTTAAAGGGAGAATTGAAAAGCATGAAATCGCATGCCAGCCGGGAGAGCGAGCTTAAACTAGGGTAACCTTGACAGGGGCAGGCACCAGCAGGTTCCAGGGCACAGCGCTGCAAGCTGGTGTCCTGGGGAGAGATGGGATATGCCCGCCTGTGTAGACGTCTAGTCTACTTGTGGCTCAGCTCCAGGTCCTGGTGGTATGCTTTCTCTTTCCCCTTGGACTTGACTCTGGCTTATTGTACCTCACCCTGCCCCAAAGTCAGCTTATCTTATTCCAACCCGACCTGTTCTTCTTCTCACAGAATGAACCACACCCACGCAAGAAGGCAGGGCAGCTTTCTCCTCCTCGCCTGTTCTCCATTCCACTCTGCCACGCCCAGCCACTTTGCGTCCTCTGTCCGTTGGTTCTGACTCCATGACCTCCGTTCAGACCACCTAGGACCCTCACCCGGTCCTCTGTCCCTTAATGAACTGTCATAGCATGCCCTGGCCCTCTCCGCCTCTCACCCAGACTCCACTTTCCTCATCTATTTCTCAAACCTAGAATACAAGCCTGGTGATGGATGGCACCCCCTGCCCTTGCTTACAAGCTTTATCTGTTTTCTCTCCACTCTCAAGAGAGTTTCCGAACTCAGGCTTGCGGATAAGGCAATCCACATTTTGTCCCTGCTTAGTTATCCATGGTGTCTGGCTATCTACGAACCATTCTTACTCTGACCCATTCTCAAAGCCCAATCTGAGGTTCCAGGCCATTTCCCATACCCTTGGCTTTCAAAGACCTCTTTGCTTTGTCTTCTGATGAGGTCTAGTATCTTCAGACGCAGCTCCCGGGTCTCCCCTTGACCCTTCTGCCAACTGCCTCTCATCACACTAATGTTGCTTTGTGCACTCTTTCCTGTCTTCAACACTAGCTTCTGGAGACCACAGACTGGTCCCTGTTTGACCTTTCATCCTTAGAGCCTAGGACAGTGCCTGGCATAAAAATGTTAAGCAATGCCCTTGGAATGTGTGTGCCTCTGAGCCCCCATGTCAGGCTGTAAAAGGGAGCCGCAAACAGCTAGGGAGTAGGGGACTTGGTGACACGAAGGAGGAGTGATTTCTCCTCAGGGCCCTGCAGCATCTGCCCAGAGAAGTCCCAGGCCTCCAAATCAAGGGGACAAACTGAAGGCCAACTCTGAAATCCATCAGAATAACAAATGGACTATAAAAATGTTCCTGTCCATCTCTGTGGTGTCACGGGACAGGAGTTATGGCTTGCTCCAGGACTGGAGAGCAGCCAGCACTGCATTTTGCCCTCCTCTAGAGAGAGGTCCTTGCTGGACTCAGGCCACCAGGCTCGAGGAGCTGTGAGAGCCAGGGAATGAGGACATCGGAAGCATCTCTGCTAGCCCAGGCCCTAATGCAGAGAAAACTGAAAGCTGATCTCACTTTCATCTCCCGAAATTTATTATTATTGAAGTAATAATCACCATAAAATGAAATTTGCAGGTTCGGAAGTGTTGAGTGTGTCTCAATGCATTCGCGATATTGTGTGATTATCACTACTTACTGTACCAAAGGGAATCTTGTGCCATTAGGTAGACAGTCCCCACTTCCCTCTTCTTCCAGCCATAGACCTACTTCCTGTTTCTACCTATTTTCCTAATCTGGCTATTTCTTCATATAGGTGGATTCATATAATACATGACCTTCTGTGCCCAGCTTCCTTCGCTTCATATTTTTGAGGCTCGTCTGGGTTATAGCAGGTAGCAGTTAGCTCTTATTTTTCCAGGTTGATTAGCACCCTGGGTGAGGACATAGTGCATTTGTTTATTGATCATTAGCTAATGGACATGTTCATGGGTTTCTCTTCACAGTTCTGAACATTTGGGGGCAAGTTTTTGTGTGAACGTGTTTCCATTTCTCTTGAGCACATGACTAAGGCTGAAATAAATCACTGGGTCAGATGTTTATCTAGCTTTTACTCTTTTAGGATTTTTATCTTTACTCCTTCATTTTTGAGGTACCAGTTGCTTATGAAAACTTGCTGAGACCTCAGACTTAGACAGTTTTTCTTAAGCCGGACCTTACAGCTAGGCGGCTTTCGACTCCCAGAGTCTTAGACACTGCCTGAGACCATAGCTGAGAGAAGAACGTGCCTGTCCTGGCCTTGTTCACCATTCAACAGGGGGAAAGGAAGAGGATGCCACCCTGGGGCTACAGGGCAAAGGCCTGAAAGGAAGAGCATGTTAGAGGATTAGCAAAGCTTCATGGAGTGTGATGCTTGAGCTTGGACCTGAAGAATGGTTTTCATTGTTGTTATTTTGTTTGTTTGTTTGCTTTTGTTGCTTCTTTAGAGACAACATAGAGGGCAGAGGCACACAGAAGAGGAGGTACTTACTGCACAGGGAGGCCTAAGCCAGGGTTTCTTTTCCTATCGTTACTATGTCCCTTGGGGATGGGGAAAGGCAGGCTGTGAGGCTGGACTAGCAGAGTAGAATGCAATGGCTCCCACGCTTGCCACTGGGACCTGCCAAGATCCTGCCTTATTCTTGTCTCTTTTTCACCAACCTCTTGCTCCTCGACCTCATGCTCTGAAGATGCTGTAGTGGTTGATTCTGCCTGGCTCTTGAAAGTCATATACTCCAGATGGATACAACCAGCCTGCCTGGTACCCAGCCCTCCTGTTATCTGCTGCTGCTTCTGCCCCACCCAGGGTAATCTCTAGTCCCTTTGGCTTCTGAAGAGAAAAATAAACAGCCAGTTTCTGGTGAGTAGGAACTTGACCTGTGTCCTCCCTTCTCCCACATGCCCAAGAGATTTGGACTCACTGTTTCTCCTCACTGACTTTGTAAGTGAGGTAGAATAATGATGTCGTAGGCCAGCATGTTCACCTGCTAGGACTGATCCAGATATTCTGAGCCACACAGAGTGCCCGCCCTGCATGGAGGCTGGGCAGCGCTGGGCATCAGCAATCGGCCCGTTTTCCTATTTGGGTTTTAGAATCTGTTTTCTACTAATGAGATGACTTTCTTCAGCGCCTACAGGAAAGGTCTGGATGTTAGGAATCAGATGTCTAAGAGCTTCAGAAAGTGAGTAAACTGGACCCCTCCTACACTGGTGGGAGCTGGTGTGCAGGGGTGGGAGGCGGAAGGAGGTCTGGGCTGGTAAGACGGAGCAGCAGCTCTGAGAAACATCACAGAGCCATCAGGCCACCGGGGGATGCCACCGGGCAGCCAACTGCAGTCTGTGGGATGACCCGGCTTTCCACCTGTTTGGAAATGCTCTAAAACTTGAGAATGGCGTTCACATCTTTGAAGTCTGCAAAAACATCAAAAGAAGCAGGACAGTTTGTGATATGTGAAAATTATGCGCAATTCAAATTTAGATTTCATAAAGTATTAATTTTTATGATGAAAATTTTTGTTAAGAGTTTTCTTTCTCTCTTGTTACATAATCATGTTCATTATGTCTTTAAATTTTCTTCTTGGTGCCAAACGCTTTGGTTTTCTATTATGTGGCCCTTCACAGACGCACACTGCCAACCCTTTCTGCAAACAACCTCAGAATGATGGTGTTTTCCCCTCTCACCCTTGCAACCAGCTCCCTACCCCAGTCCCTGACTTCCCACCCTAGGAACCCACTCAAGATGGAACAGGCCACTTTTTTTTTAGCTACCATGACACCACTTAGCTCCTTGAAATCAATACTCAGCCTTACACACACACACACACACACACATGCACACACACACACACACACACACACACACACACACACATCTTCCCACATCTCATATCCTACAGTCAAAGGTCTTCAGGAAAAGACAAAGTGACTCCACCTCCTAGAAGATTGACAGTTCCTCCTGTGACCAATGATGAAGCAGTAATAGGTCCCAAAGCTCATTTACTGAGCACCAGGCTCTGGTCACGCTAAAGACATGTCTCACATACTCAGAATCCTCTTCAAGTTCCCATCCGTGTTTCCTTCATAAGCAGGGCATTGCTCCTCTAATTCTTAGCTGCTTCTCTCTTTGCACAGCCGAAAGGGAACCTTTAGTAGAGCATCAAGGTTACACTAAGTATAATATGCTGCCATGAGCAAGGCATTATTTGAAGTCAGAGCTCTTGACTTCTATGGATATCTGAAGAGGATAATTCTTTGTGAGGGGGTTGTGTTTAAGCATCCCTGATGTCTAGCCACTACGTGGAAGACAGAGGCACACCTTCTACATATGGCCACCAAACTGTCCCCAGACATTGACATATGTCTCCTAGGGATCCAGCCAAGAATCACTCTCCTAAACATTTTATATAGAAACTCACAAAATCTATAAAGTGTACCACAGTGTTAGCTTCCCCCCAGGGACGACCAAGGCTTGGGCCTGCCAGGTTCTCTTCTCCAGGGTCACACAGCTGACGGCTGATGCAGTGGGGGTGAGCCGTGTGGTTTGACTCCTGCGTGCTTTTACTACTGTCTATTTTAGCAAACGTCAGAAGCTACAGAGCTGTTGTTCACACTGGCAATTTTGGGGATTCCTTCTTGCACCCTGGAGGAAAGAATAAAAATGGAGAGCCTCTTTGGCTTTGGCCACGGGGAGCATCAAAAAGATAACCATGGAGACTGGAGAAGGAAAAGGGCTGAAAAGGAGCAGAGGGGAGGCTGGGAGTCCATCTGAGTGGATGACAGAAAACCACAAGTCATTTTGTGCTTTGCTCTGGACCGTCCATGCTCGTGGCCAGTTCGTAGCTATTTAATTCCTCCAAGTTTCTCCCCCTTCCTCCTCTTCTTTCCTCTCTTACTGGTAACGGGCAACATCCTTACCTATCCAGATTCAGTGAGGGAGAAGAGGAGAACTGTGAAAATAAAGTAAAGTGAGGCTTGGGGATTAATGAAGCGACAACACGTGCACATGCACAGACAGACAGACAGACAGACGGACCCCCCTCCCTCACTGAAGACCCTTTGAGGACAGGTGAGATTTTTCTCTCAGTGACAACTGCTACTGGCTGTAGACAACAGAAAACAAATTCAGAACGAATAACTTCTCTTCCTCTGGGAGGCCCAGATGTCAGTAGCACAGGACTGAGTAGGTTTCCAAACATGTGGCTCTCATCTTCTGGTCCACAACAAGGGCCCAGTACCTCCAGGTATCCTAACCACATTTAGTCAGGAGATGTAGATGTCACCTGGGCCTGTCCCTTTGGGTGCATCTCACAGGCCAGAACACTGCCACATGCCCATCCTGGCTACGAAGAAATCTGAGGGAGGTTTTATTTTTAAATGAACATATTAACAATCCACCTTGGAAAAATAGAGGATAGAATTACTAGAAGGAAAGAGAAAAATGCATACTGAGAAGACATCAGGAGCATCTGCTAGGAGTTTCAAAGGCATCCAACATTCCATGGAAGGATCTACCTCATGAGATCAGTGCAGTGGAGTGATGTAGAGTTATATAGATTGGCATGCAGGAGGATGGACAAAGTGGAGTAAGGCGAGGGGAATGCAGCGGGTTTCAGGGGGATGGAGGAAGATGGTGTGGGATGGAGTAAGATGATGGAGTAAGGTGGTGTGGGTGGAGTAAGATGATGGAGGAAGGTGGTGTGGGACCGTGAGCAGAGAGGGATGGAGCAAGATGGGCAGAGTGGGATAGAGCAAATGGAAATGGTGGGATGGAGTGAGTGGTGTGGAAGGAAGTGAGTAGGGTGTGGTGTAGCAAGTAGCCTGGATGAGGCAAGATGAAGGGAGATAGAATGGGACAGAGTGGGATGGAGTTTGGCGTGCAGTTCAAGCTTTGGAGACAACGTTAAATCTTGACCTTTCTCCTTATTACCCTGGCCCAGTTATTTTGTCTTTTTTTTCCACTGTACTGAATTCACAGTACTACTGAGTATCAATGAATTAGCATGTTTAAAATACTTGTAAAAGCGCCAAGGTATAAGGAAGATTTGAAAAGTATTAGCTATTTAAGACTGTTGCTATTTATCGAATGTCTCCCATATGTCCAATGGTCTACTATCTTCTCTAGCCCATAGAACAAATGAAGTGACTAAGTACCCCCAACCCCAGGTATGCATTCCAGAGGATCCCAAGCCCAGTGCCAGACACTTGACTGCTTTATTGTAGCTTCATGGCCTTGAATTAAGAAGGTGTCAGTACCTCCTAGCTAAGACTTCGGGAGACATCGGAGAATCAGTACAACAGTGTGAAAACAAAATCTCTGCCTCTACCTCCCAGTGGGTCTTGCCCTGGCTTCTCCCCCGAGTTCGGAGTGAGGATCTAATCTAATTTCCACTCTTCTGTCTTGATCTGCCAATTGGCTTACCCATCCCAGGTCCTCCAGGAAATGTGTTAATGGTGTGCTGAGGGGAAGGAGACTGTGCTCTGTACCGAGCATTCAGTGGTCAATCGGGCCAGGACTGGATTGACCTAGAAATCCATAGGGAGAGGAGCTTAGGGAGAAAATACCAGGTAACAGAGGCTAGAACAGTTGTCCCTCAACAAGGTCAGAGCACACCAAAGGGTAATGAAGTACAAAGGCATGGACTCTGACTCTGGGGAGAGCCTATGAGCTGATGGTGATACCTACGGGGAAAGCCAAGAGGATTGAAGGCTTCAGACCTGTGGTTGAGGCTAAAACAGATCAGAGCCCCTCTGACAGCCCATCTCTACAAGGTACCCAGACAGAACCACTCCACCCCCACTCGGCACATATCCAAATAAACCATCAGATTTTATTTAAGTCAGATGTCCAAACAAAATAAAATGTTAAATTCTTGGGTGTGTTCTGAAAAAGTTTAAGACTCTTATCTCCACAAGATAAATCCCGTTCCTAGGAATGTTTCCCACAGAGATCATGTGCAGAGGATTTTGTATGGTGGTATCATTTGTAGCAGTGTCAACTATGGGATTAACGAAAACATTCATTACTAAGAGAATGGCTCTAGTTAGAGGATACACATGTTTCAAAACCTCGATGCACACCAGAACCGACTAACATAAACAGATGCTTTGGCCTGCAGTTTTATGGGGGAGAATGGATGCTATAAAGCAGGGAGACTATATATCATTTATGTGAAAATAAAGAATATATACATAGATGTAGATATATGTATGCATAATCGTATATACATAAGTTAGAAAAATATTGGCAGAAAGGGAAGAACACAGACAGAGACAAAGGCAGAAATGTCTGAAAAATTTATATCAAAATGTTAGCACTGGCTTATCTGCATATAAACTTTCTACAGAGCCAGATTTTTCTCTGTTGGAGTGGGAATTTACAGATAAGCAGTGGGAGGAGGCTATGATGAGCCATATGCTATCAGGTTAGAGTTGGAGTCATCAGCATGAACTCCTGTTTAGCTTATATAGATGCAGATGGCTCCATATTGAAATATTTATAGGTCCCTGTATACTCACAGATTGATATACACACATTAATGTGCTCTGTCAGCCGAGAGGACTGGAAGAAATGAAATTCACATAATAGGGAGTGTTTTTAACCCCAGGACTATTAGAAGGTTTCTCTTTTCTCTCTTCTGTTGGGAAATAGCATATTATTTAAACATATTTTTAATCATGTGTATATGCGTATGTAAGTGCAATGGCCACAGATGCCAGATGAGAATGTAAGATCCCCCAGAGCTGTGATTCCCCTCACAGGTCATTGTGAGTTGCCAGCATGGTGCTAGGAAGTGAACTTTCATTCTCTGCGTGAGCAATATGCACTTTTAAGCATTAAGCCATCTCTCTCTTTCTAGCCTGGGAAATATTTTTCTTAAACTGATTGCAAGTAGAACACATTGTACAGTAATTCCGTTCCTACATACACACTCAAAAGGAAATACCTGTATAGGAATATGTGCCTAGGAATAGCCACACTATCTGCATTTGTAACATCCCAATTGCAAACAGCTCAAATGCCCATCAGCAGAAGAATGTCTAAATCCATGGTGACATAAGTATGCAATACCACAGTGCACACAATAAAATGAATGAACTAATACTGTACAAGTCCACACCTTTAGTCCTAGCGCTTCTCTCCTGTGGAAGGAAGCCAGACTCCTTGGAGAAATGACTGACTGTAGGATGGAGTAGGAAATCTGGTGGTGTGAGAAAATGAGGAGATGCAGTCATATGTTCCTTAGTGACAGATACACATTGGCAAAGGGTGTCATTAGGTGTGATGGAGACAGAAACTATACTAATTACAACACTGTTTGGCCTGTTAGCTCAGGCTTCTTATTAACTAACTTTCACATCTTAAATTAACTCATTTCTGTTATCCTCTGTATAGCCATGAGGCTGTGGCTTACTGGAAAGTTTCCAGCAGCTGTGTCTTTCTCCTTCAGCAGCTACATGGCTGTAGGAGGTCCTTCTGTCTTTGTGTTTCTTTCATTGGTTAATAAAAAAAACTGCTTTGGGCCCTTGGCAGGGCAGAACTTAGGCGTAGAAGACAGAACTGAGTTCTGGCAGAAAGAAAGCAGAGTTGGAGATACACCATGGATCCACCAGAGACAACTGCTGGGAATTTTACCCAGTAAGCTACTGCCACGTGGCGATACACAGATTAATAGAAATGGGTTAAATTAAGATGTAAGAAACTAGAGCTAATGGGCCGAGTAGTGATTTAATGGATACAATTTCTGTGTGATTATTTCAGGACTAAACTAGTGGGGTGGCCGGGAACCAACAAACGGGCTCTCCTTCTTGCAACACATGGTTTCTCTCTGACTCCACCTGCTCTCTCAATATATCTCTTCCAGCCTGGCTATATTCTGCCCTGCCATAGGCTAAAACAACTTCATTCATTAACCAATAAAAGCAACACATATATAGAAGGACAACCCACATCAATTAGGGAATTTGTCACTGTGTAAACATTATAGAGTGTAGTTACGTAAACCCAAATACTATAGGCCAATCATTTAAAGTGACCTTTTAAAGCGGTTAAGAGATGAGGTAAACACCAAGAGTTTGAAGCCGTTGTCAGTATAACATGGCAAATTGTTTTACAGAAAATAATTATTGTGAGTTGAAAGAATGTATTTAAATAATGATTGAAAAGTATGATTTAGTAAATAGGAAACCTTATAACAATTCTTTATTACCATTATCAAGTATTATATATTGTACACAATTTGTATTTTTATATGGCTATTGTAATTATGCTCAAATACCATCCTTATAAACACGTGGATGATGTATATTGTTTTATTACAATGTCCACAGTGTAATAATGAGACAGGAACTCTCAGCTCCATTATAGACCACCATAATAGATGGTTTCCAGAATGTCATTAGTTAGCATGTGACTATAATTTTAAAAATCTGCTGTGAGTGGGGTGCTCAGTGACAGGACATTTGTGTCACGCTCCTTCCATCCAAGGCTCAGGGAGCATGTGAGAAGCCAGGGTGCTTATCACATTCCAGTATGTGGTTCTATACCCAGGAGTACAGATGGGCAACACAAATTAGAGCCGGAGAATTATTTTTCAAAGAACACATGAAGTTGGAGTGGCATGGAGACGTGAGTGAAGCTGTGAGGAGCTGGAGAAAAGAGCTGGAGTGTGTGTGATAAAAATACATTGTGCTCAATTGTAAAAGAATTCATAAAAATAATTTAGAAACATTTAAAAAATCCACCTTGACAAGAGCATGTCAAAGAAACCTAGGAACCCATGAATACATCAAAGACCAATGCTAGAAAATTGGAAAAATAAAGCAGAGTTGTCCCAGATTAGAATACAAATATACTCGTGAGTCCATAGAGATAAAAATGAATGAGTAAATTAATACGTTCAGGAGAGAGGAGAGAGATAAATCTCTCACACAGAAGCATCCTAAATAATTTACTTGCATTTTCTGCCCTCAAGGAGCATATTGCCTCCTTCCTTAAGTGTGGCTGGGCGTCGTGGCTTCCTTCCAGAGAGCGCAACATGGGAATAAAGAAGAAAGAAGAAAGGGGAGCTTCCCGTGGCAGAAAACTGACAAGCACGGCTCAGTCTTGCTCAAGCTCAGCATCTAAACAAGAGTCACGGCGCGTGTAATGTGGACAGGATGCAATGAAATGTGACATAGCCTCTGTGATCACCCACAAGATCCATATCCCTGTCTAATCCCGAGACGTCAGACAAAGCCTCCCCAGAGCTTTGCAAAAATGCCAAACGGACCCAAGACAGGGATACAGCTACAAACTGTCATCCCCAAGAGAAGCCCAAACAGTCATCCTAAATCCATCCAAAATCATCCTAAACAATACTTCCCGTTTTATGGTGCTGAGATCCAGTCCAGCCTCACACATACTAAGAGCATGTACCAAGATACACCAGCCTAAAGTTGGTTTTGTTTTTTAAGCCACCAAAGCAAACGATTCAAAGGGATTTTTTTCTCTTGACCTTTAACAATACACAGAAGCAGCAAAAGCTTTGAAAATAAAGTTTTTCCTTGAAGACTTTCCAGTATTCTGCAGCGTATTCTTATGTAGGGTTCAAAGTCAGTGGTCTCAGGGTTTCTCCAGGACAAAGATGGACTTTCCCAAGAATATCCTAGGCAGGCCCAGCCTGACTCAGGGGAGTTGAAGACATTTATTTCTCCTTCCTGCACTCTCACCGCTACCCACATCTCGACCCATCTTCTCTGAGACTGCGCACACAGTCGACTTTCTTCTTACAAAGTTTTCCTATCAGGTCTTCATCCATCTCAGTGCTTAATCACACTCAAGAGAGCTTTACACAAAGGTCAGCGAGTCTCCATACAGAGGTCACAGACGGGTCAAACACCGGATCAAATACTCTGCACCTTATTCTCTTGAGATAGGGTCTCTCACCAAATGGGAAGTTCACTGTTGGTTAAGCTGGCTGGGCAGACAGCTCCCGGGATCTCCATGTCTCTTCCTCCCAGGCCTGGCACATTGGATGCCTGGCTTTTTATGTGAGTGACAGGGATTCAGTTCTTCAATTGTAAATAATTCAGTCATTAAAGAATTCAGTTCTGTAGTTGTACAGCAACTGCTTTTCCTCACTGAGCCATCTCCTCAGCCTCTCATCCCCCAACCCCGTTTTAAAAGTCATCAAAGGTCCAAAATGATCTTTTTTTTTTTAACCTTTAGCAATACACAGAAGCAGGAAAAAGCTTTGAAAATAGCTTTTCCTTAAAGATTTCCCAACATTCTGCATCATATTCTTACACAGGGTTTAAGGTCAATGCTCTTGGACTCTCTCCAGATCAAAGACAGATTTTCTTAAAAATATCAGATTAGAGAGAGCATGGAGGAACACAATGTAGCACGGGTAGGTCTTGAACTCATGCAGATGCTTCAGCTTCATCAGGAATGGGATTAAAGGCACGTGCCATCATGCCCACTGAGAGACAAATCTTGAGAAGCTGCACTCCTGTGAATCAAACTGACAGGGGCAAGGCACGGAATTGTTTTATATCTTATTGATGTTGGATGCATACAGCTCTCTTAAGTAGAATTGTAACAAGATGTTTCACCCATGACCTGGGAAATACACTACAAGGTTAAAAAAAAATCCTTCTCGATAGTCTGAAGTCGCTAAATTTAGTACTAAGATTTAGAAACAAGGTCAGACCAAAAGCGACAAAAATCAATCAGCTCCCATTCTAGTTCTCCATCGGCTCTAAGCCATCCACCACAGCGAGCTGGGGTCTCTGGGAGCCCATCTGCTGCTCCAGGGCTCTAAGCCATCCACCACGGTGAGCTGGGGTCTCTGGGAGCCCATCTGCTGCTCCAGGGCTCTAAGCCATCCACCACGGCGAGCTGGGGTCTCTGGGAGCCCGTCCACTGCTCCGGAGTTCTGTATTTCCACAGAAACTACTACTTTCAAATAGGCCTTAACTTAATGATATAAGCTATGGTTCTGGAAATCTCAACCACAAACGTGAATGAGCCAAAGGCCCAGAGCAGTGGACCTCACCTTCCTAATGCTGCCACCTTTGGTACAGTTCCTCATGGTGTAAGGAACCCCCCCCCCCAACATAGAATTATTTTCATTGCTACTTCATAGCTGCAATTTTGTGACTGTTATGAATCACATTGTAAACATCTGTATTTTCTGATGGTCTTAGGCGACCCCTGCGAAAGGGGTGTTTGACCTCCCAAAGGACTTGTGACCCACAAGCTGAAAACTGGCTCTACATGGAGCTGGAGGTGGGAAATAGAGAGGCCCCAGCCAGGGTTTTAAAAGTCCGTTTCCGTAGAGCTGAAACAATTCTTCCGGCCACTCACAGTAATCCCAGGAGATTAGACCATCCTCACTCAGACCGTAAATTCACCAAAGGCCCTGGGGTCTCTGGAAAGGCCAGGAGGGAAGGAATCCAAGGCAGGAGAACATGCCTGTTGCAAAGCCGGATCTCTCATGATAGAAGTCCTTTGGAAATGTGTTTCTAAAGCGGTGTTTTATGAGTCTGGAATGTTCCTTTATGCTAGAAGCTAGGAGACACTCTGCAGACAAAAATGATCCCATGAGGGGTCACTCCAGGAAGCCTTCCGGGGGAGTCAGCTGAGCATTGACAGGCTTCCTCACAGCATTCCGGGCAGGATTCTGGCTTGAAAATCACACGTTACAAGTTAACTTGTACAAGTTCCATCTGTTTAACTCAAGATGCTCCTTAGATTTGTGTCTTTTGGAGACAAGAGTCAAGGCAATTGATGTATCACGCCTGGTGTTTCAATAACAGGGTTGGACTTTAGTTCTCTTTCTCTGTATTTCTAAAGTTTGTCAGTCTTTGGAGGTAGACTCTCGCTCTGTAGTCTGGGCTGGCCTAGAACTCTCAGCAATCCTCCTGTTGCAGTTCCCTGAGTGCTATTATTACAATCATGAACCCAGCACCTGGCTTGGATTCTCCTTCATTGTAGTCAGCTACTTGGTAGCCCTTACCCAGTGGTTTCCTATAAGTGCAGGGACCATGGCAAGGCTGAAGAGCTCAAGATCTCCACTCAGGCTGCACGGAGGGGCTTACATGTGCAATTGTAAACAAGGTATCTACGGCTTGAAAGCAGCCTGACAAAGATGTCAGCTGTAACCAGAAAAACAAAGCAAGCAGTGCTTTTGGATTGGTGTCTGCACGCACAGAGTGAGTCTCTGCTTTAGGTTTTATGCACAGGCTGAAGGGAGGAACATGTACTAGACAAGATTTGTACATGCATAAAAATAATCTTATTACCCCAAATATGCTCTTAAAATAAGCTATTTGAACGCTTCTCCCTCCTAAGGCAACATCTCTTTGCTCTCTGAAGCAATTGCAAGGCTTCCGGTTATACTTAGCACCCTCCTTGGTTTCTGCAGCATTCCTTGGTGAACACACACCCGGATATATCTAAAAACTCACACAGCTGTAACCGTCTTCTCCAAGTCCCTCTATAAAAGAATATTAAAATCAAGGCTCTGGCTGTTAGGAGTTTCTAAAACAATAGTCCTGGAGGCAACAGCTGCTCTTTCTTATTGTAACCAACTTCCTTGGCAACACTGAGATGGGTCTTAGAACATCTCTGGAGGGAACTAAAATCCAGGAGTGGGAGCTACACAGCCTTGGCCTCTGTGTGATCCAGAAAACCCCTGACAGGCACCAGCTACCCCTTCAGGCTGGAGCTCGGTGAATGACTTTTCAGTGGACTGCATAAGAAGGAAGTAACAGAGAAAGAGGGAGGGAGAAAGAGAAAGAGGAGGAAGGGCAGGGAGGGGTGTAGGGAGAAAGCCCATAAGGCTCTCCACAATGTTTCTGAATATCTATTCAATAGCCACACTTTGCAGCAGCTGCCCAGGCCAGACGTATTGCTGCTTCCTGCAGGCGCTGCTCCCCATCTGGAATAGGAGGAAGGCCTTGAGCAAGACATCCACATTGATGCCAAAGATGTGCACGGATTTTTCACATCCGAAAAAACGAAGCAGGGACTATTTGCAGTACAGACACGAAAGAACAGAAGCAGACCTTCAGACAGGAGCCTTGCCTGACAGGCCTCTGGTTTGCAATGGAAACGTTATCATAGGGAGGCTCTCAGAGGGGGATTTGCCACAATAGCAGCTTGAATGGCTCAGGCACCAAAACCAAATCAAAGCATTTGGAGGGGTGCAGTTTTATGTGCACACTTTACAGCTCGGTTCTAAAGGGCAAGATTACCATAGCTCATCTTTCTGAATGCACACAAGACATTTTGCTCGCACTATTTGCTTTTGCCATCCATGGAAGAACCAGTAAGTAAAACATTTTATTAGGCTATAGCAATAAAAGTTAGACCATTTGTGTTTTTTTTTTAAAAATATATTACATTGTTTAATCTCCACAATGAACTAATAGGGTATTCCTATATTCATTTAGTAGGTGAGTAACTTAGAGACATTAAGTGAACACAAATGCAAGCTTTTAATTTCCAGGCTTTACTCCAAGTTCTGAGAAATATTTGGGACCATTTCTCTAGCGGGTCCATCTGATCCTCATGCAAAATGGGTTGTCAGCTGCTGTAGCATTCAGAATTCAGAATTAAGGCCATGCAGAGAGTGACTGCCTAAGGGGGGATTTGAACACAGATGGGTTAGCTCTGGTGTGTATAGTCTTCTCTAAGTTATTTTCTCTCTTCAATTTCTCCTTGCCCTGCTTTCCTGGGGTAGCTGAATCTCTGCCCTCAATCAAATGAGTGTGAGCCAAACTTCCATGATAAAAACCTGTGATGTGGGATTCCCCCCCTGTATGCTGTGAATACCATTGGTTAATAAAGAAACTGGCTTGGTCTGATAGGGCAGAACAGACCTAGGCAGGGAAAACTAAACTGATTGCTGGGAGAAGGAAGATGGAGTCAGAAAGAAGCCCTGGAGCTACCACCAGAGACAGACATGCTGAAACCTTGCGAGTAGGCCATGAATCTTGTGGTAAAATATAAAATAATGGGGATGGGTTAATTCTAGATGTAAGAACTAGCTAGCAATATGCTTAAGTAATTGACCAAGCAGTGATTTAATTAATACGCTTTTGTGTGGTTATTTCAGGAGTCTGCATGGCCAGGAAACCAACAAGCAGCCTTCCTTCAACAAACCTGTACAACACACCTTGAGATCTAGGACCAGAATGAATATTTTAGGGGTATTATTTGCTGAAACAAAGACAATGTAGTTCTAAATCACACAAACGTTCTTTCAAAGAACCAGGGTCTTGGGGTTGAAGGCTCTGAAGGAAGTACCTAAATTCATATACACCTCAGAAATTCTGAAAGCTGTGTCAGATTCCGTCTATTTTATATGAAGATCACAAGCTCCCCCCCCCCCAAGAAATCCAAAATATTTTGAGAACTTATATAAAAACTTGGAAATTAAAAGTAATCATCTGTGCCCACTTCCAGCCAAAGGAAGCTAAAATGCAAGCATAGGAAGCATATGAACCTAAGAGAGGAGACAACGGAATGCAGGATGAAGGAAATTGCATGGAAGATGGACCACTTAGTCCAGAAAGTCAGCCCCAGCTTCTTGGAGAGGCACGACTAATGAGAAGCCAGTGCTTCTCCAAGGCCATGCAGGCCCTGGAAGTCTTTGGGTTTGGAGGCAGCAGGTAACTCTGAAGACAAGGGTAGGGAGCGGGGCTGGAAACAGCCCGCCAGGAAATGGCTTTATCATGAGAAGCATTGACGGCCCAGGCATCCACTTTCTAACTCCAAGCATCAGAGGCTCAGCCTTCCTCTACCTATTACAGGAACAATTTCCCTCATTCTCTGGGAAAACTGAGCCAAAATTTTCAGGCTTACGGACTCACGTTTCAATAAAAGGTAGAGCATTGTATCCACGTCTGAATACCGAGTAAAGAAACTCCAAAGCCTCCCCTCACCCTCTCCCAGAAGACTGGTGGGTTCTTAGGAGAAAAAGAGCACCAACAAAGAAACACCTGCCTCAAATGACATTTCAGTGCCTCTCCAACCTTTAGCAGAAAATCACAGCCCTGACTCTATTGGTTTATTGAAAGTTTGATGTTCATTTAAAAAAAATTGACTTACCCAAACAAAGTAGCAAATTACATAATTTATATGCAAAAATTATAGAAACTATGTTTACCATATATCCTTCACCCAGATTCCCCAACTGCACCAAACCAGTAAATTAGCATTGCCATCAAACTAGTGATTTGATTTCCCTTCCCTAATTCAGGACTACTCCAGGCTCATGCACCACATTTATCTGTCACATCCTCTTAGCCTCCACTTTAGGACAGATTTTCATTATTATTTGGTATTGAATGACTATGGTACTTTAAAAGAGTATCGATTAATTACATTGGGGGCCATTTCTTTTCATTGCATTGTGTTGGGAAGCACACCGTGTCCATATGTCTTAGCACCACTGATACTAACCTTGACCACTTAAGGAAGGGAATGCCTGCCAGGCTTTTAACACTCCAAGGTTGCATTTGCAAAGAGCATCTATTATAGGAAGCAAAATACTATGTTCTCCGGCAGATTTTTATCCCTGAATTGTAGTTATCTGTTGATGCATCCAGTCTTATGACAGTTATTACTAGGATAATTGCCTAATGATGCCTGCTTTCTCCATCACTCATTCCACATTTTTAATGAAGAATCTACAGCGAGAGTATACTGATTTTTTTATTTATATTGTTTGGGCTCTTGGATAGATGTCTTGTTTTATGGGATAAACTCTATTTTATTACTTTGTGGATTAATTTTACCCTAGGTTTCACTAGCAAAAACTTTTTAAGGTAAGTTCCTCCTTTTTGACATGTATCCCTAATTTCTTTTTTTTTTTAAGATTTATTTATTTATTAAGCATACAATGTACTACTGGCAAGGAAGGTACCAGGTCTCATTACAGATGGTTGTGAGCCACCATGTGGTTGCTGGGAATTGAACTCGGGACCTCTGGAAGAGCAGCCAGTGCTCTTACCCTCTGAGCCATCTCTCCAGCCCGTATCCCTAATTTCTTGAGCACTCTCTTACCTTCTGGTAGCATAATGTATTCCAGGATCACAGTGGAAGTGTTTTTTTTTTTTAGATTTAATTATTTATTTTTATTATGGATACATTCTGCCTCCATGTATGCCCGCGTGCCAGAAGAGGGCGCCAGATCTCATTTCAGATGGTTGTGAGCCACCATGTGGTTGCTGGGAATTGAACTCAGGACCTCTGGAAGAGCAGCATGTGCTCTTAACCAATGAGCCATCTCTCCAGCCCCCACAGTGGAAGTTTTTAAAACCATAGTCATGAATAATCTGTTTCTGCAAGGAAACATTTTTTATACTTCTTACTGGGGAATAGCATTTAAAACCTAGCCGTGACTCTTAACTACCAGTGTATCATTAATAACAGATCCTCCCAGCAGACAGAACCAGGAACAAAATATATAGACACACGACACAATAGACATCCTATGCTTATTTAAAAAAAAAAAAACAGAGATTCAAATGTTGGATCAAATTGACTTTTCCTTAAATATACGTAAAAGAGGTGAAAACGAAGGAGCCAAATACAGCAGCTCAGCTGTGTCAGGCCCATGAAGGTAGAAATGCTCTTTTCACCTTTCCACGAAATGAGGATGCAGAAGTAGGTTGGTGACTTGACCAAGCTACCGTGGCTTTCTGAGTAGCAACTTTTCCTCATGGTCAGGGAAGTTTGAATGTAGAATGTCTTCTCATACTAGGGAACCAGGGAGGCATTCGGGGTGCATAAGGTGTCTCACATTGAGGCCAATTAGTTGATGAGCCTCATGCAAACAACATTGTCTATATTGGGGTTTTCATTGGCCCATTCTTAGCTATGAATTGACAGTTCACCAGCAATGGATAACTGAGGGAGTCTTCCACATGAAAAACACAGATTATACTAGATAAAGCAAAACAGCAAAAACAAACAAACCAAAAACTACCAACTTAAAACTGTTAAATTTATCACAGAAGACCAGAAGAACAGTGCTGGGTTGGGAAGCAAACCCCATAGCAGCCAAGAAACAAACCCCACTAAACAAGGCCAGAATGTCATTTAAAACAAGCAGAGAATAACCAAAGGGTCTTGAAGGTGGGAAATATGATCTATAAAGGTTTTGAAGCTCACCAGAAGTGTTGGGTGGTCAAAGAGAGAAAACCGTTTAGAAAGCAGCAAGAGAATTTCTTTCTCATTCCCTGAGCAATTTATTCTGGAAGCCAATGAATTTGGGGCTAAGAACAGTTCCTCACCACGTGGAGCTTTGAGTAGGGGTCCTTGGCGGCTCAGAGCAGTAACTGGAATTTAAGGAGATGGGGAATCTGCAATGTAAGGGTGTCCCCCGGTAGGAGGGCTGCAGCACAGGGGAGTGACATGCAAGACAGCATTGGTGCAGGGGACTCTGAGCTGGGGGAGGAAGATACTTCCACAGTCAAATGATCAAAGAGATCATCAGTAATAGAAGAAATAAAAAGAGGTCCTGTACTACACAGTGGGAGACAATGCGAAGCCCACGGCAGCTCTCCTGTTATATCCCTACTTTGAAAGATGCATGATCTGCAGCTAATTGAAACGACATCAGAGGGAAAAATCTACAAAGTAACTAGCTAATAACTTGTACTCTTCACATTTTTCAAGGTCTTAAAGGAAGACCAGATTGGAGGAAATGGAGAGAAGTAAGGACTGTAACACAGCAATAGGAACCAGGTCTTGAGCTGGAGAGATGGCTCAGTGGTTAAGAGCACTGAGTGCTCTTCCAGAGGACTTGGGTTCAATTCCCAGCACCAGTGCAGCAGCTTATAACTCTCTGTGACTCCAGTTCCAGGGGACCCAACACCCTCACACAGACACACATGCAGGCAAAACATTAATACACATAAAGCAAAAAATAAATCACTAAAAATTTAAAATAAAAAAGAACTGGGAGCCGGGTGGTGGTGGCGCACGCCTTTAATCCCAGCACTCGGGAGGCAGAGGCAGGCGGATCTCTGTAAGTTCGAGGCCAGCCTGGTCTAGAAGAGCTAGTTCCAGGACAGGAACCAAAAACTACGGAGAAACCCTGTCTCGAAAAATCCAAAATAAAAATAAAGAAGAACTGGGTCTTTTTATTTTTTGCTATGGATGAGGTTATTAAGGAAAGTAAAAAAAAATCTTGACAAGTTTAACAACTAGATGGTAGTGACACAGCACTGTTCATCTTCTGATTTTTAAGGTTTTCTGGTGTTTTACGGGCAAAGGTACTCACTTGTAGGAAATATACCCCAAAGCGTTTAGATAGCACAATTTATCATGTTTATAGTCATTTAAAAATGGCTTCCAGAAAGTTCTTTCTCTTATTTCTATTTTTCTGTAAATCATTGTTTTAAATTTTTAAAACCTTATGGACAAGGGGCTGGAAACATGCTCAGTGGTTGCAGATATTCATTGCTCTTGTGGAGGAGCTGAGTTCAGTTCCCAGCACCCCCTGTTGGGGGACTCTCAGCCACCTGTTAACTCCACCTCCAGGGAATGCAACGCCTCTGGTACCATGGACACCTGCTCTCATGTACACATTCCCACATGCAGACACATATATGTAATCAAAAATACTTTAAAAATGAATCAACAAAGTGTTAAGACAGTGAAGTCACGAAAGAAAAGATTTTAAACAACTCAGAGGTTAGCCCAGGAAATCCAGTCTGTAAATACCACCTTCTCCGACATGGCTAAAAAGAGAGCAGAGAAGGGGCCTTGATCACCGAGGGGGACATGATTACCATAGGACACAGCTCAGATTAAAGAACCCACTAAAACACCCCGTGCAATACATGAAAGAGATCAAATATTATGAGCACCAGTGATAAAAGCAGACTCAGAGTGTCTGAAAGCGTTTTCTAAAATGCCTTATTCTCCCTCTGAGAGGGGTTTTGGCTGAGAAGTAGACCATTCCTCTTTGCCAAGGCCTGACTCAATAATATTCTTGCTATCAGATGGTGACAGAAATGATCAGAAAGAGAAGAGACGCATATCAACACAAAGGGCATTTTCAACAAAACCTTCCCATCTTTCTGCTCAAGATAATGCTAAATTATAACAAAATGATGCTCAAATTAGTTTCCCCGAGCTTTTCCTCAATGACTTCCTTCTTGAATAATGTCAGAAATCAGGGCAGAGATTTGAGCATCTGCCTGCTGTTTGTCTTGGGACGGCTGAGGAAGGATGTCTTCATAAAGATAAGGTCCATGGGCACCAGCTCATTGCCTCCCTCTCTTGAAGTAATGGGTCCTCTTTTGTTTACACCTGAAGGTGATTAACAGAGCCGTCCACAATGGAAAGCTTTCCTCTGTGATGTGGGACTCTAGAAGTAGGTATCCTCTGGTTTCTCACTGGCACTGTAGAAGGTAAGGATGGTATTATGGCTCTCCAGACATAGATAGGGGAGACCTAAAGAAGAAAGCCTTGTTCACTCCCACTCCTCTTCAGGCTTGCCTTCTCTCCTAACAACCTAGATTTCTCCCAAGACTACTGTCGCGCAGCTTCAAAGACTGGTTTCTCCAAGTCCTCGCCTTCCCACAGGAAGGAAGCTGCTTTGAATGCCCATTGCACACAGAGAGGAAGGAAAGGGAGTCAGGCGGCTATGACTCTGAACCCGCAGCACGGTGGACACCCCGGAAGGACAGTGTTGAAGCACCTTTGTGTGATGTGGAAGAAGAGTCCTGCCTATCCAGGCAGATGGCTCTAGGCTGGCAGCCCCGGTCTTTCTTTTCGTCAAAATGATTAAATAAACATTAACAGCATCCAGTCTTCTATGTGTGCTCTCTCAGCCCAGTACCTCTGTGTCCCATGTCACACAATGACCAACATTCACAAAGACACTAGTCGTTTGGCCTATCCCAGTGCTCAGTTGGTGGTCTGCGGTGCATGCAGGCTGGGTAGTTTCTTCCTTAGGCCTCACATCCGGACTCTGCAGCACTGCTAAAATCAGGCATCCCCATACAGACAGAGGGGAGATTGTCTGTCTTTAAGCGTAGCCTGTCTTGGTGTGCCTTCCTTCTGTTCCATTTTAGGCCCTGACTGTAGGACACCAGCAGGGGACCTCATATGCAGCAAGAGGCCTTCCCAGACCCACTTGACACCAGACTTCTGCAAAGGAAGCCATATGGATTTCTCTTGCTCCCAGATAAATACATGGGGGCTTTATTCTTTAGCTTGGCTTATTTCTAGCCAACTTTTCTTAATTTAAATGATCTCATCCACCGTTTGCCTCTGGGCTTTTCCCTTTCTCTATTCTATATGCCTTTCTTTCCTCCTTACTCCATGGCTGGTTATGTGACTGGGTGGCTGGCCTCTGGTGTCCTCTTTTCTTCTCCTTTTTCTTTCTTCTCCCACTTTTCTGTGTGTTCTTCCCTATGCATGCCAGCCCCACTTACTTCTCTCTCCTGCCTACCTATTGGCTGTTCAGATTTGGGTATTTTAGATAGGCAGAGCAACACAGCTTCACAGAGGAAAACAAATGCCAACATAAAAAATGCAACACATCTTTGCATCATTAAACAAATATTCCACAGCATCAATGAACGTAACACATCTTAAACTAATATTCCACAACAGGAAGGGAGACAACAGCAGAAAAATGTGACTAAGAAAAGGATCACCAAAAAAGACTATAGACTTAAGAAAACAGTTTGTACTGACTTTCCTTTTCACTTCCCTGGGGATCCCATACCACCTCCTGAAGTCACATAAGCAGTCCTCGGGTCAGTTAAACCCAGGGACTTGCTACTAGCAATAGAGGTCTTCCTTTCAACAACAACAACAACAAAAAAAAACCCCTGGAATTTTCTCCAGAACCCAGTGAGGACCAGGTTATGCACTGGGTGCTACAGAGGAAGCCAACTGGAACATGAAAGCTACCAGACACTGTGCCAGGGAAGAGAGAAACAGAACCCCACATGTCTACCGTCTGAGGACTCATGGTCGTACAAACTTTTTCTCACCTTCCTAAATGTTTCTCACTCTCTTTGGATGTCCTTCCTAGGGGCATGAAGAAGCAGGGCTGCACTTTTAAAGGATACAGCCACACCCATCTGTTCCAGAGGGAAATCCTCTCGGTCAGCATCAGTAGCTCCCAGGGCCAGGGTTAGTGCCCAGGATTGTAAGCTATGTCTTCAGATGGACAGTTTCAACACGTTCCTCTCAGGGAATGGAGGTGCCCTCTCAAGTCACCTCTACCCCAAGAGAATCGACAGTCAGTGTCCATGACCCCTGTTCTTTCTATCTGCATCATTGAAGGGAAGAGAGATCTTTCTGTAGTCTGCCCATCTGGTCTGAACTTTTCTATCTATCCCGTTGTTAACGCCGCTCTTCTTGCTTCGGGGCCTGATGGAGAGCAGCACCCAATCTGCCAGACAACAGGGTGACGTTAGCTTTTGTCTTACTCTCTATTCCAAATTGAGAGTCTTTTGCAATGTAAGAAAATTCAGAGTCACTGATCATGAATTTTTAAGCTAGATTCCCATTGCAGAGAAATCACTCCTGCCTCAGGTCAGATAAAACTCTCTCTAATACCCACTTAGAATTATTTGGTTTTTCCCACATGGAACTAACGTAGCCCAAGTCAACAATTTGGCTCATGTACATGTTCATGTGTTGAGACGTCTTTAATTAAACAATTTCTGGTTCTCTCTTCTAAGTATTCCAGGAGTCTTCCCCTGAGATTTCTCAGGAAGACTTGCCCTGGTGTGGTGACCAATGGAATCATTGATTTCGAAAGCTCCTCAACAGGACCTGCTACTTTAGTGCCTGGCACTCTGCCAAATATGATGAGCTATCCAATTCTTCTCCTATGAGTGCCAGTTTACTGAGATTTGGTGTCTTTTATGTCCTCGTGTGTGTATCTGCGCGCACGCGTGTGTGTTCTTATGTGCGTGTTCACGGTACACTCTTGCATATGGAATCCAGAGGACAGCCTCAGCTTTTGTTCCCCAGGTGTTGTCTATGTTGTTTTCTGAAACAAAGTCTCTCATTGACTGGAAATCACCTAGTGTGCCGACGAGTCCCAGGGGCCCACTTGCCTCTGCCTCTCTAGCATTGGGATTGCAGCCATGCGTACCATCAATGAATCTTGTTTGCTTTACACAGGTTCCGGGGCTATAACCTGGGTCCTCATGCTTGCGAGGCGAGTACTTTGGCACCTGTGCCGTCTCTCCTGCACTCCGCTTTTATTCTTCAACCTAAAAGACCTTTGGGCTACTTCTCCAAGTGACTCCCTCAGACAAATAGATTACTTCTGGAAGCTTTGGTTATTAAACGAGCTTAAAGCTTTTTTTCTAGTAAAGTTCACCCGCCAGGGAGACAGGAACACATTTTTGCCTTATTTGTGCTTCTATTATTCTTTTACACAGTCCTGATACATGGAAAGTGCGTGATAAGTTGTTCCTGGGTTACAGTAATGCAACAAATCAAATGAGCCAGTCAACATAGATCCAAATTAGATTTTAGAAACAAACTTTAGATCATCTAACACAGCTCACACACACCCTTAATGAAGGAAACTATATTCTTCTGGGCTTTTTCTTAAAGTGTAAATCAGCCCCTACTTAATTCATATAGTTTCTTTGTGATATAGGATGTGAACATTGCTGTTGGGATGAATTCTCTGTCTTAGAAATTTTCATAGCTATGAACATGAGTTATGGGGCTAGACTATCTGTTCAGATCTTAACTTCTTATTAGATGTCACCTTGAGCAAACTTCCCTGTGCCCTAGTTTGTATGTGTGTAAAATGGCAATAGTCAGGGTTTATAATCCAGATAGTCACTGTACCAAGTGTTTAGAATAATGTGTAACACTAGGTACTCAATAAAAATATAAGTATAAATAACAAAAACATTATATAGCTTTGGTCAAATCTAGTAAAAAAAAAAATCATGTCAAAGTGCCATAAGAGCAATTACAGCATCCTTGAGAGACTACCAAAAATAATCATGTTTCCTATATTTCTCCCAAACATAACAGTATGGCTACTGTGTGTAGCTTATTTCCATCAGTAACTTTTTCAGGAGGGATTGTCTTCCTGAGCTTGGCGAAGCGTCTTAGGGTTAAAGGGCCCTTCAGAAGGCACATACTCTCGACTTCCTTGGGCGCTGCATTCTCTGCTCTGCTCCAACTCTGACATCAACATCTGAGTTTAGGCTTCTGGGAAACCCCAGAGACAGGGGGAGACTGACTGCCTGAGCAGGAAAGCGCCAGCTGATATCAAGGTATATTGCTTAAGTTCTAGAAAAATCGTGCATGACCTGGATCCTGGTGTGTCTCTTCCTAGGAAGTCACCTCTAATGCAGACATGATTCAGAGCAGGATTAAACAAGGAAGAGATTAAGGAATAAGATTAAGTAGAGATTAGGAAGGACTGAGGAATAAGGACACAAAGTGTGCCCGTATTTGCCTGTGGTGCTGGCATCCAAAGTAGAACCCAGTTTGACACGTAGGACACATTTGAGTCATTCTCTCTCCTTTTATCAACAAGAAAGCATTTTCAGCATCCACACATTGACTTCTCCGGATCTGTAGTTTAATAATGGAGTCTGAACTAGGGTGAAGACCTATTTCTCCATCTGCATCTTTGTTACCAGAAAAGCATATTCCCAGTGCCATGACATTGCCTTGTGTTGGATCGTACCTCTCAGTGTGAAGTGAGACTCCCCAACAGAACAATTAGGTTAGCCAGTGAGCCTCAGGCATCTGATGCCTCCATCTTCCCAGCACTGTGATCACAAGCATGTGCCACAATGGCCAGTCTTTCTAAAGTGGGGGCTTGGGGATCAAACTCAGGTCCTGGTGCTTGGATGGCAAGCACTTTACCAATGGAGATATTTCCCAGCCCCTAGTCTTATGTCCTGATGCTGCATTGCCCTGAAAACTTCTAGTTAGAATGGGACAATAGTGGACCACATCATCCCCTTCTAGCAGTTCTGAGGGAACAAGGAGAGAATGAGAGTAGGCTCCCACACTCAGGGTTCTCTGACAATCATAACCGCTTTTCACATTTTCTCTCAACCAGTGAAACACGGGGTTAATGACTTTGTCCAACAAAACAAAATGAGAAACTCAAGTCCAATTAAAAAGATCTCAGAAACAAGTCAAGCATAAAGAGTGTTCTGGAAACTTTACAATTGAATTTTTTTTTCATTGACAAATGATCCTGCCATTGCAGTAGAGAGGGTAACATATCTAATTCCTATAATTCTATATCTTTAAGTGAAGCCTGTAGGAGACGCCTTGATGGGAAGGAAGATCAATGGGACTGAAGAGAACACACTCCACTTGATTCCCCCTCCGGTTTCTCTCCAGGCACTCTGATGATGAGACACCCCCCTCGCACCCCTGCCTGAAGCCAATTCTCTCTTACACAAATCCTAAGGGGAATCACAGAACCAGAAGCTTCACAAACAGTCAACTTCACCAGAAGTTTGAGACGTCTCAAACTTCTCCAAGAAAAGAAATCTTCTTTTCCCCATGGGAATCTCACCCTTAAGTTTTCTATCTATCAAATAAAGAACAGTGGGGCGAGAACCAGAAAGACAAGCGCAGAGAGACCCAGGGAGTCCACACACACGAGAGCATCGGTTTCTCTATTAAAAAGCGCCAGTCATACTTGCCTTATGCTTAAATCAGACACAATGTGGTTCCTCACAGCTATATCAATGGGATAACCGTTCTGTTGGTGGCACTGTTTGAGGCCTCCTATGTGCTAGACACATTGGTGCACAATGGATTGAGCCAGTGTGAAGAGTCCTGGTCCTGGAATGTAAAACTGTCCCCTGTGTCACCACGAGGAAGTTAACGTCCCTGTGACTTTGCTTTCTTACCTATAAAATGGGGATAATGAACTCTGCCTCAGAACTGAGACTTAGCTGAGAACCGGAGAGGAGGGGCTGTCCTCCAGCCTGGCCCCACCCCAGCCATTCACCCTCCAGTCAACGGGAGCTCTCAGTCTTTTACTTCAGAAGCCGTTGGGCAGAACTTGGAGTGGGTCATGTCACAGTGTGTGGCCTGATCCCAAGTCCTCTGTTAGGAGTTACCATCTATTCTTCCATCCAGAATCCACATCGCCCTCGCTGCAGCAAGCACCTCAAGGTGTCAAAGCCACCCACATCTGAGATGACCCGAGCCTTTCTCTCCAAGGGCACAGAGCCTTTCCAGGCTATGGTTCTCCAGTGAAGGTTGGTGAAGATGATGAACCCAACGTGATGAGTTTGACTTCCTGGGTACCTTATTGGGTCTGAGCAGTGCAAAGGAAGAACTGCACCTTGGGTCCTGTCTTGCCTTTTCCTGGCCCACTAATCTCTTTTACTGCTGCTAAGCATCTTGCTCCAGGCACCAAACTACAGTGCCAATACTGTAGACCCCAAAATGTTGTCACCCCTAATGCTATACCTTAATGCCCCAGACTCACACTTTTTGAGTGACAAGAGTAATTCAGATGGTCTTATCTCAGGCACCTTTTTCTATTTCTGCCTTCCCATTTGGTCCAATTCATTCACAGCTAAGCCTACTTGAATTTGAACAGCAGTACGTCTGACCAGCAAGTGTGTTCCTAGAACACTTTGAGAACTAAAGCTAGCACACACACGCACACACACATGCTCATGCACTTGCATGCGCGCACGCACACACATACACAGACACAAAGTCTGAAATATAAATTGACAGGATGTGAGCTGCATCTTGTTTACTATAGTAAACATCGTAATGGTACTCCTAGCAGCAGTGACTGTCCTCATAACCCACTTTTCTTTTCAGTATCTAATGACTTTTATTACCAAAATTTCATGTTTCTCAAAAATATTTGGCAAGCCCTATTTTTACTGTTGTAAGACTAAACCTGATATCAAAGACCCTTCTGGATGTCACAAGGTTTTATTGTTGTTGTTGTTTAAATTTTCTCTTATGTGCATGAGTGTTTTGCCTACATGTATGTATGTGCACACGTGTGTGCCTGGAACCCACAGAGGTTTGGAAGAGTGTGTCAGATCCCCTATAACTGAAGTTATGGGTTGTTGTGAGCCACCAAGTGGTGCTGGGACACCAACCCAAGTCCTCTGCAAGAATATCATGTGCTCTTAGTCACTGATAGTCTTCCCAGCCCCACAGACAACTAGCTTCTGGTTTCTTTAGGGATGCATGGCTCTGGCCTGGCAACACAACATTACTACATATCAAAAGGGTATTACAGCTGTAAAGGTGCCACCTAGACCAAACTCATGCTGGCACCATGGAAGATCTCGCACCTCTAAAGGCTCCACTGGCGGGCTTGGTTCAGGACAATTATAAATGCCAAACAAGGCGAGTAACACCCACAACTTGTTCTTAAATTGAAGTGATCAGTATACAGCTCAAAGTAAGTCAAGCATAAAAGAAAAAGTCGGGAGGCGGTAGCAGGGGAGCAGGTTCCAGTAGGGTGTGTGTAGGGGCTTAGAGAGAACCAGACAGATGAAACAATAAACGCCTACTCCAAACCTCATTTTCCTCAACTTCCAGGTTCCAAGTTTTCCTGGCCTTACAAAGGTGGAAAGGTTACCTCTATCCAGATCACATGTGGACTGAGGAGGAACCCAACAAGTATGTAGACACATCTGTCACATGCAGGGAAATGTTTAGTTATCAACATGTGGAGGTGAGAGGTCATCTCCATGGGGTTAGTTTTCTCCCACTTTTCCATCGTTTCCAAAGGTCAAACTCAGGTCATTGTGGCAAGTACCTTCACCTGCTGGGCCTCACCCAGAGAACCTCTGTTTCCTAGAAGGGAACCATGTCAAGATAAGGTGAAGAATGCCAACAAGGATGCCCGTTTTCTCCAGGATACCCAGGGCATGTGGAGGAGAGGACAATCAATATCAGGATGAGCGTGCTAGCAATGCCATCCCAACGGGTCCAAGTACATTCTTGCCTCATGAACCCCAGCATGACTCCACTTCTCTGGAACCTCAGCTCCTCATCTCTAGTTTCCAGGATCAACCACAGACAGTTGCTTCCCGGCTTCTTCCTCTTCCCAAGGTCCCACTAGCTGGAATTTAGCTTGTCCTGTGTTCTGCTTCATCAAGCTGTGGGAGATCAGGTTTTATACCTTGAATGAGAAAAGCAAAAATAGGTTTTTATTTTTAAAAAAAACAAAACAAAACAAAACAATGTCTGAGGTGAGCAGGACTCAACCCAATGCAACCCAGGGTTTCTAGCTGGTGAGAGGGCTTGAGCAACAGCTCCGAGCCAACAAATGCCAGAGGCCGGGTAGTTAGGCCATCCCAGTCTCTCTGTGAGGAGGAAGCGTGGTCCTGCCCAGCGCCATGACAGAATGAGCAGGACAAGAAGACCCATATGCAGGTCAGTGTGCGCGGGGCTCTGGAGCGCGGATGCCTCAGTGTGGGGTGGTTGACTGCTTTCACAATCACACTATCAAATCAAGCTCCTTGAAGGAACCCCCAAGAACGAGGCTTCTTCATTCAGCTCCCTGATAGTCTGGTATAGCTTTTCTCTTCTGTTGTTTTGGTTTGCGGTGCTGGGGATTGAACTCAGAGCCTTATGTAGGTAAAGCAGACTATCTACCACTGAGTTGCATTGCAACTTCCTACTGCACTTTGCACAAAGCAGTTCCAGCTGCTTCCCTCTAAGAAAGATTAACACACACCCTGGGTCTAAAGAGAGTACTACCTACGGGACTCTCTGGGGATATGGGATTGTGGAGAGTTCTGAATGTGCCATGCAAAATCTGAGTCCCACTCTCACACACCAAAGGAAGCAAAACTACGTGAATCTATGAACCCCAAAACAATATATGGTGTGTGTGAGGCTCTGATACTAGGAGGGTTTCTGGTTTGAAATATGGAGATTTTGATGCCAGGTGTCCATAAACTATAGTCCTACTGAAAAATATATTGATTGAAAGTTTTATATAAAAAAAGAGAGATGAACTATATTCTGAGGAAACCTAATATCCAAGTAAGTTCTTGGATATTGTAAGTCTTATAATAAGGCACTCTTGTGGTTGGAGCTCATGAATATGTAAGCAACTTCTAGTATATTCCTTTCCTTTATAAAATTGCTCATAAGGTTGTTCGTTTTATGAATGTAATACAGGTTCACTTTTGAAACTGTCTGCCTAGAGTTTCCTGCTTGTCGAGATCCTGCTCCCAGCTGTCTCCGACGTCTTCCTGATGCTTGCTTTGCATTTAGGGCTAGCTTTGAAATACAATCATTCCAAAAACAAATTTCTCATAGATTCCAGAGCGTCTTCCCTCTGCTTAGCCTTATCATTTGCCAGTCTGGCTACTGGCCCCATTGCCTAAAACACTGTCACCAAGGTCATCAGCACCATCTGCTGACAGCCCTGATGAGAACCGGTTGGGCCTCCTAGTAACTGACTTCTTTGTGTTGGCACTGGGGACCACTTTCTGGCCTTTGGATGGTGTCCTTCGTTCTCATTTCCTCGCCCACTGGCTTCCGCTGCTTTTCCCACAGACTTCTTTCTCCTTCTTAGTTGGCCGCAAAATGTGAATCTTCCAGAAGCTGGGCCACCTCACCTTCTTCCTCCACTTCTCTGATCAAGTGTGACTTTGCCTATTTTGATGCACATCTGTTTCACAATGTCACCTTACTCTTGTCTTCAGGTTCCATTCCTTGTAAAGCCTGCTTCTCCCTGGGTTGTTCCCATCTTAGAACAGCCTCGCCTGTGTCTTCCCACTTCTCCACTGGGAGTCGTCCAGGGCCCCTTCTCGCTCATAAGATCGGGCACGGGTCTACCCTAGCTGTGCCTTCTAATTGCTCTTTGTTGAGTGTCTCTCTCCTTGCCTTGGCTGTTCCTGTGTCGTCCTCACTGAGCTCTCTGCTCCTATATTGTCTCTCCTCCCACTGCCACCGGGACAACCAAAAAATTGCTCCGCCTCTCATGTCTAGCCAGAACAACTCAGTGCTTTGCAGGACGAGCGTTCCTGATTAGAGCATGTGACTTGCTCCCACTTCCCTGCCCCATGTTCTCTCTTGCCTGTCTCCCCTCAGACAGAGGAAATGGGAAACTATCTTTACTTCCCCAAACACACAAGCCTTCCCAGGCCTCATCACTGTCAGGTCAAGTACGGCCTTCTTTTCTAGAGCTACCCTCAACCTGCCCGTCCCCTCACAACCCGCTTCTCTTTCCTCAGAAAGCATCTCCATAGATCCCCTGCATGGTCTCAGGTCTTCCTCCCCCATGTTTTCTGTATAACTAATACACAACAATCGTTATCTTTTTAAAAAATTAAACAATGGATCGCTGACAACTTTCCTGTATGCCAGGAACAGACTGAGCAGTCTTTGCTTGTCTTCCACTCAGTTTGCTCTGTGGCTACGTCTCTCAGCTTTGGCATTCTGAGAGCATTTTCTCTGTGAAGTGCCTGAGTGTTTTACGTGTGCCACACGTGTGTCTGGTGACCACAGAGACGAGAAGAGAGCCCCCGGAACTGGAGTTATGGATGGTTACAAGTCACCATCTGGGCACTGGGAACTGAACCCAGGTTCTCTGCAAGGGCAACAGATGTTCTTAACCCCTGAGCCATCTCTCCAGCCACAGCCCCCACCCCCCACCCCGCCGCCTCACTGCAAGCTTTTTGTCTGGATGATTCCTTGCTGTGGGACCCTGTTCTGTGTTTAAACATTTTACCTTATAACTGTACAATCAAAATGATCTCTCTGACTGTTAAATGTCAGCTAGTGGGAAAGACTACCCCAGTGGAGAACCACTGGTCCTTCAAGATTACAAACAACAACAAAAACAACACTCAGGGGGCATTCACAGCAACATACAAGAAAAACTTAACAAAACTTTGAGGATCCAAAAGGCCTGGGTCCAGATCCTATTTCACTGCTCTGTATAGAAAACCTTGGTCCTGCCTTTTGTCCTTCTCAAGTTGCCTTTCCACGTTATAAAATTGAGGTGTTCTAAACAGTCTCTTGGGATTTGGCAGGGACTGTTTGTTTGTGAACTCATTTTAATAATCATTCCCATGTGAAGTATTGTTTTAAACACCCAGAGACTATCTTTCTGCTGGACTGTGAGTTCAGATTAAACACTGCAACACCAGAGCATCTGAGCTTTCAAATCTGAGTGATTCTGAATATATTCATTCCACAAATTCTCACTAAGAATCTCCTATGTGAGGCCTGAAGTCATATGCCACAGAGACATAGGGATGGACCAGGGTCAGCCTTTTTATGGCCAGGCAGAAGTGGTCTGTGCTTCATCATCTCACCAATCAGGACGAGACAAAGCAGTCCTGCATGTCCAGAATATCCAAGAGAGGTAGAATTGAGCTGTAAGATCCATTTAGGTGTATTATCTTGTGTGATTGCAGTTTCTCAGAGAAAAGGACACGGACATTTATTTAGCCTGAACCATCTGCCAACTCCTCTGCCCAGTTTCATTTGAGACTGTGAAGAACATATTACTACTGATGAGGGCAATGGCCCTCATAAAGAACAAATTGTTCCCAATGTCACAAGGAAAGTGGGAAAACTGGAATTCAGTTTCTCCCCACAACTGTTGGCTGTCATATCATGCAAATGAGGATGAATTTGGAAGGGGATAGGAGGACAGAAGAGAGTCACAGGCACATCTCAGTCCATCTTTCCAGGGATGTGACACCAGAGGAAAGTGTGCTGATCTCCTGTCTGAATCCTCCATTCAGGGAATTGCCAATAAAGAGCTGTCTAGTGACCTGTAGTTGTTCTGTGGTGAGATTTATGGGTTAAACCAGTAGAATTCAGCTCTGGACTTGGTAGTACAAAGTGGGGTCCCTGACCACATAATAATGATGAAATGCTACAGTCTGTGGATAGTTGAAGCCCGGATTTTCCTCAGCCCCTAAGTCACCGAGAGTACATAGCATCTGAGTAATTCAGGGGTGAACACCAAATGGCAGAACCAGGTAGGTACCATGGAATGGAACATGAACAGTGCCCAAGGCCAGATCCATCCGAACCATGCTCATGTCATCCTGAGCAATGGTACAGCATTGCAGCCCTGTAATTTATGTTATACTATGTTAATATCCTTGGGATCCAGAAAAAGGTAGATTGACAAGTTCACTTAGAGAAATCAATTGCTTTTCATTGGCAGATTAGATTCATGGCTCTTTCGGAGTATGTGCATGGGGTGTTAAGGAGCCCTGGACTGGTCCCATGGTGAGTCTTACAAGCCTCGTCAATTTCTGTCCATCCAAACACTTTCATCTGGGTGATTAATTTAAAATTCCAGAATCTGGTGACTTAAATCATTTCTAAACTCCTGGATACCTTGGCCAGCACAATTTGGCCAGCACGTCTTTAATTTAATTAACACGAATAAAGGAAAGTCAGAGAGCCTAGGCAAATATGGGCCGACCAGTTCTAAGACTCATGGGGAAAAAGCTTTCATGGGCAGCCATTGGCAGTGTCCACAGTAGTCTCCTGAAAAGAGGCTGATGTAAGTGGTCTAGATGTCCTTGTCAAAGATCCGTATAACTACCTCAGCTCCATGCCATCACACATTTAACAAAGCATTCCTTATTCGGAATATATATATATTCCATAGGAAGTGGGGGAACTTTAAAAGGCCATGTTCCATATCCACATTTAGCCCTTATTTACATAAAGTCTGAGAAGTCACTAAGATTAAGGTGTCCAATCCTGGAGTTCATTTATAAACAACATGCTGGTAAACTTAGCAGATGATAGTATCTGGTGTAGTAGGAGGAAGAGGGCATAGTGTCCTCAAGGTCAACCCAGTGTGCTTGGGTTGGGTCATCCCTCCCTGTTGCTGTTCCCACAATGCTGTAATTTTCAGTTAGAGAGTTGCTGGTGCCTACATACGCTAGTGTCTGCAGACAAATACCTTCTTGGGCTCTTTAGCCCATCTCTGTCATGCTCTAGTCTGATGAGAAACAGGGAGCCCAGTGAGAGAAAGTAAACATGAAAGAAACAATAATGGCTGTCGAGAGATGAGTTACTACCCAGAATGAGACCTGAGCTATGCTGAGTCAAATCCAATGCCAGGGTGATCTGGAGTCTAGGTGCTTAGCTCTCAGCTCCACAAAGACTTTCAGCATGGAGGTGGCGGTTTCTCTGCTCAGACAGAGCTTGCTCATTTTCGTTTCCTTTCCAGAACCAACTCCACTTAATGGCCAGTTTCAATCCTTTCACTTGCCTGGGTGTTCACACCAGTAAGTCTCTTTCCTCCTAATCGTTGGCTTTTCTTTTTTTCTCTCGGATCATCACTGCGAGTGTGAAAGTATTATTTCTCTCATCTTTTAAGTACACAATATCATTTGTGCTTCCTTCTCTCTCTTGCTCTGGGTCCATTTTCTATCAGACTCCTTGAAAGCACTTTGTATAGCAGTCAATCTCTGCCCCCTTTGACTTTTAACCTCTTCAGATTGAATCCTTGCTCCCAAAATTGTCCTTATTACCTTTGATCGTTGACCAATGATCAAATTTTAGGTTTGATCTAACTTAATCTACCAGCAGCATTTGGTGAGACCGGCTGTGGCTTTTCCTTCCATTCTCAATCCTCCACTGGCTTTCAGGCTAGTCTGCACTCTCTCTCTCTCCCTTTCTTAACTTCCTTTTATCTTGACAAGACAGCCCGTTTATCTGTAACACTTTCCTTGATGACCTCATCCAATATTGTTTCTGCAGTCCAAGCCTCCCTCCCTAGCTGTAGACCCAGCTGTCCACTGCCTACTATACATCTACACACTGTCCAAAACCTACTTGCCGGTCCCCAGTTGTTTCAAGGGCCTCCATGCCCAGCTCAGTTGATGCCAATTCTATCTTTCCAGTTGTCCAAGTCAAAAACTTCGAATTCATATTGACTCCAGTGTTTTTCTCACAACCCCTACACACCTTATGTCTGGAAATTCTGTGTTCCAATACATAACCATAATTTGTCTGCTCATTTTACTACCTTCACATTGATCTAAACTGCCCCTCTCTTTCTGATAGATGGATAACCTGCCAATCTCTCGCCTTTCTTCTGTCTGTGACAGCTTTAGTTTATTTTGATGTGGGATTCCCCTCTTTATGATGTGAAAATGTTTTATCACCATTGGTTAATAAAGAAGCTGCTTTGGCCTATAGCAGGGCAGAACAGAGTTATGTAGGAAAACTAATCTGAATGCAAGGAGGAAGAAGGCGGAGTCAGGAGATAGCATGTAGCTCCAGAAGGAGAAAGACACAGGAACTTTACCAATAGGTGACAACCTCGTGGTGCTACACAGATCAATAGAAATGGGTTAATTTAAGATATATTAACTAGCTGGGAATAAGCCTAAGCTATTGGTCAAACAGTGTTGTAATTAATATGGTTTCTGTGTGATTACTTGGGTCTGGGCAGCCGGGAAATGAACAAGCAGTCTCAGTTTACATTATTTCTCAGAGTAACCTTTTTAAAACCATGATAAAGGGGTATAATATCTGAAATTTCATCAATGTAGTTCATTACATTAACAAAATAAAGATAAAAACTACACCATCTCGATAGATGATAAACATCTATCTGATAAAAGTAAAAACCAATTAAAAATTTAAAAACTATTTCAGTAAAATTGAAAAGAAGAAGGGGATTAAAAATTACATTTGAAAAATACAGGTTATCTGCAAAAGTGAAAAAACAGAAATAGCACACGACATGGCGCTCAACTGTGAACAGCTGGGGTCTTTCTCCCCAGCTTAGTCAGGATTAAAATAATAACACTCACCATCATGCTTCCTTTAGGCATGGTAAGAGAGGTTCAACAAGAAAACAAGAAACAGAAAAAGGTATATTATTTATGTTTGGGTGGAATGCTCTATAGATGTCTGTTAAATCCATTGGAGTCATAACATATGTTAGTTCCCTTATTTCTCTGTTAAGTTTCTGTCTGGCAGACCTGTCCAGTGGTGAGAGTGGGGTGTTGAAGTCTCCCAATATTAGTGTGCGGGGGTTGAATGTGTGATTTAAGCTTTAGTAGTGTTTCATTTACATATGAGGGTGCTCTTGTATTTGGGGCATAGATGTTCAGTACTGAGATTTCTTCTTGATGGATTTTTTCCCCTGACAAATATGAAATGTCCTTCTTTGTCTCTTTTTGGTGGATCATAGTTTGAAGTCTATTTTGTTAGATATTAGGATAGTTATACCAACTTGTTTCTTAGGTCCATTTGATTAGAAAAAATTTCCCAACCCTTTACTCTGAGGTGATGTCTATCTTTGAGGTTGAAGTGTGTTTCTTGTATGTAGCAGAAGGATTGATTCTGTTTTCTTATTCAATCTGTTAGCCTGTGTCTTTTTGTAGGTGAGTTGAGACCCATAATAAGGGATTATTAATGACCAGTGATTGCCACTTCCTGTTATTTTAGTTTTCGCTGTTGGTGATGTTATCTTGAAATTTGTGAGCAAATAGATGGATCTAGAAAACATCATACTGAGTGAGGTAACCCAGACCCTGAAAGATAAATATCATATGTGTTCACTCATAAGTGGCTTTTAGACATAAAGCAAAGAAAAACCAGCCTACAATTCACAATCCTAGAGAACCTAGACAACAATGAGAACCCTAAGAGAGACATACATAGATCTAATCTACATGGTAAGTAGAAAATGACAAGATCTCCTGAGTAAATTGTGAGTGTGGAGATCATGGGAGATGGTAGAAGGGGAGGGAGGAGGGAGAGAGGGAAGTGGGGAAAATATATAGCTCAATAAAACCTATAAATAAAAAGAAAACGAGAAACAGAAAGTTTAAAGATTAGGAAGAATATGTAAAGCACTTTCACTCACAAATTATGTAATAATATCTGTTGAATTCTTCCACCAAAGAATCTACAAACTATTAGAACAAGTGAATTGAACACGGTTTCTGGGTATCACGTGAATATGACAAGTTATTTTTCTATTTCTATATGCTTACAAAAATCTCACATTAAAGAGCTATTGGTGCAAATTAGTTGGTGGAGCGCTTATCATGCACAAAGTTCCAGTACCCCATATCTGGGCTTGGTGGCTTGTGGGTGTGGACCAGGAGGATCAGAAGTTCAAGGTCATCTTTGTGCACACAATGAGTTTTAGTTCAGCCTGAAATACTTGAGACCCCATCTCCAAAAAAAAAAAAAAAAAATTCAAGTTAAATGAAAAAGTTCTGAATACAGTATCTCCATTTCTTTTGTCTACAAAAGTATTCCAAGCACCTAAACGGTACTAAGGGTTCCAAAGTAGCTGATACATAATCCATGCCAGTAAAGACTGGATTAACAAATCAATGAAGAGTCCATCGACAAAGGGACTTGCTCAGTCTTCCTCTTCCTTGCATCAGGCCTCAGGAAGAGAACATTTGGGAAGCAACAATAGAACTGCAGCTGGTCCATATAGGATTCAGCCCCTTACTAAAATACCCTGGTAGTCTTTGGGGTGTAAGGAACATGATTTAGTTCCATACATTACTGAAGAAAACCTTCGGAGACTTGGAAGAAGGAAATGTAGAAGCTCAAAGAGCCAGGCATCCTTGACTCTAGTCAACTCCACTGAGGGAACTTGGAACTTGGGGGAACAAACAAGACCACGAGCAAACAAATGACTGTCGTCTCCCTAGAATTTGACTCACAAAAACCAAAACAGTCATCATGGTGGACAGTTAATCAGAACAAGTTAGTTATGCACAGGAAGAGCACCGGTGAGACGCATAGAGCGGCCAAGTAGGAACCCAAGGCCTTTAAAGAGCGAGAGGATAACCTCTGTCCTGAATCGCGACTGCAACTCCAATTGACAGCTTCTTTGTCCCCAGATATTACCAGAGGAATCTCTCCTGATTTTGAAGTATTTTGCAGCCCCTAAAATACCTCCTCTTACTCACATCTGAGGAGCTCTCTGCACATTGAAAAGGCATTGTTAATTAAACCCGGGTACCCAATGCTGGGTCGATGGGACCTTCATATGGAGACACAGACACTGATGGAAATGATCTGTATAGATTTCTGGAGCTAGATCCAGAAGAATGGATTCAAACACAGTGCTGTGTGGCTGGGAGACATGTTTCAGACACTCCTTTGCCTCTCCTTGTTTGCGGGTCAGTTTGGGAAGTCACATAGGCTACTATTTCAGAAATGCCCCCTTAGCTCATTTTAGAGCTTAAATGGGACTCTTTTAATAAATTAGGGGCAAAGTTTGCGTGGCAAGCACAAGGCATGTCTTTTTGTACATACCTGTACCACCTCCCTCCTCCATATAAACAGTCTACCGAAAGGGTGCAACATCCTATCTCAGCGGCCCTTTTATTTCCTTGATAAATGAGTCCCCTTCTCTGGAAACATTGCCTTGGTCTGTGTACTCAATAGAAAAAGAGCCAAGCTCCTCACATGTAGGCAGTCAGCCTTGTGTGCCTGATGTTCCCTTGGAGGTCACCCAGTCCTACACCCGGGTCACACTGACAAAACAGTGGACCACATGGGGGCTTAGTACATTTTATAACTTATAATAACAGTCCAAGTGATGCAGCTGAGATAAAAGGACTAATCAAATTTCACGCTCCAAAGTGTGGGCTGATTATTGCTGGGCAGGGAGGGGATTTATTCCCTGCGGTTCTGACAGGCATGGGGGCAGGGGATCAGGTGTGCTCTGTGAGATTTGCTGACCACTTCTAAAAGGGAAGAGCCAGGAAGCAGAAGGTTCAGAGTCGGTTTCAGCTTCTATTGTTCCCAAATCAAGGACAGGGGAAGGCAGTAAAAGACTCTCTACCGGGGCACGGCTTGCCAAGGAAGAGGGATCTGAACTACATGGCGTGTACTTGGGGAGAGCTATAAGAGCTTGTGTGCCAGGTGCTTATCTCAACCTGGAAAGAAAAAGGACCTTAAATACATCTGCTACGTATTTTTAGACAGAGTCTCACACCCCAGGTTGATCTTGAGTTCACTATGTAATTCAGGTTGACCTTGAACTCCTGGTCCCTCCTTGCATTCTGGGATGCAGATGAACGTCCTCACGCTCCAAGGTCAGGTTATTTGTTTTCAATGCTGAGAATACAGGACCTGGGAATGCAAGGCAAACACCTGCCAGGTAAGTTAGGTCCCCAGCCTTCTCCACTTTTTCCTGTGTGTCTCAGCATTTATGAAACCACGATGATAATATTACTTACTTCTTGAGGTGGTTGATGAAGTTGGGAGTCATTTGGGATTCTTAAGTGACCCAAACTATTAAACTGACAACCTGGAGACAGCAAAGCCTGAGCACTTGGGTGGGAAACAGCGATTTTAAAACTAAAATAGTAGTGTGTAATTAAGAGCTTTGACTGAACCATATGCATACACACAGACCCAAAGCCTACAAACTCCAACCCCTCAAACTCCTAAGACTCCTAGCTCTTCAACATCTAAGGCAATTCTCAAAACTGGTATTAACAAGAGGCGAGCTGATGACAGTGTGACACCCTCTAAATGTCTTTCCCCAGCCTATCTAGGAGCAATCAAAGAGCAGATGTGGGTGTTGAGAAGTAGCCAGACACTGGAAAGGAGTTTTAACTCTTTCCTATTTGTGGAATGTCCTCAGCCTCTCAGTCTGAGCTAAGACAAAGCTGCCTCCTCCTCTCCCAGTGCATACCTCAAGCTCACTGGAGGATACTGTGACTCGAACCACTCTCCCTATGAGTGGACTGGTTTCCCCATCCTTCCTAGAACACGCCTACTCATATCCTGACGTCATATCAAATCAGTTCACCTCCACTTAACGTCCTCCCTAACGACCTCACACCACAGCACACTTTCCATCTTCAGAATGTCTTGTTATTTTTTACGAAGCATCAATATGGTGCAGGGATTTAATTTTCACCCTTACTTAGATCATGTCAAGATGATGCATTAGAAGAAAAAGATCTGATTTGTGAGACAGGTCCCAATGCCACCACTGGTGCCAAATGAATCTTCTTTAAGACTTGGGGTCCTTATCTATTAAATACAGAAAGTCCCAATTGTATAGAACAGCTTTGAAGATTTAAACAGTATCTATAAATCATTTGGCACATAGTAAGTGTTTAATGTGCTAACTATTCAAGTTTATTTTATTTTATATACTTAAAGTCTAACCTAGTTAAGAATAGAGTTGAGCCTCCTGAGTTTTTTACATTTTTCACAGATTAGTTGTGTAAGTACTTGAGAAATATTTGTAACAAAGTAACATGTGAAATAAGGTTACTTTGTTCTCCTAGTATTTCCAAAATATTAGCAGAAGAAAAGTAAGCTTGTGTTTATGTCCGTAATAAATGCCCTTTATTTAATACCAGATGGCCAGTGGACCAGAAGATCTGGAACCAAACCATCCAGGTATTGATAATCTACTTATGAGACTCTATATTGCAAAATTAAAAATACAGCAGAAAAAAAAACTGTAACAGAATAGATTTTCCCCTATTCCCAATGGTAAAGAGGAGAGTGTTGATGAAAGGCATGTGACGTAATCAGGACAACAGGTTCTGGCATCAGAGAACAGTGACAAATATGGTCTTTTAACCAAATCAGGTCTTTCTGACTCCACAACAAGGTTCTTATTGATATCTATGGAGTCAGTCATCAACTGTGGTCTGACTACCTCAGGCGAAGCAGGAATCTAGAAGCATCTGGGTAAGGTGTGTTCCCTAAGCTTTCTCCAGGCACATAAAGACATGTGTTCTCTTTTTAAAAAACTAAGCCACCGGGGCTGGAGAGATAATGGCTCACCCTTTAAAAGCACTTGCTGCTCTTACAGAGGACCCAGTTTCTAGCATCCACGTGGTGGCTCACAACCACCCACAATTCCAAAGCCCTTGTCTGACCTCCTCTGGTACCAGGCATGCTGCAGTGCATATACATAAACAACCACTCATACACATAAAATAAATAATTTTAAAGTTTTAATCTAAATACCACAAACAACAAAGATCTCTCCAAAACACGCAATCTGTTGAGTTTTGAACTTCTCTAAGAACAGCCAAGCTATCTTTCCACATCCTTCCCTGCCAAAAACAGATAGGAGAGTGTTGCATGTCAGAATCATAAATATGGATACTGTTGTTGTATCCTGTCAATCACTCCACATTTGCATCTTTCAAAGAACCCCATTCACCCACCAACCTGCAAGTCATCCTTAGGCCGTTTCCTTCCTTCTCGGTGGCTTAATGATTTCTCTTGCAAAACTCCTGTGTGTTCCTGGGGAAACAGGCCTTTGCAGGCCAAGCCCGGCCCTCTCAAGTCCAAGGTGGGCCCTCTGATTTGCCATTGGAGTGTTGTGTTTCTCCACCTTGAGTTCCTCTTCCACCATCAGGCTTTGTGTTGCCCTCAGCCTTGGGAAAACCTCATAACTCAGGATGACAATATAGAGACCATTAAGCCCACATACTTCAGCAAAACTGCCTCAGTGCTGTCTCTGCTCTAGGCTATTACGATTTCTCACAGCTCACAGAGGCCCCTCAAACACTGGACTTGACAGGTAAGCCTCGGAAGGCCACTTCCAAGACCGAAGCCATGTTTTACTCGAGTTCCGTCTACAGGGGCCTCAAAGTGCTGCCCAGCAATTTTGATGGTGATGGTTCTGAGATATTACCCAGACTTGGCCCACTGCTTAGAACTCCAAACTAGTGATCGGATCTAGTGGAACTACCCCAAACACATACTCCCTCGTAGCCACACAGTGAAACACAAATGACTTCTCTCCTGACCCAGGATTAGCGAAAATCCACAGCCTACAACACAAGGATCCACTCTCTAGTTTATGACGAGCTGGCAAAGGTGGTTTAAGTCAAGAATAATTACTCTGAAAATTCCCACATAAAAAGAACATTTTTCTCCCTAGGGCATAGTGGAAAGACATTCTCATGAAACTTGGAATCTAATGAAGTTAGCAACTTTCAACTGTCTTTGGCTTGATCTCCTTGAGTTCCTCCTTTGTAGGCTCATACCATCAAGTTCCCCCTTCTAGAAGGACTAGTAGAAGTTGAAGGATAAGGTTGACATGGTCAAATAGACACCAACATTTGAAAAGCAAGAGACACAGTCGAGAGCAAACATACCCAAACTCCCAGGTTTGTGTGTCGTTAGCCAGCACCATTTTCTGTGGTGCTATAGTCAAAGGGTACAAGACAAGGCACCCCTAGTCTCATCTCTCTCTGGTGCCTGCTGGTGGAATCCTAAATGTGACAGGCTGTGAAGTCTGCATGGACTGAATGCCAGGGCTCTCAGTCTGACATGCAGTGGCCTCTATTTTGTTTTTGTTTTTTTTTTAGTGGCCTCTATTTTGAATTAGACCGCCCCCCTCTTCACTCTCATATCTCATCTCTGCCAGTTTAAATGTCTTGTGGTTTAAGTTACCTCTGAAATGCTGGAAATATTCATCCCCATAAGAAACCACTATGGTAGCAGCTACCAGCACCCACGGGGCTGAGGGGACCTCTCCAAGGAGCCTGAGAGACCCACCAAGGCTTCTTGGGGAGATGTTTAAAATTTTAGATGAAAGCTACTGTTCGCTTCTGTTGGAGAAGCTTCCTTCTGCAGTAGGAAGCCGTTACTGCATCGTCTTATAACTGATCCCGAGAATAAGAAACTGTAGAATGCTGAGGCCTAAATGGATCTCACTATCACTACATCGCTCCCGCCATAGATCAGTGACCATGTATGGAGAGGGAACAGGAAGGATACAGGAGATGGAGGAAGGGAAAGAGTGTGTGGGATGCAGCCTTTGAGCATTGCATGGCATGGCTAGTCCACTCTTGAACTTGGAACAGCTGTGATTGCCTACAGAAGACTTGCAAAAATCTGGACCCACCAACATTCTGTCACAGAGGGTAGAGGAACTGGAGGTCCCAGCCAGCCCTGAGGATCTGTAGGAAATTAATGGTTATGGGGATGGAGATTTTTTCCAGTGGTATCGCCACTTGAAAGTACCTCATGTTTCTTTAAATAACCCCTTACCCAGCCTCCTGAAAGAAATTCCATTAAATTAATTTTTAAAAATAATCTCAAAAGTACAAAAAATTCAAAAACAAAAATTAAATTTATCCACAGGAGGTCAGCAGCCACCAGACTGGATATCACAAATACTAAGCCTGCATGACACGGGACTGCCTTTGTTTTCACGGCGCTTTAAAAATCTTGGGATAACAACTCAGTACAAAGTATTAATATATGAACAAGAAGCATTAAATTAGGCTCACGTACACAAAATACTAAAATATGTGTGAGGCAGCCTCAGATCGAAAAGGAAACAATCAATTAATATGATTCTTGAGACTTAGCCACTGAGATGAAAGGGATGAAAAGGAGGAGGAGAAAAATGAGGAGCGGTTTCTATGAGGTGATTCTTCCAAAAAAAAAAAAAATCACTCACCACCTCCTCTACCGATCTCCAGGTTGGATAGGACAGAGGATAGCTGCAGACATAGGAGAAAAAGACAGACTAGAATTGGTTAACGTCTACCTAAAACTGCATCCAAGAGCAAGCATGAGCCTGGGGCAGAGTAGACCCAGTGGTGTGTTGATAAATGTTAAGGCACAACTCTCTAGAGAAAAAGAAACTCGAACATGTACACACACACACACACACACACAATTTACTATATACATGTATATGCATGAACCAACTTCCTAGGCATAAATATTCCCATCATGGCCAATTTCCAGCTCCAGTTTGAAGTCTCTGAAAGTAGAGTTAAGAATTGATGGAGGCACAAACAGCTTTTATGTGCAGATATGCAGGCATAATCCAGATCCACCATAGCACACAAGCCAGGGCTGCTTAAGGAGGTGAAGGTAGCCCCATAGTTCAAGACGTGCAGAGGTGAGGTCTGCAAATGAGCGTGACTACAAACCACAGCCAAGGCAAGCAAAAACGTCCCCTTTCCTGAGCTCTCTTACTTGTTCTCTGCCCCATTAGCCTTTGTAGGATAGGAAAAGGCAGTTAGGGAGCTGTTGAATGATAATGATGAGTGGACAAAAGAGCAGGGCCTCAAAGGCAGGCAGCTGCCAATCCCTGGCCTTACAGCATAAAGGAGGAGACATTGCCTTTTTGAGTGGAGGCTAAGACTTTGATTGGTGTCATGGACAGAGCGATTCTAATCATGGAATTTCAATTAGGTTGTTGAGACATTAAATGACCTTTTACAATTTGACAAACTTTCCTGGGGGTGGTGGGAAAAGGTAGAAGGACAGTTGCAGCTTAAAAGGAGGTTGCAGAATAAGGGGAAGGAAGATTGTAAAAGTCAGAGGCAGTAGATAACTACGGCAAAACAGCCTTTTCCAGATACAATATGGCAGCGGCACACACGAACCCACAGCACTTGTGACATCATGCACAATACGTAGGCAAAATCAAGTAGACACAATCCTAGCATGGAGTGGGGAGGTGGTCCCAAAGTCCCCAGCACTAGCCGAGGAGCTATGGCAGCTGATGGCTGCAGGGTGAGTAAGAGCCAGTTTTCCTCAGTGATGTGGCCACCGAGAGACCAGTGATCCAAGAGATGACCCTCCTTTCATGCAGGTACCAGATGCTATAGCGGGGAGCAGTGAGTTAAAAAGAAGAACATTTGAAATTGAAAGGAACTGTGATGCGGGGGAAGGGACTGGAGAAGAGGGAATGAGTGGAGGACTTCATCAAAACACATTTGCATGTATGAGATTCTCAATAAAAGTGGGTAAAAACTAATAATGCTAAAAAGCTTTTGCTACACAATGAGTTGTGTAGTGTTCAATAAAATACCTCTTTTCCTCCATCTTCATCTTCACAATGTAAAAAAAAAAATAAAAATATCACCAGAGTAATTAGAATATAACTCCTTATTGAGAGGCAAGACTTCAGCAAACAAGTCACATAACAGAGAATTTCTTATTGCAACAATATGTATACCTGGAGGATGAGGATGGGAGAATGCTAAACCCGAGAATCTGGGAATCAGTGTGGCCCTCCTTGTATATGGGCACTTATTCACATCTGATAATTTCCTCCCTAAAAACAACTTCTGGGTTGGGGTGTGCAGTTCGGGGGTAGAACACTTGCCTAGCATTTTAGCTGCCCTATGTTCAATCCCCAGCTCAGCAAAAATAAGTAATAATAATTATCTTTGAGAAAGTGTTAATGATAAAAAGTCACTTATTTCAAAAAGTGTTTCAGAGCTCTCAAAACCTGGAAAGAACCAGGCATAGTGGCACAAACCTGTAATCCCAGGACCCTGGAGACTTTGAATTTCAAGTTAGAGTGACCTACATAGTAGACCCCAGAAGAGCAAAACCTTTGATCAAACATAAATAAATCAAGAGAATATTTCTTCACTTTTCAATTTCAAGGGAAGCCCCCACATGGTAGGAGGTGACAGATCATGCAATCCAGAACCCCTTGACCAACTGCTGGACTCTGATCCGACTACCACATGAACAACCCACAGAGGCTTTAGGACAACACCGTAAATAGCATGGGCCTGCCAGATGTAAAGGACTGTATATACAGGTTAGACGGGATCTATAAGATCATATTCTGTAATGACACCCACTTGGTAGCTTTTTAAAGCTGGACGCTCTCTGCTGGCCCCAAAGTGACCTTGTCATCACCATCACTTCAATTTCTCCTGATAATGAGGGGCTTTGTAGAGTTGATAATCCTCACAGCAAAATTAGGAGCTATTCACCTGGACAATCTCTTCCTCAAATCCTCCCATCTTTACTCAGGAACTCTTCCTCTCCCCTCTCCTGTGGTGAAACCATTAACAAAGGAAAAAGGAGACAGACAGGATAATGGACACCCCTTTCCTCCAGTCGGGATGTTTAGTCTGTGTTTCATTCGTGTGTGTCCTTAGGGCTCATCTCCTGCCCTGGGTAGAGACCAAGCAAAGGTGAGCATTGAGCCATCGTCCTAGAAGGAAAGATTTGCTAGTGCTTGCTGAGCACCCGAAGTGGGGAGACAGCACAGTGTGGTCTGCTCCTTCTTCCTCGGAGTTACTTGAATGTCTCCGCTTCCTTTTCCATATCCATTGCAGTTGTCACTCTGACCTCTCCAGCTCCCTCTAACTTTCCCATTAGAAATCTTTTCTGGATCTAGGAACATTTTGAGAATTGTCCAAAATACTGAGATCCTCGGAATAATACAAATTTGCCCACAGTTAGATAACCCTCCTGACCCTGAATATATTTTAAGGGGGCTCCTATCTCCCATTCACCAGAGCCTGTGGGTCAAGGTTCAGAAACCCTGTTCCAGAAAGTTCCTCCACTGCTAATGTCTCACGAAAGTATCACTCTGGACAAGCACTCCCCCCCCCCCCCCCCCCCCCCCCCCCCCCCCCCCCCCCCCCCCGCCTTCCCGGACCAGCTGGCTTCAGCACATGACTGTTCTAGCTGACTTGACATCATGGACAGACCAGTAGATGTTTCCTGGATCTGGTGGAAATGGCTAAATTCCCTGAAGCAAATCCTTAGTTATTGATTTTCTCTACTTGAACGTTTTTATAATCCCCGATTAAATCATAAACCGCTGCATCCGCCATCTGCTGCTTCTGTTTCTTGAGCCAAACCTTGATTTCTTTGGGGACCTTGAACTCAGACGCAGCACGTTCTGGAGCAATGCGTTTCATTCCTTCACTCGGTTAACCGCTAACAGCCACTGAGTAGCTGCTAAGTGCCGGGTGCTGTTCCTCGTATCAGACACAGTAAAACGGTCCTCACTATAAGTTAGCAATTCTATTTTCTCTCTTCCAAAACCATTGTATAATAATTGAGATAATTACATATGTTAAAATCCATGGGGCTGGAGAGATGGCTCAGCGGTTAAGAGCATTGCCTGCTCTTCCAAAGGTCCTGAGTTCAATTCCCAGCAACCACATGGTGGCTCACAATCATCTGTAATGAGATCTGGTACCCTCTTCTGGCCTGCAGGCATACACACAGACAGAACATTGTATACATAATAAATAGATAAATAAAAAAAATAAAATCCAGTGTCCAGCTCTAACTATGTAATATATATATATATATATATATTGTCATTTCACTTTCAGGATATTCAGTAAGGTACACATTGATGTTATCCTCATTTTGCAAATGGGACCTTCAGAAAGTTCAAACTAGAGACAGGCAATGACAGGATGTAACGCTAGACAATCTGATTAAAATACCTTTAGATTCAACTTCCCTGGTTCTAGTTACAAAGCAGAGTTAGGGCCTTTAGCACCACTGAAATGTGAACAGATGTCTCACACACACAAAAAAAATCAGTCTAACAGTGTGCATGTATTTAGGTAACCCCTTGGGTATCTGTGGTTGCCAAGAGGCTCAAAGTCAGCAGGGATGTAATCAGCAGGCATTGACGACTTTGTTAATCGGAGAAGGATGGGGGATCCTGGCACGAGCAATGATACAGATGGATAGGAACGTGAGACTCGGGATTGCTAGAATCAAGCTGGCAGTCAGGTGACAAAGGAGTCCGATGTTATAAATACATGTTTTTAAATTATATACAGGCTTCTATTTATAACTTTGGTGGACACAGATTCATTTTGAGGTTAAAAAAGAAGATATATAAGCCGGGCGGTGGTGGCGCACGCCTTTAATCCCAGCACTTGGGAGGCAGAGGCAGGCGGATCTCCGTGAGTTCGAGACCAGCCTGGTCTACAAGAGCTAGTTCCAGGACAGGCTCCAAAACCACAGAGAAACCCTGTCTCGAAAAACCAAAAAATAAATAATTAAATAAATAAAAAGAAGATATATAAAGTAGGTACTAAAATGTCTGACTAGCATGAAGAAAAGCGTTTTTCAAATCCATTTCTTGTATCTGTAACTTCCGAAGAGCTAGCTCTGTTTGTTCTACTAGAGACCTAGTAGAAGTTAGGAGTGGGGGCACTGAAAGCGGCCTGCCCAGAAAGGGACAATTCAATGCTTTACAGATTCTAAAGGCTATGGAATTTGAGTGATCTTCCTTTAAAAATTATTACCATGAAAATTAAATCCCGGATATTGGAAAGGGCCAGAAGCACAAGATGTGTGGCTTTATAGCACCATCAGCTCTGCCCATGTGGGTGATGGACTTGGAAGGGGGTGGCTAAGAAATACACGTTGCTAACATCTGGCTGCAGTGACATTCATGACTGAGAGACCATCCTGGAGACCTTGGCAGTGCAGTGAAGCTACTGGACCGCATTTCCGTGAAAAGAGGCAGAACAGTGGTGGAGGCTGCAGGAAGGGAAGCGATGGACAATCCAAATCGCTGAAAAAGACGCCACTGTTAATCTGAATGAGAGACCAGTCTTCACTTACCAGTGTGTCGGCTTTTAAAAACTAAGCCAGCTAGCATACGTAGTGCCTATGTACAAACTACAAAAGGACATTTATCAAGACGGAAGGATGGGTCCTTCTGGATATGTAGATCCACCCCTCCAACCTGGTGTGTTCACATGAGTCATAGGGCGTGTCGTAGGGCATGACAGCCTGGTCAAGCATTGTGGCAAAGTAGAAAGAATTCCCACCTCTCTCTGGGATGCTTCCCTTTCGGGGAGAAAGCTGAGCAAGAGAAATGCAGAGTGCAGGTGACTCTCAATCCACACTCGCAGCTAGGCACCTCTGTGCAGGGCGTAATCTTCTCCCTCAAACAAGGTAAGCCCTGCGCCTAAAAACGTGGAGGTTCTACAGCCTTCCTAAAGGAACTGCAAACAAACATACAGGTCTCTAACTCAGCAAGTCCACTTCTTACAGTCTGCCTAAGAAAATTATTAATGGGAAAGAGAAAGGTATATGTAGAATAAAAGCTGTAGATTGTACTTCCAGTAAAATCAAAGCGACAACAATAAACACCTCTATGTCCAATGGTAGAAGAATAGTGAAAGAACCTGTGGCTATACCTTACAACAAAATACTGCCTATAGTTCGAGCTAACTGGAGGCTGGGGGTGGGGTGGGGGGTGGGGTCTCAAGTTCAAAGCCAGCCTAGACTCCTGAGTGATTTCAAGGCTAGCCTGAGGAACTCGGTGAGACCCTGCCTAAAAATAAAATGTACAAAGAGAGCTGGATGGCGATCCAGGCTCCCTAATAGAGTGCTTTTCTCAGCAAGCTCAAGGCCTGAGTTCAATCCTCAATATTAAAAAATATTTTAAAAATGAACTTGCAATCCCAGCACCGAGGCTGAGGCAGAAGGACAGGAGTCCAGGGCCAGCTTAGGCTGCGCAGGAAGACCTCGTTTCAAACAACAACAAAAAGGCAGATTGTTAAAATGTATGAATTTACCACAAAAAAACTAGAAAATAACACAATGTTAAAAAGGAGGTATCTACATGTTATGGAATTACAGGCTACTTAAATTTTGTTCTTTAAGCATTTCTATGTTAATTTTTATCCCTTGTACAAGGCATACCATTAGCATGATTGCAAACACCGTAAAACGATGTACAGACTTGAGGAGCAGAGAAAGTGGGAGCCAAGAGTGAACACCGTCTTGACCTCATGGGCATATTATTCTACCTCATTGATTTCCACTTCTCTCTAGTCCGTGCCCTGGGTTGCTTGGGTGCGCTGTGCTCTGTCACTCTCCATCCCGGTGTGATGGATGGTCATGGGAGGAATTGCCTCTGGCTACCACCACCTTTCAAAACAGCTCCCGGTGCTTGAGCACTAAGACAGAACAGCTTGGGGTCACTAAAGATCTGCCAGGGACGGTGACGCCACCCTGAGCTGGACTGGAACGGCTAATTGACTCAGCTGCTTGCTTCCAGATTTATGGAACACCACTTCGGAGTAATTAAATTTACTGAACTATTTCCACGAGATATTAACTTTAAGTAATCCTCATGAAACATAAATTAAGAGCTGGGTTTGGGTTTTGTTTTGCTGTTTTTCATTTTGGAATCAGTAATTAAAGATTATTCAATTACGATAATGTGTTTCTTTTAGGAATGATTTCGTAGCTGAGGCCCGATGAACACTATGCAGCCTGGGTGATAATATTTCATTTTTAATTGTTTGCTTCCCCCCCCCCCCGGTGTTGAGGATCAAACTCAAGGCCTTGCATATGTTAGGTAAGTATTTTACCATTACTTGAGCGATAGACTCCCCCCGAATCCTAAAGGTAGTGTTGAGGGGAGTGGTAAGCAGAGCGGTACACACTAGAAATCTTGGCTAAGATAGAAGGATTTCCTCAAGTTCAAGGCCAGCCTGTGCTACATACAGAGACCCTACATTAAACAAACACTCCTGGAAAGTTCCAAATGAAGGAGTTATTATACATATACACTTTCTCAATATCTATGTGATTGGCTCTTCCCTAAGCATCCTCTTGACTTGTCCGGACTGTCTCTAATCCCTGGGTTTCTTAGAGACACCATGTATGCATGTATCTGGACACCATGCATGTAGTGGCCTGGAGCCTAGCACCCCCTAGACCACTTTGATGGGGCAAAGCAGGAAAGGTTTTGCGTTTAATCATCACAACGGCAGCATACAGTGGCCAGAGTGGGGTGTGGGGGCTCAAGACAGGGAATACGGACTCTTCTCCAGGGGTTGAAGGTAGCGGCTTTCTGTGCCATACTGACAGGACTGTTTCCTGACTTGCCTCCCAAACCACCCCTGCCTCAGGCCTCTCCCACAAAGTTTATGGAGTGTTGGATATCGAAGCGCATAACATCCCTGGTGAGCATGTAATCAACACTCCTTCTGGCAAGTACTTAGCAGCCACAGGAGCAGAAGGCAAATCCAGATACAAATTGACATGCCGGCAAATTACCGCTCCTGGCTTTGCAGGAGTGCGGGAGGTACAGCGTTCTCTGCAGGCCAAGTTCTGACTCCTGGGATCCAGAAGGCTGTGCACCAGGCTGCGGAGGAAATAGGCTTCTGCATGAGACGAGGTCTAAAGTCTTCCCAATTTGAGTGACTACTTTGCTAAGCCTTAGGGTTTTGTTTTGTTTTGTTTTATCTTTCTGTTTTGTTTTGGTTTTTTGTAACACGGGGCTAAAGTACAGAACCCACGGAGGGCCCCGTGTTATCGGCGAGTGCTCTCCTAACTGTCAGGCCCAGATACCCATGGGATTTTCTCCGCCCACAGTCCCCAGGCTTCTCATCTCTTTCCATCCTCAAGGCCAACAACTCTCAACTCTGGCTACATTTTAGAGTCACCCAAGAAGAACAGAAACGCTTGAGTCATGCGTTAGCCAGCTACTGCGGTGTAACAAATCACTCCAAAGCTTAGTGGCTTAAGAATCACGTCTTTATCGCCTTTGGACCTCCACGGATGGGGTAACTGGTAGGAGTCTAGTGAGATACCGTGACTCGCAGTTTCTCAACTGCAGTTATCAAATGTCCCCTGCACTGCAGTCACCCGAGGCCTCACTAGGCTAGGAGGCTGTATCTAAGTTAACTCACACCGGAAGGATCAGAGTCTTCATGGTGTGGGCCTCTCTGCTGCACTATGCCATAGCATTTGGCTCTCCTCAAGGCAAGGCCACTCTCTCTTTGGGCCTCATTTTCAATCATATGCTGTCACCACCATCAGAAACCGGTCACTAAAGCTGTCTACACTCGTGGAAAGGATCACTGGGGACCACCTTGCAAGCTGATCTTCCCAGGCTCCAATTACAATAACTTCCATTTAGCCGACCTGGGGCCCAAGCTTTTTGTTTTATCTTAGTCTCCACTTTAAATCTCTTTAAGAAGCTCGTTGCGTCCCCAAGGTTAAAATCCACAGTCTGCACAGTTTCCACTGATGCCTTCCCTTCAGGCCAACTTGGTCTACTTAGTCCTCTTAGGATGTCCTCAATTTTATCGTCACCTATGGCGAAGTGCTCTCTGATCCTGCGCAATGGCACCAGAAGCAGAAGGCAGAAGGTTCCAGGGAAGGAAGGTCAGTCGTGGTGCAGGACACAGTGGGGTCAGAGGCTGGAGAAGTAGGCAGCATACGCTGTTAAGATCCTTGCAGAATACAAAACCCGAAAAGGCTTTTGCTGCTCTTGATGCGTAATATATTGCTACTACTAGTGTGTGTGTGCGTGCATGTGTGTGTGTATACAAAAATATCTTTGTATACACACACACATTTATATTGAATTTTTAGAAACTTCAGCTGTGCTGTCAACTAGAAAAAAAATATCTCAGTTTATCATGCTGGGTTGGCACTCACAGAAATTAACAGCCATATTGGTCTAGAAATGTTAAACTTAAATTCGCCCATTTGTATAGGGGTAATGGACCGGAGTAAATGTGTGAAATCTTATCTATGTGAGTCTGATTACAGAAACTAATAAAGTATTCTCTAAATAATAGAGGGTGGAAAAAGGATCCCTAGAAGGCCCTGGAGCCACTGGAGCAAATACCTCAGCCAGAGACGAGGCAAAGTCAGGACCAGACAAAGCTGAGAATTGGGAGTGATGAAAGGGCTAGGCATGAATACCCAGCAGGCACAGACTACCAGCAACAAGGAGAGCCAGAAGCCAGAGGTACCTGTGGGCTGCTTTCCAGCTGCTGGCTTACTCTCCGACCCTTGGGAGAGCCAACCCCCAAACACCTCCCTAAAACACCAGCCAAGATCAGCCCAGAGTGTGAAAGCAAAGCACACACAGTCCTGGCTTTTTGGCAGAAGCCGCTCCCCTAACACAAGCTGCCCGCAACCCCTCTTCCAGTAAGCAAGCTTTCCTGGCTCATTATAATGTTGGCATCGCCATCCACAAGATGAAAGTTGCCTACAACAAAAATAAACATAAAACGGTTATGATATACACATCGCTGGGGACCAAAGTGTCCATCATCACAGATGGCTTATTCATCTCGGTGTAATGAAATCAAGATCATAATTGTATAGTTCCAGCCTGTTCGCTCTCCCTGCTTGCTAACGAGGGATCAGGCTTTGTCTGTCTGATCAGTCTCTGCCTGCTCTTGCCCTCTGGCCTTCTGTAGCCAGATTCGAGAGAAAGGCAAAGGACAGAAGGGACAAGAGGGGTGAGAACAGGGTCTGAGAGGAGGAGGAGCATGGTGTGCAGGTAGCCAAGAGTGGCAGGCGAACATTTATAGCATGTGAGAGAAATGAATGGAAGAGGAAACAGATATAAAAAGAGAAATGTTTCTCCAGACTATGATTCCCTTTTTAACTGACCAATAATAGCAGGTTTAGAAAAAAAAAATGTGGCTGTTTGGAAATGTCTTTTTAGTTGATGAGGTCTTTTTGTTTTGTGTTTTTTTGTGTGTGGTTTTTGTTTTGTTTGTTTGTTTTTTGTAAGCCCGTTTTGAGATTGGATCACTGGGGCCCCAGCTTTAGTGAACATTATCAGTCCCACAGTAACTATTGGGTAGTGTTGTTACATCAACAGAACACACTCATGAAGTTCCTGAGGCCCTCCCTACAAAGCTGAAATACAATAGCCTTGGGAAGAGAAGACAGAACTTGCAAGTTACGTAAGACCAAGTGCTGGGTGGTCCATCTCACAGGTGGCATTTGGTGCTTGCTCCGCCTTTTGAATTCATTGTGAAATCACAGCCTCTTATCCCAGTCCAGGCCCCACAGAATCTTTTCCATTTCTCCTTCTTCCTCAAGTACCTCTGGTTCCTGTCCCAATCAGAGATCTAGTAAACCACTGAATACCACTCATCCTGTCAGCTAGAGGTTTCTCTCTTTGTCCTCACACACCACTGTCTCAGGGCAGGACTGTATCATCTCTTTCCTAGTCTAACATTATTAAATAGTCCCCCTGCCTCACCATCCACCACCTTGTGCTTAAAATTCTTCAAAGGATTCCCACTGCTTACAGGACAAAGGCCAAAGGCATGCACAGTGCTTGCTATCAAGTACCCTGTCAAACACCAGGACAGCCATAGTGCCTATCTTGATTGCTAGGAGCTTTCCACGGTGTCTACACCTCTTTACCTTAGCTTGGGTGTTTTTCTCCTTCACCACTACAGGCATCCAGCCTCTGCCTGAAGGGCATCTGCTGTGTCTGTCCATGGTGTGTGTGTGTGTGTGTGTGTGTGTGTGTGTGTGTGTGTGTGTGTATAGCATGATAATATATCTATATATATCACACTCTATTTTCCCCCACTGTTTCCCACATTGCATCCCAAGTCTATTTATAATTTTGGTGTACTTATTGCTATTTTTGTTTTGTAAAATATGTTTTACTGCTTTTTAAAGGGCTCAGGGTTTGGTTTTGAATCAGGCTGCACACGTTCACTCAGTATGGCATCTCTTCCACCATGTCTCATTGGCCTCCACTAGCCATATTTCATTAAATAAAAAAATAGTTTTAATTTTGAGAGGAAAAAAATATACAGTTCTGAGGACAATTAACATTATTCATTTTTATAATGAGAGCTGTTTTATGTTGCAAATGCATCCTTCTCACACAGAGCCGGGAATGTAATTCTCCTAACTCGGGCAGCCATTGATACTGATGGACACCTGCCTGCACACACCTTCACAGAGGAACACATGTGCTCACGCGCAAATGTGCATGCACACACCAAAATTCTGAGTGTGTCAAATGGAGAATGTCTCGCTGGTATTGATCAAAACCCCAGGAGTCCACAGTCAATCTAAACTTGGTAAAATACTTTGGTCTTGAGTTTATATGAAAGCAATCTATTGTCATAAGAGAACTTTGACTAGTATCTTTTTTTTTAACTTTAGAATTCTAGAAACAATAATGTCAAAAGCTTTATATTTCATTTTCTGGAATGAGGCAGGAAGGACTCTACAGGTTTGCTTTTAGGTAAAAATCGGAACAAATCCAGCAAACAGACAGTTCACAGGGCTGCTAACTCTGAGGCCATCGGTGAGAGGCGAAAGCTCAGTCCATCCTACTGACCTAGCTAAGACGAACAAGACAGGAAGCTCAGGGCCCTATTCAGTGAACTCCAGCAAAACAAGGTGATTCTATGTCCACATTCAGGGCCTCAGTGGCAGGGCTTTGTTAAATATGAAACATTTCGTGCATCTGTTATCTTCAATTCTATTTCATGCAGGGAGATTAAGAGATTCCTAAAAGAACAGGGCCTAATTTTGATGTTATGAAAACAGTTACAGTTGCACTATTCTCAGTGTGGCTCATAGCTGTTGACCAAAGAGCTGATGTGCTTTCTTATACATCGTCCCATCTTGTTCTTTTTGTACATTTTCATGACTTTGCCTAGCAGTATTCACTATGCAGTAGGCACTCAACAAAAGTAGGTATCTGTTTGCCGAGAAAACAGGAGGTGTTGAGATTGATCTTGTTTAGTTGTCTTCTCTGGGAACTCTATAAGCTGATATCTCACACGTGGTCCTGAGGTGGGGTTTTAGGAATAACTGCAGCAAACTTTAATAATCATAAAATCTGATTTAGAAGGTATCTGACCTTTCATTTTATCTTTTCTCTAAGTTCGGGGGCTTTTAAAAGTCACTCTAAAAAGATAAAACTCATCTTTCCTTGCTCCAGGCAGACTTGCAGCACTGAGCCACCAGACCACTGTTAGGGAGGTTGCCATGGTGAGCACTGGAGCAGCCTCAACACATCACACCATTCCCCTGGAGAGCTCTTGCCCTGGGGTGTGCATTCACTCCTGGAGTGGTCTAGTGATGTATGCAGGAGTGGTCCAGGCCTAGCAGTCATCTAGAGAGGCAATCCTTCTTCAGTGGACAGCCGAGGGCATGTGAGATGCAGCCGGTGACAGGCATGGTGACAGCATGATTTATCTGCCAGACAGGGACATGGTTAGTAATGTTTTTCAGCTCCAGGATGGGACCCAGACTCAGTGGCAACGCTGCTCAAAATCTGCAGCGAAGGGGATTTGTTTACTCTCTGTAAAAGGGCACCCAGACCTCAAGGTCCATCAGAGCCTCAGTTCAAGGCCCAGCAAGGCAGTCCCCCCACTCTTGGGATAAGATCTTGTAACAGAGTGCTATGAGCAATTAGGGATAAGAGAGCATAAATGTTGCAAAATTGTTGCAGGAGAAAAGCTGGGCTCACACTATTCTATTACATTTTAGATGGCTGGTATGGTCTGCTAAGATTTACATTCTGATATCAAACAAAGCCGCTGCCAATTTGTGACTGTAAATAATATTTAATAACCAGTCTGTTTTCTTCTGTCTCTGGTAAAAGATAGGGGTAATCTTGTAGAAAAACTATACAGGAAATACCAAGACAGTCTTGGGAAACAGTAAGTTCTCAATGCTCTAAGAACCACCCACGTGAGAAAGTAAGTGTGGGCTTTATAGATTACAAAGGGGGGGGGGGATGTCTCTTAAAAGAAAGGAGAAATCATAAATGGTATGAAAATAGCCAGAAACTAATGGATGGCCAGGAGAAACAGAGGGAAATCTGGACAGTAAGAAGATTTTGATCTCTCTGGATTTGCCCCTGGTTTTACAAGACATTGAATTATTTAAGTCAAATCAATGTCTACTGAATATTCAGCAATCTCATTTCACTAGTTTGAAGGCTCTTAGCAATGACACATACCATCCCTGCAGAGCTGGGGCAGCAGCTGCTCCCTGCAGACCTCAACACCCACTCACATACAAAGAAGCAGACCACACGGTGGCTTAAAGTGTTGCTAAAAACAAACAATTTCCCTAAATTGTGCTTCGATTCCCTCGTCTCTGTGAAAACATTACAGTTCATTAGTTTTTGTGGGGCTTCAGGACCCCGAGTCTGTGATTCTCAGTTAGTGCTGTCCCATATGCCATGGCAGGAAGACAAGCTTAAAGCAGTCCCACCCTCAAATCGGTGCCAGCCCAGAGACTTTAGGCCCAAGCCAGAGATGCAGCTTCAGCATGGATATTTAACATCTGCCTGATTTATGGCCTCCTTGCTTTATGAAAAGAGCGGGTAAGAGCTGTGGGGGAGCATTTCGATGTCACTTATTCTCATTTGCAGCAGGAAATGGTGATGGTATTGTAAGAGCAAATGTCTCCGACAATCAAAATCATCACGGTGCAAGGCCAGCAGCAGCCTGGGAAAATCACTACATACACAGGATGCAGAAAGCTACCTTCAAGTAGCATTTAGGGCATATTTCTAAGTAGACAGAAAATTAGGAATGTGGACATTAAGCGTCCCATAGCTATACTAATTGAGCCACATGATTATCTAACCATCAGGTTGTATATGGAATAGACCAGGGCTGGCGTGTGTCACAATTAGACTCCAAAGTCTATCAGCCATCTGCAGCATGGAACTGTCAACCCCAATGGTCTGATTTTACTTCCTATTTATATTATGACATTTTTTTGTAGATTAAATATTGTCTCCTAACTTGTTAATGGTATTACAATTCTCAGTTCTCCCTCCCTCCTTCCCTCCCTCCCTCCCTTTCTCTCCTTGTTCTTTCTTCTAATTCTTTAGGAACCCTCACTTTAAAACAATATTACTATTTACTCTTTGACAGTTTTATACCTGTATATATTTTGATCATATTCACCCCTCCATTGTCTACCATTAGAGCCACCCCAAACCCGTCTAGACATCTTGATATTACCAATAGGTTTCCTATTTTTGTAAATGGGTTGAATCGGAGTTGCTTATTATGAATCTAGGTGGAAGTTTTTTTTTTTATGTGAGCAAGGGCAAGTTACCAGTGACAATATCACTGAAGAAAATGATACTCCCTGATGTGGGATTCCCCTCTGTATGCTGTGAGTACCATCTTTAAAGAAACAGAGTACAGACAGTCATAGATTAAAGGAGTAAAGATAATAGAATAAATATTAAAAAGTAATAGAGTAAAAAAAATAAGCCACATAAAGATGGAATATACACAGAGAGTTTGAATTATTATATTATTGTGTTCTCTTTGGATTTTTTTACTGTGAAGGAGCTAAGTAACCAACATATATATATATATATATATATATATATATATATATATATATATATATATATATATATTAAAGGTGTCTTGACTTCAAAATATGGGTCTAAGGATATGTTGCTTTGGAAAAGAGGTTCTTCTATTGTTTCCTGTAGGGTTAAGCCAGCCCCTTGAGGAGGCGGGTTTGCCTCGGGCGAATGCATACCGATAAATGGGCCCACGGGAGGCGGCTCCTCCCTTTTTTCTTTCCTACCTCCTGGGCAACGCAGGAACCTAGGTTCTGTAAGTTTATCATTAAAGTTGTAAATATTCTTTAATATCTGCATTGCATTTATTTACGCCAATACATTTGGCGCCCGCCCCGTGGGGCTTTGCGGTTACCTGCCCCAAATTGGGCTACCGCGCCCAGTGGCACCTCGCCCCGGAGGTCTCCCTGGACACGCAAACTGGCTGCGGAAGCAGCTGAGATTCTGAGCGACTTGATCTTTCCTGGTGCTTGCTAGAGAATCAAGCGGGATGGGAGAGCTAGCACTCCCCGGCAGTTTGGAATCTGCAGCACCTCTGTAACAGCGTGATCAGTCTCTGTTCCCCTCCCACCTCTGCCGGTGCTCGGGTCACGTGACAGCGGCCCTGCGAGCCGGCTCAAACACGCCGGCATCCTTTTGATTTGTTCACTTTGGCGGCTTTTCTCTCTGTTCCCTTTCTGGCCCAATTGCTATTTATCAGTCTGGTGTCTGTTTCAATTTTGTTTTTGAGTCATTTATTTCAGACTTAGGCCACATGGACTCAAGTGGACTCTTTCGCCACCACTGGCAGGAACCGGTCATTGCAGGTAAAAGAATTTTTTCTTTTATAAATAAAATGTCTGAGAACGTGACTATTTCAAATTTCAACAGCTTTTCTGAGTGTACCATGTGGGAGATTTTACAAGAGGTGTCTATCACCCCACATCTATGGATATTTCTGGGATTCTTAATTTTCCTTAGCACTATTTGGTTTGATAATAGGAAAATGATAAAATCTCTTAAGGCAGAGGTTGAACATTTAAAAACTATTGAGAATGACAACAATCTTCTCAAGAATCAGTTTGAAGTTCTCCAGGAAGAAAACAGATCTTTGTTTAACATGACTCGGTTAACTGAGCAAAATTTAGAAGAGGTACAGGCTGATGTTAAGGAGAAATTCATTACTATGGAAGAAGGAAAAGCTGAATTAGATCGTAAGTTCCAGCAGTCCCTTTCTGTAGGAACTGAAACATTAACTGAGAGAATCAAAACTGCTGAATGTGACAATCAAATTTTGTCTAAAGCTTATGACAGATTGGCGGAAAGATTATCAATACAAGAAGGCACGGTTTATGCCATAAAAATTATGTCCAAAGATGACAAGTTATCTCTAATGGACAAATTTCATACTTTAGAATCCTCAATGAAGGCTTTGGAACATAATTCTGGACAGGAGATTCAGACATTGCAAAAAGCAATGGTGAATAGAATTGAAAAGATTGAGGAATTTCTAAATTCTGATGAAGAAGAGCAAAGGGTAGAAAGGCAAATTTTAACTACATCTGTGGATAAATCCCTCCGGGACAATTTCCACAAGGCTCTACCTACAGCTCTACATGCCTTTCCAGTAATAACAACAGAAAAGGTGATTGGTTCCAGAAACCCTAAGGTCATCAAGGAAGATACATGGGAGCCTATCCGTATGAATGATCTCAAAGAAATTAAACAGGCTGTCATGACTTTTGGGATGCATGCCTCTTTTGTTAAAGAGATGCTAAAATCTTGGGCCACAACAAGCAGAGCAACCTCCTCGGACTGGCTCCAGCTGAGCTCCACGGTCCTTGAGAGTGGACCGCAATTGAAATGGAAATGCTTATTCAGGCAAGAGGCTAGACTTTTAGAACAGCAGGAAAAGGCGAAGGGAATTGACATTTCCCTAGATAAAATTCTAGGTGAAGGGCTCTTTTCTGACCCTCAAGAACAAGCTAATTTGGATGAAAACACACTCTCCATGTGTACTACAGCAGCCTTAGGGCTTGGGACAGGGTACAAGACCCAGGACAGAGAAAGGAATCATTTATCAGAGTTAAACAGGGTCAGAGAGAACCCTTTAGTGACTTTTTCAAAGATTAACTAAGGCTGTACAAATAGGGATATCTGACCCAGAAGCAAGACGTATAATGATTGAGTCTTTGGCATACAAAAATGCAAATGTGCAATGCAAAAAGATCTTGGGGCCTTTAAAGTTCAGATCAGTGCCCTTGGAAGAATGGGTCTTGCAAACACTGAATGTTGACACATTTGACTATGGCACTGAAGCATGGGTAGAAGAAGCAATTTCCAATGGTAAAAGAAGACACCAGAATACCAAATGTTTTAATTGTGGCAAACTGGGTCATATGAAAAGGAATTGTAAACAACGGATTTTCAGAAATAATAATAATGCATCTTCTAGAAATAACAGAAATAGAAGGACTCAGCCTTCAGGTTTATGTAGAAGATGTGGAAAAAGCAGACACTGGACGAATGAATGCAGGTCTACAAGAGATAGGCAAGGCAATCTGATACAGACAAGAAACGTGAGAGGGGGGGCCTCACAGGCCCCCATGGCAAACATGGTTCAGTCATTTCCAGTTTCTGCAGAGAACATGCCTCGTCAGTACAATTCAGAAGCCACATGCCTACTGTTACAAGCAATAGTGATCAGAAAGATGAGTTATGTGTGTTTTGGCAAACTTCTATAAATGATCAAAGACCTAAGCTGAGAGTGTGTGTAAATGGCATTTTTATTACTGGCCTGCTGGACACAGGTGCTGATGTAAGTATCATTACCCCAGAATCTTGGCATCCATATTGGCCTCTTCAGAATGTAAATGTTCAGCTCCTGGGAATCGGAACCCTATCTCGAGTAAGGCAGAGCACAAGATGGGTTGAATGTATAGGGCCAGAGGGACAAATAGGAAAATTAAGGCCATATGTAGCCAATATCGCAATGAATTTATGGGGTTGTGACCTATTACAACAATGGAATACCCAAATTAACATTCCTGCTACTTCTAGAGCCTATATTTCTGAAAATAATATTAAAAGATATTACAAACGGAGAAAACCAGCCATTTGGGCTGTGCAAGAACAAGCAATTGATGTCCCTTCAGAGATACCAACAGCCTTGCCTCTAAAATAGTTGACTGAGAAACCAATATGGACAAAGCAATGGCCTTTAGCTGAGGAAAAGTTACAGGCTTTAGAACAGCTGGTACAAGAACAACTAGATGCTGGACATATAGAAGAATCTACCAGCCCTTGGAATTCTCCTGTATTTGTGGTTAAGAAAAAATTAGGTAAATGGAGAATGGTGACAGATCTCAGGGCCATCAACAAGGTTATTCAACCTATGGGCCCTCTGCAATCTGGAATTCCTTTGCCCTCTTTATTACCAAAAGGATGGCCTCTCATAGTTATTGATTTAAAGGATTGTTTTTTCACTATACCTTTGCAAAAAGAAGATAGAGAAAAATTTGCCTTCACAGTGCCTACTTATAACAATGCTCAACCTTCGAGGAGGTACCATTGGGCCGTCCTCCCCCAGAGTATGTTAAATAGTCCTTCCCTGTGCCAATATTTTGTGAACCAACCATTGCAAATAATATGCAAGAAATTTCCCAAATCTATAGTATACCATTACATGGATGACATATTGTTATCCGATTCAAACATAGATACCTTCAACAGACTGTTTGAAGAAATACAGATACTTTTACCCAAATGGGGATTACAAATTGCTCCTGAAAAGATTCAGAAGGGAGATTCTGTTAATTATTTAGGTTATAGAATAGGTTTGCAAAAAATTAAGACACAAAAGGCACAAATTCGGAGAGATCGCCTACAGACTCGTAATGACTTTCAAAGACTGTTAGGAGACATTTCCAGTCTACGACCAGCTATTGGAATAACACCTGATCTAATAATTCATTTGAACAAAACCTTGGATGGTGATAAAGATTTAAACAGTCCCAGAGAATTAACAGCTGAAGCAGAAAAGGAACTGACAGTGATTGAGGAGAAATTACAACAGGCACATGTGGACAGAGTGAATCCAGAGCTCGATTGTATTCTCGTCATATTACCATCAAAAATTTCTCCTACAGGAATTTTAATGCAGAGAGATGATATTATCTTTGAATGGATCTTTTTACCACATAAACCAAGTAAGAAACTGAAAACTTATGTGGAAAAAGTCTCTGAGTTAATTATAAAAGGCAAGCTGAGACTTCGTCAACTAGCAGGCATAGACCCAGCAGAAATTATAGTGCCTTTCACTGCTGATGAACTAAAGAAATTATGGGAAGATAATGAACCATGGCAAAGAGTTTGTGCTAATTTTTTGGGAGACATTAATAACAACTATCTAAAAAGCAAGCAGCTTAACTTCATAAAGAGAACTTCTTGGATCCTTCCTCGAATCGTCCGTGATGCTCCAATAACTGGAGCCCGTACATTCTATACTGATGCCAATAAATCAGGGATGGTAGGTTACAAATCAGAAGACTTGGGTAAGGTGGAACAAAGTCCTTATGATTCTGTCCAGAAGGCGGAATTATATGCCATTCTTATGGTACTAAGAGATTTTAAAGAACCTATTAATATAGTTACTGATTCACAATATGCAGAAAGAGTTATTTTACATATTGAAACTGCTGAATTTATACCTGATGATACAGAACTAACATCATTGTTTATCCAGATTCAAAATTTGACCAGGAACAGGCTTTTCCCTATGTACATAACACATATCCGATCCCATATGGGTCTGCCAGGTCCTCTAGCACAAGGTAATGCAGAAATTGATCAATTATTGATTGGTAGTGTGCTACACGCCTCTGAATTTCATAAAAAAATCATGTTAATAGCAAAGGTTTGAAGAAAGAGTTTCCTATTACATGGCAACAAGCTAAGGAGATTGTGAAGAAATGCCCTACCTGCTCTTTCTATAACCAAACGCCACTGCCAGCAGGGGCTAATCTGAAGGGCACCCATAGGAATGAAATCTGGCAGATGGATGTGTTCCACTTTGCAGAATTTGGCAAATTGAAGTATGTTCATCACACCATTGACACTTATTCAGGCTTTCAGTGGGCAATTGCTTTAAGTTCAGAAAAAGCTGATTCAGTAATCACTCATTTATTAGAAGTCATGGCTATCATGGGTATACCTACACAAATAAAGACAGATAATGGTCCTGCTTATGTCTCTAGGAAAATGAAACGTTTTTTTTGATTATTACAATATCAAGCATGTTTCAGGTATACCATACAATCCTACAGGTCAAGCAGTCATAGAAAGATCAAATCGAACTATAAAGGATATGTTGAGCAAACAGAAAGGGGTGGAAAACACCCCAGAAATAGGCTACATAATGCTTTGTTAACCTTGAATTTTCTCAATGCTAACGAGAAGGGAATGACGGCTGCAGAAAGACATTGGATAATGGAAAAGTCTGCTGAACTAAATCAACCAGTTTATTTCAAGGATGTGCTGACTTCACAATGGAAGCCAAAAGATGTGCTGCGTTGGGGAAGGAGTTTTGCTCTTATCTCCACAGGTGAGGAAAAATTATGGATACCGTCAAAATTAATAAAGGTTCTGTTTGAAGAAGTCACTTGGTAAAGATAAATAACAATTCATTCACAAGGATGGCGAGCATACTGAGGGTAAGGTTTACAGATCGGTTGGGGGCAGGGTTCCTTTCTTATCTCCACAGGAAAATACTCATCTTCAAAGAATTTAAGGGACCCTGAATATTTAATTACTGATGGATGGGAAATAGTTACGACCCACTAAGTATCAACAATAAAATTCCATACATACTGTAAGTATTGATTTTTTTATATATTTTTATATGTTTTATTGAACACTTCTTTATAAATGTGTAGAGCTGGTTTTGGAGTTGGACTATGGCTCAGTCCCTCTTCAATTCCAAGCCTGTTGATAAGAGATATTTCAGAGTTTCTGTCTCAGGTCAGGAGCCATGAAATGGGACAGAATAAGAATAATTTTATACTTGATAAACTTTCTTTGCCTTTCCTCATATCTGTGTCTTCCTTTATATGTCAGTATATGTCCTTGTTGTTAATGTTTTAATTTCCCATAACAAGCAACATATTTTCCTACAGTAATCTTTGAAATTTCCAGGATGAAGATGGGGCCCCACAACATCAACTCAATCTGGTTTTTATGACGTCATGAATTTTTTTTTTAAGCGCTAATATTAGACCTGTTTTTTGGTACTAACTGCAGGAGACAATTTCGAATGATGCACATTTTTGACAACACTCTGGCCGGACCTTCTCAAAATGCTCAGAGACTAGTTATAATTTTCTTAGGTCAAAGGTTAATTTGGGAATTTTACCATCATTTGCTTTCACAGGGGCCCCTAAGAAGAACGTCGCCCCCATGTCAGCTAGAAGCAATCTAAGAGGACGACGTCCCCTCTCTAAACAGAGTTTGCCCACAGGGTTAGGGACATCTTTTAGTGGTTGGTTTAGGATTGAGGGGATGGGGAGATATTGTATGGAATTAGGGGTATATTCAAAAAAAGGGGGGGATTAACTGGTTTGATGGGATGATTGGTATTTGTGATTTACTGTTTTTAGAAAATTATATTGGTACTGTTTCTTGTATATTGATATATTGAATATTGAATGTGAGTGTTCCTACCTCTATTTTTGTATAAGAGTATGCTTATATTGTATGGATACATCTATCATATCACAATGTACATTTCTACCTCTGGTACTATTTATGTAATAACATTGTTTACATTTTGATATGTAATGACATTGTTTACAGGTGAAGATCATTGTCTTCATATATTGCACAGTTGTTTATTCTCTTAGTTTTCAAATTAGATAGGTATTGAGAATTATATGTTTGTCATATTTATTTTTAGGTTAATCAGGTCTTTTAGATACATAAAGATTATTTTTAGTATAGATAGTATAATCTTCAGCCTCTTTGAAGAGCTGTAGAAAATGGCCTTTAATCTAACCTAGAATTCTGTGCCAACGAGACACAATTACTCTTGGCAACACCACTCTACTCCCGAGAGAACGTTGAGCACCAAAGACACTCCACTGGGAGCTTGTCTTCTTGGCAGAATTGGTCTTTGGGTTAAGAAAAGCCCATACCTCAACTACTGACTAAGATATGAAACAGGATTGTCTTATCTTGCCAAGACAGGGTAGGATAATTCTAAGAAAGTTCCTTGCATTTGATAATGTTATGTCAGTTATGTTAGGCCTTAGCCAAAGTTGGTTGACTCAACATTGCAAACGAGACTTTGGGTGATTGCCCAGGTAGTCAGTTGTCTCTGTAATTTGTTGCACATTTTGGATATCTCTCATTTGTTAAGTAATATTTATTCCCTTCTCAGACCTGTGATGGAGTTGAAGATTATTTAATTGTAGTTACTCTATACATTATTTAGACTCCTTGAGATAGAATGTCTAGCAAAACTTTTGTTCTCAATATTGTTTGTTATATTTATCATTTGTTATTATTGTTTATAGTTATATTTGGTTTAGTTCTGTCTTATTTAGACAAAAGGGGGAGATGTAGGGTTAAGCCAGCGCCTTGAGGAGGCAGGTTTGCCTCGGGCCAATGCATACGGATAAATGGGCTCGTGGGAGGCGGCTCCTCCCTTTTTTCTTTCCTACCTCCTGGGCAACGCGGGAACCTAGGTTTTGTAAGTTTATCATTAAAGTTGTAAATATTCTTTAATATCTGCATTGCATTTATTTATGCCGATACAGTTTCCACAGAAGATGAGAACCTTTCAGACTAATGTGGTTTGATGGACCAATATGTCCCCCGAAAGTTCACCTTAAACACTCCACAAAGAATTATTTTGCCCAATAAATAGCAGGAAGCAATTTGAAGAGAACTATGTCTAAATTTTCTCAAATATTGTTTATAAATGTTTGTTTATATTTAAAAGGGGATATACTATAGAGATTTGCATTGGTACAGATCTTGGTTTATTGATATAAATTTAAGGTCAATTTTGTTATATCTATATTTCTGCTCTTGATTAAGGTGTTGTGTTTGTTCAGCTCATTTAAAAATGTAATGTATAATTAAGAAATACAAGTTAATAGAGAGACATCTATAATAGTCAAGCATGTAGTCATGTTAGTTAGATTTTCTAGAGGTACAGAGATGTATTTCAGATGGATAGGCATTCTTCAAATCTTTCAAAGACTATAATACACTTCCTGTTTACTTAGCTAATATATCCTTCCGGTGTATTTGATGCAGTTAAAGAGTAGATAATAATAATATAGCTTTTCTTAGTTATGATAAAAGATATAATAGATATAAATATTGTAACTATAATTCTTGCTTGATAACTGTTTTTTATATGTAATTTTACTATGTTAAAGTTAAAACCTTCCATTTTATTTAAACAGAAAAGGGGAGATGTTGTGTGATTCCCCTCTGTATGCTGTGAGTACCATTCAATAAAAAAAAAATGTATTGGCCTGATAGGGTAGATTGGCAGGGAAAAGTAAACTGAATGCTGGGAGAAATGAGGCAGAGTGAGGAGAAGCCATGGAGCCACCATCAAAGACAGACATGTTGAAGCCTTGCTAGTAAGCCACGAACCTTGCGGTAAAATAATGAAGATGGGTTAATTCTAGATGTAAGAGCTAGCTAGCACTATGCTTAAGTAATTGGCGAAGCATTAATTTAATTAATACAGTTTCTATGTGGTTATTTCATGTCTGTGCTGCTGGGCGGCCAGAAAACAAACAAGTGGTCTTCTTACAACAATTCCCTCCCTCAGCAGCCATTACCTGTCAACAGCTCCTTATCTAGGTGTGATGGTTTGAAAGACAATGGCCCCCATAGGGAGTGGCGCTATTATGATGGCCTTGTTAGAGTAGGTATGATCTTGTTGGGGGAAGTATGTTAACATGGGGGTGGGCTTTCAAGTTTTATATGTTCAAGCTACACCCAGTGTAGCACATAGTCTCCTTCTGCTGTCTTCAGATAAGATGTAGAGCTCTCGGCTCTTCTCCAGTGTCATGTCTGCCTATGTGCATGCTGCCATGCTTCTCACCATGATGATTAAAGGACTAAACCTCTGAAACTGTAAGCCAGCCCCAATTAAAGGTTTTCCTTTATAAGAATTGTTGTGCTCATGTTGTCTCTTTATAGCAATAGAAATCCTAACTAAAACACTAGGAGTGGAGTCTCACGGTCCCTCCTATTCATGATGGAATGTTAAGGGTTCAGTCTCAAAGAGGTCATAGAGTGATGGAGGAAGGTCATTGGCTAATAAAGGAACTGCCTTGGCCCATTTTATTGGTTAGAGGATAGGTGGGAGGAGTAAACAGAACAGAACGCTTGGAGGAAGAGGAAGTGAGGTCAGACTCGAAAGCTCTCCTCTCGGGAGCAGATGCCTGAGAGATACGCCATGCAACGCTCCAGGGATGAAGCTCCGACCCAGGATGGACATAGGCTAGAATCTTCCCGGTAAGCGCACCTTGGGGTGCCATACACAGATGATTAGAAATGGGCTAAATTAATATGTGAGAATTAGCCTAGAAGAGAATGGGCCAAGCAGTGTTTAAATGAATACAGTTTGTGTGTTGTTATTTCGGGCATAAGCTAGCCGTGCGGGCGGCTGGGGTGCTGGGGACACAGCCCCGCCGCTCTTATTACTACAATAGAGACCTCAGATTTTTACCCCTCTCTGATAATTGATGGGCAAATCCATCTTTCTAAAGTATCATTGTCTGTATTAATCACCACCCAGGGGCCATTGGTAGATGTTTCTGCTATGAAAACACAGCCACTGCATATTTCATGGCTGATCTGCTGTTAGGACCTGGTCTCCGGATGCCTTCAAGGCCCCCCAATTGTAGTTGGCTTTTGCTTCTTTGTCTTTCTCACTCTGGCATACAGTCTCTCTTAGCAGAGAAGGCACTGGCATTAAGAGGCACACATTAAATATTTGCTAGATGACTAAATGAATGGATCTACCCTCTTGTACTAGCTGACAATATGAACTATTTTGAAAGAGTCTCTGCAAAGTGATTTGGCAGTATCAATATTCATTAAAATATTCATAATCTTTGACCTTAAAATTTCTGAGACTGTATTCTAAAGTGAACATTTAGTGGGGAAATAATGTTTATGAGGTATTACTTGCAATAATGAAATTTCAAATGGGAAATTGAGGAAAATCCTCTCAAATGAATACTACTAAGTCAATAAAAATATAAGGCTTGGCTATAGGCATGGAATATTCTAATGACTTATTTTCCTTTTTTAAAGCATTGAAAATGTAAAATCATGCCTATTGGACCTAGTAAAGGTAATATTTTAAAAGTTCTTAAAGTTGAATGTGGTAGCACACACTGGTAATCTTAGCACTTGTGAATTCAAGGCCAGACTAGACTATGTAATGAGTTCCATGTCAGTCTGGCTATGGAGTGGGACCTTGTCTGAAAAAAAAAATACTTCAAAGTGAAAACTGTCGTTATGGTAACACACCACTGTTACCTTATCCCACTAATGATATGCTAAAGGGTGACCTCTTCCTAACAAATGACACTTCAACGGCTCACCAAAATACAGACTAAAATCCAAACCAGCCTGGAACTCCAGACTCTCAGCAGTATTTCCATGCTTAGTGTTTTTTTTTCTTTTTTCTTGTATAATGTATAGAAAAACAGAGAAATCAGAACAATGGAGTGTTGTGTATGTAGCATTCTTGAGAAGTGCCACAAAGTGAATCCCTTAGTGGCTGCATTTAAATCCCCTACTTCCCACCCTGACTTCACTACCAAGGAAAACATCTTGACTTGTATTGTGATTGCTTCTTTTGATTATCATTTTTACTTGGTCATATAAACATAATTTTAAAGTGTCATGTCATAGCCATAACTTGCTTTGAATTAACTAAACAGAATCACACCATCACACCTTTTCTTTCTCTTTTTCTGTCGTGTGTGTGTGTGTGTGTGTGTGTACGCGCACACGCACACACGCGTGTATGTAGAGAGAAAGTATCTTTCCATGTAGCCTCAGTTGTCCTGGAACTTGCTATGTAGACCAGGCTGGCCTCAAACTCACAGAGATCTGCCTGCCTCCTAAGTGCTGGGATTAAAGGCATGTGCCACTATGCCCAGTCTTCGAATACCATATTCTAAAGATAATGACCAAAAGGATTTGCTTATGGATTAGACACAGGATGCAGGAGAGCATGAGATGGAGATAATAAGTAGGCAGTTGGGTGTACAAAGTCTGTAGCTCATAGGGACCGATTGCTGTATTACTTAACATATAAGACTGTAGATTTCCTGTGGAGTGAACGTAAGCAGGACTGTGCTCGGAAGCCACTAATATTTAGAGATCTGGAAAAGGCGTGACCTAGCCAGAGACATCTGGGAGGAAAATCAAAACCAGAAAAGAAGTGTCCCTAAGGCCAAGGAAGAAAGGGCTACAACAGGCAGGAGTGAGTGAAGTGTCAGCTCCATTTAGGAGGTCAAATGAGACGAGCAGGGCCAAGACTTAACATTGGGTCTCTGGTGATCTACAGAAGGCTGGGGTGGAAAGATAAAAGCCTGTTTGGGTGATCTCCAGAGGAAATGAAAGACAAGTGAGGACAGTAAGTATAGATTTTTTTCAGTAGTTGTATTGCAAAGAAAAGCAGAGAAAAGAGGCTATAACAAAAAAGAAAATGGAGGTTAAGAGAGGGTAATTTGTTTAAGCTCGGCTATTGTGTGTCTGTGTAATGTTGAAGGGACCACCTAACAGGGAATGAGAATTCCTTCTAGAGTAAAACATAGGAACAGGCTTGGGAGCATGGGAACCCAGGGCATGGGAGAGGGTTCAAAGAAGATGCTCAGAAAGCCCATAGGAGGGGGGTTGCTCAGGAGAGTCAGCACGGGTCCTGTAGAAACAATAGTGACCACCAGTTACACGAAGGCATTAACAACGAGAGATGCAGTCCTCGCCTCACTGGCTTCTTGGTGGCAGGACTTACTTTGGTGAAGGGAAGGAAGGAAATGCCTCAGAGTGATGATCTTGCCTTGGGTCAGCTGTCAAGACGGTCAGAGCTGGAGATCCAGGCTCTGAGAAGAGTTTCAGAGAGATGATAAAGAGTATGGTGTGATGCCTGCTTAGAACATTTAGAGATGACAGGAGGCAGACAAACCTGCCGAGAAAAATCAGAACTAGAATGTGTTGCTGTGTAAACAGCAGATGTAAGAAACAACCTATGTAAAGCAGGCTTGAGGGTCCTGGAAAGGATAGGTAAACTAGAAAGAAAATTCCAAGAGAGACAAGACTTCCTACCCAATGTTTTACCTGCTTCTATAGGACTGGTACCCAAAGAACCCATGCTGTGTGACAGACTGTTGAAGCGTAGCTTAGTGACTGGCGCTCCCCTTGGAACTCATGGGCCAACATCTTCCAGGTCTACAATTTCAAGACCACTGGTGTAAACAACAGAGAGAAACAGGATGGATGTCTTCTATTCTAGATGACAGCCGGGAGAAGAGGAAACCAGGACGCAGAAAGAACACAAACCCCAGAACCCAGAGTTCCTTTGTTTCTTATGTAGCAGCCCCATCAGAAATGAATGTGCTCAAGGCCCAGGGTTTGATCCCCAGTGAGCAATAAATAAGTAAATGACACCTAAAGCACTCATGCTCCAAATGTCACCTGCACCGTGTGACAAGGACTCCTAGGCTTCCACCCAGGTGACATCTAATGATCAGTAGTGCTGTATGGTGGGGTGCATGAGCTGTGAAATTTGACTCTTGTCCTACCTACCTGTAACTGCAATCATCGTCTCCCACAGCCATTGCTGCCTGTGTTCATGACAGGGTGCTCTCTCTGGGCCAAGAGGAAGGCCTTCCGGGCTGTCTTGACCGTGTTGGGAGCAGCATCCAGTGCAGTCAGGAAAGTATCTCAATGCTCAACACCCAGGTGAGGACTTCTATTATCTGAGCGCTCTCTGTAATACTCAAAGCCTCAGTATTCAGGAGCCTCTGTGAGCCTCTGGCCCCACCCCAGTCTGATCCCTATGGGTAGTTTTATCCATTTTGGGCATCTGGAGCCCAGTTCAAAGAACAGGACAAGGAATGGATACTATACCCAGCCTACCTTCTGGCCCTCACCTCCTGTTCCCAGTTCCAATCCTTCCTTTCTCCCCCATTTAAATCAAAACTGCTGGAAGCTGAGAAAGAAATGGGGGTGCTTATATGCAAAAATGTGAGTCTCAAACTACTCCCAGTATCAACAGTGTTAACCAAGGGTGAATAAGCTGTAGAAGCCAAGAGTATAGGGAAGAAAATGGAAAAGAGCAACAGCTAACCGAAAATAAGCCAGTTTTCGCTAAGACCTAAAAGGGTTTCTAACCCTGCCCTGGGTCTGTTGTTTCAAAGGTTTTGAACAAAGACAAACAGGTTCTATCTTTCTCCTGACTCTTCTTTTTTTTTTTTTTTTTTTTTTTGGTTTTTCGAGGCAGGGTTTCTATGTGGTTTTGGAGCCTGTCCTGGAACTAGCTCTTGTAGACCAAGCTGGTCTCGAACTCACAGAGATCCGCCTGCCTCTGCCTCCCAAGTGCTGGGATTAAAGGCGTGCGCCACCACCGCCCGGCTCTCCTGACTCTTCTAAGGGAATGCAGGCCTGCTTCTGACTTCATTATAGGCTGCAGGTTTCTGAGGTCAAGAATGAGATTCTGTTCATCATAGCAGAGCACCACACAAAGAAAGGCATGGGCCTCCAGCTGAACTGTGTGGACTCTGAAGGCAATGAAAGTGGTTGATCCTTCTGTTTCCATAGGGATAGATGAGTGCCCGGTTCACATTTATCATGTCTCTGGACTAGTTGTTCCCTGGAGAAGGATCTGGAAGTGAGAAGAGAACTGGTTTCCAGTTTCAGCTCTCCTCTACACCCCTGCATTAAGGCTAGCCACCTCCCCGAGCCCCGTTTTTCACATTTGTGAGGTGAGAACACCACTGCTCTGTGTGGGGCTCATGTGTGATCAGGTGATATATTATGTGTGAGTCCTGGGTACCGCAAGCTTGATGTGCTGGGTGAAGGAAGGGTGGGTTCTTCTGCTCTGTCTTCCCCCACCTTCCCAAAAGGCCACTAAATATATATATACATACACACATAGACATATACACATGTCATATATACATATACACAATCATGACCTATACACATGTCATATACATATACACATACCCATATACATACAAAGAGGCAGCGAATAAAATTCATTGGATAGAGCAACAGCCCCCTGTGGTACGTAGAGGTTTTGAAAATAAGTCAACCCTACACATATATTTTAGAGACCCTAGAAACTCATGAACCAACATTTTCTGATGATAGGGAAGGTCTAGAATGTCAAGACTCTTGGCACCAATAACAGAGAAATCCAGAAGGGGGAAGGGAGGACCATCCTCCACTCCAGGTGACAGGGAGACATGGAAAAGAAAGCAGCCGGGAAAAAAGTGTACTCCAAAGCCCAGGGCTACTCTGCGCCTTGTACAGAGGACCAGTTAGACATGAAATGGGCAGCAATTGAGTGCTCACAAGAGACATTAAGGGAACATTTGCAGCTTTTCATTTTTCGTGTAACCAGATAATTGAAGAGATAAGGCCTTACCTAGGGTCTCCCTAAAGTTAATGCGTCTGAGTTCACAGTTCGTTGACTCGCTTTACAGAAGTTATTTTATGTGAGTCCAATCCACATGGCTGTTCTCTGCCTTAGGATTCAACCAAGGGAAATGCCAGAAATTCCACCAGCTTATTTATACTGAACTTGCTACTTGATGCACCGTATGTACTCCATCAATATAATTGCCCAATTCTGGGAAAAGAAGCACTGTCTTAGAGGCAGATTTAGTCCACGTAAGTATACACGTGTGTGTGTGTGTGTGTGTGTGTGTTTAAGGTCCCAAACAACAGTCAACAGGTTCCCTCATATAAAGGACTTTCTGTTCAACTACCAATCATCCATATTAATTTTACAGAGGAAGGCTCTCCCTGCTAAGAACTCAAAGATATTCCAATTTGCCTAGAAGAAGAAAAGAAAAATCCTGGATCAAGATTCTTTTCCAAGACAAGATCCCCAATATGGGCCAGACATAAGAGGGGGTGTCAGAAGAAGAGAACTCACTATAATGCTCTGCTTGTAGACCTTAGGGGCTTTCTCCCACCACACTGACTGTTCTAGCTCCTCTGTGTGCTGGTCTATGACTGTTCTTCCCACAAACTGATCTACCCTCTCCCCTGAATGAAAGTCAAATTCCCAAGGACGTTTCATGACACACTTGATTGGTAGAGTATTAACGCCATGTGGCATCACAGGCCGCCCACCACTGTTCAGCCCAGAGATCAGTGTTGTACACATCAGATCTCCTCTACGAGTCCAATGACCTCAAAGCAGGGAAATTCCCGTCATGTAGACGTTAGTCATCACTGCTGTTATATATACCAGTGCAAGGCAATACATCAGTAAGGGGCTGAGGTCAGAGCGATCTTCTGACACCGTAACTTATCTGTTTGAAGTCATTCAAATAGGCATAAATGAGTCGTCAGTTATCCTATGTGTGCGCATGTTTGTGTGTGCATGTGTGTGCATGCATGTGTGTGCATATCATATACATAGATGATCACCCTAAGACTTTTTTATAAAGCAATTCATTCTTTTATAACAGTTTGTTTTCTTTAAGCTATAAGATAGAAGGGAACTGTAGTCATTTCACCCCATTTCTGCTTCAGCGTGGCTGGCATCTTGGAGCAGTAAAGAGGACCTAAATGTCTGGCCAGAGAGCAGAGGATGGGATGCCTGCTGTCAATTGTCAACTTGACAGAATCTGTAATTTCCTTGGAGATGGGCCTCTGAGCCTGCCTGTGAGAGAGTATCTTGATTGTGTTAATTGATGTCGGAAGGCCGCCTTAACCAAGTGACAGGGATCCTGGGCAGTCTAAGATAGAGAAAGTGAGCTGATACTAGGAAGCACCCATTGCTCTGTTTCCTCACTGTGGATGCTACATGGCCAGCTCCCCGAAGTTCTGGCAACTGTGACTTCCACCTCTGGCCATGATGGACTGTGAGTGAGAATAAACTCTTTCTCCCTTAAGTTGTTTCTTTCAGGGTGCTTCATCCAAGCAACAGGAAAAGAAACTAAGATAGGGGCCTCTCTCTTAGGATGTCAGGTCTGACAGTTTTCTCAGGGTCCACCAAAGGAACGGCAATTCTCCCCAAATAGAAACGTTACTTTCCTTTATAACAAGGGGCTCACATCTCTAGGACAGTTCAGAAGAAAACTTGCCCAAGGAGGACAGTGTTTGCCACTTGTTTACTCTCCCTGTTTTGGAGGTCAGAATGCAGAGCATAGACATGAGTTACTGACATGTTATGTGCCTTGTTCAAGACATGTCCCCCAGCAAGCAGCATTGGGCGATGGTTGGGCTGGAAGAGCTGTCTTTCTCAGCAGAGGCCTAGCCAATGCCTCAGTGGCTTCCTGTGCCTTTGGTGGGAGACTGCTGCCTCCAGCCCATCTCCCCAGCAAATACCACTTGATGTAGGCAGAGGAGGCAGCTGTAATCAAACTGGCTAAGAGTGAGGACACTTGTGCTCAGTGGTGTGCCTGGAAATTGACCCTCTTCAGCTTTTAGCAGGATGTTTCTCCAGCAGTTCAATGATTACCAAAGATAATCAGGGCAGTTGGAAATGTGAAATATTTGTACCCTTCACTCTCTTTGGGCCTCAAGCACCAAAAACATTAAGTCAGTGCCCTGGAAGGCCCACCCCCTTTAGAGTAAATGTTTAATAATTGAAAGGCATGCTATGCCTGTGCTCATTAATTTAAAAATATTCCCTAGTCAATATTCTTAGAAATGAGCATGATTATTTATTGCTTAGTGATGAGCTGAATAAATGACAGCAGTCATCTTCCAGCACCTTCTGTTTCCCATCAGGAATAAATAATAACACCCAGCTATTCACAGTACCTCAGCTGTCAGAACAGTTTTAAATAATAGACATAAACTGCTATTTATGTTTCATCAACATTTAGCAATTGTCTCTGACTACCATCTTCCGCCAGAAGTTTGGGATCTTACTGTCCTCAGCTACCTCTTGTCTTCATAGTCTGTACTCTGCAGGGCTAAGGACAATGGTGTTTATCATCTACAACCTTCAGCCTTTGACACATTATAAATTAAACCCAAATGCAATTTGAATTAAAACGTCTGTGTAGATATTGTTCATTGAAAACCTAAATGATATCCCAGATGGCTTTCCCTTCTTTGAAGATAAAATGCCATAACCCTTGGGTGAGCTAGTTGGAGAAGAACGTTATTGAGATCAGGTTCAGACAGCTTCTGTGTCTTTGTACCCCAACACTGCTCCAGTCTGTAACCCGTGACTTCATTCTGTTTGGATTTACAAGATATTTCCAACTAAAGCATCTTCAACAAATAGTGCTAGCATAACATATAGTCTGCATGTAGAATATTGCAAATAGATCCATATTTATCACCCTGCCCAAAACTCAATCAAGTGGATCAAAGACCTCAACATGAACCATAGGTCCTGAACCTGATAGAAGACAAAGTGGGGAACAGCCTTGAATGCACTGGTTCAGGAGACAGCTTTCTAAACTGCATAGGAACTAAGATCAGCAATTAATAAATGGGATCTTATGAAACTGAAATGCTTCTGTAAGGCAAAGGACAACATTAATCAGACAAAGAGGCAGCCTATAGAATGAGAAAATATTTTTTTTTACCAATGGAGATATAATATCCAAAATATATAAAGAATATATCAAGAAACTAGATATTAAAAAAAACCAAAAATTTCAATTTAAAAATGGGATGCAGATCTAAACAGAGAAATCTTTAACAGCTGAGAAACAAAGAAATATTCAACATCCTTAATCGTTGGGGAAATGCAAATCAAAACTACTTTGAGATTCCATCTTACACCTGTCAGAGTGACTAAGAATAACAACACAAGTGGCAGTTCATGCTGGAGAGGATGTGGAGCAAGGGGAACACACCGCCATTGCTGGTGGAGGAGGGGCAAATTCATTCAGCCACTATGGAAATCAATTTGGTGGTTCTTCAGAAAATTGAGATTTGTTTTACCTCAAGAACCAGCTACACCACTCTTGGGCATATACCCAAAGGATACTCTATTCTACCACAAGGATAGCTGCTCAACTATGTTCATAGCAGCTTTATTCATAATAACCAGAAACTAGAAGCAACTTAGATATTCCTCAACTGGACAGTGGATTTTAAAAATATGGTATATTTACACAACTGAGTATTACTTAGCTCTTAAAAAATAACAACATTAAATTTGCAGGCAAATTGATGAAACTAGAAAAAAAATCATCCTGTGTTGACCAAGCTTTCTATCCCGCCTGATCACTCAGCTGTTCAATCTCAATGAAACACACAGAAGTCTGCATCAATTATAAACTGATTGACCTAGTAGCGCAGGCTACTTAATAATTGATTCTTTCTTACATCTTAAATTAGCCCATTATTCTTGTCTATGTTGTCCACGTGGCTTGGTACCTTTTTTAGTGAGGCATTCTCATCTTGCTTCCTCTGTGTCTAGGTGATGACTTCAGACTGCATCTTTCCTCTTCCCAGAATTCTGTGTTCTCATTGCTCCACCTTTACTTACTGCTTGGTCACCCTGCCTATATGTCCTGCCTGGCTATTGGCCAATCAGCATTTTATTAAACAAGTACAAGAAATAAATCTTCACAAGGAAGTATAGAGGCTTGGGAGAGAAAAGAAAAAGGATAAAGTCCTTAAAATAAAAAAGAAAAAGAGTAGTTGGGTGTGGTGTCACATACTTTTAATCCCAACACTTGGAAGGCAGAGGCAGGCAGATCTCTGTGAATTCAAGGACAGCCTGGTCTATGGAGTGAGTTACAGGACAGCCAAAGTTACACAGAGAAACCCTGCCTCAAAAAGCAAGAAATTAAAAATAAAAATAAAAGAAGTAGAGATTAAAATAAAACCACATAAAGATGGAAAATACATAGAAAATCTGGATATTGTATGTTATTATGTTCTCTTTGAATTGTTTAAATGCTGAGGAAGGAGCAACAGCTGCTAAAAGATATTTGATTATAAATGTTTCTGGATTAATCCAACATATATATTTTGAAAATGATTTGACTTCAAATCTAAGTCAAAAGATATGTTACTTTGGAGAAGAGGTTTTGGTTTTGTTTCCACAATAAATGAGAGAGTGTGGATTTATTCTGGGCTAAGAAAAATCAGGTTTGATCAAGGAAGACCACCTGAGAAATCTCCAGTAAGAATAGATGGCCTGGATATCTGAGCTGTACATCCAGAACAGATTCAAGACTGCTGCCTGAGATGATCAAGTCTCACAGGATACTCCAGTCAGGACTTGATCAGAATTCTAAATTTTCTTTAGGTCCCTATAAGATTATCAGTGCCCCCAATCATCAGGAAGTACCCTGAAAAGCTACACCCACATTCCCCAAAATTGGATTCTGAGTGTTTGCCTTTGTTTGGAATGTTGGTTACAAGTTGTTATGGATAATGGTCAGGAGAAAAACTAACCAAAGGCGATTCAATTAAGAGTTCTTTTTGTTTTGTTTTTCAAATGGGAGGGGAGGAGTGCTGTGGGACAATGGTCTGTACCCTGTCAATTGTATTTTAAATAAAACACTGATTGGCCAGTAGCCAGACAGGAAGTAGAAGCGGGGCGATGAGAACAGGAATATTCTGGAAGATCAGCCGGCAGTCTTCACCCAGCCACAGAGGAAACAAGATGAGAATCCTGGGCTGACAAAGATATCAAGCCACGTGACTAACACAGACAAGAATTATAAGTTAAGATGTAATAATTAATTAATAAGAAACCTGAGATAATAGGCCAACAAGTTTATGATTAATGTAGACCTCTGTGTATTTCTTTGGGACCCAGTGACTGTGGGACCTCATGGGACAAAAACCTTTGTCAACAATTCTGAGTGAGATAGCCCAGATCCACAAAGACAAATATGGTATGTACTCATTTATAAGTGGATGTTAGCTGAAAAGTAAATGGCAATCAAACTACAATCCACAGACCCAGAGAGAACAGGTAAAGAGGAGGGCTCTAGGGGAGGAGGAGCCTGAATCTCCATAGCAAGGAGAAATAGAACAGATTTTGTGCATGGACTGGGGGCAGGTGGTGATGGGAGAGGAAGGGATCAGGTGGAGGATGAAGGGAGAGAGTTTGGGGAGCTATAGCTGGAAATGAAGGGAATTTTGCTGGGGCAGTATGAAACCATAATGCAATGGAAACTTCTGGAATCTGTGAGGGTGATCCTTGTAAGAACCCCTAGTTATGGAAGATATGGAGTTTGAACTGGCCATCTTTTGTAAGGCTTCCAGTGGTGGAACTGGGTTGCATTTGGTTGAGTTGTTGGTAAAGGGAGTCTTGTTGCAATCCCTCAACAACCAGGTTGATGCTAGGACAGAAGATTGCTCTCTGAAAACTGCCAGCAGGGCCCCATTGCTGAGGATGACATCTACACAGCTCGTGGAATGTAGAGAGGTCAAGCTGGTGCCTCTATGGAGTTTTCACTCCTATTCTAATCCCTTTGGCACAAGAAAGTATCCTATAAACCTCAGAAAGAGAAACCTGGACACTAATCCAGTCATAAAACCCTCAACCTACAATTTGTCCTGCCTGCAAGATGTGTTGCTATAGAACTTAAAGTAGTTAGTGGCCAAGCAATGTTTGGTTTAACTTGAGGCCCATGCCATGAGAGAGAGAGAAAGAGCCCATGTCCTACCCTGCCTGGATAGCCAGGAATGAGAAACTGGATTGCCCAGAAACCTAGGGTAGAATCAAACAAGACAGAAAAAAAAGAAGAAAGAAGGAATAAAGGAAAAGAAAAAAATGAGATTATGAAATGATTTCTAATGATATTTTGATATATTCAAAGATCAGTGCCTTGTCCAGTCATCATCAGAGAGGCTTCCTCCAGCAGCAGACGGGAGAAGGCACAGAGACCTACGGCCAGACATTATGTGGAAATAGAGTCTAAACTGGAGGTCTCCATCAGGTCCCTCCCCTCGAGTTTGCTTGTATTAAGGAATCCCATGGAAGAGGGGCAGAAAGACTGCAAGAGTCAGAGGGATGTAAGACTCCAGAGACACGACCCAGTGAATCTGCTAAGCAGGGCTTACGTGGGTTCACAGAGGCGGAAGTGGCAAACACAGAGTCTGTGTGGGTCTGCACCAGGTCCTCTGCGTATATGTTATGGCTGTGGTTTGGTTCTTTGTGGGACTCCTAACTATGGGAGTGGGTATATCTCTGACTCTTTTGCCTGCATTTTGGATTCATTTTCTCCTATTGAATTGACTTGTCCAGCCTTGATATGAGGGCTTTATTTTGTCTTGTCTTATTGTATCTTGTTTTGTCCTGCTGGCTGTCCATCTCTTAGAGGCCTTCTCTTTTTTGAAAACAGAGGAGGAGTGGACTTAAGGGAGAGGGGAGGTTGGGGGAAGTTGGGAGGAGTAGAGAGAGGGGAAAGTGTCATCGGGATGTATCATATGAGAGAAGAATCTATCTTTGATAAAAATTTAAAGATTTATTTACTTGTTTGTGTATGAGTGTTAGCCTGTGAAACATGAATGTATGTGAAATGTGGTACCCCTCCCCCCAGGGGCCAGAGGAGAGCACTGGATCCCCTGGAACTGGAGTTACAGACAGTTGTGAGCCACCATGTGGGCGCTGGGAACTCAACCCAGATCCTCTGCAACAGCAGCGAGTGTCTTTAGTGCTGAGCCATCTCTCCAGTTTTTGCCTTTTTTTTTTTGGTTGAAAGAAAAATTAATATACTGTATATCTGATATCTTTCTACTTCCTACTGATAAAATTTCATGGAATCTCCATTTGGAGTCAGAGCTGAACTCAGAGCTCTCTCCTTCTGCTCCCATGTGGACCAGTTCTTCTCCAGGCAGGATGCACCCACTTCACTGGAACCTTCCTTCACTACTCCTTGCCTAGACCCACCGTTCCCTTGCTCACTGCTTTCTTCTTCCCCATTTTGCTAAAATTACTCTCTTGTTCTACCAAGCAAGTATTCTGAGTTCCTTTAGGTCTAAAAATATATCTTGTCCTCCCACTTGATTGACGGTTTGGTGGGATACAAAATTCTAGGTCAGCTGAAATCCAGGTCAACATAATTTCCCTTAGAACTTTGTAGCAATGCTCCAAAGCCTCCAGCATCCAGCAAGGCTGATGCTGCAGACTTTTGTTAGATATAACGCAAGGCTCCCTGATTTACTAGTTTGTTTCACTATTGAAAATTTTAGTTTCTACTATTTATTTTGCCTCAAAATTTGATTAAATTATTATTAAGCATAAGTCTTTTTTCCCTTTCTTATGACTTAGCTTTGTGACTTTTATTGACTCTCGGAAATTTTACTTACATACACACAGACACACACATACATCTATAGCATGTAGTCTAGGTTTCCTGTTGATTGTGGGTTGAGCCACACATTGATCTTTCACTACTTTTAAATTTGTCATTTTTCTCTATTTTGTAAGATTGCCTTGATTTTGTACTTGCAATTGATTTTTAAATTTTTAGCAAAATATTTTCATTACAGCAGAAAATTATGTGACGATTCCTTTATTATGTCATTCTCTTCTCTTTCAATAGCTGACAGGTTTTTAAGTTTATCTTCTGTGTCCTCAAATATCCCTGCTTCTTCCAGAGAAACATACTGTTCCTCCTACAGGATTGTGGGCTCTGTATGTTTGGGGGAGGGTATACCTGACGGCAGTTTTGGTTTGGGGAGTTCAATGAGAAACAGCCTACTTCTAGAAGAAAATGCACTGTACTCTAGAGCAAGAACACTCACCAAGAAAGCCTTGCTCTCTCAGCATCGGTCCCTTTCCTGACGGAAGCCCCTATACCATTTTGTTGCTTGGTTTGGATTTGGGCTTGGATTCTGGACTAGAAGCAAACCCAGGCTGCTAGTTCTATAAGTGTAGGCCAAGGAGATTGGAGTGCAGACTGACCTGCGTTGCTCCCATTCAAGCAGGTATTCTCAGCTCCCTGCCGCAGCCACCTGCCTGATTCACGGACCCAGAGGCTGGAATCTTTTAACTTTCCCTGGAAGGCTCAGCTCCCTGCTTTCCTGCAGGCCTCACTCTGGATCCTCCTGCTTTACACATCAATGGGTTTTAATTTGCCTTCTTCTGGGAATTTCTTGAAATTTTGTGTTCTTTTCCCCTGTCAAACTCTCTCCTCGGGGTATTTGCTATAGCCAGCTCATTGCTTCTCATCTTTGTCCTGCTGCTTCCTTTGGTCTCCTGATGGAGGAGCCTGAGAATGAGCACAGTGCTGGCATCTTGAGTCTTCGCTTATCTGGGATGTTTGAGTAGCAACAGTGCTGCTCTGCACCCAGGGCATCGAGGGGACACCAATGGAAGTTGTCCGCAGAAGATAGCTACACCTGCAGAGTGGCCCTCCCTCAAAAATCATGAGCCACAGAAGCTATGGTAGAGGGCTGAGTTAGGAGACCTGAGACAAATCCCTTGTGCAGGACTCGGTGTCTGTAGAGCTCTCATAAATAACCAGTGGTCATTTTGAAAGACAGTGGAAGAGAGGGGGTTTACTTTCTAAAATCAGGTATCAGAAGTCCATCTCAGCACACCCTACAGATAAACAAAGGAGTATAAGTTTATGATGGAGTGGAGTTCTTTGGGGGACTTGTTTACACAGAAGTGCTAGTAAAGTTCAAACAGAAACCAATCTTCAGGTCACTTCCAGGGACAACGCTCTGTTCAGCACAAACACTATTACCTACTATGGAAAGCCTCATCCAAGATGGGGGCAGGAGGATATGGAAGTCACTAATATTATCAAGATTCTACTCTATTTTAGGAAGATTCTGTGCATCTCATTTAGTTTAATCCACACAAAAATTCCATTGAGATCATTCATCCATTCCTTCCATCAATTATATGTAACAAACAGGGTCCAAGTTAGGTGGGCACGGGAAATACACCATGCATGAAAAACTCTCACTGTACTTATTGCTTACTGAAGGAGGCAGACACTAAACAACAACCCAAACAAGTACAGAATGACAAGTACTGAGGGTATTATATGATGCCACCAAAACCGCTAAACAAGAAGCCTGCCCAGAATGGAGTAAAGGCAAAGGAAGACAAACCTGAGAAGAGAAGATTTAGCCTGAGATCTAAAGAATGAGAATTAAGCCGTGCAGTGGTGGCACATGCTTTTAATCTCAGCACTCAGGAGTCAGAGGCAGGCAGATCTTTGTGAGTTCGAGGCCACCCTGGTCTACAAGAGCTAGTTCCATGACAGGCTCCAAAGCTACAGAGAAACCCTGTCTCGAAAAATAAAACAAATCAAAGCAAAAAGAAAGAGAATTAAGCAGCCGAGAAGGAGGGAGGAATTAGTCCAGGTATTTCAAAAGATATAACATGTGTAAAGGTACTGAGGCAGAAGAAAGGAATGGTATTTTTTAATTTCATGAAAGAATCATCATTTGAAAACTACTATAATAATAATTCCCAAAGAATTAACAGTGGCTTCATATTGAAAGACACAAGTTCATTACATAGTCTTAGGGAAACCTCCCCCCATGCATAAGATATTTATTAAAACAGATCAGTAACTCTGTAGTGAAGAAATCTGATAAGACATGTGTTTAATTATGTAAGCAAAGTAGACATTGCACTGGAAGGGATGGGATCAATGGCTGTCATATACCTCCTGATATTATGCATTAATAAAACACAGAATCACTCCTGTGATAGTCATGCCAAAAATGCATAACGTGTGTCCAGGCATGAGGATTATTAGACAAACCCCAGCTGAGAGACATCCTACAGAGTAACTAGTCAAGGCTCTTGGAAGACTTCAAGGTCTTAGAAGATGAAAATGGATAAGTTGTTGCAAATTAAAGAGATGGAAAAGACAACGAGTCTATACAAAGTCTGTGATCCTGGGTGAGTGTTTTTTTTTTCTGTGAAAAAATAAATTATGGGACATTAGTAAAATTTTAAAAGATGTTTTCAAAAAGGACTAAAGCAAGGTTAAAATATGATGAGATCTTCATATAGGTTTATTTGTCATAACACTTTCAGAGAGTTCAGAAAAATGATTAAACAATATAAAGTCTACTACTTAAGAAATACCAGTTACAATGTACAAGAAATCTCTGTATTACTTTCACAATGTTTCTGTAAGTTAAAAAAAAAAACAACTTCAAGATAAAAGGTTAATATAAAAAGACACGAAGGTCAACAACAAAAAGGAGTCAGTGTGAGGCAAGGTGATCTTGGACTTACAAGGAAACAGTTCTTGTTGTTTATCCTGAAAGCCAAGCAGGCCACCAAATGGTAAGAGAAGGGACATGACCTGACCACACCAGCATTCAGAAAACAGGGCAGATGGATCCCTGATAACTAGCTGTAATTTTAGGAGATGAGCTCTATGTGAAGGTGTCTCCTCGGTGTAGAACAGATCAATGGTAGCAACTGTTAGTCAACCAATGGAGAGTAAAGACCGTTACCCAAATTCTTCAAGCTAAGAAAGTTTTATTTTCTGTCAGACAGGACTATCTCCCTAAACCGAGGTTTGTGAAAATCGCATCGAACATAGGGAAAGGTAGGATTTTTATAGTTCAAAAAAGCATTCAAGGCTAGGAGGTTCCCAAGGGTTTTTGATTCCATAGGAACTTGGCAGAAGATCTTATCAGGGTGGAGATCAGGGTACATGGTGTGGAACATGTCAAACTCCAGAAAATGGATCAAGACATGATCAAACCCAAGTTTTACAGAATTATTTTGACCTTGTAATAAGATGGTTTCTAAGCTTAGAATGGAGTTAGACTGATCCATCACAACCAGGTGGGACTGGGTGGCTCTGAGAACTCTGTGGGAGTTCACATAAGCTTGGATGGATGGGAAACAAGGCAAGCACCATCTTTCACAAGAGGGAAGGGAGGGATGAAATGGACTCCCAGGGTCGGGATTAACTACTGGATAAAGAAAGACTGAAAGAAAATCAAGGTGTGGACAAAGTGAAGAGTTTGAGTCTACATGAGTTTTAAGGTCTCCTGAGACCTCTGGGTTGAGCCGTTGAACAGGGAAGTTCATTGCACACTGGTGGGGTTGGAAGAGAGGTGTGGCAGAACTCCTCTGGAGAACAGAAGAGCTAGGCCTAGAGAGATCCTCGAAGACACCTGTCGGTCTGTGTTCTTACATCCATTCATGAAGCCACATGGCTTGGTATGTCTCACTTTAAATCTCTGCATACTCTTAGAAGCCATCCTTGTCAAGAAGTCAATTGTTGCTTCTTTTCTAATTTCTGTGAAATCAGCCTGAAGGAATCAAAATGTATCAAGCTGGAGGAGACAGGGAACAAGAGATTTTCAGGTCTTCCTTGGTCTGGTTGTTCATGATTATTTATCAATTAAGAAGAATTAAAACTACGCTTTTTAAATACAGGTTTCAGAAAGCTGATGAGAAAGTCACTTCTTTCTCAGATAAACAAGTCTCATGGGGTTGCTCTGGAGAGTTAGAAAGATCCATCCTTTGCTGGGGAAGTCATGACACAGTCAGGTTCTGTTGACCCCTTTCTTGAACTTTAATACTTGTTTTCTATTAACATGTAGGGTATGAAGAGAGAATTAAAGGCAGTGGTCGCCAGCTTAGCAGACCTCAACTTAAACATTCAGTAATCCTATCTCTCTTCTCAGTCTACACCCTCAGTCATGGCTGCAGACATGGAATGAGGCGTTTCACGTGTGGGAGATTTCACGTGATTTCCATTAGTCTTCAGTGAGTTACAGGAAACAAACAGCTGGCGCTTGGCCATCCTGTAATGACTTCAGGCTTCTGAGGCTGCCGCTGGTGAATCTCCGGGGTGGCGTGGTGAAGTATGCGAGGCCAGCTGCAGAGCCCAGTTAACAGAGGTATTTAGACTGACAAGTTAAATGCTTAGGGGACAGTTGTGTGCAGTTCCTGGGTAACCCAGAAGCCCATCTGGCTTTAAAGACAGATTTTTACACTTTATAAATACATGTATTTGATCTTTGGTTGTTCTTTACAAACAGTGACTATCCCCATATGCATACTTTAGTACAGCTCTGATTTCAGGTCTCAGAAATTGTCTTTAACATCACAATTATTTTCTGAGGAGCAATCTATATTTTAGACAAGCAGATGAATACAGCGCTATACTTCTGGTCCCTAGTCAGGCTAATTTGACCTTTTAGTTGGCATTGGCCTTGAGCTCTCTGGTTTTGATGCTCAGTTAGACTTAGATAATTAAAATTGGTAATATATAGATAAAGATAGGATAAACATAGATAAAGATATAAAGATAAAATCTCCTTGTAAATGAGATTTATTAGAGTGGCTTACAGGCTGATGTCTGACTATTCCAGCAACGGCTGTCACCTAAGCCAAAGTCCAAGAATCCAGAAATTGTTCAGTCTCAGGTGGTCTTTGGTATATGCCAGAATCCCAGTGAAGTAGGGTCAGATGCCAGTGAGAAAACTTGCTAGAGAGATCAAGGGCAAACAGATAAGAGCTTCCTTCTTCCGTGTCCTTTTTCATAGGCTGCCACAAGGAAGTGTGGTTCAGATTTGAGGTGGGTCTCCCAAATGCTTCACTCAAGAAAATCTCTCACAGGTGTTACCTAGTAGCTTGGGTTTGGGTTAATCCCAGATGAACACATTGACAACCAAGATAACGTCCACACAAGGATTAAACTGAGGGTGGATGGGAGCTAAACTGTGTGCAAACTTTCCTCTTTCTGACAACCCTCACCCCCTCACCACCTCACACAGACACAACTGGATTGTCAGAAACCGGCCATCATGAATATTCGCTGAGCACTTACTGAGTGCCAGGGACCGTGCAGAGTCCTTCACACAAATTGTTCCATTGATTCTCACGACTCATTGAGGAAATCACTGTTATTATCGCTGTCCCCAGTGTTAGGTAAATAGACTCAACAAGACTAAGTTACAGCAGTAAGTGGCACCTAGCCAAGGACACAGAGTAAAACACAAACTCCAAATGAACCGCCAGCTCTCCAAGGGGAGCCTCCCCAACCCAATTTCCTCTGATTCCAGTAATAATCAAGCAGCTTCATGACCAGTCATCAGCGTTTGATAAAAACAGGCTCACAAAATCAAATCGAGCTCCTAAGGCGACGGTGCAGGTGTTCCAGTAATGTGCTCCCCTGCCAGAACAAGTTTTGTCCATAAATTATTTTAAGTATTTATAATACAACTTATATACCTGTAGCGAGTACTCTGTACACAAGCATTCTCATTGACTTTTCCAACATTTTTGTTGGAAGTATGACTTCATACACAGATCTTAGAGTGTACACACTTCTAGATTTTTACAAAGGGCCACTTGTGTGACCATCCCTGACTCCAGGAAACACAGCAGTCTTAAAATAAAAGGTGTCCTCTTTCTTATGATCCTCCTACTCATGAGCTTCCAGACCAATGTGGAGCTATTACCCCAACTAAATATCACCACGGACTGGTGTTTTATATCTTTGAGCTTCGTATTAAATAGATTCATAGGCCATATACCCTTTTGTGTCCGGTTTCCTCTGCTCAACACTATGCTTGTGAGTTATTGTCGTAACTGAAGGTCTTTCATTTTCATGGTCCAGCAGTATTCTATCACGCTTACATGCCATCAAAAACCTATTCACTCTACTCTCTATGAGGGTAAGGGATAGTTCAATGCTGTTATGACATTCAATAGCCTCACTTGTAGATTTTAATGCATAGTCTCTACATTTCTGTTAAGTCTATTTCTAGAGTGGAAATTATAGAACATAGGGTCTATAAATCTTCAACTTTAGCAGGTGCTGCCAAACCACCTTCGAAAGTAATTTTGTCAGTTTGCACACCCACCAGCAAGACAGGCAGTACATAGAAGTTGCCACTGTTCCACACTCTTAAAATTACTTGCCATTCTCAGTCTTTTCCATTCCACTTGTGGTACTTTGTGGGGTGGATTTTTGTGTGTGGTTTGTTGCTGTGTGTGTGTGTGTGTGTGTGTGTGTGTGTATGTGTGTGTATTTCTAATGGATTTAACAGTGTTTTAAGAGAACCCGGACTTTGCTTCAATCAGGTATCAAAAGGTACAAAAGTGTGATTATGCACATGGCCCTCTAGAAACAGACAACACAGCACAACAGCCTAGGGTATACTAAGAAAAGCACTGCGGGTGTGGAAAGACAGAGAGAAAGTGGAAGGCCTGGGCAGGGAATTTATTGTGGTTGTCATGGGAAGGAACTAGGAAGACAAGGCGAGCAGGTTTATGATTGGCTAGACCCAATAAGATCAGTGGTGTATGGATACCAGTGGTCTGTGGTCCCTATTGGATAATCTCAGTTCTTGGAACTGGAGCTGGACTTGTTGGCTCACACCTTTAATCTCAGCACTCTGGAGGCAGAAGTATGCCAGTGTCTGTGAGTCTGAGGCTAGCCTGGTCTTCATAGTGAGTTCTAGAACACCCAGTGCTAGACAGAGAGATTTGTCTCAAAACAAATTATCAGGGGTCTGTGGTTATTATTAGTAGTATATTAGTAATATCAGTGCCCTACTGGCAATACCAATGGTCTATGGAGAGTAATAGTAGTCTGTATAGCGCCAATGGTCTATGGGTAATATAATGATGTATGGGCTATATCAACAATCTATAGAACTTTTCAAGGTGTATAAACAATAGCAGTGGTATATGGAAGTATCAGTGGTTTATGGAGTGCAGGAGTGTTCCTGGTTGTCTGGTGCCTGGCTAGAGGATGACTGAGGAGGGGGAGTGGTGGTCCAGGATGTGAGAGACAAATAAAGGAGATTGAAGGTAGGGGTGAAATAGTTCATTATGTAAAGGCATTTGCCACTGATCTTGAAGACCTGCGCTCAATCTGTGGACCCTCATGGTAGAAAAAGAAACTGACTCCAGAAAGTTGCCCCCTCCATGTGTAAAACTGAAATACAGATACAAACTATTTGAAAAGAACGTTGTGGATAAGCTCCCAGGCTTGTTGGTTTGCAACAAAAGATACACTAAGAGAGCGTGTATCTGGTATATCTGGTATATTCCTAGCAGTACAGTATCTCTAGGGATAACAAGTCCGTAATGTCAAAGTGTTTCTATAAAAAAAATAAATACTATGGTTAAGTGTCTTTTGTATACTTATTAGAAAACTTTTTACAAAGTATCCATTCAATTTTCACCCTATTTTTTATTTTATTTTTCTATCTTTGTCTTACTATTTTACAAGAATTTGTCCTGTGTTTTATTTTGTTTACTTTCTGGGGTGCTAGAGATGAAACAGGGTCTTCTGCACACATAACACATGCCCTGCACTGAGCCACACCCCAAGCCTCTTCCTATATTTTAGATATGAGAACTCCAAAACGTTTTCCCATCTGGCAGATACTCTCGCGCTCTTGCCTTCCAAAGAGCAGAGCTCTCCATTTTACCTTCTCCCCTTCGCCATTCCTCTTCATAGTTAATGCTTTTGGGAAACACGAGTCTGCTTCAAAGTTGTGAAAATGTTTTGCTGTGTGTGTTCCTAAGACCTTGCTATTCTAGCTTTCATACCGAGACCTTCAGTCTGTCTGGACTCCTTGATCTATAAGTATATTATAGACAAATATTCATCTTTTCCATGTGGATATACAATTGTACAAGTATTATTTATTTAAACAATCTTTTTGCAATTTTCTGTACCTTTCTTTTTACTAAAGCAGAAAAGCATTTGTCTGGTTACCTACAGACCTGGCCGCATTCCTGGTCCATATTCCATCCTTACCTTCATCTGTTTCCGGGTATCGCCTCTCTTTGGCTCACTATTACCTGTCTCCTACTCCATTAAGTACCTTGTGATTAATGGGCTTCTCCATTTAATATAGGATAGTCTTCTCGTACCAAGATTATTAACTTGATCACATCTGTAAAATCCCTGCTATCATTTAAAGTGATATATTTATAAAGTCCAGACATTAATACAGGACATGGTGTATTCATATTGTTTCACCTGCCATGGCACTAATTTGAATTAGTGCCATTCTCCTTACAAATGAGCTAAAAGTACCAAAAAAAAATGGTTTCTAAATGATTTTAGGCATCGGTTTAGATTTTATCTTTAAAACTATTGACTAAGTCTTAACTCCTTAAAAATGGGCATTTTAAACCACTAGTCAGCACCGCCGCATCCAATTCTGAACCTTCTGGACAAAAGATAGTCACGTCTTAGAGCAAGCATTTCAGATAACCTTCGGACCAGTTACTCAGACTTTCCTTTTGACTGACAGTCTCAAAAGAATCTGTATCACTCTGTAAGTGCTGGAGAAAAGGATTGCTTGGTCATTACTAACTTATAATTTCTGAAAGTGGTGGATCATAGCCCCCCCCCACCGCCATGAAATTAAAAATAAACAAAAGCAGATACCCCGTGGAGTCCCACAGCTGTCTGTTTTTCAGCCGTCTGTCCCTGTCACCTCACAAAGCATTCTTTCTTGTCCTCATACATGGACATTGACTTCTCTCCTCCTAGGGCTCGTTTAACATTTTGCCCATTTGGACCACACTTACACTGGCTCCCTACATCTCCCTCCGCTACCTGAAGACCTGAGACATCTCCTTTAATATGGTCAATAAACCAAGCAGAGCCACCTCATCACCGTGGCAAGAAATCCCCACACTGGAGTGGATTAACAGAGTATGTCCCGTTTCTCCCGGATGTCACAATGCAGCTTGACAGGATGCAGAGCGGATACCCACATCCCACACAGCCACTGGGGGTTCTTCCCGTCTTGGGGCTCTATATTACTCCAGTCCTGTTTTCGATTGGCAGCCAGTTGGAAAGAATGGGGCAAAGTTTATATAGGATAGGACTTCCAAATCAGGCCTAGAAGTGACAATCCGGCTTCTGTCCTAAGCTGGCCAAGCAGATTCAAGCCATTTGACAAGATCTAATTAATTGTAAAGTGGTTAGGATAAAGTAAGCTAACTTTTGAGCTAGAAGAGAAAAGTATTTAGTGGACAGGGATAGTTTACACAGCAATGGTTGTGTTGTATAACACCTGAGAGAACAGCATATGGTAATACTGATGGTGTAAACACTACACGTCACTGACATGCCCAGGTAGCCTTGAGAGCAGGGATGTCAGTATCACTTTTTCTAAAACAGTGTGAACACAGTAGTTGCCCAATAAATGTTTAATGAGTGAATCCTAGTATATAGAAGCTCAAAAACGTCCTTAGAGATCATCTAATCTAAACCTTTCATTTTAAATGTGAGGAATCAGAAAGCCAGGGCCACCGAGCAGAGACAGGACCCATTTATCTCCTATCCCAGATTCAGGGAGATAGTCTTTGAAAACTAACTTATCCCAATTTCCCAGTCCCGTGAGACTCCTTTTTAACCAACATATTAGGAGCTGCACCTCTGAACAAGTGTTATTCATTCTGATGAAGTCTCCTCGGGACTTTGTACCCACAGCGGCAAATGCTGCTGCCATTAAAAAATTCATAGAGCTGTTTTTGAGGGCTCGCTTTCTGAGCCTGTGGTGTTTTTCTCCAGTGCCGCACTAGTGGTGGTGGGTAAATATATTCATCCTTTGAAGATGAGTTTGATTCTGAGAAATGTTTTAAAGACAAAAATTAAATGTAGATGACGCAGCTGTGCAATACTGATTTAGGAAGGAAGAAAACAACAACCAAAAAGCAAAAAACAACAACAACAAAAACAAAAAAAAAAACAAAAAAAAAACCCAAAAGCCAAATGAGGCGGGGTGTTGCTTAATGATGCCCCATCAGAAAGACTGCTTCCTACATGATTCATCAGCCAGCTCTGGGGGGCGATTTCAGAAGAGACGGGTGGGCATTTTGAACAATATCATCATTGTTGGGCTGAGTTCATGGAGTCCTAAGGTGACGGGTTTGAAGAGAAATAGCAGTTTTTGAAATGTATGTGTAGCTGACATGACAGAAATGCCGATGCTGCAGAAGCCCAAGTTAACTCCGCAGTCCTGAAGGTTCCACTAAGAAACTCAGCAGAGTCTGTGGCTCCGTTCCTCACTCCCTGTCTGGAAACCAGAGGTGGGAGGGATGTGAGGAAGGGAAGCGGTACTTTCAAAATGAGGTAAGATGTTTGACTGTTTAATTTATGCATAGGTATGTGTGCTTGTGTGAGGGTTTGTGCAGTTGCGTGCAGATGCCCGCAGAAGCCAGAGAGGGCATTGGAACCTCCAGAGCAAAAGTTCCAGGTGGTTAGAAGCCATTCGAAATGGGTGCTCACAACTGAACTGTGGTCCTTTGTAAGAGTAAGGCCACTTAACCACTGGCCAGCTCTCCAGCCCTGACATAACGGTTCTTGAAAAGGGACTGAAGTTGGTGACCTGATTGATGCTTTTCTGGGAACGTGTTTAGAAAGTATGACAGCAAAGCCTGTTACCTGGCACGATGGGCTGGGCTTGTGCACATGCCCCAGCTCAGTACCTGGGGTCACTCTGAAGGTGACAGTGTACACATCAAGAGGACCCAGGAAGGAAACTGCTGCTCTGGTCACGGCCCAATCTCAGGCCAGAAGAGATTTCCTTCTCTAGCGATAAGAAGGAAGAAACAGGGCTGGAGAGATGGCTCAGAGGTTAAGAGCATTGCCTGCTCTTCCAAAGGTCCTGAGTTCAATTCCCAGCAACCACATGGTGGCTCACAACCATCTGTAATGGGGTCTGGTGCCCTCTTCTGACCTGCAGGCACACACACAGACAGAATATTGTACACGTGCTAAATAAATAAATATTAAAAAAAAAAAGAAGGAAGAAACAACTTCTTCAGTTGGCAGTGTTGGGAAAATTAGACCCCCGCATGCAAAAGGGTGAAATTAGACTCGCTCGCATCTTTCATCAGTTACAAAGAACAACTAACTCAAAGCAGACGGAGGATTTACATGTAAGGCTCAAACGATGAAACAACTGCAACAAAATACACAAAAGCAGCTCTGTGACATTGGTGTGGGCCAGGATATTGTTTTTAATAAAACCTCAAAAGCACAGGTAACAAAACCAAATGTAGACATATGGGATTACATACACTACAGTTCTCTGCACAACCAAGGAAATGACAGAATAAAGGAGAAAGGCTCTCTTTTTGTTCAGTTTCAGACTTCAGTCAGTGATTCAAAGACTACGTTACTTGGGCCTGAGGCAGGGAAGTAGGTCTTGGTGGCATGAGGGTATGGATGAAGAGGTTGTTCACCTCAAGGCAGCCAGGAAGTAATAAGAGGGAGAAGAATGGTCTGGGATAAGACCCACCCTTCAAAAGTACACCCCTATTGGCCTATTTCTTCCAACTAGACTCTGACAGTCCACTGAGCTGCGAGCTCACTAGTGGTGGAATTAGCACACACTGAATTCGTTCCGTTTCCAACAACGGCACCAGCTGAGGGACCAACTTCAACATGGAAGCCTTTTTGGTAAATACTTCACATCCGACCATAACACATCTGATAAGAATTTAATATCCCAAACACAAAGGCACTCAGGCTCAAACATTCAAACTTTTAGAAGCATGCAGAAAACCTGAACAGACATTTCTCCAAAGAAGTTACACAAATGGGCAACAGATATTCAAAAAGCATGCAACACAGCTAGACACCAGAGAAACACAAAACCATGACTAGATGCTACCTCCTGCTGGTTAAGATGATGACATTCAAAACACTGAAAGCTAAGCATTGGTGAGGGTAAATAGAAAGGAAATCATTTGTGCACTATTGGTAGAAATGTAAGCTAAGAGCCATTATGAAAAGCAGTATGAGAGTCTCTCAAAAAAATTAAAAATAAAACTAACTTATAATCCAGCTACCCCACTGCTGGGGGATGGACAATCAATATCCCAAAGTGATAGTTGTACTTCTGTATTTGTTTTAACACTATTGACAATAGTCAAGATAAAAAAAAAATCAACCCAAGATCCACCAAAGGATGGATAAATAAAACATACATATACACAGTGGAATGCTACCCAGCCATGAAAGTAATGAAATACTGTATTTGCAGGCACGTTGCTGGAATGGGAAATCATTATGGTACGGAAAATAAGTGCATAAAAATAAGTAGCAGACAACCTCGCTCACTCATGAGTTCCGAAAACATTGTTTCTCAGAAACACGGAGTAGGAATGTTTGCTAGATTCTAGGGAAGGGAGAGAGAGGAGACGAAGAGCCACTGATCAGTGGCCTCCAGCATTTATAGTGAAGAGGTCGAGACATTCTTTCACACAGTAGGGCTACTAGAACCACCGGTCAAGTACAACACTTCTCACAGTAGAACGAAGAGGGTGTTTGTGAATATTTTATCACACATAACTGGTACATACTTAAGATAGCATCTGCTCGTTAGCCTTATTTGGTCATTAGCCCATGTATTCAGTACCAAACCTCATACTGAACTCAGAAATGTGAATATTATGCACCCACCATATTTAAAAAGAAATAGGAGCCCTTGGAGGGGTTTATAAATAAAAAAGAGAAGAACCCTGTAGCAGTAAGTACCTAGGGCTGTGCCTTCAATTATGCTGTTAAGCTGGGGCGGGAGGGAAGTCAGAGTTCAGAGTCCTTGTTTTCATTTTGTACCTCTATATGAAAATGTAAATATCATTCTCATTACTTTATGCTCACACCTGGCCTATTTTGAGAGGCTCAACCGCATTTCCCTGATGATCCAATTTCAACACTTCCCGATGGCATAATTACACTCTCTTGATAAATTGCCTTCACATGCAAGGGCACACACAGAAAGAACTGTGGGCTTGTGGGCATGCACTCCCGGGGGAAGTACTGTCCTGCCGTAATGGGTAGGTATCTTTTGGATGTAAACATCCATTTCTAGCGGTGGAAATGTGTATGAATATGTGATCACAGAACACCTATCAGGAGATTCAATAAAGACACCAATGCAGAGAAATGTTTGCTGGCCTCCTGTGCCCACAGCGCTGCACCGAGGATAAAGCTCACCATGGTTGCACAGCATCTGCGATACCCTCTCCGTTGACTGAGCTAAGATGCTGCCTGGCTGGGGTATTTCCAACAATGTGGAAGATGCACAAAGACACTGCTGAGTGAACTGTCCAGCCAGACAACCACCCTCTCGACCTATATTCAGCAGCAGCTCTTTGTGTGCATACTTGCATGCGGGCATGGGTGTGGATGTGTTACATGTGTGTATGATGTGGGTGCATGCACACATTGCATGGACATGAAGGCCAGAGATGACCATCAAGTGACTCCCTCAATTGCTTTCACCTTATTTATTAAAACAGGGTCTCTCGCTGAACCTGATGCTCACTGATTCAGCTAGAATAGTTGGGCATCAAGCCTCCAGGCTCCTCCCGCGTTCACCACTTTCCCAGTGTGGGATCACAGGCACTCATGGCCACACCCGTCTTTTTATGTGTTGGTGAGGCTTTGAATTAAGGGTAGCAAGCACTTTGTCCACTGAGAAATCTCCCCAGACCCCAGTCATTCTTGTTTTGGGATTTTTCTTTCCTGTTGGCTTCTTAGACTATGCCTGACTTAGAAGTGGTGAGGTCTGATGCATAGTCTCTAAAGTGTGGTTATTCACAACAATCAGCCTTTAGGGAGTTCAAATTCCATTTCTCCATGATAACCTCCTGATGAAATCATCCCTAGTTAGCTGCCAAAAGTCAATTCTTCCATCTACCAGGACTTCAGACTTGACCTAGGCTAAGGACTCAGGTGTGCTCTATTCTGACTCCATCTTCAATGGCAATAAAGCCCCAGGAATTGGAATGCAGCCTTCGATTCTGCTGAGGAGGCAGTGGGAAAACTAGAAACCACTTCCCAGTCTATCATCCCTTTGGATTCAGTGACTGCTAACTGGAACACACAGTTGAGTCAGCAGCCAGGACCAAGGCTCAAGGAGCCAAGATACTTCCATCTTTCTCTTTTAAAGGGGTAACTGAGGATTGTTTAAAATTGGAGCCCTTCTTTAAAGAAATAAGGAAGGAAGGAAAAGAAACAATTTAGAAATGTATAAATATAGATTCTCTGGAGATCAATATAACCCAGACAGTATAACAATGCAAAACCTAGCTGCTGAGATTTTATTTGTTCCCAGTTTTGGAAAACACAAACCCTAAGGGGTCTGAATCCAAGGTTCATTTATTCTTAATAAGCTCAGTTCCGGGGCCCTGTCAGCCCCTAGCTGATGACAACACTACCAGCAGCTGGAACAGCTGGACTCCAAAGAAGTGTAAGGCTCTGAGACATGAGTCCTGTCATGGTTTGCTAATGTCCAGAGCCCACGGCGTGTGCTTTAAAAGTTCTTTCATGATGGGTTCTCCAGCCTCCTAAAACGTGATAATAAGGACAGCACTGGGAAGGAGTGGCAGCCACAGGCAGTCCCCTCCACCAACTTCAGATCTCTTGCCACAACTCTCGGAGACGCGGGTCCTGGCCCGCAGGGCACAGAAGGAACCTGCCAATGCCATGCTCCCTGTTGGCTGCCTCCTGATCATGATAGCCCTTAGTTTAAAAGCCAAGTCACCATAGTGGTATATTATTTGTGTTTTAATAAGTAAAGTTTACCTGAAGATCAGAGAGTAAAACAGCCAAGTCACTGGAAAGCTCTTACCTCTAAGAAATCCTCAGACTGAAAGAGAGTGAGTTCCTGTCTCATTCCTCCTTATGTTCCTCCCTAGTGCTGGGATTAAAGGTGTGGGCCACCACCACCGGATCTGTTCCTGCATTGATCTTGTGTAGCCTAGCCTTGAACTCACAGAGATCCATCTGCCTCTGTCTCCCAAATCCTGGGATTAAAAATGTATGACACCACTGCCTAGCCTCTAGTGGCTTAGTTTTACCTTCTGGTCTTCAGGAAAACTTTATTTATAATTGTAGCATGAATAATAAAAACCCAGAAACAGATAATAGGGTTCAACCTGAAGACAGAAAAGCAAAGCATCCATTCACTGGCTCTTACCTCTACCTCAGATCCAAATGGCTATCCTGCTGCCACAAACCCTCAAAATGAGACTGAGCTGAGACCTGTCTCTTCCCATCTTATAGTTCTCTCTAGTGCTAGGATTACAAGTGGGTATCACAACCACCTGGCCTCTAGGGTTAATTTAGATGGCTACTGGGATTAAAGGTGTGTGCCACTACTGCCTGGTTTCTATGGTGACCAGTGTGGCTGTTTTACTCTCTGATCTTCAGGTAAGCTTTACTTATTAAAACACAAATAATATACCACTATAAGTTAGGAACACACATGAAATTTGGGTGCTTCTTCCCTGAATGAACCCAGTGTTCCTGTATCCAAGACCTAACAAGGACTCAAAAGAGCAGCTCAGCTGCAATTCTGAGCAACTTGGTCTGTAAAGTAACCATCCTCCAATATGCCAGGCCGATCACCAACCCTGAATGCCCATACCCAGTCACTCAAGTGCCTACCTGCCTTTGGTCATGCTGTTTATCAAAGCAGTCAAAAGCAAATTAATGATATTCAACCAAAGAATCTTGCATTCGCACATAAACAAGTGTTCACTGTAGCATGGTAGACAACACAGGATGGTCCAAGTGAGCTCTCTGCCATTCATTGGTTCCAGGAAAGGTCCTTTCCCTTTGCTTTGGCTCCTGTTGGGCTCCAGAAATCAACCGGGGTATGTTGTGGGAAGTTTTTGCTCTTTTGGGGGGGTCTACCACCCAGCTCCCAAGTAAATCACACATGGAGTCTTATTCTTAGTTAGAAATGCCCAACCTTAGCTTGGTTTGTTTCTTGCCAGCTTTTCTTAAATTATCCCAGCATTTTGCCTCTGGACTTTTATCTTTCTCTATTTATGTATACCTTTCTTTCTTTGTGGCTTGCGGTGTAGCTGGCTGCTGGCTGGCCCCTGATGTCCTCCTCTCCTTGTTCTCTTGCTCGCTCTCCTCTTCCTTGGTTCTCCTTCTATTTATCCTCTCTGCCTGCCATCCCTGCCTAGTCTTGCTCCTGCCTTGCTATTGACTGTTCAGATCTTTATTAGGACCACCAGGTGTTTTGGACAGGCAAAGAATCACAGCTTCACAGAGGCATAAACAAAAGTCACACACCTTAAAATAATGTTCCCCAACATAGGTAAGCATTGCTGCGATAGACCTGACACCTCATCCAGCTTCCTTTTCAGTTCTGTCCTTAAAGGCACTTTCATCAGAAGAAAGAACTCGTTTCTTTTTAGATAAACTACTCTTGTCCTAGCCCAGCAAATTGTAAGACACATTTGGTGCATTTAAGGAATGCTGACAACTCAGGGTTACATTTGTTGAATCAAAACAGCAATAACAGAAGACAAACATCCTCCCTGCTCCTCCATGTTGTCTTCTTTCAAGACAAACACACTGTTTTAAACAAAAGGAATTCCCTGTATGTCCCTTGACCTTGTTATTTAGCCAGTTATAACTTCATGTTTATACAGCACCTGCTATGTGCCAGCATGATGGTGGAAGGGCAGCAGGGAAAAGAGAAGAAAGGAACATAAAGGCAAGCATAGAGATAGAACTGAGCAGAAAGGATGTGGTAAGGAGTAACATCCAGCTGCAGGTAGCTCTCCCTAGCGAAGGCAGCTTAAGTAAATTCAACCTTCCCAGCACACCCTTCAGAAGGTAACCACAGCTGTGTGAACTCACCCTCTCATTTGTTGTCATTACCTATAACTTAATACACACGAATAATTGCACACATAGCCAGATACATGCACATAAGTACACACACACACACACACACACACACACACACACACACACACCAGTCTTCCCTCTCACAATCTGAAGGTTCCTTTGTGATTAATTTTTAAAAGTCATTTCCTCTGGGGAACCAAGTACCAAAAATGTCCCTGATGTGAGCCAGGGCTTGAGCCCAGAGGTTGTGCTGAATTTGTGCTTTTATGGATCCCCTTGCCCTGCCTATATATCACAGTACAAGACTGGGTGCACTGTTCAACTTCCCACATACCCTAGTGTTGCCAAGGGTTTCCATTAGCCGAAAACCACCTGTCCACCCCACCTGCTCCTGCATATTGGACTGTTGGCATGTTGAGTTCCATGTGTCAGGATCTTCCATAGCCAGGAGCCAAAATTCTGTACCAGGTAATATGTTCTTTCTTATGTAGAAGAGATGAACTTTTCCAGCTTAAGCAGTGTCTGGCTAGCATCCTGTACAATTCTTCCCAAAGGCTGTCTAAGACACTTACACCTACAGCTTCCAGTGGCAGCAAAAGAACTGACAAGAAAATTGTCAAAACACAAGAGACATTTTTACTAACTACGGAGAGCTGACCTGAGAAAATGGTTGCGTTCCCTACTTTATTTCTCTCGTTCTAAGGAACAGTTTACTACCCTCACTGCCCTGGATTCTGACTCCAAAACCCAAGGTTTGTGCCGGCTGGAAATATCAACAGTCATCCTTGCGCATTTCCTTCCTCCTCTTTCTCATGTGGAATCTAAATATTTGGGTGAAAATGCCAACAAATACTTCATTTTTAAATGAATGTGTGCATGCATATCTATATATGTTTAGGCAAGACATGCACGTGGAGGCCCCACATATGGGTATATATGTTTGTTCACATATGGATATACACTACACGTGTGCATGCCTGTGCCGGCTCAAGGTTGACACTGGGAGTCTTCTTTGATAGCTGTCACTAAAGCCAGGTCTCTCAATCTAACCCAGAGCTCACTGATCCCACTAGTCTGCTGCTCTGACTAGTCAACTTGCGTTGGAGACATCCCTGTTTCTGTCTGAGTCCTGAAACTACAGCTGGCAGCCAGTCCCTCCTGGCATTCCTGTGGGTTCCGAGGAAACGAATTTCCTCAAGTATTTATTCCATTTTTATCTAGGTGGAGAAAAATGAAAGTTGATAGACTTTAAAACTCCATGGTTCATTCTTAGTATTCAAAGTAGGAAGCCGATTGGATATGATGCTGGGGGGTTAAAGAAAATGTCCTGGCTCTGGAAGTCCTGGGAGACTATTGTAACCCATCTCAGTGGACCAATTGCAGAGCTGAGTAATCGGAAAGGAGGGAAGGAGATCAGGCCAGTGTTAAGAGGAACAGATAAAGAGTCCAGAGATCTCAAGTCCATCTTCAGGGCCATTGAATGAACTTTTAGGGTTAAACAGAGGAAATCTGGGATGGGGCAAGAGGAATGCATAACTAAGCAGTCTTGCTCCGGCTTGGTCTGTTTGCACCTTTCCCTTCATTTTGTTCCAGAAAAAAAAAAGTGTCCCTGTAAAAATAATTTTCCTCCTTAATTTTAATTTTTCAAGTCAGAAACTTTTCTTTGCAGGTGTCACTCTGCTCTGTGTTGCTGTGACACAGCGGTTCTCAGCCTGTGAACTGTGACCCCGTTGGGGTTGAACGACCCTTGCACAGGGGTTGCCTGAGACCATCAGAAAACATACATGTTTACATTATGACTCACAACAGTAGAAAAATTACAGTTATTAAGTCGCAATGAAAATAATTTTATTGTTTGGGGGGGTCACTACAACATGAGGAACTGTATTAAAGGGTCACAGCATGAGGAAGGTGGGAACCACTGCTGTAACACACCAGCACACACAGTGTGAGGAAGGTGGGAACCACCACTGTAACACACCACCTCCGGGAACAATTAGCAATAGAAGGGTGCTTGGCTCATAGTTCTGGAGTCTGGGAAGTCCATAGGCCTCTGAGAAGAAGTTGCCATATAACATTAACTGGTATTCAAAAATGGTTGAAGAAATTTATCAAATTAAGGTAACTCCATAAAATATTGCCTACAGCATCTTTAAGGAAAAAATACTACAGCTCAAGAAAGTGTTTAGAGCTTACATTTAATTGGCCATACTTCACACTTTTTATTTTAAAATTAAAATATTGTATGTTAGTATTTATGTTTATATTTAATGGGGTATTTGGAAATTGTCCACCCAATACCAGGCACACACAAAATACCCTCTTCACTAACAGAGATATAAATGCTGAAAAATTGGTATGTATTCTTCCAGAATTTTCTCTGTACCTTTATGTATTTCCATACATGCCTAGGAAAATTACTTAATACTAATCTGGAAAAATGAGAACAAGAAGTCCTGGAGAATTCCTACTTGAGAAGGTAAGAAAAACCTTCCCTATATATATATAAGCAGGTATATGTATATGTGTAATTAAATATATGTCTGTGTGTATTGTTCTCGTATTTATATGTAAACATGTACATGTGTATGTTTGCATGTGTCTACATGTATATGTGAATGTATTTGTGTGTATGCATATATATGTATATGTACATCTATGTTTATTATTGTGCGATGTGTATGTATATATGTATCTGTATGCATATGTGTATGTTTGTGATGTGCATATATGTATATATATGTATGTGTACATAAGTATATATTATCATGTGAGTGTATATATGTGTATATATGCATATGCATGTGTGTATATATGTGTATGAGTGTTTGTGTGTATTTCATTTGTATATAATATATATGCATATTTCCTGTATCCTTGAAAAGTGTTTTTGAAATATTATTTCATCAAAGGAAGTTTTTTTTTCTAATATGGCAAAGGATTTGTGGGTCATCCCCACTTCGTTTAGATTCCAGAGTTGTAGCTGGTGTTTTCTTATCAAGTCTGCAGTCAGAAAACTTGGCGTTCTGTTTTTCACACTATCTTCTCTTTTTCATTCTTACACCTTCCAGTATGCCAGGAAATTGGTGTCTTAAACCCTTGCCAGCAATTATTAATTTTGATTAGTAACATCATCAGATAATAATGTCATTTTAGTCTTGGCTGATAGCATCAAATTCATGTAGCGAGGATCCTGGCCTGAAGAATTGCTAGAAGAATCTCTCCTTTTGTCCTCCAGAGAATCACAACTGTTGGAAACTGTATTGTTCATTTCATTGTCAGAGAATTTAGATAAGATTAGCTGCTTTAAAATCCACACAACTTTACTTTTTAAGCATTAAAGAATGACAAAATAGACGCTGCTTATCTTGGAACTTTATTTTCTTAGCATTATTATGAGTATCTGGAAAGGTATTTCATCGTTGAAGTTTAAAATTTTATAAATAAATGAGCTATGATTTAAAATAAATACACTAACATATTTACAGTTGCTGTGTCTTAATTTAAGTGATTGTATTAGTCCATTGTGTGATGCTATAATAGATTCCCTGGGACTGGGTAATTTATTAAGAAAGGAGATTAATTTCTTATCATTCTGGAAGCTTGAGAGTCCAGGACCAGAGACCTGTATCTGTTGAGTGCCTTCCTCCATGTTATGTCAGCCATGGCAGAAAGTAGGGCGGAGGGAGGGAAGAGAGAAAATGCATTTTTTTTTTTTTGGTTTTTCGAGACAGGGTTTCTCTGTGACTTTGGAGCCTGTCCTGGAACTAGCTCTGTAGACCAGGCTGGTCTCGAACTCACAGAGATCCGCCTGCCTCTGCCTCCCGAGTGCTGGGATTAAAGGCGTGCGCCACCAATGCATTTTTATGGGAAGCCAATAACTCATGGGAACAGCCCCCCATTATAACAGCTTTAGCCCCTTTTATCCCCAGGTTCCAATCACCCAATCATCTCTGAAAAGTCCCTCTTTCCAATAAGGTCGCCAGGGGGCTAAGTTTCCAACCCATGAACAATGGGGAACTCATCCTAACTACCATGTTCAGCCTGATAGATGATGGGTACTAGGGACAGAGCAAGCAAGACAGACATTTTTTTTCCTTATTTTGCATGACACAGTTTACACTCTCAACACATCTGACCGTCTGTGAGTGCTTTGTTTGCGATACTATTGTGGTCCTGACTCTCCTGACATAATTTTAAACTTGTCTGAGGCAGTTTCATCCTGTTTCATTCTTAATATTGTTTGTCTTAACGCATCAAGTCAGAGACCTGTGACCACTTCAAGGTTTTTTTTTTAATTTTTTTTTTATTGAGAAAAGGAAAAAAAAAGTATCCTCCTCCTCCCAACCTCCCATTTCCCTCCCCCTCCTCCCACCCTTCTTCCCCTCTCCCCAAACTCCTCTCCCCCTCCCTCTCCAGTCCAAAGAGCAGTCAGGGTTCCCTGCCTGTGGAAAGTCCTAGGTCTGCCCCGCTCCGTCCATGTCTAGGAAGGTGAAAATCCAAACTGGCTAGGCTCCCACAAAGCCAGTACATGAAGTAGGATCAAAACCCTGTGCCATTGTCCTTGGCTTCTCATCAGTCCTCATTGTTCGCCATGTTCAGAGAGTCCGGTTTTATCCCATGCTTTTTCAGTCACAGTCCAGCTGGTCTTGGTGAGCTCCCATTAGACCAGCCCCATTGTCTCAGTGGGTGGGTGCACCCCTCGTGGTCCTGACTTCCTTGCTCATCTTCTCCCTCCTTCCGCTCCTCATTGGGACCTTGGGAGCTCAGTCCAGTGCTCCAGTGTGGGTCTCTGTCTCTATCTCCATCCATCACCAGATGAAGGTTCTATGGTGATATGCAAGATATTCATCAGTATTGCTATAGGATAGGGTCATTTCAGGTTCCCTATCCTCAGCTGCCCAAGGGACTATCTGGGGACATCAACCTGGGCTCCTGGGAGCCACTCTATGGTCAAGTCTCTTTCCAACCCTAAGGTAGATCCCTTAACTAAGAATTGTGTTTCCGTGCTCCCCTGTCCAACCTTCCTTTATCCCAATCCTCCTGTTTCCCCAAGTTCCCCCCTCCTTCCCTTCTCACTTTTCTCTCCCCATCTCCCCTTACCCTCATCCCACCCCACCCCCAAGATCCCAATTTTCTCCCCGGCTATTTTGTCTACTTCCCATAGCCAAGAGGATAACTATATGTTTTTCCTTGGGTTCACCTTCTTATTTAGCTTCTTTAGGTTCACCAATTGTAGTCTCCGTGACCCTTATTTATGGCTAGAAACCAATTATGAGTGAGTAAATCCCATCCTACAACATATGGGCACAGGCGATCGCTTCCTAGGTATAACCCCAGCAGCACAGACATTAAGAGCAACATTGAATAAATGGGACCTACTAAAACTGAGAAGCTTCTGTAAAGCAAAGGACACTGTCACTAAGACAAAAAGGCAACCTACTGACTGGGAGAAGATCTTCACCAACCCCGCAACAGACAAAGGTCTGATCTCCAAAATATATAGAGAACTCAAGAAACTAGACTTTAAAATGCTAATTAACCCAATTAAAAAAATGGGGCACTGAACTGAACAGAGAATTCTCAACAGAAGAAGTTCAAATGGCCAAAAGACACTTAAGGTCATGCTCAACCTCCTTAGCAATCAGGGAAATGCAAATCAAAACAACTTTGAGATATCATCTTACACCTGTCAGAATGGCTAAAGTCAAAAACACCAAGGATAGCCTTTGCTGGAGAGGCTGTGGAGGAAGGGGTACCCTCATCCATTGCTGGTGGGAATGCAATCTTGTGCAACCACTGTGGAAAGCAGTGTTTCGGTTTCTCAGGAAATTCGGGATCAACCTACCCCTGGACCCAGCAATACCACTCTTGGGAATATACCCAAGAGATGCCCGATCATATGACAAAAGCATCTGTTCATCTATGTTTATAGCAGTATTATTTGTAGTAGCCAGAACCTGGAAACAACCTAGATGCCCTTCAATGGAAGAATGGATGAAGAAAGTATGGAATATATACACATTAGAGTACTACGCTGCGGTAAAAACAATGACTTCTCGAATTTTGCATGCAAATGGATGGAAATAGAAAACACTATCCTGAGTGAGGTATCCCAGACCCAAAAACACTTCAAGGTTTTTGAAGAAAGATTTTTAGCATTATTGATTCCTCACTGTAATTTTTCTTCATTTTTTCCTCTTTTACTGAATGTTTTCTTTCTTTTATATCTTCAGAAGCTTATTCTCTTTTTAAACTTTATAATGTTTATGTTCACTTGGGTTCAGAGCTTCTTTAGTTTGAACACAACAGGGTACACATTTTCTTCAAGTGTCATGTTTAAGACTATTAATTTCCCCCTCTGAATAGCCATAAACATCACAAGTTTTATGATGATTCTTCATTCAGTCCAGAACACCAAAGAATCTAGTAAGGAATACTTGTAATCTATACATTGCTAATAGTTCTAACAAACACAGGCTGTTACGGTCTATAGCTTATCTCAATTTCCTATAATATCAGAACAAGAAGCCTTGCAATACTAACTAGTGCTGATAATTCTGGGGGTAGTCTGAGTGTGGACTCTGTTCCAAGATTTGAATACAAAGACAATGACCAAACAGATTACATTGTTAAGATTGCAGCTTCATGAATTTAGCAAACAACCTTGTCATTATTTCTCTTCTCTTGAATATAAATTATTTCCAAGTACACTTGAGAAGTCAGTTTTCTGAGTGTACTCCATGTATACAAATGTGCATATATTGATGTACATCAATCTTTAATAAGAATGTGTATATCTGGTTGTGATGTGTTTTTGATTTAATGTATATGCTTAATACCTATCATTTCTGACACATGAATTATTGAGGAATAATAAAATTTAGAAACATGTGACGGGTATGGTGGCACAAAGCTTTCCTCCCAGCACTCAGGAGGCAGAAGCAGACAGATCTCTGAGTCTGAGATTAGCCTGGTCTGAAGAGGGAGTTCCAGGGCAGTTGGGGTACACAGAAAAACCCTGCCTCAAGAAAAAAAATTACAAACGCATGAGTTTTCTTAGGTCATCTTTTCAGCTTTCTATTTTTAATTTGTTAGCATTAATTTAATTTTATGCATTTAGTATGTATAAAAATACTAAACCTTCAACATTTGTAGTCTTGTTTGATTGCTTAGGCTTGGGTTTTATATATTCTCACAATACATGCACAGAAATATACCTTTATCCTTCATTTGGGTGAGGTTTTCTATTGACCATTATTGTTATTTTATTACTATAAAAAGTACTATATTTTAGCCGGGCGGTGGTGGCGCACGCCTTTAATCCCAGCACTTGGGAGGCAGAGGCAGGCGGATCTCTGTGAATTCGAGGCCAGCCTGGTCTACAAGAGCTAGTTCCAGGACAGGAACCAAAAGCTACGGAGAAACCCTGTCTCAAAAAATCCAAAAAAAAAAAAAAGTACTATATTTTGGTCTACTTGATCTGTCAATTCTTAAGAGATATGGGTTTAAAAATCTTTGATCCAGCTTTCTCTATATCTCCTGAAGTTTCATGTTTCAATCTTGGAAGTTTGGAGGCATGGTTAGCAAGTTCACAGCCACTTTGGCTATATAAGACATAGCCACTTTGGCTATATAAGACTCTTCCTCGGGGCTGGAGAGATGGCTCAGTGGTTAAGAGCACTGGCTGCTCTTCCAGAGGTCCTGAGTTCAATTCCCAGCAACCACATGGTGGCTCACAACCATCTATAATGAGATCTGGTGCCCTCTTCTGGCTTGCAGGCACACACGGAGGGAATGTTGTATACATAATAATAAATAAATCTTAAAAAAAAAAGACTCTTCCTCAAGAATCCAGCCAAAAGAGTTGGGCATGATGATCCATGCCTTTACTGCCCTGGGGGTCAGAGGCATGCAGATCTTTGAGTTCAAGACAAGCCCGGCCTACAGAGTAAGTTCCAGGCTAGCCAGAACTACATAGTGAGACCCTGTTTCAGACAAAACTAAAACCATTCCCGCCATGTACCTGAAGACACAGCCCATCCAGTATTACATTAAAGTTTCTACTTGCATCCCTTAGGCCAAATCAGAGCATTCACTAAGCCCAAACCTTTTTAAGTACCAATATTCTTTAAGTCATGATTTTGCAACTTTCAAAACTACTGTAACTCGCACTCACACATACAAACACACGCACAAATACACACTCAAATGCATGTACAAAGACACACATACACACACACACACACGAAGAAGGAATTGTTTGTCTTCATGATCACATGACTGACTGAGAGCTGAGGCTCCCTGAAGCGGCACAGAGTCACCAGAGAGGAATCCATGGCATATTGTTAGCCCCAGAAAAATAAAATTCAGAACACATATTGCTCAATGCTATGCTAAAAGTGAAACTCACAAGTGGAGCCGTCATAAGTTAGGAATGTGTGCATAAATTTACAGCTTAGGATTCTTAGGCAATTTTTTTTCTTTGCCTTTCAACATAGCAGGCCTTTATTTTAGTTTTACCCAATCTTCAGCATGCTGCCCTCCATAACCCACTAAATAAATACCTACTTCCTCTGCATGGCATGCCTACCCATCTTGGTTTCTCACCCACCATGTGGCTCCCTGCTTAGGACCTGCTGGCCTTCATGACCCACGGGCCACTAGGGGGCTCCCTGCCTGGGACCCTGCTGTCTTCGTGGCCCGCCAAGGTCTCAGGACCTGCTACTGCTGCCTGCCGCTGTGCTGGGACCTGCAGCATGGTCTCGTGGCCCGCTACCCACTGCTGCCACTCGGGGACCTGCAGCATTTTAATTTTACCATTATATTGGTGCCTGAGACTCAGGGGGCTCTCCAGCCCCTCTTCTGGAGTCAGAATCCAGAACCGGGTATTTTTTCCACAGCAACCACATGTTCCATCTGCCTGAACACCGACCTCTACGCACACCAGCAACTTCAGTGGTGAGTTTTCTCCTTCCAGCCCCCAACCACAGCCTTCACGGCTATGGTTGAGCCCTTTGCTGTTTTCCATAGCTAAAAACATGACCGGACAACCCAGGGTCAGTCCTCCCGCTAGCACTGCACACGCTGTGTGGTGCATTCAACTCGGGGCCCAGGATCCCTCAGATTTTTCTTTCTCCTTTTCTTCTTTTCTTTTTCTGTTCTGTTCTTTTGGACCACTTGTCAGTGGGCCCCACTTGGAGCGGCCTCTAAGCTTCTCTGATTTCTGAGTCACCCGGACAGGAGCCAGTCAGGCTTTAACACCCCACCCATAGAGAGAGGACGCTCTTCTGCGGTGTTTGCTGCCGTTTCACACCCTGCCTATAGAGAGAGGATGCTCTTCTATAGGCCCTGTGGTGTTTTCGCGGGTTTTCACGTTTTCAGCTATGGTATAAACCCTCAAACTATGCTCCACTGGTGTTCTGCCAGCTCCGCTTTTCCTCAAACTGTCCCTACCACTGCTGCCGACAAGATTGGTTGGCTCCTTGGGGCAGCTGTCTTCAATTCCAGCCTTTGTTCCCTACTGTGGCTTGCCGTGCAATGGCTCAGCTACAGGGCAGATGACACCTCTAGGTCTCTCTTCCATACAACATGTGACTGCTATCATTTTAACTGAGGTCAGGTGACTTCACCATCATCTTAACGGAAAGCCAGGTCAGGTGGTCAAGTTCCACCATTTTTACTGAGGTATTCCCTGCCTGGTTCTCTGGAGTTGACCCTGTTACATGTGTGTCTCGTGCAGTGGCATGTCTTTGATAGGGCCCAGCAAGAGCATCCACTTTGCCATTCCTGTTCACTCTGTGTGTGTTCATACATGTAACTTAAATATACCTATATTTACTGTCAAATGTTATAATTGTCTGTTCACTCTGTACCTCATTCCAGACTACGGTGTATACATATATCTTAAATGCACCTGTGTTTACTGTTAAATGCTATAATTGTCTGCCCATTATATCTCATTCCAGACTAACAAAGCAACAAGTTTCATGTTTTAAATCGGTATGTACTTTTAAGTCTCCTACAAAAATATGGTATATTTAATCCAACCCTAATTTAAAATATATTAAAATGTTCTATACTATTGTCAATTCTGCCATTAACCTTCTATTGCAAGCAGTTTTTTCTTCTTTCTGTCTTTTTACGAGTGTGTACATACAGTCAAGCTCAGACCCAGCTCTCCAGGCAGATTCTACACTGTAGTTACACCTGATAAACAGCCCTCAACTGCTCAGAGATCTGGAGAATATGGCATTTAAATGCTTAATCATTAAAAATCCTTTCATAACAAAAAGAGACAGGTTGGCTCCTAGCAGCAGCACTCTACTTCCTCCAAAGAAGACAGAAGACAAATGGGCACAAAACAATGTCCATCCGTAATTTGCTCCAACTGCCAAGCACTGACCACTGGGAAAAACTGCCTTTCATCTAAACTGAAGATCTCCAGACAGTGGACAGAATCACTGGAATCTATAGTCTAGCTGCTCAGGTCAATGTAGGCTTGTCTTCCTACAGATTTCTTAGCCCACAGGATCTTCTGGAGCCTGGCAGACCCTATATTAAACAGGAAAAGGCAAATACCACCCTCAGCGATCATGAAGGACCCTGAGGAGTAGCTCTAGGTGCCAACCAAGTAAGTTCTCTGTTGTTTTTTAATCAATAATTCAAGTAAAATTTTATCTTTCTCGAAGATCTCTGATTTAGTTTGACATCTGAGAGGCTTTGTCAGTTTAAAAGGACAGCCTCACCAAACAAATTTCAGTAAATTACAAATATAAGTTATTAAGATGTGTACCTACAAGTTAAAAGATGTGAGGACAAATACAAGTTATCAAATTTCTCTCTCATGCTGTGCTGCCTTCAATAGTCTTCAAGATACTTTTCATTATGCAAAAAAATCTGTCACAGTCATTCTAATATAAATATGCTACTGTTTAAAACTTATATTTTTTACAAACCCAAAGAATTCTTATGAGTTCCAGGGAGTCGAATTGAAGGATCTACCTTAAACAGGTCAGATACACCCCTCTCAATTCCCTGATTCAAATTAAAGTCCAAATGTATATATGTGGATAATTAAAGAGATTTTTAAAACTAGTTTTCTACATTTTCCAATTTTTAGGAAAATAAGTATTCATTTTAGAATACAAAAAATAGCTTTTGTTAAAAAAAGAATAGGGTTAGGGATGTAATTCGGGGGCTGAGTGCTTGCCTACCATGCACACTGCTCTGGGCTTGATCCCAGAATCACAAAGCGATAATAATAATTAATAATAATAATAGAAGAAGAAAAGGCAGAAAATGGTATTATATCAAGAGATCACCCATGTGCTCCTCTAGATAAGATAATTATTGAACCATTTTTTAGCTGCAAAAATCAATTTCTTAGGATATTAATTAGAAAAGCTTCTTTGTTCCTAGCTATTGTCTCAACACATCTTACCACCAGGTCCAGATCTTTCTGAAGTCAAGAAGGTCCCTTCCTGATGCATCAGTATTGACACATAGTAAAACAGAACCATCCACTGCATCATAAAGAGGATAGATAACCCCACGTCTGACTTCCATGTGAAATGACGTCCTCACACCCAGACGACATCAGTCTTCCACTATGGCTGCTCCAGCCCTGGGAAATCATTAGAGTCTGGGTAGTGAAGTTTTGATCAGGCGGTGATGACACAAAAGCCTGGATTTTGTTTTCTGGGGTGCACATTTCAGACCTCAGCTTAAACAGAGGGGAGTACTAGATGACCTCACCCTGCAACATACAGGGTGCTGAGGAGCTGAGCCAGGTTACACTCATTCACCTGGCCTGTTAGATGGGTGCTGGGGATTTGAACTCAGGTCTTTGTGCTTGTGCATGCTTGAACATGGATTTAATTATAGCATTTTCATGCATATAAATTAATTTTTAAAGGAAGATGAATTTATAGTTTAACCCAAGTGGTCAGTCCTAAGCATGTGTACATACGGGCAACACTATTCAGACTCGGTAAGGTTTTGTAAGTGGTGTGTGTGTGTGTGTGTGTGTGTGTGTGTGTGTGTGTGTAAAACAGTAATAATCGTAGAAGAAGAGTTTGTAAATTTGATGAGTGATACACAAGAGGAGTCAAATGGGGAGAGAGATAGGTGGAAATGATGTGAATACAGTACTCAAAAACATAAAAGCACATAACTAAAAGATACATTTACTCAATGCCTTTATTAAAAAGAAGCTTTAAAAAAAAAAGGCAGTAGCCCTGCCAACTGCTCATTTTAAAATCTAACTAATTTCATCAATTCTGCTTTACCTCTGAGTTAAACTATCTAATGAGTCAAACTTTGATACAGACAACTAGTATAGACTGGAATCAACTCACGTCCGAGGAATTTTTACCAACACATTCCACTAGGCATCAGGAGGAGGTAAAAATAAGCCTTAGCTGACTTCTAAAGGCAGGTGGGAGAGGATGGGTGTGGGCGGGGGTCTGCCTAGAAAGTTGCATGGTATTCAAATAACACAATGTAAGTAAAAGGCTTGGTGAGCTGGGGCACCCTCAGCAAACCTTTGGAGTTAGCCTTTAGAACAAAGAAAAAGCCTATCCAGCCAGTTAGGGCTCAGCACGGGGCCAGCCCCATTTGGCTCTGGATGGAGAGAAAACAGGGATCCCAGTGTGTCCTTGAGAGGCCTCAAAGTTTGTGCTTGTCTAAACTGATACCCTCCCAGTTGGCAAAGACCAGAGCTCCTTGTGTTATGTGTTTCCTGGGGTGTGATTAGGGCACACCCCACAAGTGCTCACACGGGGCTCGAGTGGGTTTCTTTGTGCTTGTTAGTTTCTCTCAGAAGCAGAGCACCAACCAGGTGAGGCTCCAGCCATCGACCCCTGGCGCTTATTACAGCAATCAGCCTCCAGAATCAGGAGACTCAGCTTCTAAATGCTTAACCAACATGGAAGGATGAGGAGAGAGCAGGAAGCATGAAATCCACTTCTGCAGCAGAACAGTGTGCTTCCCTCTCCAGATCTGCAGTCTATCCCCCACCCTCCACCCCACAACTCCTAGCTAATTATTTTAGGACAAAGCCAAAGCCAACAGGTGATTGATTCTTTAGCATTCAATACTTGATCAAATTGAGTATGTGAATTTAGCACAAACTGAAAGAATAAAAAAGGCATTTATAATCATCATTTTGATGACTCTCAATTTGAGTTCAAAAATACTGAGGGAAGGAACCAGGAGGAAGGGTGGGAGGAGAGGTCAAAGCTTACAAATAATTGGACTTTGCCCAGAGATATGTGCTCAGGTTTCTTAAAGAGGACATTTAAACATTACATACTGACTTATTTGAAAGAAAGAAAGAAAGAAAGAAAGAAAGAGAATATACATTGCTCTGGCCTTTTTCCAATGTAGCATGACAAACCATACATGTTTTAGTGGAAGAAGGGGCCGCAAAACAAAACTGCAAAACAAAACAGTTGTGTGGACATAAAAGCTAGCAGACAGTGAGGCAACAGTGAAGGTTTCTTGGAGATTAAAGTTCTTTCTCCAAATCACACAGTCTTCTGTGACCACTTTGTCTTTGTCCTTGTCGCCCATCTGTGTTCCTCTCTCATAATGCTTCATTTGAGCAGAGGAAGCACAAGGGACTCCTTGACCTCGCCTGGGTCTTCCTTTGCTGCTGGGGACTCAAGAACTAGACTGTCTAAAGCCACTTACCAATGAGTGATCCATGTGTCCCCAGATCCTTCTGTGTCTCACGCAATATTTTATAAGAATTGCCTTGACTGGTCTGGGAATTATGACTGAAAATATTTCAATTCTCTTTTGGGGGTAGTTTGCTAACTATTTTTCCTATTTTTCTAACACAACTGGCTTACATTGCATGCCCCACTAACAGATGTCAAACATTTAAGAATGTGGCCCCTCCTTTTTTGAGCTTCCAGAATCCTCAGAATCTCCAACCTGGAAGAAGCCTGAAAAACCCAGCCAATCTCATCCTGACCTCTGTCACCCTCTCCCTGTGTGGCTCTCAAGACAACTTCCTCTCAACTGGAGTTAGGACAGCATTCTGCCTTTTGTTTATGCAAAGGTCATTGTGAGATCCTCACAAATGTTTAGACAATAAAACTGTCAATTTTATCATCTATAAAAGGACTATAATAATGAGTATAATTAGGGCTTGCTAGGTGGTTCAGTTGTTAAAGACACTTGCATAGAAAGCTTGATCACAAGTTCTTTCCCGGATCCCACAGTGGAAGGAAAGAATCTTCTCAAAAAAGTTATCCTCTGACCTCTACACACATGCACATATAATGATGATGATATTGAAAATAAAATTTTAAAATAATGAATACAGTTAGTGTCACTGTTTGCCACTACCTTGTGGCAATGATATGAGACTTAATTGGACAAGTATTTGTAAAGCCCTAAGAAGCCATCCCAGTGTTTATGAAGCCAATTGAAAACAACCAATAGCAAATCTAACAGCTAGGGTTTCCTGGACTTAGCATATATATCTGTATCTACAACTTACTTCACTACTCCTTCCTCCAGGATTCCTGGCTTTTCCCTGCCCAAGCTGCTTTCTGCCTAGATTCTCCCTGTTGTTTTTATCTCACTATACACACAAGAACATTATGACCATTGAGTCATTTTAATAACATTATGATCATTGAGGTTATTTTCCTCAGAAGCCAGAGCACCTGCAGGCTCATCAGCGGTCACCCACCCTTCCCCTTTAAGACTCACAAATAGAAGGAACCTGTTCCTTCATTTAAGTCTCACAGTGTTTTTCTTGGTTGCCTAGAAGCATAGAGCCAATGGAACCGGAAGAAAACCAAAGGTCAGCAGGTATGGACGGGAGCTCAGCCTCACCTTCCCTGGCCTGTGCCCTTACAGCCTCTGCTCCAGATTGCCTCACAACTCACTGTGATGGAAATCAGACCTTCCAGGATGTCACCTAAGGTCCTCCAAAATCTCAAAAGGTCTAATGCTTTCTTTCCTCTTGTTTATTCAAGTCCTAGTCTGACCCTCACACCCTAAAATTCCAGAATAGGAGTTGCAAAAAGGAAGCCTAAAGTGTCAATTATACATTTGCTTGATCTTTGGGGTTTATGGTTGAAAACCTGCCAGTTCTTCTTGGCAAGAAGTTTGCTAAGTCTGCACACCAACTCCCTCCCTGTCTAGGTTCCAGCACGCCTGGATGACAGCATAGGAATTCAATGACAAAAAACTACTTGAAGAGTGACCCTTGCTGAACCTTAATACGCTTTTATGCACCTTCAGTGTCTTAATTTTCTATAACTGTAAAAAAAGACCTGAGGCAAGTAAGTTAAAGGAGGAAAGGTTTCTATAGTGCCTGGTGTTGGAGGTTTCAGTCTCTGCTTGGTTGGCTCCTCTACTTTGGACTGGGGCAATGGCATGGAGAATCTGAGGGAGGATGCTAACGCTTTTTGAAATTAGTGACTGATACTCAAAATTTGAGAAATTTCATGTAAATTTCTGAATCCTTTTGACAAGTTGGAGCAAATGTTTTGTTGGCCCTCCAGTATCAAAAGGCAGTGAGCTGGGGAGGGGGCTGCCCTCCGCTCTCTTCGTTCATTCCTGGTGTCCTCAGAGCACATCTACTGGGCTGTGCCACACAACTGTTCCTCCTGGACTTTTGAGTTTGAAGCTCTTGATTCTGTGACTGGGAAGGACACACCACATCAACGTGTACATTTAGAGTTCTAACGCAACCCAAGAACGGATGTGAAAAGACCATTCTTTTTTTCTCTTCTACAAATCAAGCACAAAGTTTTGATGGAGCATTAACCAAGCAAGTCATACCCAACTGACACCCAGCCAATCACACTAGACTCTTGGTCCTGCCCTCTCTCTAGCCCTTCTTGATACAGCTTCATAGAATCCCAGAGTGTTAGTGGGCAAATAGGCCAGAGATGTAGGTTAGAGGGAAACTGTAACTGAAATCCCATCTTCAAGTTGTTTCCCATTTGGGTTATAATTTTTAAAAACACAATGAGTTTTCTGCTGTAGCCAGAAACACTTGCAGATTTAGCTTTCTGGAACAGATTCTAATTACATTAGAAATAAAGATGAGGATATCATTTAGAAAAGGAAGGAGAAGGGAAGACTTGACTTCAATTTAAAATAAAAAGTTATTCACAAGTCTAAAATGGACATTGGAGGAAGACAGGGTGCTTGCCAAAGAACTGACATGATTTCTCTGCTTCAAAGGCATGCCGGACAAATCCCAGAACATTTCCATGCAGTCCAGTGGCTTTAGCTTCATTTCTATTGCTGTGACAAAATGCCTAAGAAAAACAAATTAAAAAGGAAAGCCTGTTTTGGCATATGATTTCATTGCTTTGGACCTGGGGGAGAGCAGAAATCACAGCATCAGAAGTGTGTGGTATGGGAGAGTGGGAGAGGCTACTCATGGCAGCTAGGAGGCCAAGACAGAGAATAAGAAACCAGGGACAAGCTAGAAACCCATAGATGATGTCAGCGCCTCATGATCCAGTCATTCCCCCAAAGCCCCACCTCTGAACACTGATGCAGTGGAGATTACCTTCAACACATTAGAGTTCAGGTGGGGTATGGGGAGAGGCATTTCAGACCCAGAGCATAATCAGCTGGGATTCTAGAAAAGACAGTTGAGAAGTGCTCACTAGAGGTTATAGAGTACAGTGGAGGAAAAGTCATTTATCTCTGTCTGTCTTAGTTCTTAGCTCTGATGGACCGTGGTAATAAGAGACAGCATAACAAGAAAAACAAACAGAATTTATTAATAATCATATTCCATGCATACTTGAAAGATTCCCAAGGAATGGGTACTCCTCAAAGAGAGAGGATTTAGAATTAAGGTGTTTTTTTTTTTTTCTTGAGAAGACAAAGGAATAGGACATTGATTCTCAGCAGGCAGCAAATTGTGAGGGTAAGTGAAGAGCAACCACAGAGTCCTTGCCACTTGAGGCTGATGAAGGTCAAGGGCTGTCTGCAGTGGTCAGGCTTTCCTGATGGACAGTGGAGGAGGGACACTTTTACCTTTGCAAATGGGAGAGGGTAGGCTTTTGTGTCTGTTTCTACTCAATTGCCTTTTGCTCAAAATAGCCCTTGGGCCAAAATGGCATATTTGGAGTGACCTATTTGGTCTTTTACAGTAGCAACGAAAGAGGCGGTGTTGAGTGAGGCTGTAGCTACTTGGCATGTATTACAGACATGAACGCAAAATACAACATAGAAAGGGCCCAAGATGAGTAAGGCAGAAAATTACCCCATGAAACAGCACAACGCTCCAGCTACTGCATGGCTACAGATTCCACCTGCTGGTATGCATGCAAATCATGATACTGATGTGCACTCACCTTGAGAACATGGGTAAACAACCTGAGACGGACACTCCATAGAGCTGTTGTGAAGGTCAAATACTCAGAGCACTAAGTACTCTATGTAGCCAGCAGCACTCAATAAAGCTTACACGGTAGTTACATTGCTACTGCCAGTTTTATCAGAAATTGAAATACCGTTTGGGTCAAAGAAGACCAACCCTCACTTACCTTGTAGTTTATAGACATATTTTCATCTATTTACTTCTCTAACAAGTCCATAATCTTGACCTTTCCATCAACTGGCCTGCAGTGTGGAGGTATTTACCCTTGATGGTGTGTGATCTTCATTTCAGGCACGGGTCAGCTAGCTGAGTCAAGCTTCTGGCTTTTAATTTAAGGAGGTAGATAAAAAAGACAGGAGACAAAGTCCCTGTGCTGTCTTTTATCCTTTGAAGTTTCTGTTTCTGAGGTTGTTTAAGCTCTTTGAATCCATTACTCCAAGGACTTGTGAAAGGGGATGTTCTAGTCTGACTTAATAAGAAGAACCTTTGATAAGGCTAGCTCTCAAGGACTGCTGCTCAATGCCCGTCCAGCTAATGGATCATGTGAGCACCAGTTTTTCAGCCTGTCCTTGTACCTCAGTTGGATTCTGCTGGTGTCAATGTAAAATATCCAGCCCAGGAACAGGGATTTAGGTTGGCTATATTCCATTTCCAACACCCTAACAGTTACATGACATTTTCATAACGAGATAAAAAATGTTGTGAATCAAAACAGCCTTCTGTAGACAGAGACTGTCTTTCCATTTCCAGCTTCTTAGACCCAAATAATCACACAAAAACTATATTAATTATAGCACTGTTTGGCCAACAGCTCAGGCATATTTCTAGCTAACTCTTACCTCCTAAATTAACCCATAATTCTTGTCTATGTTTAGCCATGTGGCTTGCTACCTTTTCTCAGTGCAGCATTTTCATCTTGATTCCTCTGTGTCTGAGTGATGACTGCAGACTGAGCCTTTCTTCTTTCCAGAATATTCCTAGTCTGGTCACCCTGCCTATGCTTCCTTCCTTCTTGGCCACTGGCCAATCAGTGTTTTATTAAACCAATACAAGTGACAAATCTTTGCAGGGTACAAGAGCATTATCACACAGCACTTCCCCTTTTTTCTTTTCAAAACATGAACTCTAAATCTAATCTCCCTTCTTTAGCTTTTTTTCCTGACCATTATCAATAACAACTTCTAACCAGAACTATAATCAAAGACAAATATCCATAATCCAGTTTTGGGAATGTGGGCATAGCTTTCTGGGCTACTTCCTGCTGATTGGGACATTGATAATCTTATGGTGACCCAAAGAAAATTTAGGATTATGGTCAAGTCCTGACTGGAGTATTCTGTGAGGCTGGATCATCTCAGTCAGCAGTCTTGAGACTGTTCTGAATGTACAGCTACATCAGAGGTGCTCTGGTCAGCTGGGCAGTGGTGGCGCACGCCTTTAATCCCAGCACTCAGGAGACAAAGATAGGTGGATCTCTGTGAGTTTGAGGCCAGCCTGGTCTATAAGAGCTAGTTCCAGGACAGGCTTCAAAGTTACAGAGAAACCCTGACTCAAAAAAAACAAAAATAAGCCAGGCGGTGGTGGCACACACCTTTAATCCCAGCACTCGGGAGGCAGAGGCAGGCGGATCTCTGTGAGTTCGAGACCAGCCTGGTCTACAGAGCTAGTTCCAGGACAGGCTCCAAAGCCACAGAGAAACCTTGTCTCAAAAAATCCCCCAAAAAAATTAAAAAATAAAATAAAATAAGAAAGAAAATGAAAGAAAAGAAAAGAAAAAAAAGAAAAAAGTTGGATCATCTGGGCCATCCATTCCCACTGGAGATTTTTCAGGAGGTCTTCTTTGATCAAACCTTATTTTTCTTTACCCAGAATGAATCCATAGTTTCCTGTTGAAACAAAAGCAAAACCTCTTCTCCAAAGTAACATATATTTTGACTTAAATTTTGAATTCAAGGCATTTTTAAAATATATATGTTGGATTAACCAGAAGCATTTATAATCAAATGTCCTTTAGCTGCTGTTGTTCCTTCCTTAGCAGTAAAACAGTTTAAAGACAACACAATAAAGTACAGTATCCAGATTCTCTCTATATTTCTCATCTTTATGTGGCTTTATTTTTTAACTCTATTTCTTTTATTTTTAAGTTTTGTTTTTTTGAGACATGGTTTCTCTGTGTATCTTTGGCTATCCTGGAACTTACTTTGTAGACCAGGCTGCTCTTGAATTCATAAAGATCTACCTGCACTTGCCTCCCAGAGCTGGGATTAAAAGTGTGTGCCACCACACCCAAGTACTCTCTTTCATTTTTCTTTTTCTTTTTTTTAAAAAAAACTTTCTCTATCCTTTTTCTTTCCTCACCAAAGCCTATGTATATTTTTAAACAGACTGTAAACCATTTAGAGGGTTTTTTTTTTGTTCCATCTGAATCTGTCTTTTTCTTATCTTTTTCTGACCACATGAGTCTTTAATTCACTAAGCAGTAAGGCTAGGATTAAAGTTGTAGCTTTGGCAGCTGGATCTGCCCTGCTCCTTGGCTTTCTGAGAGATTAGCTTCATGGCAGAGATACTGGCAGGAGCCACATTTTTTTTTTAACCACAACTCTGTGGAATTTCTAGGTCCATGCCAGCCCAAGAACCCTGATATTGGCTGCTCATAAGTGCCATTTAAGTGTTTGGTGGCAAAGCCTCTCCATAGAGCTATGAGGTTTTTGCCGCTAACACTGAGTCAGGAAGCCCCTCTTAAAGGAATTGTGCCTCTGTTTGCCCCTAGAAAACAAAGCCCACCTGAGAAAATGCTTCTACCAAGAATTCATGCTTAACTCTGCTCTTTTATGTCTAGAATCCCTTCTCAAGCTCTCTCAGGTTTTAGGTGGATGTAGTTACCCCACATTGGTGCCCTTTGTAAAAGGAGACTGCTTTTTTATTTCCTGGTCACCCCTGAACTGAATAATTACTCAAAAACTATATTAATTACAACATGGCTCAGCCTATTATTAACTAGCTCTTACAACTTAAATTAACCCATAACTCTTATCGATGCTTAGCCACGTGGCTTGGTACCTTTTCTCAGTGCAACATTTTCATTTTGATTTCTTTGTGTCTGAGTGGTGACTTCAGACTGAAGTCACCAAGTTTTCCTAGTCTGGTCACCCCAGCTATACTTCCTGCCGGGCCATTGGCCAATCAGTGTTTTATTAAACAAATACGAGTGACAAATCTTTACAGGGTACAAGAGCAGTATTGCACAGCACTCCTCAAATACATCAGTGTGTATATCAGACAGGTCAGAGCAAAGAAAACAAATCCCTCTTATAGGCCTCAGATGCTACCCAATGGCCATCTTAACTATGAAGTCTGTTTGTATACTCCCAAGGATTTACCCAGTAGACATAATCATCTATCTGGAGTTGGGAACAATCTTGAATACTGAAAATGAAAAGTAGAGCTCAGAGAGAGGTGGTAAAAAAATCAAGCCCACAAGGTAACCAGAGATAAGGTTCAGTGAGATTGGAACCAAATCTCCTCATTTCGAGTCAGAGCTCTGTCTATATTGACAGAGATAGTGTACCAGGATTTTTCTTTTGGGCCACCAACCAGCTCCCAAATCATGATCCAGAGACTTATTGTTGGTTTTGAATACTTGGCCTTAGCTTAATTGTTATTTTTTCTCTTTATCTATGTTTGCCTCTGAGCTTTTTACCTTTTATTCTTTCTGTATATCTTATTTTCCTGAGTTCTCCATGTCTGGCTGGTGGCTGCCTGGCTTCTGCCTCAGGTGTGTTCTCTTCTTTCCTCTTCCTTCTCATTCTTTTAAAGTCTAGATTTCTCCTATTTATTTTCTCTGCCCACCAATCCCACCTATCCTTTCTCTGCCTGGCTATTGGCTTTTCAGATCTATATTAGACTAATCAAGTGCCTTAGGCAGACAAGATGAAACAGCAACACATCTTTTCATAACTAAACACATGCAGCAAAACAACCATAACACAGCTTTACACAATTAAAACGATAGTCTGCAGCATAAACAAATGTAACACATCTTTACATAGTTACATATCCCACAACAAGAAGGTTTGGGACTTCCTGTCCTCACTGAGGAGTCGTTTACTCTTCGTTTGTTCTGGCCAAGGCTGTTTACAATGGCTGTAGAGGTAGAAGACTTTGTCAGGCATAACTTAGAAATGGCTATTGTAGACATGTGCCAACCTTTCACTTGGCCCCACAACATAACTAAGTACAACCTAACCTATGTAGGGAGCAAAGCCTGGCATCTTTGCCGCCATCTTGTATCTGTCTCCTTTCCCATGGGTCACCTATGTGACTCTGCCAACCTCAATCACTCAAGGAGTCTCCATCTCAAAACCAATAATGTGTAGACTTCCTCATTCCTCCTTCAAGGCTGAAGACATAAAATTAGGAGTCCGGGTTCTAAACTTCCTGTCACTTTGGGTTCCAAAAAGAAAAAGGTCTCACAGGGTAGACTACTTCCCCAAATACGGGCAATGAGATCCGAAAGTGAGGCTGCATGTCAAAGCAGAAGCAATCACCTATGGAACAGATGGCTTCCTTTCACACTGTGACCATGGTAACGATTTTCTCAGACCACCTTGCAGGTCCAGAACTGAAATAATGATCAGCTAGACCATCCTTTGATCAAGATTGCCTAATATGGACACATCTCGAACTCCACCTCAGTTCCTCCTCTACTTAGACCTACAGCTCACTTCAATCCCTTGCAGAGGGCCTTGGGATGTTGGTTCTTTTTGGCGGTTCATCTTCCCATCAGTAGTACCTTTTATGGAAGGAGAATAAAGAGAAAAATTAGGCTGAAATGAGCATATGAAAAAACTAGTATAAAGATTAAAAATCCTCATCCACAGAGGCTAGCCAGTAACAGAGACTGCTCAGGGAAGTATGCTGGGACAAGCCTGCACATTGGGATATAAATGTCCAAAACACCAGGATACAAAAGGCCTGAATTTTTTTCACCAATCCCTTGTTCTGGGACACAAGGACCTGGAACACCCAGTGGGTACCCATTGGACCCTGATATCAACCTGTAACAACACAGATTGAACCTCTTTTCTCTACTCTTCACATCTTATGGAATTGGCGTGTTGGGATGAGTCATCAAACCTAGTCTGTTGGGAATCCCAGAAGGAGGGCTTTTGTCTGAACACTCAGCCAACAAAAAGCACCTTCTCTCTCAGTTTTACGCTGGCACTTGAGCTAGACAAGTGTTCATCCGTTCTCTGCTATTCATCAAAATTTAAATGGACAATTGGAAATATCACCCCCATGTGGAGGGTTAAAAGCCCTGAGGTCTATTTTCTCTGGTCTCTCCAGGGTGCTGATCAGCACACAGCCTTTGAACTAACTGAAGCAGTTACTCCCCTGCAGGCTCCACCACCAGCTGCGACTTTGGAGGGTTTGAAGTAAAAGAAAGCTACCTAGTTTTGCTTCTAAAAAGCAGAAATTCCCTGAAACAGGGAGCTTGTTTTGTGAGCAGACTGATTCCTGATTTCCTTCGGAGAGCCTGTAGAGCCCTTCTCACTGCAAACAAGAAGAGGGGAGACCAAACAGGAGGCAAAATTAAGAGGCAAATCATCCAGAAGCCAAAACTACCTCAAGAAATGGCACAGGGACCTAGAGGACTGGAATAGACAGCCTCAGATGGGGTAATGGGCACAAGTTTCCTCTAAAGTTTTTGAGAAACAGCAGATACCACTCATTAAGTCTCACCAAATGTGAGCTGAATGAAGACAACATCAACGACCCTGCCCAATTGGATGGGGAAAAGTTCACAAGGTGCCACCAGCAACTAAGGAAAGCTGGGAGTGATAAGAGATGTTCTTCCCCAGGAAAAAGCACAAACTGTCCAGTGCCAAATGGTGAGCCCTGAAAACATACATATAAGTAACATCATATGGACTAAACCAGTTATATTCAGTAACATATAAGTACATACAAATATGTATATCTATGAAATAACAATTAGTGGAAGAAAGAGGCCATGAGTTTGAAGGAGAGTCGGAAAGGGGATGTGGGAAGGTCCAAAGAACAAAAGGGAAGAAATAAATGTTATAATTACAATATATTATCAAAAATATAATTAAAATAAGGCATAAGAACTTGGGAAGGCCAATGACTGCTCTCAGACAGATCCACTCCTGTAACAACACTGTGGGTTACATCAGACAAGGATGCTGTCGAGCCTGTAAATTTTTGTGTTACATACTCTACAAGGTTGATTGGCTGAATAAAAAAATTCTGTGATTGTGGAGAACTAAAATGCCAAAAGTTGGGAAACAAATTAGCCTAGACTCTTAGTCCCCATTAAAGCCATTTGTTTGATCCCATATCCTTGGAATTATCAATGCAAAATCCTTTTTGCAACAACCAATTACACCCCTGGCTTCTAGCCACCCAAAAGCTAAGAAAGTCCTCAGAGAGCATCTGCAGCCTGCAACAGATTTCCTCACTGTAACCTATCTACCTCACGTTTTCATCCATGTATTTTTAAGTTTATTGTTTGTGTATGGTGTGTGTATGTATGTATGTATGTGCATGTTCGTGCACAGGTGTGTAAACCTATATGTCTGTGTACATATGGAGGCCAAAAGATAATCTTGCTTGTCATTCCTCTAGCACCACCCATCCTTTATCTTTTTAGGATAGAGTCTCTCACTGGTCTGGACCTCCCCAAGGCTGGCCGGAAGTCCCAGGGACCTATGGGTCTCCGCCTTGAGGATTAGAGTATGCCTGCATGCTATTCCCGGCTTTTTCACAGTGTTCTGGGGATCAGTCTTATGTCCTTCTGTCACAATGTGAGAACTTTACCAATAGAGTCATCTCCCCAGACTCCATCAGTGTAATTTTAAAGAACCTTGATGTATGACTCCCTTTGTTCTGCTATTCTACAACCAAATGAAACTGTTACCACCCTGAAACGGTATTTGGGTAACCCTGAAACTCTGTCCCCAGGCCACAGTAACTCATATTTGGCTCTAGAATAAGTTATCTCTTCTCCCTTTGGAGAGAAAAGCTGTGGTTTTGCACCAGCAATTTCTTTTATTATTGTTGTTATTATTATTATATTATTATTACTACTTAGTAGTATTATGTTTATATTATTTAAAATAAATTTTTAATTTAAATTATTTTATTTTAAATCATATTCTTCTCTTTCCCCAAATCCTTCCAGCTCCTCTCTCCTTTCCTATCCACCCAACTTTAAGCTCTTTCTCAAAAAACAAACAAAAACCCAATTGTCTTAGTCAGGGTTTCTATCATTGTGAAGAGATACTATGACCATGGTGACTATTATAAAAGAAAACATTTAATGAGGTTGTAGCTTACAGTTTTAGAGGTTTAGTTCATTATTTTCATAACGGGGAGCATGGCAGCGTCCAGGCAAACATATAAGCTATATCTTGATCAGAAGGCAATAGGAAAGTGGACTGTGACATTGGACACGAGCATAGTAAACCTTAAAGCCCACCCCCACAGTGACACACTTCTTCCAACAAGACCATACCCACTCCAACACAGTCACGCCTCCTAATTGTGCCACTCCCTATGAGATTACAGAGGCCAATTACATTCAAACTACCATACCAATGCCACAACAAAGCCCTAAAAACAAGGAAACAAAAATAAAACCACTTCCAAAAAGAAAAAAAAATCACCTAAATGTAACCAAATCAAATCACTTATATTGCATACACACACGCACACACACGCGCGCGCGCACACACACACACACACACACACACACACACACACTGTGGAATCCATTATATGTTAACCAACTACCGAACATGAGGTCTGCCCTGGAGTGGCTGATATTCCCAGTGCAACTCTATTGGAGAAAACTGCTTCAGCAGCTTCTCCCATGGTTAAAAACTTCCTAGCACTTCCCTGAGCAAGGGCAGGTGTACTGGTACAAAGCATGCAGTACTGCTTCTAGACGCTTACAAAACCACTCAGTAAATCATAAGAACTTCACAAGCGTCATTTGAGTCCTGGACATAGACCAGTCCTTACTGACACCAGTTCCCAGGGAGGAGGAGTTGCTTGAGGACAGAGGTGTAAAAACAGAAGGCTCTAGTGGCTTGTGTAAGGGGGATGGAGTCCTTCTGTTTCCAGATGTAAGGGAGAAGGGAGTTACTCCAAGTGACAGGTAGGGCTTCTCTAAACACCGCCTAGGAACACAGCTTACATGTCTGAGCCTGCTTCCCTATCAAAAGGAATGGAAAATCTGAGAGAAAAACACAAGAGAATAACCCTCCTGGATCAAACACTTCAAATATTCCATCGGAATAAAATCCCATCTACATTCAAAATGCCTCTAGCTGTCAGGTTTTCATATTCAATCTTCACTCCCCTATTCCTATGAAAGAAAGAAAAGAGAAAGGAAGTGGGGAGCGGGGAGGGATGGAGGGAGAGGGAGGTTGTAACCTTTTGAAACTTTCCTTCTAAACAACTCTGCACATGTAAGCAAATTTCAGAACCCTAAACTTTGACTCCTAATCTCCCTAATAATAACCTAATTTATTTTGAAATTTAGTATTTAGAAGTCTGAATTATGCATGTAATTAGTTACATATGTATACCTAATCTAAGTGTCTTTCAAGTGTTAAGTCTCTAGATTACAAAGAAATTTGGAGCAAGTCTTACTCTGTCCTACCAGCCAGCTCCCAAAGAATGACATAGAGACTTCTTATTAATTATGAAAGCTCAGCCTATGGCTTAGGCCTGGTCCTAAACAGCTCTTCTAATTTAAATTAACCCATTTCTATTAATCTACATTCTATCATGTGGTGTTATCACTCTTCCATCTTGCACCTCCTGTTTCCCTATTTCCTGATGTCTTTCTGTGCACCTAGATTCTTCCTCCTCTTCCTTCCTCTCTGCCTATATATACACCTCCTGCCTAGCTATTGGCCGTTCAGCTTTTTATGACACCAATCACAGCAATACACCTTCACACAGTGTACAAATATCCCACAACAGAAACTCCATGTAAGGTCCCCCGTCTTAAACGGTTAGCTATACTCTGACAGCTATAGATGGTCTATAAATAGGTCAATAGAGAGATAGATCTTATAAACTAGAAGTCTTAGTGTCATCCTACCTGTCTCTAGAATTCTCTATAGATGAGAAAAATAAATGATTGGCTCAAATTACCATAAGTTAAGTGAAATAGCTTTCAAAAGGAAAAGGACCAGTTATCTTTCAAGGAAAATGAGATATTGTCAAGACTACCCTTTTGTGTTCTTTCACTCTATGCTGTTCCTATGCCTGCCAGTGTGGCTGAGCTATTTTCCAGCCCTGTAAATGCTATGCAACCACTAGCAATGCAAACCCTCCCTTGTCCATAAACATGCAAATGAATTCTGTCTGGAAGAGACGTGACAGAGCCCCCACAGCTCTGCTCTGTGAAGCAAATTCATTTTCATATTCCTAATTACCTCCACGAGTCTCTGCTCTCTACCTTGTCCTTTGCATTGATTATAACACCTCACTGGCTCCCTCCTCAATAAGTTAAATAAAATCGTTGGCACGTGTTCAATCTACATTTGTTTGAAAGCCACATTTTACCCCTTTAACGTGTTTCTTTTAATAGGGGGTTTCCTCTGTCTGCAGCCTGGTTAAAAATATATTATCTTAATGGATTCACATACTTAGCATGGCTATATTTAAGTAAACTGATGCAAGGGACGGGGGCAGGGAAAACAGCCTTTTTCTTCAGCAACAAATAGGCAACAGAAACCAAATTTTCAAGAGTCGTGATGCAAAGAACAGAGAACAAACTTTTCTCCTAATAACCTAACCGTGAAAAGGAGGACCGAGGGATGTTCACTTGCCCTTCTCCCACTACAGGGATCAGGGAAAGCGACCTGAAGAGGACTCAGTGTCAATTGTCTCAGACTTGTCTACAGTTTCTGGAGTAAGGACAGCATCCAGACTGTTACAGCCACTTCACGGTCACCAGAAACCACAGGGGACGAAAAATATACATTCTTTGTATTCTACTTTTCTAGACATTAGTTGGAAACCCAAGAGAGATTAACAGAGAAATGTATTCAGACAGATTTAAACCTGAGTGCACTCATCTTGGTTTTGACAGATGGCAGAAATCATAGAAAAATGAGATTGGACAAGGGAATGTGGGCAAAGCGTAGAAGTTTCAGGAAGCATAGAAAGGTCTGTCTGCTCAGATTCTTCTCGGCTTCTGTCTGTCTTTGGAGATAAGGGCTCTTGTCAATTGGTATGGAGAGAGCATCTCCCATGAGTCCTCACGGTCCCTGTCAGGGGAATTTAAGGAGATCTTCCTGCATTTACTACTTTGCTACTTCTCAAAGTCCTCACTTTCCCGATTCATTATACCAAAGCACCACATCCGTGCGCTGTGTCCCACACCCCATTGCTGGTACCTAGGCAAGAGCTGAAGTCACCACCACAAAAAAGGTCATAGCAGGTTAGCAGATGGAACAGCTCATTCTAGAAGACTCCGAGGGAGCAGGTACTACCAAGATTTATCTCACATTGCTTTCCTCCTGCTCATCACTCCCTTCCTCATAGCAGAGAGTGACTAGGGGCAGATATTAGAAAGAGCTTGGCTGCCTTTCTCTATAAACCTGTGAGATACTTGGGTGGGAGAGGAAATTGGCTCCCACAAAATCTTGACCCTATATGACTTTTACTCACCTTGTAAACACTAAAAATTGATTTGATTTCTGGGTGAGCTTGTGCACCCTAAAAGGACAGGAACACACTTACTCCATCCATTCTCTCTCTGTTCACAGCTAGTAACTCAAAAGGGAGAGGGAAGGTTAACGAGGGTACAGTCTTTTGAGTCTCTGCTACAAGACAGGGTTCACGTGTCCCTGTCCCTTTGCATTATCTGTCTGGCCCTCCACAGCTGCAGTGTGTGTCATATTTTTTTTCTTGACGGAAGTTCCTTGAGGACTGGGGCATGTCTTTTGATGAATCTCATAAAGCATCCAGCACACTGGGGGCATTTCATTTGAATTAAAGAGCATCCTAGTAATTGGAACAAGAAATTAGCATTTTTCTTTCTCCCAGGGATTTCTTTGTAATTGTCCCTGGAGAGGGCCCAAGTTACATCCTAATAAGCACAGGGACATTTTTCACGAGACTATTAAAGCGTGTCCTAGCCCATATCACCCCTGTCTAATCTTCAGGAGGCTCTGTGGGAAACTGAGTCCCACTGTCAGTATTTGAAGATGTATGCTCTTGTGTATTGGCATTAAAGGTTGGTACCAGGCCAGAAAGGACTCTCTAGAGACTTGAGTAAGCTACAGGTCAGTATTTGAAAGGGTATATCATGCTGGAGATAGAATATTTTACCAAGAAGTAATCTAAATCTAGGCATACATATTTTATCTGAAAGACAATGAAGAAAGAAAATTGCCCTGGGAGAAAGGACTTGAAAAAAAATAACATCGTAATTATGATTTTTTTTTTGTCTTGGTTGTCAGCTTGTTAGGTCTGAATTCAACTAAAAGATATGCCTCTGGATAGCTCAGTAAAGGTGTTTTCTGGAAGGACTGACTGAGATGGAAAGATTCCCCAAGATGTAAGGTGCCTTCTGTCTGCAACCCAGATAAGGAAGTCTAAGGCAAAGCTCACTCTTTGCCTGCTTGCCTTGGCCCCTGACTGGCCAGTGCACCTACTCTGTTGCTGCCACTACTGCTACCACTGCCAACCTTCACTGACATCTGAACCCAACTTCTTCTGCCTTCCAGTATGGACTGAAGTCTAGCAATTCTCCAGGAATCCTCCAGACCTCCAGCACCAGGTGAGAATGGCTGAGGTGTCCAGTCCTATGGACTGAGCATCTATCAGGTTTTCAGCCTCTCTACTATGAAAACAGATACTGTAGACTCCCCAGCCTGTATCCTGAAAGTCAATCTAATATAGCCCCTCTTTTTAAATATTCACTTTGTGGGTTCTGTTCTTCTGGAGAACCCTAATAGAGCCCTTATGCCTAAAGCAGTGGGTCCTGAAATAATCCTTTGTCAGCTGAGTTGAAAGTATTAAAATTGGGGAGAAAGTAGGTTTTAAGATTCTTACAGCTATGTGGTTGCAAAATGGTCTAAGACAGGACTTTAGAGTTTAACAGGGATGCTGCTAGAAAGGAATGGAAGAGCTGAAGACAAGAAAACAAATGCTCCCTGCCCTCTATTCTCCCAGAAGCAGAACACAGATTTACAAAGATGGGAGTTACCTCGACCCCTTTCTACCAAGGAGAACAAAAGAAACGTTAGATTCTTACAGGCCCAGGGTTGGCACTGGGGGAATCTGCACGAATATAATTTACTGACTGGTCTTCTTTTGACATTTATTTGCTTCGCACAAGCTGCTGTCGCAGTCCTTTTGTCCTATCACTTCCCCCAAAATTGCTGTTCTTTTTGAAGACACCATACCATCTAGACCTGAGAGCCACTGTTCCAGGGACTGCTCGTTTACTGGGTGCTTCCCCTGTATACAGAAAAAAATATATACAGTAAAGCCTTTTGCTTTTCTTTCTCTTGTTAATCTGTCTTCTGTCGCAGGATCTATTCCTAGTAAACTTTTGAAAGATTAACAGGAAGTATTTTTCTTCTGCTACATTAGGTACATAGGAGCTTGAGAAGATGCCTGACATGAGCCACCCAATAAACAATGTGGTCACCGGAAGTTTATCTGCCTTACACGACCTCACCTTTGAGGGCTGGTGACCTGAAGACCAGGATGAGAAGAAAGGGATTTAAATATATATATATATATATAGATAGATAGATAGCTAGATAGATAGATAGATATAGATATAGATATAGATATAGATATATAGATATAGATATATATATGAGGGGCTTTGTGCCTGTGTGTGGAAGCCAGAAGTTGAATCCCCTGGGGCTGGAGTTACAAGCAGTTTTGAGCCACCTGCTGTGAGTACTGAGGGCCCACCCAGAATATGCTCATCTCTTCAGCCTCCAAAAGGGCATCTTTTAAAAAGACAAGTGACATCAACTTGAGACGAAATAAAATGATTACAGTGACTTCGACTCACTCTTCTATGAAGAGGAGAAAATAAAACCATTTTGTTGTTGCTTTTGTTTTCTTTTTCAAACCTCCTAAGTTTCTAGTCAGGGCAGACTCCAGCAACAAAGGAGATTAAAAAGAAAAGCAAGCAAGTTTATTAGCACACCCTGTCTGTGCAAACTAAAGGTTGTAATTCAACAATGCGGCTTGTGGGGGTGAAGTCTTCCCACAGAAGCCTGGGGCCTTAGTTCAATGTCCCGGAAGTTGTTTTCTGACTTCCATATGTGTGATGTGGCTCAACGACACGCCAATAATAAATACACTTCAGTTAAAAAGAAAGAATCTGGTTTGCAAAGCAATACGATAGGATAAAAGCAATCTCAAACCTCAAACCAAAGGCAGGGACGCGGGAAGGATTCCTCTGGTGTTGTCTCTGAGCTGGTAAGGGATACGAGAGAGATTTGCCACTTTAAGAGGAAGAAAGAGAATAAAGAACTTTCATCTGTGGAAAAACTCTGTCTTGTTAGACAAAAATAGACAGAAGGCAATGATCTGCCTTGCATCTTAACGTCTTTACCTTAGCAATTCTTCATGTGTGGGACTGGCCATTCTGGCTTCCTGCAGAGGCTCTGGGGCCCAGACACTTAGAAGTCACACCACAAATATTTGCTAAATCAATGAAAGGACAGCAGGAGGTTCCAGTGTTTCTGAGCACTCAGGAGACAGCAGCTTTGTCGGCAGAGACACTTCCTGGCTCACTTTCAGCCCCTGGTTCACTTTCAGCTCCAGTGATTGGCCACCATGGGGCCATTTTCCTTTCTTGATTCTCGTCCGCAAACATGGACACTGGCCCCTTAATCTGTTAACCCCTGACCTCCTCTAACTCAAGATTAGCGTGTGAAGCACCAGCCTTTACCGGTGTCACAGGGGACTGCAGCACTGTTCAGGGCAGTCTCCTCCACTGGGCCTCTGACTATGCCGTCTCCAGGGACTCTGTTCCAGGCTCTGGAGCACCATTGGGTGCTTGAGACTGCTTCTCTACTCTCCTGTCTTCCTGGAGTTCTAGTCCTTTCTGGTCTTGATTCCAATGCTGACAGACTTATGGGGACAGAGCAGAACAGTCAGTTTGTTGCCATCTTTCTCTCTCAAACCTACCCCTCAAGCCCTAAATGCCATTCATTTCTCTCTTAACCAAAACAACTGCCGCCCTCTTCTCGTCTGCCTGACTCTGGTTACACCAAGAACGGATGGAAGCCTTGAAAGGGCAAGATTCCTTCCCGAGTTTCAGAGGACGCCTTAATAGATCTCAGGCAAAACCCTAAAGCTGCTTCAAACATCTCCATGAGCAGAATACTCCAGTCCTCTCTACTGGCCAGAATGCTGTCCCAAGAGCTGAGCCCTCACTGCCTCTCTTCACCATACGGAGGATATGCTACATTCTACACAAGGTCCAGGGCAGGCCAAGCCTGCTACTGCCACAAGAACTTTGTTCTCTTTGTCGTTGACAAAGAAGAGCTGGAAAGTGACGTAGGGAGGTGCTGAAGAGTCGGTTGTAGAACAACTGTTATGTGCACACGTGTCTTCTCATCTCTGACTCCCGCACACGTTGCAGTCTATTAAAACACAGATGTGAAGTTTGTTCTAATGACATCAGCCTTTGGAGGTTTATTAATGACTGCCTAGACATAGACCCATCACAGTAGCCTCGGTTTGGAACTGCCTGGAATCTGTTGTAACATTAGATAATAGGAAAGCACCGAGGATCTGAAGATAGGGAAAAGAGAAAGAGGAAAGAGAAATCCAGAGGCATTTGTTTAAAAGACTGCATATCAATGTTGTCACCACAGGGGGAGGTGGGATTGAAAGATGAAACAAGTTCTAGACTGCAGGAGAGAATGCCTGTGCCCAGGGGATGTCTCTGGCCTTTGAAGTGAATCTTTAATTCTGTCTGTTCCCTCTTCAGTAGCTGTAACCAAGGTGGTTCAGGGTGTAGCCCTGCCACAGCCCATTCTGAGGAGGGACAGCTCCTCATTCTGAGAAGAAAGCAGTTATTTCTGTCCTTCTTGGTCTGCTGCATGCCTGTGGAGATGTCTACTGTACTTGTAACCAGATGAGCAGCCAGGAGTCCCCCCAGAAACCTTTCCCTTTAAGATATAGGCAGATGACAGGACAAAGAACCTGTTCCCTGGCCTACCCCACCCTCCTCTGAGGGCTCTGACTCCTCTGAGCCCTTGCTCTCAGCCGAATGTGTGAATAGTCTTGTTCCCTTCTTCTGTGACTGAAGGACGAAGCCACGCTCTTCTGAATCCCTATCCTGTTCACAGTCTTTCTCTGTGGCAACAGGTGAGCCAGAAACTAGATTGTAAATTGAGAATATGTCAGATTTTTCCCCAAGTAGTATATGCACTTAATTTAAAGTGAAATAATATTGTGAAAGACTTAAAACAAAACAGTATTTCCAAATGCGTCCCCCTTCCCTCCTACCCTCCTGCCACCCCACCTCCTCTCCTGGGAGGCACGCTTTAAACTTGTATTATTGCTAAATTATGTGGGTTTTTCCTGGTCTATACTTTCACATTTAAGCACGATAATTATACTGCTATTTCTCAAATCATCAATTTTAGAAACATTATTAATTGACTTCTGTATCGGAGTCCATAAACCCATGTCAAATGGTTCCATAGAGGGGAATTTTACATGAAGCGTCAGAAGATATTAGAATGACCAGAGACTGATGGCTCAAGTTGCTGCCTTTGCAGGGCTCAGGACTAAGCGGGGACAAGATACCTTATAAATGACCCAGCATGAGGGTGACACTGGCATCCACCTGGAAAAATATGCCAATATCACTCAATGTTAAGTCAGTACTTTATATTTCTTTCTCATAGTATTTTCCCAAAATTAATGGCAGTTTTTGTGATTTTCTTGGTTTACTATTTAACCTTCATCAAGTTTCCCAGACACTCAGTCTAGCATAGACAAGCATAAGTTCCAGGTACTATTTCCCTGCTAAATCTCATGCCTGCTCCCTGGCCCTGATCCGGCCTGGACCGGCAGCTCTCTGGGCAAGCAGCCCAGCTGCACATAAGGTCCTCCCCTCACTCTGCCCCACACAGGTCTCCATAACTTCTTCTTCTTTAGTTTTACTCCCTCATCACGCCGACACATGTCCTCTGCAAAGGACTAACCACAAACTTTTAGACATGGCCTTTGAGGATACCTTTATCCTACCCTCACCCTGCACTTAAATTCCAAACAGAAATTTAAATTCTGTGCAGAATCTTGAGGGCTCTGCGCTACTTTGATATAGTCTTCACCATTGCTTTTGAGAATGCAATTCCATTCTGGCTTCTGATTTTTTTTTTTTTGTGCGACCTTTTCTCTCTAGACTCTCCTGATTTTCTCTTTATTCTATATGTTCAGAAATATCACAGTCGGAAATTTTTTTAAATCTGTGGTGTTGGTCAATGGAGGGATCTTGTCATTTATATAGAAGACAGTCAACATTTTCTATAATGGGTCAGATCATCAATGTTTTCGACTGTGAAATCTGGAACACCTGTCTGGTCTCTTCAGCTGGAAAGTTATAGCAAAGTGGCCACAGACAACACAGGGACAAATGAGCATGATTGTGTTCCAATAAAACCTCATTTCCCAAAAGGCCTGTGGGTGGTTTACCAGCCCCTGATCTAGACTGTACATCAGGCTCATCCAATAGTTTACCACTGCAGAAAAACATTGCCATATAAAAAGTCACACTCAAGTTTTAAAAAAAACACAATAAAACTCATAATCTTTTATACAATGTTTTAATTCTGTGTTTTTCTGTCTGAGGAATTGCCAGTTTTGGGATAAAGCCTATTTGTTCATCCTTCTTCTTTGGTTTTTAACAGCGCCCTATGAAAGGGAAACAGTCGTAAAACGCTGTTCTTTTGTGAATTCTACTAAAGACTTATTTCTGTGTTAACATCATGCTAGGCATATTTTTGTTTGCCCAGAAGTATAGTAGGTATTGGGCTTTACGTTATCAGAAAATAAGCAACTTACACGCATCCTTGTATTTCAGGAACTCTAGCTCCAAATCCCAAACTAATCAATGTAAAAGTTCAGTATTCGTTCATATGCATGATTTCCTCCCCAGGCTAATATAAAGCTACAGAGAAATGGAATGCTCCTTCAAGCAGTTTCTTTTTTATAACTTCCTATGAATTTGGAATTTGTAATATGTCTTTTGAAGAGCCTTATGAGATCTGAGTTTCTGATTTTTAGGCTGTTTGGGTCTAAACACCCATGGTGTTCAGTTCGGGGACCCTGCCTTGGGTTATTTCTTTGTAATATCCTTTTCTGTTTCTCTATTTCCTTTTCCTAGCTTTTTATTTTAAATCAGATGTTGGCTCTCTTAAATTGTCTTTCCTTTCCTTATTTTTGTTTTATTAGAGGTGAATTTCTTCCATTACTGAATGGTAGAAGATAAAATGGAGTTGAAAATTGAATTTTGTAAGCAGGCTTTAAAATTTCTCAGACACCCTTTGTCCTCCAAGTCTTTCTCCCTTTCTTTCCCTCATCTCCTCTGTCTCTCTCCTTCCCCTCTTCTCTTTCCTTCCCCTCTCCCTCTCTTTCCCTGTCTCTCTCTTCCCCTCTCTCTGGCCCCTCTTTTCCCTCTTCTCTCTCTTTCCCTCCCCTCTCTCTTTGTCTCTGTCTCTCTCTCCATCTCCCATCTCTTTTGAAAATGGTAGCTTGCTTTTATTTTGGAATAGAAACACATGGGTGTTTTTTTTTTGTTTGTTTGTTTTGTTTTTTTAATGGATATTCTCGTAGAGAACTAAGTTTTGCACCTTGCACCAGTCTTGCGGTAACTCTTTTTCATTTGAGCACACATGCCCCTAACCTTTCCCATTTTTAAGTTTTGCATTGTTTCTCTGTCTTCTCTACTGGGGGCTCTGCAAACTCCTGTTTAACTCAGCTGTGGGTTTGTATTTAGAAGACGGAGAAAAGTGGTGGCAGAATCTGAGCCACCGAGACAGAATGACCCCCTCCTCCCCCAAGAAAAACCAGATCTGATCAGTGCCTGTCAGACCAACCTCCCCACAGGACTGCTACAGTCCGAAACAAAACATCAGAATAAATAAATGGATAACAAACAAACAGCTTCCTGAAGGCACTGCTTATTGCCTTAGATACCTGGGGATCAGGGAACAGCTGGCATTTGAAACTTTTCACCTTCCCTTGCCTTCTAGCTTGAAAACAAGTGTGTGTGTGTTCGTGTGTGTGTGTGTGCGTGCGGTGTGCGTGTGTGTGTGTGTGTGCCTGGATCACTCTGGTTGTTAACATTGCAGGACCAACCTCATGGAGTGCCCCACACTTGGAATCCCCATATTCCGTTTCTGTGCCACTGCTAGTATCTCTGGTATCTCCGGTGTATAATGTTCTCCATCATGCCCTGAGCCTAGTCTCTTGTGATGTTTAGTTTCAATTGTCAACTTGCATGATCTAGAACTACCCTAGAAGAGACCCTCAAGTACCTAGATTAGGGTAGCCCCTGTGCATGTCTGTTTGGGACTGTCTTTAGTCTGATAACTGATGCGGGGAGACCCCATCTACTTTGAGCACCACCATTCGCTGGATTTGATTCCTGGACCACACCAGAGTGTAAAAGAGGCTCAGCAGTAACTCTGAACTTTGCATGGGATGTGACTAGTCATTTAGAGTTCCTGCCACCTTAGCCTCCCTACCACAGTTAGCTGTTACCCGAAATTGTAAGCCCAAACAAGCGTTTTCTTCCTGAAGTTGCTTTTTGTTGGGATGTGTTCTCATAGCAACAGAAATGAAACTGGGATACAGCTCCAGGGTCAATTTCTAATAGACGGCCGGAGGCAGTTATGACTTCTACAGGGGTGAAGGTGGTGCCAACCAAGCCCTGGCCTGAGCAGACATGCCAGTCTCATACCCTGAGCCTCAGGGGCCTCAGAGGTCATCAGCTTGATTGTTACCATTGTTCTCTTAGGGAAGCGAAGAACTAGCTTTGTCCCTCAGGTCAGTAGACCGCCTCCTCTGCCTTCCATCCTCAAAACCACATGGACCTTTTTCATAGTTCAGCATGTTTCCTTGCTGTGGTTTCATGGCATCTTGTCTCTTAGCATTTTCATGGGGTTTCAGGAAGGAAAGAGAAAGACACATCTTTAGCTGAGTTCACTATTGTGACAGCTTCATAGAGGATACGTACACAGACTAACAGTGTCCACAGGCAATAAAATCAATGAGACCCCCATCACACAATGACCCGTAATTGACCAAGCATTGTTTATAACATACAATAACTACAGTTTTGGAGTGCACCTGTCATCCCAGGCCCAGGCTGCACAGGAAAGTATACAGCAACCTGCACCAGCAAACAGCTGCCCTACAAAGGCAGACGCGGTGAAGAGATTTAAAGAGCTACCCTTACAATGGCCAGAGCTGATTTTTATTGCTGTTGGCTAGGGAGAAGCTGATGCTGAGGCAGACACAGAGGAAGCCCAGCCCTGCTTTCTAGCAGGTGGCGGAGTCACAGAAACTGGGTGCCCTAATGTTTTGGTTGGGTCTGTTCTCCTTTCCTTTCTCTCTGGTTAAGTCTAGGGCCTCTCGCAGGTGACAGCTGCCACACCGCTCTCCTAGGCAGAGTGTCTGCCTGCTTACAGACTCCCTTTGAGGGAAGACAAAATGGCATTTTGCACAGAGCACCAGGAGATACCCTGAGTTTACATTTCTCTCCCAGTCAGATGATGAGACAGGAAAACTAGCAGCTTCCATCCCATCTGTATCTTTGGCTCTTTTTGCCTATCCAGAATCTAAACAGAGCCAGCCTACCTCTCATGTGCTATAATAATGCTGTGATTTCCCAGCTACTCTGTGTATTTCTCTTAATACACAAATGAAAGAGAAGAGGCTAAATATCCAATCAAGTGCATGCAGCTAAAGAGGAGAAAGGGGAATTTGAAACCAGAGCTGTCAGGTTCCTAGTCTAAGATCTGAACCATAGGGCTGCAACACAGGGGCCATCTTCAGCAAGAAGGATCCCCTTATGTGAGCCACTGGAGAATGACTTCATGGCTCAGCCCATCCCTGACTTAGTCCCGTCTAGAGTTTGCTTGTCTGAGCCACCTCTCTGCTTCTTTAGATCGCCAGCGGTTGTAGAGTTCTTCCACTACTGGTGCAGATCGACTGCAGGTAATCAATTGTATCGGATCAGGAGCTGCCGGCTTCCATCTGCAGGAAGGCTGCATTTTCAGCAGTCAAACAACCCAGCGCCTTCTGTGGTCTCTTTACAACATCCTCCTGGGGGAACAAGGCAGCATCGCCTGCCCCCGCCTGCCCCCAGGAAGAAGCTTCGCCCAGCAGGCAGCAGGGAGGACGCCCACCCAAGGGCCCCAGGTGGGCTTTCTGGGTTGTTCTCTAAAAGAGATGATTGAACAGGAGTGCAGACAAACGCTGCGAGCGCTCGAGCCTCTGTGCCCACAGCATTGTTGTGTGCTTTTCTGTGTTTGTCAACAAACCACTCCGCTGGTTTGGTTGTCCCTTCCGGGGCTATCACTCATTACAGCTTCATCTGGGAGCACAAGAGAACCTTCCAGCCCTCCACAACCCTATCTCTATCCCCCCCCCCCCCAACAATAAGCAGAGGACCAGCCAGATCCAGGCAGACCAGCAGCTCTAGAGAGGCTCCAGATGTGGGCAGGAAAAGTATCAGATTCAGTCAGCTGCATCCCCCAATCCTCGTCAAGAGTCAGGCAGGAAAGAGGGGGGCTTTTAGGTAACCTAAAAAAGGTCGACTTTTCTCCCCCTTTCTTCTCACCCCCTCTGCTATAGGCCACGCCTGTCCTGTCTGTTCCAAAGAAAATGTTTTATCCTTCATGGCAGGGGGCATTGTCTCTCTCTGCTGATCCACATGTCTGGAAAACATCAACTTCAAAAAGAGCCCCAGTTCCCAGGGATCAAAAGGACCATGTGGTGAAGGTACAAAATGGGATTTATGCTAGAGGAAATGAGAAGCATTCAGAGATGGACTGCTCCTTGCATCAGACGCAGGGTTCTAGCAACACTAGATGCCAAACAAAAGATCCCTCAAAATGCCGAAGGGCTTTTCAGAGCAGGCAGCAGCAGAGTCTACACACAAGCTCTTCCTTGCTTCTCCCATCATCAGTTGCATCTCCCATCTGCCTCCTGTCCCTTTACCTTGTAGGAGACAAAGATGTTAAAGCTGTTGACACAATTAGCACAACGCCTAACTTTGGTATAGCATTTACTATTTGGAGGACACGTCTGTGTCCACACTTACACTACACACACACACACACACACTATTATTAATACACTCCTAGCATGCGCCAAGCTGAGTGGATGGGAGCCCACGCCATAATAGCATGTACATGGCATCCAGATGTCTGCTACCTGCATGGCATCCCAGATTCTTAAGCTTTCCCAGATCACCCTTCTCTGAAAAATGAGGTGAGTGGGGTGGCTCCCCTTTCACAAAGCACCAAGGTTTATGAATATTTCTGAAATGGTTTGTGTCATTGTGGTCACCTCCCTGTCTGGTGTTCTCCCCTGCCAAACTCATGAATAGCTATAGCCCCCTTTAGTCTCTTGCAGAACCTTCTCTTCAAGGGAATATCTCTTCATCTCTCCCCATTGTGTCCCCTCAAGAGCTTGGCCAACAGTTTCCCATTAGAATAAACTTCAGGGAATTATTCACATTTTTATTTAGGGCAAAGTTTTTCCCTCATTGAATACTGCCTGATACAAATAGGCCATGGGGAACCACTGGGATGTAGAGATTTTCATTATAGTGGCATTTGCTATATGGGATTGCACCCAAGTTTGAAATTTTCTATTGGCTTCAAATTGAATTCTTTTTCTCCAACCTTCCAGAAAGTGAGATGCAATTGCCCCCAGACATCATCACAGTTTTTAATAATATGGAGCGATCTACCTCCTCCCCCAAGAGAAATCACCTCACTCGGGGTTCCGGGGAACTTTAGTAGACAGAAATGCACCTGGTATACACACTAGGAAGATTTGCTGACCTCAGGGAGTACATGAGCATCTCCAAAGTGGCCAACACAATGTTGCAGGCTTATCTCAAAGTATGGCACCCACATAGATATAGGCTAGGTTCTACTTCCTCTATTTTTTTCACAGTACTCTCCAAGTTCAGCATTTCTCTAACCTCCAACACAATATTCCATAGAAGCCATGAAAAGAAGACAGGAAACAAGTCTTCAGAGAAAGATTACGCCGGACTCTTGCTTCAGGCAGAGCTTCTGGTGTTATCTGAGGCACACTTGATTACTTAAGGGAATTTTCTGCCTGTGGTCTTGGTCTCTTAAGAAAATCTATGGCCCATGGGAAAGTCTTCAGATGCTGACAAGCCTTCCTCTCAACTACATGCACAAACCCCCCACCTCTATCAATGTCGCCGTCATATAGGCCTTCGGCATCAAGGTTCAGTCTGCCTTACCATGTTCACATATCAAATTTATGGACCAGAACCACCTAAAGAGTAATGCTGAAGGCCACTGCCGAAGGCCACTGGGTGGGGAAGAGATCCAGGGCAGACCAATGAAGTAAAAGGGAAAGTAATTCTAGACCGAAGCCTTGTGAAATATCTCCTCACGGCTGGACGTGCCCCTTACGCTTGGTACTTAGGGTCACTTACCTCAATTAAGCTCCAGCACTTCATCTGTTAAGACTCCCTCACTCATGTCACCTAGATTTGAGATTGTCAATTATCTCTGGTCATAAGAATCCAGGCTGTGCTGGCTGACAGCATGAGCCACCTCCGGGGCTTGAGCGGTGTGCGTGGGGTGCCTTCAGATCCACTCCGATTGGGCAGCTGCTTATCAACACTTTTCCCCAGAAACCGATTTAGCCTAATGATTGTGAGAGGCAATGGCTTCTGCTTAATTAGTACAGTAATCAGTGCAAATTCCCCCTCAATGGTGGAGACCCATTTGGCAGGTGCCAAGCGATGCTTAACCAGGTGCTAAATAGGTATAAAAGCTTCAGTTCTGGTTCTTTCCAGTGAGTTGCCAAACACATCAAGATGAAATGGGCTCCAAAGTTTGCCTGGATAGATACACTGTTTAAAACTCGAACTTCCGGTAAGGGCCATGACCTCTACTCTAGTGCCATGCCTCAGGGAAGGGCAGACATGTGAAGACAGAGATGACATTAGCGGCAGAGCTGGAAAGACTAGCACAAAGGCCCCTCTCCTCTTCTCTCCCAGCCCCTACTCGGGCCTCCTTTCTGGTCGTATATCCCAGTTTCGCCTTTATTTAAAACGATGGCTGTTTTTAACACGCACTAAATGAGAGGAGGGCTACCCTCTCCGGTTGTGCACTGTGCTGTGCACCAACAGTGAGAGAGTGTGGCCCTGGACCAGAGAGGAAGTGAAGACGAGCATTAAAGGGAGGATGCACCAACTTCTTGAACAGCAACAGCACTGTCAGGACGAGTGCCTGGTCTCCAAGCCAACCGAGTCTTCAGATGCATGTGCTTGTCCTGCTCTCTCATTTAAGGTCTTTAAGCCATTCTGTCTCTGACTCCACCAGCCCACGAACCTGCTTCTATGTATCAGCCCCTTTCCCTGTAGCAAGCATCAGTTGGTTAGCTGAGGTCGGTCTTCACAGCTTTTGTATAAACTGCTTGAACACACAGACTTTGACTTGCATAGCGTCTACATAGTAGGAATTCAAAAACTCTGAGCCAGTATCATTGGCATGCTTACAATTTGGTTAGGCCACATTGTTTTAAAATGTTTAAAACATTCCAGTCCCAGTTTTAGAGGTACTGAGCATGGGTGGACATTTCTGTTGCCTAGAAAAAGGGTTCTTCCAGAGGTTTATTAAAGTGCACACTCACAGCACCAGGACCCCCAGACACTGCCTTGGAGGCTCCCAATTCCAGCCTCACGTCCCTGGAAACAGATTGATTGATATTTGAGTGCAGTTGGGGATGCAGGCTGCTAGTGATTGACAGCCTGGAACCTCTGATTGGCTCAGCAATTGCGGCTCCAGCTCTTCTCTTTAAAGATCCATCAATATGGAACAAAATTGCCAAGTTTCCACTCCAGGGGACGAATCATGGGAAGAATGGGTAAATAAAAGTGAAACACTGTGGCAATGTTAAGACACTAGATCCGGCCCGGAACCGGAGCTGCCATCACTGTTGTTCTTATCTCTGATAATAATTAAATTCCGGGAACTCTGTGTATAGGAAGGAAACAATCTTGGTGGTTCTGAACTTTCTGCTGCTATTGGAACCAGGTTTATTCAATGACAGCACTGACTGGACGAGCGCCTTCTTTTGTTACTGGGACAGTTAATACTGACAGGTCAAGTGCAGCTATGAGGGTGTTTCCAGAGAGAGCGGCTGGGGGGTGGGTTCTTACCCCCCATGGTGGAAGGATAGAAGGTAGGACCCTGTGGGAAGAAGTTAGTTTCTGGCGGCATGTATTTCAAGGATACATCTTGGTCCTAGACTCTGTGATTTCTTTCTGCCTTTTGTCTGCCAGGAGGTGAGCAACTTAGTTCTATCAGGTTCCCAACATGGCGTATCCTGCCTCATCTTTGCCCCCATAACAATGGGACTAGCTGACTACAGTCGGAAATCTTTGAGATTACAAGCCAAAGAAACCCTTCCTTTTAAAAAATATTTCTGCCAGATGTTTGGTCATGGGAATGAAAACTCCGACCAACACAGTTAACGACTAGGGGGAAGAAAACTTGGAACTTTTTGCTAATTAGCAACCTTCCTATAGAGAAAGAAAGAATGCAAGAGCCTGTGTACATGTGAATAGATGTCTCTGTGTGCGATAAATGGCCCCAAATTTCTCTAGAAATGCCTGGACGGGAAGCTCACCTTCTGAGAGTGTCATTAACAAGCCACGTTCATTCATTCTCTGCAGCCTCTCGATGCCCCACTCTAAGCCAGAATCTGTGATCTGGGACCAGCTACTCTGCCAAGCACGATTTTAATGAGGGACTCTGCGATGGAAAGTCATGGACGCCACCACTTTTCACACCACTACAGGCTGTTGATTGGCACCAAGGAGGCTTGCCAAGGTCTTGGGGTGCATGCAGGGGAGCAGGGAGCTGCGTGTAGATAGAGTTCTCACGTGTTGCTGACAGCTAGTGAGAGCAAGCAATACAAATGCAGCTCTCAGCCACGTGAAGCTCACACAATTAAACTTATCTCAATAGAAAATGTGAAATTAAACCTAATTTCATTCAGCTGCATCCCATTGCACCCCAGGCACACAGGAGTGAGTGAATTCGCTTTTGCTTTGTTGTTTTTGATGCAAACCTGGCATCTCTTAAACCAAAATTGTTTTCTTAGTACATCCTTGGTACCTCACATTGCCCAGTATACAGCTGGTACAGCAGTACTTTGTAGCTTTTAATATGGATTATAAGTATATATTTTAATGATATTTTTATGTTTTGAAAGCCTCAGACATTTATACAGTGTATATTGATCTCACCTACCACCACCTCCCTTTAGCTCCCCCTAGTGCCTCAACCTTATCTCAAACTTCCATGGTCCCTTCTGGTTTTCTGTCTTGTTACTAATAGCCCTGAGTCTGATTAGTACTACCCATAAGCACATGAGTGTGTAAACATCCACCAGGGTATAAGCAGCCTACTGATGGCTCTTTAAAGGAGAATCTATAACTATATATTTAGAAGTCGATTCAGTAAAGATCATTTTATTTACTGCTTTGTCCCCATGGTGTGATGCAATATAGATAAATCAGTGTCTTATATAATATTTTGCCTACAATACACAACACAAAGTAGATATTTTTAAAATATTCATCGGCCAAGCAAGCATCCTTCATATGAGACGGAAGGAGATGCTACAGGAATGATAAATTAACCAGAGTCATAATTTTGAATGTGAAATTCTTGATCTAAATCCCAACTAGGGCTGGGCATGCTATGATCTGGAGGGCAACCTGGGCTACACAGTAAGGCCTTATCTCCAAAACAACAAAATCCAACTCTGCACCTTTCTTACTAAGTAATAATGGTCCTGAGCATCTAAGATCTTTCATCTATTAATGAGAATAATGAAATCAGTGTATCTTAATTTAATTCTCATGAGGTAGCTACGAGAATTCAATAAGATCACTGTATATTCTTATATATAATGATACTGATATAATATTCAGTTCCCTAGAATCAGAGCCTGAGACAAGGATTTGTGGACAAGGAATTTACTAAGAAGTGCTCCCAGGTGTAACACACACAGGGCCTTGGGTTGACTCAAGAGATGCTTCGAGAGAAACAGGTACGGAACTGGAGAAGGCCGACTGGAGAAGCAAGACAAACTGAGTGAAGATGTCATTTTAGAGAAAACCTACAACCAGCCCCTTAGAGTCCCAGAGAAAAATCTCGAGCATAAATGACGTCTGCATTTGTCCTAATCCCAGACAGCGGAGCTGGAGCTCATACCCTATACCTGTCCTTCACTGGCTAAGGTTGAACTTACAATCAGAAATTTCCAGGTACTGACAACCTCTTCCAGGGCAGACACCCTTCAATGGTGGGGCAGAGGTCCATTAAAGGGGGGCAGCAGTCCAGAAAAGGGGGGGCAGCAGTCCAGAAGGGGGAGGCAGTGGTAGTCCAGAAAAGGGGGGCAGCACCACTGAAGTGGGCAAATGTAACACAGGGCTGGTAGAGACTGAATCTGAGTCTCCTCTGTTTGTGGTCCTGTTCAACACAGTATCTAAAACCGGAGAACGGGGGCTGGAGAGATGGCTCAGTGGTTAAGAGCACAGCCTGCCCTTCCAAAGGTCCTGAGTTCAGTTCCCAGCAACCACATGGTGGCTCACAACCATCTGTAATGAGATCTGGTGTCCTCTTCTGGCCTGCAGGCATACATGCAGACAGAATACTGAGAATACTGTATACATAATAAATAAATAGATTTTTTAAAAAAACAAAGAATGTTATGAACTAACTATTGGTCCTTCCCTAAAACTGGGTGTTTGGTGTCCTGGAGAGAGATTTGAAGCACACTGTTAGTCAGTCTGCAACCAGGAAACCAATATGAGATTAACATTAAAATAATCAACAGTAAGTTATGTGGGGGAAATGAGCTTTCAGGCGTTTTCAGCAGAAGACAGAAAGGAGTTGGGAATTGTTTCCGCCACGCTAATAGACAAAGTCTGGGAGCTGGTTCGGACAAGTTTTGTGGGTCCTCAGACATCTCCCCCGACATCTCTGAGGGGGAACCAGCTTTCAGTCCTGGCAGAGGCCACTGGTAGCTACCAGTGTTCATCCCACTGAGCGACACGGACTTCGTTTAGGATATTTAGTCTTAAAACAAAGGGCTAAACCTCCAAAGCCACAAGAGGCTTAGAACTAACTCTCAGTCTCTGAAGTCAGGGTGCCTCACTCAGGGATTTTGTGGGATGACAGAAGCTTGGTTCCTTTTATGTGAACGAACACGTCAGAGCACTTCAGCTGTTTCTCAAGGTAGAGAAAAGGCTATCTCTAGAGAAGATTCTAGAAGAGATAAACCTGGCCACAAAACCCAAAGCTGGGCACAGAGCCCCAAAGCTCCACTACTTGGCATAGAACTCCAAAGCTCTGCTTAGAACCCCATGTTTTAATTTATTAATATTCATTTAACCTTAAGCGAGGCTCTCGGTTACCTGCACGAGCAAGCAGAAACAAGTGGGGTGGCCCCTCCATTCCTGTGACAGAACAGCGGGGTCCTGAACGAAGGCATGAGAACAAGACACTAACAGCAAAAGAGAACACTGGGGGGAAAAAAAAGGTGGCTGTGAGCGCCAGGCATCTACCTAGGATGTGAATGGGGGGTGAGGAACTCTAGATGGATCATGGGAGGGGCAGGAGTCAGGAGGCAAGAACAGACGGTAAGGAATCAGAAGCAGCAAAGACTACTAAAAAGGAAACCTTTTTCTCCCAATTCTTACCAAAAACACCCCTCCCCAGATAAATATCTGCTTTTGGCAGACTGGGAGAGGGTAGAATTCTTCCCCTCATTCTCTCTCTTCTCCCCAAGGCAGAAGGCAAGGTGAGCCCTATCTATAGGGTAAAGTCTTATCCCAGAGAGCTCAGATCTTCTCTAAGACCTCTTCCAGCTCCCACAATTCTATGTCTCTATGACTTTTCCCTATAATAAAAGAAGAAAAGAACATTGGGAGCTTAAGGAGGGCAGATACTTGGCAAAAGAGTTGCCAAGAGGTCATTATCTCCCGACTTTCTCTGCCTAATGTGTCATACACAGACTTGGATTTCTTCCCTTCCCACTACGAAAATCCTAACCAGGGGCAGCTTTAGCCTCTGAGAAACGCCTTGAAAACTAAATGAAATGTACAGAAAGATTGATGGAGATCGGAAAGGAACTGGTCTTCAAGGAGTCTAAAACACACAGACCAAGGAACTAGAATTTGCTGGTGCGTCAACGGCACCACCAGGAGATGGCGTGTCTGTAGCTGGGGTTGTCGGGTCAAGAGCCTGAACTTCAGCAGACCCCCAGGTGTCACGCACTGCCGCTAAAAAGACAAAGAAAAGAAGGGAGGGTTTTATCGAGGTGGCCACACTGAGAAGAGCAGCAGATAACGGGGTACAGTCACCCCATGCCCATCTTCACGGTATTGACATGAGCTTTAGATTTAAGTAGAGGAAGAGTTGGTGCAACAGGCAAGGGGTATGCATGATCAAGTAGACGTGATCAAAGCGTGACCTGCTTTACCATTGTTGTCTCAGCTCTGGCTGGCAAGGTGGTCCTAAGAATTCTTTCTCGGCTGACATCCTTCGAAGGGATCAATCTGGCTCATGCAAGATGATCAGATCTGTAGTCTTGCTACCATGGAAAAATTACCTTCCCTGTAAGAGGAATCTGTCTTGTGAAGTTTGGTCTTCCTGGAATGCAAGGGTTTAGGACAATGACGTAGCTCTGTGACGTCACTTTGAAGGGAGAAGAGATAGGCTAGGCAGCTGTTTCCTCCTTGAAGGTTACCACTCTGGCTGGCGGAAGTAAGCAGTCACCCAGAGTAAAGGACACAAACACAAAACAGGTAGGGATGCCAGGCTTTCTTCCTTCTTTGAGGGCCATGTGGGCCCAAATGAGGAGTCAATGCTTTTTTAGAAGAAAATGTAGTTTCTACGTTGCCTGTTTCACACCCCTTTGGAAGGCTGCACCTAATAAACAAAGTTATAGCATATGGATTCAGCAATAAAGACAGAAAGCACCAACTAGCCATCTCAATATTCACACAGACACACATGTTACATGTGTACATGGTACAAGCGCATACACACACGTTCACGCACACACACACGCACACACGCACGCACACCTCTAACCTGGGAATTGTATTTTCCCATTATAAATAAGTAGCTGTTTTTTTTTTCCCTTGGTCAGGTGTGGCTTAGTCTGTGTCTAAGTATCTTACAACAGAAATGCGTGTGCCTTAAATTACAGAGCCTAAGCATGACACCCGCTGGGTCAGTGGTGCTGACTGAGCAGCTAGCCTGGCTCTCCTTCCAGTGACTGCTGTCTGTTCCCTCTCTAACATAACTGCCTAGGAATTCGGAACAGCTTTGAGCTTTGGGCTCACCCTGCCATGAGGAAGGACTGGACAACGGAAGGAGAATCTGTAACGGGACTAGAGCTTCAGTTTCTCCTCTCTGGGTTCTCCGAGTCCCGCTAAAGCGGTCACCTTGGGACCTCCTATCTGAGCACACTTAGTCTAACTCCCTTTGTTCTAGAACTGCCTCCCCAGAGTATAGAGCCGAAGCTTTGCCATCCAGATACTTTCTGTCTTGAAGGGCCCCAAGGACAACTTCACTGAAACAATGGACAACTTCTTATCCTTGCTGGATTCCCCTTGTTCTCCAACCCAGGTCAGGCAGACATGGCTAACCTCAGGCTCCTCTCAGTTTCCTCTCTTGCACTGTTTACCTGCTTTTCCAGGTCTCGCCTGAAGCACCCAGCCCCGTGCTGTCTTCCTCTTTGGCTGGTTCCCCTGTAGTTCTCACCAGTTCCCATATTGAATGTCTAGAACTTGCACACACCTACCAGAGAGAGTTAAAACATGGAACGTGCACACCGTCACAGAGCCTGGAGCCCATGATGCAGGCCAGTAGGAGCTGTGCTTGCAGCTTAGGATCAGCCAGCCAGCCAACGCCATTTGAGATTTTTGGGCATGCCGAAAGTGATGTTTTATGAAGGAAGCAGAGAGTTGCAATAACACGCTGGCACGGGATGCCACCGGTGCAGAAACCGGGCAGGAAATGCCAGCTCGTTAGTATGCCTCTGCGTGGCTGTGTCTTTCAAGCCTGATTAATATGTAATGTGACTGTCTTAAAATCTGTCACTATCAGGCAGCACTCACACGACTGCCAGTGACAGAAGCATAAATATTTGTATTAGAGCAACGTTAGATGACTAATAAGTTTTGGGAGGGTTAGATGACTCATAAGTTTTGCCTGGCCACCCACAGAGATTTTGGGTTCTAATTTATCTGATAGAAATGTTAACCAAAAGTGCTAGAACTAGAGTAGGAAAAAAAAAAAAGAGGAAGGGCAGGTTGCTAGTAGCTGTGGGGAGGGGCTTGAAATACTGAAAGGGGGAGTCTACTGCTTAACGGGACTTAGAAGTAGATTAAAAAGTCTTCAAAATCCTGCTGGAGCTAGGGCAGAAGCTCATGAACCTTGGAATTCCAGCAGACACTGGTCTGAAGAGAGGAGGCTTTGTAATAAATAAATAAATAAATCGTTAAGATCTCAAAGAAGGAGGGTGAGAGAGGGGATGACTTTGCTTCAGGCAGAACAATAGTAATTATTTTTTAATTTCAGAGAAAATGCACAGAAAGTGCCAACTGCTGTAATTTCAGCAATTCACACAGAGCCACACTAAATGTTCCCAAGTGAGAGGAACATTCTGGAAGCTACTGTTTGCTGAGCAGCTGTGTGGCTGTAAACAGTTAGCGAACCTGTCTACCTCAGGCAAATCTTAAGCCAGTTTGACTTTAACTCCTCTGGGGGTCACGTGGGACATTATGTTCTGGTATTTCTGACCTTCTCATAGCAAGGTCAAATATTTCCCCAGCATGATCAAACTATTCAGAAGCGCTAGATCTTGGAGTGGGTCTGTTGGGGAGGGTTATGGGTCTAAAACATTGTTTTATTTCATTTTATCTTATTTTGAGACAAATCCAGCTATGTAGTTTGGTTTGGCCTGGACGTCAGTATGTAGCCCAGGATGGCTTCAAAGTCTCAATCTTCCTTCCTCAGCCTCCCAAGTACTAGGATTATAGTTGTAGACCACTATAACTGGCTCAGACTTTGAATTTAGTCTTACCTCTACCTTTTGCCAAGTATGTAATCTTGGGCTTCATTTTTCTCATCAGCAAAATGACCTTATTCATCATAGTGTGATTTCAAACATGACAAGACCTAACATAGTACTATCATTCCCAGAGACTCAAACCTTCTGAATTCTTGGCCTCCATATGCTCCCATTTTTTCTATTTCTCTATCTTTCTTCTCATGAAGTATTACTTTCCACCCACTCAACCCAAATTAACCCTTTAGTCCAGCTGCCTTACCTGGGTACTCCTCTTCATGACATACATGCCGTATTTCAGATGCAATAACAAAGACATCGATTCAAATGAAGGCAGACAGAAATTCCCATGGGATGCACTACTAACAGAAGGTGGCTATGCAACTGTCTCATCATCATCATCATCATCATCATCATCATCATCATCATGACCATCACCACCATCTATTAGGTACCTGCCAAGTGCTGGTTTATAAAAGATGACTAGCCTCCTGTGGCCTATAAGGTAAGACCCAATAATTTGCTGACAAAACCAAATTACTCCAGTGGCTCTCTCTTCCTGCTGTCTGCAGATCCAGAGGTAGACCTCTCAGCTACTTATCCAGCACATGTCTGCCTTCAGGCTGCCATGCTCCCTGCTGTGATGATAATGGATGGACTAAACCTCTGAAACTATAAGCGAGCCTCAATTAAATGGTTTCCTTTACAAGAGTTGCTGTGGTCATGGTGTCTCTTCACAGCGATAGAACAATGACAGAGACAGTAGGCATATGTAATATGTAATGACCTCTAAATAATTAATGTGGAAATTATACTAAACCTAAAATCTTCAAAGTATACTATGCCAAAATCTTCACACCCTATTCCCAGATTATCAGCCAAATCTCTGCAAAACAAGAAGTAAAACATGGAAAACTTCTTGACTCCTACATGGAAAGGGGATGTCAGCATCCTGCGCAGAAATTTTAGACTTCCCTAAACAATGCAGAAACTCCCCGTGAGCATGCACATAGGCTGTTCTGAAGTGTCTAAGTCTTAACCCATGCAGTCTTCTATCAGCTAGCAGCGCTTTACTCCCCTTTGAGATAAGGAAGAGGGAGCAACAGTCTCCCCGGAGCAACAAGAGCTATAAACTGCTGAAGCCCTGGCTCACTTCCAAATACTCCACTCATCCATGACCTCTGTGTCTCCTCGGGTTCTGCTTGGGGCCCTCTTCCTGCTATGTTCCCCCTATTGGCCTCACCCCCCCATAGGTGCTTGAGAGCACCCACATCTCTCCGAAGCCTTGGGCTCTTTTGTGAGTTCCCAGATCATTTACCCACCTGTCCCCCAACATTTCTCCCTTGGAATCTCCCAACAGAAATGTCCCCACTGATCTCATGATTTCCACTCTGTAAACCTGACCTTTTTCTTGGGTTTCTCGACTCAGTAAATAGTGGCACTGTCTACTGTTTCCTCAGCTTGAATCCAGAAGTTCACTGCTAGCACGTGTCATTCCAAGGTAACTCAGGCCAAAAGATTGCATCTTCTAAGTAGCTCTCAACCTCTCCAACCTCTCCATCCCTATGACCTTCATCCCATTGATTCTTCCCTATTATAACTGTCATCTCTTCTAATCCATTCTATCACTGGACTAATCTTTGTAAAATAGAAATCTAGCCAATTATCCTTCTCAAATTTATTAGTCATTTTTTTGTAAAGAGGTTTTTGTCTTGCATGTATGTCCATGTACCATGTGTGTGCTTAATACCCACAGTAGCCAGAAAAGGGTGTCAGATCATCTGTGACTGGAGTTACAGGTGGTTGTGAGCTGCCATGTGGGTTCTGGGAGCCGAATCTGGATACTCTGGAATGGCAGCCCGTGCTCTTACTCTTTGGGCCATCTCTTCATCCGCTAACCACTTTCTTCTTGCTTAGATCCTTTCCTGATTTTCTGTCTTTAATATGAAGACCAAAGGGCTTGCACAGCATCTCGGGACCTGGCTCTGTCCATTTCTGTAATCTCTCTTCTCTCCTCAAAACGACATTCTAGCCATGTTGGATGTTTGTGCACTGTTCAATTTCAGTTCCTCTGCTTGGAATACTACTCCATCTGCTCTTGGCTAGTTTTTACTTTTTTCAAAACATTTTCTTCTAGATCCCCTTTTCTGTCTCATTAAAGGAAGTTTGTTTACCCTATGATATAGTCCTCATTTACTCTCTGCTAATTGAAATAACCTGGGCTCTATTAAAGCAACAATATACCCCTAAATCGTGGTGACTTTGCACTGTTTATTTTATTGTGTGACATCTAATTTGGAAATAATTTCACTTAGTACAAAACTAAAAATAGAATTAAAAACTCCCATATACATTCTTTATAAAAAATTTTCTCCCTGTTAATATTTATTCCATTTATTCTAGTGTTTGAGGGGAATTAACATGAATTATAGTCCTTTGCCACTGAATACTTCAACAGATACATGCTAAGACTAGGAGGACTTTTCACTAATCATACGACACATCTATGCCACAGCTTAACATTCGTGCAGTACTCTCTCAGTCTAACCTGACCTCCATATTCCCACTTTGTCAGCTGATCCAATTATGTCCTCTCTGAGCATTTCCCCATGCAGGATCCAGGACAGAGGACATACTTCATTTAGGCATCGTGTCTCTTTAGTCTCCTTTAATCTGGATCGCTGCCACAGTCTGTCTTTGTCTTTTATGACACTGACATTTAAAGCTTATTTCTCATACCGTAGTTGAAAACAGAGTGGGCAGCTCCTCTCAACTTCACAGTTATCATGTCTAGGAGATATGGTCTCCCAGGCCACCGCAGGACCTGAGCTAGCATGAAGACATTTCTCTTGTCCTCACATAGCACTAGTGAGAAACACATGTCTGCTAAAAGCAATGGGCTGAGAATTGTGGCAGACAAATAGACAAGTACCAGTAGTCTACTAGACTTTCTACATGTCTGCCCTGAAATTTATCACATACTATTACCAATGCATGTGTAGATTCAAGGCTATCATAGCTAGGGCCATGTTGGTCATTGTCATCTCTCCAGTCCCTGCCATTTGTCCCTAATATGTCCCTAGAACATAGTCAGGCCTCCTAAAATGTTTGTTAAATGAGAGAACAATCAGGTATCCCGAGTTACATACTGTCTCAAATATCACACAGCCGTCTATGGTCATCCATTATTCTAATCCTAGGATCCTCAAAATAGAGTCTAGACATTGAATATGGTCAAATGTTTCTCTAAACTCTAGACAGATAATTCTAGAATCACTATGAAAATCTTAGTAACAATCATAAAGAAAGCAATAACTATTTGATTGCGGTTTGAATCTTTTCCTGTAATGCCTACAGATTCTAAGATGACCACCATCTGCTTATCAGGACACATGAGTTAAAGAGAAGCCAAGAAAACATTTAATTCATTTAAACGAGTCACACTTTAACAACTTCTTGGAGACTCTCCACTGCTTCATAAACCTTGGATAGGACTGAACACATACACAGAGGTTATTAAGGATAATATCCAAGACGTTAAAAGTCCTCAATCTCACAGGTACAGAAGCATATATGCATCACCAGACTGGCAAGCTGACCACGGTAGAGCTGAGACCTTAGGCTGGTCTGTTCATCTCTCTCCCCTTTCACCTGCTCACCTGGCTCACTCCCAGCACTGAGCTACCAGCGCCTGTTTAGCTGCTCCTAGCTGCCCATCCGAATTCATCTCGGAGATGTTTTCTCCCCGGGCTCAGACTTTGAAATCTCTCACTGCATTTGTGATGAGCTATCTCCACGTCTGTTTGCCACCTCTAGCTCCCAGAGCAAAGTCCTTGTTTTCTTCACCTTCATCTTCCCCAAGTTGGCATGTTAATTGGCCGGAGTGGTGCTACATCTGATGGCATCAGCTTCACGGCTCTTCTATAGCTCTGCGGTTTGCTACACGGAAACCTGAGCTTTGAACTACCCCTGGAACTGGAGTCAGGTTGGGACATCTAAGCGGATGTGATATGACAAGCAGAGGCTAAGGCAATCTATGCATCATTCCAGTTGCCTGGTAATGGTGGCTTTCATCATATTTCTTCCTTCAACATGGCACAGTTAGCTCTTTTGTAAAGGCTTTACCTTGAACATCGCTTACTAATTAAGCCCATTTCTCCCTGCCAGTTTCTTTGTACTGCAAATGGGATTCAGACCTGGCTGCCCTGTGATTTGCAGCCACAGGAGTTACAAAGGTGCAGGGTGCCCAGGGAGTACTCCGAAGGTGGCGGGAGAGTGGGAGAGCCGAATGACAAATGGTTTATTTGTTCTCAGAATTACATATCCTCTCCTGGACTTTCTTACTGAGTACTGAATTATTTTACACTTCCTTCAAAATGTAGAAAATGAGAATTAGGCATTTGGAAAGCTGCTGTAAAGGATTAGTGCATTTGGCAAATAACGTGAAATAATCTTTTTTTCAGGCTTGCATTTTCTTAATAGCTAACACTCATATAATGGGCTATTTTACGGCAGTTACTATTTTAAGCACTTAATGTATAAGGACTTTAAATCCTCATACTAGCTTTGGGAAGCAGATAACATTATGATGCCTACTTTACAGAAACTGAGGTACAAGGAAATAACTAGGTATTGCATTACCTTTCCTGGGAAGACATAAAGAAACAGCATTTCCTGCAGCAAAAGCACAGGCCAAGCAAAGAAAGGATTCCATCCAAACTCAGCTTAGTGAACTAATGAGTTCGTTGTGGTTACTTACAGAAGCGTGGGTGACTCAAAGGCAGCTACCCCAGAATGCCTGCTATTGAAATCTGCATTGCTCCAGTCCCCGCCTCCAGTCAGCCTTCTGCCTCTTGCACATTCCAGCATGCCTTAAGTCTATAGGCACCAGAAGGAGCAAGAGTGGTGACTCAGGGGATCCCTGCAGGTGTCATGGCAGGCAGTTGAAGTGAACCTCAAAGAGGTGAGATTGGCAAGTAGGTTTAGATTGACTTCCTTGACCTGGATCAAACTTCAGGGAGTCTGCTGTCAGGGGGGTTGCTGCCACTATATTTAAACACAATATAATCTTGGGGGAGGGGAGTTCCTGGTATAATGCAATCCCTGGTGCACAAGGAAGTGTAGTTACACTGAAACTCAACTTGGGGTAAATGTCATTTCGTCTAAGAAGAGAGATTCTGGAGATGGGTTACCTGTATTAGCTTAAGGACCTAAGGAAGGATCAGGACTAGACTTGGTCATGCTGATGGTGTAAAAGTCATTTTGAGACTATTAGCCACCTCTGGTCCTAGTTGTGGGAACTTGGGGGAGCCTCTGGCTATATAAGATAATATAAGAGTCATTTAGGCTATTAAGTATCTCTCTGGTCCTGGCTCTGAGAACTCCGGGGAGCCCCTTGCTATACAGGTAAGGATCATTTAGATTAACAACTACCTCTGACCCTATTTGTAGGAGCCTTACATGACACAGCCCAATAGATACATAGATCACAAGGCTATTAATAACCTCCAATTCCCAGCTTTCTGGATGGAAGACCATGTTATACATCTTTTCCATTGAAAAGACAATTCTGAGTGCTTAATATTCTTGGTTTCCCTGGAGACCTGTGGGCAAAAGAACCTTTGTGAGGATCTTAGATGAGGAATCTTAGTGGTGAGGATCTCACCACTCTCTTCCTGACCCCACTGGAATATTAACAAGCCCATTATAGAGCTAGCTATAACTGTTTGTTGCTTTGTTTTCTTGGTTACCATGTCTGCAGACCAAGGCATTTTGTAGACCTTTGCAGCGATTCTGCTTCGTGATGGCCAATGGACATGGTAGGCTAGAAAGAAATAGGTCTCTTGCAGCATTGGGTCTTAAAACATCAGATAAGGCAGTATTTGGACTTGGCAGTTTGACTTCAAAGCTAAACTGATACACAGCCAATCCACACAAAAACGAGAAAATAGACCCTAAATTTCTTCCTTAGCAAGTGTTTACGATGAGTAATTGCTGAGTCTCAGTCTTTGTCTCATCCTTTGGAGGCTGAGGAGAGCTGCTTTGTGGCTGGATGGAGAGCATTGGTAATAGTGTCCATAATGTGCTTACCAAGGCAACCTCTAACATGCAGGTACTCCAGAGCTGTACTTAGTGTCATCATCTTTGCCATTCTTCAGAGATCAAAAAGGACTTCACGATTTTTTATATGTAACTATAATTGCCAGACAAAGATGGTTTCCTTTAAGGCCAAGTTCTGAGTTATCATATGAACATTACCATTTGCTGTTTTTAATATTGAAAAATCTAACCTTAAATAGAAAATATCCCTGAGCAAATGAGAAATTCCCTGAAAGCTCCACCTGCCCCTCCACACATGGCATGGGGTTTTAGTCTCAGAGCCCGCATTGCCCTGCAGAGCCCCCCTGGGTAGCCAAGTCAACTCCAAGCTCTTTGGGCCCCGTCAGAATGGGCTTGAATGTTGGTCAATGGCCTCACTGGAGTCTAGTCCATTCTAGACGTTAGCCCCAGGATGCTGAAGCCTCCTGAAAACTCTCCCTGTTGAGTGTGGACTGTTCCAGTTACCTCAGAGAAGCTCTGAAAGAAAGAACTCCCCTGAGAAGAAGTGGAAAGAAGCAAATAAGGAAAGGAAACATCAATTCTCACAACCTTCTGAATTTCATGGGCCCAGCTGAACCTTAAAATAAGACCAGGGTAGTTGAGCTTTAAGATGGGAGCCCCCACTGAAACTTCTTTCATGGAAGAAAAAAGTCATGAACCCCACAGCCCCCTACCAGGGCCTCATGACCACACCAAGCGCCTAACCCGAGAATGGAAGCCCACAGGAAACATGGGTGGAAAGAGAGCTTAAAAGATGGTGGCCCCTTGGAAGCCTAACCACACAGGGCTCATCATTGAAAAACAGCCAAGAATGATCAGACAGGGCTGTCTGTCTTGCCTGGGGTACTCTGAGGCAAAAGATGAGCGTCAGAAGTTTCTGAGGGCCCTGTTCTTTGAACAGGGGGCGTCGATAAGTGACGGTGAAGCTAGCACTTTAAGAAGGAACTTGAAAGGGATAATCCCGATGTGTGGTTTTTGTCAGAAAAGGATGAAACTGTCACCAGAAAAAGAAAATTGCGTATGAAAGGGCATCAGCCTTTCTCATCTACCTAAAAGAGCAAGAGGGACAGCATCTGCTTAGCTGCTGAACATTTTGCTTAAAAAGCAGAGAAAAAAAAAAAAAAAAAACCTCTGCGCACAGAGAACTAACTGCCTCTGCATAGAGTAAGGATTTGTGGTCAAATTAACACTTCAGCTCGAAGAAATTGTTGTTAAAATCTCCAGACATGAAATTAATATAATTAGGTAATAGCCCCTGAACTCAAATCTCTCAGCAAGTTGAGAGAGAGAGAGAAAAAAAAAAAAACAGCTAGCCTGGACCTCATTAAAATGGGATGCATAAATCCACCCTCCGAAGAGGGCTGCAATTGCAAACGCAGGCAAGACCAGTGAGCAGTGGTGGAGCACAGAAGGCTCAGCCTGGAAACATGCTTGGCCAGCAGTGGCACGGCCTTGGATAAATGGCTCAACCTGGTGTTTCTCACCCTATAGCGTGAGCCTTGAAACACAAACTTCTAGATCCCACAGTCAGTGTTTTGGATTCTGTAGGTGCAGAGTTAAAGCCAAGTAAGCACAATTCTGATGAATCTCCAAAGGGAACAGATACTGCTGGGCAAGGACCATGCCTGGAGAATCAGTGGATCTACCTGGGCCTCGGTTTCCAAGGCAGTGACTAGACTGGAAACCAGAGAGTCTCAAAGCTCTCGCCCTGTTCTACAGCTCTATGATATGGGCAACCTGGAGAATGTGGGCATCAGATCAAAGATGACGACTCCTCAACAGAGTGGACAGTTTGGGTAACACGCGTGCTTCAGGAAGCAATGGTGCACACATGGCCAGCAAGGAACATACACAAGTAATCCCACTGATTTACTGGGGACCTGAAAGCAGAAATCCATGAGTGACGTGTCTTTGAAGGTAGCAGCCATGCTATCCAGAAGCGGGTGCTTTTTTCACCCCTGTTAAAAAGTGAAAGACAGGAAAACCTAGAAATGTCCTCACTCAAAGCACACTGCTTATTCCAGTACCAGAGCTCTCGTGAGGAAGCAAAAACACAAACGGTGAGAAGAAACACTCCATTCTATGATTCCAGGAAGGGAAGAACTGTCTGCAAAGATGGACCCTATTGTATAAAGGACTAAATGTTACACCATCGAGATGGCTCAGTGAGTAAAGGCACTTGTCCCTCAAGCCTGATGACCAGAGTTTGACCTCTTGTAAAGGTCGTAACAGAGAGTCAATTCTACATGCATACTGCAGCACGCACACACACATCATGCACAGCACACTACTACATACTACTACTAATAATAATTTTAAATGATTAAATGTAAAGTCAGTGGTTAGTTTTGTCATCCTTGACCAGGTTCATGTGTTATCATAGGAACATGTTTGCTATGCTTGGCTTCTTAATAGAAAAAAGAAAATTGAAAAAGGGAACAGAAATTCCATGGCCAATTGTAGGGTGTGAATCCCCATGCTTATTTTTTGCTTATTAATGAAGTCTATGGAGTGATAAGCTTGGAATCTTTTATGTCTCTTTATTGTTTGGACTATTACCTTTGCAATTATTTATAGGTATGGATTTATCTCTTGTACCATAACCACACTGTGAGAGTGTATAAAACTATTAAAACTAGGTAATTTTGATAGAATCTAATTGGAATATATATTTTACCATGTTTTTAATTAGTTGAGTTTGTATGTGCATATAATTAAACTTGTTTAAATTTCTTTGAAAAATAGTATATATTTGATATGTGACTACCACCTCTTCAACAATATCTGCCTTGATCACTTCCAATAAGTTTTCTGTAGTAAAACTCTCTCTTGCTCTCTCTCTCTCTCTCTTGTGTTCAGTTATTCCTGTGTTTAAAAATATGACTTCAGAATGAAGTAAATTTAATTAATAGATGTTGAACAAGTTTCTTCGCCTCTGAACCTCAGTTTCCTTCCAGAGAAAATAAAGATTAAGATAAAAAAAAAACTGCTTCATACTGTTATTCTAACAGTTACATTGGTTAATAATGTATAATACAGCACACATCTGTAAAACAGTAGCTGTTGTTATAAAACAATATGACAAGTTTTTCATTAAAATATTTAATAAACTATGTATATAACTTTATAAATATTAAATTAACATAATCAGTTTCCAACTTAAAATATTAGGTCTTTATTTCCAAGTTTAACTTCAAAAAATAATATAGAAACCATTAGATCCCAGGAGGGGAAACCCTATAATGTGGTCACCTAATAAGCAATGTCCACAGGGCAATTTTATGAACAGGTCCTTCCTGTTAGGTCTTGAGCCATAAATTATATCTAATGATTCATGTTTGAAATGGCCTCTCTGGATCAAATTTACGACCTTAACTATTAGAGCTTTCGATTTTCTTACCGCCACTTTCTAAAGAAAGTTTCAGGCCCTAATTGCTATTTCTGCAAACATACATCCCCTTCCAGATGGTCACCTGAACGTAAATTCTTGGTTGGAATCATCCAATCACATCTCTAAACAGCTCAAAGCGTTAGATTGATTATTGTGTACAAAATGACCCAGCCTTTGTCCCGAGCCACAGCCTTGTCTAAGGTCTTCGGTTTCACATATGGGAAATAATCGGTAGCATTGATTAAATCAGCAAGCATTTAGAGAACCACGGTAGGTGCAGGGCTCTGGGTTGAGACCTGGGGGAGAGGTATAGACATAGAAAAGCATGATCTTAGCACCTGGAAGGACAAATGCTGTCTGTGATGGGCTTTCATTGTCAACCTCCCACAATCTAGAATCACCTGGGAAGAGTCTCAGTGGAGGACTGCCCACATGGGCATGAGCTGTGGAGAACTAAGTCCATTAATTGATGTGTGAAGACCCAGCCCAGGGTAGGTGGCACCACTCCCTCCTTCGGCAGGGATTCTGAACTGCCAGAGAGTGAAGGAAACGAGGAGAGACCAAGCAAGCATGTATGAAATGGTGTCTCTTTGCTTTTGGCTGTGGATGTGATGTGACTAGCTGTCTCAGGCTCCAGCTGCTGTGGCTTCCCCACGATGATGAACAACAACCAGAAATTATAAGGTAAAATAAACCCTTTCTCCCATAAATTACCTTTTCAGGGTACTTTAGTAGAGCAATAAATGAAGCTAGAACAGCACCTAATAACCCCATAGTTTTAAAACATGAACACAGTGAATATCAAAATTGAGAATTCCAATAGTTTAAAAGACAGACATATATTTCCAGTGTGAGTGACCCTGTAAGACAAGCGAGAAAAATCCACATTGAAGGGTCATAACGAAAGATGGGACTGCTCTGTGGTATCATAAATTGAGAGAAGTCATTCTATGATTAAGGAATGGTGTACACAAAGTTCCTGAGACACAAGAGTGGGGTTTCCTTTGGCTCCAAGAAACATGGATATGTTTTTTTTACACCTCTGTAGTTAAAATACCAATATAAACAAGGGAAAACATAGTTTGGCTCTCAGTTTAGGGAGTTTGGTCCTGATTCCTTGGCTCCATCTGCTTGAGCAAGGCTGCAGTAGCATTTGACAGAGGAGTTTCTTCACCTCGTGGTAGGCGGGAATCAGAGAGAGGGAGTGAGGGGAGAAGACTGGATAAAGACTTTCCCAAGAACCCACCCACCCTTCCAGTGCCCAGCTTCCTCCCATTAGGTCCCACCTTCTATGGTTTCCAGAACGTCCCAAAGCAGAGGCCCCATCCAGAGACCATGTTCAGTTTAGAAGCCTGGAGGAATATCTCATCTTCAAATAATAACAATGAGAAATATAAATGATTAGACAATAATAGTTAATATCAGCCAACGTTCATTGTGCGCCTTCTGTGTTCTAAGGGCTTTGTGGACTGTTTCTGTGTACAATTCTATGCACCATTTCAGTCCCTCTTTAGTTAAAGACTGAACGGAATGTAATTGAATTGAACCATATTGATTGTAATGAATAGACTTTTATATCCCTGAAAACACTATTAGGACCAAACACATATTCCCAAAATTGTTTAGCTTGTTCCTAAAAGTATGTAATACTGGAAAATAGGACTGCAAAAGTAAAACAGCTGACTTCCAGACCCCTGCTTTGTCCAGGCATGGTGACACACACCTGGAATCCCACTCCCTGGGAAGCTGAGGGAAGTGAACTGCAAGCTGGAGGTCAGCCTGAGTTAACACACTTAGACCATCGCTCAGACAGAATACCCTTGTCTCCCAGTATCTGCCATGCCACAGTGACTGTCCTAACCGGCTCACACCCAACCTCCTTGCCTTGCAAAACCCACCCTGAAGTAAAGCAGTCTTCATCCTATCCCAAACCAATACCCCCTCTTTCTGTACACACACACACACACACACACACACACACACACACACTGTTGAGGTATGATTTACATTTTAGAATCCATACACATTTAATGTATAAGTTTGATGAAAACAGATATATTTGTGTGAAATCACTATCACTATGCTCTGTAATAAACCTGTCTCATTTCTTCTGAAAATTCCTCCTTTGTTTTTATTTGTTATCATTGTTTTGTGATGAGAATATTTAAGAACTGACCTCCTATTTTGGTATGCATTACACCTCCATTACACAGGCACTATACTGCACACTATGTAGGACTTAATCATCTTGTATAACCAAATCTTCGTACTCCATGATGAACGCCTCCATCTTTCATGCTCCCCAGAGTCCCTGGCAAGCACACCACTCTCCGCTTCAGTAAGTTCGACTACTTAAAATTCATCCTATAAATGGTATCATACAGTATTCATTCATCTTTATCTGGCTGATTTTACTTAGCATAACATCCTCCAGATCCATCCATGTGGTCAAAATGGTAGGAGTTCCTTCTTCTTAATGTTGAATGATATTCTATTGTATGTGTAACTCGTGTTTTCTTTATCCAGCATCTGCTGATGAATACATCGTCTTGGTACCTTAGCTACTGCAAGTGGGGCTGGTCACGTGAACACAGACACATCATTAGGGATCTCTGGACCCTATGTTCTCTGTCTTGTCAACACTTGGAAGACCCTCCATGTCATTCTCCACAGCAACCAGATCATTTTATGCTCCTCACTGAAAGCATGCAAGGCTTTCTACACATCTTCACTAGTGCTTGCTAATCTCTGTTTGAGTGGGTTTTTGTTTTGTGTTTAATAATGACCATCTTGCAGGTGCGAGTGGTATCATATCACAGTTTGGATTACATTTGCCTTATGAACAGTGGTGTTAAACTCCGTTTCGTACACTTTCTGCCATTTGCATATATCTTCTTTGAAGAACTGACTTTCAAAAGCTGTTGCATAATTTTATTTCAGTTCTGGGCTTTCCCCACTGCTAAACTGTGTGAGTTCCTTCCACCATTAGCCCATTATTAGACACATGGTGGCAACTCTTTCCTCCCATTCAGAAGGTTGCTGCGCTTTGCTCTGCTATTGTCTTGCAATGTGAGCCACATGGTATACAGGACAAGGTATAACCAGCTGCAGAGTCCTGTTTTGCCCAAGGGAATGGGAAACCAACCATGTGCCACTTCACGCCGCCAGTCCCTGTCTTTCCACCCATGAGAAGCACAACTTCCCTTCTCCCCTCTAAAGGAGTCGCAGCTGCAGAAAAGAAGCCACACTCTAAGGCTGGAATCCACACACTGTCTCTTTGTTTTACAGAAGACTTTGAGTCTCACATAGTTCCTCTTTTTGCTTATGCTACCTGTGTCTCTGATGCCATCTTTAAGAAATCATTGCCAAGAGCCACACAGGAAGCTTTTCCTCAGGGTCATCTAAGAGTTTTATGGTTTCAGATCTTAGGTTCATTTATTTGTTTGTTTGTTTGCCCCTTTTGTGTGGTATAAGATAAAGGCTTAAAATCATCCTTTTGCATGCGGATATAGAATTTTTATTATACTATTTATTATTCCACAAAACTTTAATGAAGATATGCATAAGTTTATTGCTGATCTCTCAAGTCTATTCTGGCGGTCTATATACCACTTTTTAAGGCAGTCCCATACTGTTTTGATTATGTAATTTTGAAGTATGTTTTGAAATCAGGAAGCGTCATATTGCTAGCCTTTCCCTTCTTGTTAAAAATTATCTAGCTACTCAGACTCTTCAGGTTCCATATGAAATTCTTATACTTATTAATTTTTTATAAAGAATATTTTGGACTTTGAAAGAGATTACATTGAATCAGCCTGGGCAGCAGGGACATTTGAATAATGTTAATTCTTCCAGCTCAAAACATTAAATATTATTCATCTCTGTCTTTTTTCCTTGTTTTGTAGTTTTTAGTGCATATGTATTTTATCTCTTTTGTTGCAATTATTCTTTAGTGTTTTCATTATTTTTTGTGCTTTTGTAAGATTTTTAAAAATATCCCTTTTGGGTAATTTGTTTTTACAATAAATATGTTTACCCAACTTTTATATCCTGCAGCTTTGTGGAATTTATTTATTACTTCTAACATTTTTGTGTGATCATAAGACTTTCTACACAGAAAATTGTGATATCTACAAAACGGATCGTTTATTTTGTCCCTTCTGATTTGGAAGCCTTTTGTTTATCTTTCTTACCTTCTCACTCTGGCCAATTCTTCTGGGACTGTGCTGAACAGAACCTTAAGGAGTAGCCTGTAGATTTGTTCTAGGTCTCAGAAGTGAATGAGTCTCACAGCTGAATGTGATCTTATCCACAGACTCCTTATACAGCCTTCCTTGTGCTGAGGTGTCTTCATTTTATCATGATATGACATGCTTTGCTGACTCCCAAGGGAGGTCTGCCCATTTCTGAACAGAGGACGAGTGGGTGGGGAGTGGAACAGACAGGAGGTAGGGGGAGAGAATGGGAAGAGAAAAGGGAGGGGAAACTGTGGTTGGTATGCAAAATAATGAAAAATTTAATAAAAAAGTTTTATCATGAAAGAGTTATATTTCTGCATCTATTGAAACAATTGGATGATTTTTATCCTTCATTTTGTTAATGTGGTGTATCATGTCAATTGATTTGCATATGTTGAATTATCATTGCATTCCAGGGATAAATCACACCCAGCCAAGGTATATTATCTTCATGATGTGCTATTGAATTTCATTTTCTAATGTTTTGCTAAAGATTTCTGCATACATGCTTCACAGGGACACTGACCTTCAGTCTTCTTCTTCTGGTTTTTCCCCTGTGCTGACTTTCTGGCTTTTGTAGCAGAGTGCGGCTGGCCTCATAATGAGTTTGGAAGCATGCTTTGCTCTTCTAATTTTGGAGGGAGTTTAAGAGTGACTATGCACACCTTCCCTTGGCTATGAGTCACTATGAAGACTTGGCATGTGGTGATGTCTCCTTTATCACAGAAAGTCTTGTTCTTGAGGTTCAGTAGCTGACGTGCTGACAGATCACCACTTCTCAGCCGAGGCATCTAGGACACAGAAAGACACCCTACCTCGTGCAGCTCTTTCAACTAAATGGCAGAAATGGGATTAAAGCTCAGACTCTGACACTGTAATTCAACTTATTAAGAAATTGGCGGTGACAATAAATGCCAAGTCAGGAGTCTCTTACCCAAAAGGGTATCCAAGACTTCTCCTAAAGCCTTCCTGTCTCCTGCTCACCCGAGAGACTCCTGTAACCCTACAGCAACACTGTACATGAGGTCTTGTATCTTCTGGATTCCTTGCCTGCTTCTCTACTTGTCTGCTTGTTGTAAGGTCTTGTAGTGATACTTTGTTTGAGTTTTAATAAATAAAACTTGCCGGAAGACCAGAGTGCAGAGCTAGAAGCCAGGGAGTGGTGGCACACACCTTTAATCCCAGGACTCAAGACCACCCTGCACTATATGAGATTGAATGTGTCTAAAAAGGGAAATAAAGCCAGGCTGTGGTGGTGCATGCCATAAATCCCAGCACTTGGGAGGCAGAGGCAGGCAGGTGAGTTTGAGGCCAGATTGGTGTACAAGAGCTAGTTTCAGGATAGGTAAGGCTCTTACACAAAGAAACCCCTGTCTCAAAAACCAAAGAAAACAACAACAATGAGAGAGAGAGAGAGAGAGAGAGAGAGAGAGAGAGAGAGAGAAGAGGGAGAGGGAGAGGGAGAGAAAGAGAAAGAGAAAGAGAAAGAGAGAGAGAAACAGAACTCACACAAAGATACAAAGATATTCCCAACACTTGGGAGTCACAAGCCGCCTTTAATCCCAGCACTAGGAAAGAGTGGAGACAGGAGTGATATCACTGGACAGAGCTGGGCAGAAAGAAGAATACAAAGCAGGAGGAGACAAGAGCTCATTTCAGTCTAAGGTTTGGTGGAGAACATTGCAGTCACGCTGTGGACAGGATCACCTCTTTGTCTGAGCCTTGGTAGAGATAAGGGCTCTCTATATTGTTTGTGCTACAAGATCTTCTCACTGCATTACCCAGCCTGCCCCTGTGCTTAGTTATGCCTGCCTAAGCCTCCCAAAGGCTGAGACTATATGCATGCACCACCAGATTCAGCAGGGCTTTCTGTTTTATAGTTCCAAGTGCCTGTGTTGACTAAGTCCATGGCACGACTCAACTCAAGAGCTTATTCTTTAGCACAGAGCACTTACAGAGGAAACTGATCCCACTCACCAGGAACAGGAAGCCACCCACAGTCTCCCACCCCCAACGCCAACAGTAGACTACACTCACAATGCAGGTTCCTCCTCCTTGCCATGGCTTCCATCACACCATCGAGCCCGTGCTTCAGTTTAGTACATCTTATTGTGTTTCATTTTGTGGGGGGCAGGGGAGAAGATTCAAGCCTCAGGCATCTCCTCACACTGTCAGCTTAGTCTTTCCAGTTACCAGCCAGGGCTTAAATACCTCAATTCCCAAGCTTGTGTCCATCAGACACAGCCTGCCTCAGGCTGATGCTGCTCCCTACGGCGGTTAGGAAGCTCAGTACAGGTTGGGGAGGAAGGAGACAGGGGGAAAGGTAGAAGTCTTCGACTTGTTTCCAACTGAAAATTCAGAAGAATTCAGGGTCTATCATTTTCTATTGTCTTTCTAAAAATTCATTAAGCAAAACATCCTTGCTGGCTCAGTTGTGCTGCCTAGCATCGAGATCATTTTTGTTATTTTATATTTTTGGAAGTTTTAAGTGTCTGAGTATTTTACTTACAGGTGTGTATTCACATCCCTTGAATGTCTGGTAGGCCCAAAGAGGGCACTGGATCCCCTGGAATTGGAGTGACAGATAGTTGTGAGCCATTATGTAGGTGCTGGGAATTGAAGTTGGGTCCTATGGGAAAGCAGCAAGTGTTCTTAATCACTTATTTTATCTCTCCAGCTCTAAGAAGTCTTATTAATAACTATTGCTAAGAACTAAGTTAATAATTAAGAAGACTTAACTTTAAATGTCAAAAATCATGTATCATACGACCACTGTTGAGCTGAAATATAATTGGAAATTTCTTGGCTTCTAAGTTTTCAAAAGATAATCAAATACAGAAAGAAATATTCATGTGCAGGTCAATCCCCTATTTTTCTTTTTTAGTTCTAACCTCAAGGTCAGAAAATCATCCAGAGTACCTTGAGAATAATTTGCTGTCTCAAATATATTAGCTTGGTTAAAAATTCACATCTGCTATAAAACTGAGAATCAAGCTTTTACTAACTACATTAATTATGTTTTAAAGCAGGCATGGAGAGATAATGACAACTTCCTGAAACATTTCTGGCTCTCTCTCTCTCTGAAGATCCAGACACTAAGTACACTGTCATTACCACTTCCCAAAGTCTTGAGATTCAATTTTCCTTAGCTAGAATTATTCTCCATCTCTGAGCAATTAGCATCTCCTAAACAAGTGGAAGTTTACAGCTTTTCTGCCCTTCCCCATTGCTTACTACTTGCTTCAGATCCCCATACATATGTTTGCTGTGGATTAATGCTCTTGTACACTGTAAAGATTTGTCACTACTGCTGATTGGCCAGTAGCCAGGCAGGAAATATAGGCAGGGCAACCAGACTAAGAATTCTGAGAAGAGGAAAGGCAGAGAGGCAGACACCAACCAGACCTAGAGGAAGCAAGATGAGAATGCTTTACTGAGAAAAGGTATCAAGCTACATGGCTAAACTCAGATAAGAATTATGGGTTAATTTAAGTTGTAAGAGCTAGTTAATAATAAGTCTGAGCTAATAGGACAAACAGCTTATAATATAATATAAGCCTCTGTGTATTTCTTTGGAACTGAATGGCTGTGGGACCAGGCAAGACAGAAACTTTCATCTACATATGTTGACATATATACATACATTAATTCCACCTACCTAAAAGCAACTTAAACATAGGAACCAAGCATTGTTCATGTATAAGCCCTTTCCCAATATCTGGTAATTGTTCTTATATGAGCCCTTTCGATATCTAGCACTGTTTGACTTGGACAGAAACCCAGTCATTGTAACTGAATGCAGCATTGAAAAATAACATTTTAAAAGAATACTTTTGGGATGGTTAATCTGGCTGTGGCATGTGAGAGAGAAGGAAAAGTATAAGGAATGAAAGTAGAGGAACTGCTTAAGTAGCTGTGATACTGTACTACTGTGTGACTATCAGGGTCTGGACCATGCTGATAGCTATAGGAACAGAATTAGAGTATGAAGGAGATTTTAGAAACAAAATAAATACAGCTTGGCAGTGATTGAATATAGTGGAGTATGGCAGAAATGATAAGCTGATCACCTAAAATTCATGACTTCTAAAGGATTGTCAAGAAGTGACTGTCCAGCTGGAGCCCATCTATCTCAGGCTTCCAAATACCTATATAGACCTACACAAGTAACATTTGCTATCGAAATGAGCGAAGAAGTTATATATGTTGCTGAATGGACGTGGTAGTTTGAATATAATTGGCCCCCATAATCTCATAGGGAGGTGTGCCTTTGTTGGAGTGGGTATGGCCTTGTTGGAGGAAGTGTGTCACTGTGAAGGTGGGCTTTTGGGGTATTACCCAGTGTCTTATAAATTTCCTGTTGCTTGCAAGATGTAGGACTCTTAACTACTTCTCTAGTACCATGTCTATCTGCAATCCACCATGTTTCCCGCCATGATGATAATGGACTGAACATCTAAAACTGTAAGTGAGTCATCCCAATTAAATGTTTTCATTATAAGAGTTGCTGTGAGCCCGGCGGTGGTGGTGCACGCCTTTAATCCCAGCACTCGGGAGGCAGAGGCAAACGGATCTCTGTGAGTTCGAGGCCAGCCTGGTCTACAAGAGCTAGTTCCAGGACAGGAACCAAAAGCTACAGAGAAACTCTGTCTCGAAAATCAAAAAAAAAAAAAAGAGTTGCTGTGGCCATGGTGTCTCTTCACAGTAAAAAAGAAAAAGAGAGAGAAGGAGGAGGGGGAGAAAAAGAAGAAGAAGAAGAAGAAGAAGAAGAAGAAGAAGAAGAAGAAGAAGAAGAACTAACTAAAACAATGGAGAAAATAATTCATATGACCTTTTCAATTCAACCCAGCAAGAAAGAATTATTTTTAGGGTCCCAAGAGAGGAAGATGTCTATGTCTCACAGTAGCTGCCCAACTGAGAATGCTGATGCACTCTGTGTTAGACCTAACTTGTACTGAGTCACTGGGATTGTGTGTTTAATGTTAATGTAGCAACTGCTACCTTACTAGCAGCCAATAAACAGAAAGGGGCAGGGACCACTGTGGATGCTCTTTGGTGGCATTCAGTGCTTCGGAGAATTGTGGCATTATTTAAATATAAGGAGAGAGTTCAATAGGAAGACCATTTAAAAGGGAAGTATCAACACTTAACTAAATAGTGTCATTGTGTGAGAAAATGACAGAAATTGGTGGCAAAGACTCTACCCTACATCCAACAGCTCTCCTTAAATACTAATACATCTGTGTTGACAGATGACTCAGTGATTAAGAGTGTGTACTGCTGGTGCAGAGAACCCAAGTTTGCTTCCTGGTGACCACAACTGGAAGTTCACAAGTGCTTATAACTCCAACTCCAGGGGAATCCAGCACCCTCTTCTGGCCTCTATGGGCACTACACGCATATACTTACACATACTCCAGCAACCCTACCTTTTTTGCTCTGTTTTCTCATCTGTAGGATAATATGTGGAGAAGAGTCTTATAAACAATAAACAGCTATTCTATTGAAAAACATTGTTATGATCTTATCATCCCCTATTAAAACTATAGGATATCATACTGATCCCTTGAATGAAAAAAAAACACTAATTCTCATATAACAGTTTAAAACTGGACATCGTCTTAGTTTATGTAATTTTCATGATACCAATATTATTATTATCATTGATTTATAATTAAAAAAAGCTGAAACAGATGGGCTCAGTAATTTTCCCAACATCATGCCACTAGAAAGTGAAAAAGTAGGGATCAAGCCCAGGCAGACTGACTCCCAAATCTGTGCTCTTAACCACCATAGGAGGATGTCCACTCCAGCCAGGTACAGCTTTGTCATTTCAGAGGTGGAAACTCAGGTCGTGTCACACAGGTGGTTATGCACTAACTATAGAGTACAGTGGCAGAGAAAGCAATTTTCTCCCCAGGAAAATTCTAGTTTCTCATAAAAGGCTGGTTCTGAAAAAAAAAATCACTAAGCTGAGAATGCATACATAACTAAGGAAACCGAACAGAATTTATGTTGATAAAAGAAAAAAAAACCAAAATGAGCCTTCCCCTTTGCTATTTCTTTCGAATATGAAACAGAAAGGATAAGAATATAGATTTACTTCAGTATTTTCCAGGTAATTTTTTCACTTTGGTTCTAAAACATATGAAGGTCATTCAAGAAATGGATACCAGTTTCTTGAGCCCCTTCTGATAAAAACAATGGTTGCATGGGACAAAAAGTCTGCATCAAGAGCTATATCATTCTAGAAACATTTAGTAAGTATGATGAAGATTAGGAGATGCCTGGAGAGCCTACAGCATACCCTTTCCTCCTGAGGCACCAAGGTACCACCCTCATACAGGAAAGTGAATATCTAAACAAAACTTCTTTTATTTTAATTGTTTTTTATTAAGCTATATACTTTTATCCACTCCCCTCCCTTTCTCTCCCCTCCACTTCTACCCTCTCCCATGGTCCCCATGCCCCAATTTACTCAGGAGATCTTGTCTTTTTCTACCTCCCATGTAGATTAGATCCATGTATGTCTCTCTTAGGGCCCTCATTGTTCTCTTGGTTCTCTGGGATTAGTTTTCTATGTTTTATATATAAAAGTCACTTATGAGTGAGTCATATTTTTTCTTTCTGGGTCTGAGTTACCTCACTCAATATGATGTTTTCTAGATCCATTCATTTTCCCACAAATTTCAAGATATTATTTTTTTCTGCTGTGTAGTACTCCATTATGTAATTATACCACATTTTCCTTATCTATTATTCATTGGAGGGGCATTTAGGTTATTTACAGGTTCTGGCTGTGACAAACAATGCTGCTACGAACACATGTCCTTGTGGTACGATTGAGCATCCTTTGTACCCAAAAGTGGTACTGCTGGGTCTTGAGGTAGGTTGTTTCCTAATTTTCTGAGAAGTTGCCATGTTAATATCCAGAGGGGTTGTACCAGCTTGCACTCTCATCAGCAATGCAGAAGTGTTCCCTTTCCCTCACATCCTCTGCAGCATAAGTTGTCATCAGTCTTCTTGATCTTGGCCATTCTTACAGATGTAAGATGGAATCTCAGAGTTGTTTGGATATGCATTTCCCTGATGGCTAAGGATGTCGAACATTTCCTTAAGTATCTTTCAGCCATTTTAGATTCATCAGTTGAGAGTTCTCTGTTTAGGTCTATACCCCATTTTTTATTAAATTATTTTGTTTTTGATGACCAATTTCTTGAGTTCTTTGTATATTTTGGAGATCAGCCCTCTGTCCAATGTGGGGTTGGTGAAGAACTTTTCCCACTTTATGGGCTGCTGTTTTCTTTTGATGATCATGTCCTTTGCTTTACAGAATCTAAGCAAAACTTCTAAAGACAGTTGGCTCCAAATGAACCTCTCTCTGGACAAATCTACCTATGCACTAGATGGTCCTTTGAATTCCACATAAAAAGTGGGTTCTCTTTCACATGTTCTAACAATCCAATCAGGAAATATCATGCAGGTGGTTCATGCCTGTTATCTCTGTGCTTGGGAGGGAAAGATAATATGACCAAGAGCTCAAGACCAGTCTCTGCTACATAAGAAATTTAAGGCCAGGGACTGAACCACATTAGACCCTGTCTCAAAAGAACAAAGGAAATCTTTGGCATCTGGACCTCCTAGGAAACACAATTCTCCCCCAGGAGAACCAATTGAGGATGAGACCCTCTTACTCATGCCTACTGGTGCTTTTTATGGAAGTCTTCAGCCTCCTTAAGATCCAGGTGGAACATCTTCACTAAATTTACATTTGCTTAAAATGCTGTCTTCTATTTCCCACAGAGAGAGACTGGAGTCTCTGGAGTGTTGTGGATCGGTTACAGACACTTTTGAGTGCCTATTTCTGACAATGCCTGGGTCTTGACTCCCAAATCAGGACACACTGATGAAGATCATTTGAAAACGGTAGGAAATGATGTGCTAAAGAATTGAAACAGAAATTAGGAAAAGAAGAAAAGAACAGGGGTTTGGGGGTGTCTCTGAGAGAGGAAGAAAAGAAGGTCAATTGCCGTTCAGTCTATTCCTTCCTGCCCCAAAGGCAGGGGTCTGTAACACTGGACAGCAAGCCATCAGAAAGAGGAAAGTTATCCTTTATCTCTGACGTTTTCCACTTGCTGGGACTTACCTATGTTACATAACTGATCCTCACCATAGTCCGTTTTACCAAAACTGGGGCCAGGTGGTTTAAGAGAGACGCTTAAGATTCTGAATTTCCAAGCAAAACATGTCTATGAATCCCATCCAGTCCCTTTGCCTCACACCACAGTCCCAGAATAAATGGAGGCCCTGCTGACAGCCAACTGGAGGGTGAAGATGGATCACATGCTCTCTGGGGCTTGGTGCTTTCACATGGAAAATGATATTGCAAGACGATGATCTACAATTCTGAGTGGCCATGAATCTAGATGCCGCTATCTATGAATTTTCACAAACTAAGATTGTTTAAATTGCCAGTTATGATCTATTAGTGGATTATGAAACTAATTTAATGGTTAGCCACCTCTCCCCCTTTTAAATGAAATGGAGCTGTAAGGTTTGAATAGATCAAGACAAGATGGGATAAAAGGGGATTAGATAAAAGGTTGGGTGGAAAGGTCAGCATTTATCCCATGCAGTGAAGGGGGAACGTTGTCTTAAAGGGAGTTTGTTTACTGAGATATGACATAAAACATATTTCTTACTAGATAACCTGATTCAACATGATTGAAACTGGATTTTAAATTATAGGCCCATACAGAATTTTATAGCAGAATTTTACTGTAGTCCCCAAATATTTTCTAGTTTTATTGTTTTAATTTTGGTGTAGTTTTTCCTCTCCGTTTTTTCGTCTGTTTCCTTAAGCCAAGAATTTTCACCCCCCTCCTTCCCTTTGCCACTTCCTCCATACCCAGACTCTTTGGGGAGGACTTCTGGTGGCTGACGGGAAGGAAAGTGTCGAGGTGTGGATGGAATTGCAGGGTATGTTAAGCCTGCAACATCTGGCTTCCTAAAATGGAGAACACAATGTTGAGAATCTATTGGGAATGCAGCAGCAGGCCCCAGATTCTGGACAGCAGCATCGTTGGAAGAACAGGACGATTGCTTACAGGAGGATTTACATCAATGTGTTCTGAGACTTCAAATAAGGATCTGTGGGGATGTGAGCTTTATTTTGAAGAAGTATGACTCAAGAGAATTGTATAAAATCATATGAGACAGAATGTTTGGAGGAAACTGGGCTTCTAACTTGTTGCTCAAAACAAGTCTCACCAGAACAAGATTGTGCCCCTAAATTCAAGTTTACACAGGGAAGACAGGAGCTGCAAAGGGCCGGAGAGATTTCTATGACTGGAGGTTCCCTCAGGCAGGTTTCCTATGGTTGTTCCTCCCTTGATACTCCTGAGTACAAAACTTCTGACTTTCTGTGTTGTTCAAAGTTTGAAGCTAATCGGTAGAAAATACAGTCTGTGTGCTATTGGTTTTGTTGTTGTTCAGTGCTTGAGATGAAGGTTGGTAAAGAAACAAATAGTTGACTGAGAGCTTTAAGTCAAAGCCATTTGCTTCGAAATTTGAGATGTGGCAGCCTAATTATTTCTATCAGCTTGGCCACAGGGCGGCTGGATTTGGAATAATGTTCAGGAAATTATTAATAATGAGAAAACAGTCTTCTGAGCAGTGTCGGTCCATTAAAGAGGCAGGAAATGTGAGTACAACTTCATGAGCTCTGCGTAAACATTCTTTTGTTTTCTCAGTGGAACAATTGATGTCTCCTTTGAGGGGCTGCACATAGAGGGGGCATGAGGACATACACTCGGGTTCTAATTGCCCGTCTGTACTGAGTCCTGTGCACAAAGGACCATGGTGTCCATTTCCTATCTGCCTGGCAATGATGCCTTGTCAGCTACTACTGTGTTAAGCAGCCCCTGGTGGCTTTGTAAAGCAGCTGACCTGCTGTTGACCTGTTCTGTGGCACTGGCGCTCAGGGGCACTCTCACTGTTTAAACACTTATGTGTCCCATAATGGATTATAATAAAGACTAGAAAGACACAGCCAAGGCCTAATGGCTTCCAGCTACCCACAGTACAAGGAGCAGTTCCTATAAGAGAAGTATCAAAGTGTCTGTTCACCCAAGTCTACAGGTCAAGTCAGCATTAATGACTCCAGAGCCTCTTCTCTTGCAAATAAGGTATCAGGTAAGAACCATAGTACTTAATTAAAATCCCAAGCTCCAAATTATTATCTTTCTTTTTTGATTTATTATTTTATGTGCATGAGTGATTTGCTCACATGTGTGTCTAGGCCTTATGTGCATGCAGTTTCTATGGAGGCAAGGAGATAACATCACACCCTTTGGAACTGGAGCTACACGAAGTTGTGAGGTTTCATGTGAGTGCTGAGAATTGAACCTGGGTCCTCTGAAAGAGCAGTCAGTACCCTTAGCTGCTGAGCCATCTCCCTGGTACATGAATTATTGTCTTTCTACATTTACAGCTACGGAAAGAAGAGAGTCACAATTCCTGTTTTGGACATAGTTAAATAAGTTAAGCACTTTCAAATAAAAGAAGCAAAGCATTTAAAAAGTACTTCATTCAGGGAAAAAAAAACTGACATTGGCATCATGTGCCAGGCCATACAGTTGTCCATCAATAATGACAAAAGCCAGCGGCAGAACACATTTGGGCAGAGTAGGAAACAATGCCAATATTTTAAATACTTAGTCACAGATGTCTTAGGTGTTGGATATACTATCTCCTTTAATCTTTAGAACAGCCTAGGAGTATTTTTATCTTCAGAGGAAGATGATTGTTAATGAATCTTGGCTAACTAACTTCACTAATACCCGCCGCTTTCTAAGAGTGAAGATTAGGTGAGATAACATAAGTCCGTCCTGAGACTCTTGGCTGCGATCCTCACTATGTATTGTATGATAGCACAGATTTTCTCCACCTCGAAGTATATGATAGCTGTTGTTAGTTCGGTAGACGCTTGTCATTGGAAGAGCCGCACTGGGACAAATCAAGATGACAGCCTGGGTCCAGGACTTAGCTCTCTAGCCTAGTGTTCTCCCTAGCATGGTGAGTTTTGTTTGTTTGCTTATTTACAGCTTTGTTTGTTGGGTCCATGGGGGGTCACTCAAGAATCAGGGACAGTGCACCAAGTCTCGTAAACCAGGGGCAAACTCTGTTCCAGGAAACAAGAAAAATTTTATTAGCTATAGCTGTGACCACCACCAGAGACTGGGTTTCTGTGGCTGTGGCAAAGGGCGGTTTCTGAACCCCCCCCCCCTTTTTATAGCAAGAAAGAAACAGCAAGCTTAGGTATGAACAAAAGAATGTTTACAATCTCAAGGTAAAACTCATGTACAATTTGCCTTTTTTTATAATTTTCAGTAACGGTTTTTCAGTTAAAATAATGTTTGTTTATAATAATGCCATTGTTTCTCTCTGGCACTTCACGATGGTGTTTACTGAAGCTCTGTGCTACCCCTGATACTGCCATTTTCACATGGCAGAGAAGGGTATGGGACAGCGTACAACCGAAAAGCCACGTGCATCCCGTCATTTAAAGATGAACTCAGCTCACATCTGCAGTTGGTCATGAGTGGCCAGGGTGTTATCTTAAGGCTGACTCTCAGTTTGCAGAGGGCCATCTCAGCCTTGTAGACAGATCTGGTGGTTGTAAAGCCAGGCAATCTATTGTAGTGGCATTTCATTTGTATTTTAATAAATAAAGCTTGCCTGAGGATCAGAAGAGTAAAACAGCCACACTAGCCAGCCTTACAGACCAGGCAGCAACAACATACACCTTTAATCCCAGTAGCCACAGTGACACACACTTTTAATCCCGGTAGCCACACTAGTTTGCCATAGAAACCAGACAGTAGTGGTGCACGCCCTTAATCCCAGAATTAGAGAGGATTATAAAATGGGAAGAGACAGCTCTCAATCTCAATCTCATTCTGAGATTCCTGGAGGCAAGATCGCCAGGTAAGAGCCAACGGCTGGCTACTTTGCCTTTCTGGTCTTCAGGTTGAACCCCAGTTTCTGTCTCTGAGTTTTTATTGATCGTGCATCAATCTACTGTCAACGGTTAATCCTTACATTGCTGAGAAAGCTGCTGGCAGTTTGTTTAATTCTCCTAGGCTTACAACTTTATGTTTCTTTCTTTTTACATTCTTATTTCTGGAACTTATATTTTTATATTATTCTTGTTCCTAGACTCTTCATGCTCACTCTTTAAAATGAGTGAACTATAAGAAACAAATGTACAGGGGGCTGGAGAGATGACTCAGAGGTTAAGAGCATTGACTGCTCTTCCAAAGGTCCTGAGTTCAATTCCCAGCAACCACATGGTGGCTCACAACCATCTGTAATGGGGTTTGGTGCCCTCTTCTGGCCTGCAGGCATACAGACAGAATATTGTATACATAATAAATAAATAAATATTAAAAAAAAAAGAAACAAATGTACACAAAACCAAAGATCAAAAAGAATGAAAATATGTCAAGATAAAGCCAAGAACGCTATGCTGGATAGTTTTATGTCAATTTGACACAAGTTCAAGTCATCAGAGAGAAGGAAATCCCAATTCAGAAATGCTGTAAGGCATTTTCTTAATCGGTGACTGATGTGAGAAGGTCCAGCCCATTGTAGGTGGTGCCTCCTGTGGATGCTATGAGAGAGTAGCCAGTGCAAGCCATAAGGAGCAAGGCAGTAAGCAGCACTCATCTGTGGCTTCTGCATCAGCTCGTGCCTCCAGGCTCCTGACCAGTTTGAGTTTCTGCCTTGACTGCTTCCAATGATGAACTGTGATAAACAAGAGTAAGTAAAATAAACTCTTCCTAGAGTTTTGTCATGGTGTTTAATCACCACAGCAGAAACCCTAACCAATACAAGCACAGATAAGCAGATGGTAACAGGCTGGGACCTGATAAATCTTGGTTTATAGGAACTGGATTTTCTGGACACCAACACAGAAAGAGACTGAATATATTGTACAGTCTACTTTGTTCACAAGACAGGAAATGGGGAGTTCCTTTAGGGAAGCAATGTGTCCTTAAGTTTATACCTAAAATGAATTTTTTTACATGGAACTTCAAATTAGATGGACAACGTCCCCAACAACAGAAAATGATGTCATCGTTGCAAAAGGGTTCTTTCATATCACTTTTCTCACGAACAACCAGTGAGGTGACAAAAGACAGCTCTGTGAAAACAGTGTGCTTCGGGCTAAGCCAAACAAGATGGCTCAAATACATCTTTCTTAGCCCTTTTGATCAAAGGATATAATGTACTAAGAAACAAACACACCAAGAACATTTTCTTAACCGAAAAATTTTAGAACTGCAAGCCATTTCTTGCTTTACCCTGCAAATTTCCCACTCCTCCAAAGGCATCTACTCTACAAGGCCACATGACTCAATCTGTCCTGGACCAGACAGTTAGAAGAGGGTCGGACAGATCAAAGGACCAGAGGCCTGTGTTGTCTTTGAAAGATGAGCAGAGCCCATCAGATTGTTCCTCAGGAATTGATAGGCAAAGCTTCAGCTACAAGTAAGGCCCCGTGTCATAGAACTGGTTTAGACAGTGATGTGTCGTGTGCTGGATTATGTGTAGTCGGAAGAGTGCAAACGGAGTGCACAGCTGCAGGGAGAGACACTGTGAGAACAATCCCCTCAAAAGCTGCCTTAGATCCAAAGCCACTTCCCATTTCCAGGGCTGGCCATGTTGAGCCTTCTTTGCTGGATTCTACAGGGAGCCCCAGATCCCAACAATGAACTTCCCTTTCAAAGTCAAATGAGTTTTCCTTGTGAACAAATGACCCTAACTGAAACACGGAGCATTAACAAGAGTGGAACATCCAACAACACAATGATCCCGTCTCTCGACGGCAGGCACTGTGCCGTTGAGGAGGAGCAGATCCAATCCATGAGAGAACAGGAGCAGATGGTTTACTGCTCATCAATTTGGATAAATCTCAGTGGCATTATGCTGAGCGAAAGAAGCCAATCTCAAAAGGCTACACGCTGTATAATTCACGTCTGTGTCAAATTTGCAAAGACAGAGTCACAGTGATGGAGAGCAGAGGGGTGGAGAAGGCAGTGACTACAGATGAGTAGTGCAGAGGAGTCTGGCAGTTTCTAAGGCCCATGCCTGTATTAAAATCACTGAACTATGACAATGAAAAGAAGAAGGGGCGAGAGGGAGAGTGAGGAAAAGGGCGAACTCCTTTGAGGTGGGAGGGTCACTGAACAGATTCTCAGCCAGAGGAAAGGGAGAACTGGCTCCAGACAGGGCTGCTTTAGTATTAGACACTCCTCCATGCTGTTAGCCTTTTCCAGCCAGCTCTCAGCGCCTCCTTCTTTTCTTTGCCATGGTCTGTGTATTTTACACGTGTGAGTGTTCTGCCTGTATATATGTATGTGTGCCACATGTGTGCCTGGTGTCCACAGAGGTCAGAAGATTCCCTGGAACTGGAGTTACAGATGCTTGTGAGATGCCATGTGGGTGCAGGGAATGGAAGCTGGGGACTCTTCAAGGGCAACGAGCACCTTAACTATCTCTAGCCCCCGACACTGTCTTTATAACAAAGCCACGCCAAGGAAGGATTTCAGGTATGAGCTACCAGATGAAGGAGGCTTTGCTAACCCAGGATTAGAAAGTCTTATTATCCCTCCAAAACGTACACTGTGAATATAGATTATCTTCTATTCTTCCTGAAGACAGCCTTGGTTGGGAAAGAAACAAAGCCTAGACATAGTACCCAAATTCCCCAGAGACGGAAAGGAAACGTCTACAGAGGAAATGGTCTGAATGCCAAGATATAGAGAACAAAGGCAGAAGCAGATTTGATGCAGTCAACGTGACTATGTACAATATTCGGGGCTGGAGTTAGAGGTCAAAAGGCTTTGACAAAACGAGATCTCTGTGGTCCAGCCAGCTTCCCTGTCTCAGCCCACAATGACACTCTATTTGTATCTCTCTATTCTCCACATAATATGTCCCTTGGGAACCTTGCAGGAACCAAGGGTGGGTGAAGAAGCACAGAGAATATGCTCTTGACCGAACATCATCATAAATGTATTAGTTACTTGTGTACAATCATGACCAAGATACTTGAGTGAACTCATTAAAGGCAGGAAGGGTGTAATTTCACCCCAGTAGGAAGGATATGGCAGAGCAGTTCACATCATGGCAGCCAGGAAGCAGAGAAATGGAATACCGAAAGGACTAGGGAAAGATATATCCCTCAAAGACAGCACCCTAGGTGGCCTACTTCCTCCTCAGAGGCCCCACCTCTCAGCATCTTCTGAATCCATTCGTTACATTAGCACCCGGATGATGTAATCATCTCCAGAAACCAATACAGCACCCTATGAGTGAGTTTTACTAACTTCCTGGGTGTCTCTCAATCTAATTGAGTTTACAGTTAAGATTACCCTACCCTGATCTTGGTGTGTGTCCCACTGTTCTTGTTTTCTTGGTCCTTAAAACAGAGTTTGGCATTTGGTACACAGCAAGTGATAAACAGTGAGAAGGTAGGTGGGGGATGAATGGATAAGTGATGCTTCCCAACCCTACTTACACCTTTGCAAAGTCATCTCAGAAAAAGAATTGGGGATGCCGTCTATTTTCTGTCAGGACCCTCCTGAGTCAAGTGCCATATGTGTGCCAGGCATGATGGTAATCTTCGGGGTTCTGGGTGCAGACGTGAGCCTCTAAGGCCTTACCCTGGAGAAGGTTGCAGATGCATCAGTGGCACATTCTAAGGTCAACTGCTATGTGCTACGAGGGAGCTAAGACAGTTCCTGAAAATTAGTGGGGATGGGTCTCTCAGCAAAGCCCTGAATCTGATGTGTGCACTGCAGAAAATCCAGGGCAGTTGTTCACCAAGCCCATTTTTTTTTCTGGGTTTTTACCAGTCCCTTGAAGAACAGGAATGGCTTGTTTGAACCTTCTAATTTAGAGTTGCAAGAAACAAAGGCAAGTTCAAGCCTGGGCATGGTGGTATGTGCCCTAAATCCCGGCATTTTGGAAGTGGATGCAGATGGATAAGTTCAAGTTATCCTTAGCTACACAGTGAGTTAGAAGCCGGCCTTAGTGTTCGAACAACACAGGGGCTGACAAGATGGCGCAAAGCAGAAAGCCTGGTGACCCAAGCTTAGTTCCCAGCATGCACATCAAGGTAGGAGAGACTCCCCAAAATTACCTCGACCTCCACAATGCACCATGACTCTCTCTCTCTCTCTCTCTCTCTCTCTCTCTCTCTCTCACACACACACACACACACACACACACACGTAATAAAAACAAAAAACTTAACAAAACAACAAAGAAGCAAGTTCAACAGGAAACCCATCTCCCCAGCAAGGCACGTTCCTCAGATCCCCTAGAGAATCACCATCTTTAATGTCACTTTGAAGCTGGTTATCCTTGCAACCAGTTATTCTTTTCCTAATTTTACTGTTTATGAGAAATTCTTAAGAAATATCAAGCCAGATGTGATGGCTCACATTTGTAACTCCAGCACTAGGGACATTGAGACAGGACAATTGCCAAGAAATTGTGGCTAGCCTAGGCTACATAGTGAATTCTAGGCCAGCCTAGGCTACAGTTTAAGATTGTGTCCCCCAAAACCCTAAAAACGCGAGGCAGGGAGGGAAGGAGGAGAAAAATATCAAAATACTCTTTTTGTTTTGCTTTTCAGCAAACATGGGTTTGATTTTTGCCATGAGACAAGAGGTTTGAGCTATTGCTGGTATTGTTTTAGCTGCTAAAAATGTCATCAGGGACCTGTCATTCTCTATTTCTGTTCGTGAGTCTCAGGATGTTCGCTTGTCATTTCCACACTGCCCCCTTATGGACGCAAGATGACAGGCACACACCAGGTAGGGTAGACAAACGCAAGGAGCTAAAGCAAACACTGCTCTTTCCCCTCACTTGCTTTTTTTAACGGACACCCCTTACTCTCGAACTTAGCTCATACATCTTTTTGGCCCAAACGGCTCACATGGTTACCTGCAGCTCCAAGCAGTGCTGGGAAATCTAGTGTCTGGTTTTCATCCTTATCAGGTTGCTCTCTTGCCATGCTGTTATTATCACAGAGTTCATTTTTCTGCACGGAGCGGACTCTCTTCACCTGTTCCGGAAGTCACTCCATCTGTTCGCTCCAGAGCTATTTCACGATGATGACGTCTCTGAACAAAGAGCTCCCGAGGAAAAGCTCGCACTGATGGCTCCTCATTTCTCAGACGTCAGTCAACTCTCCTCTTGATTGGGAGATACTGGTAAACTTTGGACTGACAGCAAAAAGCTCCAGCTATAATAGCCCTAGGCAAAAAGGAAAAAGAATCATGTAGGGTTGCACGACATTGTAGTAAGGCACAATCTACAAGTTCTAAACTGTAACCTGAACGGGGACCTCAAATAAGTAGCCACAATTTTGAAAGAGCAATGGAGGGTGAACTCTCAAGCCAGACAGAACTCAGCATCAGTGTCAAAAGAGAAGGAGACATTGTTGTGACTGGCCACCCCCTTGCTGTCGGCTATTCTCTGTAGTCATTGCCTTCCCAGCTACTGACAAGCAAGGCAGGAAGGAGAGTGGCCTCAAGGTCAAAGGCAAGGGACACGAAGCTAGATGCTTCCTATATTCAGAATATTGGGCAAGGTCCCTCAGTTTCCTACCTTTGAATGGAAATAATCATGGTTTGTATCCCCTAGAATAGTGAGTTTGTGATGGCATATAAGCATAAAGCACAATCTAGTAAATATTAACAATAACAGTTGTTACGGGTATGCTATTATTTTTGAAACTTGAAGTAGCTTCAACACTGGTGGTGCTCATATACAATGCAAGAGACTGAGAGTTAGTGGCCAGGTTCCATCTCCTCTCCTCCTTCTGACCAGGTGGGTGAATTCAAGTGAGTCATTTTTCCTTCTCAGGTCTCAATCATTCATGCCAGTACTATATCTACGTCCAGCTTGGAAACTCAATGACCCTCTCCCCTATGTTGCCCTGAGGTGTGTTAAATCATTCATCCACACAAAGGCATATGAGTCATAGTACACAGATCCCATTGACCACAGAGCAGGAATAGTCTACCACAGATGAGGAACCCTGAAAACTCTGGCTAGGTGCAAGATTCAGCTCAGCTCTTTTCTACGTAGATGACCAACTTCTTCTCCCAGGGAAATTACATCCTCTCTCCTTAACTATTTAGGAAGCAGTGTATAAATGTCCACAACTACTAAGATTTTGGTATGCATTTTAAATAATATTTTCAACATCGCAAAATAGATTTTTATCATCCTCATTTTGACAACTGGTAAAAGCTTTCAAATGGAATTCCTAAAATTAGACATCAAAAGCCATGGACTGATTTCTAAAATCAGAATTATTTTTATTTAAGCGAAGTTCTTGGGGCCTGTATAGATGACTTAGTAGTTAAGACCACTTGTTGCCCTTGTAGAGGACCCATGCTCCATCCCCAATACCCATATTGTGGCTCATAACCATCAGTAACTCCAGTCCCAAGGGGTCTGACTCCATCTTCTGACCTCTGTGGGTACTAGGCATACACAAGGCACACAGACAAATACGCAAGCCAAACACCCACATACAGAAAATAAAAAAAACAAAATTTTAAATGAATAAAGTTCAAGTTCTGCCATAGTCTCTGGGTATCCCCCAAACTTTTATTCCTAGGGCCTCTAAAATAAAGACTTTCCCATGCCTTCTGCTCAGGGCGCAAGAGCAGGAAGATCAGAACAAGGTCGTCTTTGACTACACAGCAAGTTTGAGGTCAACCTGGGCTAGAGTATAAGGAAGGAAGGGGAAAAAAAGAAAGGAAAGACAGGAAGAAGAGAGAGAGGAGAGAGACACAGAGAGAGAGAGACAAAAGGAGAGAGAGAGAGAGAGAGAGAGAGAGAGAGAGAGAGATTGAATATCCTAGCATTAAGCATCAACCTTTTGTTTCTCCCTGGTAATGTGTCCTAATTTTATCTACTTTTCCTTTGGTGCTACCAGCACCTGCATTGTACCTGTGGGCCAGGCTCCTGGATGTTTTGTTCTGAAACCCAAATGCAATGATACTCAAGTCTCTTGTTTTCTTCCCATAAGTGGCTTCCAGCTTCCAGCTGTCTGCCCTGGATGCACCCCACACCCTCTGACTTTTTCCCTCCACACGCTCACTTAGTTATTGAACTCTGGTGTGAGCAAGCTCCAAGTTTCAAGCTTGGTCTTTGTCCAGAACCCAAACATATTCTATTCGCACGTCTTTGTCTGCCACCTAACCACAGACACCCAATTTCTGCTTATTGATTACTTAATACAAACTTAAAAAGTGAATCTTTACCATTAAAACCTTTTTAACATCCCAAATTGGGTTACAATTTCCAATTAAAATTTTGTTTATCTGCTGTTTCAACCACTGATAAGATGCTGTTTATTGGATTCTGCACCCCAGGGTAGACTGTCTGTCTTAAAAGGCATCGGATGGTTCAACAAAGGACAGGATATTATGACAGAGAAAAGCTAAGTTAGGAGGAAGGAATGATAAACACCAAGTAAACTTAGAAGCTAAAGGATTGGCTAAAGATTTAGGAAGGCCCGGGTTTGAATCTTGTTTTTACCTCTAACTAGCATGGTACAGGATGGTAGTCTAGAAACATCTCTTCCCCTGCTTCTGTGAATGTTTCCAGAAGTATTGAAGTTGAGATCTTAAAGAGTTACCTGTTCGTCACAGGATTGTTCACAGTAACCAAGATCTAGAAATAACCTATAAGTCTATGATAGGTGAATAGACAGAAAGGTGTGTGCTTGTGCAAAGGAATATTTTACACATAAAAAAGGAAACAGGGCTAGTTGTAACATGGATAGCTCTAGAAGACACTGGGCTAAGTGAAATAGGTCCAGCAGAGACGGATAAACAGTGCATGACTGCCCTACGGAAAGAAGCAGCAAAAATAACTGAGCTCATTGGAGTAAGGTATGTAATGGCTGACCAGAGACTCAGAGGGAGGAAATGGACGGTTGTTGTTCAATGGATGTTACCATACATGTTTAGTGTTCCCCCAAAGACTTGGTCCACCACTTAGTTTCTTTTAACATAGACACCCAACTTCAGTTTTGCTCACTCATCCAATTCCTGGAATAATCACACACTCTATTCTTAACTATTTAAAATAGGGACTATAGATGAGCATCTGCAATATACCAAGACTTTAGTATGCATTTTTATATTTTCAAAAATACTAGAAGATAACTAGTAGCATCTCTGTTCTGTTGACTGCTCAACAGCATGGTGCTACTGGGAGACGGTAGAGCTTTTAGGAGATGAGTAGTGAAACAAGATTAGGTCATTGCATTGGGTCAAATACGACCATGGACAGAGACCATGGAGTCATAAACCAAAATTAAACTCGTTCCCCTGGAAAGTTGACAGACCTCTGATCTTGGTTATGACCGTGGAAGGCAAACCAGCACAGTGAGTGTCAATTTTCATCGTTATAACGTGAATACGCTCTACAGAGCTCCCACACAATCTACTACACGGCTTTGCTATAGCTAACAGGGCTGTGTTTTGCCCTTAAACATGCTGTTAAGAATGTAGATTTCATGTTACATATTCTCACCACAGGCAAACCACCAAAGGGCATATGAAAACCTCTGGAACTGATAGAAATGTTCATGACTTTGAATAAGGTAGTAGCAGCATCAGTGTGTGTGTGTACAAAACCATCAGGAGGTACAGATCAAAGAGATGCAGTTTTTTAGATAAATAAAAGTCTAATGCCAAAATTCTTTGATTCTACCATTCCCATCAAAAGGTAGACCTTGGGGGCCGTTGAGAAAGTTCACCAGCTAAAGCAGTGTGCTACTAAGCCTGAAGACCTGGGTTCAATCACCCAGGGACACCCATGGTGGAAGGAAAGAACTGGGTCACTAATGTTGCCCTCTGACCTCTATAAGCATGTGTATACCCCCCAACACACACACAGAAACATAAATAAATGTTTAAAAAAATGAAAGATAGATCTCCATACTGGATTCTGTAACTGTTTGGTCAATAGTAGACAGCAGAAGTGGAGCTATAGGCAAGTGTTCAAAGCTAGGCTTCCAGAGACTCATCTTCCTCCTGTTTCCTAAGAGGCTTCCTCTTGTATCCAGCCATCATACTGTGGGGAAGGCCAAGCCAGTCCACATAGAGCCCGTGTGAAAAGAAGCCAAGGCTAGCACCCTCTTGTCAGTGATGTGAGTGAGCCTCGGTGGTGGCAGGCCATCCACTCTCAGGCAGTTGCTCCTGCTAACATGCCAGGGCTGGAACTAAGTTTGAAAAGTGTGCCAGGCATTTCGTTTACCAGACAGAGATGGTCCTACCAACCTTTACCCAAACTGCAAATATATGAGAAAAATAAATGTTGTTCTAAGCCCCTTAAGTTTTGTGGTAGTTTTTAAGGCAGCAATAGAGAAACCCGTAGGGTGGTAGGAACACTCGTTCATAAAGTTCATTATAAAAATTAAATGAGAAAGTGGACACGGGCTTAATCTACAGAGTTTATCATGGTGATTAAACGAGATGAGGGTCTCAAAGAGCACAGCCTCTCTCCAGCGTTCAGAACGCCGCAGATGGCTTCTTCCAGTAGCCAAGCCTGAGCAAGAAGTCACACACAGGGTTTATTAATGAGGCGCCCTCAGGGGGCTCCACTAAGGGCATGAGGAAGACAAGCTTTGAAAAGGCAGAAACCACACAAATTCCCAGAGATGGTTTTAGCTTGCTCCTCGGGAGAATTCTGGAGAGGAAGTTATACCACATGAAGGGAACAGGGTTTCACAGGCCTGAGCCCATCAGTCACTGGTTAAGGACCACCTCGGGAAACATTAATGCTTAGATGCAGCCGCCTCTCTGTGTGGCAGAGCAAGTTCCAGTAGCCTTGAAGGAGGTAGCCCGAAGGCACTTAAAAAAAAAAAAAGGCACAGGTGCTGGCTGTGGAAAGCCTAAACACAGCCCAGATTGCTGTCCCCCATACACCCCCTGATACCACTACAAAGTTATTGAAGGGGATTATTTAGAAGAAGCATTGACATTATCCGTGGCCCAGAGACATTTAAATTGTCCCAGTTCACATGAGGATGTACTTTTCCCTTGTCCCTCATGAGGCAAGTCAAATTGAATGAGTTAGGGGACGTCCCTCCATGGGAAGATTTACACTGGCGAGACAAGAAGCAGTAAATAAAAGCAACAGATTAGTGCAATCTTACTAAGTCCCATCATTTAGGCTCCTGCCTGGCAGGTTTAATAAATGAAATTCATCTCTTCTTGGTGGATACACTAGTACCTTCTAAATCAGGCCTGCGGAGAGTCAAGTGACCTAATAGATATAGAACTTCTTAGAATACAGCAGTAATGCGTGAAGGAGTCTGAGGGGCCTGTGCCGGGCATCAGAGAATGCAATGTTTGCCCTGAATTAACTAATTTTTATAATCAATGTACTGTGAGTGATGTGCTCCTGCCCAAGTAGATTTGTGACCTGCCTGAAGTACCAATTATGTTCCAATTCATACGGTAAATCCATTTGGTAATATGAGGTGTTGCAACAATTTTAACACACCAGTAAAGATGGAAATCAATTTACTTTCCTTAGCATTTAGCAATGAGCTTTATAAATAAAGCAAGGAAAAGGAATGCTTCTGTGGCCAGTCCAGCTTCTCGGGTCAGCCTTATTGCATAGCTGTTGACGTGAGGAGAGAGAGAGAGAGAGAGAGAGAGAGAGAGAGAGAGAGAGCGTGTGTGTGTGTTTGTCTCCTGTGAGATTTCATGACAGAGCCCAGGCTTGCTCCCCCTAGTCACTAATTCCCTTAAACTGCTGAAAAAGAGTGGAATTATCTTCAGGGCAGTCCTGGTCCTGAGTGGATGGGCTAGAACTCAGTTTTAAAAGTGTATCAGGTATTTCAGGTGCATTATCTCGACCAAGGGAGGTAAGATTCAGCAAACATCAGTATCCTTGCTTTATGAACATGATGTGATGCAGGGATATGCCAAGAGCCCAGCTGAGACTCAAATCCTAGGTTTTCTGATCCAGAAACCCTGACTTTTGTCCATGAACTCATCAGGCATCCATGTGAACTTTTGACTTTATAGAGAAGAAAAGATACCAAGCCAGAGGATAATAAAGGAGTTTTCTCAAGGTTATCTCATGGCTCTCTTCCACACTGCTGGCTCAGCTGTGATGGAAGCAGTGTGAGCAGAGAGCTCATCCACGTCTTCTCGCCCACCCAAGAACCTAGCCTTCATAGACAATGTAGTTTGCTGTGATCTCCATTTCAATATGGCAGCATCAGTGACACCTCTTTCCAGATGGTTGAGCTAAGGCTAAATTCTTTCCTAAGTTCAACTTCTTGATGCCACTTGTCACCAAATGATAAAAACTATGAGGTGGAAATGTCACATTCGGTCAATAGTTGGCAGCCATGATGGGAGCAGCACACGCTAACAAGAGGAAGTAGCAGGAGGCCAAATATGAATCTGAAAGGAACAACGTGGCCTCTAACCAACAAGAAAACACAGACTAATCAACTGAGAAAATCGATGGGGTGAAGCGGTCAGCTCAGGAAAATCAATAGTGTGCAAAGTAGCTCCATTGGAGCCCTGTAGCCTCTGCTCCCTGCTCTGACCGCGGAGCTGAACCACATCATTCCTGCTTCCCAAAGACTCCTTAACCTTCCGCACATTCACCCGAAGGTTGATTCAGACCCTCGGGTGCCCTAAGTCGACCACAGGAACACTTGCCTTTCCTCCTTGGCCCTCAGTTGTGTACAGGATTTCATTATTCTACACCAAGATTATTTCCATTAACTGCTTTGGCCAGCCCCTCCTTCCCTTCATATATTTGTTATGCAAAGCTCAGAATAATCTTCTGTTTCCCATTGTCCCTTCACCTGGGTACCTGAAACACAGCACATTCTTGGGGTGCTGATTCTCTTCTCTCTATACAAGTATACTGGTTAAATTTTCTCTTTTATTTTTATTTATTTAATTATTTATTTATTTATTGTTTGTCAGTTTGACATAGCCAGGGTCATTGGGAAGAGGGAGCCTCAATTTAAAAAAAAAAAAAAAAACGCCTGCATCAATTGACCTTAAGGTCAATTATGGGTGTTATTTAAATTTCATTTTACATTCCAAACACAGTCCTTCTCCCGCCCCCTCGTCTCCCCCACCCCAACCCACCCCTCATCCACTTCTCCCAACAGGTAAAGGCCTCCATGGGGAGTCATTCAAGTCTGGCACATTAAGTTGAGGCAGAACCAAGCCCCCTAGCCCCACATTAAGTCTGAGCATGGCATCCGCCATAGGAGTGGGACCCAACAGGCTAGTTCATGTACCAGGGACAGATTCTGGTCCTACTGCCAGGGGCCCCTCAGATAGTCTAAGCTTCACCACTGTCTGCCACATATGGAGGGCCTAGTTCGGTCCCAGAGAGGCTCCATAGCTGTCTGTCTAGTGTTCACGTGTTTCCACAGCTTGGTTCAGCTGCCTCTAGATTTCTCCTTGCTCATCTATTCCCTCCTCGTGGGGCATTATCTTGACCAGTTACTGATGTGGAAGGTGGAAGGCCCCAGGTCACTGTGGTTAGTAAAATCTGTAGGCAGGCTGTCTGGGTGCATATAAGAACGTGAACTGAGTGACGTAGGGTGAGTGAGCCACTAAGCAGCACTCCTCCATCGCCTCTACTTCACTTCCTGTCTTCAGGTCCCTCCCCGCTCTGCTTGAGTCCTGCTTCCCTCAAAGACAAACTATGATTAGGATGTATAAGCCAAATAATCCTTTTCTTCTCCAAGTCGTTTTTATCATAGTCTTTATCACAATAATAGCAACCTAACTACTCCAACAGGTTCAGATCTTGCATCCTCATCAGAGGTCGGCTAAGGACCCTTTCCTTACAGGGCTTCCTTGGAGTACAGCCGTCTTCTCTTAGCATCTGTGGCATCTTGAAGCCCTTATTCAGCTTTAGGGACACTCACACTTCCACAGGCACAGTGATGGAGGTTGGATGATGGCGGTGGTGCCACTAACAATATTCTAAAGTCCTGGGGGAACACAGTATATTGTGACATTGTAGTAAGATGGAGTTCTCATCCAAGCAGTGTTTCTTGTTACTGTGGGTCCTTAGGTAAGTGGCTGGACCTTTTAGGACTTTATTCTACAACATAAGATGCTATTACAGCAACTTCTAATATCCCTTCTCATATTTCTAATATTCTCCACTTCTAAGACAAGGACTGTATCTTTTGAAAATTCCCCATAACACTTAACTATTTGCCTTTTCCTTTAATGTCTTAAGAGCGTCCTTTCTCGTTTGTTTAGTGGGATTGATAATAATACTTGCTTCAAAAAGTTTTGAGAGCCTCAAATAAAACACTGCTTGTAAGATGCTTAGCACAATCATGGTATAGCATAAGGACTTAGTAAGATCTTGGCATCATAAAGGAAACAGAAGGAACGCACTCAACATCTGTTAATGAATATATTTTTCAAGGCTTTGAAAACAACTTTTGATTGAAGAAAAAGAAATTTCAAGTAGTGTTTCATTGTATTCAAATCCTAAGGCATATTACTATTCCTTAAAAACAGGGAATATTTTCCTCTCCCTTCCCTGAGCTAGAAATCCTCATTTAGATTCTTGTCTGTATGTATGCTGATGCCCGAAGAAGCTCTCACAGCTTGCTGTGCTGACCAGTGACCCCAGCAAGGCCAAGGAAGGATTCCCTTACTCCCCGAAAACAGTGCCTCTAAGAATCAAAGTCAATGCGCCTCCTAAATGCAAAGACCAGAAGGCCTAATCTATAGAACAGTGTTTCTCAACCTATGGGTAGCAACCCCTCTAGGGGTCCAATGACCTTTTCACAAGGGTCACCTAAAGCCATCAGAAAACACAGATATTTACATTCAGACTCATAACAGTAGCAAAATTACAGTTATGAAGAAGCACAGGCAGACAAATGCTGCTGCTCAACTTTGTCTCTTCTTAGTTCAGTCTGAGGCCCCAGCGCGTGGAACTGTTGACATTCAGTGTGGCCTCTCCCTCCCAAGGTCAAGTTATTTGAGAATACTCTCACAGGCATGCTCGGAGATACGTCTTCCAGGAGAAGCCTAGACTTGATGGTAAAGACTACCTAACATACTTTTGTTATAAAAAAAAACACTAGTTTTCTTTACTCGGGAGCTCAGCAAAATATAAAGTAAATCAGTGATAGATCCAAATACTCACATTTAGGAGGTTTCTTAATCTGTTCTGAAGATCTCTTTTGTTTGTATTAGTATTAATGTACAGGAATGAAAATCCATTTTCACACAGGAAGTCTCCTAAGGTAACCTGCTCTCCTGAATATTTATCACATCTCAAAGTGGGAAATCCTGCTTTGTTCCATCCCTTTACCCTCACTCTCGTGTGTGTGTGTGTGTGTGTGTGTGTGTGTGTGTGTGCCTCTCCTCCCCACCCCACCCTGTGTGGGTGCGTGCATGTGTGCATGCCATGCGCACTTGTGTGTGTGTGTGTGTGTGCCTCTCCTCCCCACCCCACCCTGTGTGGGTGCGTGCATGTGTGCATGCCATGCGCACTTGTGTGTGTGTGTGTGTGTGTGTGTGTGTAAGCATGCATGCTCTCAAAGCACTTGAGTCGCAGGAAACAAAAAATGCCCTGATTCACAGAAGGAGACAAAGCCAGGATCACCCTCTTTACCTAGCCCCTTGCTTGGATCTATGCAAATTCCCTTCCTGGCTAACTGTGATAGACTCTGAGTCTGTCTGCATGCTGTTTTCAGAAAACCTGGGGCCCTTCACCTCTCCTCAGTGTCCAGTCTCCATATTGTAGGAGGCTGCTGGCCAAAGGACCAATTACTGTCAACTGTGATGTCAACACTTACCCGGTAAAGTCTTGGACCCAGCCACATCTTCCTAATGAAGCTCTGGGCTATTTAATTAGGAGTGGCTCTGACAATTCTGTCCTTGTTGCATCAGCAATAGATTGGAACACAGGGGAGAAAATTTCCACTGCACCCATGCCACGGTGTTGGCTCTGTAAATTGAGATGAGTAGGATGCTTTGCACCTCGCTAATGTATGGAAATAAGAGGTAAATCAGCTTCTCACCTGTGAAGTGTGAAGGTGTAATGACACCTCCATGCATAAAACAAAGGCCCTCCCCGTCCCAGAAGCTATACCACTGCCTTCTTCTTCCTTCCCCATTCACACTGTGCTGTCTTTGAGGACACGTCCTTAGAGTAAGAACAATCTACTTCTGAATCTGATGCTGGCCTTTATAAACGGCCTGACCTTGAGTCTGACTCAAGTGGTTTTTTTTTTTTCACCCATTAAAAGAAACCAGGGTGCCTATATCTGTGATATCACAATCACTGACGTGAGTAAAATGGTGTAGGAATAACAGTCAGTGTACAATGGGTGATGTTTAAGGTTTGTTTGAATTTTAACTGTGTGTGGCGGGGAGAGGGTGTATGTATGCGAGTGTAGGGGGCTCATGGAGGTAACAGGCATCTGCTCATGTAAGCTCTCTCCAGGAGCTGGTGAGCTGCTTCATGTGGGTGCTGGTTCACACTCAGGTCCAGGGCTAGAATCATCCATAACCAGCAGTCTCTTATTCATAGTGTCGGCTCTCCCGCCCCATGGGATTCTTCTTCTTCTGTCTCAATACCCTGCCTTCTGAAAGGTAGCTTCTTCACTGTGATTAAACACTGCATCGCCACCTCTCCCATTCTTTGCTCTAGTTCCCCTTTTGTTCCAGCCCATCGATTCCCCGGTCCTTACAGAATGCAGGACTCTCCCACCTCAGCACTCCACTTGTCCTCCACGCTTGTGGCTCCTGAATCCAAAACCAAGCTCACTATTACAAAGGACAATGGGACTTTTATTGACTTTGAACTAAACCATCTGCTCACCAATTCAGTCCTGAATCCTATTAACTTTTAGGGGCCATTCCACACGGGGGGGGGGAGTAGAAAAGGGTCCCTCTAGCCCCAGGGGCAAGAAACCACATAACTTCCCCTGCTTAAGTTTTCATTAAATGAAGAGTAAATGGGATCTGGAATTAGAGGGTCTGTCTGGTTGCCACGCTGTCTGAAAGGCTAAGGTGCCTAGCACACAGTCGAAGAGAGTAACCTACATCTCTACTGAGACAAGTTTTAAGGAAGATTTGAAAATTTTGGAAGGCCACAATTCTACTAGAGTCTTGGGGGATGGATCAACAGAGTACTGTGATGGAATCTGTCAATCAGGAGAGATGAAGAACAAAATGGACCCATAATTTTACTGATTTCCTTTACCAATGTAAAAGAAATTTTTCAAAATTTTCAAAAGCTAAAATTTCCATTAAAAAATAGGATGATGTCGCTTTCCTTTCCTAACCATCGTCTTTTGAAAGATTTCCCTATTGTCCTTCAAGCCACCGTGTTTCCTCTCTGAAGCTGTTCCACAAGGGCACACGGCCCATTGGACAGAGGGGTAATTCCAGCAAAGAGTCCCCAACTTTCTACATGTAATAGTAGTACAAGAGAAGATGAACTAGAAGCAAGGCTTGCTTGGACTCAGCTTTCTATCCCTAATTCCACTCACTTCCCAGGTGGATAATACTTTTAGAACCCTTGCTCATGTTTAGGGAACCATGTTGGTAAGACTTCATGAGTGTCATTTCTCATGTTACTAGGAGACACACCTCACAGCAAACTCCCTGATCTATAACTGGAGGTTTCTCTCCCGCCCACCAGTTCCTGGATAACCACTCTGAGGCTTAATATTAATTACAAACTGTTTGACTTATTAGTTCAGCCTTATTATTAACTAGCTCTTACAACTTAACCCATTTCTATTAGTTTATATTTTACCACGAGGCTCGTGGCTTGTTACCTCACATCTTGCTTCTCCTGCAACTGCATCTCTCTCTCTCTCTCTCTCTCTCTCTCTCTCTCCCTCTCTTTCTCTCTCTCTCTCTCTGCTTGCACTTCCCGCCTAGCTATATTCTGCCCTGCCATAGGACAAAGCAACTTCTTAATTAACCAATGGTTATAAAACATATTCACAGCATACAGAGGGGTGTCTCACATCACCAATCTCCTGGCTCTTATTATTTTTTCACCTTCTCTTACACAAAGTTCCCTGATTTGAGAGGTTGTAGAACCTTTGAGAAATGGGGCCATTGGGGTCCAGCTGGTTGGAGGGGTGCTTTTACGGTAAGGCCCTGCTTACGCTCCTCTTTTCTGCTTCCTTGTCTACTATCCATCACAAAACCCTCCCCCCTACCAAAAGAATAAATGAAATGAAAACTTCTCCCCTCCAGGAGCATCTCTCAGTGAATGCACCCGCTTACCTAAACATGATCCATCCACATGTTTTAAACCAAAGACCAAAGCCCACTTGAGACTATTATAAAGTAAAATGTTTAGGACCCCCAGTATTCTCTGTCCAAAGAGTCCTGGGATTGTTTCTAGACCATTGACTCAAGTCTGGAAGAGAAACCTCAAGGCAGAAACTCTCTTCTGCCCATCTGCCCAACAAAGGTTCAGGTTTCTTGAGCTCCTATGACCAAGGAACTCTTGCCCCAAACCATTCAACTCTAAATGTAACCAGAACTTGGGGTGGCACAAACAGTCCTACAGCCTAATCGTTGACACATATTCAGGCCAGGAATGGCAAATTGACCAATAAGAACAAGTCTTGTTGAATAACAAAGAAACAAATGTCTAGATGAATTTGTTCCCTTTCTTGTACATTTTTAATTCCTTATTCCTCCTACCATTTTTCTACTATTCTGAGTCTTGGCTTTACCTAAGAGCAGTTATGAAGGAGGACACTCTAGACCTTAACAAATTTAATCAAAATATCTGCTGATTGCCTATTACGTTTCATCTCTAGAGTATTAGTCCTTTGGAGACCATGATAAGAACATCTGATGCTCTTTCTGCCATCATTGGAACTTTAAATGTGGAGGGGAGTGTAAGTAGTCAGTAATAAAACAATCCCACAACCAATATCCAAAATATATGCTGGGAAATATGCTATAAAGGGCAGGATGCCGTGAAGCACCCCCGATGGAGAAACAGTTTGAGCTGAGTTCTGAAGCATGAGCAGGAGTTAACTAGGCAGAGACTCTTAGAGAAAAACTGGAGCAGGATTGGGGGCACTGGCTCCCGGCAGGTGGACCAGCATGTGGAAAAGCAGAGGGAACCACAGAGAATTTCACTAACAGGAAGATGGCCAGGAGAGACGAGCCCCGAATGTGAGGGGAGATGCAGTGAGACGAGACCACAGAAGGAGGTCACAGCTGCATCACTGGGTACGTGTGCACATACCAGGCCCCTGAGGATTGTCGTGATCGAGTCCCTCCACGCTTGCATCTGATTCAGTGCTGCGCTTCTTACCTTGTGCATCTTCAAATCCCCTCTCACCCCTTTCCTCCTCAGGAAAACGCTAGCCTCAGCAACACTGTTCTCAAGTCCCTGTTCCTTCCTGCTGTCACTTCTGACTGGTTGTCTCTGCTGCCTTTTCCCTGCAAGAGTCTTGACACCTTTTCCCTTCTTAGTGCAAATGTATGCCCAGATCTTTTCTTTGATGTGTAAACACCTCCCAAGTATGGTAGTCTTTGGGAGGGAAGGCAAAGTTTCTCAGATTTTATCTGACAGCATGAAATCCCCAGTCATGTTCTCCAGGAATATATTTGTAGGAGACGTTTGTGGCTCGATACTCCTGAAGCCATTTAAGCCTGTTAGAAAAGCACTTACCATTTTTAGAAAATGAGACTTGTCTAGTTTCTAGCAGAAAATATAAACCAGAATCCATCATCACAGTTTCATTCAGCAGACTGGGGAAGCGGGGCAATACTACCCCCAGGAAACGGAGAATAATGTCTGAAGATATTTTGGGTTTTGCACGAGAATAAAACGATGATGCTCCTTGCAGCTAAGAAACAGAATCCAGGAGTGCTATCAACATCTGAGGTATCCCAAAATACACAAGATAACCCAATTCAATTCACACAGAGGTATCCAGCCCCAGACGCTCTTAGTGCAGAGGCTGAAAACCTTACAAGATGTGGAAATGACAGCTCGCGGGCTACCCTACTCATCCCTGATTAACACTATTCAGTTGCTGTCATCTCCACAATCCATTCAAATAATTGCTGAATGCATTTGTATATATTTTTGTTGATTACAGGTTCATCCTTCTCGTCTCTCCAATTTAAGTATTTAAAGCCTTCAAACAAATGAAGCATCCTTACTATATACTTAGTAACCCAATAAAATCTGGTTCAGCAATTGGATCTGCCATTCTTTTTCTATATTGATAGGGGTTATTTAGCCTCCTGGAAATTCTAAATTTCTTAGTTTATTTTTTGTTACTGCAATAAGCTATCTAAGAATGGGTGACTTATAAGTAAGGGATTTATTTGTCCAAGATAAGGGGCTACATCTAGGGTGGAAAATCTTACTGTGCTGTATCACATAACAAGGGGATTGATGTGTGCAAACTCAAGTTTCTCTTCTAATAAAGCCACTAATCCCATCTTGAGGCACACCCTCATGACTTTATCTAGTCCTACTTACTTCCCAAAGTCTTATCTCCAAATACCAAAAGCATGAATCTGTATATTAAGTTTCTATCGCACGAACTTTTAGGGGAAGTGTCCAAACTATAGCAGTTTCCCTTTGGTTGCCAGGGACCCCACAGCTCCTCTGTGGAAGGGGAAGTAGGGGTGCTGCGTAGTCCGGCTAGATTTGAACTTGCAGCCGTGACAAAAGCCCCAAGTACTAATCTCTTGGACACTACAGAAAGTTTATCCCTCATCTACACAGCATCTTGACTGTAGACTAGCAGGGGTCCTGCTCCTCTTAGTCATTCAAGGGCCCAGATTGATCAAGACTCTGGCACCTTGTGATGAGGATTCTGAGTTCATCTCAGGATTAAGGATATGATAAAGATGTGGGCCTCAGCTCAGAATTAACACAAGTCCCTTCTGCTCATGGCTCACAGGCCGAAATGTTCATACAGTCACAGCCAGACCAGATAGAAAACTGAACAAGTAGACTGTTAGCTAAATTTGATTTCTAGTCTGACCAGGTAAAGTCCAGGTAAACAACTTTCCTAAGCCAGCATCTGTAAGGAAATAAAAACAGTAACTATTCTCCATATGGTGGCAGTGAACATTAAACATTTGATCCACAGTAGACTTCGGATGCAGGGTACAGGCACAGTTAATGAAAATTGCTGCTATTATTACAATGATGGGAAGGATTATGTTGTTCTTAGGCCTCAGGGTATGTGTGGGCCCATTCAACCAGAAGACAAGGTGGGCTCAACTAGAACATTCTCCCTGACTTTTCCCTCCATCTGCGGTAAGACAATGATTTGTATTCTTGAGAATAGTGTTTAATCCTGTTTATTTGTCTAAAATCAATTTTTGAAAGCTCACGTTGTTATCAATAGATGGACTGGATGGAAGACTTAAATAGAAAGATAAATGAGGCCGCAGTTCTCTTGTTCAAGAGTTTACAGCCCGGAACTGGAATCCAGAACTCCGGACCAGTACCCAGGAGTTTAGGGATGGAAGAATCATACTACTTTTCTTTCCTTGTAAGGCTTTGTGGAGAAATGTCAGCTGTAGTTTAAATGAATGCTATCAGGAGGTGGGTTGTCTAAGGAGAATGATCCACCAAAGAAACGACCATTTGTAAAGGCTCAGAAGGAACTTATAATTCTGTAATTTAGCACCCAGCATATTGAACAGAGGAAAAAGGCAAGAAGTGGGGATCGAGGAGTCTTCTATATGAAGAAGTTTAAGCGGGATGGTGACATGATTGCATCTGCCTCTGATATGATTTATGAAGTATATTTATTAATCTGCTAATGCCATGATAACAAAATAGTCAAGTACTAAGTAGTTTAAACAATAGAAATTTATTCCTCACAATTTTGGAGCTTCCTGTCCAAGATCAAAGAGGTAAGAGGGAAAAGTGCTGCTCCCCTTAGGGTGCAGATGGCTGCCTCTTCTCTGTAGCCTCACACGGCCACATGGTCTTCCTTCTGTGCACACAGACTCCTGGCAGCTTTTCCATTTTTTATAAGAGCATTAGCTATACTGGGTGAAGGCCTTACCCTGATGACTTCCCTTAGCTTCAGTTAGTACCTGGAAGGGCCTATCTCTAGACTTAGCTCCCTGGTTATGGGGACTTCAACATATGGACTGAGGAGAGGAGGACAATAAGGTCTAGCAGAGGCAAGATGGCTGGCAAGGAAACAAGAGAGGAGAAGGTTGCCACAACCCAGGCAAATCCCTCAGTGACTTGCAGCAATCGGATAGACATAGGGATGAAGAAAAGGGGAAGTATCTGAAAAACATAGGTGTGTGGTCTAAAACCTAGGCTGGAAATACAAATAAGAGCGCTATCAGCATGGGCAGAGTTAGCTAAGGACAGGAAGATAGGTGCGGTCAGCGGAGGAAACTCAGTAGAGTGAAGAGAAGATGTAGCCGAAATCCAAGCCTTGAGGGGAAAAAAGCTACTTAAAAGGTGGACAGAATAAGAATTACCAGGACAGCACTGGAGAATATTTGAGGTCATGAGAAACAGAGAAGAGACCCCGTTCAGCAAGGTCAAATGTCAACAAATCATCAGTAATGTAAATTTTAAAGTGGATTAAGGACTCAGTGACCTCTGTGGGAACAGGGTTAGGAAAAAAAAAAAACCTGAATCTGCAATGAAGCGCATATGACAGGAGGGGATGAGAGACTGAGGAACTAAAATCTTCATGATTAGTTGGCTGGGAAGGACATGAGAAACAAAGAACAGTGACACAGATAAGCGAAGTAAAGGCATGGTTTTGTTCAGGTGGGAGACGGAAACATAGCCTATGCTGAGAGGCAAATGCCAGTCAGGAAGTAGACTGAAAAATCTAATAGAGGACAGGAAAATGGTGGCCTAGGGATCCCAAAGCATCAAGAATCCTGACTGCTCCATTCCAGTGGGGAATGCTCCTGCCATGCTGAAGTTAACGGAGGATGAGGCTTCTGCTTCTCCCTCCCCCATCCACAAAGGTCTGGGACTGAAATCTTCAAGGCATCTTCCACTTTCTCAGATGCCTTTTTCCTGCTCATACATCTTCCAGATTTTGGGGGGTCAAACACATCATTTTTCTGGGTCACACTATGGTTATCTAGATAGTCTCCGGCACCTAATAGCTCAATAAACACTTGCCAAATAAATCAACCAGGAGCAGCGTCTTATCCTGCACAGTGTGCCTATTCCTGTGGACCCCAGAGAATGAACCACATGATAGTCAGGTATAAAAGGCAGACACACGTGTATGAGAGCTCTCTAGGAAAGATTCATTATTCATTCCGCAAACATTTACTGAGCGTATGGCGCTGCCTTCAGCCTCGGAACAGATGGCCCAAGGCAACCGATACCCAAGGCCTCCCCCAAACTGGAGGATTCCCTGCTCGCCACCAATGACAAATCAGTCGCTGCTGCATGCGCCCATCTGCTGCGATCTGGAGCCCAAATATTCTCTCTGCCTCTTCAGCACGGAGAAGCAGATAGCTACCAATTTTTCTTTCTGTCAACAGGAGCTGAGGAATAAAGTGTGCCCAATTGACATAAGCAGTTCCAATTGCCTTCAGAATTTGGCCTGAAGCCCAATTATATTTTTCTAGTTTGTGCCACAGTACATGAAAAGTACAATTTGTCTCATTTCTTTTTCTTACTTTTAAAAATATTCAAAAATTAAAAAAAACTTGGCTGAGTGAAACCAACCAAGCATGTCCTTTAAAAATAATTTTTGAGCTATGCTATTATGATATAACCTCTAAGATAGATTCAGTTGAAAGAATCCAGACATATTATTTTAAAATTATGTGCACATGAATAAAGTATATATTGCATACAAATAATTTTAAGATATTATTGCTGGGTTGAGGATAAATCAAGGTTGTAAATATGTTCATGAACACAGGCAAGTGCATGCACACACACATACACACATGCACGCATAAAGAGACAGAGAGAGAGGAGGAAGAGAGAGCACTAAGTTCATCAATGCAACGTTTTGTAAAAATTATTTTCTAGGCTTATTGTTTGAAATTTAGACTGTGTGCTTCCAGGAATAATGCATACATGGTAGGTGGCCTCCTGAGGATATCTCCAAAGGCCTACTTCACCAATAATTCAGGCAAACTAGGTAAAACTGGTCTGGTTTCCAGGGGCAGAATAGCCAGATGCAGAGGTTACTGCCTGAAATATCAGCACCAGAGTGGCTGAGGCAGGAGGATCATCATGGATTTGAGGGTAGTTGGATTTACTGGTGAGTTGCAGGACAACCTGGGTTACAGAATAAGACCCGGACTCTGGTGAGGGTGCTGGGGGCATCCTTTCCTCAAGCTCAGACCTCCACTCAAAACCATGTCCCAATGGTATTCACCCCTTTCCTATAGCTTAGAACATACATCTAAGTATAAACTATAAAAAGACCCACAACACCTGCTGTTTGCCTTCAGGAGAGAATCCCAGGATGGAATATACTGGTGAAATCCAGACAGAAGGAGTTTAGGTCATTCAGTGTGGGCTTCTCGGTTGTCTTCTTGGAGTGGAGAGTAGAAAACATTTTATTTCCAAACTGATTTAATAGCTAGCTTCTAAGTGAAGGAGCAGAGGAGATGCAATGGTTGCTTGCTGACCTCTAGTTCTCCCCTTCTGGGCATACCGTCCAGTTTTTGAGTAGAAGGTGGGACATGTGACTACTTCTGGCCAACAAACCATGAGTAGAAATGTTCCCTTGAGGTCGGAGAAGGCAGTGGAAAGCTCCTATGTGTGACTACCCAGTCTTTCTGTTTCCTGGTGTTTGGTTTCCTAGGGTTGCTATAACCAAGAACCCTAATCTGAATGACTTAAATAACAGAAACTTACTGTCTCACGGGTGAGAAACATGAGAATGGAGTTCTTCTTGCCAAAGGGCCGTGTTCCCTCTATAATCACAAGGGATAGGTCTCATCCAAGGCTCTGTCCTTGTTTGTAAGAGCACATTGACTGTGGCAGTGTAATTCCAATCCTTATGTGGCCGTCTCTCCATGTGTCTCTGCATCTAAAACGCTGCCTTCTTGTAAAGAGGGCAGCCGATTAGAGTCCTGCTCTAATTAGTTGGACATGGTTTCAGTAAATTCCTTGTGTTTTTTGTATTGGACTAATATTCACTGAGGGATACTGAGGGAAAAAAAATATCTGATTATGCTGCTTAGAGTTGGAGCCTTTGGGAGTGGTCTAGGGTTGGATGAAGTCATTGGAGTCTGGCCATGTGGTTGAACACCTTGTAGCTCTCTAGCTTGAGAAGGAAAGACCAGAAAACACATGCACAATCAGTGTTTCCATCTCTTTCTCTGTGACAACTGCATCACCTAGGGACTCAGATGATGTGTCCCTTGAACTTGGATTTCTGGAAGAGCTAGTGAAATGCATTCCTTTCTTTTCTTTATAATTCACCTAGTCTTGGTAGCTAGTTATTGGCAACAGAAAATGGATTGATATATAATATAATATGTAAATATATAATAAATATTAATATATAATATAAAATGGATGAATTATATAATAATTGTGTTTAAGCTCTGATAACATCTTTAAAGCCTCTATCTTTACATAAGGTCTGAGGTGTTGGGGGGTTAAATCTCCCAAATTTAATGGAAGATTTAATGGAACCATAGTCCTTGGCTACCAAGAACATAGAGACTCAGTGTTGAGAGAGTGAAGCCTGGATGCCTGAGTCTAGGCATAAAGGGAAGCTACCTGGAATCCACAAATTCTTCCTAGGAGGGAAGACTAAACTTTTTTTTTCTTTTTTTCGAGACAGGGTTTCTCTGTGGCTTTGGAGCCTGTCCTGGAACTAGCTCTGTAGACCAGGCTGGTCTCGAACTCACAGAGATCCGCCTGCCTCTGCCTCCCGAGTGCTGGGATTAAAGGTGTGTGCCACCACCGCCCGGCAAGACTACACTTTTAAGACTAGAATTTGGAGGGATTTGGAGAGCTATTTGTTATGCAGCACGGGCTAGTCTAACTATATAACTGTCTTAGTCAGCGTTCTACTGCTGTGAAGAGACACGGTGACCATGGCAACTCTCATGAAAAGAAAGTATTTAATTGGGGATGACTTATGGTCCAGCAGTTTAGTCCTTTCTCATCATGGCAGGTAGCATGGCACCAAGCAGGCAGACGTGATGCTGGAAAGGTTCTGCATCAGGACACAAAGACAGCAGGATGAGAAAGAGAGTCACTGGGCCTGGCTTGAGCTTCCGAAATCTTAAAGCCCACCCAGCAGTGACACACTTCCTCCAACATAGCCACATTTCCTCTAGCAAGGTTACACTTTCTAATCCTTTCAAATAGTGCCACACCCTATGAGCATATGGGGTCCATTTTCATTCAAACCACCACAATAATGATAGAAAAATTTCTTGGATGATTTATCATGAAGGTCTTATATCTTTGTAGCGACTATTAACAGGCAACTGAATGGTTGAATTCTCCGCAGACTGAACCAAATATTGCTCCCCTGTTCCCAGTTCCCTGCAACCTTGTTGCTCCCTATAGCTGCTTTCTTATTATTGTATCAATTACCATTTGCCATTATGTTTCTGCTTCTATTTTCTTTTCCTTACCCTGATTTATTTGTTTATATTAACTGTCTGGCCCCAGTAAGCTTGTGAGAATGCCAACTCTGTTATAAACAAGTCCTATTATTCATAGCTACCTTTTAATTCCTTTTCTAAGCCTTTAAATTATAATCTGTGTGCTCTCTCAATAGCTCCCTAGGTAACTGGAGGTGATAATGGAAGAGTGAGTATTTTCCAGCTTAGGGTTAATAATTGCTTGTTTTTCCTGTTCACGTTTAATGTAGAGGCATAAACACAGTTCAGAGGCAATTTAAAATATATGTTGAAAAATATAACATCCCAAATAGAGGTTTATAACTATTTCAAAGCATTTTGTATTCATAGCAACTCTAACATGTTAGTGCTACACGTATTATCACAATCTATTTATCAATAAAAAACATAACTGAAAAAAGAAGGTATACCTTTGGCCTCGGAACCATAGGACTGAAAAAGACATGATGTGTGAACCCCTTAGAACTCAGAAAGTTCTGTCCTTATGGTAGGAGTGGTGGTTCATGCCTGTAATTCCTATTCTTGGAGCAGAAGAAGGAAGATTCTGAGTTCAAGTCCATCCTGAGCTACAAATCAAGACCCTGCCAAAAAACATTCTTAATGTATAGGTATCTGTTTCCTTATAGAAAAATAAAGTTCCCAGGCAGTGCTGGCACATGCTTTAATCCCAACACTCAGGAGACAAAGGCAGGTGGATCTCCATGTGTTCAAGGCCAGCCTGGGCAATAGTGCAAGTCCTGGGACAGCCAGCACTACAAAGAGAACGCCTGTCTTGAAAAAACACAAAAAAGTAATAAAAATGAATTTATTTATTAAGAAGTGGAAGTTTCCAAATTTAAGTCTAGTTGTGGAAGCTTTATCCTAACCAAATCTCAGTGGGAAAAGCCAAACCAGGTGTGTGGCCCTGCACTCCAGAGCCAGGGAAGGGACATTTCAACCCAGGAGAAAATGCAATCCATTCAACTGTCATCTGTTTTTAAAATTATGAATTTTCTTTTTGTTACCAAATATAGTAGGTTGAATTAGCCCAACTTCCCACAGGGATCCTATTTCTTAATTCTCAGAACCTATGACTATCACCTGTTACTAAAAGCTACCTCTTTGGGAAACAAACTTTGTCTGTATGTTTAGCTGTCTCCCTGGGGACCCCATTTTTTAGAGCATAAAAGATACCCCAAGCTCTTTCCCTCAGCCCCTCTCAACCTTTTCTCCTAGCCTACCTCTATTTTCTGCTGGTCACCAATCTGCAAAGGCACTCTCTACAGGGAACCCACAGCCACAGAACTCTCCTAAGATCCAGAGGGGACAAAAGAAACCAAGAAGGAACCGGCAAAACCAAGGAACACCCAAGTGGCAAAGATGAGACCAGATAGCAACACCTAAAATCACTTGCATTATCCTAACTCCAGAGGCCTACACAAAATGCAGCACTGAATAGCTGAGACAATACGCCTTCACCATATGATCCTGGGTTACTTGAGTGGGCGCTAAACCCAGGTGACATCTCAAAGTGAGAAGACATGGAGGAAAAAGCTGTGTGAAAACAGAAGCAGAAATTAAGAACTTCAGCAGTTGAATGAGGAAAGGAAAGGTCTCCTTCTATGGCCACGGAGGAAGTTCAACCCTGGAAAAGCCTTGGAGTTGTAAGTGACAGCCTCTAAAAGCATTAAAGAATAGGTTTCTGGTTTGCAAGCTTTGCGCCTGCTGCAGCCCTTCAAGAGACATATATGCCAGGTAACAGTAAAATAAATAAGATAAATGAACTCACCCTTTACTGGACTGCAACGCCATTCCAGGGTGAAGATTTGAAGTCAAACTGAAGGGTATAATAACTGTGAGATGAGTCTCGGACACAGGGTGAGGCTCAGGAATTCCATGCCTTGGTCACTCTCAGATTCTCTCTTCATCCATCAGAGTTGAAGTTACAGATATTTACTTTCTTATTCTAGAATGAGAACGCACAGCAAATGGAGAATTGCATTTCTAAGCATTTCTCTTTAGAACTTTTGGTAATACATATTTTCAAGTCATAACACTCCGACGTAATGCTGGGTTAGGGAGATAAGCCAAATGCTCCTAAAACTTATACCAGCTTAATCAGACGTCTAGGAAATAGATTCAACTTCTAAGTGTAAAAGTAATAAATATGCATAAAACTCAAACAGTATGGTAAGTGAATAAAATGGGAAATGAGAAAACACTGTGCCAGGAGTAGGGGTTGAAATGAGTAAAGACCAAGGGTTGCTATTATAAACTCACCTCTTAGTGAGGATCCTGAGGACTCCCTCAGCCTTATCTTCAGCCCATCCTTATTTCTTGTGTCAGTCGCTGCTGCCTAGAAACACCCTCTATCTGGGATCCCTGGTGGCCCCACCTGGCTTGGCCTTGGGTAGATAATTCCCACTTTCATCCCTCCAGGCTCACCCTTAGCCCTGCATCCACCTCCTCAGAAGCATCGCTCATCCCATTTCAACCCCATTCGCTAGAAACTCCACCACTTGGTATGGAACCACATTCCCCTAGCTCTCTATCAGGGTCTCTCCAGAAGTTTTGTCCTATTGTAGCCTAATTTCAGCTGCCCCTCCTCCTGTTCACCTCCATCTCCCTGGGTACCTCATCTTTTAGTGTGAATAAGATACCCCAAGTTCTTTTCCTCTCAATCTTTTCTCCTAGCCTATCTATATTTTCTGCTGCTCACCAACCCACAAAAGCACTCTCTACCAGGGAGCCACAACACTTTCTTAAAATCCAGAAGGGATACCAGAAACCAAGGAATGGAACACCTACCCAACAAAGACAAGACCAGATAGCAACACCTAAAATCATGTCAATCATCCTAACTCCAAAGGCATGCACCAAACAGAAAGCTGAATAGCCAAGACAAATATGCCTTCACCAGAACCCAGTAGCCCTATTGCAGAAGGCCCCATGAATTGCAATATTGCTGAAACATAAGACAAGGACTTCGAAATAGCAACCATGAATGTGTTAAAGGACCTTAAAGAGTATAAATGAATCCCTTAATGAAGATCACAAAACCACAAAAAAAAACAGTACAGTGAAATAATAAAATAACTTGTATTGGTTTAATAAAACACTGATTGACCAGGAACCAGGCAGGAAGTATAAGCAGCGCGATCAGAATAGGAGACTACTGGGAAGAGGAAAGGCTCAGTCTGCAGTCGTCACCCAGATGCTGAGGAAGCAAGATGAGAATGCTGCACTGAGTAAAAGGTACCAAGCCACGTGGCTAAACATAAACAGGAATTGTGGATTAATTTAAGTTGTATCAGCTAGCTAATAACAATCCTGAGCTAATAGGCCAAACAGTTTGTAATTAATAAGCCTCTGTGTGTTTCTTTGGGACTGAATGACTGCAGGACCTGGTGGGACAGAAACTTCTGTCTACAGGACACAATGAAGGCTGTTCTAAGAGACGAGTTCATAGCACTAAGTGTCTACATCAAAAAATTGGAGATATCTCACACTAGCAATTTAGTGGCGCACTTGAAAGCTCTAGGGAAACAGGAATTAACATTCAAAAATAGACATCAAGAAATAATCAAACTCAGAGCTAACACTAATTAAATAGAAATAAACAAAGAATACAAAAAATTAATGACATTAAGAGTTGGTTATTTGAGAAAATCAATAAGACTGTTAAACCTTTATCCAAACTAACTGAAAGATGGAGATAGAAGAAGATCCACATTAATAAAATTAGAGATTAAAAAAGTAAGACAGCACAGCAGACACCAAGGAACCTGAGAGAATTGTAAAGATGTATTTTTAAAATCTGTTCTCCACCAAACTAGAAAGCCTAAAAGAAATGGATGATTTCTTGATATATACAACTTATCAAAGTTACATCAAGATAAGACATGCAGTGTAAAAAGGCCTATAACCCCTAGTGAAATAGAAGCAGTAATTAAAAGTCTCTTCCCAAAAAAGCCCAGGACCAGATAGATTCATTTCAGAAATCCATCCGACCTTAAAGAAAAATTAATGTCAACACTGTTTGAGTTAATCTGCAAAAGAGAAACTGAAAGACCATTTTCCAGTATTTTTATGAGACCCCAATTACCCTGATACCTAAACCACACAAAGACTCACTCAAAAAATTTACAGACTAATATCCCTTATGAACATAGATGCAAAATTTTTCAAACAGTAACAAATCCAAGGACACTTCAAAAAAAATTATACACCACAATCAAGTTGGTTTTATCCCAGAGATGTAAGGGTGGTTCAACATACATAAATAGGTAAAAGCAACCCACAACATAAACAGACTGAAAAACAAAAAGAGATGGAAGAAGGCATCACAAGATGGAAAGATGTCTCATGCTTATGGATCAGTAAAATTGATATATCAAAAATGGCTATCCTATCAAAAGCAGTCTATAGATTCACCATAATTTCCATCCAACCCAGTTCTTCTCAATTTCACATAATATGGGAAAAAAAACCCAGGATAGTTAATACAAACCTGAAAAAGTAAAAGAATAGTTGGAGGTATCACTATCCCAGATTTTAAGTTGTATTACAGAGCTATAGTAATAAAAAATAAAAACAGTATGGTGTTAGCATAAAAATGGACATACTGGTCAATGAAATAGAATTGAAGACCCAGACATAAGTCCACATACCTATGACACTTGTTTTTTTTTTTAAACAAAGAAGCCCAAAGTACACACTGGGAATAAAAAGGCAGCATATTCAAAAATTGGTGCTAGTCAGACTGGATGACTGGATGTAGAAGAATCCAAATAGATCTATATTATTCACCCTGCACAAAACTCAACTCCAAAAGGATCAAGGACCTTCACATAAGTCCAATACCCTGACTCTGAAAAAAGAGAAAGTGGGGAGAGCCTTGAGTTCATTGGCACAGGAAAAGACTTTCTGAAGAGGACACTGATAGGTCAGGCACAAGAAAAACAATTAAAAGTGGGATCTCATGAAACTGAGAAGTTTCCATATGGCAAAGAACACTATCAGCTGGACAAAGAAACAGGCTGCAAAATGGGCAAAGATCTTTACCAATTACACATCTGATTGAGAGTTAGTGTCTAAAATATACAAAGAACAACAACAAAATCTGGTGTCAAAAAACGCATAGCCCAAATAAAAATGAGGTACAGGAGTAAGCTATATGAAACACAAAGTCTGAGAAATGCTTTAAGAAAAGTTCAACATCCTTAGTCATCGGAGAAATGCAAATTCAAACTACTTTGAGATTTTATTGTGCACTAGTCTTAATGGCCAAGATCAATAAAACCAATGACAGCCCATGCTGACAAGTATTTGGGGAAAAGGGAACACTTATTGATGATGAAAGTGAAAACTTGTTTGGGAACCATGGAAATCAGTGTGGTGGTTTCTCAGAAAGCTTGAAATATCTACCTCAAGATCCAGCTCTACCACTCAGCTCTATACTGAAAGGACTTTACATCCTACATCCTAGAGATACTTGTTCATTCATATTCATTGCTGCTCTATTCATAATAGCCAGAAATTGGAAATAGCTAGATGTTTATCAACTGATGAATGGATAATGAAAGTGTTGTACATTTACATGATGGAATATTATTCAGCTGTTTAAAAATGAAATTATGGAATGCACAGTTAAAATGAATGGAGCTAGAAAAAAATATCCCAAGTGAGATAACCGAGACCCATATAAACAAATATTGTATGTTTATATATATGTATATATGTATGTATATATGAATATCAGCTTTTAAACTTTTGATAGAAGTAATCTCAGAGGTTAGATATGGAGTGCAGGACTAGGGAGGAGGGGAAGATCTCCAAGGAAGGGGTAATAGAATCTATAGTTATAAAGATACAAGGGGAATCCTGGAATGGGAATCTTAGATGGGGAGAGGGAAGGAAGTGATCACAGAGAAGACAACTAACACGAAGGGCAATTTGAAGGCCCATGTGGAAACAGTAGAACTGTAGGCCTGTAAAAGGGTCATAAAATATAGGCCTATATGAAAGAAGTTCAAGGAGTCTCCAAATAATAGAGAGGACAGTATGCCAACTAAATAGGTTAACCACCAAGTGAAATGTCCAGTGCCAGGAGTTGGTTACATCTCGTTGAATTGTTGGCCAGAGAGCCTCATGAACACCCTTGAACATCTCAGACTATTGCCAAAACTATTTTTTGCTCCTAAAAACCAATCATAAGGCCCTATTGCTCAAGACAACACTTAGATATTTTACTAAACAGAGAGAAGTTGAGTCAGTGCCTAACTAGAGTCTTCTTACCTACTGTTCACACTAGTGTTCATGATCCTGGAAGGTACCCTGCATTCTACAAGAAGAGAAAGGTAACCACCAACCCAGAGACAAATCATGTGACCTGACCTGCCTGCAAGAGACACTAGTACAATAGTGACACAAGCATTGTAAGGGTAACCAACCACTCTCTGCTTGGATTTAAGGCCCATGTCACCAGATCAGTGCTTCTCAACCTTCCTAATGTTTTGACCCTTTAATATAGTTCCTCGGGTTATGGTGACTACTTCACAACTAATTTTGCTACTGAATTATAATGTAAATATTTGTGCTTTCCGGTGGTTTTAGCTGATGTTCTTAGGGTTTGACAACATGACCATGGCAACTATTATAAAGGAAAAATTTAATTGGGTGACTTATAGTTTAGTCCATTATCATCCTGGTGGGACATGGTAGCATGCAGGCAGACATGTGCTGGAGAGGTAGCTGAGAATTCTGCATCTTGCACATGCAACAGGAAGTGGTCTAAGACACTGGGCTTGGCTTGAGCATATATAAGACCTCAAAGCCCACCCCCACAGTGACACACTTCCTCCAACAAGGCCATACCTTCTCCAACAAAAATACTTCCTAATAGTGCCACTCCCTATGAGCTTATGGGAGCCAATTACATTCAAACCACCACAGAAACCCCTGTGAAAGGATTATTCAATCCCCAAAGGGGTCATGACCCACAGGTTTAGAACTGGTACACTAGATGGAACCCATGCCTAATACTACTCCCGTATCCAAGAACCTGAGACTAGATAGGCCATGAGCCTAGGGGGAAAATCAAATGGCATTGTTTTGCTAAAGGATCACAGCAATAAAATGATTCCTTACCACATTTTACTACATCCAAAGATCAGTACCTCATTCACCCATCATCAGAGAACCTTCTTGCAGGAGGTGGGGACTGACATAGATACCCACAACTGGACAACATACAGAGACTGGGAGACCTTGAACACTTATTCTGAAATGGGATGTCTTCATCAAACCCTTCCCCTTCGTGCGGAAGAGGAGGCATAAAGATTCTAAGAGCCAAAGGGATGGATGACACAGCCAAGGAAACAGTGTCTTTCAGACACAACAGTACTGATTCACATAAGAACTCACAGAGACTGTAGTAGCAGGGACAGGCTCAAGTCAGACAGGGTTCCAGTGCTGAGAGTGGGAAGTGGACAGGTCTCCTGATGGAGGAAGGTCATTGGTTAAATAAAAAGAAACTGCTTGGCTCTCATTGGTTAGAAGATAGGTGGGAGGAGTAAACAGAACAGAATGCTGGGAGGAAGAGGAAGTGAGCTCAGACTCCACAGCTCTCCTCTTGGGAGCAGACACCTCAGAGAGAGATGCCATGCTCCCTGCTCCCAGCTCCCAGGCAGACGCACACGATCCGACCCAGGATGAACATAGGCTAGAATCTTCCCGGTAAGACCAGTGCTACAGTTTATTAGAAATGGGTTGATTGGGATATCAGAATTAGCCAGTAAGGGCTAGAGCTAAGGGCCAAGCAGTGCTTAAAAGAATACAGTTTCCGTGTAATTATTTCAGGGCATAAGCTAGCCGAGCAGGCGGCTGAGGTGCCGGGGAGGCAGCCCCGCCGCCACTCTTATTACTACAGTCTCCCATCCCCATGCAAGAAGCTATCTGCAGTTGATATCTATTTACAAAGAAAAAAATTAGTTTTCTCCAATGGAGTCTTACTAGGAATATTAACCAAATTTAGTGATAACCCCTGTGCCCAACAGTAGTTGGCCAACACAAAGCAAAATCAATGGCATTTTTATAGACTTTTTGTCTTACATTGCTTTACTTGGGTTTTTTGTTTTTGTTTTTGTTTGTATTATGGGTCTTCTACTTGTATATTATGGTTTCAGAATTTAAGTTTATAGGGTTTTGTTTTTGTGTATGTAGGGGTGTGATCTATGTATGTGGTTTGTTTGTTTAATTCTCTTTTCCTGTTTTTTCTTTGTTTGTTTACCTGCTTGTTTTCCTAAAGAGAGAAAGAAAAAACATGGAGTTGGATAATTGGGAAGTGGGAGGATCTGGGAAGAGTTAAGGAAGAAAAAGTATGATCCTAATATATTATATGAAAAAATTATTAAAAAACAGTAGTCATTACATCATATCATTGCTGATACGTATCTGGGTTTCCGACTTGATAAGATTGATTTGTACACCTGTGACATTCCACATTACAAGGACTATACCAAAATGAATTCTGATCTAAGACAACAAAGTCAAAAATTTAGCTGAAAAGTCCTACTGTTTCACGCAGAAAACCCTCCACTGTCACTGACCTTCCAACATCCAGAAAGTCCCTCAAAGGACTCACAGAATCTCCTAAAAGATCTTTGTCCACAGTTAGAAAAACATTTATTTGGCAATAGGTTGTTAACATGTGACTCAACAATTAGAGTCAATAAACATTTGTGGATGTGGATGTGTTCAACAGACAGCCATAAAATACCACAACACAAGAGAAAGCTATCAGGATGGATACTCATAAACCCGCTAATGCCTGTCAGCAAGCAGAAAACCAGTAGCTTCTCTCACTATTGACACTTATGGCTGCAACTGAATGATGTTTTTACTTAACTGATGGCAGCTGTCTCTATGAGAAACTATTAGCACAGTAGATCTTTATTGGAACTGGCAAAGTGATAAACAACACTTGTGACTTCTCCTTTGTTCGCAAGGTTAATTGTTATTTAATAACTATTGTGATGCTAAGAGCTTCCAAGGAATTATATATGCAAACCATTAGACTAAAATAGAAATCTCAACAATGTAGTAATTTATAAGTTGCTGGGAGACCAAAGACATAAAGGTGGTATAGTACTGGATAATACGATGATTGCCCAGGATCCTGTATTGTTTTCTTATTTTTCACTTACAGTGACAGACACTCATTTAGCAAAATAGCAAGCTATTAATCCAGGAGATACAAAGATTTATAAGATACCACTTTGACCTTGGAAAATGTCCACTGTTGTTAAGGGCACTAACTATATACACATAAGTGTACTAGGAAATTAGCTCAGTTTAGAAGATACAAAAACAAACTACTCCAGCTCAGTTGCAAAATCTTTCATAGATAATGCCAGATATAGTTTGCTAAGTTCTTTAATTTTTCCAAGTCTATCTAATTTGATTAAGGAACTGTTTATCGTTCTCCCCTAGTCCCTGACAAACACACCCTAATTTATCTAACTGTAGTCACTTATTAAGACACTATTCCTTTGAGAATGGGATGGAACCAAAGAGATATTAATTTCTCTCTATCCTACCAAGGAGGAGAGTGGGGGCCAGTGAGAGGACTTACTTTAGTCAAATGGTCCCAGCAAAGTCCCAGCAAAGCCCCAGCCAGGGCTCAGCTCACCCAGTTTCTGGCTTCTTTGAGGCCTTAGAAGATGGTTATCCAATATTCTCCTCTATACTTTGCCCAATTTGGACACAGTACTTCAAATCTCAATACTCAAATTGAATACATAAAAACAAACACAAAGGAGAAAGTGCAAAGTTGCTAATGGTGGCAGCAGTGATTTAAAATGAAGAGAAGAGAAGAAAGGGGGAAGATAGAGAAGGAAGCTGGTGATTCACTTAGTGGCACGAACTGGGGGCTTTGGAAGTGCATTGACTGTAGCCTTTGCAGTATTTCTGTACTAAAATCATCCAAGTTTACAGGTAAGGAAACAGTGCCATTAAATACCCATGGCTGCTAGTAAGTATGCAATCCTATACAGGTCTGACCTGAGATCACCTATGCCAAGTCACAACACCATATTGTAGTTGAGGCTGTGCAGCCTCTAGTGAACTGTGCCCACCCTGCAATGCTGGGATCACTAGACAGGGTCCAGGGGTAGTACAGACTGCTGCAGACTGGGAAAGCCCTGGAAAGGGCTCCGATTGTTACAGCAGCCCCTAAATGGCATTTCTAATGTTCCTGCTCTCTGCGATGCATTCAGTTACCAAGACAATCATCTCAAATAAGAATTCCAGTGAAGCTCGGAGCAAATTAATTAGCCATGCTGCAGACAGATTAAAACTCTGCAAGCAGTTACCATAGTAGGTAACCTTGCTTGTTTTACAAAGTGTGGCGTTTTCATTTCGGCTCATGTTTAATAATGAATAATTCTCCCTGCCCCCTGCTAAACAGTGAATGATGAGAAGCCCTATGGTAATTCAGGGGTGTTGAATTAATCTACTAGGGGAATAGTCACAATTTCCCTAAGGCAACCTTCCCCATATTCAGGTTGTATCTATGTTCATACCTTTATCCTCCCCTAACACGTTCCAGCAAATGGGAAAGAGATTGCCCTTTATTCTTGGCTGTGGGGAGAGCAGTGGGACTTCCCAGCGTGTTAAGTGTGAATAGGAGTGCTCCAGAGGCCATCAGGTACTGACTGGCAGGGGGCCTCAGTGCTCACTCTGAGCCCACCTTGCAGGGAGCATCACCTGTTCCCCCTCTCCAGAATGTGGCTCCAACAGCTTCCACTTCTCCCAAGTTCCCTGACCTGCTTTAGTTGTCTTCACAAAAATCCGCTGTGCCCTAGATTGTAGTTCTTTTTCCTCCCACAAAGGCAAGCGGCATTAGAGCAAGGGCATTGTTTTGTCCACTGCTGTCTCCTTAGCATCTAAACCAGTGCCCAGCACATGGAAGATATACAATAATGTTTGCTGAGTAGTAAGTAAGCATTGAATGCATTTGTCAACAATGTCTGTTTTCCTTAGAATTTCCTAAGAAAATAGAGAAAAGAATGAAATCATAACATGCAGCAATCCTTCACCCAGTTTCCTGCTAAACACTGCCCACTGCCACTCCTCTCCTCCTCCCACCCCGCTTTGGCAGGCGTCCCATTGTTGCCCCACCAATCTAGAAGGTTATCAAAATATTTATTATCAAAATAAAATCCAGAATTGTTGCATCCTCTTCTACATGCATGCCAGAAAGCACTTCAGGCAAAACATGTAAAGTCAACAGTGACCTGCCTAACTAAATCATGAAATATTCATAAAATAGATGTTGTATAGCCATTACAAAGAATCAGGTTAATGATAGATATAATAATAGATGGATGGTGGGTTGGTATGGATACAGGCAGATGATGAATGGGTGACTGGCACACTATTTAATCTTAGTAGACCACTGGACATACGTATGAGAAACTATTGGCTTTGAACAGAAATGTGTTAATAATAGGAAGGTACTTGAGGCGGCGGGTTGCATATAGACATGTGCTCCCAAGCATGTAGCAGGGAGGTTGATACTGAGTGTCTTCGTCAATCACTCAGCACATTAATTTTTGAGGCAAAGTCTCGCTGAACCTGGCGCTCACTGATCCTCAGGGATCCATGCCTAGCTGACTGACCTCAGGTCTTCATATCCATGTAACAAGCACTTTGCCAAGTGAGTCAATTCCCTAACTCGAGAGACTACATTTTTAGATATGTTTCTAGAATGAGAGGTTATGATGCTGGGAAGGGCTGGTGTATTTGCATTTTTAGTGCAAAAATTAATTAAGCATCATTGTTTACTAAAAGGATGGGTGTGGGTGGGCAACCAGCAAGCCGTCAACAAATTTCAGCACAGCATAGTCCTGAAAGAATTCACCCAACCAAATGAGAATTTCATGCCTTGGTAAGTCTGCTGAGAACATAAATCTTGTTTTTAAAGAATTGAATCTTCATTCTTCCATTCTCCGCTAGAGTTATCAACCCAAGTAATGGCACCTAAGGCCAAAGAAAGTCGTTGAGCTGAAAATCAAGCTAAAAATGTGTTTGTTCCAGAGAAGCTGGAGAAGCTAGTTAGATGTGATTTTTGGATTGGTCTCCCAGGAACTCCTAGCTCCCAAGACATTCTTTTCAAGTAAAATAATTTTTAAACCGGAATAAATTAGCCTCTGCATTAAAAATATAAAGTATTACATGTCTGTAAACATGTGGTAGTTATTAAGAGCTCTCCATTTATGTCATTTTGCCTTGCTGGAATGTATTTCTCACTGCATTATGAATCTGCTATAATAATCTGATAATAATCTGCTGGTCCTGTTGCCCAGGTCTACCATTTGCCAGTGTGGTCTACACAGATGTGAGGTTAATCGCCAGAGAAAAAGAGATAACCAAGCCAGAATTTTCTGGTTTTGTGTTGAGCCTCTCAGGTAGCCCTGCCTGTCCCCCTGAAGATACTGTGAAGTCCAGGGTGATGGGTTCAGCTCTCTGCCGTGGATATCTCCTGGTAGCTGGTGATCACCTTCAGGGGCTGAGTAAGCTATGTCTCTGCACCATGATGGACAGGGGAGAGTTGAGTCATCCATGAAATGTTAGTCAGGGCCATTTTCACCAACTCTTCCAGGCTCCTAACCTACCCCTGAGTCAAGCTCTGTACTCTGCTCCTCTTTGGGTTAGTCAAAAGCGGAGGGAGAAAGTGGGTCATCAAGAGAAACTGGGGAATCTCATTCTGAGAAGGAGGGACCCTTTCTTCTATAGTGCTTCAACATTACTAGACACTGTTGTAGAGATCACAGAGGAAAGGGAACACTTAAGAATGAACAGAACTGGCGTTTATGTCTCCAAGCCAACCGAGAAATGGGACTGAACAATGACTGAAGAGAAGGCTTGTCCTGTCAGAGCTTGGACAGATGGAGTCAAAGAGCGCAGGTGCAGGTAGGTTAGACCTGTTTACAGACAAGTTTGGGTTATATGTGCATTACTTTCTATCGTACATCTTCCTAGTAATAAAGAAAAATTGCTAATGTGACCAGCACATCTCTGGACCACTGACAGTCGTACAAGATGAATTAGTTTTAATTTAGAGACTGATTAGTTAATAAGAGAGGTGCCTGAAGGGCCCGAAGGACCCATCTTACAGCCTTAGAACTTTGCTCCTCTGATGAGAGGCCTTACTAATCATCTGTGCCACATTAAAATAGAAGCCACTCTGTGGTGTGGGAGGTCCTTCTGTCTATGTGTTGCTTGTATTGGTTAATGAATAAACTGGCTTGGCTTACAGCATGGGAGGAGGAGGGAGGAGTCAGAGGGACGCCATGGATTTGCTGGAGATAGAAATGCTGAAACTTTGCTGGTAGGCCACAACCTCGTGGTGATATACAGATTAATGGAGATGGGTTAAATTAATATGTAAGAATTAGCCAATAAGCCGGGCAGTGGTGGCGCATGCCTTTAATCCCAGCACTTGGGAGGCAGAGGCAGGCGGATCTCTGTGAGTTCGAGACCAGCCTGGTCTACAAGAGCTAGTTCCAGGACAGGCTCCAAAAAACCACAGAGAAACCCTGTCTCAAAAAACCAAAAAAAAAAAAAAGAGTTAGCCAATAAGAAGCTAGAGCTAATGGGCCAGGCAATGATTTAATTAATACAGTTTCTCTGTGATTATTTTGGGTCTAAGCTAGCTGGACAGCTGGGAACCAAACAAGCAACCTTCTTACTACAACTCTGAAGTCTTAGCAGTCATTTGGACCTAAATGTGAACCTATAGATTTTAGCTCTCTCATTAAGAATTACTTTCACTGGCCAGTGGTGGTGCACACCTTTAACCCCAGCACTCGGGAGGCAGAGGCAGGCAGATCTCTGAGTTCAAGGCCACACTGGTCTCCAGAGTGAATTTCAGGACAGCCAGGGAGGGCTACACAGAGAAGCCCTGCCTCAAAAACAAAACAAAAAGTAAAAAAAAAAATTACTTTTGTAAGAAGAGGGACAGAGCTCTGCCCCAGGGGAATTGGAAAGGATGTGCAACGATAGCACAGAGGAACTAGGAACTGTGATGGAAAGGTGAAGAGTACCAAAGACAATTCAACTGATATGTATGTATGTATGTATGTATGTATGTATCTATGTATTGCCTTGGGAAACAGAGTTCTTGGACAGCAAAGAGTTCTATCTACCGCATATGCTTTTGTGCTCTGCCAAGTGGTAGAGAACATGATTGTTTCCTGGCAGTTCCTGATACCCGTAGATTCGTGGAGGAACCTCATCCTAGGGCATCTGCCAATCCACCAGCCTGGAGTGGTCTGGGTCCAGTCCTGCAGTAACAGCATGGCCCAGTCTCACTCCCAGCTTCACAGGATTCATTCTCTGCAGGGCATTGCCTCAGGCTGGCCACTCTTAGTCTCTAAGCCACAGTGACGTGTATGTTATACAATAAAGACAGAATTCATTTCCATGGTCTATTACTGGAAACATCTTGACACGTCAACTCCAGTGCAAGATGGGATGTCATTAAGAAAATTATTAGGTTATGGCTTCGAAAGCCAGAGCTCTGATACTTAAAAGAAAAAACCAAACTGAATTTCTCTATAAGTTAAATTATGTTGAAGTCATAGCCCTTAGTATTGCAGACTATGACTTTATTTGAAAATACGTCTTTGAAGATGATATGATCAAGTTAACATGGAGTCATTAAAATAGGCCCTAATCCAAGGCAATACATATAAAAAAGGAAATGCAGACAAAGCTGCACACATGCACAATGAGAAAATAGCACATGAACTTAAAGTGATGTGTATTTTGCAAGCTAGTAAATGATTTTTTTAAATGCCAGCAAACCACCAGAAACTACAGGGTAGGCATGAAACAGACTCTCACAGCTCTCTGAGGGAAAAAGCCCTGTCAACACCTTTCTCATAGATTTCTAGCCATCCAAACTGTGAGGCATCCCCACCAAACTGCTGCTTAAGCCACTCAGTGTGTGGTTCTCTTTGGAGCAGCCTCAAGAAATTAATGTCCTCACCTTGAGGTCCTAGGCCGGTATCTACTGATTTAATCACCAAAAGCTTTACCCAACGTTTTCAAATTCTGGTGAAGCAGCTCCAAGTGGATAAGGTCTTGAGTTTGCACCTCGTAGAAGGATGCGGATTTCAGTGCTGACTCGTTGTGTGAATTTGATAGCATTTACATCCCTATCGTATAGCTTCCTGATTGTGGTACAGGAGGTGTATTTGTTCTTTTTCCATTGTTGTGACCAGAAGACCCGGAAGAAATAACTGACATGAGAGAAGATTAATTTGCCTCTGTTTCAGAAGGGTTTGCCTCTGTTTCAGAAGGGTTTCCTCTGTTTCTGAAGGGTTTCCTCTGTTTCAGAAGGGTTTGCCTCTGTTTCAGAAGGGTTTCCGTCCTTCACAGGAGAGAAGGGAGGGCAGAGAATCTCAGTCTGGGGAAGCAGGAGCAAGTACAAGAGACTGCACACAGTGCTGTGCCAGGAAGCAGGTCAGGTCTGAGCCAAGGTAGTCTGTATGTGATTTTGAAAGACCTGCTTGTGGTTACTTACTTCTTCCAGCTAGGCACCCACCTCCTAAAGACCCCAGAGCCTCCCAAAGTAGCAACAACAGCAGGCAGGGAAGCATGTCCTCAAGATAAACCAGAGTTGGCAAGAGAACAGTTAACACAGAGGAAGCGTAAGATCCCTTGTGTGTGCGCCTGTTCTAATTGCCTCACAGCAGGTGCCTAGAACCTTTTAGGTAGACAGATTCCCCAAAGCTCTGTGCCTGTTCTGTGAGCCCTGCTCACCTCCTCAAGCAGGAGTCGATGGCGAATGACTGAAATGACATGTTTTCCGCACACTGTTGTGGTCTTGAGGTTAGCATCCTCACACTTCAGCCCTGATGGCTCTTTGCCTTGATGAGTTGATATCTCTGCTGAACAGGAAGAGAACAATGACTGAGGAGCACGTTCTGTCTGAGCACCAAATGGGAAACCTACCATCTGTGATCATTACCAAATGATCTCCAAGCTCTCTCAAATAGAAAACCTTCACAGTCTCTTTCTCTACTGATGGTGGGGGGCAGTGTTGTCTGACACATTACTTTCCGTTATTTCTTTCTGTTCTTGTTCTTGAACAACCTCCTTTTCCTCCTTCTCATTCTTATCCTCCCTCTTTACTCCTCCTTCTCTGACCCCCCCCCTTTCCTACACTACACAGATTTGGTGCAGGCAGAACTGTCATCACTGGCAAATGGAAATGTATTTTTCTTTCTGTAATGTCAAAATGGCTAATCCTAAAACCTTCACAGTTGGAGCCCATGGTTATTTTCCTTGCGACTTATACTAGTCTTCTGGAAAAATTCTCAGCACCTGCAATAGTTCTGAGTAATTCTGGGTTCTGAACATTGTTCTAATTCACAGACAGCCTTCCTCGGGCACTGGTGATGGACTAGAAGTATAGGTTTGGTCATGTTTTCTATGTTCTTTGGTTTTTTTGTTTGTTTGTTTGTTTGTTGTTGGTTGGTTGGTTGGTTGGCTGGCTGGTTAGTTTTTCAAAACAGGCTTTCTCTGTAGTTTTGGAACCTGTCCTTTTACTAACTCTGTAGATCCACCTGTCTCAGCCTCCCAAGTGCTGGAATTAAAAGTGTGTGCCATCACCACCTGGCTAAGGTTTTAAATACAGCATAACAAGCAAAGTCCTCCATTGCTCTAGAAGAGCCTTCCACACACTATCCTGCTTGATTTTCTTCACAATGCAGCGGTGCAGGCAGGACAAGCCCTCTGTTACTCCTAATTTTAATTTAAGGATCAAAATCACAGAGATTAAATGACTCAATACCCAGAACGAACATATTTCAGGATTGACCATCTCTCCAATAACTCAACAAATTATTTAATCTCCTTCATGGAAGTATTACCATATATAAATAGAGCCTCTTTAATAACCATCAGGAGTCACCAATGAATAGAGTCAGACAGCTTGGCTGAGATCGCACTGATTAAAGACCATATTTAATGGTGCCTTCAACTGTGTCCAAACAGCTTTTCCCCAAGGTAGCAGAATGGTATATATCTAAAGTGTTCTCTTTAAATGAACCAGTTTGTTATAATTTATACCTAACTCATGGGCTCTTCTTGCCTCATCAGGTAGGAATCAGATAAATGAAAGAAATTAGTAAATTCATTTTACACACGGTTCCAAGTCTATAGGTTCAGATAAGGACCTATTTTACTCCAGACTTTCCCACAAGGGAGATGGGTTTGGGGGTCACTGCTTTCCTTTCTACCCATTTGCCTTTTATCTCCATGGTTGGAATGCCTGCAAGTGTGTCTTGTCAAACTGACCCTAAATACACAAACACGCTGCCACCAGGAGACAATCACTCTTTAACCCTTTGTAGGAAATGAGGAGCTCCTGTGGGCAGCCCATTGCTGAGTCGACTTTTCACTCCTTGATCCCGGACTTGTCTGAAACACTGTCAAGCAGAAACCATGAGTTTTACTTTAGTTTCAGCATTCCTCTGGTGCAAGGTCAAAATAGTAAAAGCGTGTCCTGAAAGAGCCTTCAATTTAGGATGAGAAATTGTGTTCCCACTGCCTCCTGCTTGTGGTGAGCTATCCAATTGAGCTCTGTGTGGGTGGACAGGGAAAGCTCAGCAGCAGAGGAGCAGCGGTGAGCAAGCGGGGACCAGTAAAGAAGTACGCGTTTGCTCCCATGGAGAGTTGAGACGATGAGGACAGAGGAAGAACACCCCATCTTTCTTTGCTCTTGACAGGCATTCCTCAAATCATTTGCCAAAAGGACAGGGCAAAGGTTTCAAATACGTCTTTCGGGTTGAAGTGGCATGGAACTCATTATCAGATTGGTGACTGAGAGCCACCGGGTGATTGCTGCTGGGCAGGCGTCCCACGTCCCTGCGTCACTTTTCCTGTAGCTGTCCACCCACTCAGCTGCAAAGCAGGCCCGTTCATCAAGTGCCTCGGGACATTCACAAGACCACACTACCCAGAAATTTTTTAAGTCCATTTTGTCAGCCTTGTCCTCACATCGATCACTCTGATCATCCTCTCTGCTCCTTTAAAATCCTCTTTGTTCCTTGCTTGTAATGATTCCATATTCTCACCTGACAAATACCTCCAACATTTCACTCAGACCTTCTCCTCTGAGTAATGTCTAACCATTCTTGAAAGAGCTCTCCTGCTCTGTGTCCCCAGCGCGCACGCAGACACACACACGAGTGACTTTTGACTGGCAAATCCAGAATCTTCAGGGGAAAACAGCAAGATACAAATCTAGGGAAGAACTGATATTTCATCTCAATGTGGGGATTTCAGGAAACCCCAGTCTTCTTTCTGATCTCGTGTGTTTCAAACTCACCATAAGTGCATGACCATGCATGGAAGCATCCTTTAAAGGGCTCTCTCTCAGAAAATAGGGAAATACTATGTGTAGCACATCACTGACACCTTTTCTTCAATTCCTGACCTAAAGACAATCTACTTTACTTAAAATTTATTGGCTTATATGTTACTCTCACCTAAAGAGAAACAAGCAAACTCCATGTAGACACATAGTAACATTGAAATTAATATTGGCATAATATTTAGCTACAGTGGCCCAGTTAAATGGAAGGATGAAATCAACTATCACAGACCCCGAGGTTCTACATCCTCAAAGAAAAGTGAAAGGGAAAAACAAAAGACATCGCTGTTCAGAAACTGCAGCTCAAATCTTCTCAGATCCTGACTAAACTAGGGTGATGAGGAATTAAGTGTCCCCTTGCATTTTCCAGAACCAAATGTGCTCCTTCCATAAGGAGAGGTGAAAGTATCTGAGGCCTTACGTCTCTGCTACAATTTTTCCTATATGGAGTCTAAAACACACCAAAATAACTAGGCTTTTAAGATGAAGAAAATAATGATCCAAATCTAAGGGAAATGACTAACAATACAAATAGGTGTATTTGTATTGGATAGTAGATTTGTAATAAATATGGCCAAGGGAATAAAATGAAAAAAATAAAGATTTTGGTAGAATCTAAGAAGCTTAAAAAGAATCAAATAAAACAGGGACAAAAGTATAATATCTAAAATTAAGATTTCACTAAATAGCTTTAACATTAAACTAAAAAGAAAAGAAGAAACATTGGGCATGAGAAGCCAAATCTCTAAATACTGTTGTAACCAAACTGAAGCACGGAGGAAAATAATAAAAATTCAGAACACAGCATAAGAGATAAACAAAGCCTGGAGAAAAAACCTATTATTTGTGAAAGTCACTGTGTCAAAGCAAGAGAATTTAGAAAGGTCAGAGGTCAGCCAAACATCTTAAGAACTGACTTAATGAGTCCAATGAACCCCAAGCGCAATACAAGAAAGAAGAGTATAAGAGGCAGATCATAGCAAAACATCTGAAAGCAAGAGGAGACATTTATAAGAGTTGCAAGAGGACTTACTTCTCTCACAGGTGCCATTAAGATTCATGGCTTACAAACCAAAGAAGCCAAAATACAGTGGATTGCTTCCTTTAAAGTGCTGAGAAAAATATTCACCCTAACTCGGAATCCAGTAGATATTCAGGGAAATTATCCTTTAAAGCTAAAGGGAAATGAATGTTGCCAGAGGAATACAGTTGGTCAAGAAGTCCTGCACTAAAAAAAAGGTGCTACCAAGTATGTGGGAAGGGGGAGTATGAGTGGTATGTGTACATGTGTGCACGTGTGTGCAGTAGATACACCTGTGCATCCCCATGCTAGAGCCATGTGTCTAGAGGAGAACACTTGTCTTCCTCCATAGCTCTGCCTTATTCTCTTGAGATAAGGTCTCTTATTGAGCCTGAAGCTCACTGACTGGGCTCAACTGGATAGTCAGCAAGCTCCTAGGATCCTCCTATCTCTGCCTGCTCCCCACTCCAATGTGGGGGTTACAGACATGGGCAGCCATGCCAGGCTTTTTTTTTTAATAGGGACCCTGGGGATTCAAACATAGGTCTTCATTCTTGCATGGTAAGCACTGCTACCTGCTGATCCATCTTCTCAGCTCCTGAGGGTATTTTTAAGCAGAAAAAAAAATGGTGTCATATGAAAACCTAGGAATACAAATAGGAACGAGCAATGCAAGGCTAAATGTGGGGAAATATAAAGTATCCTAAGTGTACAAAGCCACAGCAATAATGTCCTCCATGGTTTAAAACAGAGAATCACGGTGCATGCCAAAAGAGCAGGTCTGGGTTTTGACATTAGTTTATGCAGGGTCACAGTGTTCTAAGGCAGTGCTACTAAAAGCTCCATTCCACAGCAAAATAAGGCGCTTGCTCCAAAATTTAATTCCATACACTACTTCCTTAATTTAGAAAGTTATCATTTGGGCTGGGGGTGTAGCTCAATTGCAGAGTATATGCTTAGCATATGTAAGATCTTGAGCTGAACACACACACACACACACGAGGTATCATTTGCAAAAATGTCAGCTGAAATAAACAGTATGCCTGGTGATGTTGTTGATTTCAGTTCTGTTTCAAGCTTCTGAAATCATTAAGTGGAGGCTGCACATAGAACAGCTGCTCCTTCCACGAACCACGCTTTGAGGGATGCTATTCTGAGATTCGCCTTACTTAGTATGAGGGGAAAATACTAATATATATTAGACACTGATACTTCAGGATACATAATCTAATCCTTAGGATAAATAATAGAAGAACAGGGAGATAATGTTGAACTTGGGATCAGAGAAAATAATCCAAAGGCAAAGAAAGAAGAGATTTCAAAAAGAACAAAGACAAATGAAAAATACTCAGAGGTAGGTGGAGGCCCACATACACCAACAATTTCCTTCTATGTAAACAAACACAGTATTTGTTGTTTTTAAAAAAGAGATATTTTGCACTGGGTATTTAAATACATACTCATGAATACATACATATATATGTGTGTACATAAAGATTAAAGAGATTTATTTAAATATATAAGATTGAAGGTAAGAGGATAGAAGATGCTATGAAAATACTAACCAAAAAAGGCTATATTAGCCTTACAACTAAAACATAATTAAGACTTTAAAAAAAGAACATTACATCTGGGCAGTGGTGGCACATGCCTTTAATGCCAGCACTTGGGAGGCAGAGGCAGACAGATCTCTGTGAGTTTGAGGCCAGCCTATAAGATCTAGTTCAAGGACAGGCACCAATACTACACAGAGAAACCCTGTCTTGAACAATCCAAAGGGAGGGGGAGAATGTTACTAGACTTGACGAACCTAACAATAAAAATATGAATAGCAGATTCTGTGTTAAATTTAGAACTGTGTAAGATTTACTTGAACCCCTTACAATTGCTTCTAAACATACAGAGCCAAAGAAACAGAACTGAGAGCTGGGCATGGTGGCACCTCTGTAATCCCAGCATTCAAGAGGCATATGAGGAAATACTCCAAGTTTGAGGCCAGTCTAGTCTACATAGCAAGTTCCAAGCCACATAGGGCTATAGAGTGAGACTGCGTAAACAAAACCCCGGAAATACTCATATTAACAACTATAATAGGAAGTTTCAATATGTCTGTCTCATAGCTAGAACAAATAGTCACAAAAGTTAGAAGGGATGCCAGCACGGTTCATGCCTTTAATCCCAGCACTCCAAAAAAAAAAAAAGTCAGTAGGACCAAAGACGTAAAAATAAATAAATAAATAAATAAAATAACAGATTCCCATGATTTAAAAAATTCCCAAGATTTAAAAAAAATCAGTTGGCTAAGTAACCATTTTGAGACTGTATGACAAAACTTTTCCTGAGAAGATGCAACTAACACATCTCCTCTCCCCAGACAGGGAGCCCAAAACAGACCAAAGTATGGATACCACCAAAGTCCAATTTGATGAACCAATGAGTCTTTATTGGGGTTACTTCCAGGAATATAGGTGAGAGATTATTACAAAAGTAGAAATGTCTCAAAAACAGCAGTATCACCAAAGCCCACCCCAGTGAGGGTGACCGCTCACAAAGCTGGGAGCCAGGAGCATAACCCACAGCCAACAGACGGCTCAGCAGGTTGGAGGGTGTTCTTTCCCAGTGCTTCAATAGGTTTAGAAGAGGTCTAAACCTCTTCTGGGTCGCTGGGCTGGGTTCTGCTTCTTTCAGGCTGCTGCTCTGGTCTCAGAGTCTTCTTTGCAGCTTGGCTTCTCTGAGAGGGAGAAGTCTAGTGAAGTCAGTTTCAGAGGTTTTCTGGAGCTGTTTTGGGTTGTTTATCTCCCTGCTTGAAGAGTTTTCCTGGAGGATGGAAGGTTGCATTCTCAGAGGAAACTGTTATACAACAATAAATAAACAGAACACTGAGCCCAAGTAAATAATAATGGTAAAAGTATGTATTTTTTTAAAAAAAAATAAGTAGGTATATTATTGAGGACACCATTGAAAAAACAGTTGGTTTCTTGAAAAAAACAACAGTGATAAACTCTTTCAGGAAAAGGTACAAACAGTTCCAGGAATGAGAAAGATCAATGCTACAGATCTCATAAACACTGAAAGATATTATAAAACCTAGGTCTATAAAGCATATTCATACATATGATGGTTTGAACAGGAATTACTCCCAAAGACTCATGTGTTGAGTGCTTGGTCCACAGGGAATGGTGCTATTAGAATTTGTGGCCTTGTTGGAGTGGGTATGACCTTCTTGGAGGAAGTGTGTCACTGTGGAGGTGGGCTTTGAGGTCTCGCATATATGCTCAAGCCACACCAAGTGACACAATCTCCTACTGTCTTCTGATCAAGATGTAGAACTCTCAGCTCCTTCTCCAGCACCATGTCTGCCTGCACACTGCCATGCTCCCACCGTGATGACAATGGACTAAACCTCTGAAACTGTAAGCCAGGTCCAATTAAATGTTTTCCTTTATAAGAGCTGCCATGGTCATGGTTTCTCTTCACAGCAACATTAGCCATAATTAAGACAATACATGAAAAAAAAGAAAATTAAATGTAAAAATAATTCCCTGTTTAAGGATCTTTTCTTAAACAGACAGCTTTTCTACAAATTCTGTAAGAGTTCCCGAGAACAAGGTCATGATCACCCCATTTCCTTTTCTCTCTCCTAAAAGAATGTACAGCAAACATTCCACAAATTATTGTTGAAATAGATCAAATAAATAAATGAATACTTCATATATGCCATGAATCTAAGAGCAGGCGTAGCTTTCTAGTAGATTTCTTTTAGCAGTCTTTTTATTTTTCCTTAAGAAATGGCCTGTCTTTAACTCCTGATCCTCCTGCCTCCACCTTCCAAGTCAAGTGGATTATGGAAATGGGCCATCATGCCCCGTATACATTCAGACGTTAACCCACCATTGCTACTAATCAGGACCAGAAGCAGTTGCATTCATATAACCTTGAGCTTTCCAAATTTGGGGAACCTAGTAAATGCATGCTGTCTCCCTCAAATCCTTGCAATTAATTCTAACTCAAGAAAAAAAAAACCTTGTCTATTGACTCTAGTGTTTGCTATACATGGGGTTTATGGAAAGGCATGGCAAAGAGACAGAAAAGCTACCAAAGGTAATGTATCAGGAGTGAAATGCTTTTATTCAGTTAAGAAATACATTTTTTCTTGCTGAGCAGACTTCAAAGTCAAGCAAAAACCTCCATTTTCATGGTAAGCAAATAAGGTTCCTAAAATAAAATGTGCAGCTAGTGATATTTATTTACCAGGGCCCTGTGACCACCTTCTAAGAAATGCTAGGTGATGGTGATTTCAAAGCCACCCACCCAACCAGAGCAATCGCTTTGTTAGAAGATTGGCTTCATGTGATGAGCCTAGCAAGGTGGCCTTTATTACTCTTCCTAATCACCAGCTCCGGGGTGAATCAAAATTAATTTAACTATGCCTTCATATCTTGTTTTCTCCATCTGCAAAAGCTATCTATTAATCCTATATGAAAATAGAATCTATAGAGACTTCATGCTCTTAATATACTTTAATGATAAGGTTATCTCCCTCATTTGCCCAGAAAAAAATAAGAAATAAAATGTCCTTTTTTTTTAATTGGTTGAAAGCCATGGCCAACTTTTGTACTATGACTGGAACCAAGTCAATGTGAGCGTATTAGAATATTAGTATTTTTGATACTAAACTAATGTAAACAAAAGGGTAGTGAAAGCCTGCCTTGTAGGTGAGAAACGTTCACTGCCTGCATCCCTGCTTGAAGAAGGCAGGGGAGTCCAGATGAGTTACAGATGGTAAGAGCATTAGAAAAGGCACCTAAGGACTCTAGAGATGAATGAAGAGGGCAAGTGATGTGGGAGTCCCCTCTGTATGCTGTGAATACGATTGCTTAATTAATAAAGAAACTGGCTTGGCCTGATAGCACAGAGTAGAACTAGGCAGGAGAAACTAAATGCTGAGAGAAAGATGTGGAGTAATAGAGAAGCCATGTAGCCCTGACAGACACAGTCACCAGAACTTTACCCAGTAAGCCACAGCCACGTGGCAATACACAGATTACTAGAAATAGGTTCAATTAAGATATAAGAGCTAGCCATTAAGAAGCTAGAGCTAATGGGTCAAGCAGTGATTTAATTAATACAGTTTCTGTGTGATTATTTCAGGGTTCTGGGCAGCAAGAACAAATAAGCAGCCTCCAACAACAGCAGAGGGGCTTTGTCCTTTTGTAGTCTTAAGTTCAAATCCCAGCTCTGTCATATGTAGTTGTAAAACTCTAGACAAGAACTGAACTCTTGCTCAGCCTCCATTTCTCCACCTACCAAAAGAGAATAAGTACCATCTCCAAAGTGTCGGTGAGACATTATATAGTATCTACAGAAATCATCTGGCCCACGATAGTAACCCGTACTCATTCACTGGAATCTTCCATAATAAAAAATGAAGAAAAGAACCATGGAGAGGGATCAGTGGGTAGAGTACCTGCTGTGCAGGGGTGAGGACCCGAGTGTAGATCTCCGACATTCTCAATAACTAGGAGCAGAGCACACCCTGCAGCTCCAGGGCTATGAGGGAAAGAGCAGATCCCAGAGGTTGCTGGCCCACCAGGCTCACTGGAACAGTGAACTCCAGATACTGTGAAAACAATAGGAAAAATATCCTGAGTGGAACGCTGGTCTCTGTGCACACACAGAGGTGAGTGCACCCTCCCACACGTGTCTGCCCATACACAGTGAAGAAAAGAGAAGGAAGAATGAACAAAGTACATTCTTAAACATTAATGGCCCTTCTCGGGGATTTTTAATACATTCAGGGAACCTGAAAACTATCGTAGAGAAATGAGTTCAACAGATGTATGGCTGGTCCCCGGGACTTTATATCCTCTTCCCCAAAGAGCATCATCTAATAAACCAAATGTTATCAACCATGTATCACAATGAAAATAACTTTTGGAACCCTGTGGGAAAAGACAGAAAGGAGAAGTGGGTAAAGAGAAAGGAAGAGAGAAAAACTAACAGACTTCATCTGAATGAATTTGCTTCCAGAAGAAAATAAAACAGCATGGGGCTATCTTTTTTCTTGTTTATTCCACACAAAGGTGGAGACTATGTCTGCTTTGTCAACTTCCATATGCCCAGGAGGTAACATACTCTCTAAACGCATAGATATTTAAGAAGTAATTATTGATAGCAAAAATGAGTAAGTGAATGCAGGCTGCTTGAATCTTTGGAGTCATGGCTATTCAAGTCTATAACCAAGAATTCAGGAACACAAAGAACTTTTAAGCATTAACTCTGAGAACCAGCAGCCAGACTTCCAGGTGTAAGTGACCCTGGTTGTACCCAGAGTCACCACTTCACCATCCCCCTGGCACCACGATGCGTTGCTTTTGCTTCTCAAGTCCATGATTTGTGGCTCCTGTGAAGTGGCCTCAAACCTCAGGTCTCACTCTGCCTGTGTTTCCCACTGTCTCACAGTACAGCTTCTGGGGCTAGACATTAAAATTCAGAAAGGCCTGTTTAGAAATTGCACTGCATAGGAAAGAAAAATCAAAAGCAGAGCTGAGCAATTGAGAATCCATCAATACAGTGTCTGCTCTCATTACTAGGGGGTGCTTAATCTTATTATTCAATTTCAGGAATGAGCAGGAGGCGTGTGGTAAAATTCAATACGGACAGTATATACAGCCGCAGAGAGGGTGAGGGGACGCTACCAGCCGACGGTGCACCGTCTCGGTTACCAATCTCAACAGTTTGCTTATCAATAAGTATGACTACTTAATCAAAACAGTGTAAGACTATCGACTTTAATCAGCATTTTTAACCTAATGCCAACAGCTCAAATGTCCCATCAAATATAGAAAGGCGACATTAACTTTTTGGTTGAGTCTCTGGGATTTGTGTAAAGCATGTGTAAAGTCTTGAGTTTAATATGTGAAACCAAAAAAAAATCCTTTCCCTTAAAATGCTGTAGGTTTATGTTTGGAACTTTCTTCTTAAACAGTTTTCATAAACACAGATGTGAGGTTAGGTGTTAATTGTGTGGGGGGCTAAAGAGAGATGGCTCACTGTTGAAGAGCGGCTATTGCTCTTTTGAGAACTGGAGTTTGGTTCCTAGCACCCACATCAGGAACCTCACAACCACCTGCAACTCCAGTTCCAGGGGATCTCCCATCCTCTTCTGACCACACATGTGCACCGGCACACATATGCACATACCCACAGAGACAGACACATATGAGGATACACACCATGAAATAATAAAACAACTCACGCAGTTGATAGTGCTTATGAGCACGGTTGAGCATGCCTGACTGGATATACAGCGACCGTATATATGCTGCTTCTCCATCTTTACCTTTCTTCTGAGGCAAGATTTCCTTCTTAAACTAATGAGGATTATGAAGAGCAATCTCATCTCCTGAGCAGCGACCAGCTATCAAAAGTGAAGTAATTTAAGGGTAGTAATTACATTACAAAAGTTTATACATCATTTGTGCATCATGCAGGAAAAAATATATAGTCTATTACTGCTGTTATTAAACCCAAAGACTCACTGTATGAGAACATAAAGATGAACCACTTGTTTGGGTAATTAACTCACTCTTTCCCGTAACTTCCATCCAGCCCCCATTTGATTCTCTTTCTCATAGGTGACCACAAGATAGTGGGAAGGGGCTACTGAAAGGTGATGCAAATTATTAGCCAAAAGTAATTATCATTTTGTAATCACATTAATGTCTAATTTACTGCCAGTAGATCATTAAAGTGCCAATTATACATCCCTGCTTTAATGTATTCATAAAACAACCATGCATTTATTGCCTTTATCATTCCTGAGATAATTATACAACGGGCTGAAGGTATATTTCTTCAGTGACTCAGCCAACTTCACAATCACACTGAAGGCTCCTATGGTTAGGAAATTAATGTACCAGAACTGACTCATTAGGGCTAAAACTAATTATTCTCTGCTATGGCCTATGAAGGTCCACAGGAACATTCCATAGAATGCAGTTGGAAGGAAGACTTTGCCACTCTGTTAAGCTGTGAGAGTGTTGGGACTTTGGACTGGAAAAGCCATTGAGTGCTCAGAGTTTGATGGGTTGATCTGCAGATAGAAACTCAGGCAATGGAGCCTGGGAAGTGTCAGAGGTAAGTGGAGACTCTATTGGGTCTTGTATGAAATATTTTAGATTAAGAATGTGGTTGTTGGTCAATTGAAGCCGAAGAATCAGCTGTGATTAGTAAGAGACAAACATACTAGACACAAAGACTTCTAGGAAGAGTATTATCAGGGTCAGCCCACAAAGGCTGCAGTCTAATGCACACCAAGGCTGCATCTAAAGGTGGCAGATGAACTTGGTAATGCATAGGAGTTTCTCATGGGATACAGCTGTTGGGATCTTAAAATTTGCAGGATTCAGGAGGTCATGGAAAGAAGCTGAGACATGGCACCATGTATGTAGCAGGGTCAGACCCTCAAAGGCCATTAGTGAAGGTGCAAACCCATTAGTTGAAGTGGAGACCCAGAATACTGGAGGTGCCAGAACCATAAAACATCTGCCAAAGACAGTGGTAGCACTATCAAAGGCAGTGGTAGCGCCATCAAAGACAGTGGTAGGTATAGAGTGGAGCTGGCCCAAGCCTGTGAGACAAGCTGTGTGTGCTGCAGAGGGCAGAGCTGGAGACAAAGGGTCAACCCAAAGCCCTTCCAATCCCCAAAGATCATGAGTGTTAGACACAGCTACCAGGATTTGATTTATACTGATGAATTCTGGTTGCTCTAATTTGATTGTTGCTGTGCCCTAGTTCTTCTCTTTTGGAATGTTTAAGTTTTTTGTTTGTTTGTTTGTTTGGTTGGTTGGTTTTGTTTGTTTAGGTTTTTATTTTACAGGAGCCCATTGTTAAAAAACTGGATATTTTAAAGATACGTTGTAGTTTTAAAGCGTTGATATTTTTAAAAACTGGGGGGGGGGGCTTTAAAAGTTGTATTGTATTTCATACTATGATATTAACAAGAGATATTGGATATAAACAAAGAATGAAAAGTTATGACTTATAGTGATGTGTTTGTGTTTATGAAGTTGGCTAGGAATGGTTATGCTAGATAGTTTTTATTGTCAACTTGACACAAACTAGCATCACCTAGGAAGAAGAAACCTCAAGCGAAGAGTTACCTCCATCTGATTGGCCTGTATCTGTGGGGCATTTTCTTGATTGTTGATTATTGCAGGAGGGTTCGTCCTGCTGTGGGCTGTGCCACTTCTTGGCAGGTGGTTCTGGATGGTATAAGAAAGTTGACTGAATACTATCCAAAGTTGACTGAGTACTATCCAAAAGAGTGAGCCAGTAAACAAAACTCCTTCATGGTTTCTTCCTTAGTTCCTGCCTGAGCTCCTACCTTGACGCCCTCAATGATAGATTAGACCTGGAAATGTAAGATGAAATGGACCCTTTCCTCCCTTAAGTTGCTTCTGGTCAGGATGCTTTATCACGGCAACCAAAACCAGATTAGGCTATAAATCTATTCTGTTTTCTCCATTCTTCCTCAGGTGGGAATAACACACAGAAAGAAAATTTTGCTAAGGAACAAGAAGATGATTTCCAGGTTGGTTAATAGGCTACATATTCTCCAAAGAAAAACAGCAAGAGGCAGCATTTCTAGGCTACCAAAGAGTAATACTCATCACAGGGCATCTCATCCCTTGGGGTTAGATTGAGGCTTCACTACAATCTAAAGAAGAATCCCAGAGGGGCTGAAGGTACAGACAGGACATAATGTTTGCAGGAGCTTTGCTTTGAAAATCCTATGAACTCTCCGATCATATGTATCCTCTTTAACATAGATAGACATACAAGTTCAATTTTCTAAGAAAAGGAATTATTTAAGAAACCTTTAGTTTAGAATTTTCTGCCCTCTCTACTTTAAATATGTAGTTTCAATTCAACTGAATCATATTTTCTTATCATGAAAGTATGATACCACATGTCTTTTTTGTTGCCTCGTCTCTAAACTTGCCATGTTAAAACTGAAGCAATGATATATCAAGCTTCACGTATCACAGAAGAAAGACATTCTGGTATGTTGCAGCTTCAATCTTTCCTCAGGAAGGATTCTGCTCCAGGTCCTTCTCCACTGCCACAATCCTGCGATGCTCCTATAATTGTTTCTTATATTGTTCTAGAAAAGTATTGGCACACAGGACAACCCATACTACATTCTGTTTTTATAAATAAAGCTTTATTGGCACACAGCCACACCCACTTGCTCATTTATTATCTATATCAGCTCTCCCCCCCCCCTTTATTAGAAAGTTGAATAGCTCCAACAAAGCCTAAAATACTTAGTGTCTTACCCATTTAATTAGAAAAGTTTGCCAAGGACTTTTGTAGCCTTTATACAGCAGGCATGCATGGGGAATAGTTTAGCAGCCTGGGACACTAGCTGCTTTGAGTTCTGAACATCTCCTCAGTTTTAATAATGCCCTCGGCAGCCTAGCCCCTTTATCTTCATGCACTATGTACACAACTCTCTTCAAACAATGCACCTCAGAACCCCTTAGACACTACTGTACCAGGCAACATGTATACCTCTCTCTGAATACCAGTGTAAGTTTCTCTGTCCCTAACAGCATCAAATTTAGATAATTTTTATTCAAACATATTCCCAATGTATCTGGTTCCAAAGAATAGAAATTCTGATCTGGCCAGAGCTGAGTTTGGGTGCATGAACATTAAAAAAACCTGCATCCTTCAAGTGAGGTTTTTAGGGCAGATCCCCTATATTTACCATCTTACACCTATGCATAACTGAGCATGCGTCTGTTTAAAGTCAATGGCATTATGATAAGAGGCATGAACAGTAAGGAAAATTAATATATGGCTTAACTATCATTCAAAATAGAGACCCACCCAACTTATCTTACTAGCCAGCCTTCTTTTCTTTAGGCACCATAAAAAGAGACTCCAGGCTGTAATCTGTGGCTCTTGGGTCCCCTCATTCAGGTGACCTTGACAGCAGGTCCCTCTTTAATCGCTGCTATTGCTCCATTTCAAATAAATGTCTTTGCTATTTGACAAATCTGTGTGAGCCTTCACTTCAACCTCTGGAATAAGAACCTGGAACACCCGGCCCACACCCTGATCACCAGAAACATTTCTGCTTGACTTTTGTCTCATTTGTTTGGTTATTAATTTAACTTATTAGAAACTCCTCTTCTCCACAAAATCGCATTTATATTATTTTTCTTGTCTCTTTTGTTTTGCTTTGTGGACACAGTGTCTTCCTATGTATCCCAGGATGGCCTGGAATTCACTATGTAAAACAGACTTGTCTTAAACTTGCAGTGATCCTCCATCCTCAACCTCCTAGAATTATGGGTGTACAACCCCATCACACTCAGCCAATTTTTACCGTGTTTAATATCTTTTTTCCCTCTCTCTGCACTATTTCTAAATTATAGTGTTTCTAAATTATAGTGTCTCAGTTGAATGTGGCAGTAATCTCAGCATTGAGGAGACTGAGGCAGGAGGATTCTGAATTCAAAGTTGACCTGGGATATATAACAAAATTCTCAGTCAAAAAAATACCAAAAAAATGAAACACTTTTAAGCTACTGAAATTTAACTCATGGCAATATTTCATGCATAATCTCCCAGGTGACTCTGAGAAAAATTTCCCTCAGAGAAACTCACAAAATACTTTATAATAATTTTTTGTTCTATAGCCTAAGGAGTCACTCCCTAACTGGGCCTAAAAAGTGCATAAAATATATTTTATAAAAATGGATGCCATATACAAAGTCATTTTTAAACACACAGAGATAGATTTGAAAAGGCCCAGAACCTTCCCCATGCAGAAACTTCCAGCCTAAAAGGGAGACTGTCAGCTACTTAAAGACACAGCTGAGCAAGTGGTGTTCTCTTTAACAGACACATCTATGGCGACCCAACAAGACTCTGTTACCAACTTCACAGTTGAACTCATTTGCATCTCATGACGAATCTGTGAGGTCAGATCTGACTTTGTTTCCATTTTGTAGGTATAGAAACTGAATGGGGTATGACTCAAGAATAAGACTGTAGTAAAGGCTTAGTCATAAGATCCAAGTAAGCTGTTATTGAGAAGCAGAGCTAAACGGAGCAGTGGTGGTGCACACCTTTAATTGTAGTGCTATGGAGGCAGAGACAGGTGGATCTCTGAGTTTGAGGACAGCCTGGTCTACAGAGTGAGTTCCAGAACAGCCTAGGCTACACAGAGAAACACACACACACCCCCACACACACAACCAAGAAGGAGGAGGAAGAAGAAGAAGAAGAAGAAGAAGAAGAAGAAGAAGAAGAAGAAGAAGAAGAAGCAGAAGAAGAAGAAGAAGAAGAAGAAGAAGAAGAAGAAGAAGAAGTAGCAGAAGCAGAAGCAGAAGCAGAAGCAGAAGAAGAAGAAGAAGAAGAAGAAGAAGAAGAAGAAGAAGAAGAAGAAGAAAGCAAAGAAAATGTTGAGAGTGTTCTAAAGAAAAGTGTTGAAGGGAGAAGTGTGAGCATTGCTGTAATCGCTGTATTAATTACCTCAGGTTGTCCTTAAAAACACCACAGATTGGATCATTCAGACAACAGAAATGTGCTTGCTCATGTTTTTGGAGCCTAGAAAATGCAAGACCTGGGATAGCAGGGCTAGGCTCCAGGTGGCCCCTCTTTCTGACTTGTAGACAACTACCTTCTCATTCTGCTCTCAGTTTTTAAATTTGTTTGCTTTTTTTTTAACCAGGCATGTGTTCATTCAGAGAAAGAAATTTCTCTCCTTCTTACTCTTTGTAAAATTTAGGATTCCACCCTCATGGCCTCACTTAACCTTAAATAACTCCTAAAAGTTCAGCTTCTGAATATAATCTTATTGGAGGTTAAGGATTTCATCTAAAAATTTGGGGGAGAACACGGGTCAGTTCATAACACCAACATGTCCAGGAGGTTGTCCAGGGACTGGTGCACAAGGAAATGAAACTGAATAGGAGGGCACTCCCTGCTGTGGGGTGGCCACTGATCATGGAGTCCGTGGTGTAAGTAAGTTTATAAGTTTAACTATTTGCTGCTCTGTGTGATCCCAGGGAAGGGTGGCAGTTCTGAGAAAACCAGAAGTAACAATGGGAACAAGAATTGGAAGGGACAAGACTGTCAGGAGAAGGCAAGTTATAAAAACAATCCCCTAATAAATGGCACTGTCAAGATTCGGAAAGAATTAAAACAATATCCCTGCACTACTAACATCATCTCAAACATAAAAATCATAAGGAGCATCTGGGAGCCACTCTAGGTTCAAGTCTCTTGCCAACCCTAAGGTGGCTCCCTTAACTAAGAACCGTGCTTCCGTGCTCCCCCATCCAACCTTCCTTCATCCCAATCCTCCCCCTTCCCCAAGCTCCCCCCATTCTCCCCCTATCCCCCCTCTCTCCCCATCTCCCCTTACCCCCATCCCACCCCACCCCCAAGATCTCAATTTTCTCCCCAGCAATTTTGTCTACTTCCCATAGCCAAGAGGACAACTATATGCTTTTCCTTTGGTTCACCTTCTTACTTAGCTTCTTTGGGATCACCAATTGTAGACTCCGTGACCCTTGTTTATGGCTAGAAACCAATTATGAGTGAGTACATCCCATGTTCATCTTTTTGGGTCTGGGTTACCTCACTCAGGATAGTGTTTTCTATTTCCATCCATTTGCATGCAAAATTTGAGAAGTCATTGTTTTTTACCGCAGCGTAGTACTCTAATGTGTAGATATTCCACACTTTCTTCATCCATTCTTCCATTGAAGGGCATCTAGGTTGTTTCCAGGTTCTGGCTATTACAAATAATACTGCTATGAACATAGTTGAACAAATGCTCTTGTCATATGATAGGGCATCTCTTGGGTATATTCCCAGGAGTGGTATTGCTGGGTCCAGGGGTAAGTTGATCCCGAATTTCCTGAGGTCCCCAGTTAGTTCCTTGGGCAGCTGAGGATGGGGAACCTGAAATGACCCTATCCAATAGCAATACTGACGAATATCTTGCATATCATCATAGAACCTTCATCTGGTGATGGATGGAGACAGAGACAGAGACCCACACTGGAGCACTGGACTGAGCTCCCAAGGTCCCGATGAGGAGCAGAAGAAGGAAGAACATGAGCAAAGAAGTCGGGACCACGAGGCATGCACCCACCCACTGAGACAGTGGAGCTGATCTATTGGGAGCTCACCAAGGCCAGCTGAACTGTGACTGAAAAAGCATGGGATAAAGCTGGACTCTCTGAGCATGGCGAACAATGAGGGCTGATGAGAACCCAAGGACAATGGCACGGGGTTTTGAACCTACGTAATGTGCTGGCTTTGTGGGAGCCTAGCCAGTTTGGATGTTCACCTTCCTAGAAATGGACGGAGTGGGGAGGACCTAGGACTTACCACAGGGCAGGGAAATCTGACTGCTCTTTGGGCTGGAGAGGGAGGGGGAGAGGAGTGGGGGGAGGGGGAGAAGGGTGGGAGGAGGGGGAGAAGGGTGGGAGGAGGGGGAGGGAAATGGGAGGCTGGGAGGAGGAGGAAATTTGTTTTTTTTTTCTTTTCTCAATAAAAAAAATCATAAGGAGCATACAATAAAACTATCATAATTAATAAGCAAGTTCCACAGTTATAAAATATAAGTTCAATATACAAAAGATTATATTTATATATACGAGCAATGAACAATCCAAAATTGAAATTAAGAAACTATATCATCTCCATGCATCAGTGTGACTAAGATACTTAGGAAGAAGTCCAACAGAAATACAAGATGAGTCTGAAGAAAATTATGCATTGCATGGAAACCCAAATACACTTATGGGAATTTCAGGATCCAATTGAAAAGTTTCAGTACCTGAGTGAGCACAAAGCAGAGAGCAGCTGCACTGACCCAGAGGGAAAGATACTTTCCCTTCCTGAATCAGCTTTACCCTCAAGCTCAGAACCCACACCGTGCCCCAGCTGGTGATCTCTGCCCTAAGGGGAAGAAAGGGTCAGTATGAATCCAGCAGTCCGGAGTTTGGGAGAGCTATGAGAAACACGTGTTTCTATCTCTTCCCAGTCAGAGTACTCATGGAGTGAGTGTGCATCAGATACCCTAGAGCTACTGAGAAAGAGAAAGGAGCAGGACTGTTTGCTGTGGCCATCATGGCTCAGAGTGATAGAAAATCCCATCAAAGCACAGATCCTTTCCTTGGGGAGACAAGGAGATCAGAACATGTGTCCTGTACTCTGAACTCTCAGAGTGCTACTTAAAGGACCAGAGTCTGTCTAGCATGAAAGGGGCACTGATTGGAAGGCAGGATGCACTGACTATCTGGTGGCTCTTGAGGACAAAGAGCGGGGTGGCATGTTATTCTGCAACCAGAGAATGAAGACACAGCGTAGAGAGATACCAGAGAGAGCGGGAGATTACAAGCCTCTCAAAAGGAAGCCACTAGAGAAATTACACAAAGAAGGTATGCCCCTTCCTCGAGGATTTGGAAGTCTCTATTATCTCAAACCAAACTTATAGATAAGGTACTTCCCCTGGACAAAGCCACTCTGTCAAAACTATTGGAGAGAACTGCTTTTTTCTAATGCATAGATCCAAATACATCACTACAACACATATGAAGAAACAAGGAATTGTGGTCAAATTTTAAAAATGAATATATATATATATACATACAAATGAGTATATATATATACACATATAAATACACACACACACATATATGTATATATATATATATATATATATATATATATCCAGAAGCTGATTACTACCACTACTTTAAAGTGTTTCCCCAAAGATCATATGTAAAATTTTAATGATCAAATTTACATGCTAATGAAATTCAGGTGAAGATCTTAGAAGTAATTAAGATTAGATGAAGTCATGGGAATGGAATCCCTGTGACTGAATTAGTGACTTTATAAGAATAAAAGAGGTATGATCTACCTTGCTATCTCAGTCTCATCATGTGATACTTTGTATCACGTAACCTTTACCAAACTGTGAGAACTTACAGAAGTCATGTTATCTGTCGTGCAGCTTCACACCTGTGAGTCAAACAATCCTCATTTCATCACAAGCACCCCAGGCTCTGCTACCTATCACCACACTAAAAAAAAAAAAAAAGCCAAAAGAAAGGAATAGAAGCTGATTACCTAAGAATTGAAAATTGCTGCCATAAGATTCTTTATAAAGTCAAGAAAAGAATGAGCGAACAGAACAAAAATGACAAGCTAGAAATAAAAACAAAAAAGTCTGGAGCTGAAAAATACAAGAGATGAAAAGTTTTCAAAGAAGGGTTTTGACAATAGGGGTGTTGAAGCATGGGAAACGTGATGGTAAGTCACGTCAGAGGAACCAAAGGATCAAAATAAGAAGAGGAAAGAAAGCCAGTGTGGCCTCTGGGGACACCACCACACTCACCATCACATGGTCTATGGGAGTCTCCGAAGGAGAAGCAGCATCGGTAGGAAGTTTACAAAAGAACAATGGAAGAAAATCTCCTAAGTCAAGGAAGGAAACAGACACCCAAATCAAGAAACCTAATGAGATCGAATCAATGCAAGGAAATCACACTGAGACACAAATCCAATTGTCAACAGTCAGAGAAAAAAAATGAAAACAAAAAGAAAAAGGAATTTGTCATGTGTAAGAGAACCCCTTTAAAATTATTGGTGGATTTTTTTTTTTTTTTGCCAGTTGGTGGTAGCACATGCCTTTAACCCCTGCACTCGAGAGGCAAAGACAGGTGAATCTCTGTGTGTGAGTTCAAGGCCAGCCTGGTCTACAATGTGAGTTCCAGGACAGCCAGGACTGTTACACAGAGAAACTCTGTCTCGGGGGGGGGGGGGAAGTAAACAACAACAGAAAAGATTATTGATGGATTTCTCAACAGAAGCCTAGTAGACTAGAATGGAGTTTGATAGTATATTCAAAGCAGTGAAATAATAAACCACCAACCAAAATTATGATAGTTAGCATTCCTCAGTATGAGTCACAGAGGCCACTAGTCTTGATGGCTCCTTTAGCTGCTAAGCCATCTCGCTGACCAATTCACTATAGATTTCATAACCTGAAAGCAAAGGTAGGGAAAAAGAGATTTCATGCAAATGGCAACCAATAAGGAATAGGAGTGGCCAGGCTTATATCCAACAAAATAGACTTTAAGCAAAAAATACAAAGAACCTTATAACATTATATAAAAAAATATATCCTCAGGAATATATGGTAACTACAAATGTATGTGTACCAAACTTCAGAGTATCCACACATGTATGAAGCAAACACTGGCAGATAAGAAAGAAACTGACTTCTAAACAAAATAATCTAATATCCAACTCTCGAAAATATATGAAACATTCTGACAGAAATTAATAAGCAAACTAAACAACACCACATACCACCCATATCTTGTTAGCAGATACACTTTCCATCCAACAACAGTAAAATGGGCATTTTTTAAAGCACACAGAAAGCTGCCCAGAATAAATCATGTCAGGCCACAAAACAAGTCCTAAACTTAAGAAGCTTGAAATCATACCATGTGCACTTCCCAAACACAGAGAAATGAAACTAGAATTTAAGGACTGAAGGAAATCTAGGAAAATGTCAAATGAGTGTAAACTAAAGTAACAGATACTTGAATAACTAATAGATTAAATAAGAAATCAAAAGCAAAAACCTAGGGCTGGTGTAGACGGAAGTTTCTGTACCACCCGGTCTCACAGCCTTTCAGTCCAAAAGAAACACACAGAAGCTTATATTAATCATAAACTGTTTGGTCTATTAGCTCAGGCTTTTTATTAACTAGCTCGTATAACTTAAATTAACCCATAATTTTTATCTATGTTTAGCCACCGGGTTTGGCACCTTTTCTCAGTAAGGCATTCTCATCTTGCTTCCTCTGCATCTCGCTGGTGACTGCCTCTCTGCCTTTTCTCTTCCCAGAATTCTCCTAGTCTGGTAGCCCCGCCTATACTTCCTGCCTGGCTACTGGTCAATCAGCATTTTATTAAACCAATACAAGTGACAAATCTGTACAGTGTACAAGAGTTTTCTCCCACAGCACGCTGGAGAGACGCTTTAGTTGTTAAAACTCATGCTTGCAAGCACAAGAACTTGAGTTCAAACCCCAGAACCCACAATAGGAAAGGGAAGGAGGACAAAGGAAGAAAGTCTTGTCACATGGCATAATACAGATAAATATTAAAGATGTTGTTAAGGAAAAGCAAGACTGTCACAGAAGGACAAAAGCCACATGATTCCACTCCGATGGGGGTGTCTGGACTGGCCTCACCCAGAAGCCCATAAAATAGAAAACCCAGTCTCTAAAGAGGACATAGCGTACAGAGTTTTATCCATGCATAACAAAATGCTCTAGAATCTACTAGGTAATATTTGTAATAATGTTATTCTGTTTACTTAAAAAGTCTTGAAAATATTCGTCAGTGTTGCTATAGGATAGGGTCATTTCAGGTTCCCTATCCTCAGCTGCCCAAGGGACTAACTGGGGACATCACCTTGGGCTCCTGGGAGCCACTCTAGGTTCAAGTCTCTTGCCAACCCTAAGGTGGCTCCCTTAACTAAGAATTGTGCTTCCATGCTCCCCTATCCAACCTTCCTTTATCCCAATCATCCTTTTTCCCCAAGTTCCCCCCATCCTCCCCTTCTTACTTTTCTCTCCCCATCTCCCCTTACCCCCATCCCACCCCACCCCCAAGATCCCAATTTTCTCCCCGGCAATTTTGTCTACTTCCCTTAGCCAAGAGGGCTGATGAGAAGCCAAGGACAATGGCACGGGGTTTTGATCCTACTTCATGTTTTGGCTTTGTGGGAGCCTAGCCAGTTTGGATGTTCACCTTCCTAGACATGGACGGAGGGGGGCGGACCTTGGACTTTCCACAGAGCAGGGAACCCTGACTGCTCTTTGGACTGGAGAGGGAGGGGGAGAGGAGTGGGGGGAGGGGGAGAGGAGTGGGAGGAGGGGAAGGGAAATGGGAGGCTGGGAGGTGGCGGATACTTTTTTTTTCCTTTTCTCAATAAAAAAAAGTCTTGAAAAGCTATGTCATATTAATGTTTCTTATCATAAGAAATAGACATATAATCTTCCTTGTATCTACCAGGATTTGGTTCAACAATCCTTGCAAGAATGCTTGACTGCTCAAGTCCCTTCAATAAAATGGTGTAGTATTTACAGACAGCCTCTTCCTATATACTCTACACCATCTCAGTTTGTTTCCAACCTAATATATTGTAAATGTGATGTAGTTGTCATATTGTTTTATTAAGGGAACAAGACAAGAAAAAATGTATATACTTAGTAATTGTGTATGTGCGTATGTGTGAGTATGTGTGTGTGCATGTGCGTGTGTGTGTGTTGAAGAGAATTACCCATGGAGATTTTTACATGTTAGGTAAGCACTCTATCACTAAGGTGCACCCCCAGCCCACAGGCGCATTTTGAGAAGGGGGTCTGATTTAGTGTTGGGGTGCTTGCCCAGTATGCAGCAGTCCCTGGGTCTGAGTCCTTGCACAATATTCTTTGAGCCACAGTTGATTGACTACAAACACAGAGCCTGTAGATCCAGAAAACCAGGTACATATTCACATCTACCAGCATAATTATAATTAAAACATATGAAAAATAACAAGTGTTGGAGAGGATGTATGGAAACTGACATACATTGCAGATAAGAGTGTAAAATTGTTCAATTGATTTGTTAAAAATAGGCTGTCAATTCCTGAAAATGTCAAATAGAGGGTTACCATAGAACCTATGAAATACACTTCTAGGTAAATATTCAAGAGAATTGAAAATGTATGTCCATACAAAATGTGTGCCTGAATGCTCAAAGCAATACGTTTGTAATAGCCAAAATGATCACCAAGTAATGCTGGATAAATAAAGGGTGGTTTATACACACAATGCTGTTATCAATGAAGGAGTCACATGCTGATACAGGCATGGAACCTTGAGAACATTATATTAAGTGAAAGAAGCCAAACACAAAGTGTCTCACAGTGTCATTGGTCCATTTATGTAAAAATCTAGAGTAAGCAAACATGGAGACAGAAAGTAGGATGGTAGTTTGGGGAAGACAGAAATAGGAATGACTGTTAATGGGCACAGAGTTTATTTTAGGGGTGGCAAAAACGCTCTGAAATTAGACCATAGTGGTGATTACACAAATTTGAGACTATACTAAAAACCACTTAATGAACACTAAAAAAGATAAGCTTTATATATGAACAACATCTTATTTTTTATTTAAAAATATTATTTATTTTAATTTTATGCATATGTGTGTTTGGCATGTATGTGCCTGGTTGCCCACAGAGATCAGAAGAGGTGTCATATTCCTTAGAACTAGATACAGATAATTATGACCTGCCATGTGGGTTCTGGGAACCGAACCTGAGTCCTCTGCAAGAGCAGCCAAGGATCTCAACTCCTGAGCCATCTCTCCAGTTCCCTCCACTCAATATTTGAAAGATTCTCAGCAAATACAAACAGAAGAAGCACAGCCTAGAGAAGGAGGAAGAAAATCCCCAGGAAATAAGTTCACCACCTTCCTAGAGAGACCCTAACAAAAGAGCGCTATTTTTTCATTCAAGAGAACTACAGACAGTTGCTGAGGTATTCTCATATTTGAAGTATTACACCAAAATCCAAGGGCATCTAAGATAGAGAATGGTTTTAGGCAGTTCTGATTGAAAATAAAGGGAAAGAAACTTCTAAAAGCTGTTCTATTTGCAGATCTCTCTCTCTCTCTCTCTCTCTCTCTCTCTCTCTTTTCTCTGGAGATATGTGCAGAACCCCAGTTGCCGAAACTCCTTCAATCTTCTAAGACTAGTGATGCACTCAGAAATAGCAGTCTGCGTGTGTAACCAGGGTTATCATCCCTCCCCAGGGATGTGCGTAGGGGCACAGCTCTGGACAGATAAGGTCAGGACAGAGGGTTCCCTGGGCTAAGGCAGCTGTGACCTACCCCCAACCCCACCAGCCTTCAGGACCTACAATGGGACTTGTAGTTGATCCAAGGAAGTTGCAGGGCACATGGTTGCCAATTCAATGCATACAGATGCCATTTTGCAGAATTTCACACAGATGCAATCTGCAGACCCCATTGCTGTGGTATTTAGTTGGTACCTCAAGCAAACAGGAAGGTGAGAAATTCTAGTCTAATTTGATCTTAATTCCATTCTCTAATCTATTCTTCTGTTTCTATACTTTTACCCCCTCACTTGCTTTTCTCTTTTCAATAAAATTTGTTATCCAGTGTGTCAACATTTACAATGGAGGGAACTCCAGACTTAACAGAACACATTTTCCCTAGTGCCCCTGTCAATGTGCAGGCCAAACAACCTGACCTCCACTCGCCCTTCCAACAAAGTAAATACGTCCCCACTGAGATGATGTTGGCCCACCCAGGGATCACATAAATGGTGCCTCCATGGCAGGAAAATGGAATGAAGAACGGACAAACGATGAGAGTTTCTGGCAATGGGGCTTTTACGTGAGAATATTCCCCACAAACTTTCCTCCAGGCAGAAACTGATCTTGCTATTGAGCAATGAGCAAGGATTGTAATTACTGCCCATCTTCGCCTCTCTGGCAGTTGTTTTCATCTGCTCACTGACTGAATGGTCTCTGGGTTCAAGCTGGGAAACTGGAAAGAGAAAAAAGAGGCCACACGGAAGAAATATTTGGTGCTAAACTTGGGAGAACAGTCAAGAGCTGCTGGGACTTGAGATGTTCCTCTTTCTGAAAGGAGGTATGTACATAGAGGGGGAGGAGTTAAAAGGACACAGGGCAAATGCCTTAGACACAGAGGACTACAGACATCAAGGCCAGGGGGACAGAAGCAGCAATTGTGGAAAGCATCAGAGAGCATCCGGAAGCACCCAAGCCCGGGTGGGAAGCCTTACTCCATTTGTGTAGAAGGTTCTAGATCAAGGACAGAACCTAAAAATCCCCCCTCCCCCTGCCCCTTCTCTAAAAGATAACAGTAGGAAGGAGTTAACACCTACTTCTGCTTTACAAGCAGGGAGCAAAAACATTCTCATTTCCCAGAAGGTTGCAATGGCTGTTCTTGGTTGTCAAATTGACCACATGTGGAATTAACTAAAACTCAAAAAAAAGGCTGGGTATACCTGTTGGGCGACTTTTGCTTAATCATCTGAAGTGGGAAGATCCTCTTCTAATTTGGATCTTTAAGGTGGGAAGCAGCTTTAATCCAGATCTTTGAGGTGGGAAGACTCACCCTAATGCCCGGGCCATTCCAAATTAGCTCTTTCTACCTCCAACTTCCAGACTCAGATGTAAGCTTTTAGGCACTGCTCCAGTGGTGTGTCTGCTTGCTTGCTACCCTGCTCTCCGCTATGATGACCATGGACGGTGATCCCCTAGAACTGTGGACCCCATTAACATTTCCTTTTATAACTTGCCTTGGTTATGGTATCTCTTCACAGCAATAGAAAAGTAACTGAGACAATCACTATGAATGAGTTTTGTATCCATAAAAATATTTGATAGAAATCATGATTTCCAGGTACTATCTTTTATTTTTCCTTTGGAAGGTAACCATTCTGCACCCATAAGCAAAGTCACTACAGATTCCCAAGCACATATATGTAATGTAGTCTTAGATTTTCATGCGTCCTGCATTTTCCAAGTCTTGCTGGCCTCTTCATGAGTTAGCAAGTCACAAAGCCTCTTTGACATGTCTCTTTTATATTTGTGCAAGAGTCTGATTTTACCTTTTGGAAAAGTATGCTTTAGCAATCCCATGTCCTCGGAAAAGACTGTTAGCAGCACAACCTGAGAAGCAGGCTTATCTAACAATAAGATCTCCTCTTACAAAGTGAATGATCCAAAAGCAGCCGGTGAAGCAGGCCAAGAAATGGGAGTGTTTTGGCAAGGTAAGGCTGGGGTCCAGGGAAAAAGAGAAGTCAAGTAAATCTAAGGAGAATTAAATTTAATGTTCATCATTCTTGACCAAGCAATTATGTTGAGCACATAGCCCTCCCCATGGCTCTGCACCACCCATTCCTTCCCCCCCCCCCACATGAGAGGTAACCTTTCCTCACCAACTCAAAGTACAGTGTGTCCTGTTCCATCCTTCTCTGGGGACCGGGAGGCCTGCTCAGCTGACATTTACATAACCAAGAGAGCTACTCAAGCATTCTTTAAAGAATAGAGAACATTTCCCTTCAAGGTGATTTCTGTTCCCAGCTAGACCATAAAGCAGAAGCCACTAAGAGAAGAAATCCTCACACTGAATGTCAGCGTGCCCCTTCGGACAGAGCACACATACCTGCTGCGCTGGCATCTTTAGAGGCTGCCCCCACACCACCAATCCAGCTTCCCGATGAAAACTGAAATCTGCAGCTGCCTCTGAAAAACAGGTGAATTACTCCTCAGTTCCCTCAAGCTTCTCTACAGAGGCTGTTCCAGGAAACCTAATCCCTCCTCTTCTCCTCCTCCCTGCCTTCCCCACTCTGACATCCAGGTAAAGTGAGCACAGAACCACCACTACCTTTCCCTTTATTTCCCAACTCTGCAGCATGCTGTAGGGGAGCAGCATGTGGGAAAACCACCACACTCCGACCAGTACTACTTAAGAAGACATCTCTCTAGATGTTCTCCAACCTTCAACAGCATGAGGCACAGGGCATCCCTTAAAGATGCTTTATGTCATTCTCAAGTCTTTTTGGAAAACTTCCCAACCCAAGAAAACAGGAATTTTGAGTTCTCACTTCCAAACGTTCAATGGAGTTGGGTGCCCCACTTTACCTCCTGCTATGATCCTTCCAGAAGCCTAAAAGGGTGGTTTGGCTAACAAGACCGAAGTTTTTCTGCCCATCAAAGAGACTCTTCAGGAAAATACCCATGTATTTAGAACTGAAGGGGGCTGTAGTCTCTGCCATCCAGAGAGTCTCATTTTTCAGTCAAGTTCCAGGGGAGGAGCTCCAATAGAGCCCCATCCCAGTATCCGCCATCTCATTTGTAACTGTAGGGCAATACGGCACAGAGATCCTGGTGAGCGTTTCTCAGTTGCAGAGTTCTTGGTACCTCTCAAAGCATAAGCACGCCCCAAATTCAGATGCTTTGGGGGGTACATGTCAGTTAAAGCTAATTCAAGAACATCACAAAATGTTGGTGTAATTCAAGAGAGTCACCGCAAGATGGCAGGCTTTAACCTCTAACGGAGTCCAAAGCTGCAGATTTTTTTTTTTTGCTGCCTGACAGTTGTTGGGGTTTTTTTTTGGGGGGGGGGGGGGCAGACCAAGGTGCTGAGCTGTGTGTAGGCAGAAGCGTCTCTTCATTTATTAATATTCTGAGATGCAGCTTGAGGAGATTTCATGTCACTTTAGGAAGCTGATTTGTTTTGGCAGTCATTTTCTTTAAGAATAATTTCCTGATCATTTGTCAGATACGGCTCTTTTAAATTTTAGTTCCTCCCCTCACAGGGGGAAAAATGTCTGTCTGAAAGTTTCAAGATAGAGAGGATGCATATATGGGCAAAACTTGCAGCATGCTCTTGTGTGTTCGCAACAGAACAAGGCTGTTTTCTAGGGGATGCAGAGAATAGTTAACTTACCCGCTGGCAAAACTGTGGATGGACCTTATAAGAACACACACAGCCCAGAGGGGTAAAGTCATATCAACTGCTTTAAGTTGCAACCACAATTATAATTTTCACGATCAACCCCACTTGTTCTTTCTTCTACTGACTCAATCACCAACTCAAGAAAAAGTGATGCAGGAATCTGTGTCTGATCCTATCTTCCAAAAGGAGAAAGGAGAAAATCTGCTCCAAAATGTTTAGAAAGAGAATGACATGCTTATGTGTGTGGAGACTCTATGGGGGAGAGAGAGGACCACCAAGTAGGGGACAGACAGGGACTCACACTGGGTGGCTACTTAAACAGCATAATCTTAAATTCTCTTGCACGAAACAGGGGGAGTAATTTGATTGCATCTGGATCAAGTAGGTTTCAGAGCAATAAGAACCAGATAAGGGAGCAGAGGGAGTTAATGGGGAGCATTTTAAAGTCACAATTAAGGTATAATTTCCTTAGGGTTTTCAGAATAACAATAGCTTGCAGAAGGCAGTAAACTCACAGACTGAGAAGACGTGGCCCGTCCTGTTCATAAAGCTTCACTCCTGGGTCCAACCACAAGAGCCGGTAATTAGATTCCACTTCTCTCTGTCCCAAGCAGACTTGCTGGGTGACCATTAGCTTCTACCCCAGAGGTGGAAGCGGTGATCCAGGACCGTCTACACAGGTCAGAGCTCATGAAGACAGCAGCAATTAACCTCCCTCCAAGTGTGTGTCTGCCTGGGAGGGGACAAGGGGACAGGTCTCTGCACGGTACATTAAAAAGCATTTATGAACGGGTAGGTCAGAAGAGCTCAGGGAAAGAATCATGTAATGAGTGATGGTTATTAATGACCATTATTATCTTTGTCCTGACCCCGGGACTATATCTTCAAGATTGTTTACTTTGTATGAACAAGTGAAGCGCTGACACGAGGGGCCTGGAGACTCTATTAATTCACTGGTGATACACACAGAGAAAATAGCTCTCCAAAAAGTGAAAATTCTCATCCTAAATATTAATATATATAAATGAAAATTTTAGAGCCTCCGTATTCTACCAGCAGAGAAACGGATCAATTCTCCATGCTATGAATCACATAACGGAGGGTGTCAGGGCAGGTTTAACATGAATAAGATATTGATCTCCCTTGTTACTTGCTTCAACTTCATTCCTTTCGGATGGCCAGAGACCTCTGTGACAGCAAAGGCTTTGGTCTGGAGGGCAATTGAGAGCTGTACTTTCAGGTCTTTTATTTATTCATTAAAGTTTTGGGGATAAAAATATTTCTGCAGGAGAAGAAGAGAATTCAGAGAAAGCCCTCAAGTATGCTGAGTCCTTTTCAGACTAAATAAAGTTGGAATAGGCTGCTTCAGAGATGTTCAGACAGAAGGCAAGCGTGCCATGACAGCGTGATTCGTGCTGTCTGTTGAGGCTTGGTTTATGTTTTTCATTTGTTAAACTGTCATAATTCACGAATACAACACTATTAATATTTTGGATAGTACCCCAAAAAGAGAGTTTAGATAAAAGCAAACGCCCTCTTTCATTGACCTGTCTCTGTTTCCTAAGTCATCTTCCTCTAGGGATGGTACTGATAACACATGGTACATGCACAGGACTTTCTGTGGCCTTTGCATCTACACACACATGGCAGGGTGGGGGGGCGGGGAGAAAGAGAGAGAAGGCACACTTATAAAATAAGATGAGGCTATGCTAGCTTTCCCTTACTATAACAAAATACCCAAGACAATCAATTTAAAAGGAGGAAGGTTTCTTTGACTCACGGTTTCAGAGGTTTCAGGACATAATCACTAGGACCTGTCACTTTGGGCCTAAGGCAAACAAAATATAGTGGTCAAAGCTTTATACTTCATGGTGGCTGGGAAGAGAAAGATGTGATGGGAGCCATGGTCGTATATCCCCTTCAGTGACCCACCCCAGATCACCTAGCTTCCTTCTACTAGGCTCTCCCGTCTAAAGATCCCGCCACTTCCCAACAGTGCAACAGGTTAGTAATCAAGCCATTAGCATGCGAGCCTTTTCCACATATTTAAGACCCAACCCCTAACTAAACCATCCATGTTATAGAATATGCTTTGGAAACACAGAAAAAGCAGAAGACAATCTCTGGACAAGTGTTAAGTGAGAACTCCAGTGATTGGTAGAGCCATGAGAAGGTTTGCTGAGAAACATAGTTATGAAGTAGAGAGTATAAAGAGCAAGTGTGTGTGTGGTCATATTTTGTTTGTGATCTAACAGGTAAAGCTTGCTTAAAGATGAGACTGAGGAGCCAAGCCAGAACCCAAGCAGGCTAGCGAAGACCTTTATCTCTGACATAGGTAGTCATTTTGTCTCATTCCCTAAATGGGAGCTCAACTTTAGAGTATGACACAGCTAATCAGTGGGGAGGTAAAGGAGGGGAGGTTTGGGAAATAAAGGCTCTTGTGCAGCTAACTACCTTTGAGATTAAACAAACCTATTTCTCACCTAGATTCTACCGTGACAAATGGTCTTTAGTTCTACAACTGGCAGGGTGATGCTGGAGACAAAATCTAAAATCATACTGATAACTTGACTGGGCCTTAATTTAAGATCCTAAATATTAAGGGTATTTCTTTTTGCTTCTAAAATGTCATGCCAAGTCCTTCTTGGGCAGAGATGCGCTAGCTCCCCATAGCAAGTGCCCTCGTGGGAGCTGGGCAAGGGCTTGAGCCAGAAGAAGAAGATTCTCTTTTCCCTTCCAGAGCCAGCCTGGATCTCCTGCCTGGTACTGTGCTGCCTCACCTGCTGGTTTCCTCTCCATCCTTCCCTGTGCTGGCCCAGGGTGCCAACTGGTGAAAGCCCTGATCCTTTGCCCAGAGGCCGCAGGCTGAGTTAGATTCTAGAGAATCAGGAGGTGGGACCCAGAGGTCACTGGACGCATCCTCCAATAATCTGTTTAAACTTGTCACCCAGCTCTGGAAGTTAACAAGAAAAATCGCCTTTTTTGGATGCAATTTGCTCGTGAATTAAAAACAGATAATTTTTCCTTCTTACTCAAAAGCCCAAGGTGAAGAAGAAAGACTACTTGGGAAAATATTTTGTTGTTTGTTTTCAAACTGCAGATTGACTAGATATGATATACTATTTAATTGTTTGTTTCTCCAATAGCTTCTTCTAATCACCAGGGTCTATTAGCAATTTTTAGGGTCTTCGGCTGTCTTCGAATGTGCTCCTTAAATCCTATCCATTTCAGTCAGTCTGCAGATGGGCAGTCAGGTTTCAGATTCTCCGTGAGGGATAGCTGACGTCAGTCTGTTCTCTTAAGCAGGTATCAGAAGCCAGGTTTTTATTTCTTTTCTAAGAGAGGGAAATGAAGCCTGGATAGAAAGGTTGTCTGGCAACCAGATAAAGGAAGAAATTTCTTTCAGGCTTTCCAAGAAGATAGAATGGAAGTCTTGAAACGTAAATTACTTTTTAATGGTGTCTTGGAAAGGGTGTTATTTCTCACTCTCTGACCCTTCCCCCACTTCCTGAATGTGGCCTATGTAAGCAATTAGACCATTGTGAATCTGTAAGTGAGTGAAACTAGAGATATTTTAAGGGATAGAAGGAAGCCGAGAGACGTGCTGTTTCATCCAGCTATTTTCTGAAGCAGGGAATTAGGATTTAGAATACGTAAAAGATTTCTTCTTGATTTCTCTCTTTTTAGGGCTGAGCCAAGACCAAATCCAGGGTTCCTACCTGCTAGCTCAGGGCCCTCATCACCGCACCAGAGGTAAGAGGAACACAAGAAACTCTGCTCAGACAGAGGACAGAATTTGAAGGCTACTACTAAGCCCTAGTGTTTAACCCGGTGGAAAAAGTGACTGAATTCATTAACATCTGGACTGAAATCATTAGCACTGACATGTTTAGCTTGGAGGAAAAACATCTGTTATTTTGAATTTGAGTTGGGTCTGTTCCATGCAGAAGTACCCACTGGTTAGCTTCTGCCCTCTAGTTCAGAATTATTCTACTTACTCTGATCTTTCTGCTGTTTGTTATTCCTCTGGGACTCCACCCCAGAGGCAAGCCTATTGGCAATGCTGGAGTGCCAGGTTACAGTGTGAAGATGCCTTCTTGTCAAATCCATGCCTGTGAACTCCCTACAACTGCGTAGACACACTTGACATCATACACATATACAAGGGAGTCATAGAAAGCCAGCCACATGCTCAGAACAGTTTTCTGCATTGGCAGATGGTTCCTAATTGGAGGTGCAGAAGATGCAGAGGAGAGAAGGACTTTTTCATATGTCAAGAAGACACACATGTAGCATGAATTCTAATTGGTCTTAATAGTAGAAACCTGGAGTCAGATATTAGAGGGCGAAAGCTAAAAGATCAGAGAAGCAGAGCAGCCAGCCACTAGTTCTTATCTCTACGAAATCCTCAGACCAAAAGGTAAGATCCTGTCTCTACAAGTCCTCAGACTGAATGCAATGCCTTCCTGTCTCCTCCTGCCTTACCGTACTCTTTCCTCCCAGCCAGCCGTATTCCTTCCTATCTCCACTTTCCTAGAGCTGGGATTAAAGGCCTGTGACTCTACCCCAGGGATAGCACCTCTTACCATGTGCCAGGCCCTCCCACATCAATAGCTAATTAAGAAAATACCCTTGAGACTTGCTTACCACATAACATTATGGAGGCATTTTCTTAATTGAGGGTCCCTCCTCTCAGATGACTTAAGCTTGTGACAGGTTGACACATAACTAGCCAGCATCACTGACCCCCTAGTCAACTTGACACAAAATGCATCAGGGTTGAGCCATAAGCTTTCCTTTCTTGTTCATCCTCAAGATCACACATTAATAAAGACATCACAATGCAAAGCACTTTACAAACTTAAAAGTCTCAAATCCTTTAAGAATTAAAATACTTAAAAATTAAGTCTTTTAAAAATATCCAATCATTTTGTTATTGTTGTTTGTTTTGTTTTTGGTTTTGGAGACAGGGTTTGGGGACCTGTCCTGGAACTCACTCTGTAGACCAGGCTGGCCTCGAACTCACAGAGATCGTCTGCCTTTGTCTCCCAAGTGCTGCGATTAAAGGCGTGCGCCACTACCACCTAGCCCAATCTCTCTTAAAATCCAAAATCTTTCAAAATATGTCTCTCAACTATGGGTTCCTATAAGACAAAAAAGAAATTAAATGCTTTTTTTTTACTTCAAGAAAGAAGAGCCAAGGCACAGCCACAAACCAAACTCCAACAATAAATAACTCAACGTCCAATATCTGAGGTCTACTCACGATCTTCTGGACTCCTCCAAAGGACCTGGGGTCATTTCTCTGGCTCTGCTCTCTGCAGCACCATGGCTTGTCTTCTAGGCTCAGGCCTACTGCTATACTTGGTGGAAATCCCATGGTACCTGCATCTCCAAAACTGTTGGGTCCTTTTTTGTAACTGCATTTCACCAATAGCCTCTCCTGGGCTCTCTTTGGAGACTCTAGTCCTGCTTCACAGTGCCAAGCCTCAGCTGCTTTCCATGACACCTTCTTGCCTTCAAAACCAGTACCACCTGGGTGATTCTCATACTCCCAAGTTCAGCTACTAGAAGTAGGCACAACCTTGGCCACTTCGGGAACACAGTTTCTAGGTGCTGGCCCTGGGGAAACACATTCCAGAAGACTTCACTTCAATGATGCTGGTCTCTTCTTAATCACAGCTGATCCTTCAGCCCCATCATCCAATGTCTCAGGTAATTAAAGGTTTTACTTTAGTGTTTCTGATCTCTTGTTGATCATAGCTGATTGGTCAGCCCTAGATGACCAGACACCACAGATTCTTCACACATAAGGCCCAGTAAAGTCTTTGCTTCCCTCTAAACCCTCACAAGCCAGACCTCCATTGTCCGCACTGCTCTCAACGTTCTTATCTTCCAGGCTCCTACAGACAGGACCCCAAACTCTCAACACCCAGTGACTTTTCTTTCCAAAACTCCCAAAGTTCTTCTACAATCCTCCCTAAAAAACATGGTCATGTCTGTCACCCCACTATCACAGTGCCCGCTTCTGTCTGCAGGTTTCTATTTCTGTGATGAAACATCTTGACCAAAGCAACTTGGAGAGGAAAAGTTTATTGGGCTTATGCTTCTCCATCACTGTTCATCACTGAAGCAAGTCAGGACAGGTACTCAAACAGGGCAGGAACATGGAGGCAGGACATGATGTGGAGGCCATGGAGGAGTGCTGTTTACTGACTTGTTCCTCTTGACTTGCTCAGTCTGCTTTCTTATAGAACTCAGGACCACCAGCTGAGGGATGGCCCCACCTACAATATGCTGAGCTTTTCTCCATCAGTCACTAATTAAGAAAATGCCCTACTGTCTTACCTAGAGCCTGATCTTATAGGGACATTTTCTTAATTATGGTCTCCTCCTCTTAGATGACATCAGCTTGTGTCAAGGTGACATAAAACCAGCCATCATGTCTTCTTTATCATTTCTCCCATGACCCACCCAAGCGAGTCTCTCAAGAGCTTCTTCTCCCTTCCACCCTTCTTCTTGTCAGACTTACCAGTGCCACCTGAATGAACTTTCTAGAAGAAAGTTGGTCATTTCATCCATTCTTCTTGATTCCCTGGTGCCTTTCTGATAGAGTCCAAGCTTTTGGCATAACATCCTAAGACCTTCACAATCAAGTCTCAAACATCCATCCTTTCCACTACTGAAGGAACCAATCAATATCAAGCGCAGGGCATATGCGTCCATACTTGAGTCTTCATCATGCTGTTCCCCTAGCAGGAGCTCTCTACCCTTCTGCCTTTAATGACCTTTTAGTCGTCTTTAAGGACCTATTGCACATACCACCATCACAACCTGGGGTACTGCTTTGTCCAAGCGCTGAGCTAGCTCATGCCTCAAGTCCACCCACATTAAGCATAGGGCATTACCCCTGCTAGTTAGTCAGCCTTGCTTTGCCCTTGTGAGCCTCTTGAAAGTAGCACTCAGTGTTCCTGTCTTTTACATTCATAGCCCCACCACAGGGCTTAGCTCCTAGGATGCACTTGGTGCTGCCGATTAAGTGAACAGATCGTCTTGCTCACACCGTGCTAATTTGCATTTACTCTGAATCATACACTTCAGAGCTCGAAGAAATCACAGGAAATGTCTTTTCTAGCATGCTCATTTTGCAAGTGAAGAAACTTCAGCCCCTAAGGATTTAAAGTGGTTTGCTCAGGACTGTAAGGAGGCATGAGGAGCACTGAGCCCTGGTCATCTCGTTCCTATCACCTTTCACCTTATGATACATGTGAAGTCATGATTCTGGGGCAGAGGAGACGGTTCAGTGGGTGTGGTGGTTTGAATAAGAATGGTCCCCATAGGCTTGTGTATTTGAATGCTTAGACACCAGAGAGAGGAGCTCTTTGATAGGATTAGACGAATTAGGAGGTGCGTCTTTGTTGGAGTAGGTGTAGCCTTGTATGTGGAAGTGTGTCGCTAGGGGTGGGCTTTGAGATTTCCAATGCCCATACCAGACCCATTTCTCTCTTTCTCTCTCTCTCTCTCTCTCTCTCTCTCTCTCTCTCTCTCTCTCTCTCCTCTCTGCTTGCAGATCAAGATGTAGCTACTTCTCCAGCTACTATGCTCCCTGCTCCCTGTCATGATGACAACAGACACAGACTAAGCCTCTAAAACTGTAAGCAAGACCCCAATGAAATGCTTTCTTTTATTAAAGTTGCCTTGGTCATAGTGTCTCTTCACAGTCATAGAACAATGATTACGTGTTGGTAAAGTGCCTGATGCACAAGCCTGAGCACCAGGGTCCCAAACTCCGATGTGAAAAAAAAAAGTCCATTATGGTCATGTGTATCTGTAACCTCCACACTGGGAGGCAGCAGAAACATGTGGAACCCAGAATTCACAGGCAGCAAATATAGCCAAAATGTGAACACCAGTCCAATCGAGATGGAGAACAATTGAAGAAGACAATGGTGACCTCTTGTCTATACACACACACACACACACACACACACACACACACAATCACAATACCAAAGGACAGAGGTGCTTGGCTTATGAGTTTGGAAGATGAAAAGAGCTGCTTCTTTGTTCTGCGTGCCCTCTAGGGCTTCGTGCCCTCATTTGAATTCAAGTCTGCCTGACCTAACCGTGTGGTATTTGTAGATTGTGGCTCTGCTTCGCAACTCTGCACTTGACTCTGGATGTCATTTTGAAGGACATTTTAGTAAGCTGTCTCAGTTCATTTAAAATTTTAAAAATCCCAGAACCACCGATGCGCCTGTACAACCCCTTTCTTAAGATGCCGGGTATTGAAAGAGATGAGGGAAATGATTTTGGACACTAACGTCTTCTCCTGATAACCAAGATCAAACAATGATGTTCCCAGCTTCTGAAATAATATAGACAGGCGCCAGTGTCTGGCACTTCCACTCAGACTTTGGTCTCACAATGTGATGCTTAGGATAATTTCTGCTTCTTAGATGGGAAGCTGAAAGCAAGATAGCAATACCAATCATCTTAATAATAACAGACTTGTGATGAAAAATGGGGCATGCAAATTCTCCTGCTTTTCATTTGTCTACAACACCCCGAACAAAAGGAAATATTGTCTTCGTGGGAGAAAAACCTAAATGAGCTCATATCTACTCTCTGAGCCCTGCAAGGCGCTGTGTCCTTTCAGCTCGTCGCTCTCCCCACGCCCCATCTGATGCCACCATCAGCATCAGTTTGCTTTCTTCTACAGAAAGCCAGTGTCTTAAGGGGCTCCAAGAATTTTGTTCAATTAAATACACAACAAAGATTTTTTTTTTTCAATCACTTGCCACAGCAAAGGAAATGGCCACTTTAGCGAAAGTGAGTAGCGTTGATGGTACAATTGTGCTCTAACGTATGCACAGCCTGTTATCTTCGTGCTGCCTCGAGGATGCTCCATTTCGACTCCTTTGTCCTGCTGATGGCTCCAACGGGCTTTCCGCAGTCACATCACTGTCATTTTGTGCTATCTCAAAGTTCAATCATAATGAGCTTTGAGATTGTTAGTTGTTTCTCTCTTGTTTTTTTTTTTTTTTTTCAGAAACGAAGGCTCCTTTTTCATTTCGGAGGAGCTGAGCCTCCAAGTTTCTACGATTGCCTCTCACGCCTTCACTCTTCCTTTATTCTCCTCTCTCCTTTGGCTCAAAAAGCAAACTCATTACCAAACCAAATGTGTAAGCCTCCCACACAGAATCTGGGGGAGAAAGATATCCCATTTAATACAGGGAAGCCATTTCAGAGGTTAGCTGCGGTTCATGGCTTCACTAGCTGGTGGGGTGTGCCAAATGTGACCACCACTGAATCCAGAACTGCCTCCTTGGGACCAAACAAAGTCACTGACATAGAAAAGCAGCTATGTCTGCTATGAATAACTTAAACTTAATAGTTAAAATAACAATGATGACGATAAACAATGTGTGCCAGATACCATCTCCACACACACACACACACACACACACACGCACGCACACACACACACAAAGTGGGCGCTGCACTGTTATTATTCTTCATGGAACATGAGGCAATTTTGCAAACATGGATCTCTTTGCAGGCAATATATTTTCCTAGCCTCTCAGTTTTAAAAACACAACCTTTAAAGCCTTCTGTTGCTTAGTCAGGTAGAACGGGCTCTGCTCGCTAGGGACGCTCATGTCACCTTTCTAATAAACAATGTGCTATTATTTCTTGTTGGAATATGCATTTTAGGATGGCAAAATTTTGATATTAAATTTCTTGGCATCTCTATAGCCAATTTCATACTGAAGACTCAATAACTGAAAATTAATAAAATTAATCTGTCTGACCCTAATGGTTTTACCATTCAAAGAAGCCTCTAATATGGCCTTTATGTAACCAGTGTCTCAGACTTGCTCTAAATGAATCTCTTATGTGGACATGTGTGCATGTATATATAGATGATATAGATATAGATATAGATATAGATATAGATATAGATATAGATATATACGTGTGTGCATAATTGTTGACTTTGGGGATTTTTTGAGATAAGGTCTCATGAGGTTCAAATTTACTTACTATACAGTTCAGGATAGGTTTGAACTCCTGCTTCTGCATCCCAAATGCTAGGTTTGCAGAGTGTGCCACTATGTCCAGCTCCCTTGTAAGTAATTATTTACAATAACGGGAGACCCATTTTTCTTTACCACTCAATGGATACAACAGAGATTAGCTCCATCCATCACTTAAAATTTGTAGTCATTCACACGTCTGAAAAACATTGCAACAACCACTATTTCCTAAGGCTTCCCCAACAAGGAGAGTATTGCATTAAGATAAAAATTTTAAAGGGACAATTAATGAAAAAAATCAGTTGTATTGAGGATAGAGAAAAAAATTAAAATATTTTTCAATAATTACAATAAAAAGACAAATGCTTCAAGATAAAAAAGAAACACACAGAATGTGTTCTTTCTCAGTTCTCAGACACGGGAGCTGAACAACAGAAGCAGCTGATAGTGCTTCCCATTAAGAATGGCTAAGAACCTAAAAATGTTCTTTAATTAGTTTTCCTTCCTAATTCTGGGTGGCAGGACCATATGGTTACCCATTCATTTTAAAGATGAAGAAAATCAACCACAGAGGGTTAAACGATTTGCTGAAATTACCCACCTTCTGCCAGTAGAAAGAGTAGCAACCATTTGTTAGCATTTACTGAGTGGCAGACGGAACGGTAGGCATGTGCACGAATTACCTCCCTCGATTTTCACATCACCACCACCACCAGAGTACTGCTCCCTCCACCCCAATATGTTCCTTTCACATCTTAACATCTCTAACATTGACCAGTTTTGCAATCAGTGTTATCCTTTTAATTGTCAGCGGTATTTCTGCCTTAGTTGTACATAAAACAATGGTGACATTCTCGATCCCAGGAAATACAGAACTAACTGCATTTTGGGGGGTAAGCGAATGGAAGCTTGAAGAAGTAGGGGTGGGAGAGAGGGAAAGAGGTCTCAATCAAGTGCCTCCTGTGCAAGCCTTAGGATTGGGGGTTGTGTCTTCAGCACTGACGTAAAGACGGGTGCAGTGCATGACGGTGATCCCAGATCGCAGGATCCGAGACAGGGAAATCTCTAAAGCTTGGTGGTCAGACAGCTTGGAAATTCAGTAAAGTCTAGGTTCAGTGAGAGTCCCTGCCTCAAACACAAGGTAGAGAGAGCTACTGAGGAAGACACCCAAAATTGAAGACCACATGTTCTCATGTTCATGTACACACTACTATATTTATAGACACATGAATGTGTGTGTGTGCGCGCACACACACACACACACACACACACACACACACGCACATGCCGACCTAAAGTTACTCTTCTATCTTGTGAGTGGCAGAAAAAGGATTTGAACCTGGACAGTTGGGCTGTAAACCCATGCACTGAGCTCTCCGTCGAAACACCTACCATAGACATTCCGCTCACATCTCGCTCAACAGGTATCCCCTGGCATCCTGCAGTGATACAGCACAGGAGGAGGGTATGTGGGAACTGTGTAGTCTGACTACAGTGCAGCTGGTTGCCACACTTCTCGGGGTTTTCTTGGAGTCACACCCTTGCTCCCATCCCCCAGTTCTACCTCCCCCTTCTGCAATGAAGGCAAGTGAAACCCCACCTCTGACTGCGTCATAACCTTCTGTGAATTCTGTCTCCTAACACAGAGCATAGCTTTTCTGCAAACCACAGAAGCCCTTCTACGGCCATAATAAAGTTTCCATTACTGGTTGTGCTTTAGAAAACAAACTTGGCAAGGCTTGGAAACTTGACAATAACAAAGTAGACGTGTGTTTTTCATTAATAGAAGTCAGAATGAGTTGTATGAGGGAATTGGAATACGTTAGCCCGCTAGGATAGAGAAGTCGTTGATTCCAGCAACACTGTGACTAATTAGGTTTGCTTTTGTGAAGGAATTGGTTTGTATTGATTCATTTATGTCTGATGTAGCTCAGCAGTCCTTTCCCTGCCTGGGAAGCCTGCCCAGACCGGTAAGGGGAAAGGAGCTGACTGGCTTTTTAAGACTATATGTACCTTTTAGCAAAATCAAGAGTGCGGGGCCAGAAAGAGCAAGTCACCTGTTCTGGTACCCACTGCCTGCTCAGACAATAACTATAGAGATCATTGCTGGGGGCCACAGGCTTGAAAGGCTTGAAAAATCATAGAGACTTTACATGTTTTGAAAGTTGGGTTATTTTTCAGCTTCATCCTAAAGAGGAGTAAGTTTTTTTTGACCTTCATCAGTCCTTGTGGGGCTCAAACCCTGAGCTTCATGTAAAAGGAGACTGTGCATTGGACTCCTGACCACTCAGACCCAAATAATCACACAGAAACTATATTCATTTCAGCACTGTTTGGCCAATGGTTTAGGCATATTCCTAACTAGCTCTTATATCTTAAATTAATCCATTTCTATTAATCTATGTATCAGCACGAGGCTGTGGCTTACCAGTAATGTTCTGGCATCTTTCTCCTTTGGCAGCTACATGGTGTCTACCTGATTCCACCTTCTTTCTCCCTGCATTTAGTTTAGTTTTTTGCCTAACTATATTCTGTCATGTCATAGGCCAAAGAAGTTTCTTTATTAACCAATGGTAATAAAACATACTCATAGCATACAGAGGAGAATCCCACGTCAGCTCCAGTCAGCCGTTCTCCTGATTCAATAAACTGAACCAAACAGGGTCCCATATTGTTCTTTATAACAGGAAAAGTCACCTCCTCTCCTACATGCCCCCCATCACAGCTAGGTAGACTCTCTCCAATGGCAGAACTAGAGTCACCAAGTCAAACGTCATGTCGACACAGCTTCCAGAACAACGCTGATGTTGGGTCTTCTCAGGGCACTGTGCTGGGGATCAGCACAGATGAGTTTCAAATATGCTTTTAGGACTAATTAGTTCTGCCCGTGGTCAAGTGACTGAACGTGTGAGCCTGCGTTTTCCTACTTGTGACATCACATGTGCACGTTGGTACTGGTAAACCTACCACCTCCAGAGTCCCTGCATCTTCATTTTCCCCAGAGGCTGATAGTTTTTAGTGTGTTATTTATACACTTTGTCCAAAATCTTTATTTTTCAATATGTACCAGTTATCAATACATAGATAATAGTCTGAAGTCTGGAACCCATGAATAGCAGTTATTTCTAAATGAAACTAGCTCAGAGAGGTTTAACAACCAGTCCAAAGCCAACTATAAACAGTGGAAGTGAGACACTCACGTAGATACCAATTCCAAACTCTTCCCTCCGTCACTACTCTACTAACGAGGGCTAGGAACCAGGAAGAAAAGAATTTCTAAAAACAGTAGATCTCTGGGAAAAGAGACTGGAAACCCTGCCTAGACACTCTGCAGAATTTACAGAGTAATTTGCAGAGATGGAAAACACAGTTTTAGTCCTGAAGCACATGGCAGAACAGAGGCAACCTCAGGAAGGTGAGCTGGACATGGAATGTCCAAAGAAGGACAACTTGAACTCAAACTAGTAAGAGCATAGGAAAAACTGCCAGTCTGGGCTTCATTGATCACAAAGGGAATGATTTCATCTCAGCACCCCCTGAGCAACCTTAGACCCCTAAAAAGGAAAGACCTTGTCATCTCAGCAAATGCTATTTGGTCCCCAGACAGCTATAGTTTCAAATAAGGCTTTGTATTGATTAAGGTGTCCTTCCAATAAAATTTGACTTTTGTTCACTTAAACAATAACACAGAAAGTTTGGGAAGGATATAGGGCATTTCATCAGAGTTGAAGAAAAAAAAATGAGGCTTTATGTTTAAAGCCTTCAGAAACAAGGCCAGCTCGACCAACCTCCAAAGCAAGACTAACGAACTGTCACTGAGGTCATTCCTCCAACCGCTTTCCATGTTGGGGTCAATTTGTGTAAAATTTATACTCCTGATGAGAGTAACTGATTAGCCTGGCACATGTAAGCACTAGGAGAAGCCATGACCTTTGAGTCGGAAGGATTGCTGGGAGTTGCATTGTACTATGGGAGAAGTTGTTGCTACCCGCAGGAGGGGATGACTGGGCTAGGCCAAAGCAAGGTAACATCCCAGACCAAGTATAGGAGGATTAAGAAGGAAACATACACCTGTAAGAGCTGCAACCAGAAGAGCTCCTGGGAGCTACAGGTTGTTTGGAGATGGAAGAGAGTCCATAAAAGTAAGCCAGTGCTCAGGACTGGGAGAAACTCAGAATCACAGCTGAACTAGTAGACACCATGTTACGCAGAGTGACAAATATCACCTCAACAAGAATCATCATTAAGAATTGGCCTATGGTGGGGCCCATCCGCAAGCTGGCTGCTAAGCCCAAAGGGGAGAGATGGAGGGAGGGGAGGCTATTTAGGAGCTATAAACTGGAAAATAATGTTGCTGGTGACAAGACAAAGAAACTACAAAAACCAGCTTTGACTTTGGAGAACAGGTAGGTTCATTAAAAAGGGCAAAAAAAATACCCCCTAGAAGACTCCAATTGTGTACCAAAGCACATATGCACACATGTGCAGACTGGTGGGGGCTGAGCGAGCACTCACCCTGGGGAAAAACAGGGGAATAAATGTGATTTGCTCAGTTGTGCCCACAACACCTCAAGGACTCGGCCTTTAAGCTCTTCTCTACCACAGTCCTCTCACACATTAACAAACTGATTCACAATCTGTTATGCTTTCGCATTTTAAATCTATTATCTTTTATTCCAACTGTGGAATAAAATATTTTATGGCTAAAGTGCAGTGAGAAGAGCATTTAATTTGGTGTCCGGAGGCTTGGGCTTAAGAATTTCGGCTGGATAATCATGGCTAGACTGGCCCCCTCTTCAGAGACATTACTGCAGGGTTAGTCCTTTCCCCCTCTCCTCAGCCATACCCCTCCCCAGATTCTAAGCCCTTCCCAAGCTGCCCTACTTTGTAGGTAAATTGCATCCATCTTCCTGGACCAGACCAAGTGAAGGCAGAGATGCAGAGAAAAAAGGATTTGATTGACAGGTGCAAATCTCAGCTCCATCACTGATGAACAAGAAAGCCTTGAGAAAAAGAAATCACTTTTCTTCTCTGATGCTCTGTTGCACAATCCATAAAATGGAGATAACCAGGCCTCCCTTTCAGGAATCCCAAGAGACAGTCTATGTAGAAATGCCCACATGGACATCTGATAGTTCTTCTTATCTTTCTGAACGCTCTCCCGGTCAACCCTTTACACAGCCATCTCTCCTTTCCAGACCTTTGTGTGAATTCTCTGTATCAGCTAGATCGTTGTCAAGCACCCTGGGATGCTTAAATGCTATCATTCTTCTCCCATCTATATCAAAAATCCTTTGCCAATGTCTGTTTAAAAAAACTATTTGACAGTGTGTGACCCAGTGTGTTTCGTTTCCAGGAGATGTCCTGCTCCAGAAACGCCTCCATTATTATGTCGCATTACTTAGCAGCGTGAGTCAGATGTCCAAAAGAGATCATTTTAAGAGAAAGGTTTATAAGTGTACTTGACACTTCCCATCTGTACTTCTTCCTTTCCTTTTCAATTTAACGCAGATGCACTTTCATGCCATTAGCCTTTTCATCGGGGAACTTTGAAAGACGCCTTTATTTCCCCGTCTTGCAGCTAGCTGATCATGTCTCTTTTCTACCATGCCAGCCACAACCTTGTCCAAGTTGCACATGACGCCCTCCACATTCCTGTGGTGACCAACACTGGAGACATGAGGACGTGGGCAGCAAGAAGTGCCAGGCATTGGGAGAAATCCTGCTGCTTCGCCCCTCGCACTCTCCAAGCAACGCCGGCCTCTAAAGAGTTACTGAATTTGTATTTTGTTTCAGCCAACTTCAGCAAAACTTTAGCTGCAGCTGCCCTCTCTGAGTAACAGCTAAACCAAACTAAATAAATCAAAGAGTAAGCAAGTTTAGAGTCCTAATATCAGTTCATCAAGCTCAGGCCAGAGACAGACTCTGGATTTGATGGAAGGGGTGAAAGGGCATGGTTGATGGCTTCCCTGGGTGGAAGAAACATTAAGTCTAAAGGCTGCTTCTGCTGAGCGTGCTGATTTGTGGGTGTCTGTAAACAAACCCCTAATAATTGAAAAAGATCAAGGAACTCATTAAAGAACCGCTCATCGAAACTGCTGGAAGTCATGTCCTCTGTCCACACCCAGGAGAATCCACAACGATGGAAACAGAATTTCACCCTGCTTGTTGGAGTAAACCAAGTAATGCCCAAAGGAGGATTGGGGGTATAAATGAGAGGAAAACTGGGGTCCCTGAGTACTTCACAGCCATTTAGAACTCAAGAAAAATCTTGCCTCCTTCTTCTGTTTTTATTTCATCACAAGGCTCCAACTAGCACCAAAAATAGGTTCACTGTTCTTACTCCTTATAAAAGGCAACACATTGAATGCTAGCAATGATATTACACGAAGTATAATTAGATCTGATCTCCACTCGCATTCAGAAGTGACGAACCATGGAGCTATAAATGAAAGAAAAAAACAGGAAGGCCTCAGGAGTGAGCACGCACGCATGCCAGTCATTCTACACATTTTCTTGTAGAGTGTTTTCTCCTACAGAGCTGTAGGAAAGTAGTGAGGTTTATATAAAGATTGCCTTGAGGGGAGTAGGTGCGCCAAGAAGAGCAGAAGGAGAGGAATTTGACTCTAGTTTTACCTGCTTTTGAATGGCAGGTGAACACAGAGGGGCGTTTTTCCTGATCACGGATGACAGAAACATCACGGGGACAAAGCCATGTCTGGTCGTCTCTAGGAAAAGAGCACATGCCATGAAGGATGGGGCCAAGCACAGGGTCAGAGCAGACTCGGCATGGCAATTAAGGTGCACAAAATCAGAGATCTTTCTTCTTGTGCTATCCAACGCTGAGAGCCAGGCGGAAAGAAATAAGAACTGAAATGTTTATCTCAAACAGAACTTAGTATGACAACAGGCTATGACTTCGGTAGACTCAAGGTTATGAGCCCAGATCTATTTTGCAATAAGGACATTGTCAAACATTGCCAAGTCCTTGCCAGAGAAATCTTCTCTTACTTATGAAAACATTTCAGAAATATGATGTCTTTCTGCAGTTCTGTTTCCCAGTAATTTGCATAGAATGAAATCAAATGTAGCAGATTTTGAAAGAACCAAAAATCATGTAGTCCAATTAGGTTCTCAGAGGAGAACTGAGTTTTCTCAAGTGATATCTTTTCATTAAGAAACTGGATCCTCGTTCCTTATAATATTTGGGACTTGGCTACAATTAGCTGTGTGCTTCCTAATTGGTTTGGGACCTTTTTCCAGGAAGTAACACTTGAATGCAAAATGAGGATGCAGGCTTACAGGGAGGACAATCACATCAGAAAGTCTATTCCAGGAGTGATCTCTCCAGGGGATGAATCCACACACTTGAGCCCAACAGTTGAGAAATGTCCTTGCTAGGAAAGTGACACTAGGGGTGGGGAGGGGACATCACTGCCTGTCAGACCTGGCTTTTCCTTTAGTTTCTTAGGAAAACAGTACCTGCCTTTCCTACTTCCTGCTGAGAGCGAATCCCTCTTGCCTATGCGCAAACAAGAGAGACTGGCTGGGCTGGGAGTACTCAGCTAAGGCCTATTGCACTGAAGTAGTCTTTAAAGTTGGTTAATGACAAGGGAAACTCCATGTTTCCATCTATCTATGTATCTAACCCAGATGAAGAAGCAGGGGATGCCCTTATCTTACAGATATGATCTTTATTGACTTGACAGCTGTAAACTCCTGAAGATATTGAGATCAATGTCTTGAGGAATGATTGCGTCTACAGTCTAGGAGAGTTTCAACGTGTGCACAAAGGCCCAGACACTCACAAACACGATGACTTTCCTGGAGGTCAAACTGCACAGAATATTGTTAGGTGAGAAGGCAGCTTCCCTCTCCTCCCGGAACTCTCCATGGTCATTGGTTTTGACATTTACATAGTACTGCACTTTATAAGCAAGGCTATCTGCCGGTTTCAGAAGTAACCCTCCTTGAGAGACTAGACCAAAAAATGCCAGTTTGCAAATGAAACATGGACAGGTTAAAATCATTTACCCCGGCATCTCAAATCAAGAAACACTGTATGAGGACTTTTTATATTATATTTATATTATATAAGGACCTTTTAATAGAAAGCTGAAAACAAGATACCTAAACATCCTGTTGCCAAGACTCTTGGTAATCAGTCAGATCCTCTGTCGCAGGAAATTTCAGATCAAATCTACAGGAACTTTCTTACTCAACTCTTGATACCTTTCTCCTTATTCATTATTGTAATCATCAAAGTACTTCTAAGATGAATTTTGAAATTTACAATAACATCAATGTAAGAAAAGCACACATTTGAGACTATCTACTTATATCTTGGCCTTAGAAAACATGTTTTTGTTGTCTATAGTCTTAATATTCAAAGGCCATATCCGAGTCTTGATTGTCCAGGTCAACTGACTTCATATTTTGAACTACAGCTTAGTTATTCTAAGTAAGTGAGAGACTCAAAGTCATCATGCTGTTTTAAAACAGACAAAGGAAAAAAATCAGCTTGTAATCATTTAGTTTTAGTCTTTAATTTAAAAAAGCAGAAAAAGAAATAAAAAGGAATGTGTATTTAGAATCAGGTGTCAGCCGGGCAATGCTAGCAAACACTTGTAATCCCAGCACTTGGGAGGCAGAGGCAGGCAGATCTCAGTGAGTTCGAGGCCAGCCTGGTCTACAGAGCGAGTTCCCGGACATCTAGGACTGTTACACAGAGAAACCCTGTCTCGAAAAACCATTAGAAAGAAAAAAGAATCAGGTGTCAGAGTTCATCAGCCGTGACACACCACACAAACAAAGTCTATTGATGTGGATGATGAAGGCTGTAACTGCGAGACCTTTGTTATCTACTTAGAAAAGTGGTGGGCTTCACTTGTGGTCCTTGATTTCCAATGACATAGATATAATCAACCCTAACTAATCCTAAATCAGTTTTGGAAGCATTAGAGGAACCATATGGCTGATGGCCTGGCCTGGATGTCTAAGTTTCTAACTAGAAATACGCTGACCGCAAAAACTTATCTATTTGCAGAAAGATTCAGAACTCTGTGAAATCTAATTGGAAATGACCTGGGACTAACTTGTTCTTTTCTCAAGCAAAGGACACTATAAACATCTGCTTCCTTTTCAAAATCAGAACACCCAATAGCCTGTGGTGCTTTTAGCCAGGTACAAAATGTGAACATTTTGACTCAGATGGTAACTCATTAAAGATGTCTTATCTGAAATTCAGCAGCAATCATGAAAATGAGTAGCAACTCATGTACCTTGAGCCCTGCAGCAACTAGACAACAAAACTGGAAATAGCTCGCTACTTCATGCTGGTCTGTGAGCAACCACACAGGAAACCCACGCCAACTAAGAGTGGCACAAAGAACACCTTGACCCCATCTGGAAGCCCTTCTCTTTTTTTTTTTTTTTTTTTTTTTTTTGCACAACCCATCACACTGTCATTTTCAAAGACATTTTTTTCCTTCACTTGTGCTCTGGCCTGCATTAGCAAACTCAAGTCAGTGACTAAACCACTGACTGTCATCGATCAGCCACTCCTGAGATGTGGATAAAGCTGTGCAGAGTAGTAAAGGAGTTACAGACTTGGGAGCCAGGCATCCCGGGTTCTATTTCAGCTCATTATGATTGCAGGCACCAGATAACTGGATATACCCAGATAACTAGAAGTAGAAGAAGAAGAAGAAGAAAAAACAATGGCCCTGCTCTCGGGAAACTTGCACTCTATTGGAGGAGGGTTAAAAACAAAAATTAAAGCAGTGCTTAGTAGCATAAAGAAAAATAAAGCAGGCTTGGGAGTATAGCAGGATGGAGGAGGGCTAAGCTGCCATGTTCTAGAACATGGATTGTGGGCCTTTCTCATGACATAGCATTTCAGCTGAAGCACAAGTCATGTAGATGTGGAGAAGCAGCATGTCCCAAGCCAAGGATGAAACAGAAACAACATCCAGGAGACTAGAGGATGTTTGGTATGTTCTAGGGAGAACCAGGAAGTCTCTGGGCTTGGGACAGTGGGAGAAGGGGGTCTATGTCGGTCCTAAGATTAGGGAAGTGATAGAGGGCCAGGTGGTATGGAATCCCACAGGCAACAGCGAGAACCTACAGATTTTGCATTTGCCTAGAGTGAGAAGAGAGTCTATGGGTTTGTGCAAAGGCATAACAGAAGCTGACCTATATTATGAGAGTATTTTTCTATTGAGTATGCTGGGGATAGGATTGAGGGTAGAAGCCCAGAGAACAACTCAGAAGTTAATGAGTTCAAATGAAGGATGTGACTGCTCTAAGTAAGGGACCTGTTGAGGTGTCAAAAGAAACAATCGTGTTTATTGAAAAGATGCTGTCTTGGGCGTTTGCTAATATACTGCGTGTGTAGCAGCAAGGAGAAACAGCAGCAAAGATGACCACATCAGTGTTAACATTGATGATGGATAATTGCATAGAGAAAGAAAAACCAGAAAAGGTAGGTTTAGGAAGAAACTTGGAGGTAAAGTAAATTAGCAAAACAGATGCAATTCTTTCAGGGATAGTAGGTTGAAACAATGCCCGTGGAACAGTAGCTGGAGGGTGTAGGCAGAAACTGCTTCATTCCTGGCTATCCAGACAGGAAACAATCACACAGAAATTATATTAGTTACAACACTGCTTGGCCTATTAGCTCAGGCTTTATGTTAAGTAACTCTTAGATCTTAAATTAACCCATTCCTGTTATTTTGTATTTTACCCCGAAGCTCCTGATTTACTGGCAAGGTTCCCAGTGCATCTGTCTCCTTTGGTGGCAACATGGCATCTGCCTGATTCCACCTTCTTTCCTCCTCTATCTGCTTGGAATTCCTGCCTTACTCTATTCTGCCCTGCCATAGGCCAAAGCAGCTTTATTCATTAACCAATAAAAGCAACATATATACAGAGGGACATCCCACACCAGAAGGGTTATTTGGGGTGGTTAGAGAAGGTGGGGTTTTTTTTAATTTTCTTTTTCTTGAGATAGTGGTTACCAGCTAAAGGCTAAAATAGCATCCTGCCCCTGGAGTTGTTGGAACTGTGCACCAAGAAGCTAGCTCTCCCTTGCTATCCAAACACAGCAGCCAGGTGAGAATGAGGAGCCAGAGTGGCTCTCAGAGAAAAGTGTCTGAAAACTAAGATGACTTTATCCATCATAGTCCTGCATGGGAAATGCAGCTAGGGTTCCCTGCCATGACAACATTCGGTGAGCTGTATGTCTGAGCGTGAAAATGCTACTACCTTCAACCTCCTTCAACTCAAGCAATGGCTACTGCCCTTTTTGCCGTCAAGGGCCTTGCTTCTTGAAAGAAACAAGCATCATGAAAATGACATTACACATGTCTCCTCCGCTCAGGTGCTTCAGGTCTCAGAAACACAACACTGGATGGTAGGCCTGTCCCTGGAATATGCAGTGGCAGGAAGAGAGAACCTAATCTACCTGGAGGGGCGACTGCACACAACTCAAAGTCCAAGGGGTGATCAACAGCAGGTCTATGAATCATGGACTGCATGCTCCACTGGCTCAGACGAGAGACACCAACTTGACCTGGGCTGACAGAATCGTTCACTGCAGTGTACCTGTTCCCTGTACCCTCCCAGACCTCAGATCCTAGCAGTGCTGAGAACACAGCTCAGGAAGTTGAAGACCTGGGAGTGTTCAGCATCCTCAGGCAAAGTGCAAGCTTTATTAATAATGGTTTAAATACATTCACAAGTAAGGATCCATACATTATCTTTTTGATACTTTCTTGGAAGTTGAAAAGTCTAAGCCATAATACCCCTGATGTCAATTTTAATATCATCTGTACGAAAGTTAAATAATTTAAACATAGGAGAAGTTGGGAGCCTGCCAACATTCATTTTATTAATTCTTCCACAGAAACCTGGTGATGTTTCCTTTCTCTCCATGTGCTGGAGTCTATCTGGCTTTAAATACCTCAATTACCAGTCTGTTTTGCTATTTTACAGGATGTCTGCTTACTGTGTCACAATTTGAGCTTTGAACATTTTAAATGTTTTATTCTTTCCTACAGGAAAGGGGCCAACTTCGTCTTTTATACCTGTTTGCATACCATTTCCCCTTATGGATGTGTTTAAAAAGCTTATGATCAACACCAATATTGAATTTCTTTAAAAGATGGTGTATTGCAACCTGCTTCCATGCAGATGGTAACGGCAGAGTAAAGTCTTTTGTTTTCACAGCCCAGTTGGACTAAGACAGTCTGTTACAGAGGGAAGTAAAGACATGATGGACAGCAAAGATCAGTGCAAATAAAAAAAGGTTAAGAAATTGGAGGTGAGGAAGAAACACTGTTGGCATTTGGATCCTAAAAAGAACGGAACGGAAAAGTTGGAGTTGATGGCAGGAAATCAGAATGTTTACAATTGAGACAACAGAGGGTACACATTTCCATAAACATTCTCATTACTTACAGTTATTTATAAGAGTCAAAAATTAGGGTTTTTTTTGTTTTTTTGGTTTTTTTCGAGACAGGGTTTCTCTGTAGCTTTGGAGCCTGTCCTGGAACTAGCTCTTGTAGACCAGGCTGGTCTCAAACTCACAGAGATCTGCCTGCCTCTGCCTCCCGAGTGCTGGGATTAAAGGCGTGCGCCACCATCGCCCGGCTCTCAAAAATTAGTTTTAATACTGCCTAAGAGTATTACATAGCTGCAACTGAGTGTAGTTCAGAAAATTTTGTGTTCTGTGATGATTAGTGTTCATTGTCAATGTGGCAGAATCGAAATCACCTGAGAGACGGACCTCTTGGTATGCCTGTGTGGAATTATCTTGATTGCATTGAGGTGGGCGATTCCCTGGATGTGGGTGGCACCATCCCCTAGCTGGGATCCTGGACCGTGTAAATGGAGACAGGGAACTGAGAAATAGCATGTATTCATTAGTCTCTGTTCCTGGCTGGATGCAATGTGACCAGCTGCTTCAAGTTCTTGGTGCCACGACTTCCCCACCATGGTGGACTTTGCTTTTGTCTTGGGGTCCCTGTGACCACCAAGAATGACAGGGTAACAATCCATGTGAGGCAAGAAGGAAATCCAGCTCAGCACGACTCAGGAGGCAGTGTTGGTTCAAACTTGTAGAGTCTGACACCAGGCAGTTTATTTCAGCCATACTCAAACATAGCACAATTTGGAGGGGGGAAGTTTCCTGATAACTTTTGTACAACAAAAGTCCCATTTGTACAACAAAGCATAAGATATATTTGCATTGAAACTCTTTGGAAACTCCACATGGCCACTTCCAAAAGACGGATTCTGTTGATTCCAAAACAATGCTCAAAATAAGGGTGTAGAATGACTGTGAGTGAGAGTTGAGCTGGCCCTAAGGTGACACAGAAGTTACCTAAGCTTTGGTAAAATACAAGTACCATTTCTCATATGGGTGGGTTTTACTGACGGAAAAGTAACACTCATAATCAAGAGGAAAGTCTGGGATAAGCAAATATCATTGTCAAGGGTGTAGACTGAGCACTGACCCTACATTAGCAAAAGATCACTAGGTCGTAAACTACATCCACTCCCAGCATTCTGGGAAGTAAAGATCTCCTGCCTTTGAGGAGACAAGCATGAGTGTTTAACTTTCCTGGCTTTCCCAGGGTTCATCTGTGTGCAAAAGGACCTCGTGCCCACAATACTTTTGAACTATGAGCCAGAATAAAACCCTTTTCTCCCTTCAGTTTCTTTTATCAGAATATTTTATCACAGCAACAGGGAAATAGCACAAGATTCCCCACCTTCCTCCACCTCTTCTGGTTCTTCTCCCATTCTATTAGCCTCTCCCAGCACACACGCATACACAGACACACAGACCACACACACACACTACATATGTCTCTCCTTTCCTATTTCTGAAATAGAATACAACTACTCAAATTTTAATTTAACTGAAACAGATTTAAAAAAATCATCTATTGTATAAAGGACGTGGGGGAGAAACAGCATAAAAAGGCATGTCGCTAAGAGAAGCTGAGAAAGAAAAAGACAAGAGTAGTATTCTCTGACATTTAAGGGAGCCTGATGCTGGATGTTTTCAGATTTATGTGCCTGATAAATAATACAAGAGTGCTTGTTGGAGACAAATCCAAGAGAAAAATAACCCACGGAGAAGGGAGATGTGTGGTTAGTAATCTCAACAGAGAAGGCTAAACTGCCCTGGATCCCAAGATACCAAATGACTGCTTTTCACCCATGACAATTAACCTTCCTCCCATTCAAATGTTTGGCAAAGCTCACACATCTGGCATTTATAAGCCATGGGGTTTTCAGAGAAGACAGGTGAGTACTGGGATCACAGTGTTTCCTGGTAAAAATAAAAATTATCATATTTTTAATGTCAGGAGTTAACACTTTGACATTTATTTTTTGCAAAAGACATTCAAATATTTAATAACTAAATGAAGATGTTATTGTCATTTAAATGTCCTCTGTCAGCTCATGTATTTGAACACTTAGGCCTTAGCTGGTGGTACTCTTTGGGGAAGTTGAGGAACCCTTAGGAGGTAAGTCATGCTGAAGGAAATATGTCACTGGAGGTTGGCCTTGAGGTTTTATAATCTGTTCCTATTTCTTGTTCACTTTCTGCTTCCTGACAGTGTAAACAGCAGTCTGCTTTTCCTACAGCTGTTTTTTTTTTTAATTTCATCATGATAGATTGTACCTTCTGGACTGTGAGCCAGAGGAAACCTTTCCCCCTCTTAATTTGCTCTTTGTCAGTGATTTTTGTCACAAAATAAGAGAAGTAGCCAATGCAGAGGCAGTGAGTACTACTGGATACATTTATTTAGTTAACTCAGTGCATATCATGGATCCTGCACTGTTCTAAGCACCAGGCACTATTCTAGACTTTATAAATAGGAGCTCAATCAATCCCAATAATAATCCATGAGGCGAGTACTGCCTTTTCCTCCATTTTCAACTGTAATGATGAGACTGAGCCAGAGAGAAGTTATTAGCTTATTACGATCACATAGCTAGTAAGCTGTATAGTTAAACAGTTGGGTTTGAGTGCATGTGCTTAGATACCAATCCAGGCAACCTTGCAAGGAAAAAAAATCAAATAAGATACCATTTTTGTTCAAAGACAAAAACAAACAAGCAAGATAAAAAACCCTTAAACACCGGGGAATATTGGTAACATGAATTTCTGGAAGGATGCGAGCAGATGAACACTCATGCATATTGCAACATCAGAAAACACCCCACAGTGCTGCCTAAATTGTTACACAAAACCTCTGGGCCTCTGTGGAACATTCCATCTTGGGAACTCTGACCTGCAGGAATAAAAGAGTCAGTATATAAGTTTACATGAAATCACAGAGATATTCAGTGATACCAAAACTGGAAACTAAAAACAAAATGTCCATCACAGTAGAAGAATATGCAATTATTACATGAGAGCAGTTGGTATCTATGTATCTAGAGAAAGTTGCAATAATGTATAAAGTCTGCATCCTCACTTCTTGGTGATTTTTAAGTGTATTCAACAGTGACCGGAGGAAATAGGATACATGAGAGACAATTATAAAATACATATGCATATATGCATTATTTTATTTTTATAAAGAAGTGTATTGCCTTTACATTTGAAATATCTAATTGAGTTCAGCATAATTATAAATGTAAATGTACTAATCAGCCTAGAAAATATGTTTTAGGCTTTCATAGGAAAGTATGTGAAGAATATAGCTTTTCAAATCAAAAGTGAAATGTTCATTTATATTCATGGAGACTTCTTCCAGACAGGCTCTGCCTTTTATTGTTTCCTGCAATTACAGAATAAACATTAATTTTCCTTACTGTGTATTTCTGGCAAAAAAAAAAGCAGAAGGAATACTTTGTTCATTCTTTATCTAATAGGTTAGTAGGCATGGAGAACAATAGCATTTTAAAAATCAGTGCAGACCCACAGTCTGTTTCTTCAGCTTCATACTCATGGAGAGACTGCGTGCTGGGAAGGCTATGTAGGTCTGCGGGCATTGAAAGGTTTCAAAGCTCTCTTTTCCCTTTGATAAAAGGGAATCCTACACACATTTTTTTTCCCTACCTCTAAGTTCTTCTCTCCATATTCTATGCTGTGCAAAGCTCAAAGAGGTAATGCTGAATCTGATGCAGCGGCTGAACGTGCCGGGGTGAGGATGAAGGCAGGGGCCTGCCGGCATCCTCTGGTGGCTGTGTGTGTGGAGCAGGCTCACCCTGCAGAGGCTGGCGAAATTTAAACTGTTGCTGCCATCTTCAGGAGTTCCCCACTGTCATACTGGAAAACAGCGGCAAGTCAGCTAGGCACAGCCTCAGAGCCCTTCCCAGGAATCTGTAATTGTGGTTAGAAAACAGTGATTTCGAGGGAGGTGGTTTCTCATAAAACAAAACAAAACAAAAACAATAAAAAAAAAAAAACCTCAAGGCCATACCTTACTCAAACAGCTTTTAGCAACTGCTTAATATTATGGAATGGCAACCCTCTCTCTTTGTGAGGCAATATGAACTAAAAATGAGTGTTCAAAGTGGGGGAAACTATGCCAAGATTTTAAAAACTGGTGAAGGCTGAAGGTTCAATTTATAACATTTTGAGTGCTCCTGCTGGCTTCGAAGCCTTTGAAATAATCTCTCTCTAGGAGGCACCTGCTCAATTTCCACGGACACCATTAAATTTAGAGAACATTTGGTTGGAATGAGGCTGTGGGCTTTCATTTCTAACTGATTTGCTTGTTGACGAGTTTGCTCATTAATTCTGTGCCTGTCTTCCTTCTCTGATTGCTCGAGTTACAGGTAGCTGATAGGAAAGGGCAAATTATCTTCTAGTATTCTCAGTGGGAAACTTACTACTTTCCCAAGATTGCTACTTCACTGCTTCATGAAGAAAATTAATTAAACCTAAAACAGAAATTGGTTCACTGTCTTTCTTTTTTAAAAAAAGATATATGCATTTACTCTGTGTGTCGGTGGTGGGGTGGCACAGGCAAAGGCCCTAAGGTGTGTGGTTTATTTGCATGGGGGTACAGTGGTCAAAGGACAACTTGTGAATGTCAGCTCTCTTCTACCGTTTGGGTCCCGGGGTCTGGACTCAGGTCATTAGATTTATGGCAAGCACTTTTACCTGATAAGCCATCTCCCTAAGCCCCCACTGTCTATCTTCATCATGATTAGAGATGCTAATATTTACAAATAAGACAGTGCTTTCTGCCCAGACCCAAACAATCACATAGAAACTACATTAATTACAACACCGTTTGGTCAATGGCTCAGGCATATTCCTAACTAGCTCTTACATCTTAAATTAACCCATTTCTATTAATCTATTCATTGCCATGAGGCTGTGGCTCACTGGTAATGTTCTGGCATCTTTCTCTTTCAGTGGCTACAAGATATTTCTTTTACCCTGCCTTCTCTATATATCTCTGTTCAAATTTCCTGTCTGGCTTTACTCTGCTAAGCTATTGGTTGAAACAGCTTTATTCATCAACCAATAAAAATAACACATATACACAAGGACATCCCACATTAACAATTGGCCTAGGAAGATCCTGAGATCATGGGCTCTTGGGAGGTAGTAGTTCAGGCTTACTTTTAAATGCCTGAATTTACATTTGTTCTTTCTTTGTTTGTTCATTCATGATTTGAAGGAGGTTGATGTGTACTGTACAGAACTCAGTTTCGCTTTTGACTTGTATTATTAAAAGCTGAGAACAAAGCCTTCTGTCTCATGCTTAGAAAATTCTCACAATGTTTTAGAAGGTTTTCATGTCCCCTTTCAACAGAAATCTTAGCATTGAAACCTGGGCACGGAGAGGAAAGAATACAACAGAGCCATAATGTCCCCAGCATTATAAAGGCTCTTATGTCATCCTCGTGACACTTGAGAAACTCTGATGTGATTATCCTTGTCTTCCGAACTTCCCCTCCAGGAGTTATTTGTTTCTTCAACAGTGAATTTCTGGGGTCTGTGGACATTCTGGGTATTCTGGTAGGGACTTCTTAAGCGCTGTGTTTTCACCCTGTGAAGACCACACACGGTCACTTAGCAGATAACTTAGAACTGGGTGCAGTCACATTGACTCGGAGACCTGAGTTTGCCCCGCTGATGCTCACACTGCTGGCACAAGTGCATCACTGAAGCTGTAGGCGAGCTTCCCCCTGAGCTCCTTCCTGCCTACTACGATTATGAAACAGTCATCCGATGAAGATTTGACACTGCTACAGTCGAGGCATCGTGAGTTTTATTAATATAGCACTTAGACAGGAAAAAATAAGTCAGGCCTAAAATTAGGCCATAAAACAAGCAAAGTTATAAAAATGGAAAGCGTGAGTCAAGGCTATTAGCGCTCGCTGCCACTGGGGGCATTGCTGACTCGGAAACGGCAGGAGAAGGAGCAAGCCGATTGTACACTGGAGAAATTCCACAACCCAAAGATAATCTCGAACCCATATATAATGCCACAAATTAAAAATAAATAGGTTAAGGACCCGAACTATACAGAAATGCGTTTAAACACAATCTGGCAGCAGGGCCAAGCTACAGATTCGAATATTTATTTCTACTGCCTACCCCTCATTGCGTCTGACCACTCAGGCCTTGAAATGGAAAAGCCAATAATCCCTTTCACAATACAGCCCATCTTGTGTTATGTGTATCCTGATGCTACAATTCCTAGATCTCAGAACATAAAGCCTTAATTTAATGTTAGGGCAAATCTGGCCTCGTTCAGTTTCATTGCTTATGCAGTTCTGTCTGTGTCTTGTCCAGAGGTCAAAATGGCCTCTAGCTCCGAAGCGAAAGAGTGAAGCGACCATCTCGGTCCAGCGCCCTTGGAAGTCTCTGGTGCCACTACACAGCTGCTTGCAGCTTAATGAACCACTGTTTAGTGCACTGCGAAAAGAGGTTGCAAAAAGCAGACCGTCTGGAATGGTGTCAGATTTAGATGCGAAGAAAGTGCTTCTCCCCGTGTATGAGGCTTCACCTGAAGGACAAAAACAGCCCAGACCTTGGCATTGGGGGAAACTTTGCACTCGGGCAACTCTTTGGAGAACAGATCTAGGTCTCCTCATGCTGATCTGATTCTTCTGCTCTGGCAGTCCTCGTTAATATTAATGCTAAATCGGAAGGTGAGACATTGCGGTCCCGAGGCAGAAAATCAGCACAAATGGGCTCACTGTGGATTAGCCAGGATGGATGGGCCAGCCCTGGTGCAATAATGAAGAAAACTGCACATGGTTTTAGTGCTTTCGAGGAGCTTGGATGAATGCTACGCAGACTCAGCCTGAAACGGGCAGTGCCACCGGACCTGTAATGGCATTACACATACTAAAATAATGAAACATTGATAAAACTCTTAGGACCGTTGACTAGAGCGCTACCCTTTAAGCAAGTAGAATGCTGAAGACATCAGTCTGGGCTCCTCATGGAAATCGCCCCCAGACATTGAGTATGATGTTTACCAGCCCCTTAACCTTAGCCTGTAGCAGATACAGCTTAGCAGCTGCGACATCCCCAAACACATCCTGACTCATTTACTTGGCGATCTCAATGACTCCAGCATCTCTGCCTTCAAACTGTAGGCTTTTCCCACTCCTCCCCTTGGCCTTTGCATCCTGTGCTGCTCGGTCTTCCTTATGAGGTCCATCTCCTTGGTCTTCCCTCTGCGCTTCCCTTTGTGTTTACACTCTCCACAGATTATCTTCCTCCTGCACCACATCATCCCATCCAAGTTGATCTGTGGTTCCTAAGTCTTTAAGGGGAACATTTGTCTTCTCAGCCTGGTATGAAAATCCTTTCACAGTCTCATTATCCAAACACACTCTAATAGGGTGATGTTGGTTCCAGACTTAATCGTTTCTTTACACTGTGGCTGGGTTAAAATCTTGATTTAAAAAAAAAAAATGACCGAAAGAAGGAAAAATTTGTTTTGGTTCATATTTTGAGGATATATAGTCTATTGTGGCAGGAAGTTTGGAAGGCCATGGAGGCAGATGCTTGAGGCAGCTGGTCCTTGGATCCAGTTAGGAAGGGAAGGGCAGTGAACATTGATGTCCACAGCAATTCCTTCTTTCTTGGACCCCAGCTATGAAATGGTACCGCCTACTTTCAGAGTGGATCTTCTTACTTCAATTAACCTAACCTAGAAACTTCACAGATGTGGCCAGAGGTTTGTTTTTATGGTAATTTTAAATCTCATCAAGTTGACAACCAAAAATAACCATCATACCACCCTGGCCTTTGTCCCTGTCCCTGAAAGAACCTTCATGTATTTATGCCTCTAAATACTTCTTCAGGCTGTTCTCTTCTCTAATACAAATCCTCTGGCTATTACAAATAATGTTGCTATGAACATAGATGAACAAATGCTTTTGTAGTATGATTGGGCATCTCTTGGGTATATTCCCAAGAGTGGTATTGCTGGATCCTGAGGTAGGTTGACTCCCAATTTCCTGAGAAACCAACACACTGATTTCCAAAATGGTTGTACAAGTTTGCATTCCCACCAGCAATGGATGAGTGTTTCCCTTACTCCACATCCTCTCCAGCATAGGCTATCATTGGTGTTTTTGATTTTGTAATAGCCAGAACCTGGAAACAACCTAGATACCCCTCAATGGAAGAATGGATAAAGAAAGTGTGTAACATATTAGAGTACTACTCAGTAAAAAAAAAAAGACATCTTGAATTTTGTGAATATGGTATGTACTCACTCATTAGTGGACTCTAGCCATAAACAAAGACATTAAGCCTATAGTTCACAAGCCAAGAGAAGCCAAATAACAAGGTGAACCCAAAGAAAAACATATATAGATCCTCCTGGAAATTGGAAGCAGACAAGATCGCCAAGCAAAAGTTGGTAGCATGGGGGCAGGAGTGAGGGTGGGGAGAAGGGGAGAGGGGGAGAGAGAAGGGAGAAGGGAAGGATTGGGGAGAGTTTGGGGGAGTGGGATGGTTGAGATGGAGGAAGGGTGGATATAGGAGCATGGAAGAAGATATCTTCATTAAGGGAGCCATTTTAGGGTTGACAGACTTGGTTCTAGAGGGGATCCTAGGTGTCCACGGGGATGTCCCCTGCTAGGTCCTTGGACAGCAGAGGAGAGGGCGCCTGAACTGACCTTGTCCCATAGTCACACTGATGAATATCTCCAATATCACCATAGAATCTTCCTCCGGCGATGGATGGGAATAGAGACAGAGACCCTCATCAGAGCAATGGACTGAGCCCCCAAGGTCCAGTTGAAGAGCAGAAGGAGGGAGAAGATGAGCAAGGAAGTCTGGACCGCAAGGGGTTTGTCCACCCACTGAGACAGTGTGCCTGTTCTAATGGGAGCTCACCAAGGCCAGCTGGACTGGGACTGAACAAGCATGTGATCAAACCAGACTCTCTGAATGTGGCTGACAATGGGGGCTGACTGAGAAGCCATTGATAATGGCACCAGAACCTGTTTCTACTGCATGTACTGGCTTTTTGGGACCCTAGTCTATTTGGATGCTCACCTTCATAGGCCTGGATGGACAGGGGAGGGCCTTGGACTTCCCACAGGGCAGGGTACCCTGCCATCTCTTAAGATTGGAGGTGGAGGGAGGAGGGGGAGTGGGGGAGTCTAAGGGGAATGTGAGGAGGGGAAGAAGTTTTAATGAACACCAAGAACTTTCCAGGAACTCTCAAAGTTTGTCCGCTTGGGTTCTTTCCTTCTAAACGGTGTTTCTAAAGTGCGGCTCAACATGCACAGTGCCTCGGTTCAACCTCCAGCAGAAAGAGGAAAGGAAAGAAAGTTCATTTATGTCACTATTTCCAGAGAGAATTTATAGCTGCTCTTGCAGAGCTGCGAGAGATGCTACTCATTTACCACCTGCTATAATAATAGTAGCTGACACAAATAGTACTTACTATATGTCAGCCTCTATACACTGCTTTCGTAGTTTAACTTATTTTTAAACTCACAGCAACCGATGAGACCGGTGCTATTATTATTCCTCTTTTAAAGATCAAACACTGAGACTTTATGTCATTTTCCCAAGGTTATCAAGCTGGGGAACTACAGAGCCAGGATTTTGATCCAGTCTGTACCAGAAATTCTGGTCCTTAACACATTGCATTTCTGGTCATCTCTCATTAGTAACTCTTTAAGCTTACTCCTGCCTCCTCGATCGTAGCCCTAAGAGGGCTCACTCTTATCTCATGTGGCATTTTGCCCCTTCCTATGGCTAGAATAGAGTACTGAGAATGTTAGCTGTCTATGGTGTGTTCACAGTGTCTTAAATCCTTCCAGGAAGTGAAAAATGATGAAATGAAAGCCAATGCACTTCAGAGGCTTCATGCACAAGAGTCTTTATCCAAATCTGTGAGTAGGGGATGGGGAGATGGTTCCATGGGTAAAAGCATTTGTGCACGTGTGAGGACCCGAGTTCAAATCCCTAGAGATCACATAAAGTGGGGCATGGGAGCATGTATCTGTAATCCCAGCACTCCCACAGCAAGATGGGAGGTCTTTACAGGTGAACACCAAGTTTTCGGGCCAGTAGGTTAGTATAAGTAACTCCCAAACAACAAGAAACTGTCTCAAGCAAGCTGGAATGTGAGGACTAAAACCTGAGGTTGTCTTCCTACCTCCATAAGTGCGCCACTGGGCACTTATACACCCCTACTCACACACAGAGGTACATGTGCATGTACACACACAGAGAGAGAGACATACACATGCATGCATGCACACACACACACACACACACACAGAGAGAGAGAGAGAGAGAGAGAGAATTTTTTTAAATCTATGTCTAGATCTTATAAAGAATTTTGCCATCCTCCTTCAATCTTCAGATCATAAGCTGACTCCATAGGATGTGTAGATTCTAGTAGCAAGATGGTAGAGTAATATCTGTGACCTTTTCCTCACACTGGTTCCTACTAAGAGACTTACAGTGGGTTTTCTCAGGGAAAACAGTCATTTTCACACACAGTCAATTAAAAACTACTGCCAGAAAAGGTTTCCAGGAGGGTTATCAGACTCGAAAGACCAATTATAATGCTGTTCTAAAAGAGCTGTGTTACAAGGAGATCTTTGTCGTTTGTCATTCTAAACTCACGAGGTCAGACGCTCCTGTCTGATATTATTTCAGGTTTAAGTTGTGCAAAAACACCTAGCACATGAACAGACCTCTCTTAGCTCTTTAAAACTTCCATGAAATCATTTGCCCAAGTTTAGGATTTTCTTCTCATCGTTGTTTCCTGTTGTTTCCCCAGAATACATTAATTTCTCCAACCCCTTCAGTGCCCCTTCCTAAGCCTCCCAGCCCCTGCAGTTCTGTTCTCTTTGTTCATCTCTCTCTGGGCCATTGCATCATCTACACCATAGTGTTAGCATGTGATACCATATTTGCCAGCAGGTGCTGCCATTTGCCGCAGGATTTGCTTATTTTTAAAATTCCCTAAATCTGAGACTCCAGATTGTAGAAAATAGTACAGTGCCTAATTTGTCAACTTGGCAGGTTTGAAACGCTATAAAATCAGTTCCTTACAATGAATGACACTTGTAATGTGCTGCACAGTTTTAATGAGCAGGGCTCTATCGCTCTGCAAAGACAACAGGAGACCACGTTGCAAAAACAAGCAGCAAGGATGTGCAGGTAGATGGAGGGTAGAAAACTCGCTTTGCATCCACGGGACCAGTGGCAACAATATGCTCAAAAAAAGATAGAATTTTTCGCTAGTAAGGAAAAGGGATTCCTATCAGGATCTTCCATACCTGGCCTTCCTCTATCTGCACACAAGGTCATCCCTCTATACTTCATATAAAAATCATTCCTGGGCAGGGGGCATGGCTCAGTCCATAAAGCATTGGCTTCACAACTATGAAGATCTGAGTTCAGGTCCTCAGAACCCACACAGAAAGCCACATGCATTGGCTAGCCCAAGGATGGCCATAGGAGGCAGAGACAGCTGGATATCTGAATATCTGGAAGCTTTAGGGAAAGCCAAGCAGGCCTACCTGGCAAAGTGCCAGGTCAACAAGAAATCCTGTCCAAACAAAAGGTTGAAGACAGCTGGGGACCAGCACCCATGGTTAGTCTCTGACTTTTACATGCACCTACTGTGCGTATTCTCTCTCTCTCATGCATGCACACATGCATGCATATGCATGCACGCATGCACACACACACATTTTAAAAGAAAAACATGGGTCAGCAATATGGTTCAGAGGGTAAAAGGCCTTGCTATGCAAGCCTAACAACCTAAGTTCCATCTTAATATCCCAATGTGGAGGGAGATAACTCACTCCCAGCAGCTATCCTCTGATAGCCACATGTATGTTGTGGCTCATGTGTCCCCACTCATACACACATCATATAAACACATACATACAGTAAGAATAGATGCAGTTTTTAATTTTGAACAAAATATCCTTTCAATAACCTATGTCTCTTTCCCCACTAGTCTCTCTAAACAACCATGAACATTCTAGAATAATATTCCTAGAATGGAAAAAAAAAAAAGGCCTTTTTAAGGGTGCCCAGATGGCCACAACTAAGGCAGCACCAAACCCTAGAGACCAGTCTTAAGGTCTTAACCTTCCTTTTTACTATTTCCAGATTCTTCACTTTGATAGGACAAGAGATCTTATTCTTTTTTTGTTTGTTTATTTTGTTTTGTTTCTTGAGACAGGATTTCTCTGTAGCTTTGGAGCCTGTCCTGGCACTAGCTCTTGAAGATCAGGCCTGCCTCTGCCTCCCGAGTGCTGGGACTAAAGGTGTGCACCACCACTGCCCAGTTTAAGAGATCTTATTCTTCTCCATAGATTAAGCTCCTTCCTATCTGGTATTCTTGTACCTGGTAACCCATACTCCTAAAAACCCCTCCTCTTAACCGCTTTGGTCATGATATGGCCATATCAATATTAATTTCTCAAATAACTAAATGCATGGAACATTGCTGGTTAACATAATCCCTTTTCTTAGCATCCTTGACAGCATCTGAAATATGGGGCAGGCATGCTAAGACATGACAATATTAATGAAATACATAACCATATAACACTTATATTGGGCACTGCATGAGTAGGCAGCATATAGATAATTCCTGAGAGATCTTTGCTCAGCACAAACCCTTCCATGTACCCACAGTCATTTCTGCATTCTCAGCAGGAATGTAGTTTGAAAGCCACCTCGCACCTTCTCAGGAGTCGTCTTGACTACATGAGTAGAATCTCAAAGGTTCTCAGGAAAATCCTCTGCTGCGTTTAAATAACCATCTTTCCTCTCTGTCAGCCCAACCCCACAGTGACTAAATTTATTGCCTTCCTGGATGACACAGGCTACCCTGTGCTACTCAGACTACCGGATGCTAAGTACAGGGGTAGCTACATCCGTTGGCATCACCAGAGGGAGGGCTGCCATTGCTCTATTTTCCTTCTCGTACTTCATAGTCTGTCCAGACTGAGTTTCCAGGTCCAGTTGGTCCTGCAAAGGCCTCTTTGCCCACCCAATCAGCTTCGGCCTCCTCTATGCTACCTCCCTCATTTACTGGTTTTGATGACATATGTTCTTGGAATCCAAAAATCAAGACTTACTTTCAAATTCCAACTTAGCTACTTTCTGGCTGATATATTTAAACCTCTGTTATGCCATAAGTGAATGGAAATGAAAAATTCTACAAATCCAAGAAATGAGCTTAAAGAGGATAATGTGAAACACACTGGGAACTTCAAATTGGCGTACGTAAGTGAAATGTCACATATTTCCACACCGAGTCAACAGGAATCACACACACCCAGAGTTCATTCTTTAAGTATATGAGCAAATCTGAAACCCTGGGAGGAATGAGACCCTCCCCCATCCCAGTCATTTGCCTCAGCATCCCAAGCTATAGAGTAGGAACTGGCCCACCAGCTCTATCTGAATGCCATCTAGTGGACACAGAGCTCTGTGAGAAGAGGACTCTGGCAGGTACAAGTGGGCTTGTGAAATCCCAACATTTCAAGTGTTAACAGTTCACAGGGCAAGCTTTAGCTTTAGCAGAAGACAAAGTGTGTCCCCCTGGGAAGCATGACACAGAGACTCCCAAGAAAGATCCTACCTAGGTGCTGGTGATTCTTTCCCCCACCCCCACCACACCCACATTTCTCCATTAGAATTTTTGTTTTTCATGCATCAGAGGTTTCTTTAATCTTCAAACAACGTTTTATTAAAACTAAAAGGCTTGTGGCAAACAAGCCCTCAGATCTCTCATCTCATAGCTTAGCTAAGATTACCAGAGGTAAATAAAGAGTAATTTCAACAAGGGGGGCAGGGAAGAGCGGACCTTGTACAGGGTCAAAAAGGAGATTAGTTGAGCCCAGGACAACTCTGCATGTACCCTCATTTTGCTTTTAGCCACACCTTGTGAATTAAAGGCTGCTTGGTTGACTTTTGGCTGACTTTTTTTTATTTTGTTTTGAGATAAGGTCTCATTCTGCAGGCCAGGCTGGCCTGGAGCTTACTATGTAACCTAGACTGAGCTACATACAACTCACTGTGTAGCCCAGGGTGGTCTTGAACTCTCCATCCTCCTGCCCCAGCTTCTCAAGTTCTAGAATTATTGGCAGGCACTGCCATGCCCAGCTTTCAAATGGGCAGAACTGTATCCTGAAGCTTAAATGACCTGGAATGGTTAATAAAGCCCATCTTTTCTAGCAAAAGTAGTAGGCATGTGTATATTTTACATTTTAAATATATCTCTGAGGCCATCTCAGCACGCATGAGGCTGGAAGTCAGGGGGCGGACAAGAGGGGACTGCTTCATGGTTTGAGTCCAAGGCAGATGGGGCTTCCTGCCAGCAGCCCTGGCTTGCAGCACAGAATTGGAGGCATGCCTCTTTGGGAATGTGGCAGAGCCCTGCTTCGCTGTGTCTGCTCATCCTCAACAAGCTTCCTTTCCCATCTACAGTATTTAGAAATATGAGAGACGACGCTGGGAAGAACAGAAAGGCTTCTGCAAACTGTCTCTGGCTTCATCTTCTAAGCTGTCGCTATCAGGGTTGGATTTAGCAACTTGGCATTCGCTGGGTAGGACCACCCCGGTTGGCAGCCATCTGGAGTGTCTTGGAGGATTTTTAAAGAAGCATTGCTTGGAGAGCATTTTGTAGTGAGAAAAATGCTGGTATTCAATTCAGGGAGCCTGGGTCTGAGCCCACTACCAGTAGCTAAGTGACCTTAGGAGATCCACTACCATCTCTTGGACCTGGTTCTTTACCTGTTATGTGATCTGGCATTTCTTTGTAAGTCTTAATAGTCTAGGCAGATCCATAAAGTGTGGTCACTGGACAGCAATAGCCAGTTACCTGGAAACCTAATCAGGAATATACACTTTTACTCCCCACCCACGCCTCATAAATCAGAAATTCCGAGAGTGAAGTGCTCCAGTGTGCATTTAAGAAACCCTCGAGCTAAAGGTGGTACACCGTCAAGTATGGAGCCCACTGCTGTTTCCTTGTGCTTCTGCTTCTGTGCACCTGGCCCACACTGAATTGCAATGGGTCAAAGGTGTGCTGGGGACCATGGAAGACATCAGCTTGCAAAAGTCAGTGGCCTAGGAAACCAGAGTGATCCAAATCAGAGTGTGAACTAGGGTCCAGAGCATGAGAACCTCATGTCACTTCCCAAAGCCTTCCATGGCAAAGTTCCAAGACTCTACAAACCGGTGTCATCACGGTCCAGTTCTCACCAATCTTTACATCAGAAGGGGTAGCACAAAAGTGGCTTTTGTTGATGATGCCAATGAGTCTTCACGCCTTTTGTCTCGAATCCCCATAGATGTATGGCATTGCTGTCATCATTTCAGCTTTTGTTTTCCCTCTGCTGTTTCTGACAGCTCTTCATTTCCTCTAAGTTATCAGGGACAACCTGCAAGTGTGGTGCTGAGTTCCACATGGGAACCACGGTTTCCTAGCAACAGCCAGAGCCTGCTGGGTCATTCTGTGAGTCACCAGCTTGGGGCAGTTCTTGATAAACAGCCTGGCTTGCAGAGGATTCCTCTGTGGGCGCCACACTGGTGCTTGCCAGTCATGTGCCTTCATGGGATTACAGTATCCATAGAGAAACAGATCACAGATAGGACGTAAAGAATGACAATAGGGACTCTCCATTTTAAGCTGAATGGATCTTGCTTCTAACCATCCTATAGGGAATGTTAAAGAAAGGAAAGATGGAAGGAAGTGCAAAAAGAGGGAGGGGGTCTTTTTTCCACATCCATCTCTTGAGCACCCCCGGTGTATCTTTAGCTATATGTTGGAGTTGTGAAATCAAGAGACAGATCCTTGCCTCAGGAAGTATAGATTATAATAGGGAAAAGAGATCGGTAAATTAAATTTACTGATAGATGAGATGTATGCCATATAGGAGAAATGATTCATGTGTTATTAATATTGATTCCATGACACAGTGTAATTTCCAGACCTCATGAATTATAATAAACCCTCTTCCAATTTTATAATTTTTCTGGTTTCACTACAAAAAAAATTGTCCTCATAATGGATATTTTCAAGTGATTTAAGTCACACATAGCATGGCTCTTACAGTAGATTTAATATAATATCTGTGGCTATATTACCATTTAGTTCTCTTGTAAAAAATTTTTTTGGAATTTTATTTATGGGGGTGAGTTCAAAAGCCACAGCACTAGTGTAGAGGTCGGAGTATAATTTGCAAAAGCTGGTTTTCCTCTTTCTACAGTGTGGGTCCAGGGATCGAACTCAGGCTGTCAGGCTTGGCAGCCGAGTGCTTTTAGCTGTCTCTCAGCCAGCATTTGCTTCTTAATATATTTAGATTTTTTTTCTCGCTTTTGCAAACTGTCTCTGGATTTATTTCCAAAGCTGTTATCAGTGTGTGTGTGTGTGTGTGTGTGTGTGTGTGTGTGTGTGTGTGTGTTTATGCATATGTGCTATAGTACATATGTGGAAGTTATAGAACAATTTACAAAAATTAGTTTTCTCCTTCCACCATGGAGGTTCTGGGGACCAAACTTTAGGTCATCAGGTTTGACACCAAGTGTTTTTATCCACTGAGCCATCTTGCTGGCCTTTGGCTCATTTTTTTTTTTATTTTGATATTTTCCTATAGTTTTTGTCTTTTATTGATCTTTTTGAAATGGGACCTTGGTAAATTTATCAGTTCCCCTCTTCTTTTAAACATATTGATTTCTGTTTTTATTTTTATTGATTCTTCTCTCTAGCTTTCCTAAAGTTAATTGGTTTTTTATGTCCTCTTGAGTGGAAGCCATAATAGACTCCATCTACTTTCATTTTTCTTGTGAGCTAACAGAAGCACTCACAGTTGCGGATAACTCTGACTCTAGGTTTGGCTGCTGTCGTGGGTCTTAATATGAACTATTGCTGTGTGTCCTTATTTACTCTTGTTAGCTTGATCCGTCAAAGGGATTAGAGTCACCTCTATCGATACTGAATTTTTCTTTGCAGTTAAAATATTGAATTCTCCATTGTGAATTGCACATGAATTAGCAATAAGAAAAGAAGAGAGGAAGAAAGAGTAGGGAGTAAAGGGGCGGGAGGAGTGAAATAAAAACCCTTGAATCATCTTTAATGCTCTCCACCTTGAGTTCTATGGCATCGCCTAATAGTAATTTTGTTGCTTGTAATTTACTCTCATTGTCCATGCCTTCCCTGTCTTACATAGAAACATCCTTTGTTCTTGACCTAGTGACCATGCTCCGGGGCCTGTTCTGTCCTCCTTTTGTCAGTTCTACATCTGTGAGGGAGCCCTACAGACTGAATCAGCTAGCTTCCAGCTGAATTTAGCTGTGGAAGAAACTCATGAAGAAAAGGAGAAGCCAGCCCACCACCCCATCTCTCCTGAAGCTCCTCCTTGGCTCCAGCTCCTGATGCTTGCCCTCACCTGGTTCCAACCGCTTCCAAGTGGCCCTAGTAACTCTGCCTTCTCCCTTTGTCTTTCCAGCAAGAGAGCCTCTTAAAGAGGCTACATGACCCAGGCTGCCTCCCTAGGTCCTATTTAGTTTCTCTAGTCATCTGGCACATGTAATCAATTTCCTACATTAAAACCCCCTTTGATTTAAAAACAAGGTGGCATTTTTCTATGTGAACCTTGATACACACACTTTTTTGAAATTTTCACATAAAAATGTAACATATTCTCTTTTATAGCAAGTGGTGTGAGTTGATTGACTCAACCCTCATTCCAAACCCTTCACTTTCTCCTGGTATGAAGATTACGGAGCCCCTGCAATGGGCAAAAAAGGGTTTGTGGCTCAGTAACACGTGAGTAAAAGTCTACTGGGCGTTTCTAGAAAAGTCTTCTGGAAATACAGAATTATTCTCTCCTGATGGAGGAAGGTCATTGGCTAATAAAGGAACTGCCTTGGCCCATTTTATTGGTTAGAACATAGGTAGGTGGAGTAAACAGAACAGAACGCTGGGAGGAAGAGGAAGTGAGCTCAGACTCCACAGCTCTCCTCTCGGGAGCAGACGCCTGAGAGAGACGCCATGCCCCGCTCCTGGGCAGACGCACGCCATGAAGCAAGCCGCCAGGTTAGACATGCTGAACCTTTCCCGGTAAGACCGGTGCTCACAGATTATTAGAGATGGGTTGATCGGGATGTGAGAATTAGCCTGTAAGGGCTAGAGCTAAAGGGCCAAGCAGTGTTTAAATGAATACAGTTTGTGTGTTGTTATTTCAGGCATAAGCCATGCAGGCGGCTGGGGTGTTGGGGACGCAGCCCCGCCGCCCCTTATTACTACACTCTCCTCTTGCAGTCCTTCTTTTAATTTGTTTGGACTCTGGAACTGATGCTTTGATGCTTCGGCATCCATTATGAGACTGGGGGAAGGGCAATTGGGAACATGGTGAGCTAGATCCTGACAGCCTTGAGACACTGAACCAGTGCCAGCAACCTCCCCAACTCCCTATTCCATAAGGAGAACATGCATATGCATTTAAACAACTGGTGAGCTTTTACATTATCATCCATAGACTGCCACTCCTAGCTTGTTGTTGGCATCTTTATCATGTGGAGGTGGGAGTGCAATGTGCAGCATATTCAGAATCTCTGGGCCCAGTAGTTAGTGAACTATCAATAGTACCTTTCAACTACTGAGCAAATCAAAACTGCTGCTGAGTACTTTTTAAAGAGAACATGAGCAAGAAAGTCAGGACCGCGAGGAGTGCGTCCACCCACTGAGACAATGGGACTGATCTAATGGGAGCTCACCAAGGCCAGCTGGACTGGGACTGATGAAGCATGTGATCAAACTGGACCTTCTGAATGTGGCTGACAATGAGGGCTGACTGAGAAGCCAAGGACAATGGCACTGAGCTTTGATTCTACTGCATGTATAGGCCTTTGTGGGAGCCTAGTCTATTTGGATGCTCCCCTTCCTAGACCTGGATGGAGGGGGGAGGACCTTGGACTTCCCACAGGGCAGGAAACCCTGACTGCTCTTAGGACTGGAGAGGGAGGGAGAGAGGGAGGGGCGTGGGAGGTAAATGGGAGGAGGTGGAAATTTTTAATAAATAAATAAATAAATTTTAAAAAAAGAGATAGAGTTGTGGCATGCACCTTTAATTCCAGCACTCGGAGGCAGAGACAGGCAGATCTCTGTGAGTTCGAGGCCAGCCTGGTCTACAAGAGCTAGTTCCAGGACAGACTCCAAAGCTACAGAGAAGCCCTGTCTTGAAAAACCAAAGAAAAAAAAAGACTTTTATCCACTCCCCCAAACAAAACACAGGTATAAATAGCATTTCAGAAGTTTTATGTACTTCCTGCCTTCCCTCCAAAAACCCATCAGTCAATCTTCCAGGAGAACCCTTGCTATAAGAACATAAGGTTAGATATATATTCTACTTTGGGGTATGTATGAAAGGTTTTAAATAAAATACAGTGACAAAATAAACACCCAGATGCCCACTCCTTGGAAGTAATGAGTGTTAGCATCCTCTGTGATTGAGATTTTAATAAAAGGGTCAACTTGTTATGCGGATAAAGTGCGACGTTTCCATCCACATTCCCGAAGCTCCCCAGCCCACCCTCCCTGAAGCGACGGCTGTTACGAATTCCATACATCTCTAACTCATATTTCTCATTGTTATTAGCTGCTTATATAGATCCATGCAGTTCCTATTCATGTGGTATGGCTTTGAGAACTAGTGGAACTGTACATGGGTGCATGGTGTACACACCATCCTAGAATCTGCTACCCTCTTACTAAGTGTGACTCACGAATGGAATTCACTACCTGTAACAGGTATATCTTTCAGTTGTGTGCCTCACCAATGTTTCGTTGTCTTCTGATGAACATACAGGCTGTTTCTAACTTTTTGCTGTCTGCAACCAATGCCAGGGCACCTGTGCAAGTTTCTTTCAGGTATACAGGAGCAACTTGGTCCATTGTTGCTGAATTCCTCATAGTATTAAACTAACTTAAAGTCCTATAAATAGATTGCCTGTTACCTTAGCCTTAGTAATGTCAGACATACTGATCTTCAACACCCAGATTGATGCAAGATGATATATCTTTAATTTCCTATTTTCTGATTACCAATTAGGAGAAAATCTTTTTTTTCTTTTCTTTTTTATTCTATTTTTACTTTTGCCATCTAGCTTTTCTTCAAATTGTCTCTAAAGTATATCTTCATTTCACCTTTTTATGAGAGATTCTTACTGCTGATATACAGGGTTCATTCATGGTAGCTGATTATTTGCTGAGTTTTATAACACTTACAATGTTAGTAGAAATTATTTGAACAGTAATAATGTTATGGGTTCATCCTTTGAAAATCTTCTATAGTGCTCTGGTCTTTTTCCAATATGTATATTTGATCGATTGATTGATTGACTGATTTTTTTTCTTCTTGACAGTTGTCAGGCTTCTACAAGGACTTTTTCCCCAGAAGAATATTTCATGAGTTCTTGAGTTTCTGGGGATGGATCCCCCCTGAATCCCTGGCTGGCCTCAAATTCATCAGGTAGCCAATGACAGCTTCCATGCTCAGAGTCTCCTGCTTCCGCCCCTTAGAGCTAGGATTTCAGGACTGTGCCACCCTGCCCAGTGAGGAGCTGGGCCTTGAACTCCAGGCCTCTTGCATGCTGGGCTAACGCCCTACCAACTGAGCTACATCTCCAGTTCCCATGCAAGTTCTTGAGGAACATTTTTTCCTCTCAGTTTTTTTCTCTCTATTCTCCTTATCTTCTAGCACTTTGTGTGGTAAAAAGGCAGTGGGCTGAAACACTTCCATGCTCCCGTTTCTGGATAATGTTTTGTTTACTTTTTGGTTTTGCCTGAGTGCAGGATGAAAAGTGCACTGAGCTCAGTGTGGGAGGCTACCCTAATTTTACTTGATAGCTAGTACGTATTAGAGTTTTTGAAGCTTAGGACCTTTTTCCCCTGATATTTTTTTATTGTTACCTTCTCTGTGGCTGTTCTCTCCATTTGGAACTTTTATTAAACCTCTGTAGAGTTATTGGATTTATTCTCCACGTGTATTTCTTTCGAACACATATGATCATGGTGGCATCTATTTTTTCTGTGTTCTGAGACAATTTTTCAACCTTACCATCTAATTCACCAATTCAATTTACTTCTCAATTCAATTTTCTCTTTGCAGACTTTATTTAAAATTTTAATTTAAGGTTTCTACTTGGGCTTTTATGGCAATATTTCCCACCCTCAGAATGTTCCGTTTTCATAAATCTAGTGTCCTCACTAATCTTATATTGAAGCATTAAAAAAAAGCTGGTAAATGTCCCATTTCTCTTCTTATGTTCTTCGGTAAGTTCATATCAGAAGTTACAACCTCTGGCTTTCTTTTTTAATTACTCAAATATTTATTGAAAAATTTCCTATTCAATCCCCTTCTTCCTTATTTAGTAATCCTTCTATCCTTGTAGCTTTTATTTCTTTTTTTTATGTGTGTGAGAATTTTGCCTGCATGCATGCATACCACATGAATGCATTGTGCCCACAGAGCTCAGAAGAAGGTATTGGATCCCTTGGAACTAGAGTTATGGGTGCTTGTGAGTCACTACGTGGGTGCAGGGAACAGAGTACAGGTCCTCTTCAAGAGTAACAAGCGCTCTAAACCACTGAACTGTCTCTGCTGATCTATCATTGTACCTTTTTTACTATTTTTTATCAAAATCTTTTTCATACAGTATATTCTGATCACGCTTTTCCACTCACTCAACTCTCCTAGATCCTCCCAACCTCCTCTCACACAGAACTACACACCCTTTCTTTCTCTCCCTCTTTGGAAAACACAAAAACAAAAAAGTCAGCCAAACAACAAACAAAACCCCCCAAGACACCAATACCAATACACACATACACACAATGGAAATGAAAATATACAAACAAAAAACACTAAGACCAAAAGAAGTCCAAACAAAAAAATTTGAGACCCAAAGTCTACCAAACACAATTGAGTTCATTTTCTTCTCGCCATCTAATCCAGAGCATGAACCCTGCCCTGAAATGTGGCTAGTGTACCCAGTGCCATTCCTTTGGAGAGAACTCACTTTACTTCTGCAAATGGGTACTAAGTGCAAAGAGCTTCTTGATTAGGAGTGGGGGCCTGTGCCCAGTTCCCCCTCTCAGTTCTGGGAACCCATCTGGCTTGGGCTTGTGCAGGCCCTGTCCATGCTGCCACAGTCTCTATAAATCCATATGTGGGTCAGTACTCTTGCATCTGAAGTCATCCGTCCCCTCTGGCTCTTACAATCTTTCTGCCCCCATTTCTGAATATCTTCCTCAGCTCTGAAGGGAGGATTTGTTGAAGACATCCTATCTAGGACAGAGTGTTTCAAAATCTCTCACTTCCTGCCTATTGTCCATCTGTGGAACGCTGTGTTAGTTCCCAACTACTACAAGAAGCTTTTCTGATAATGGCTGAGTGAGGAACTGGTCTATAGGTATAGTTGAATGTATTAGGTTATTGCTATATTCATTTAGTAGAACAGTAGTACTTTATTTTCCCCTAGGTCTATGGCCTATTGGGTCTCAGGTTCATGGCTACCCAAGCAGTGTCAGGCATGGGTTTTGTCTCATGAAGTGGTCTTAAATTCAGTCAGAAAGTGGTTGGTTATTCCCCCCAACGTTTGTGCCACTGTTGCACCAGGTTACCTGGTAGGTTGATGCACCATGGGAGAAACAGGGTTTTTACCTTTCCTCTCTGGTAGCATGTTGAATACATTTCAACACCTTCAATTCTATTCAGTAGGATTGAAGGCTCTAGTTAAGTACCAGCTTGAATTTTACACACTTGGTGAAATATGTAAATGCTGTTTTTAGCAATAGAGCCTTATCATCAGTTTGTGGAGACCAACCAATGTTCTTGGTAATAGCCTGAGATGTTTGGGGGATTTTCTTAGTACCCCTGTTGTCAATAATACAATTATATGTAACTTATTCCTGGCACTGGAGGTTTTACTTGGTGGCAAAAAGATGTCTAGTTGGGGTATTATTTCCCTTGTTTTTTGGTGAGTCCTATAGTGATATTTTATTTGTGCTTTAATAAATAAGGCTTGCCTGAAGATCAGAGTGCAGAGCTAAGACACTAGAGGCCAAGGAGTCGTGGTGGCATACACCTTTAATCTCAGGACTCAAGGCCTTCCTGTACTATGCAAGATTGAATCTGTCTAAAAGAAAAACAGAGCTCACACAAAGGTGCTCCTAGCACTCCAGAGCGACCCACCTTTAATCCCAGCACTGGGGAGGTGGAGACAGGAGTGATATGGCTGGGCAGAGAGAGGACTATAAGGCAAGAGGGGACAGGAGTGCATTGCAGTCTGAGGTTTAGTGGAGAGCACTGCAGTCTAAAGTCACACTGAGGATAGCATCACCTCTTTGTTTGTCTGAGCCTTGGTAGAGGTAAGAACTCTCTAGTGGGTTGGCTACTTTGCTGTTCTGATCTTCAGCTTGAACCCCATTATCTGTCTCTGGGTTTTTATTCTTCATGCTGCAGACTGCATTTAGATTACTTTTACATATGTATGTATTTTAGGAAGCTTCTAGAGTGCTAGTTTTCCATGTGGCCTCTCAATTGGCCCTTAATCTTAGTAGTCCCTATGTATATTCCTTCCCTCCTCCCTTCTCTCTCCCCCCACACAATTTAGTCTTCCCAGTCAGTCTCTCCCCTGTCACTTCAAAACAATATATTCTACTTCCCTTTTCTTAGGATATCACACCCCCAGTCCCTTACTCCATACCTAACGCCCATGGTCACATAGATTGTAATGTGACCTAATGAAGGCTTAAATGCTAATATCTACGTATAAGAGAGAAAATTCAATATTTGCCTTTTGTGGTCTGATTTTTTTTCTACCACCATTCATTTACTTGTACGTTTCATAATTTTGAATTTTTTAAACAGCTGAATAATATTCTACTGTATAAATTCATCATATTTTCATTATCCATCCAGTCAGCTGATAGACACCTAGGCTGTCTCCAGTTTCTGGTCATTTTAAACAGAGCGGCAATGAACATGGATGAATAAGTATCTCTGTAGTAGGAAGTAAAGTCCTTCAGGTATATGCCCAAGAAGATAGATATCCCCATTTTCCTGGGGAACTGGCACACTGATTTCCATGGTGACATTCATGTTTGTACTCACATCATCAATAAGTGTGCCTCTTTCTCCAAATCCTTACCAGCATGACCTGACATTTGTCTTATTGATCTTGGATATTCTGATTGTTGTTAGATAAAATCTCAAGGTAGTTTTAATTTGCATTTCCCTGATGACTAAGGATGCTGAGCATTTCTTTAAGGGTTTCTCAGCCATTTGTGTTTCACCCTTTGAGAACTCTTGGCTTACTTCTATACTCAATTTCTAATTGGATTATTTATTTTCTTGTTGTCTGAGGTTTCTGTCCTGCCCAGTTCCGACAATCGTTAAGTCCCAAAGAAATCACACAGAGGTCTACATTAGTTATAAACTGATTGGCCGATTATCTCAGGCTTCTTATTAACTCTTATAACTTATATAGCCCATTATTAGCCATTATTCTTATCTGTGTTAGCCATGTGGCTCAGTACCTTATTCAGCAGGGCAGTCACATCTTGCTTCTTCTGTGGTAGGGTCATCTTGCTCCTTCTGTGGTCAAGTCAGGACTCCAGAGCAATGGGCTTCCTCCTTCCCAGAATTCTCCTGTCCTCATTGACCTACCTCTACTATCCTTGTCTTATACGTCAGATATAGTACATTTCTTGGGGCTCCTGAGTGCGAGTGGAGGCAAATTGTCTTGGCTGTTCATGTTTGTGTTTTAACACTGGGATCTAGGCATCTGGAGTTATGATGACTGAGGTGTTTCTAGACCTTGATATCTGGTCTTGTCTTTGTTGTGTGGGAGTTCCATTCCTTGGTTGCTGTTTCTCTATCAGGATCTTACACACATGTGTGTTGGCCTGTGGTCCCTGGTATTGTGCAGATTGGTGAGTGGCAGAGAGGAATAGAGAGATGCTGGGTGAAAAGACAGAGAGGGGCTATGCCAAAGAGCTACAAGAAACCAGTACGCACCAAGAGTCTGGGTCTTTGGGGAGTGGAGGTATGGTGGGCAGAGAGGGCTCCTGAAATTAGGCTGTAGTAGGGAGAACAATCAATCCCAATAGGGACCAGGATGAAAGCACTAGGGGTGCCCTGGCTTTGTTCCAAGAGGTAGAGTCTACACTGAGTAGAACTTGGGTGTAAGGAAGGGCACATGCAAGCAAGAGGATACAAGATTGTGAATAAGAATAAAGAGATGGTAAGGGAGGGCTGAAAGGATAATAAAAATCACCTACCTGAGTCCCAGTCCAGTGTGGCCACTGGGAGTCCCTGGTAGAAAGTGTCTGGGTACGGGTGACTGACAGGAAGAAATGGAGATGGCTAAATGGGAAAGCTGAGAGGGTCAGAGGGAAAGAGCTAAGCTGGGTCTGCCCCCAAGAGGCAGAGTGTTCAGGGAATGGAGCCTTAGAATAAATAAATTAAATAAAACGTGCTGTTGTTTGATTTGGTTTGGTTTTGCTATGTTGTCCTAGAACCTAATACATGTCCCAAGCTGAAGAATCTCAGGCAACAGAAGTGAACTCACAATTACCGCTGAGTGAAATCTTTATCTGAAGCCTGATCCCTAGCACATAGTAAGTAAGTACTCAATAAAATGTGAGTTTTAATGAATGAATGTCTACATTTTTTCCTGTTTCAGGATTTACGATATGAATTCACTGCAGAATTGCATGAGTCTTCCCAGTTAAACTGTTTAGCTTCAGACCAAGGAGAGAACGGAATTTTTCTCTATGTTTTTATAGTTTTATTTTTACAACATTGTGCGTTTAGTTTGTGCCCTGAAGTCAGGAGAAAAGTTATGCAATGAAGTGAACTCCTGGGCTTTCCTGCGTTTGATACAATTTCCTGAGCCAGCCCTCTCTCTTTGGACTCCGTGCGAACCTGCTGTGATAATGCCTCCATTTCTCTTGACATTGCAGGTCAGACCCAGCTGCTGCATGCACAGTTGAGACTCAGCTTCCTTTGGTCATTTAGAGGGTTCAGATTTGTCCCACACCACACGAGCTTGGGAATTATCTGGGGCTCTGCTAACTGCAGGTGGGTCAATCCTTCCCTGAACTCCCTTCCTGACTTTTCCAATCAAACTTGGATTTGTTTCCTGGAGTTGTCATCCCAAGTTACCAGCCCCTGGAGGTTTTAAATGATGGTTTCTCATAGCTCTGTAGCAAGTGGTTCTCAACCTTCTTAAGGCTGCAACTGTTTAATACAGCTCTTCTTGTTGTGATGACCCCCCCAACCATAAAATTATTTTCTTTCTTTCTTTTTTTTTTTTGAGACAAGGTTTCTCTGTGGTTTTGGAGCCTGTCCTGGAACTAGCTCTTGTAGACCAGGCTGGTCTCGAACTCACAGAGATCTACCTGCCTCTGCCTCCCAAGTGCTGGGATTAAAGGCGTGCGCCACCACCGCCCGGCTATAAAATTATTTTCATTGCCACTTCATAACTGTAATTTTGTTATGTTGTGAATTGTAATGCAAATATCTGATATGCAGGATATTTGATATATGACTCCTGTGAATGTGATGTTCAACCCCCAAAGAGGTCATGACCCACAGGTTGAGAATCAGAGCTCCCAGGGCTGGCAGTCCATAACGAAGGATTCTGTGGCATCATACTTCCTTGATGGCACCAAGCAAAAATCTTTCCTTGCCACGCTAGCTCCTGGTAGCTGCCTTGGCATTTCTTGGCTTATAGCTATATTAATCTCTAAATTTTCTATTTCTCATAAGAGAACCTATGTGAATTATAACATACTAGTGATTAAGTCTAAGTTAGCAATAATGTGTATGTTACATAAGGAAAGAAATAAAAGCACTGCCCTTTAAAGTCCTTTAACCAAGAGCTTGTTCAGACTCGGATTCTCTACGTGTTCCTTGTGTCTTCTGTCCTCTGTCCGTCTGTTGCAAAAGTCTAAATCTGTGCCTGCCTGAAGGCTATTTGGTGAATCTGTCTGACCTTGTATCTGTGCCTGTCTATCCCAATGTGTGTCCCGGGTTTGTGAGTGGTATGTCTGTCTGTCTCTAACAAAAGATTTCCCTTGGTATCTATTGAACAACACAGAAAGCATCACATGTGGAAGGAATGGGATACTTGACAGAAATCTTTAACAGAGTGTTACGAGGGATTAAGTCACTGACTCGTACTGATCCCAGATGACCCCAACAACAAACATCACTGCTTACCGACCAATATCCATGAATTATTGCTTTTAACCTTTGGTAGATTTTAGGAAGTTGCTTTCTGTCAGGTCCGAAAGAATTTGGGCACAATAAGCTATCTGTCATGCCTATTAGCAAACCAAGGCACATGGGGCCTCATCTCTTTCTCTCCCCTCATGGCCAAGACTAGTCTGCTGGTCATACTCAGCCTGCTGCTTTCTCTCTCTGCTCTGGACTCTTCCAGATGCTTCTGACTGTTCTCTCCCTCGGATCTACATGAAAAACCTTCCTCTCAACCATCCTTTGGAGAGGTCATGTCATCAGTTTATATACTTTCAATGTCTGTATTACTGCTTTTGGCAGAAGATACACATGCGTTCCTCTGGGTCAGGGGCATGGAAAAAGTATATAACTTAATCACAGCATGCATTAGCTTGGGTTGTAAAAGTTGATTACACGGGAAATCCAAGAAAGTCAGGCGGGTTACATGATTTCTTAACGGCGGATTTGAGTGCATAGTAGGTTGGCAGTCTTAAGTCTCAAGTGGCCTTAGGTATATTATTAACTTTGGCTATGAGGTCCAGCAAAGGTTACAACTGCTTGGATTGTCCGAGATTGTTTCAGAATATCACACTGCCACAGGAACCTATCCCTGGCTGAGAGCCCACCCTAATCCAGACTTCAGTGTAATTGCATCTACAAAGACCTTAATTCCAAATAAGGCCACGTGCACAGATACTGAGAGAAAAGATTTAAATCTATCTTTTTTTCCACAGTTTGACCCTCACCCACACAAACTCACAAATTCATAAAGTAATATTTTCTTATAACAATACATATGATAAGACCCTATATCTAGTTTTATTTTAGCTGTATTTTCTACAAAGCCCTTTCACTTTCTGGCCTGACATTGGCATCATTTTCCGTTCTCAAATTATTCAGAGATATTTTTAATATGTCCTTGAACATTTTCAAATGAGTTGAGTGGAAGGAAGGGGATTGAAGTGTGTGGATTCAAATCACCCTCTTAAAGTAAAATAATACTGTTTCACAGACTTTATTAACATCTCATTAACTGGTGTGTATTAAGTGCAATTGATAACGGACACTAGAAGAAAATAATGGCCCTGATCCTTTCAGCTATAAAGAAAATGCAGATAAAATGACCAGTGATGTCAGAACGACCTGTCCTGAGGCATCTGTCACTGAGCATAAGATCCGGCTGCATTCTTACCCTTCCCTGAAGAGGAATCTTTCCCTCGGAGAGCGTGCTCAGGAGCACGGCTGGGAAGATATTTAAGGGTATTTTCCAATAATGTTTTAATGTCAGTAAAAATGGAAAGATAATATGCAATGACATTTCCTCATTCTTCCTGCTGAAGGGAGAAGGGAAGCCTTCAGGCATAGCTTGAACTTAGGGAGCACTCTGGAGTCAGCAGCATGGATGACTGTTTCTTTGCCCACACCTGGCCAAGGCACTAGCACTGACTTACTCGTTTTATCCTCATGACTCTGTAAAGCTAAGGTTAGCATTGACCAGCATCCTATAACAAGAAAGCAGCAGTAATAAGGGAGAGAAGATGGACTGTTCTTGTAGGGGGGAAAAAAAACAGAGCAGGCTGGATGCTGGGATGGAAATCACAACCAGTGATATGACTTTAGAGGAAGACGTAGTTCTTCAAGTCTTGTCTCTACTGAGTACCAACCAACAGTAGCTCATCTTTGAGCTTGTTAACTAGCTCACCAAGTGGGAAAAATAACACCAGCCTGAGTGACATCGAACAAATCTAAATGTATATAATACCTGCTTCTGATCTATGTTAGCCTTCACCTCCCACTTTTCCCATCCCACAGAGAAAAAAAATGCCCCCAAGAGAATTCTAACCTATCCAGCTTTAGCCTATTGAAAATACCTTTTCTTTGCTTTTTTAAAGGACTTTCTGGCCAGCCAGGGTTAGGAAAGTCCCACACCCACACTACTGTTCTAACAAATGAAGAAATTTAATCTTGGAAGCCTTGAGAAATCTTGCCAAGGTCGTAGCTCTAGCAAGAGCTGGGCTCGGATCACCTGACTTTTGGTTACAGCTGCACCTAACGGAAGCCTGCCTAAGCACTGCACTTGCTGAATCACCAAGTGGTGTAGCTCTGTATCAAAGCCAAAGCTGTAACAAGCCGCTGTGACAGCAATTTCAGGTGGAGTTCCTATTGACCTGTTAGCTGTCTGCTCCTGACTGAGACATCAACTATCTTACCCTTCCTGTGTACAACATGAGGTTTCAATCAAGAGCTAGGTGAGGACCATCCATCAGTGTCACCTGCTACGTCGTGAGTCTCTCTTGAAATAGTAGTGGGGAAGAAGCAACACGGTCCACAACCCATAATCTGAGAAGCAGCTTACTTAACATTTGACCTGCTGTGCCACAAGGAGTCTGTTTCCTAACCTCACATGGCTGTAAATTAATGTCATAATGTGATCTAAATCAAAATTATCAAAAGCGGTCTGAAGTAAATAGAAATTATTTATTATTTACAATAAATGAATATAATTTAGTGTTCTTCACTGGCATACCCATACCCAGATCTCCACATCTATTACTTAGTCTCCCCTACACACACTCACACACACACACACACACACGCACACACACACACACACAGACACACACACACAGACACACACAAACACAGACACACAGACACACACACACACAGACACACACACACAGGCTCAGGTCTATTGATGTATATTCGTCATGACTTTCACAGAAAGCAAGGTAAATGTTAATAAATCCTTTTCTACATTTGGATTCAAATCAATAATTTTTGAGAATCTTAATACAAGGAGGCAGGCTCCAGAGTAAGGCGCTGTTAAAATGCTGTGCAGTCGGCCTCATTCCCACCTCGGTATCTTAAGCTCCTGATTGCGAGTCCTTCTGTAGCGGGAATCCTTTGCTTACTATTCCCCTCATGCGCAGAAATCATGATTAGCCTCTCAAATGTGAGCAGTGCTTTATGCCCAGGTGATCACAGGCTAGTGCACACTTCACATAGGAGAGTTTGCATACCGGGGGAATAAATCTCAATGACCCTGGAATCTTTCCTTTCGAATCGGTTTTCTTTCGTATCACTGCGTCTCTCTGAAGACCGCTGGAGGCTTTGCTGAACCAAATAAGCTAACGTAGGAAAGGAAACAGGTGGCTTTGACGACATTCTGGATTGTTCTGTTTTGTTTTAAAGCTACTCATTTTGGAAAGGATGCATGTGGTTTGGTCTACAAATTTCACAAGGGGGTGGATAAAGAATGGGGATTTGATCAAAAAATAACAAAGGACGACAGTAATTAAAGTTTTACCCAACAAGTGGCCTGAAAATTCAGTCAAAAGCACTGAGATTCCAAACACTAATTCCAGGATGATCACCGGCTTGCTTTATGATCTCACAGTCAGTTTCAAGCTCCATATTGGGTTGGAATTTTCATTTGCCTCACAGATTTGAGTTGAGAAATATCTACCCATACTGAACATGTTACTGTTTACTAGAGAGTCTCTGCTTTATCCTAAAGAAAAGTTCAAGGCTGAGTTCAGTTTTAAAATAATACACTGTTACCAGGTGGTGGTGGTGCACACCTTTAATCCCAGCACTCGGGAGGCAGGGACCGGCCAATCTCTGTGAGTTGAGGGTCAGCCTATACTTGCTACAGAGTGAGTTCCATGACAGCCAGGACTACACAGAGCAACTCTGTCTTGGGAAAGAGAATACTGTCACTAACTGACCATTTCTATACTTATAACCATTCCATATAAGCGGATGTGCTAGGGAAGAAGGGGAACTAGCCTAGACTGGAGAAATAATAAATGCCAAGATCAGCCTTCTTCACTGAGAACTGTTCCACATTGGGCTTTCTTCTTACATGCCCCACTATCCACCCCAATTTGGAGCTGAGTTGAACAGGATACCTCTCTTACCCAGGTGGAACCCACCACTGTGATTGCAATGGGGCAATCAGATCCTATTCCCTAGAAATTTTGACTTAAAAGCTGGGGGAGGTCCATTGGAGATATGTCTCGGTGGTTAAGAGCAAGAAGTGCTCTTGCAGAGGGCCTGAGTTCAATTCCTAACACCCAATTCCAGTAACTCCGGCTGCAGGAGAGTGATGCCTCCGGCATCTGTGGGCACTGAACTCCTGTACACACATCCACTAACAGACGTATACATAACAAAATTAATCAAAATAAATCATTAAGAACTAGTGAGCCTCATGGCAAAATTTGGTAGGAATGTTAGAAAAAAAAGGCAGTCACAATGAAAAAGAATACAGTGGTTCCTCAAAAATTTGAATAGTGAATTACCCTATGACCTCGAGATTTCCTTGTTATGTATGTGTTTAAGAGAACTGGAAACAAAATGTAAGTTCCAACCAAAACACTTCATATCCGGATATCACAGCAGACACACAACAAAAGAATATTGTAGGCTAATACCTTTGCTGAACATAGACATAAAGCTCAGTGTAATTGTAGCAAGATGAATTCCACATCACAGCAAAATGATTATTCATTATGATCCAGCTAGTCTACTCCTAGGCATATACCCAAAGAATTCCATAAACTACAAGAGAGATATGCGCACATCCATATATATTGAAGCTCTATTTACAGCAGCAAGGAAATGGAATCAACTTAGATGCCCATCAACAGAAGAATAGATAGTGAAAATGTGGTATATGTATAAAATTAAAGTATTATTCTGCTATAAAAATAAAATCATGAGCTCTCCCTCCCTCCTTTGGGGCATAGCGCCTCCCTGCCCAGCCTGCTAGGACGCTGGGACCGAATCCGAACCAGGAGGACAAAGGGGTGGCCAGTAGCTCCTTTGTTCCCATAGCCTGCCCGCAGCGAGCGGGGTGGGCCCTTTGTTCACGAGCTAACCAAGCAGCGCGGAGTTTCAATCTGGGCACCGAGTGAAACATCATTGTGGAGAAACATCTCTGGGGAGTGACATCACTGGGAAGGTACATCAGTGGGCAAGAAGACCTGATCCTGTAAAAGAAGATCCAAAGGGGAGTATTGGGAGGAAGAGATGGGCCGACGCCAATGCAGGAATTCTCCCAACAATCTGAAAAACAACATGAAACCACCAGAAGCCAGTGACCCCACAACAGGAGGACATGAACACCTTAATCAAGAAGAAGTAGAAAAAACTGACTTCATGAAAGTGATTGACACCCTTAAACAGCATATAAAAAACGCCCTTATAGAAATGGATGAGAAGTATAATAGAAAGTTCGAGGAATTGAGTAAATCAGTGAATGATACCCTAGGAAACCAAGGAAAAACAATCAAGCAGATAAAGGAAACAGTTCATGACTTGAAAACTGAAATGGAGGCAAAGAAGAAAACACAAACAGAGGGCCGGCTGGACATGGAAAATCTAGGTAAACGAATAGAGACTACAGAATCAAGTATAACCAGCAGAATACAAGAGATAGAAGAAAGAATCTCAGATTCTGAGGATAACATAGAGAAAATAAACACTCTGATCAAAGAAAACAGCAAGTCCAACAAACTCTCATCACAAAACATTCAGGAAATATGGGACACAATAAAAAGACCAAACCTAAGAATAATTGGAGTAGAAGAAGGAGAAGAAGTGCAACTCAACGGTACAGAAAATAAACTTAATAAAATTATAGAAGAAAACTTTCCCAACCTGAAGACAGATGTACCTATGAAGGTTCAAGAAGCATACAGAACACCAAATAGGCTGGATCAAAAGAATACATCCCCTCGCCATATAATAATCAAAACACAAAATATACAGAATAAAGAAAGAATATTAAGAGCCGCAAAGGAAAAAGGCCAAGTTACTTATAAAGGTAAATCTATCAGACTTACACCTGACTTCTCTATGGAAACCATGAAAGCCAGAAGGTCCTGGATAGATGTTCTCCAAAAACTAAGAGACCACGGATGCAAGCCCAGACTACTATATCCAGCCAAACTTTCATTCACTATAAATGGAGAAAACAAAACTTTCCAGGATAAAAACAAATTTAAACAATACGTAGCCACAAATCCAGCCTTACAGAAAATAATAGAAGGAAAATCACTAACCAAGGAGTCTAACAATGACCACAATAACTCAGACATCTAGAGACTCTTCACCAGCGCAAATCAAAGAAGGAAAACACACAAACCTACTACTAAAAAAGTGACCGGAGTTAACAACCACTGGTCATTAATATCACTTAATATCAATGGGCTCAACTCACCTATAAAAAGGCACAGGCTAAGAGATTGGATAAGAAAACAGGATCCAACATTCTGCTGTCTACAAGAAACACACCTCAACCACAAAGACAGGCACCTACTCAGAGTAAAGGGCTGGGGAAAGGCTTATCAAGCAAATGGACCTAAGAAACAAGCAGGTGTGGCCATACTAATTTCTAACAAAGTTGACTTCAAACTTAAATCAATCAGAAGAGATGGAGAGGGACATTTTATACTCATAACAGGAACAATTCATCAGGAAGAAGTCTCAATCCTGAATATCTATGCCCCTAATATAAAAGCACCCACGTACGTAAAAGAAACATTACTAAAACTCAAGGCAGCCATCAATCCGCACACACTAATAGTAGGAGACTTCAACACTCCTCTCTGACCAATGGACAGGTCAATCAGACAGAAACCTAACAGAGAAATTAGAGAATTAATGGAGGTAATGAAGCAAATGGACTTAACAGACATCTATAGATTATTCCACCCAAAGAGGAAAGAATATACCTTCTTCTCTGCAGCTCATGGAACCTTCTCGAAAATTGACCACATACTTGGTAACAAAGCTAACTTACACAGTTACAAAAAAATATTAGTAACCACCTGTGTCTTATCAGATCACCATGGATTAAAGTTAGAATTCAACAACAATGCTACCCCCAGAAAGCCGACAAACTCATGGAAACTGAACAGTCAACTACTGAACCATACCTGGATTAAGGAAGAAATAAAGAAAGAAATTAAAGTCTTCCTTGAATTCAATGAAAATAAAGAAACAACATACTCGAACTTATGGGACACTATGAAAGCAGTCCTAAGAGGAAAGTTCATAGCACTAAGTGCCCACCTAAAGAAAACAGAGAAAGCACATATTGGAGACTTAACAGCCCACTTGAAAGCTCTAGAAAAAAAAGAAGCAGACTCACCTAGGAGGAGTAGAAGACTGGAAATAATCAAATTGAGGGCTGAAATCAACAAAATAGAAACACAGAAAACAATCCAAAGAATCAATGAAACAAAAAGCTGGTTCCTGGAGAAAATCAACAAGATTGATAAACCCCTATCCAAACTAATCAAACGACAGAGAGAGAACACGCAAATTAATAAGATCAGAAATGAAAAGGGGGACATAACCACAGACACAGAGGAAATTCAGAGAGTCATTAGATCTTACTACAAAAGCCTGTATGCCACAAAACTGGAAAATGTAAAAGAAATGGACGCTTTTTTAGATAAATACCATTTACCAAAACTAAACCAGGACCAGGTGAACAATCTAAACAGACCTGTAAGTCGCGAAGAATTAGAAGCTGTTATCAAAAACCTCCCTACCAAAAAAAGCCCAGGACCAGATGGTTTCAATGCAGAATTCTACCAGAACTTCCAAGAAGACCTAATACCTATACTCCTTAATGTATTCCACAATATAGAAACAGAAGGGTCATTACCAAATTCCTTTTATGAAGCCACAATTACTCTGATACCAAAACCACTCAAAGACTCAACCAGGAAAGAAAACTACAGGCCAATCTCACTCATGAATATCGACGCAAAAATCCTCAACAAAATACTGGCAAATCGAATCCAAGAACACATCCGAAAAATTATCCATTATGATCAAGTAGGCTTCATTCCTCAGATGCAGGGCTGGTTCAACATACGAAAATCTATCAATGTAATCCAGCATATAAATAAACTGAAAGAAAAAAACCATATGATCATTTCATTAGATGCTGAAAAAGCATTTGACAAAATTCAACATCCATTTATGTTAAAAGTCTTGGAGAGATTAAGGATACAAGGGTCATACCTAAATATAATAAAAGCTATATACAGCAAGCCGACAGCTAACATCAAATTAAACGGAGAGAAACTCAAAGCCAGCCCACTTAACTCAGGAACACGGCAAGGCTGTCCACTCTCGCCATACCTCTTCAATATAGTGCTTGAAGTTCTAGCAATAGCAATAAGACAACATAATGGGATCAAGGGGATTCGAATTGGAAAGGAAGAAGTTAAACTTTCGTTATTTGCAGATGATATGATAGTGTACATAAGCGACCCCCAAAACTCCACCAAAGAACTTATACAGCTGATAAACAGCTTTAGTAATGTGGCAGGATACAAGATCAACTCCAAAAAATCAGTCGCCCTCTTATACACAAAGGATATGGAAGCAGAGAGGGAAATCAGAGAAGCTTCACCATTCACGATAGCCACAAACAGCATAAAATATCTTGGGGTAAATCTAACCAAGGAAGTGAAAGATCTATTTGACAAGAACTTTAAGGCATTGAAGAAAGAAATTGAAGAGGATACCAAAAAATGGATGGACCTCCCTTGCTCTTGGATTGGGAGGATCAACATAGTAAAAATGGCAACTCTACCAAAGGCAATTTATAGATTCAATGCAATCCCCATCAAGATCCCATCAAAATTCTTCACAGATCTGGAGAAGACAATAATCAACTTTATATGGAAAAACAAAAAACCCAGGATAGCCAAAACAATCCTATACAATAAAGGATCTTCTGGAGGCATTACCATCCCTGACTTCAAGCTCTATTACAGAGCTACAGTAATGAAAACAGTGTGGTACTGGCATAAAAACAGAGAAGTCGACCAATGGAATCGTATAGAAGACCCGGATTTTATCCCACAAACCTATGAACACCTCATTTTCGATAAAGGAGCTAAAAGTATACAATGGAAGACAGAAAGCATCTTCAACAAATGGTGCTGGCACAACTGGATGTCAACCTGTAGAAGAATGAAAATAGACCCATATCTCTCACCGTGCACAAAACTCAAGTCCAAATGGATTAAAGACCTCAATATCAGCCCGAACACACTGAACCTGATAGAAGAGAAAGTGGGAAATACCCTACAACAGATGGGCACAGGAGATCGCTTCCTATGTATAACCCCAGAAGCACAGACATTAAGGGCAACATTGAATAAATGGGACCTACTTAAACTGAGAAGCTTCTGTAAAGCAAAGGACATGGTCACTAAGACACAAAGGCAACCTACTGACTGGGAGAAGATCTTCACCAACCCCACAACAGACAAAGGTCTGATCTCCAAAATATATAGAGAACTCAAGAAACTAGACTTTAAAATGCTAATTAACCCAATTAAAAAATGGGGCACTGAACTGAACAGAGAATTCTCAACAGAAGAAGTTCAAATGGCCAAAAGACACTTAAGGTCGTGCTCAACTTCCTTAGCAATCAGGGAAATGCAAATCAAAACAACTTTGAGATATCATCTTACACCTGTCAGAATGGCTAAAGTCAAAAACACCAAGAATAACTTTTGCTGGAGAGGCTGTGGAGGAACGGGTACCCTCATCCATTGCTGGTGGGAATGCAATCTTGTGCAACTACTGTGGAAGTCAGTGTTTCGGTTTCTCAGGAAATTCGGGATCAACTTACCCCTGGACCCAGCAATACCACTCTTGGGAATATACCCAAGAGATGCTCTATCAAATGACAAAAGCATTTGTTCAACTATGTTCATAGCAGTATTATTTGTAATAGCCAGAACCTGGAAACAACCTAGATGCCCTTCAATGGAAGAATGGATGAAGAAAGTATGGAATATATACACGCTAGAGTACTACGCTGCGGTAAAAAACAATGACTTCTCCAATTTTGCATGCAAATGGATGGAAATAGAAAACACTATCCTGAGTGAGGTGTCCCAGACCCAAAAAGATGAATATGGGATGTACTCACTCATAATTGGTTTCTAGCCATAAATAAGGACCACGGAGTCTACAATAGGTGAACCTAAAGAAGCTAAGTAAGAAGGTGAACCCAAGGAAAAACATATAGTTGTCCTCTTGGCTAAGGGAAGTAGACCAAATTTCCGGGGAGAAAATGGGATCTTGGGGGTGGGGTGGGATGGGGGTAAGGGGAGATGGGGAGAGAGAAGGTAGAAGGGAAGGAGGGGGGACCTGGGAAACAGGAGAATTGGGATAAAGGAAAGGTGGATAGGGGAGCACGGAACCACAATTCTTAGTTAAGGGAGCCACTTTAGGGTGGGCAAGAGACTTGACCCTAGTGGGGCTCCCTAGTGCCCAAGATGAGGTTCCCAGTTAGTTCCTTGGGCAGCTGAGGATTGGGAACCTGAAATGACCCTATCCTAGAGCAATACTGACGAATATCTTGCATATCATCATAGAATCTTCATCTGGTGATGGATAGAGATAGAGACAGAGACCCACACAGGAGCACTGGACTGAGCTCCCAAGGTCCCAAGGAGGAGCAGAAGGAGGGAGAACATGAGCAAAGAATTCGGGACCACGAGGCGTGCATCCACCCACTGAGACAGTGGAGCTGATCTACTGGGAGCTCACCAAGGCCAGCTGGACTGTGACCGAAAAAGCATGGGATAAAACCGGACTCTCTGAACATGGCGAACAATGAGGGCTGATGAGACACCAAGGACAATGGCAGGGGGTTTTGATCCTACTTAATGTGCTGGCGTTGTGGGAGCCTAGCCAGTTTGGATGTTCACCTTCCTAGATATGGACGGAGGGGGGAGGACCTAGGACTTAACACAAGGCAGGGAACCCGGACTGCTCTGTGGACTGGAGAGGGAGGGGGAGAGGAGTGGGGGAAGGGGGAGAAGGGTGGGAGGAGGGGGAGAAGGGTGGGAGGAGGGGGAGAAGGGTGGGAGGAGGGGAAGGGAAATGGGAGGCTGGGAGGAGGTGGAAACTTGTTTTTTGTTTATGTTTTTTTTTCTTTTCGCAATAAAAAAAAGGAAAAAAAACTATACTTTCTTTAAAATAAAATAAAAAAATAAAATCATGAAATTTGAAGCAAAATGGTTGAGCTTAGAAAGTATAATATTAAGCAAGGCGATATATATTCAGGATGAAAAAAATCTTATATTCTTCTTTATATGAGGTTCCTAGCCTAAAATGTATATATGCATATATGTAAATAGCTGTAAGTATAGGAATAATATAAAATTTATAAAGGAGATCAAGAATAATGTTAGGTGAAAGCAAAGAGTGCCATGCAGGCAAAGGGCACATGGGTCATGAAAGAGGGTATAACTAACCCTTCCTAATGGGTCATGAAAGAGGGTATAACTAACCCTTTCTAATGGGTCATGAAAGAGGGTATAACTAACCCTTTCTAATGGGTCATGAAAGAGGGTATATAACTAACCCTTTTTAGTTCCAACTCAATCTTTCTTTTTTTATTTCTTTTTGATCCCCCACTGTGTGTGTGTGTGTGTGTGTGTGTGTGTGTGTGTGTGTGTGTACTGGGATATACAGTGTTTGGACTGAGCAAAGCCTTGAGTGGCTTCTTTAAACAAGCTGTGTAATGTTTTCACTTATGAGCTCATTAGAATAAAGTGATTAAAAGATAACCATTCACATGATCTGATGGAACTCATCTCTAAGCCGGAAGGACAATTCCACATATGCAAATCAATTTAACTGAGGGCCCTCCTAAAAAAATAGGTAGAGGACTTGAATAGATAGTTCTCAAAGGGAGACTTGAATGGATAGTTCTCTAAGAGTAACCAATACCAATACCCTTGGGGAGGAAAAAGGTCTAATTATTAGAGAAATGCAAAACAAAACCTTAGTGGACCTGCCCTCACATTTGTTAGATTAATTTCATTAAAAAGATGAAAGATAAGCCTTGTTGAGGATATGAGAAAACACTCCTGCACTGTTGGTGGTGAAAATAATACACCCATGTTGGAAGATATTATAGAAGTTGCCTCCCCCCCCAAATTAATGAAAAATCTAATTACTGTATAACTCAGTATACACCCAGAGGTGAAATCAGCATTCCAAAGCAATGTCTGCACTCCTGGGCTCAATGTAGTGTTATCCCAAGACATGGGAACAAACTAACAGTCCATTGTGAGATGGATGGGAGTTTTAAATGTGGTGTGTGTGTGTGTGTGTGTGTGTAGTATATTAATATCATTCAGGAACAGAAAATAAATACTGCTGTCTTCACAAACATGGATGATTCTAACAAACACTAAGTGGAATAAGCTAGGTATAGCAAGACAAATACCATGTGCTCCTACTTATATGGGAAAGCTTCTGTAAATCCAGAGAAGCATAACAGAAAGGTAATTGGCAGGTTCTTGGGAGAGAGGGAGGACAGTGATGGGGAGCACTGGGTTAAGTGTATTAGTATCAGATAAATAGGAAGAAGTCCTAGGGATCTACTGTACAACACAGCAATTGACTGTAATTAACAATTAAAAAAAAACAGCACTTGAAAACTGCCAAGAGAGTAGATTTTAAATGTCCTCATTATGGAGATGATTAAATATGTGAGGTGGTAGCTATGATAATTAGCTTGATTTAATCATTCCATAATATAGATACATATGAAAACATTGTATTGGCTGGTATAATAGGATACACCTGTAATTCCAGTACTTGTGAAGTGGAGGCTCATAGACTACAACAAGTTCAAGGCCAGCCTTGGCTATGCATAGACAAATGTTGTCTCAAACATGCACACACAAATCCTATTGTACACATAAATAAATGAAGTTTTTATTTGTCAATGAAAAACAGATACTTGAAATTCTTATCAAAAAAGTTCACAGCAGCATCGTTGATAATATCCAAAAAGTAAAAATAACACAATGCATCCTTTAGCTGGTGAATAAACACAATTCTATCTATCAATAAATGGAATATTATTTAGTCATAAGAAGTAATGGAGTCTTGCAGTATGCTACAATATAAATGAATCTTGAAAACATTATGCCAGATGAAAGAGGCAAGGCATAAAAGAACATACATTGTATGCTGTTCATAGCAAATCTCCAGAACAAGAAAAACCCTAGAGAGAGAAGTCAGATTAGTGGTTGTACAGGGGATGAGAATAAGGATAACTTTGACTAGCTCATAATTCTTTCAGGGTGATGAAAATATTCTGAAATTAGTGGTGATGGCTAGGTGACATAGTAAATATACTAAAACCACAAAATTACACATTTTTGAATGGTGAGTTTTATGTGGAACATGTTTATGCCACATAGTGTTTGTGTGTGTGATGTTATTTGCACATGTGTGTGCAGGGGTGTATTTCCATGTACATGTGCATGCAGAAGCCAGAGGCAGATGTCTGATGTTTTCTCTGTCATGCCTCATCTTACTTTCTGAGACAAGGCCTCTCATTGAACCTGAGGCCCATCATTTCTGCTAGCCTGGTTGACTAATGAACTCCACATAACGACCACTCTCTCTGCAAATGATGGGGGATTTACAAGTATGCAAGACCCTACTCTGCTTTTATATGAGTGTACCCCTTGTTTTTACAGCCAGTGCTCTGATTCACAAAGCCATCTCCTCAGACCTCTTAAAACATCAGAAGAATTAAGTCAGATATCTATGAGATCTAGAATATGAGAATCTTAAAACTCAAAAGCTGGGAGTACCATTTAAAGGCACCTATGATTAGCCATGTATAAACGAATCAGACAGAGTTAGTCTGCCAAGTAAACAGAGAAGAAACATAATTAAGAGAGCAACAAAGACACAGCTCACAGCTCATAGCTCACAGAGGAGCATGGAACATCCCTGTGTGGATCTCTGCAAGTCCCAGTTGCACTTTCTGGAGACCTCATGTCTGTTTTTGTTTGCTGGGGGTGATTTCTGTTACTTAGAACTAAATAATTCCTAAGATGCATATCAGGTAAGTGGCAATAATTATCGCTTGTATTCCCCCTCCCCCATGCCACCTGCCCTAGTTTGGTTTCTATTGCTGTGATAAAGCTCATGATGAAATACACCTGGGGTGTGGGGGAGGTTATTTACCTTATTCCTTTGCAGCCTGTCATCAAGGGAAGTCAGGGCAGGAACTCAAGGCAGGAACCTGAAGGCAGGACCTGAAACAGAGTCCGTGGAGGAATTGCCGCTTACTGGTTTGCTCTGCCTGCTTTCCTATGCAGCTCAGGCCACCTCCTTGGTGGTAACACTGCCCACAGGGAGCTGGGTCACCCTCCCATATCAATAATTAATCAATAAAATATCCCACCGGCTTGCCTACAGACCAATCTGACGGAAGCATTTTCTCATCTGGAGGTTCCTTTTCCCATTTGACCCTGCTTGCGTCAAGTTCACCAAAGAAACAAACCCCACCACTCACCAGCACAGAACCAAAAAGTTGAAAACATGTCTAGGTTGCTCAGAATCTCTGGAGAACGTGAGAAAAGGTTTAAGTAGCAAATATTGAAACAAGGTGAGGGAATACACGGCTACAAAGCCAGCCCGGAGAAGACTGAGGCGGAAGGAGGGAAAGGTCCAACCTTGGACTACTTAGCAAAAGGAGACAGCTGGAGGGGGAGGAAGGAAACTAGTCATCTCACTTCACTTGGTCAGCGGCACACCTCCACTTGAGAATTCCTGAGGCCCACGCGTGGCAGGAGCATAAAGTCATATGTTTAGCCCAAGGGGGCAGTAGGTTTAGAGAGAACAGCAGTTGCAGGCTCCACCAATAGTTAAGAAGAGCCTTATTTCAGAAAAATCCCCCCTCTGCCCTGCTTACCCTGACCTTATTTTCAACTGCCAGCTCAAACAGTTAAATGTTGAGCAGGATGCTGGCCAAAAATATAAGAGAAGATCGGGTCATTACAATGCCCGTCTTTTGTTAAAATCACCCACATAAGACCCTAGCTTTTCTCCCAGCGCATAAAGTAATATGATATATGATAGGAGACAGATCTGGTGAACACCCTCCATAATAGCATCTGGGAAAATTAACTTCCATTGATTTGCTATTAAAATTCTACATCCATAACTACTTTGTATAATGATTTACTTGGTGGTGCTGATTTGAAGTCATGAGCTGGCAGGTGCACGGTACTTGTATAGAAGAGAGGACAATCCTTTTAAGGATAAGCTGGGGGGAGGAGAACGCCTAAATTCAGTATCGCTATTCACCCCAAGGCTTCAAGAGACTAAAATCTCTGCATCTTTCAAAGATGAATACTCACAAAATCAGGATGATATCTGTAAGGTCATTAGACCTTCGCCTAAATTTAATTTGAATAATCACATTTCATTTCACTCCTGAGTCAGTGAAGGACCCTGATTAATAATCAGCATTTTCTACATGCCAGTGAAGTGTTTGTTGCTATAAATAGACAGAGTTAACAATCTAATTAGCTAGAAGAACTGGCAAGATGAATACTCTGCTCAGGGAGAAAGATAGATGACAATATTTTTAAGATCTGTGAGTACCGCGTTGTCCCTGACCCTAATCCCTTAGCAATTATTGTCAAAGTTCTCTCTGTTAATCCTCATTTTAAAAACATCCCTTCTAAGAGCTGTTACCTTTCTTCCTGGGGGCAGACATTTCCAGAGTAAATATTCTTTAGTTAGACCAGGTCACAATGAGGCCCCTGAGGATGAAACATTGCTGTAGGCTCACTAGTTGCACGTGTTGCTGCCTTTCCAACACTTCTGTCCACTACAAGTTTATAACTCTTGGATTTGCCATCCTTGGTCACCAGGCCCCTGACCCTAGAGCCCCAGGAGGGAAATTTCTGCCATTGTCTTTGCCATAGTGGGCACCTGACTCTCCTGGAAGTTCTTTGACATTTTTATCTATTCATTTGCAGGGGAATAAACTTAATACATGCCAGGCCTCCAAGTGTTTTCACTTAAATGATTTATAGTCTGAGATTCGTAGACTGATTTCAGGACTGATAACTTACTATTGAATGATATACTTTACAAATTATTTATTCTTGAATGTGTGCACATGTTTAATGTACACAGATCAATTTCCTTCTTCATTATTCTCTCTTATTTCTTTCCTCTCCTCACTCAACCCCTTCTTTCTATCAACAAATTCTCCATAAACTTCCACGTCTTTGTGTGTGTGTGTGTGTGTGTGTGTGTGTATGTGTGTGTGTGTGTGTGTGGTTGTTTAGTTAGGGTTGCCTGCATGGGCATGAGAGGTGCTCATTTATTTGATCAAGGGTAACTTGCCAGTGGCTACACCATTGAGGAATATGACTTCCCTTCCCACCGTGACCAATAACAAACTACCTATAGCTTCTTAGGAAGGAGTGGGGCCTCATGAATCCCTGCCCCACCCATGATGGGATGTTGATGGGCCTAGTCTTATCACTGTCTGTGTTCATAGCCCCTGGTGCTGTGAGTTCATGTAAAAATACACCTTTGACAACAATAAGATACCTTTCTTCCTTTCTCCTCCTTTCTTATTTATTTATTTTTTGCCTCCTTGGCTTGTCTTTTCCCTCAACAAGGGACAGCTGATTTCCAAGCTAGCGACACTGATCCCTCATTGTTTAGTCAGCCTCTGGCCTTCACAGAGTAGTTCAAAGATGGAATCTTTGTTGTTCACATATTGTCCAAGTGCACACAGCATTGGCTCAAGCTGTGAGACCAAGGCCTGGGGGCCATGTGGCTCCTTTCCTTACTGCTGAACTTCTCTACAGGGTAGTCTGCTGTGTGACAATGGTCTGTATCCTGTCCCTTGTATTTTAAATAAATGCTGATTGGCAAATAGCCAGGCAGGAAGTATAGGCGGGGCAAAAAGAACAGGAGAATTCTAGGAAGAGGTAAAGAATCAGTCTGCAGTCGTCACCCAGAGACAGAGGAAGCAAGATGTGACTGCCTCGCTGAAAGAGGTACCAAGCCATGTGTCTAACACAGACAAGAATTATGGGCTAATATAAGTTATAAGAGTTAATAAGAAGCCTGAGCTAATAGGCTTCTTATTAATTAATGTAGACCTCTGTGTGTTTATTTGGGGCTGAACAGCTTTGGGACCTGCTGGGACAGAAAACCTCTGTCAACAGTAGTCTGTATCTGTTGCTTGAAATCCTATCTTCATTGTTGTGTCAAGTGTCCCCATTGGCATCTTAGGGACAAAGTCTCATTTCTATGCCTTTATGAAGCATCTTCCACCACTGAGTATCTTTTTCATCCTTCCAGTTCTCCAATCCCATGGGTAAAGAGAACATCCCTTTCATTTTCCCTTGAAAACTTTTGTGCTGTGGATGCCAGTTAAGGTTGATTTCAGATAAGTTTGAACCCTGTATTTTTATACTAAAGTTTATTTGTTATTTATCTGAAATTCAAATTTAACAGAATGTCCTATATTTTATCAGGCATCCCTACTTGGTGATGATAAATTGTGTCTCTTTCCCTCCAGGCTTTGGACTTTGGTCCTATTATTTCCTTTATCCTCACTTGTCCCTCTCTGGATTTATCTTTTCTACCAGGCTCAACCATCATATCACTTCGAGATCACCTTCCTCCTTCCTCTGAACTCTTTAAACATATTCAGCAGTTTTATATGCATCCCTGTCACATATATCTCTTCTATTGTCTTAAGTTATTATTCAGACCTTTCATGTGTTTATTATTTGTTGCTTACACTTGATTTTAAACTCCCTGAGGTCAGAACTCTTTGGATCCCAAGTCCTGTAGCCCAGCCCACTGCCAACGACTTGGGAAATCCCCTGCTTTTATTTTCTACGCATCAAATAATCTCTTACATTTTTATACCATGCTGCTGCCTGGCAATGCTTCTACTACATTTCTTCAGTTCATTTGTTCTCACCCCAGGATGCAGGGCCCACCTCTTCCCCCTCCTCACTCTTAGCAGATGACCTTGCTTCCCACACTGCTGGGAAAATAGAAAAAGAAAACAGCAATCAGAGAAAAATCCCATGAGCTCTCACTTGTATAACAAACAACCTGGCTGTGTCTGGACCCATACATCCTGCCTTCCCTCCCATGACAGGGAATCCACTCAAGGCTTCTTTTTAAGGGTCAGCCCCTCCCCTCCTCACTGGCTCTCCTCTCAAGAGCTACTCAAGGGCATTGCCGCAGCAAGTCTCTCATCGGTCCCCTATATCATTTTATTCTTTGTAGTGAGCGGTTGCTACCCTTAATGTGTTTCAGCATTTCCCTATTTAATAAGTAAACAAATAAACAAACCCTCTCTCCTTGACATCAAATCACCCTGAAGCTATTTTTCTGTCCCCTTTGTAGGAAAAAATAAAATCCTCTAAAGAGTTTATACTGAATTTCCACTTCGCCTGCTAACGTTTTCCTTTGAATCCACTATAATCACGATTTTGTCCCACCTACGCCTCAACTGCTCTCATCAAGGTTACTTATTAATCACCCCAAAATTGCTGTGCTGAAGGATAGCAACTCAGTCCTTGCTTGACTCCACCACTCAGCAGTATGTGAACGGAGTTTATTGCTTTAGCAATTGTCCTTCTCTCATCTGTGTAATAAGTTTTGAAGCATTCTTGAAATAGCATCTTCGCTTCCACATCATCACTTCTCGTGTAGTTGTGGGCTAGAAGTCTGAAATCAAGGTGTCAGCAGGGCCATGCTCCCTTTGAAAATTCTTAGGGAAAGAAACCTTCCTGTGTCTCTTTCCAGCTCCTGGAGTTTGCTCTCCATCCTTGACAAATCCTTAACTATAGATGTATCATTCCAAACTCTACCCACAACACTATGTGGCACCCAACCAATCTGCCAGAGTTTGAATCCGAATTGCTTTTTATAAGGCCATCAGTTGCTGGGCAAAGGCACACCCAAATCTAGTATGGCACCCACTGTCATAGTTTGATTATAGCCTACAAAGCCCCATTCCGAAGAAAGTCACTTTTTACAGGTATTAGGAGTTAAATCTTGGGCATCTTGTAGGGGAGAAAGGCAGAAAGGGATACAGTTCAACTCATGTTAGGATCTGGAAACATCTTCTAAGAAGCAAGTCAGAAATGGTGGTCTTAATATTGCTAGAAGGTGTGCGTGTCCAAAGACAGCCTAGTTGTGCGTGGATCAGACACATGCCAGGGTTTTCTTAAAACCGAAAACAAGCAGAGAACACTCTACCTAAAGGCGTGAAATTGTCATCCTGGTGGGAAAGGGTTTGGCAGAACGCCCTTGTTTCACTAAGAGGCAGATTGATCCATAGAGTAATCTACTTTAATCAGCGTTATGTAATCCTGCAAAAGGGCATGCAGTGCAAGCTGGGATGCAAGGAGACAGAGCTCGGGGAGGCAGAGCTCGGGGAGGCATCTTGCCCTACATTGTTATGAGGCTCTACTGCGCAGCTGGCACACCTTTCTGCCTGCTCCATCTCTAGCACCTCCCCGGCAACTAACCCACTTTAGTCAGACCTTCCGATGGTAAGGCAGGTTCTATATTTAGACAGTGTTCTCTGCCTGAGGATGAACTGAACTGGCTGCAGTGTCACACCTTGACACAACTCTGTCCCTTCGCTCTGGGTTTGTTGTGGGGACCATCAGCCTTCTCTGGAACATGATCTTAGCATGTTTTAAGAGCTGGAGGGACTGCAGAAGCTCGTCAAAATCAACTCCTTTTTACAGCATCTAAGTGCAGACTTTGGAGACTGAGTTTGAATCCCTCATAGTATTTCTTAGCTGTGTTCCTTTGGACCAATTATTTTTACCTATGCTTCATCGAGAAAATGTAGACATTAGTGGTATTCGCCTCAAAGGCTATAGATAGACAAGTAGATTCATGCAAAGCCTCAAAACACCTTTCAGCACATAGTAAATTTGGAAGAAAAAATGACTATTCCTATTATCGTTGAATCAGACCATCCCACTAAGGCTCAGACAAGATGTGGCTGTCCAGGTTAAACAGCAGTTTAGTATACAATCAGACCTGGAATTGCTCTGCTGGGGAACTACTCTCTTATTCGGTCCACAGTTGGCACATTTAGAGTAAGTCCCTTGAGGTGGATAAGGAAGGTAGGAGTCATGCCTTACCAACTCCACGGGCTCTGGCTTTAATTTGTTTCCCAGACTGCCTAATTGTCACTGTGGAAGCCTGGAGATGGTCTTAAAGGGACGAGGTAATAACAATAACAGCAAGTTAGATTGGAGGGGTGCAAGATTAAAGGCAAGGAAATCACTTAGCAGTCATTACAGTAGTCCAGCTGGTCATGACGAGACGGGAAGAAAGAATGGGGAAATTTAAGTTTATTTTAAAAAATTACAATAAACTAAGGTGGTTTATTACCAATGAAAGTAAAAAGCCAGCCAGTGAAAATGGAAGTGTTTTCCTATTTACAGTATGAAGGTAGACTCCACACTTACGAGGTTGGTTTGGTGAAAGTTCATGGTCACTTTACCCAGCTAGATATTTAGAGGAAAAGAAAACTCCTTAGGTGGGATCCTAAGAAGATGCCAGAACTACTTCAATCCTATGAGGAAAGTGAAGAGGAAGCAAAGAAGGAGGTGTCCCTCCCCTCTACCTCTAGACAAGAGAGTGGTAACAGCTGAACATTAACAAGACTAAGAAAGCATGGGTGGGAGGGTGATATGGTATTGGAAAGCACAAGTATCTTGAAGAAAGGCAGCCATAGAATTTTCCTCAAGAATAGGAAGGAAACATATTATAACCAGTACCTCTGGGAGTAGACAAGATGTCTCAGTAGATAGAGGTATCTGGCACCAAGCCTCACAACCCCAAGTTTGATCCTTGAGACCTACATGGTAGAAACAGAGCTGACATCTTCAAGTTGCTTCAAGCTGTCCTCCACAGGCATGTCATAGCATGCGTGCATGCCAGTACACATACATAGAAAACAAAGAAGTAGGTGGAATTATTTCAATCTCTCCACCCCATTCATGTTGTTCATTGGCTTGCATTCTTAGGCTTTGCGTTAGAGCTCAAATAGTAAAGTGGCTGAAACGGGGTGCCCCACCTCAGGAAGAAACTGGCAGGTGATAAGATGTGAAGATGGCGGTGGTGGCGACAACCTGGTTTCTAAGCAGTGATTTGGAGGAAGGTTTAACTCCTCTCCCACGCTTAGTATAAACAAAAAGTGCTCCCAATAACCAGTTCTTATTTCAAACTCCAGGCTGTTCTCAAACTCACTGTGATCCTCCTGTCTCAATCTCCTGACTTCCAGAATTTCAGGTATGCACCACTGCATGCAACCAAATATTTCTTATTCATATCTACTTCCTAATGTTTGCCTTAAAACATCCTGCGAGTCTCATCGATTGTTTGCTTTGCAGCTATAAGAACCAAGATAAGGAGAGGTCACAGAACTTGCTTTTAATGCCACATTAAGTGCATTTTCAAGTCTGTCACGGCAGAAGGTTTGGAGGGAAAGGAGAGCCTTTAAAAGATGAAATCATACACAGAGAAGCTTTGAGTGCATAGCTTGAAATGCTACATCCAGCTGGCAGGATAAAGGAAACATCCTAACTTCGCTCTACTTCTAGCTTGACATCCTTAATTCAGGAACCTTGGGCAAAATACGGGATCTACCTAAGTGCCCATCAACAAACATCCATTCTTACTGAAGGAAACCATGCTACTTGTGACCACCTGGAAGAACCTAGAACTTATTATGCTTAGTGAAATAACATGGCATAAGAAGATAAATGCCACATGACCTGACAGGCATGTAGAATCTGAGCCAGTCAAGTATACAGTGGGTAGTGGAATGAAGCTGGGCTTGGGGATGAGAAATGCTAACCAAAGGGTACAAAGTTTCATTTAGGTGAGAAGAACTTGTTTTCAAAATTCGGCGTACAGCATGGTAATTATAGACAATAATAATGTACTGCAAATTTCAAAAATGATTAAAGATAAAGTATGTTCACTAGTGTCACATAATCATTCTATAATGTATCAAATCATCACACTGTACCCCACAAGTATATATGGTTATCAGTTAAAAATAAAAATTATGGGTTGGGGGAGGAGAATGTAGACCTTTGAAAAATTCTGAAACAAATTCATTCATGTGCTCACAGGTATTTTTAGTACATACTATTACCAGGCTGGTCTTGTTCTAAATGCAAGGATACAGGCAAGGGCAACACAGAGTTCGTGCTTAGAGAAGGAAAATCATAAACTAACAAGTAAGAAATGTTCAAAGCTGAGTGTACTGGCACAGACCTATAATCCCAGCGCTCTACACTTGGAGTCTGGAAGAATGCAAATTCCAGACCAACCTGGGCTGCACAGCAATTCCTGGCCTAACTGGTACGATCAAGATTAAGTTTAGACAGCCGGGCGGTGGTGGCGCACGCCTTTAATCCCAGCACTTAGGAGGCAGAGACAGGTGGATCTTCTGTGAGTTCCAGGCCAGCCTGGTCTACAAGAGCTAGTTCCAGGACAGGCTCCAAAGTCACAGAGAAGCCCTGTCTCGAAAAACCAAAAAAAAAAAAAAAAAAGATTAAGTTTAGACTTACGGGAGAAGGAAAGGGAGGGAGGGAAGAATGAAGAAGAGAGAGAAAGAAAGAGAGAGAGAAGAGAGAGAGAGGGAGAGAGAGAGACAAAGAGAAGCAGAGATAGAGACAGAGACAAAGAGAGAGAAAGAGAGAGAGAGAACTTTTAGAAGAGTCACTAAGTGCGCTACCAAAAGCCCATGCAGTCCAGATGCTGAGAGGTTTGTTTTTATTCTAAGCTTAAAGGAAAACAAGTGCTGGGTTTGGGGCAGAAGGTTGATGTTTTTTATTTATTTACGTTTTTAAAAGTTCCTTTAGCTGTGGCACAGAGACGGAATGGTGGGGGAGCACCAACAATAGCTGAAGAGCACTCTGCTGCCTAAATGAAACCTGAGAGTGGCTTCTGCTGGGGTAAAAGCAACAAAATTTGGAGAAAGTGAGTGAATGTGGCATATCCAGTGTTTTGGGTAGAGCGCTAATGGACTAGAGAGGCAAAAGGGGGAGGGGCTGAGAATAACTCATCTGCCAAGTCCTCATCTGTCCAGGTAAGAGGCAGTACTTTTAAGCTCAAGCAAGGGATACAGAAATTCAAAGCAACCAAAGCTATAGAGCTGCACATAGAACCGGAAAGGATCTAAACTTCACGGGCTCTAAATTTAAATTCTGTTCTTAACACTGATTTTTATATATTTCAAATTATATATATTATATGTTTAATTAATATATATAATTTATGTATATGTGCACATTTTCCTACATCTCTGAGCATGTATTTGCAGTGCCTACCTCATAATATTGTCATAATTCACCTAAAATACTTAACACAATAATAGGATATAGTAACTATTAATATACACTAGACTGCTATTTTTATTTTAAGATTTGTTTTTGATTATGTGTCTGTGTGTGGGTATGTGTACCTGAGTGCAGGTGTCCTCAAAGGTCAAAAGACGGGATTATGTTCCCTGGAACTGGAGTTGCAGACTACCGTGAGTCAACTGATGTGGATGCTGGGAACCAAACCAGCTCAGGTCTTCTGGAGAAACAGAAAACACTCCAAATGCTGACCAACTCTCCAGCTCCTGATCCTATTTTTGTCACGAATTATTTACAAGGAAGCAAGCTATTACTTTTTGGTGCTTCACATGCTTGGCTTCTAGATCCCTTACTTCTTACCACAGTTCTAATTTTGCTGTTCTTTTAGATCTGAAAATAGTGTCCCTTTGTGTTGGGTTTATAAAGTAAAAGCATTTGTTCACCTCCTCTCTGGGTGCTTACTTTGTGCCAACAAACATAGGCTTCTAAGTCTGCCCCAGGCATCCTAGCCAGGGACATCTGGCAACTACACCATTTTCACAGACTACCCCAGCCAATCCTGCTCAAGCTAACGAGAGTTTCCTTGATTATACTGGCACGTTTACAAGCACAACTCAAGTGTTGATGCTATGCAATAAAGTGTGGGTATTCATGAATGGAGTTATACTTTGGAATATAGCTACATTAATCATCTGACTGGCTAGAATCTTTAGATATATAGAGATGAGATAGATAGATGGTAGATAAATAGACATTAACTGCCACATATAGGAATAAGTATGTCATGACTCAGTTTTCGGTGTTTAACAGAAATAGAGCATCATGAAACGGCAGTTACTCTTACTGCATATGGTATATCGCAAAAGGTCCTGTTCTTGTTTCCATAACCACTTGTGGCTGAAGGCCCATTGATTTCTGGTCCTGCAGAAATCAGAGGCCAGAATGCTTGGTAGACTCTGGTCCCATTGGAGTTGGAGGTTTTCTTTTTTCAGGTTCTGTTAATAGGTCATGACTCCTAGTTTTAAAAGCTATTGTCATGATTAATTTTTGTCAACTTGTCATAGACTAGAAATACCTAAGAAGAAGGAACCTCCAGGGTGGGATTGCCTTCATCAGATTGGCCCATGGCCACGTCTGTAGGACATTTTCTTGATTTCTGATTGATGTGGGAGCCAACCCGTTGTGCCCTGGCTCTGTAAGCAAGGTAGTTGAGCAAGCCAGAGGAAGCAAGCCAGGACATAGCATTCTCTGCTTCAGTTCCTGCTTCCAGGTTCCTGCCTTGAGTTCTCCCCCAGCTTCCCTGGTGGGCCTGAAAGCCAAACACCAAGACCCCCAAAGCTAAATGACCCCTGCATCTCCTCTGCTTCTTTGACCATGATTCTCCACAGCAGCGGAGAAGTGAACCACGTCCGCTGGAGGGTCTCAGCTCACTGACTGATTCTTAGCTCAGAGTCAATCGTGTTTCCCAGAGAGTTCAAGTCTGTGGCCTCCCCATATGAGGCAAGCCATGCTCCCCAAGCAATTGATCTCTCTGAAACTGTATAAGGCACGCACTACTCATCATCTCCCAGAGATGCTTTTATTTCAAGCGTTAGCCCATCTGTTAAGACCTATTTATTGCTTTTTAAGAGGAAATAGAAATAACAGCAAATGAGGAATTCCAAGCTCATGTTAACCAGGAATTTTTCCCCCTTTGTAAAACCCTTCCATCTGTCTGTCCTCTTTTGGACATAGCTCAACTAGGAGCACATAGCTCATCAAATCAAATGAGGGTGCTGTCAGAAATATGCCAAACTATTGTGTCCCTTGCTTTATTTTGTAAAGGAGAATTAAAATCATGAGTTGTTTGCTTTGGTACTTTTCTTTCCTTTCATTACAGAAACCTCAGTTTACTACTGTGTGCAGAAGGCTTTCAAGGATAGTCCCAGTTCCCTTCCCGCAAACCGGTTAAGACTGTTCCACCGGAACACAGATTGGTGGTAAAAAAGACAAACCATTTTGTGATAGGGAGAATCTAAGGGCTCTAATTCTGAACCTCTCTGGATCAGGACTCTTGACATGAGCACAATTACCTCATCAGGCTTGCTGTCTTTCCCTGCAATGCCTACCCCAAAGGAGGTTGACGCCATCCTAGAATTCCCTCCCCTGACAAGTCACTGAATCCCTGACTAGTTCTCTCTCATGACCTAACTTCGATATTTAAAATAATAGCAGTCTACCTACATCCCTGTGTATTTTGAAATCTAATCAGAAACTGAAGGCTATACATAAATAAAGGGTTCAACAGTTACTACCACACTACTAAACAACAGATGTTCAGTGGGGAGCTCCTCCTCCCCCACCAAATGGAATCCTGTGATCTCAGGTCTCATGGATAACCTGTCTAAACCTCAGTTTCCTCATTAGGTTATCCGGAGATTGCAAAAACAGTAAACCATATGGAGCATTTGATATACTCTCTCATAAAAATTAAGTCCACAAATGGAAAATGCTACTGTGATTGCTGCAGAAGAAATTGAGACGCCTTGTAGACGCAGAGTAATCAGGATGTGAAAACTTAGTGCGGGGGAGAAGAGAGAAAGTAATAAGGAGATGTACTTGAGATAAATCCGATGGCAAAATCAAATGCTTCGGTTTGAAAAGCAAGGGCACAATGCAAAATAAGGGGCTGATGAAGCCGGGGAAGAAATGCTGGAAAATTATCTGAAATGGAGTATTTAGGAAGCCCTGCTTTCCTGAGTCAGTGTAATGTCATCGTGCTGGGTACTGCTTAATCATGCAAATATCTTGTCATCTAATCACAGGGGCCTATTAAAGCAGAGGCTTATTTTTCAATTTCCCCTCACATCGTTTTCGTCTCTTCTGGTTGCTTTCTGATTCTGGAGAGACCTCTTCAAGAAAGCTAATTTTTGTTTACTCAAAATATGCTTGTTATGGACTCTGCCTCCTCTAAGCCCTGCTCTTGTTCCATAATGCTAAATCACTTTCTATGGTTCTAATCAGTGTGGCCCCTTGAGTGGTACTTAAGTATTCTAGGTATGATATCTGAAACAGAAATAATTAAAAAGGAGGCCAGTCCCCGTAGACTAAAAATAACTATTGCAGCATTCCGATTAGGTTTGAGCAACATAAGTTACAGCACCGAGATAAGCTATTTACCTAGTTTGCCCATTTCTTAAATAGGAATCCTGTCTTCAGCTTTCAGTTCAGCTCAGCGACTCTCTTAATGCCTTCTGACAGGGTTCTTTTCAATGCATGACTTCTAAAATCCATCTCCTAAACACATAGGTAGAATATCTTCCCAGCCCAAATCAAGCCACCGCTAAGATGCATATATTTATGAAAAGAAAAGATTCGGCTTAGTTGCGTTTTCTCAGTGATTTACTTTGCTGTTTTAGAGACTCTGTCTTTATTTTTAATCTTGATTGGTTTTCCTTTCGCAGTGTTTCCCCAGCCTCTTCATCAAGTAAGTGACGACCAAATAAACAAAATGTGCCAGTAGAATATAAAGGAATTCTTCTCTTTATAAAAAAAAAACAACTGTATTTGTAAAGTCAGTATTAGTTTAGAATGTTGAATAGTGGGCACTTAATATCGAGGTTTATCTTTAAATTTCTGCAGAGAACTTTGCTTAAACTGAAACTTCAAGGCTGTATTGTAAAGGAAAGCAATCGTGTAGCAAACTTTTCCAGAGCTTTCTAGGTAAGATAGAGAGAGGGCTTGTCAGAATACTAGTTCCCTTCCATGCTAATGGCAATAAAAGTACCCACCTCGAGATGCAGGTGCGTGAGGATCAAAAGTGATAATGTTCCTGGCTTTTAGTGGGTATTTAACAAGACTCTATTATCATCGGAGTCTGTAGGAGGCTGAGGGAGAGGAACTGTAAGCAAATCTGAAAAATACGTCAGACTAGAGAGCCAACTACTGTCTTTCCACTGGTTTGTGTGGCCATTTGGGAAGAGCTTCTGAAAACCTAAATTTCTGTCTCTTTGGAAAACTTCTCCACTCGACTGACTTCCTGCTGTGTCATTTAGTGAGTGTAGAACCTTGCTTGTTTCACTCCTGTATTGTTTAAGCCAGTATGGACAACTAATACTGGCACTTCTTGATGAGGAAAGGGAGGGAGGAAGGGAGGGAGGGAGGAAGGGAGGGAGGGAGGGAGGGAGAGAGGGAGGGAGGGAGGGATATGAGTTTGGGACCATAAGTGTTTACTTAATGGTACTATTTCCTGAAGATATTAGACATCTTATGGAAGATGCTCCTTCAAGTCACTGTTTTTAAATATTCCATGATTCAACCCAGCAATACTACCACGATTCCCTGAAAACTGTTCAAACACTCTCACCTTCAATCATAAATCAGTTTTCTCAGAGTTGAAGGGGTTGTATAGCCTGTGTGTCTACAAACTTGATCTAAATGTTTAGGAAACTATTAATGGTTCCTACCAAGTTCACATGCACTGGACTCCAGATCATATATGCAGCTACAGAGCCTGCTGGCATTGTGTATAGTATACTCAGGCTATGTGTTCCCCAGATAGTGGCCTGGAAACATTATAATTTTGCATCATATCTGGAAATCCTGAGATTTATCTGTCATCGGTTCTTTTCCTACAGAAAGCTCGGTGCAGTGCTTTGCCTAAGGCAAGCTTTCGTGTATAACTGATGAGGTTCTTATGAAGTGTGTTTCTGACTTGCAGCTCTTCCTGAATCTGGGTTCTAGCCATTTGACTTCCCAAAGGCAAAGACAGGAAAGAGAAAAGAGCCAAAATTAAATCAGTAAGACAGTCTAATAATAAAATACTTACAGGAAGGTTTTATTTTAAAATCTACTGAGGGCCATTGAGAAGGTCCAATAGATAAAGGTGCTTGTTGCCAAGTCTATGAACCTGAGATCAATCCCTAGAACCTACATGATACAAGGAGAAAACCAGCTCCCACAAGCTGGCCTCTGACCTCCACGCATGCCAGTGCCACACGCACATATACACACACACGTGTGTGTATGTGTGTGTGTGTGTGTGTGTGCCCAGCAAGTGTAATTTAAAAATAAATTTTAATAGTTAATAAATTTATAAACTATTTCTATACATAATAAAATAAATGGTGACCTATTAAAATTATTGGCAAAAATAAGATCTAGATAATATGTATATAGGCTTCTACCATACAACCTTCTAAAACAATGTTATCAATACATAATTATGTTATAATACAATAATATGTTGTCAATACATATTATGTTAATGCTTTTATCTTCAAAAATAATTTTCTAGACTCTATTCTCCCAGAAGTGTTTATGTAGTACATATAAAACATGATACTCATTTTGCAGATGATAAACCTGAGGCTTCAGCATAGTTTTCTAGTTACCACGGTCAATACCACCAGCAGTAACAACACTGGAGTTATTGGATGACCCTAAGGCAGGGGCTGTTGCCCTGGGAATGAGAAGTTTCACTGAATATAGGGCTTCCAGTGCAAAAACTGGAAATCTTTAGGCCAACCAGGAAGTGTTTGCTCTACTCTGAAGCCTTCTCTGCAGTTTCTTTCTTCTCTTTTCAAATTTAGGAAGGTGGACATCCCACCTCTGAGCTTATAAGAACTATAAAGACAACCTCCTTTGGTTGCCACATGCACCCAACTGTGTATTAAAGGTGCAATATAGGAAATACAGAGCAAGACTGGAAACAGCAACTTCTTATTAACAAGAAATTTGTTTTCAAACTTCTACCTCTACATCTTATTTCTTTCATAATAGTCATCCATTATAATTGAAAAGTAATCCTGCCACTCATATTACCCAACAGTTTTTGCTGTTAGGTATATACCCAAGAGAGTGGACGGGAGAGATGGAAACAGGTGCTCAGATATGATGTACACTGCAGCATCTCTCACCAAGTATCTCAAGGATCCATCAGAAGATGAGTGGATAGAGTATTTTACATGCACGCAGTGGAGTAGTATTTGATTATAAAAAGAAAGGGAAATCTGGCTCATGATACAAGGCAGATGAACTTGAAAGACACTATGACAAATGCAATAAGTTGGACCCAAAAGGACAAAGATTTGATCCTGTTTATATGAAATGGTTAAAACAAATTCAGACATATAAGCTGGAGTCTATTAAGGAGCTGTGGAAAGGAAGGGGGTGGCTGTTAGTGCTTACTAGCTATGGAGTTTCTTTTCTGAGATAAGAAAAACATTTTGGAAATAGTGGCGTTGCTGCAGGGTGCTCATGTTAGTTAATGCCAGTATTTTTTTCTCCCTCTCACTGTGACACAAGACCAAGCAGAAACATAAGAGAAGAGGGTTAACTTGGCTCATGGTTTCTGGAGATACAGTTCAGCATGGCAGGGAAGGCACGGGAGGGCTAAATGGCACTACTCCTTGCATCAGGAGCCTGAGCAGACAGTGCCTCACATCTTGACCAGTCAAGAAGCAGAGAAGGGATCAGTAGCCGACCCAGCCTATAACTTTGAAAGGTCAACCCTATTATCTACATCTTCCATTTAGGCCTCATATCACAAAGGTTCCACCCGCTTCTAAAACAAGCCAACAGCTGGGGGCCAAGAGATGAAAGATGGGAGCTCAGGCAGGAGGTGCATTTCAGACCACAGCAATCCCACTGAGTCGCACATCTTAAAAAGTTAAATTGGTAAATTTTATGTTATAGATATTTTTACCAAAATAAAAACATAGAAAAAAATTATCTCTCAAGTATTTGAAGATTAATGTAGTAATAGAAATCCAGAAGATGCCTGGTAAATGAATCTCTTTTGCCTTCAAGCTACCTTTCTTTCCTAAGTATGGGTTTCTTGTCAAAGGTCAAAAATTTCCAAAACACAGTTGGAGATCTCTTCTGTGTTCTGTACTTCAAGTACTGCAGATATGTGTGGGTGAGGTGAGCTGTGTCAACGGAGCAGCTCTTCAGCTGGAACTCATAGTGTATAAACACACTGCGTATTTAACAACCCCAAGCATCCAAAATACAAAGCACTGCAGAACTTAAGATACCAAAACTGCACCTCCAAATTGAAATACAGCAGAAAGCATCATCTCCAGGCATCATTCCACAAAGCTTCCCAAACTGTTGTCCAGTCAAGCAATGGGTCTTCACTAAATTGTAACTGAGGGTTTTTTTTTCTCATTTTTCTTTTCACTTTTTTCATAGTACATTTGTTGAAAATTACATTTCCCAACTGAATTGCCCTGGAAAGGATAAAGGATTGGTTGACCATGTGTTTGAAGGTCTAGCTTCAGACCCTTTGTTCTGTTCTGGTCATCTATATATACATTATTCCCAAAGCATACTCTATTAATGCCTTTAACTTCAGGGTAGTTAAAATACTCTATATCCTCTGGCTTGTTCTTTTCTGCAAGCATTTAATTTGCTACAGCTCTCTCATAGTTACATAGTTTGGGGTTCTATTAAGAAGAGTCTCTTCAATTTAAATTTCTAACTTTATTGCGAGAACTGCCAATTGTCTTTAATTGTATTTGTGTGTGTGTGTCTATCTGTGTTCACAATAGCACACATGTGAAGGTCAGAAGACAATTTGCTAGAGTCAGTTCTCTCCCTCCACCATGTGGCTTCTGTGATCAAGCTAAGGTCAGGCTTGGTACCCACTGCGCCATCTTGCTGGTACCTATGTTTTTGTTTAATTTCTCTGTATTTAAAGTTAAAATGGAATACCTATAAAAAGAATAAAGTTAGGACCATTTAGCTTGACAATCTTTTCTTTTTGGTTGTATTATTTAAATGATTTATATTTGATGGGAACATTGATGTGACTGGCTTTTATATTTTTCCACTTGCTATCTTATCTATTTAATTTGGTCTTTAAATTCTGACTTTTTTGTGAATTTTCATAGTTCAATTAGGGTCTTTATTTATTGAGCCAATGTCGCATTATGGAGACCAGACTAGCCTCACAGTCCTCTTTCCTCGGCCTCCCAAGGTCTAGGATTTCAGGCGTGTGTCACCACACTGAGCTAGGGTCTTTTTCCACCCATTTCCTTTACCTCATTGTTTTTTACGCCATTTGTCACTTCTCAGTCATTCCCAAATAAGATTTCTGTCAAGTAATTCCATCATCCCCACTGTTTCTGGATTTCTATGGCCTTTTCTTTTAAGTTCGGATCACATTTCCTATTTAGGGGATGGTTGGTGAATTTTCTGGCTGTAGAACATTTAAATTTTTCTGTTGTGGAGAACTAGCTTTATCATATGCCTTTAGTTATTGTTAAGTTTTATTGCAGGAGACATTTAAGCTATTGAAATCAGTTTAGTCACTTCAAGTTTTGTTTTCAAGATTTACTATTACTATTTCAAGTACTCTTTAAGCCAGGGCTGATTTGGCAACATTATCAAGGCTTTGCCTTTCTGAAGCTTCTAATTCGGTCTTTGATGCTAGATGTCCTACTGCCTGGACTGTTTCCCGGCCTGCTCAGGCTGGGTACTTCGTTCCAGATCTTCCCCTTACCTTCACTTGCATGAGTAAGCCATCAAATGACCACTCAGCTGTAGATTTAAAGGTTTCTTATTGTGGCAAACTGAAGATATCCATACCCCCACCCCTCTTTTCTCACCCATGCTCCTATACTTATTTTACACCGAAAATTTCAGGAATCTTGGTCTTCCTAAAGTCCCTGACAGTTCTATCTTTCTAGCTCAACATAGTGTTACTCTCACATTGGATTTCTGTTCCCTTCACTTTTGCCTCCCCAAGGAACAATGTTCTACAACTACAGGGTTTTTCTTACCTACTTCCCCATCTCAGGGATCGTGGCCCCCAGTCATTGTTCAATGTCCCGATCTTGCCATTTCATCCATGTTATTTAGTCATTGTATTTGAGAATGATGACTAAGTGTGCTCCTTGTTGCTTCTCTGTACAAGACATTGATAAGACAAGTAAAGGGGCTAATTGAAATGGCAAGAGAGGTATTCATGGGGGGCAGTGTCCTGGGGAAATGGTTGTCAGCAAAGAACCTGAGTTCACATTCCAGAACCCATGGCGGTGCAGTCCTGTAATCCCAGCATTGGAGAATCCGAGACAAACCGATCATCCCTGAGACTTGCTGGTCGGCTGTCCCAGCATACCTGGAAAGTTCCAGGTTGGGTAAAGACATTGTCTCAAAAATAATGGTAGACAGCACCTGAGTAACATCACCCGAAGTTGTCTTCTGCCCCTGAGAACATGTGATGTGTACCTGCCACACACATGCCTTTAAACATATGCACATGTGAAGAAAATGCTACACACACATTAGAATATTATTTATTCTTAAAAAGGAAATCTTACCACTTGAAACAACATGGATGAACCTGGAGGACGTTATGCTAATGAAATATGCAAAAGAATAAGTATTTTATGATATGACTTACATGAAAAAATTCCAAGAGATGAACTCAGAGAAGCTGAAAGTAGAATAACAAAGAGGAGGAGGAAATGAGACGATATGAGTAAAAGGAGGCAGAGTTTTAGTAAATGAGATGATCAAGTCTAGAGATCGGTGGCCAAGCACAGTGCTCTGGTACAGCATCGGGCCTAGAGCTAGCAGTATTGTACTGAATGTTCAAATTCAGCTAAAAGGACAGTATTGAGTGTTCTCATCACTAAATAACAGTGATAGCAATAATAGCAACAGTAAATGAAGAGGGCAGAAGGAACATGTTGAAGGTGATGCTTTTGTTTATATCACAGATTGTGATGATGGCTTCACAGATGTAGACTGAGCTCTAAACTCATCAAGCTGTATAAACTAAATATACTTTTATATGCAAATCCATACTTACATAATGATCTTGCATAATAATGTGTTAAAAAATAATTGAGACATGCTTTGAAGTCAAGTGTTTCATTGTCTGACTAAGACCTAAAGCAGTGTTTGATCATAGGTAACAATTAAATGGCAGATGCTAGAACAAGACTACCCCGCTCTCATTCCTACATGGTACAAGCTGTGAGTCTGGTCCATGTCCTCATTCCTTCTCCTTGTCTGCTTTCTTATCTATAAAATGAGCGTGGTGGCAGTGTATATGGTTGTTACGAGCATTAAACGACCCACGGTTAAAGGAATACATCTGTCATCTACTGTTGAATAACAACCTTCAAAACAGACTATTCCAAAAGTAAGTGCCATAGAAGAAGAACCTTTTGGTTTTTTTTTGGATGGGAGCAGGTGGACTGTGTGTCTCTCGGTCTCCTCCAGGGTGTCCTGGGCTTCTCCACATGAATGTCGAAGGTTCTAAGAGCAGCAACATAACAACCGCACTGTCAAGCATCTTTCAAGTCTTCCTGTCTCACAGTTGCTTTCTTCCCCCAGCATGAGTCTTGTGACCTAACCCAGAGTCAGGGGAGAGAGGAACTCAGCAGTGGTATAGATACTGTGAGGGGGGAAAATGTAGATGTGCTTGAAGTTATTGTAACATATCACAAGTATAGCAAGCGTACATTTTTTTTTTCCTGTTTAGAAGCAAAGGGCAGTCCTAGAACCATGTAGCTGGGGCGGCAACTGTTAACTCCATCTCCTCAGCACACTGCCACAGCTCAAACACAGGCCTTTGTCTTGCTCCCGTTGGTCTTTCTCACTCTGCTTCTGTGTGCTTTCTTCACTTTCAGGGGCCATCTCTTGCCTCCAGTTCCACAATCACATTCTGCTGCAGAATTTTCTCTCTCCGCTCTCCTCAGTGGGAACACTTGTATAAATCACCGAGAATGTTGGCAAGAAAAGAGCTACTTCTGGACTGAGAGTTTTTTTTGAAAAGAAGGAAAGAAAAAAAAAAAAAAGAAACCTTCCCTGCTACCAGAAGTCATTTGCATAGGTTAATTCCTGGGGGTTAAAATCCAGGACACCCCCTTTGCTGCTGCAGCTTTGGGAGAGTCCTTTCTGCAGCATCACAGAAAGATTACTGCTTAAGCATTTTATGCACACTTAGATGCAGGAACTCTTGGCAACGGAAATGCTATTTATTGCTCCTGTCTGAATAGCCCTCCCTCCCTCGATGTGTTAGTCTTCCGACACCAGACGTCACATTTATTATCCCAGTAAAGGATTGCCCACATCTTCCTGGATCAAGCACACATCCGCAAATCATTGTTCAATCATCCTCTGGTCCTTCATTCCCAAACTTGAGTCAGTCGCAGCTCGAGCGTGCCTATCCCACAGCCCTTCACTTGAGCCTCAATAACCTACAAGTCACCTACTTCACTGTGCCAGATGATTCACTGAGATTTTAATTTGACTTTGTTCTTGCTGCTGTAGGTGAATAAAAGGAAGGAAAGGGACGTTCTCTTCCCCCAAACTCTCTTCCAAGAAGAATAAGCACACCCCTATGACCAGTCTCCCTTGTGGAAATCATTGTAGTAGCTTGGTTCTTTTTCTTTCCCATAAGAGACCCCGAAGGCAACAGCCTTTGCACTTGCGCCAACCTCAGCCTCAGATCTTTACTTGGTCATGACCTGGTACTTGGAGAGCAAGGGGTTCATGGCCTGAACTCTGAAGGAACGGAGAGAAGTGACTGATGAGAGGGACTCGGAGGGCAGTAATTCAAATCTGACTGACATGAATCCTACTCCAGGTCAGGATCCCAGGGTGTTAAGACCCCTCAAGTCGAGTGGTAATAAATAATTAGCAGCTCTTGTTGCCATTACAGCTATGGCTAGATTTGATGCATTAAACTATTCATATATAAACAGACCAAGTAGTCTTAGATAATAAACATTTTTTAGCAGCAAGTAAGATAGAATAAAGACCCAAGGCCAACTCTTAAGCATTTGCCATTCTCCAAGCCTGGTGGGGTGCCAGCTTCATTCATACCTGCTCATTTGTCCCATATTCCTACAATTAGTATTCCTATTAGCCAAAGATGAATGAGCCAGACTACCCCTCCCCCAAAAGTCATATAATACCTCACATCCTAGCCAAAGTACAAAATTATACTTACATGTTTGTAAAAATAAGATCATCAACAAGTTTTTGATAGTCTATCTTCTAAATTATTTCCCATCCTTAAATGTTTGGGGTTCAAGCTAGTCACCAAATGGCAGCATAAGACAAAGATACACAGTAGAAGCCAAGAGTTGGTAGGAATTGAAGATGTCAAGACGGAAGTCTCTAGATTCAGTACACCATAGCTAGCTAACTGGTACCAGTGGGCCTGCTAGCAGGTGTGAGAAAAAGAGGATTCATATCCTACTGTAGCCCCAAAGGCAGTTACACAATTATAGTGCTCTGACTTAACATTAAAAACTCCCCAACAGTTCTAGTGGGTTCTGTCTCCTAGTCCAAAGGTAATTTCCTCCCCAAAAGCCTTCCAGATTCCCTTTCTCCCTCCTGAACCTGAAAATCCAGCTGTGTTCTCTCGCTTCTGACATCAGCGTTGCTGGCTTTGAAACAGCCAACCATCTGGTTGACGAAGCATGAAGCAGAGGGGAATCCAGCCAACTGTCCCCTGCTGTTTCCACATGAGCATTGTGAAATCGACTGGTGTCAACATGGATGGTTGACTGTGACACAGACTTGGGAGAAATAAGAAGGCGAAGGGATCTTGGGCACGATGGCCTATAACCATTGCAGGTGTTTTCTGGTGGAGGTTGAGGTGGCTCTTCTTGTTGGTATCCCATAACTTGAAAGGCTACTTTTTAGTCACATTGTCTCCCCACTAAGTTCACCAGATGATGGGAGAATCTTGAGTACATATGGTAGAATCCTAGACTAAGTAGCATTTCTGGGCTAATTCCTTGTTCTGTATACAAAATGTGTCTGTTCACTTACTCTTTGGGTTTGTGCTTCTTTTAAAGCTTCTTTTTTTTCTTTTAAATGTTTTCCCTGCTGCTTTCAACACCATGTCTATAAGGAGAAATGACCTACCCATCATCATTAACCATTTTCTTTGCTTTCCACACTCCCGCCTCACTCCCCCAGCTTTTCTGCCGTTTCTGACTTTGGAATTACAGAGAGAAAAGAGAGACGAAAACATCAATTAGAAGAGAAGTGTGAGAAGGGTCAGCACGCTGGAGTGACAACCAGATTTTAGTTCTGCTACATGCTAGGGAGTAATCATTGTGTGGTGTCATTTGAACTCTGTACCTCAGAATCCTAAGCTTCAAAGTAGAGAAAACAATGCCAAAGCCTATGGGAGGGAGAACATCTGTGTAAACCAAGAACGCCCTGCAGATAGTGTTTACTTAAGGACACTTTAATGAAGACTTTGAACTTCAGATCACAGCAAAAATGGAGGCAATAAAATGAGGGGGCTAAAGAAAACTAATTTCTAATTTCTCTTCATTTTCCCTGGGAGCATTCCAGCAGGGACTGTACTTGTTTGGTTTAGTGACTTCATTACGGAAATGAATTCTCTAAGTAGGCTTCCATGGCAGAATAAGAGAATCAATCTCTCTCCCCTTCCCCCTCTCCCTCTCTTTTCCTTACTCCCTCCCTTTCCTTCTCTACTTCTGCCTTCCAAGCTTCCCTTCCCCCTTTCCTCTCTCTTTCCCACTCCCCAGTTCCCCCTCTCCCTTTTCCCTCATTTAACCCTCTCATAGAAATTTAGGATTTAAGAAAATCAGGTCTCCCTACTCATTCTCCTCATTTCTCAGCCTGTAATTTCCTGGACTGCCCAGTCACTCTTCTCTAACTCTCCTTCGAAGTATAGAAAGAGGCATGCGCAGCCTGGCTCAGTGTGATGGTGCAAACTTAATTCATCCTGACTTTGCATGCAGGGCACATGCGCTCCTCCTCCTGTCGTATTTGCTCATCTGCTTGGCACTCCAGCTGCTGCGATATTTAAATCAGTGATTCGGTACACAGACCACACGATGTGCCACTACACTCCAACAAGCAAGGTCTGCTCTCCATGGGGACAGAGGATCTAAGCATCTGTCATTCTCCTCCCGTCGCTTAGAATTAACCACACACCCCTTTACACACATAAATATTTATGTGCGAAAAATAAAACTCCCTGGTGCTTTAAGCCAATCTCTCTCCTCCTCAGTGAGCTTTGAAAGTTTCCAAAATGATTTTTTTTTTCACTTAATTCACTCTGGTTTTTTTTTTTTTGGAAAGAACTTGTAAGAAGCAATTATATTTCCAGAAAATAATTTAAAACCTCAAACTTAGAAGTATGATGCATGCATATTTTTAGAATGTAAACCCCGTGAGGGAGACATCTTTGCCTATTTCGTTGTTTCATTTCAAGGCGTTAGAGAGGCTCTAGTGCATGGTATGATTTGAACAGATAATTTTTAAATGTTAAATGACCGATGCACATATACCCAACTACAAAACAAGATTCTGTTCATAATGAAAATGTTAAGCTGGACATGGTAGTGAATACCTTTAATGCCAGCAATCAGGAGGCAGAGGCAGGTAGATCTCTGAGTTCAAGGCTAGCCTGAGCTACACAAAGAAACACTGTTTCAAAAACAACAACAAAAACCAAAAAAAAAAAGAAAGAAAAGAAAAAAATTAAGACTCCCTGCCCCTATTCATCCCTCCCCCACCGTGTGTGTGTGTGTGTGTGTGTGTGTGTGTGTGTGTGGTGTGTGTGTGTGTGTACACATGAATGGGAATCAGTGTTAATGCCTTGTGTATAGGCTAGGTAAGAAGAGCTAGAATTGCTAGGCAAACATACAGAACCTGGAAATAGTTTGATATTATTGAGAATAAGAGTCAGGAATAATCATGTGACATGGTTATTCCCTGTGTATTTTTAGTCATTCAAAAATAATCAATGCTCATAATCGCCAAACATTACCACCTTAAGGTGCTAAAGCAATTATTTAAAAATAAACAATAATTGATTTTATTCTCAAGGAATCCTTAGCTAGTTGATTATTTTCAAAAGATGGTCTTTTCTGTATTGGGGAACATGTTGTTAACTCCCTTGCCACTCAGAATCAGAATGCCAGTGATCTTTCTAAATCAGAATCACTGATTTAGGTCACTCCCATAATGGGAGTCTATATTTTCAACTTGATAACAAAACATTGTTATGAACACCACCATTTAAGCCATGAGTCTAGTGGAGCTGAAGCTGTTTGATTGGTTCAGAAGTTATGTAGTTTCTACTATGAAACAGATGATATTTGCTTTGACGCACTCATGCCTTACTTGGTGAATGGCAGTGTATAATAATATTCCAGCAACGTGGTCATTTAAAAATCCTAAGTCAATATCCATCGATTGGAGCCCACACAGCAGCCCTCTTTAAGTCAAATCCTTATGGGGCCTAGTGATTTTACATGAAGAATGAGATGATGAGCGTAGAGCACAGACTTTCTGAAATAGTCCTAAACTCTATTCTTTGCACATTCTCTAAGTTTCTAAGCCTCTGCAGATAGTTTGCTGAAGGTTGCCTGAGGCCTCATCAGTTTCAAATATTCCAGTGTCTCCATTCACCTGTCCTGCTCAGCACAAACCCCAATTGACTGACACCTGCACACCTTGCAAAGACTAATTAGGTCCTCGGTGCCCAGGTTGTAGTCGGAATCCAGTGCCATCTGGCTCAGGGTGCTGCTACCTAACATTCAGAGTGGTTAGGTTTAATTACGCATTGGCACAGCCCGATGCTGTTTTCTGTGGACTACCGACACTGCACATCTTTAAACGGCGCTGTTGACCCCCGTGGGCTGTAAGAGCAATTGTTCAGTGTTTCTTCCCCATTTGAATCTCCCTGGACCCGTCTTCAGCAGGAAGAACCTTCTGCATCTTTCATTTCTCTAATGTCTTGTTTGCTTCTGCTCTTTATAGCTACATGTTTTTCAGCCCTGCAATATCTCCCTGTTTGTGAGTTGTTTTTATCTTGATGTTTATTGTCATCCGCTCCGTTTTGACATGCTTGTCAATCCTCCTCCAATTCCTTACCAAATGTCCTTAAAAATTATTTGTAAAAGCTTAATTTTTAATCAGTTTCCTTGTCCCATGTTTTAGAAGTGGGTCGCTTCCCACTTAACTAAGTAAAGAGTTATCTCACATTGGCAGTTTGGTCACATAGTACCACAAGCTATTATGCCCACATTCTATTCTGCTTTTATTCTCTGTGGAAAAGGTGTGTTGACTTTAGTGCCAGCACCCCTCTTCCCAAAAACTAAGCGTTTTTGTAATTGCAAACATCGGTTACTGAGATGGATGCAAAACCCCCCTTTAACATCTGGAAGGCTGAAGAAAAAAGATTAATAACAATAGAGGAAAATGACATTTAATGTCTCAATGTTAAACTGTGCATATCTGCGTTAATCAAAACAATTTTTTCAACTCAAAGTGATGGTACTTAATGTTCTGTTAATTATGCAAGGAGCTAATCAATTTGTCCTGTAAATGGATGCTCAGCTGATTAAGAGAAGCTAATCATCAGTTATGAAATCCATAAGGCACAAATGAGGCAGGTTTAAAACATTTCTTTGCTAACTTGGGGCCAATAATTCTGTCTCCTTAAATTACCTCTTATTTCAGTTGGGAGAAGTTATTTTCTTTCCTTAAATATGTGTTACGCTCTTACCTATAGAAATTAAAGCCTAGTTTAACTTAGAGTTTTGGAAACAAACCAAGGATAATGCTATAATTGCTTCCGTTTCTTATTTAATCTCCAAGGGACAGTAACGAGGCAAAAGAGCTGTGACTTGACGTTAAGAAGAAGTTGCTGTGGACTGGTGAGGTGGTTCAGAAGGCAGGAGCACTCGCCACCAAGCTTGGCAGCCTGAGTTCAATCCCCAGAACCCACATGGCAGAAGGAGAAAGCCAGCTCTCACTAGCGGTCCTCTGCCTCATAAGCAAAGACAGAGCACTCTCCCCAGCATACACACATGCTAAATACAGAATAAACTGGCGTCAATTAAATCAGGCAAGTTATATACTTAGCTCCCCTTAGCACTGTAAGAGGACCTAGGGATGTTAATTGATCAGTACTCTAGCAATATCCGGAGCTCCAGATATAGTTTAGTGGTAGAAGCACATGTTTAGCTTCTAAGTGTAAAAGTCTGGGTCTGGTCCTTAGCATTGCAATGGGAAACCAGATCACTTTTATCTGGTAAAACTCATCCATTCGAGAAATAGCCACTAAGCTTCTATTTTATGGCAATTATTATGCTAGACAACAAAACTGCAGAGATACATAGGGTTCTGGGCTTTAAAAAAATCCACTAGGAAACAAACAAACAAAAGAAATGGTCACCCTGATAGATAATAAGAAAGACAATTGCATTTTTGACATATAAGAGTTGAGTATAATCAAACGAAATATGCATTTGGTGTCCGGGAAGGAAGATAAAGAATCAAAGCCAGCCTCAGCTATATAGAAATATATATATATATATATATATATATATATATATATATATATATATCCCGGCGGTGGTGGCGCATGCCTTTAATCCCAGCACTTGGGAGGCAGAGGCAGGTGGATCTCTGTGAGTTCGAGGCCAGCCTGGTCTACAAGAGCTAGTTCCAGGACAGGAACCAAAAGCTACAGAGAAACCCTGTCTCGAAAATCCAAAAAAAAAGAAAAAAAGAAATATATATATGTCAGAAGTAGAAGGAACAGAGGTTGGGAGAGGCGGGGAGAAAGTGGACTCATGGATACATAGCAACATGTATTTGACTTCCTATCAGAGATAAACAGGTAGGGAGAAAAGCTATCTATGTCAGGAAAAAGAATAATACTTCAATGACTAAATTCAATGGTCTAGCAGTCAAGATATTTGGTTTTTAATTCTAGTTGTGACTTTAGCTAATCCCTACTTGACCTTAAGAATACGTAATCCTTCCTTTGTATTTCATCTTCTCCATCCGCAAAAGATGGGTGATTTTTCTGTCATGAGTTAGAGGTCAGTTTGAAATCATTTGCAGGAAAATGAGAGCAACTCTAACGACTTCTTTACTTAGAATCTAAATGCAAAACACATTAGTCGATCAGTTAGTCAATAAGTACTTATTGATTATCTACTGAGTGCTCTCTAGGGTGCCAGGTCCTGTTGGAGGCAAATAGAAAAGGGAACAAAGTGATCATTTTCTTCAGTTAGCTGCCTGCCACCTCTCTTTCTTCTCTTTTTCTTTTCGGGGGGGGGGGTTCAGTATTCAGAAAGAAGGAATGGATGAGTGAGTGGATGAATATTCATTGGATAGCTACAGTGTTCCAGGCCCAGGATTTATTGGTTATCAGGGATTTTCACCTGTTATGTTTACTGCTTAATAGTGAGCAAATGAATATCACCGAAAGGGGAACTACAGTCTTTTAACGGCTGCTTAAGACTAGAGTGGAGAAAAATTAATTCTGCTACACTTAAGTTAGAACACTTGGCCTGGGTGTTGAGCTACTGCAGAGACAGTAAAGCTCAAGAGTTAGCACATCATGGAGGATGGGGTGATACCTACAGACGATAATGAACATAGCAAGTGATCACAGTGCAATCATGGGCAGACACTTTTCCCGGACCTGATGCCTTAAAGAGGGATGGTGGGAAGCTGGTGGTGGACTTGGGAAGCCCAGTTAAAACTTTGCCAGAATGTCAGTTTAGGAGAAAGTATGTAAGAAGCTGGAAAATACTTGAAATAGGGAGAGTCTGAGATACCCAGAGTGGGAAACCATTGTGATAAAGGGGGTTTAAAGGATGAAATGGTTTAATGGCAAAATGACGAGATCTCAGGGTGAAAAAACTGGACTATCCACGTACTGACTCTTCTGATGTAATGCTTCCAGTTTCTGCAACATCCACATCACAGCTATTGCTATTATCATAGAATAATAGAGCACTTAGAGATTTTTTGATCTCTTCTTTGATTTGTTGGACTTGTGGCAACAGATGGGTTATTCGATATAAACTTCTAATCCTATTTGTCCAAGAAAAGATATTTTTAAAAAGCAGAGCTGTTGTTTCTTTGCCCAGCCTTTGGTTCTTCAGCATCCTCCCACCTGTGTTTTGGTTCAAGGTTGAGTTAAATCCTAGTCAGCAAAGTAATACCATTAATCCTTCTCCTTCCTTCAGTTTCCAGGCACAGTGAGCACCCGCCTGGCAGAAATGAAACTGAGCCAGGAGTCTTGTGGGTACTTAGAGCTCTTCCTGGGATAAACTCAAGGTCAAAGATACAAAGAATCAAGACGAGAGCACTGTCGCAACTTGCCACTCTCTATACATCTGCTAAAGAAAGTTGCAAAGAAAAAAAAAGGGAGAAGTAAGTAGGAAGGAAAAAAGAAGGAGGTAAAATGAGATCTCTAAGGCTGCAGTCTCTCCATCTACTATCAAATCTAGGAAGAAAGACATGGGGTCACACCAAAACATGGGCTCAGTTTTGCAGCTGCCTCTAGAATCTAGGGAGACTCCCAGGCAGCATCCAGAGCAGAAACCTCCATCTTCTCTCCTTCCCCCTCCATTTTGCCCTCTTTGAATCCTTTATTCTAGCTAAGAACCAGGCCCCCTTCCTATGCAGATAGAGAAGGAAGTTCTTCACTGTCTTCTAGTTAAGGGAGAGAAACACACAAAGCCAAATAAAATAAGATTTCCATGAAGAAATACTGACTGTAATGGAGCAGAGATTCTCTCTGGAAATGAACTACACAGAAGAATTCCCAACCAGGATGTTTCTTTCATTATCACTTTTGCTTGTGGCCAAGGATTCTCTTCTTCCCTACACTGGTTGATCTAAACTGAGTTACTTTGACCAAAACAGAATCCCTTAAGATCCAAAGAATCTTTGTGGTACAAAGCTCACGTTTCAGCAGCTTTATCCCTCAGGAATGGGCTTCTTTCTGGCCACTTCACACAGCACAGCAAAGGTGAGACGTGCTACTGTATTCGAGAGTTAGAGGAGAAGATCATTGAGAGTCTGGACCAAGCTTTCTAAAGCTTTGTAATGTTCTACTTTCTTGATTTCCAGAATTCACACCCCCACACACACACTCACACCTTTTCTATTTTTACAGCAAAGAATTTCTACTCTAGTTTCTTGTATTTTTTTCTATTTCAATCATGTATGGAAACATTAGTAATGTTACTAAGACCATAAGTAGTTTTATTTAGAAACACTGTAGTAGTGCAGGGTATGGAACAACCCATTTCAGATCAAGCTCTCATTATGGCACTTTCACAGTATCCTAACCACACTGATTGATTTTATGACAGGAAGTGAGTAGTCCTTATTAAATATTCTTTAAATTCACCCATTTAGAACTGATGGTTGGATTACTTGTTATTTCCTTGCTTTTGGATCAAGGTGATCTTGAAGTAATAATTTTCCATTAGGAAGTCAGTAATAATTCTCTACTGGTTAATCAATAAACTTCATCGCTTGAGTTTTTATATACACACAGGAATTGTATATATAGAGATAGAGGAATGGGGGCTGGAGACATGGCTAGTCAGTGAAGTACTTCCTACAGTATAAGGACCTGAGTGAGCTCCCCAGCACTCATAGTAAAAGCTGGGTATGGATCCCAATGCCTGGGGTAGAATACCACCGGATGGCATCTTGGTCAGGAAGAACCCAGAGACACCCCCTCCCCCAAATACAGGCTATGCCCTAGCTCTTAATTACCTACTGGAGTCACAAGATAAGACCCTATTGTTCCAAAACGCCACATGCATTGGTTGCAGGACAGAGAGAAATTAAACTGGACCCGAGCTAGTGACTTCCTCCCTGCAGCTAACTGTCAGCCATGCAGGTTTCTGGGGGAGTAAAGTCATTGACAGCCTTACCCAGCTATGAACTCTGCGAGTTACAATACTGACCTGCCAGGCAAGATGTCCCCATGGGTAAAACAGTGCCGTAACTGTGGATAGCCAACTGCTTTCTGACTGGATTTAAGGCCTGCTTCAAAGAGGGGGAAATCCATTCCTAGTACTGTAAACTTGGTCAAAAGTCCAGAGTGTAAAAAGTCATAGGGAATCTGCTACAGTTGTTTTGTGAAATGGACACAGTGTCAATCTTCCTTCTAAAGATTTATGTTTATACTCATGGATTAGCGTCACTCTCATTCGTGGTCAGAGAAGCTTCTTTTGCAGTGGGCAGCAGCTAATGCAAAGACTCATATCTAGTCAAAGTGCTGAGAATATGAAACTCTTGCCGACTCAGTCCTAAGTGGGACATCTATAGCCCCCTTCCAAGGTTGAGGGAACATTGCAGAGAGAATACAGGAAGATGGAAAGAAGTGTGGTGAAAGATTGTTTCCTGGACCTGACAATAGCTGTTATAACCAGGAACTGACAGTGGCTGTGTAATCTGCACATGACCTGCCCTGGGCCCATCAACATTCCACTATGAACCTCATGACTCCCCCAAAGGACTATGGGTAGTTGATAGTAGCTGGAGAGAGAGCTACCCTTTTCAGTGTAGCAGTCGCTGGTAAGCTGTTCTGAATCAAGTATATGATCCCCTGCCAACACACATACCCATGCTCTTGCAAGCAATTCTAATTAAATGTGGTGGGACACGCTCACGTGCACACACACACACACACACAAAGCCATGAAGGTAGGAGGGACACTTGTTGGGGGAAAAAGAAAAGGTTTGAAAAAAAGGGGATGAAAAGATAATGTAGATATAATAAATCAAAGTGCAGTGTGATGTGTGCATGCGTGTGTGTATGTAAATTGTGAAATAATTTTAAAACTCTAAAAAGAAAAAAATGAAAGAAAGAAAAAGTCATTTGCCCTTTAGGGTAACATACACTTGTAATCCTAGCCCCAAGGCGGCAGAGACAGGCAGATCCCTGGGAATCACTGAGTGGCCAGCCCAGCCTAAAGAGTGGGTTCCTAAGGAATGACAGTGGAAGTTGGCTGCTGACCTCCATAAACACATAATATTGAATTAATTAGGGAAATGAGATGGAGGAAAGAAACCAGAATCACTGGCTTCATCCGTTAAGTAGTATAGGCACTCACAAGTTGTGCTCTTCACCTCATAGTGAGTTCGAGGCCAGCCAGGTCTACAAGGACAGGCACCAAAGCTACAGAGAAACCTTGTCTTGAAAAAAACAGAAGAAGAAGAAGAAGAAGAAGAAGAAGAAGAGGAGGAGGAGGAGGAGGAGGAGGAGGAGGAGGAGGAGGGGGAGAAAAGACCAACAGAATAAGGAGCATATGGAGAGAGATTAAATCATCTTTTAATTGTATTGGCTATGTTTGTCCTATATGTATGACAAAGATATATTTCTGTGATTTTTCTTCTAATGCAGTAAAATGATACTTTACTAATTAAGTGGTCTCATTCCTTTTTGGCCTATTTTTTTTTAATTAAAATTGCCTTTTATTTCTTTTGCCTCAGAATGTTTCAGACAAATGCTGCTACATCAGACACATTTTACACCCACATTAATCAAAGCGCAGAGAATTTGCTCCTAAAGATATGAGATTAATAACACTGTCTCTCTAGACACCCAAAGCAAATGCTGCACTACACATATTTAACCCGCACCCCTACCTGGTTTCTTCCCACTTCTCAATGGATCCCTACTGAAGTTCTGATTGATGAGCCAAAGAAGCCATCCTTCAGGGTGAGAGAATCCTCTTCCTGGAGCCAGGTTGGCTTTCATGCAGCAGCAATGGCTGTTTATTGTTAAGAGAGTTAGTTCATTCACATAAATGTCTACCATTTTCTTGAAAGCTTGTTTGTTTTTTATTCAAAAATATTAAGCCACAGGCGAATTCATAGCTGAGGATATAGAGTCCTTTTTGTTCTTATATTCTAGAGCAGCACTATATGATGTCTCTCTTTCACTGAAGGGAATATTCTACACCTATGTTGTTGATTATGGCAGCTGCTAACTACTGTAGCAACTAAGCACTGGAAATATGATGGTTGGCATTGTAGTTTAAATTTTTAATTAGTTTAAATTTATATTTAAATAACTGCATGTAGCTAGTGTCTACCACACTGAACATTACAATATGTTTCTAGTGAACATATGTATATGTGATGCATATATATCTATGTGTGTGAACGTGTTGTGTGTGTGTGTGTGTGTGTGTGTGTGTTTTAAGGAACTAACAATGCACTCTAAAAATATAAATGTATAAGAAGAATCAGATTATAAGGGAAAAATTAAAATAATTAAAATAAGATGCAAAGGAGACACTAAAACAGGGTGATGGGATAGACACTGAAGCCTGCTTTCAAAGGAAGGTGGATGGAGAAATCTCTGTAAGAGCGACTTAACTCCCTGAGATCTGAGTGACAGGAATTCCTGCAAAGATGCTGCAGTAAGCCACTCAAGGAAAGGGAACAGTTAGTAAACAGCCCCAAACTGTGAACAAACTTCATGTTCTAATATCAATAACAAGAGAATGCAAGGTGCTAGTGACTGGAGAACAAAGGGATGCAAATGGGGCTGCACAGGCCGCTAGATCAGTGACTGCAACAAAACCCCAGGTGCTGGCTTCAGACACAGACAGTCTTTGGTACTTGTGGAAGCTGGAGGTCTGAGGACAAAATGTCAGCAAGTCCCGCTTTCCCCGGAGACTTGAGGTTCTAGACTCTTGAGGCTTCCTGCAGCTCTTGGAAGCATGATTCCTTGTCATGTGGCTGCCACACTCCAAGCACTGCTTCCCGTCCTCATATGGCCTCATTGTCTGTTTTCCCCCCATCTCTGTGTGTCCTCTCCTTCTTCCTTTCACAGTGGTAGCTCTTCTCTGAACACATGACAGGTCTTAAATGATGGTCTTTGCCTGTCTCTCACTGAAGCTCCTCTGGGCTATGCGACACTCTAACTCTTCAGAGCAGTTTTGAGCAAAGCATTTATCTAGAGAACTTTTGTTTAAGTTCTGTTGTGGTGTTTTTTGTTCTTTGGGGTTTGTTTGTTTCTGTTTTGAGATGAAAGACCCTACAGACCCCCTCCTCAAAACCCGCAGCTAGCATGCTCCCAGGGGAACGTCCTGTTTGTTTTAAAAAAAAAATCTCCGGATCAGCAGCCAGCCTGCTCCCGGAAGAACATCCCATGTGCCTGAGAGAGCAGGAGATAGAGATAGGAAGACTGCAAGGCAAGATGTCAATAAGATAGGATGTCAACAAAGCAGGTTAGCTATAAGATAGGAACAGGATGACTGTTGCCAGGCATCCATGCTGAGAGAGGAAACCATTCGTGCCCCCCCCCCCCCCCCCCCCCGCTGCATTCCGATAACCACGCTTTTGCTTCTGTAAACTTGCTTCTTGCTGACACCCATGCTGAGAGAGGAAACCATTCATGCCCCCGCCTCATTCCGGTCGACCGATAACCACGCTTTTGCTTCTGTAAACTTGCTTTTTGCTCTTCCCTATAAAAAGCCCGCCCTCCAGTTGGCAGGTGCGCAAATCTTCCGAGAGATCTTGCTGCCCACAAGTACCTGTGTCTACTCAATAAACCTCTTGCGATTTGCATCCGTGCGGTCTCAGCCTGTTCCTTGGCGTTGGGGAGGTCTCCTCCCGAAAAGAGGTCCTCGTCGAGGGTCTTTCAGAGATAGGGTCACATGTGCCCCAGGCTGGTCTCGAGGATAACCAGGAACTTCTGATCCACCTGCCTCCACCTTCCAATGTTGGGATTGTAGGTGTGTGCCACCATACCCAACACCTATTCCTCTTTTTGTAAGGACACCTGTCATTTGATTTAGGATATATCTTAATCTAATATGCCTCATTATAATTATATTTGTAAAATCCTATTTCCAAATAAGGTTATATTCTGAGGTCCATGGTAGCCCTGAATTTGGGGGAAATTGAAACCCAAGTGTAAGACTCTTAAAGCCAGATTAAGGAGTTTGGCTTTTATTCTACATGTCACAAGATACCACTAGTGGGTTGGAAGTAAGGGAATGATTAATATAAGTTATACTTTAAAAAGCCATTCTGGGTAAAAGGGAACCAAGTGGTAGGGAAATAATAATAACAGAAGACATTAAAATTCAGAAGAGCTGCTCAGGTCACATAGCTTGTAAATGGCAGAGTGGGGATTAGAATGCGGGTTGTCTGGCTACAGAACGGTGCATTTAATCATCATGCTGTAATGTTCATTAAAATTTAAAAGGAGGGGCTAAAAAAATTACTCAGTGGTTGTGAACACTTGCTGATCAGTGCAGTGAACCTAGATTCAGTTCCCAGCACCCATATGGTAGCTCACCACTGTCTATAAGCTCACTTCTATGGGACTCGATGCCCTCTTCTGACCTCCACAGGCTCACTGCAAGTACATGGTGCACATACAGACATTCAGACAAAGCATCCATACACATAAAAGTGAAATAAAATTAAAATAAATTTTTGAAGACACTAAGATATTTGAAGGAGAGCGGAAATAGTAACAATAGAGGCAAAAATATGTTCCATTTGATTTCTGCACAACCCTCATTTAGTCAAGCATATTTTAAGAATGTTTTCAATATTACTGTGTATCTTCATTCATATAAAGAAACAGCTTGAAAGAACATGTATTATGAAAATTATAAAAGTTTTTGTAAGATGTGAAAATCAAAACGTGTTCAAAACTGGGCTGTGTTGGCAAATGCCTTTAATCTCAGCACATTGGGGGCAGGGGCAGATGGATCTCTGAAGCAACAATAAAAAAACAAAAACAAAACAGACAAACAAACCCCAAAACAGCCTGTCCAACATTTTCTCTAGAAGGCACAGTTACCATAATCTTCCCTATTGTGTCTGTGTCTCCTTGATTGACTGTCAGGTGAATTAGGACATACTGCATTTATACAATGCTAATTTGTCAATATCCTGATTAAGAATAATCATATGAATTGATTATTTTCACCATCAGATTTTAGTAATTACACTCTAACAATAGTTGACATGTCTTAGCTAGGGTTTCTATTGCTGTGACAAAACACCATGACCAGAAAGCAAGTTGGGAAGGAAAAGGTTTATCAGGCTTATACTTCAGCATTGCTGTTCATCACTGAAGGAAGTCAGGACAGCAACTCAAACAGGGCAGGATCCAAGAAGCAGAAGCTGATGTAGGGGCCATGGAGGAGAGGTACTTAGTGACTTGCTTCCTGTGGCTTGCTCGGCCTACCTGTTTATAGAACCTAGGACCACCAGCCCAGGGATGACACCACCTACCTTGGGCTGGGCCCTCCCCCATTGATCACTAAATGAGAAAATGCCTTACCACTGGATCTCAAGGGAGCATTTCCTCAGCTGAGGCTCCTTCTTCTGATGACTCTGTAGCTTGTGTAAAGTTGGCACACAAAACCACAAAGTACATGTTTTTGCTTGAATATCAAATGCCTTCCACAGGTACATGTGTTGACTGCTTCATTCTGAACTGTTGGCACAATTTTGGGAGGGCCTAGAAACAGGAGGTAGGGCTTAGCTAAAAGAAAGATCATTGATTGTGAGTCCTTGGTGGCATCTTGTCTACACCTCCTGCATCATGCCCTCCATCTCTGCTTCCTGTCTGTCATTAAACGAGTAGCTTCTGCCATGCGACTTCAATACTATAATAACCTGCCTCATCATTGACCCAAAATCAACAGAGCCAAGGATTATAGACTAAAATCTTTGAAACCATAAGCCAAAATAAATCTTTCTTCAATTTATTATATAAGTTATTTTGGTCACAGTTATTTAAAAAAAATATAATATAGAAAGTTGATGTCAGAGAAGTGAGGTCACTGTTGTGACTATTCCTGACCATGTGGTTATGGTTTGAATATCAAAGCATTTTGAACTGGTTGTAGAAAGAGTTTAGAAACACTTGAAAATGCAGGTTTCAGAAACTCTATAATGTTGTAAACAGAATTTAATGTACAATTGTGGCAGATACTCTTATAACCAGAGGCTGAAAGAAATACATACAGTTAGGTTCTGGCTGGAAATGAAGGTCCCAGAAGGAAATGAAGGCTCTGTTGTGAACTGGACTATAATGAATTATATTATACTCTAGCAAATTTTTATATTTTGCCTGTGTCCTTAGACTTTCAGTGAGGTTGAATTTTAAAGCAAGGGCCTAATCAACTTGGTGGAGTAAATTTAAAGATGGCATAGTGCAGAGGGCCATGGAGGTGACAACCAGTGTTCAGCAGGTCAACCCACCAAACAAATAACTCTGTTGGGAAGCCCCACTAGGCAAAGTCTGTGTGGTCACTGGCTGTGGAAACCAGTTGCTCCTGTCTGTAATTTCTCTCATGTGTCTCTTCATTTCTTTCCTAAGAACAGTTATAGGTGTTTCCCACTGCTTGTGTGTTTACCGCGTGTATACATTGCATCTATTGGGTACACACATAGCAGTGGAGGGTCAGGAAGATGATTTCTGCTTAACTGTATAATTTTTATGAATAGAAATAATGCTAGGATATTTTTTATTATTCAGACTCACATAGAAAAGTAATAGTTTTCTCAGTCACAAAGACACCTCATTTTAGGCTTCAGAACATATTCAAAACAACCTGGTTGCCCCCTGGAGACGAATATCTGGTTGCCCCTAGAGACAAATACACAAGGTCATTTTCTCAGGTGTTTATTACTGATTCAAGGTCAGAATTGAGGCCACTTTGGTAGATATAAACCTCATGCAGTAATCGGCTTTCTGCATACACTCCTTACCACTCCAGGTTTTACTAACTAATAGTTAGTGTTAAGTCTTGAATTCCAATCTCATTTTCTGTCTGGGAGTCGTCACAGACTTAGAGCTTCATGCATGGCCAAGGGTTACTAACCTGTCAGTCAATGTGACCTCCCTAGCCTAAGAGAAACTATGTGACTTATCTTGTGTTATGAGAATTGGTCAGGCCCTGAAAATGTACATATAATTGTCCAGTTTGACTGTGAGAGAAGAGGAATGTAGAGGAAGAAGGCTGCTATGGAGAGCTATGTAGAGGAGAAAGAGAGGTTTTCAGAGAGGACTATTTGAGATGAAGTAAAAAGAAAGTTAGCATCAGAAAACATCCATGTTTCCTTATTTTTCCCTTCAGATAGAAAAAGTCTAGCACTTAGATGGATAAGAATTTTTCTAAGTCCTCGCGATTCTGAAGTCTTCTTTTTGCTACCCTGGTGCTGAGTGGACGATGTGCAATAGCATAGGAGTCAGGTAGAGATATTTCTTTTCTTTAATATTTTTTATTATAATTTATATACAATGTATCTTTATCATATTCTTTACCTGCCTCCTTACCCACACAATTTCATGTTCTTTCTCTCACAAAAGCAAAAAGTAAAACAAACAAATGGGGGGGGGGAGTTAAGATATAAAAATATCAAACAACAACAACAAAGCACACTAGGAACTCATGGAGTCTGTTTTGTGTTGGCCAACTATTTCATGGTGTGGGGGCCTTTCCTAGGGTGTTGTTGATATACCTAGTGATGCTCCGTTAGAGAAAAATGGGTTTTATTTTTTTCCAGCAGGTATCAATTGCAAACAGTTTCTCGATTAGGAGTAGGACTTTGTATCCACCTTCTGCTTCCAGTGGTGGGGTTTTGTCTAGTTTAAACTTGTGTGTGTGTTGTGTGTGCTGTTGCAGTCTCTGTGAGTTCATATGCCTATCAGCCCTGTTGTGTCTGGAAGATTGTAGGCCCATATTTCTAGCCAGGCTCTAAAGCCATAGGCCCCACCTGAGGTGGTCACATAGCCTTCCAGACAGGTTGTCACTGCCCTAACAAAGGGTCAGGATGTTGTTTTGCTCCTTTCTTTGTAATTGGGAGGATGCCTGATAGAGATGCTGATTCAAGCCTATGTGACAGCATACAGAGCAGACAGGTAGTTGTGGATGTGACTAAAAGCCATTCACCTGGTTACCTAGGAGACAGAATGTTGGTGTATTTCCCACTCAGTTTATGTTTTGGTATAAAAGCTGTTTGGAGAATAAAGCAAGAGGAATTTCTTCAGGATGTGAACTCAGGATTTCATGAGGGATCTCTGAGAATCTCCCTCCCAATGAAGCCATGTGAGTTGTGTCTTTATTTCCACACCTGCATGCTGGTCCATAGAGATAGTTTATGTTGGGGTCTGGCCAAGAGACTTAATTTAGGGTCCAGGCTGCCACTGGACCCCAGAATAATAGCGCCTATCGTGAACCCTGAGAATGCCAGAGAAGGAACCAGAAGTACAGAGGAGAACTTGAGGAATATGTGAATATTAACCTTCAGCAAGCGATGAAAGGAGACAGAGACAGAGACCCACATTGGAGCACAGGACTGAAATCTCAAGGTCCAAATCAGGAGCAGAAGGAGAGAGAGCACGAGCAAGGAACTCAGGACCACGAGGGGTGCACCCACACACTGAGACAATGGGGATGTTCTACTGGGAACTCACCAAGACCAGCTGGCCTGGGTCTGGAAAAGCCTGGGATAAAACCGGACTCTCTGAACATAGCGGACAATGAGGACTACTGAGAACTCAAGAACAATGGCAATGGGTTTCTGATCCTACTGCACGCACTGGCTTTGTGGGAGCCTAGGCAGTTTGGATGCTCAACTTACTAGACCTGGATGGAGGTGGGGGTTCCTTGGACTTCCCACAGGACAGGGAACCCTGATTGCTTTTCGGGCTGAGGGGGGGGGGGGACTTAATTGGGGGAGGGGGAGGGAAATGGGAGGCGGTGGCGGGGAAGAGACAGAAATCTTTAATAAATAAATAAATTTAAAAAAAAAAGTAAAGGAAAATGGCTTTTGGCCCCAAAATCACAAGGTTACCGCTGAGATTGAGGCACCATGCGCATGCACACAGTAGCCATCTAATCCAACACACGTGTGGGGGGAAAGGCAAGCAGGAGCAAGAGTTAGTTTAGAGAGAGCAAATTTAACCTCAACACAGTCTATAGAACAGAGGAGAGGATTCAGGAATTCCCTTAATTTTATATTTACAAGGTAGAATTTAAAAGACAGTTAAAAATATGCCTGCCAGAGCTTGGAAAGGCAGGCTGGCAGAGAGAGAGAGAGAGAGAGAGAGAGAGAGAGAGAGAGAGAGAGAGAGACACTGTGTCCTATCCCCTGCTGTGCAGCACAGCTTCAACCGAAAGCTGAAAGACAGGTTTAAAATGAGGTAGCCTCTGAGAGTTGCAGCTTTGGGTCAATTAAAACTAAATAAGTAGGTTAAATATGTTTCTTTTCCATTTCATAATTTTGTTTCTTGTCAAAAATCTGCTGTTTGTAGGCATGTGAATTTGTATCCAAGGTGGATTAATTTCAGCACTATGGCTCTACAGTCAGATATTGTGATGTGTTCAGAAGTTCCTTGATTGTTTAGGCTATCCTGAGTTTTTATCTTTTCTTATAAAGTTGAGGATTGTTCTTTTAAGGTCTGTAAAGAATTTTGCTATAATTCTAATGGGAATTTGTATTAAATCTGTAAGTTGATTTCAGTGAGATTGTCAATTTTGCTATATCTATATTGGCTCTATCTTCACAAGATAATAGATCTTTCCATTTTCTGATGGCTTAAATATCTTTCTTCAGAGATTTAAAGTTCTTATTATACAGGTTTTTCCATTTGTGTGATTAGAGTTACTCAAAGATATTTTATGGTATTTGCGGCTATCTCATTTTTCGTATGTGGAGAAGAGGTGTATTTTGGGTTGTTTTCAGATTCTGGATATGATAAAGTAATTCTGCCATGAACATAGTTGAGCACGTGTCCTTATGGTATGGTTGAGCATCTTTTGTATATAGGCCCAAAAGGTGTATTGCTGGGTTTTAAGGTAGATAGATGGTTGCCTAATTCTGAGAATTTGCCATACTAGTGTTTAAAGTAGCTATGCCAGTTTATACTTCCACCAGCAGTGGAGGAATTTTTTTTTCTTTACCCCACATTCTCTTAAGCATAAATTGTCAGCAGTGTTCTTAATCTTGGTCATTCTTACAGGGATAAGATGGAATCTCAAGAGTTTTGATTTTCATTCCTCTAATGGTTAAGGATGTTGTGTTTGAACATTTTTTGAGTGTCTTTCAGTCATTTTTAAGTTCATCTATTGAGAGTTTTCAGTTTAGGTCTGTAACATATATTTTATTGGATTATTTGTTCTTTTGATGATTAATTTCCTGAGTTCTTCATATGTTTTTGGGATGGATTAATGATTAGTAAAGTTGTTTTCCAATTCTATAGGCTGATATTATGTCTTGATGATTATATCCTTTGCTATACAGAAGCTTCTCAGTTCAGGAGATCTGATTTATTGTTTCTTTCAATGTCTATGCCACTGAAGCTGTGTTTGAGATGTACCAATTCATTCAAGTGTTACTTCTAAATTTTTCTTCTGTGAGGTACAGTATTGTTAGTTTTATGTTGAGGTCTTTGATTCTTTTAAACCTGAGTTTTGTGCATAGAGATGAATACAGATGTTTTCATTCTTCTATATGTTAATGTCTAATTAAGCCAGCATCATTAGTTAATTGTTTTCTTTTTCCATTTTCCTATCAGCTTGGCAGACAGGCAACTTAAGAGGAGGATAGCTTAAAAACTTTTAATTAGATATACAATGGTTAAAGCCTTAGTTATAATATTATGGGAGATCTTGAGATACAAAGTAGGATTCTTAAAGGAAACAATAAGCCAATTTCCAATATAGCTTATAGAAGCTGCCAAACAGGTACTCAAGCAAGTGGAGTATAGGTCAACAGGTAGGGTATACAATAATCACCAAGTACAATATATTAATTTTGATTCAGCTATAGCAAGTGTGTATATTAAGTACAAAATTTATTCTACAGCAGTTTTATAAAAATGCTTTTTATGGCTACACCTTCCTGCTTTTGCCTGTTAAGATATTAAACTCTTAATTTAAAGCAGTAGCTTGTCTAATACAAAAGAGCAGGATGAAGTCTAAGAGACAGTTTAGCAGAACATTGACTATGATCAATGTTTCTTATACTAAGCAATAAGTTAATTAATAATTTTAAGGTAATGATTCTTAGACAATTGTGTTTGCTCAATTTAAAGGCCAGAGTAATCACTTTTCCCAGATGATCATTGCTGCAATTCGCACAATATATTTTGCTAACGTTATAACTATACATCCCTTAAAGGATGTTATGCAAAAATTTTACAAATGGCTCTTCCAATGGAAGAACTACATATATGGTTACTAATGAAAAGGAATTGTGGAGCGTGATATGGCTCCTTGAAAACAGCTTATAAAAGTTGCAGACACAGATCTGACATAATGGCACCACCAAGGTGACCTTTGCTAAGAAAAGGGGGAAAGAAGCCCTTGCAATGAATTATAAAAAGACCTGACCTATATATATATATATATATATAGTTGGGATCGAGGATGTGTTTGTGTTCTTTTTTCACAGAAAGAAAATAAAAGCTGGATGAGATGACATGTACAATAAAAAAAAAAAGTGGCAGACCTGATAACATCATAGCTGCCAATGCCCCACAAAGGAGTTGGAGAAAGGAGTTGGAGAAGAGTCCATGGTCCAGTCTTCCCTGCCCGCACAGAGAGAGTGCCTGATCACAGGACCTGCTGGCAACACTCTACACTGCAGGGTGCCATGCTGCACTGAAGAATAGATGCTGAGCTGCTTCCAGACACTTGGGACACACACAGAGACACAGAGGCCCTGTTAAGATGACCTGACCGCGATGACTACAATTTTCTGGAATTTGAATCCTGTTTGCTTTGGAGTTGAGATGCAGACTGAACATTTGACTGTTTTAATTTCTGGGACACAGAACTCATTTTGATTAAAATATTAAACCTGAAAACTAAAAACCAAGCTTTCCCCTTAGGGAAAGAAGGACTCAAAATAATAAATGACTAAAACCTCTCTTCACTTAAGAAGGGGGCAGACTAAGGGTTTAACTGCTGTTCAGAGACTGAAACTGGTATTTGAGAACAGCAATGCCATTGTACTCTTACCGGTATTGACTTGATATTTGTAACTGCATATAAGATGTTGAAAAAAGTTGGTATTGACCGACAATGCTAAAAATCATGGTACTGACCTAAAGATATTTGGAAAGGTTGGTATTGACCAACAATGCCACTGGACCCCGACAGAAGATGGTATTTCCATTTATCACCTTTGGTTCTTTCTGCTTTCTTTTCTGCATAGATACTGAACCTTAAAGGACAGGGTTTAAGGAAGACATCCTATTTAGTACTGAGTGTTCCAAAGTCTCTTACTATCTGCAGGTTACCCAGTTGTGTTAATTGTTATCAATTGCAAGAAGAACCTTCTCTGATGAGGGCTGAGTAATGTTCTAATCTATGGGTATAGGAATAGGACATAAGAGTCAATTTATTGCTTTGTTCCTTTAGCAGAGTAATTATGGCTACTTGTAGTCAAGTTTATAGTAAGAATTGTGTGGGAAGGGTGTTAAAAAAGTAGAAATAGTTGAACACTGTACATTGTGACCAGGAATGAGTGAGCTGAAAGTTACAGACCAAGCAGATGGGACCATTAAAGAAATTAGTGCCATAATAAACAAACAAAGTGCTTTACACTGGGACAAAAGAAAATGTTGGCATTAGATCATCTCAGGAACTGTCCAGATCCAACTCATTGTGGGATCAAGAGTTTAAAGGGTTTAACTCATTTGAAAGACTCTACTTTGAAAAGACAGCTCCAGGTGCCCTAAACACACAGTACCACTCAAGGAAGTATTTCCTCAAGCTCAGTCACCCAGGTATTCAGAGACCACTACAGATGTAGTCTTGGAGTGTGGCTGGCTACTGCTCAAGCTGGTGACAGACCTTGACCTCTCCATATAGTGTTGACTTTTCAAGCAGGCATTGCAGCATGCAAGACTTGCAGGGTAATGAAGATTACTCCAAGGGGTCAAAGATAGATAAGGATGAAGCTTATGTTATAGGGGAGCACCCAGGATGTTAGAAATGTCAGGACCAGGAATATATGTGCTGATGAAAACTAAAGGTAGTAGAACCAGGCCTGAAAAATGCCACCTAGGCTGCAAATGGCAAGGTTATGGGGTGGAGCAGTTCAAAGGTGTTGAAGCACACGTTGTAACTACACAAGCCCTAGCTGCAGGACACATCTTACTGAGGTCTTGTGCTTTTTTTGTTTGTTTGTTTGTTTGTTTGTTTTTTGAGACAGGGTTTCTCTGTGGCTTTGGAGCCTGTCCTGGAACTAGCTCTGTAGACCAGGCTGGCCTCGAACTCACAGAGATCCGCCTGCCTCTGCCTCCCGAGTGCTGGGATTAAAGGCGTGCGCCACCATCGCCTGGCTGAGGTCTTGCTTTTATTTGATCCTTCTTTCCTCCCACTTTACTCTTTTGGAATGAGAATATTTACTCTGTATAATTGTATAATATAGGTATATAATTTTTTATTATTACCTCTCACAGCTAAGAGTTAACTTGAGTCTTAGACTTTGAACTTCAGTTTTTGAGGAAGGTTGTTAAGGTTATTGATACACTTGGAGATTGACTAAATTCATTTTTATTACAAGATGGAAATAAGACTTTTGGAGCCAGGAGTCAAATGTTATGGCTTGATTATAAAATACTCCCTCTTTGAGCACTTGGGCCTGGATAGCTGTACTATTTGTGGAGGTTCAAGAAATTTTGAGAAGTGAGACCTGGCCAAAAGTAGGTTTTTTGTGATATCTTGTTTCTGGAACATTTATTCCCTTACCAGTCAGTCAGTCAGTCAGTGTGCCTATCTGTCTCCCCTCCCCTTTGTATCTGTCATGAAGTGAACAGTTCTTCCACATATTCCCATGTCATGGTTTCCGGTATAAGAACAGAATCAAATGACCATGAACATGACCCTCTAAACTTTGAGCCGAAGTAAACCATTCTATCAGATTTTTATCAGAGCTGGGAAAATGTATCTAACATCGCATCTTTTCATTGACATTGATCTATTTATAAGATTAATTGTATGTGAACAATGGTAAATAGCAACATTCCTAAGATTATCGTCACTATTTCCACCATCACAATGTGACACTGGTAGGGATTTAAAACTCTTCAAAAAATAAGATATTTTAGAAAGATACCATGTGCTCCATAATTTTTTATTCTGTTATGTTTGTATTGTCTGCTTATACAGTGCAGTGTGCTGGATGCAAGGAAGTAATGCATATGCGCTAAAAGCATGAAGGGCCCTGAGTTCTTCCACTACTCCCTGAGCTTGGAAAAGGTCTCCATTACTTCTCGCAGTTATGATAGGATTCAAGTGAGGCAATACATGGAAAATGCTTAGATTACTACCTGACGTGTAATAGACACGCAGAAAATGTTACCTGTTTTCAGATTTTTTTTTTTTACTTTATGTCTTTTCTTGTTCTTAGAAATAATTACCCAATAGTCCTCATTGCACTGGCTTTGTGGGAGCCTAGGCAGTTTGGATGCTCAACTTACTAGACCTGGATGGAGGTTCCTTGGACTTCCCACAGGACAGGGAACCCTGATTGCTTTTCGGGCTGGGGGGGGACTTAATTGGGGGAGGGGGAGGGAAATGGGAGGCGGTGGCAGGGAAGAGACAGAAATCTTTAATAAATAAATAAATTTAAAAATTTAAAAAAAATAAAAAATAAAAAAATAAAAAAAAGAAAGAATTACCCAAGGACAAAGTAGAAAATATGTACATGTTCTATGGTACATGCTTCCAAAGTGCTTTAGGTTAGGCTGGGTTCCGAATCTGCCTCACTATGAAATGTCTGCTGCTAAACTCTGCCCAGTTTTGGAGATTGACCTAACTGGGGTGAAGAGCGAATGAAGAAAGGACAGACAGACACCTATACAGAAAAGCTGAACTGGGTGGGATGTGTACTCTCTAATGAGACACAACAGGAACCTGGAACCTCAGTGTGTTTATTTTGTACATCCGAATTAAGGAGGTGGGATTTGGGTATAAAGCTGAACAAAGGGGCAGGGCTAGCTAATCTCGGGTAGGAGGTCACTGCAGGATAGCAGTCTCGGGCTGTAGTCATTCCAGAAGGGGAAGCTGCGATTGATAGTTTCTACAAACGCTGTCAACATTTCCACTCAGACCAAAGCAGGGCTCTGACATCACTCTGAACCTCACTCAGAGAAGGCTTTGCCACTTGTATTGGTCAGAGGTATAGGCTATACCCGTGTCAACAATACACATTCACTCGGGGCTTATCCTCTCCCCGCTGATTACCTTAGTATCTCCACTCTTGAGATCCATGTGTTTCCTCCAACCAATCATTCATTGTCAAGCAGTAACTTCCATTCTAAAGGAAGTTTTCCAGATTGTTGATGAGATTTAGCTGTGATTATGTTACTAATAACCGTGAATAAATGAATAAAGAAAAACTTGGTGCCCAGCAATAGAAGAATGGTTGGCTAAATATTACACATATAGTACAATTTTGAGGAACTCTAAAAGAATGTTCTATAAAGATAGTGTTGAAAAAGGAAGTTATTTAGGCTCCTGTGTAAGATGTGTTTATGTGATATTGTTTTTCCATGTATGTCTTAGTCAATGTTCTGTTGTTGTAAAGAGACACAGTAACCATGGCAACTGTTATAAAGGAAGCATTTAATTGGGGCTTGCTTACAATTTCAGAGGCTTAGTCCATTGTCATCAAGGCAAACAGCATGGCAACACAGATGTAGGCAGACATAGCACTGGAGAAGCAGTTGAACATTCTACAACCAGATCCGCAGGCAGCAAGAAGTCAGAGAGCCACTGGGACTGGCTTATGCTTTTGAAACCTCAAAGCCCCATCTCCAGTGACACAGTTCCTCCAACAAGGAGGAATATAGTGCCACTTGCTAAGTATTCAAATATATGAACCTAGGGGGGGCATTCTTATTCAAACCACCTCAATGTATGTATACAAGCACAGGTTATGTCAACATCATCCACTTGACCCTCTAGTATGGCTGGGACGATCATACTAGAAGGTGTAAATAATTACTATCCTGCAACCTTAGCATTGACCCTCCCCTGATAAGCAGAGACTGAAAGAGAAATGAGAACACTACTAATAAGCGAGCAGAGTAGTGTGATGGCTAAATCTCGATCTCAACTTGACTGGATCTGGAATCACCTAAAAGACAAGTACTTGACTTCTTCACTTTCACTGGCAAGCTCATGCTCATCTGTTCTGTTGCATTTCTTTACCCACAGCAGGACCAGATTCTCTGCTCTTCCAATAGAGGTTGAAGGCCAGCAGCTTCCAAGAAAATTCCAGCCTACAGCACCAGATTGAGACTGCCAAAACATCCAGCCTCACAGACAGAGAAAGCGCAGATTCTTGGTCTCTCAGTTGAGTTAGCCGTGGTTGGACTACTCAGACTAATCCTGTAAGTTCACTTAATAAATCCCCCTTTGATTCTTTTTATTCTATCAGCTCCACTCCCTGGGAGAATCCTAAAGCAAGTTCTGACAAGTCTGTAATTCTCTGGTTCTCCCCTAAGTGCTTTCAACTTTGAAGGTTATTTTCTTTTTGTTTTTGTTTTCCCTGCCCCTAAGGTCTCTCTTGTGACTGTATCATAAGCAGCTAAAGATGGGACTGATTACAGAAGCTGAGTCCTATTTTCTGTGTTGGACTTTGTCCATGGTCACTGATATGATTCTTGGACCATTCAAATGATTATAGTCATTTAGGCATTTAAAATTATTCAAGTGGTGAGTGATCAATTAATTTTCCTGCCTCTTACCATTATTGGAAATATTTTAAACAAGTTATAGATCTATTTTATTGTTATATTTTTAACCACAGTAATTGGGAGTGCTGTTTCAATGTCAGAAATGGAAGACTGCCGTGTGTTAAGGCAATCAATATTTAAAGCCATTAAGTCTTCTTACAATACATTCAGATGGTCATTCCACGGCCTCTGGTAGGAGATTTGTGATTAACCATAAAAGCCAGTAGTAAATGTGTCAGTTTCGTGTGTTTTAATGAAAGTGCTATAATATTTGTTCTGATTTCTGAGATCACTTTTCGTTCCCTGGCATTTAGGAACAAAGAAGAGCCCCTTTAATGAACAGCAGAGCACATTTTCTCCAAGTCTCAATGTTTCCATCACTTGAAACTGGAGGTCAGCACTAGCTAAGAATTTATAAGCTAAGATCCAAACTTATGGAGCCATCCACTTTTAACATATAAAAATTAGCAATTTCACGAGTCATTCCAGTAGGGAAATGGAAGTATATAAATTATTTTTAAAATGCTTAAAATTTCTAAAATACCTAGAGATGTCTGTTACATGCCACAGCTGACCTAATTTTCATCTGCTATTTACCAAGCGTTTTATATTGCACTAGTTAATCCCCTTATGTTCTAAGATTATGTTATATGATTCACCATAGGAAGCAAACAGGTCAAACAGACAACTGGGAAAAAAGCCCAGAGTGACAAGAATCTTACCACCCATTGAAAAATATTTCTTGACTATGGACTATTCATTATATTATGTTTAGTGCAGAGAAGATGCCAGTGAATGAGTTGAAAATTATGTCCTGGCTTTTTACTTAGTTCTATATAAATATTCTCATGATTAGATTTTTGGAAACATTTAGCTTCTGGTATTTTTTCCTTGCACTGATAAAATATTATTATTTATTATTTTGTGTACAATTATGATACCAGAACTATTACTTTTGCAATTTATAAGTTGATGTTCTTCTTTATGTATCCCCACATATTAATGTAGCAAAATAGACATAGAGTTGTCTTCTTTAACCATTCTGGTTTTCTATTTATTATCAAGCATGCAAGGAAAATATTAAGCATATGTGCACTTAGCATTGTAGATGACTGGGACTGTCTAAGGGTGCCTCAAAAGTTCAAACCATAGAAAACAAACTCCAGATCAGCATGTCTTTCAGGAAACTGGTGGCCAGAGCACGGCAGCAAACTCCAGATGAGTATTCCCCAACATGTTTGATCCTGAAATACATTATAATGTGGCAATGAAATACCAACATGAGCTCATGAAATATAATACACATTTAAATTAAAATGGGCAATAAAGAATGGTGTCAAAGAAAGCATCACTGTTGTTAATATAATCAAATTTTATTCTATACCAAAAATATGAACAATAATGGCTAAAGGTCATGGACTAGTATATACACATCAAAGATTAGAATAAGATAGCAAATTGATTGCTAGTCATTTATCCTTCCGTTAGCATATGTATCTTAGGGTTGCCTACTACTTAATAAAGACAGAATTTTAAATAATAATAATAGAAGAAATGTGCTTGAATATTCTCCTGGCATATACCTTATACGTTCTTTTGAAGAAAATATTGCTAATACTAGGTTTGTGTTTATTTTTGCTGAGTCCATAAATAACTCAGGACAGTTTGGGGGCATTCCTCTCTATAGCACACACAGCTATAAAGGATTAATAAAATGAGCCTTAACCATGTGTGGCATGTCACTTAATTCTTAAAAAAAGACTTTGTGAATGCTGAGACTTATCTTCCAATTCATGTGGTTGTGGCTGACCTCACTTGCTTCTTTATCATATTGGAACATTAAACAGAAAGCTAAGTTGGCCAGTCAATTAGTTAAGAACAGTTCCTTCTTTACATTATATACTCCAAGAACAAGATAATGAAGGCTTCCTTATTTAGATCACAAATCAACTCCCTTTTTATGTCCTTAATGTGCCTAGCACGGCACCTTGCATATAGTAGGTATTTAATCAATACCTTTGGAAAAGAAGCAGTGTGGCCTAGTTAGGCCCTCCTGGATTAAAATTCTGATTTACCACCTGAGCAACCATAAACAAGTTTGTTAATCTCAGGATTTGTTTATGGTGGTGATAACTTGGTCTACAGTTGTAGTCTGTAAGATCAAACCCAGGGCCTTGAGCATGCTAGGCAGCTACCTTACAGCTGATATAAAATCGATGAAATTACAATAAATACAATATACAAGGTATGAACATATAACAGAGATTCCATTAATGTTAGAGGCCTTCCCTTATTTATCCTTCTTACTCTAGTGTCAATCCTAAGGGGAAATCATGCTCAGATGACCTCCTTTTCTACCTTCCCCTTTAATAGCCTCTCCCGAGTTTCACCCTGTGTTCACCATATTACACTGTTAGCTCCCCTCTTGCGTAATACATTGCTGAAATGGGGCAGGGTGATCAGACCTTAATTCTTTTTTTTACGCTGTTTTTTTATTTTACATACCCATCCCCCTCCCTCCCCTCCTCCCCTCCTCTCACTTCCTCTCACCTGACTCCCCATGTCTGAGAGTATAACGCCTCCTATGGGGAGTCAGCAAAGTCTGTCTCCTCATGTTGCAGCAGGACCAAGTCCTGTGTTGCCTCCCCACACCCCATATCTAGGCTGAGAAAAGTATCCCTCCATAGGGAATGGGCTCTAAAAAGCCAGTTCATGCACTAGTGATAACTCCTGGTCCTACAAACTGCCCAAGCCACACAACTGTCACCCACACTCAGAGGGCCTAGTTTGGTCTTAAGCAGGTTCTCCAGCTGTCAGTCCAGAGTTAGTGAGCTCCCACTAGGTCGAGTCAGCTGTTTCTCTTCTTATTCTGTCTTTGACCCTCCCTAGCTATATATCTTGGTCGAGTTATTTGATTTGCCTGGGAAGGGGGAGCCTTAAAAAATTTTATTTGGCGATTGGTAAGTAGCATGAGGTAATTTAAAATCACTTTATATTCAATAAATAAAGTAAAAAGGCCTCAGATCCCTGAGAGTTCAAAATCACTTCTCATCTTTAGAGCTACACTGCTGAAATAGTTGCTGACCTTTCTCTCTCTCTCTCTCTCTCTCTCTCTCTCTCTCTCTCTCTCTCGCCCAGGAATTCTTTTAGCTCCCCTTTCCTTTTACTCTCCCACCAAATTTCAACTTAACCTGATAAAGTAGGCTTCAGGGAAAACCTACTGCATATTGCCCAAGGCTTCCCGAAGCAATTTTCTGGGCACAAGCAATTAGCTGCCCTAGGCAAAACTGCACAGTAGGCAAAGCTTGCCTCCTCCCTCTCCTGCAGTACCCACCCCCTCTACCTGCAGGCTTCATCATCTGCCATCAGCCTGCCAGAGCACTCACACCCACCTACGGTTCTGACTTCTACCCAAGCTTCCTGTTCTAAACTTTTCCCCTCTTGTTCCCCCATAGAATGTTCTATTCCCTTTGGGGGTTAATCTCAGCTAGGTTATCCAAGGTGATGTTTTAAATTCTTCTGATTGACACCTGCATTTTAAAGAATATGTTAGCATAAATAGTGAAATATTTATAGGCAATATTTTTTTCAACTCAAACACCATCAAGACGCCGTCTGCTAACACTAGACTACCAGATCTTGCTCGACCAGTTTCTATCTTTTCAAAAGAATAGAGGTCACTTCTTATGCCCCTACTTAAAAACTGCCAATCTCTGTGGTAAATCAATCAATACTAATAGGGTTCTCTTAGGTAGCATGCAGGTTACCTCTTCCCTCTATTACTCTTCCAATCTATGTTACCTAACCATTCCTCCATCTACTTAAGCCAAGGGTCTCACAATGATGGCTAAAGATTTCTACAGGGCATTTAGTATATTTTGTTTGGTCATGTCATTGGATGTGTAAGATATGACTCTTATCCAGGAACAAAAGCAACTTGAGTACCTGTTGAAAAGTAGCTAGCTCACTTCACATACTTAGGCTAATGGTACATCCAAGTCATCTTTTCTACAGAAGTTTGAGGACCAGTTCTCTGCATACTTCCTATCCAGTTGCCAGTTGCAATAACAATAAACACCCAGAATTTATGCAGGAGCTCATATAGTTTTATGCAAGTTCCTAATAGAACTGGTGGCTACAAATACAGTTCAAAGGAGTGGTCTCATGGTGGATATTTTACACTGTTGTGGCACCAAGAAAGAAAGAGATATTTTGAGACAGGGCCCAAGATGGGATGTGGACCCCCTTAAATGTAAAAATGCCCAGCATTAACTTATACTTCCCAGTGAGTCTGGAGTTAGTCTGTCCCCTTATGTCTTACATCTACACTGTCAAGATTTAGATAAATTTCAGGTGCCTTATGATGTATTGTGCCATTTTTCTTCTCATGTTTAAATTGTTTGGACCGTGGGCAGAACTCACTTTTCTGTTGTCTTTTCCTTCATCACAGTAAAACAAGTAATGGCAGAATATCCTGCCTCCACTTTTCTCCACTGCCATGACTCTCTCAAAAGAGTAAGTGTAATACTAATGACAGTAATCATACAAAAGGCATGAATCTAGTGGCTTAATACATAATACTCCAAGTACTTGCTAACTGAACTTCTTTGGGCTCTAGGGTGAAAGGCTCTGATTGATATTCCATCTTTTTGCATACAGAATAATGGCAAATTTCCAGCATAATAATACTAGGCATTTCCATAATGCCCTTTTCACAGGCATTCATAGTGTTTTGCAAAATTTCTCATCCATTTTCTCAATGTTAGATAAGGAAAGAGAGGAGATGATTGATTCTAGATGGAAAATGAAGGATAAGAAAAGCTTGAATCAAAAAAACCTTAATGATAATAAAATAAAATGTGGGGCAGAAAGCTTAGCAAGGAACTCCTGACTCTGCACCGCATGTTCTTTCTACTACCCTCCTGGTAGCAAAGGGATTTTTTCCCCTTTTTCTTCAGTCTGCTATTCAATGGTACCAAGTGAATAGTGAAAAGCAAAGAGAGAACATTAAAATGGCCTTTAGAATTGGATGTGAGCAGGAGGAACATTTAGAAGTCAGGATTTATTTTTTTTTAAAAAAAGTTCCAAATAAGCTTATTTAAAAAAAAAAACCAATAGCAAGTCAAAATTAGAGGAAAACATTAAGTCCCTACAAAACAAGCTGCTTCTTTGTGTATTCTAATGTTCTCATATATAAGGAATTGTTAGCTTGGCAAAAAAAGCACCAGATTATGCTCAATTAGCCGCGAAACAATCAGTGAAAATTATAACTCATTTAATAATTTCTTCAAAACAAATATACATCTGGCTGGAGTTACTAGGGACCATTCAGAGCACTACCTTTGGAAGGGAAAAAATACTTAAGGGAAAAGTAGACGGCAGGCTGTGGTATACAGAATTACTGAAGCTTGAGTCTGATTTTTTTAAGCCAGTAGAAAGAACTGGTGATATAATAACAGCCCCAGGGATCTAAAGTTTCCTCTAATATGTCTCAGGTTTAGGAAACACCGGAGAGAAAATAAGCCCATTAATAAATGACAAATGAGATAAAAAGAGATTTTGAAATAGTTGGGCTACTGAGCTTTTGTTTTGTTTTTTTAAAGAGTAGATAGTTTAATAAGGAAGAAAAAGAGGTGAGGAGGGGATCTTAGGACAGAGAAGAAACAATACTTGTCAGCAGAATGCTGATAAATAGCAAGCAAGGGAATTTGGTCCTTGCAAGAATAAGGATTTTCCAAATCAGCAGACTTGGGGGATGTGTCTTCCAACCGGTGATGGGAAGGAACTGAGTAATTGATATTCGGGACCACATTTTCTCTGGCTTCTTCACCCAGCCAGGATAATCAAACCATATTATAAACTCCAGATACAGCGTTTACCTTGTTCAGATAACCTAATTTGCACTCTCATTTTTAACATCTTCAGACAATCCTGCATTATTTCAACAAATATTAATTGCACTTAAGCATACAAAGAAAAGAGACATCAACATCTTTACTAAGTCTTCTTCACTGTGGGCTCCTCAGCTCTGACTCAGGGTCCACCTGCCCTTTCTTCCAATCTCTGTGCTTAACCTATAAATATAAAACTAGTATGGTTTTCTTGAACATGAGGCTTCCCTGCCTTTGTTCCTAAATTGAGAACATAGAAGTTAAATTTCCTTATATTTGAGCAAGCCAATCATAACCCAATCAAGCTCCTAGAAGGTCAAACATCTGTGGAAAAAAGAGCATTAATAAGAATTTTACCCAAAATAATTAATGTATGGGTTAACATCTTTGTTTACAAAAGGATGGCTACATAAACAAAACTATGTATTCCTCCCCATTCTAAATCACCAGTTTGCTCTTCCCAAGCAATCAGTTGAATTATTTATATAGCTTTTTATGTACTTTTAAAATACAAATAGGTAAAAGCATAAAGGTCTGATTTACATATTGTTTTAAATTGTGTCCTTCTAATCACAATATTTTCTTTGGGTCATATGGTAGCTCTGATTTAAATTTTTGAGAGATATCCAAACTGACTTCCACAATGGCTGTATTAATTTTCACCCCCATATCCTCTCCAACATTTGTTGTCAGATTTATTGATGGTCATTCTGACCAGGTTGAGGTGAAATCTCAAAGTAGTTTCAATTTGCAAGAAATATTGAACATCTTTTAAAATGGTTAATGACCATTTGTATTTCTTCTTTTAAAAACTGTTTATTTGGTTTTTTTTTTCATTCCATTTGCCCATTTGTTGATTGGCAGTTTTATTTCCTTGGTATTTAATGTCTGTATTGCTTTGCAAATTCTGGGCGTCAGCCCTAGTCTGAAGTATAGCTGGTGAAGCTGTTCTCCCATTATGTGGGTTTTCTGTGATTTCAACCCACACATGATTGTTTCCTTTGCTAAACAGAAACTTTATTCTCACGACATAACCTACTAAAGAGATATCAGCATCCCCACATTTATTGCTGCTTTGCCCACTATAGAGAATTGGAATCAGCCTAGTTGTCCATCAACATACAGATAATGAAAATTCAGTATATACAATGGAATGCTGCTCATAAATTTGCAGGAAAAAAAATGGATACATTTAGAATGTAAGTGAGGTCATAAAATCAAAGAAAGAAAGACTGCATATTCTCTCTCATATATGAAATCTAGCCAGTAATATGTGTATATAGGTAATCAAATGTACTTGTGGGTATAGGATAACATGAAGAAGAGATAACAAGAAGGGTTAAGAATAAGGCGATGAGGCTTATTCTTAAGGACTGAATGCAAGGAATGGATATGAGCTACGAAAGAAGAAATAAAGCTAATCATTTTTCTAGTTATAATTCTGTCATGAATTTTTTGGTTTTGGTGGTAGATAAGTGCATAAGATATATTAATTGCTGAAACTATAAAATTAAACGTGAAACTCCAGGCCTATTTTAATTGTATAGAAGTTCATTGAGTTGTATAAATGTTGAATCTAGCTATTTTTGGTGTATTTATTAATTAAAATATTTGCAAGTATTTATTTATTTTAGGGTTGTTTTTGAAACTGTCTCTGTGTAGCCCTGTCCTCAAACTTCCTCTGTAGACAAAGCTGACCTTGACTCATGGAGATCTGTCTGCCTCTGTCTCCTGTGTGCTAGGATCACAGACCTGCACCACCATGCCCTGCTTGCAAGTTTTTGTTCTTAAAAAAAAAGTGTATAAAATAAAAAAAATGCTTTCTCTTAGGTAGTGTTTCATATCAGTACACAGAAGTTCTTATACTAGCTATTTAATTTGTCATTTTATAATGAATTCTTATAATTAACATAGTAAGTTTCTTATATTGGATGTGTTGATTCCTTCTCAACTTTTGACTGTTACAGTGAAGTACACTAGGTATAGATTTGTAAAAGAAAAAAACAATAATCAGAATATACTTTTACTCAGAGTTAAATTTAAAGGGATAATTCATGTGACAACATTTAGAATAGTTGGGGCATATTACGTATTTTCCATACATGTTAGATAAGAAAATGAATGAATGAAATGAAGGAACAAAACAGGCAACAATATTTCCTTTTTGCTTCTTGTCTAATACCTGGCTCACCCACTGGATTGAAAGTAGAGATCAATCTTTGCTGTTACAGTTTCTTTGAAAGATTTTGTTCCTGGCTTGGGTTTTTGTTTTTTTTGTTTTTGTTTTTGTTTTTGTTTTTGTTTTTTTTTTTTGGTTTTTCGAGACAGGGTTTCTCTGTAGCTTTGGAGCTTGTCCTGGAACTAGCTCTTGTAGACCAGGCTGGCCTCGAACTCACGAAGATCCACCTGTCTCTGCCTCCCGAGTGCTGGGATTAAAGGCGTGTGCCACCACCGCCCGGCTGGGTTTTTCATTTGTATTTTTGTGGAGATCAGATTGAAACCTAAGGCCCCACCCATGCTAGACAGGAGCTCTGCCACCTAGCACAGAGGTCAGTCTTGTAGGACTCCCTTCTACGCTGCAAAATTCCTAGAGCTAGAACAGTGCCTATATATTGTGAGTGCTTAAATAACTTATTGATAATGAATTACCAGGCATCATTCTTTCACCTGACTGTCATTTTAAAGCAAAGGAGCCCATTTTAAATGAAAATATAGCCTTCTTGCAAGTGATATTATTTGTAATTTGATCTGGAGAACAGTTCAAGTACAAGGGCACACCCAGAAAACTGTGCATCTCAGGCTCCTCAGCCCTTGCCTGCCCAAGATAATCTCACTTGAAAGGAGACTGCTCTGTCAGCTGCCTTGGATATCATTATAGACAGAAATCTTCAATGTGGTTTTTAATAATATTTAGACAAAAAGAAAAAGTTATAACACCTACATAGCCCTGCCTCTTAGTCTGAGCTTCAGGGAAATTGCCTTAGTCGTCCTGCCCAAAGACAAGCCTGTTAAAGAGCCAAAATTTGTGAATGATTCACCATTTGCAAAAGCAGATCAAAGTGAAGGTTTCCTGACAAAAAACACTGCATTCATTATTAGTATTAATTTCTTAACTTGGTGAGAAAGAATTAGAGATATCTCAATATTGCATATACTATGGGTAATATGCATATGAGGATGCCCTCTGTCTCAGGGATAGCCAGAGAGAGGGGAAAACATTGACAACCACTAGTCTAGACCAGGGTATTTAAGGTCATGTGAAAACTTCCAGATTTCTAAACCTACATAGCTACCTATCTGGGGCGACCAAGGTATTAAGTTTGGGGATCGTGCTATAACTCAGATAATTTGGGTTAAGCCTCACTTGGCCCATTCTCATATTCAAAGACACACAGCTGGGGATCACAAAGCAATCATTAGTGCTCTCTTCGTTCTTTATTCTTTTGGTTTCTTGATAACAACTCAAGAAAAGAATGCACTCTGAATACAGAACGGTAATGTTTTAGTCCTTCTCCTGTCCCATCTCCACAACAGCAACTATTCCTCAAACACTTTTCAGTTCTATTTTTTCTTTCTTTGTATGTGTGTGTGTGTGTGTGTGTGTGTGTGTGAGAGAGAGAGAGAGAGAGAGAGAGAGAGAGAGAGAGAGAGAGATGGAAAACAGCAGAAGAGAGCATCAGATCTCTTGGAGCTGTAGGTACAAACATTTTGTAGGATACTCTTCTTGTTCCGTTGATGATGGGATCCAAACTCCCATCTTCATGATGTGCACACACACTCTCAACAGCTGAGCCATTTCTCCAGCCCCTTCTCAGTTCCTAACACCTGTGAAACATTACCTCACAACCATCCAGGCCTCTCTTTCTTCCTCCCGCACCTCCATGGTAGGAATAACGCCAGTCAATCCACTTTGTTTCATGGGATTGTGAAGAGGGAACACAGTGTTCTGTTTTAGATTTTAATGCTAACTGTGACAGCTCTTCTTTGTTGTCAGAATTTTTTTCAAGTGACTTGACTTAGAGAGTTTGGTTTTAGTGTCATATTATTTTTATACATATGTATTTCCATATTTTCTTTCTTTTACACTACACTTTTTCTTTTCAATCTTAAGATACTTCATTTTAAAAAATGATTTCCCAACACTGAACTTTTGGCCCATTCTGCAGTGTACAAGCCATAAATGCTCACTTAGCGCTCATGGGGCTCCCATTAGTAGCATGTTGAAAAGCTTACTCGCTATACTGTCTACTTATCAAATTAGTATGGTTTGATTTTACAAGAACAAAGTTCTTATTTTAAAGGTTTATGCACGCTGAACATTGCAGGGATTCAGCACAATTTATTCATTTATCCCCCAGTTCTTAGACATTTAAGTTGTTTCCAGCTTTCACAAATCTATAATTAATGTTCATTAATCTTTGCATCTATCAGACTTCTGAAAAATGAGTCACCAAGATTACAGTTTCTGAGATGAATACTAAGTGGCTGGCTGGCGATACAGGTCAATTAGAAAGGTGCCTGCCATGTAAGTGAGAGCACCTGAGTTTGGATCTCCTCCACTGACACAAAAAGCCAAGCTGAGTGGTGCCTGCCTATAACCCCAGCACTGGGAAGGCTGAGATGGAGCAGATTCCTGGAGTTCTCTGGCCAGCAGACCTAGCATCACTGAGTATAGGATTCGGTGAGAGATTTTGTCTGGACAAGCAAGATGGAGAGCAACTGCAGAGAAACCTGACATCGATCTCTGTCCTCCACATCCATGTGCCCCTGAATGCACTGATAACACACCCACATGAACACATATGCATGCATACACTACAAACAACAAACACCACGTACATGCAAAATAAATAACTTTAAAATAAAACTTTCTTCTTTTTTGGTGTGTGTGTGTGTGTGCGCGCACACGTGCATACCCTTTTCATGTAGGTGCTAGAGAACTGAACTCAGAAGCTCACGCCTGTGCAGCGCATACTTTTACCTGCTATACAATCTCCTCACAAACATTTCTTTACATTTTGCAAATTGAACTGTCTCCTAAAATAGAACTGTAGTAAATTATTTTATATTTATTCTCCCACAGTTCACATATCAAAATTTTGGCAACACATTTATTTTCAAGGTTTCTGATACGTAGAATACCAGCTAATTACTCTTCAGAAATGTTCCAGTCTTAGCTTTCGCCTGCACTGAGAAGTCATGACAAATTTTGAGTATTTTCAGTATCTGATCTTTGCTGGCGGATGTGGCCAACTGTTTCACACCTGAGTTGTCAGTCCTATTTTGTCCCAGAAGTCCAGTCACTGTTCTTTAAAGAATTCCTTTTAACCTGCACTGCAATTTCTATCTTTCAAGATGCTCTGGTGATCTTTACTTGAGCAGAAGACTGGACTGACAATTCTTCAACCATTGGAGAAGGACTGTGGGCAGCAGCTCATCCTCTCTCTGAGAGCATCCTTGATGTACTTGGGCACTCAAAGCTCACTCTGATCATCCGGTTACTCATCAGGATTTACTGTGAATAATGATGATTAAAGGTTGTTGGCAGCTTGTAATCTCACGTTCACACTTCCCATATGTCAACCTACTTCAAGAGCTGCATCTTTGCTGAATAGACCAAATTTTGGAATGCCTAATTAAATGCAGATTATATGCATTATAAACAACTAAGCTGAGACATTTATAGAAAAATCATGCATCCCCAACTTACTATTTTAATTTGAGGTTAGATATGGCAAACAACGAATTATTGTTATTATCACTGTTATATAAATTACATAGTGGCTCTGTAGTTTCCTGCTAAGTTCACTAAAATTGGAATAAAGAATCAATTTGTAGTGGTTAATTGAATAGCTAAATATAGGCTACTTGCCTAACATATGTGAGGCCCTGGATTCTAATCCACCACAAAAAGTTTTTGAAAGTAAGAGTCAAACTGTAAACTTGATTCTGCTATTAATTAGTTACACGTAATACTGGATTAGTTTTAAAATAATTTGAGACTTTATTTTGCTTTCCTTAAATGTGCTAGTCTCTTTCCTTTCTAAAATACTATAACTTAAAATGTTTGACAAACTCGTTACCCATTTGTATGAAATCAAACAAGTTTTTAATTTACGTACCGTTTTAAAAGATGACTGGTGAGATGGCACAGCAGATAAAGGCACTGACTGTCATACGCATGTCCTTAGACCTCCTTACCACAGGAAAAGAGAAGCTGCATTGCTACAACTGGCTCAAACCAGTTGTAAGTCCAACTCTGAGGCTAGACAATAAGAAAATGAAATGAAGTAGTAAGGCTGGACATGAATGACTGCTACACATAATATGTGAAAAGTTTTCATCTGAAAAAAATGCTGATGCTTTCAACTCTCAGCTCTAATTTGATTTAATGACCATTGAGTCTGTTCAGGGAGCAAGAGAAAACAATGCATCTGCCTCTTAGGATCTCATGCCAAAGAAAGGGTTCACGGGAAACTTCTCAGCATAGCTATTAACATACTTAAACTTTTAAAATGCCTGATTCTAGAACAGATCTTTTTTTTATTATTTTATTTTATGTGTGTGTCTATCTGCATCCATGTCTGAGCACCATGTGTGTGGCTAGTGCCTGTGGAGGCCAGGAGAGGGCATCAGATGCTCTGGGACTGGAACTATAGACAATTAGAAGCCACTATGTAGGTTCTGGAAAACAAACCTAAGTCCTCTGCAAGAACAAGTGCTCTTAGCCAGAGACAAGACAGATATATTTTTAAGTGTATATCATAATTTCCAAAGAAATTTTAATTAACATAAACCCCTTAAATCAAGCCTTGTGACCATTCAGACACAGGAGTAAATAGTTCTTAATGAATTACAAAATTTAGAGTTTCTATTTATTATGATATATTACTATGAAATGTGCTGTAGTTTATTGGTAAAAGCTGCTTAGTTTATAAATTAGGTTTATAATATATGTACCCAAGTTATAAAATTTCATTTACTTAAAATGTTCTGTAATTCATGTTTTGATAGCTTTTAAAATAATATTTAGAGTTGTACATAATGTATCTAAACTAAATTGTAAAGCAAATGTGACCTAGTGTCTTTAACAAGATTGAATAATTGGTGCATGCTTGTACATGTGTGTATATATGTGTGCATGTGCATGTGTGTAAAAAAGCAGTGTATAAACTCAGAAGATTATTGAATTTGTTATCAGAACTATAAAGTCATTAAAAAACAAAACCTCTTCCTAATTATTATTTATAGTGCCTTAATTATTTATTTGAAAGTGCAAAAGAAAACACCCAGGAAAATGCTGATAAACAAAAGAAAGTATTCCTATGGCAAATGTCAGCTTTCTTTTAGTACTTGATATTGAAGTAATATAGATGCACATAATTATCTATTTTTAAAAAAAAATTACAGATGTTATTACTAAATTAAAACTAGTAGTAAAAAAAAAACCCTCCAGACTATCCAACCATTTCCTCTAACGTGGCATACGAACACAAAAACATAGCTAAAGCAAGTTTAGAGAATTCTTTGCTGTTTCAAATACTGAACCTACATTTTATTTTATCTATGTAATATGACCAGATTGTTGAATCTGAGATCAAGCATGTATCTTTAAACCTTGACACGTTACATTTTACCTGCATAATGCTTGCTTAGTCTGTGGTCTCCCTGTAATGCCTAACAACCATGTTACTATGCTTTGACTCTGAAATGGCCCCCCTGGCTTCCAGCACTTACTCCCCAGATTAGGTACTATTTTGAAAACTGTGGAGCTTTTCAAGGGTGGAGTCTGGATGGAAGAAGCCGGTCACTGTCTCTGTCTTCTGTCTGCTGCCCTGTGAACAGCCACTACCGCACACCTCTCTGAGCTAAGTTGGTCTGTACTGCCCTCCCTTACCATGATGGGCTGAAATCTCAGTGACTGGGAGTCAACTTAAATTTTCCTGCCCTTAAATCATCCTGGCATGTATTTTGGTCACAACAATGAAAAGTGACTAATACAGGTATCAAAAGTACATGTTTCTTTGGGTTTTGTTTGGTTTTGAAAGGGTTTCCTACTATTCACTGATTCTAAATCTACCAAACTGAGAAATGCTATCAATTTGGTATTTCACATATTTTAAGCAAAATGAAGTGTAACTACCCACATGTAAATGTTTCTTTTGAAAACTATTTCAGTGCAAAAAGAAAATCTTGGTGCAGGAAAAACAAAAACAAACAAAACTGGACGTCAGGGAATTGATTTTCCCAAATATGCAGGCTACAGGTCAAATGCAGGCCACAACGAAACAACTGGTTCATATAGTACTTAAAAGTCAAGCTCCCAAGTGCCCAACATGAGGTTCCCAGTTAGTTCCTTGGGTAGCTGAGGATTGGGAACCTGAAATGACTCTATCCGAGAGCAATACTGACGAATATCTTGCATATCATCATAGAACCTTCATCTGGTGATGGAAAAAAATTAAAAAAAAAAAAAAAAAAAAAGTCAGGTGACTCATGGGTAATGGTGACCTGCTCCAGACGGGTTCAATGACCTGGGATGGAAGTGTGAAATCGGTGCCGTGAAGAAACTGTGACCACCTGTTCTTCAAGCAAGTGGCCCCAGGTAGCCTCAGCTCTCTTTATTTAAACAGTTTTACAATCACTTCTGCTTCCTTACGTTTCTAAAAATGGTTATAATAATTACCAGTTTGTTCCTTACCTCTTTTGCTTTCTATATCCCAGTTTTCCCACCAATAGCCACTTCCTTTTTGGCTTATATTTATATTTATATAATTTATATTTATGAAATAAAATAATAAAAAAAACATAAGCAAGCTACAAAAGAGCTTTTCTAACTAGGCAGGTAGAACAGTGTGCTCAGTTGGAAGCACTGCCGTTATAGCATCATGCAGAGAGAGACAGTTTTGTCTCTAGTGGTTAATATTAACATCTGGTGGAGTCTGGGTTCTCACAATCAACTTACCAGCCGAAATTGGGTCAATTCATTCTACTTTCTGATTACTTTAGCTCGTCTGGGGATATACCAGGTGTTTCCATTCAGCCTATAGGCAACATAACTTGAAAGATTAATTGTTGGCACTGTTTATCTCTTGCTCTCATGTCCTTTTCCCTTGAGTTCTTGGGGTGTTGGCCCAGTTACTAAAATGAGATAACTGTGGGTTTCTATGATTCTACTTCATTCCCTGTCTCTTGACTGTTTCCATTAACTCCTGATACCATCTATTTAATAACATTTCTCAATGACTCTTGGGGTTAAAATCATTCTTGCCAGAACCGTTATGCAAATATGTATCATTAAACTTTATAATCTGCTGTGACTCATTCAAGCCAGCCATATGGCTAACATGGTGAAAGCAAAGAGAGCAGGTTGCACATAGGCTCCTGGGGTCATGTCCAGAATTATGCAACAAACTGTCCATAGGTCTTTGCCAAGTGAGTAAGGGTCTCGCCACAAGGAGAGCCATTTGTGCTATTCTCAGGCCTGGTTACCCAAAGAAGTCACAAGACTCCTGCCAGTGGCCCATGTATGCCTTTAATCCCAGCACTTGGGGAGGCAGAGTCGGGTGGACCTGGATTTCTATCTTCTCTTGAACATGGTTAAGAATCGACAGGACTGAGTCTTATTTTCAGTGGAGAGGAGCCCCTCATACCTCACTGTAGACAAGGCCTCCGCTGCCTACTAATCCTCCACGACCCCTGTATTACAGGCTCTCACATCCTACCTTCTCACGGTTAAGGTGTTTAGCCAGAATGTGGTTAGCAGCTGTCTCACTGATAAGCACATTTTCATTAAGGATCTGTCTTCACCCTTTCCCTTGCCAAGCCTTGCTCCTAAGGCACCTGATTGACTATGAAGAGCATCGTTTTTATATTAACAAAAGGACACATCCATCCTTTGCAGGACTCCTATTAAACCTGGCAAATCCTAACAACAATTTTTATTTAATCTCATTTTCTGTATAAACTTAAGGCTAGGCAAGTCTGTATAATTGTATTCTAAAAAAACTAACATGTGGGGGAGAGGGTAATCAGAACACATTATATACATAGATGTAGCACAAATAATAAAGCACTCAGAAGACAGAGGCAGACAGATCACTGTGAGTTCAAGGCCAGGCAAGGCTACACAAAGAAAACCTGTCTCGAAAAACTTAAAAACAACAACAAAACAAAACTTTTCTTGACCACTGAACTACTCTATCTATATATCCACATATTCAAAAATAGACACAGAGGTAAATTATTTTTCTCTATACTTACTTACAAAGGATCAGGTGGTTTATGAAAATATAAAAAAACTAATTTAAGAAACTAATTTAAAAAAAATTAAGATCAATAAATTATATTAAGTCCTAAGCAGGAGTTAGGACTGAAATATTCAAAGTTGCCTCTGAACTCCCTACTGAAACAAAAAGAAATAAAAACAAATGTGGTATACCGATCTACCCAGTGTTCCTCCAACCCACAAATACCTATTCAGCAAGAAATGTGTGGCGCATGGCCATCTATGGGCAGTGGTGATGACCATGGAGTACTCGACATGGGATCATGTCCTGAATAATTTTCTTTACAAATGCTGGAAAGGCTTCCTCCTGATGTGGGGTTCCCCTCTGTATGCTGTGAATACCATTGATGAATAAAGAAACTGCCTTGGCCTGATAGGATAGAACAGAGCTAGGCAGGGAAAACTAAACTGAATGCTGGGAGAAAGAAAGGCAGAGTCAAAGAGAAGCCATGGAGCTGCTGCTGGAGACAGATGTGCTAAAATTTTGCTGATAGGCCAAGACCTCGTGGTGATGCACGGAATAATGGAGATGGGTTAAATAAAAATGTAAGTGTTAGCAAGTAAGAAGCCAGAGCCAATGGATCAAGCAGTGATTTAAATAATATAGTTTCTGTGTGATTATTTTGGAGCTGAGTGGCCGGGAACCAACAAGTGGCTTCATTGCAATATCCTCCCCTTGCAGCAGAGCTCTGAGGGCCTCTGAGTGGAGGGTGAAAGTGTGACAGACCATAAAACTCAGAAGCAGCACTTGTACAGAAGACCCAGAAAAAAACAAAACAAAACCTTCCCGAAGTTACATTGCTTTTCTGCCGATTCACTGTGATTGAAGAAGAAAATTTGAGGCAGTTTTTCCTGAAGACAGGTCCACGGAATTCATGTCAGAATCACCAGGGAATGCTTGTTAAAGCCACACAGTGAGAATCTCTGGGGCCTGAGTCTGAAAATTTGCTGCTTTCCCAAGTTCCCCCCAGGGTATTCTTAAATCCCATCAGAGACAGAGAACTGCTACCCTAGAGCAGGGGTCTCTAAGACGTTTTGCTTATGTACTACAGAAAAATTTGGAAAAAGTCTCATGTTTTTAAGTTGACACCTAAAATGTCTGATTTTACGGCTGCCAAGAAGACTCTACAGGCAAAAGCTTTTGCCACGAAAGCCTGACAACCTGGGATCAATTCCTGGAACCCACCTAAAGGAGGGTGAAGAGAACCGATTCCACAACATTGTTCTCTGACCTCCAGGTATCCTCTGTGGCATAGCCCCCCACTCATACACTGATGACAAAATAAGCATGAAATATTTTCACTCTAACTTTAAATAGGTACAAAAATATAATTTCTGAAATGTTATAATATTGATATTTCAAATAGGTCTTTCTTTTCTTTTTTGAGACAGGGTCTTACTATGTAGTTCTAGGCCAACAACCAGGGTTGTCTCAAATTCACAGAAAAATAAATGCTTATTATAACCACTCATATTTAGTGAATGTTACAAGCTCATCTCTGACAACACCTAAATTTAATAGACTCTCATCCAGCAGTCAAATGTTGATATCAGACTGCTTCCTGCTCTAAAATATTCCATACAGTAGTTTTTCAGGCTCACTCTGAGGGATTCTCATGTTACAAGCATTTTACTCCATTTTTAATATCAAACATATCAGACTGAGGAAAGTGTGTTAACACTCACCTGGACCCCTAGAGAGGGTGAGTCCCCACCAACTCATGGTATTGTGTGCATTGAGGGACCAACAGGCAGAGGACTCACAACTATTCTGAGGCTTTAGCTCAGTCCTCACAGCTGATACAGCCTACCTGCCCATTTATCTCTTTGGATCCAGTTTTGTGCTGTGGCTCTATAGTCTCCATGGTCCCACTCTTAGATAGCTCTACTGGATCCTCAGGCTGCTCAGCTCTGGCCCAGTGGACGTATTTAACCATCAGCAATGAGTCTCTTTGTATTTGTATCAGCCTGCTTCTCTTTACAGCAAGGTCGCTTCTCTGGAACTCCTTGAACTCTGCAGCACCCTTGGCAGCCCCTTTGCAGCCATCCTTTAGCTTACATCCCCATATATAGAGAAGCACATTTTTTTGGGCAGCACACAATGTATGATCTGAAAGCTGACATTGATAGTTAAGATTGGAATCCAAGAACTGTATATTCCTTGACTAACTACCAAGGGAAATTGAGACTACTTGGCAAACTACAGCCAAGGAAACTGAAGTAGTTTGGGAATTTGTTATTCTTCAACAAATTCTGACATTGTAGAAAAGACACAAATCTGTTTCTGACATAACATGTTTGTGACAGAAGTTTTGACTGTTTCAAAAACAGTTTCTAAGTAAAACAATTCTATTAATACGATAGCATTTCCCCACGCTTAATCCATGTGTTTATACTTACTCCTTGAATAAGATAGCCTTTCAAAATCACTTCCATTCATATTGTTTTTGTTACATGCAATCCTCACTGGGAAAAAGCTTGTATATAAATAAGTAGATGGAGATGGAAGGTATTTATTATAGCAATATTTTTCAAGTGTTTGAAAGTCCTTCTGAATTACAAGCCAAAATTCAAATAGTAATTCATTATCAAAATTGAATTCTAATAAACTTAAACTGGCAATCTAATGAGCTATCTCTTATTTTAGCTGAGAGCAAAGAATTGGAAGCAGACCCCTGGTCACTAATGGTCCTTTACTTTTACTAGCCTTGATACCAACATTTTGCATTTTAAGTTTTGAACGCCTTTAAGAATTTTACACACTCTCAAAGCAAGTCACTGAAATAAGATTCAAGATGGTTACAATGCATTCCACTCTTTAAGTGAGCAAATTGCAGTTGGGAAGGGGGTGAAGACGAGACTAAGAAGCACTCTAAGGCACATTCAGAGTAGCGTGGAATTCGTGGGGAAATTGAGGATTCAGAAAAATCTTCTCTGAAAAATATCCTTTTCTTCTGTTTTTCTTTCTTCCTTTGTGAATGTTGAGGAGGGGATTAGGGCACACACATCTGTGCACTGTATGCACGGGAGAGGAATGTCTAGTGTCCTGCTCTATTACTCTTGGCCTTATTACCTTGAGAGAGGATCTCTCAGTGAACTGGAATTGTGTGGAAACCAGTAAGCATCTTCAATGCTTTTGTCTCCACATCTTACAGATACACACATGGCCATGTTCACATGGGTTCTGAGATTTGAACTCATATCTTCATGCTGAGCCATTTCCTAGTCCTTGCTTATACTTTTCTTGAAAAGCCTCTGTGAAAATTTGTATATTTGTCTTTTGTTTGTTTGTTTGTTTTTCAAGACAGGGTCTCTCTGTGTAACAGCCCTGACTGTCCTGGAACTAGCTCTTGTCCTGTGGACCAATCTGGCCTTGAACTCATAAAGATCCACCTGTCTCTGCCTCCTGAGTGCTGATAATAAAGGTGTGCGCCATCATTACCCAGCTAAAAATTCATACACTCATTTGAATACCATTATACCAAGAATCTGGAAACATTTAGACAAAGTATTACTTTTTAAAAAAAACCGACCAAAAACTCTCAAGAGTAAAGGAAATTCATCTCAGCTTTCTCACAAGCTTGGTTTCTCTTTAAATGTAGGTACAGACTAGGTGAGACAACTATAAAAAGAGTTAAGCAAGGGGTTGGAGGCACTGAAGAGCTAGCTTAGTGGTTAAGAGTGCAAACTGCTCTTTCAGAGAACCCAAGTTCTGTTCCAAACATTCGGGTCACCACCTGTAACTCCAACTTCAAGGGATCCAATGCCCTCTTCTGGCCTCTTCAAGAACCACACTCATGTGCACATACCCACACATATATATACAGTTAAAATTAAAAACAAGATTGTGGTGGTGCATTAATTCCAGCAGTTGGGAGGCAGGAGGTGGATCTCTGTGAGTTCAAGGTCAGTCAAGGTCTAAATATCGAGCTCCAGCCCAGCCACAGCAAGTGAAACCCTGTCCCAAAGCAAAACAAAAACAAACAACCCCCCCCCCCCAAAAAATTATTTAAAAACACAAGTGTTAAGGGGAAGGAGCCAACAAAATGATTATAATAAACAACAGGGAAATGTAATTCCCTCCCACTCTTCCTCTCTCCCTCTTCCTTTCCCCCTAACCTCTGGCATTAATATGAAAATAATTGCCTCTACTTTTGGAGACCTGACTTAATTAGACTAATTTGACTTTCCGCTGGCAAAACTAACACTAAAATGGTTCAGAGTTCTCTAATTATAGAGCAATCACGCTTTTTCTTAACAGATACTAAAATCAAATGCTATAACATTGGATGAGGTCATTGTGAATAACCTGTTGTAAGGCCTATTTTGAGATACCACATGAATTTCAGTGATTATGCAGTGATAGGAAGCAAAATATACAAAGTTACTGCAGAAGTCATCATGATTGCTACTATGATTATCTAATTGGTGATGAAGTTCTCCAAGTCTCATAAGATGTACATCCATTGACTCGAACCTTTATTCTTCTACCCTACACGCCTCAATCTCAACTCTTTTCTTGTTTGTTCTCTCTCAGTCAATGTTATCCTATGGGTTTTTGTATCCTGAATACCCCGAAGACTCCAGCAAACCTTTTGATGGACACTCTCACCAACATTCTCAAACCCTTCTTCCTTGAATTTCTGCTCATTGCTTTTGCCAGGTTCCAGGCCAGAATCCATCATGTTTTTTCTCAACTGTAGCTTCCAGTTTGCCAGCTACTGATGTAAAACTATATAACTGGTGATTCCTAGCATGACAGATCTTCAGCTTCCAAATTCACCTTGACCTTTTGCACTACAAAGCGTTGCGTACGTTGTACTCTTGCATGGTTGACTTTCTTTTCTCACTGCTCTGGTGCCATTCCAAACCTCTCACCATCACTCTTCCAGGGTTTTCCCACCAAACATTTCCAATCAGCAGATGGTCTAGCTTTCTGCATCAGGAAAAATTACTTCAAGTCCCTCCATCTTCAACGACCATCTAAAACATCTCTCTCTTCTTCCTGTACTAGATTCTATACAGAACATCAACGAACTCCCCATCGATACTACTTGGCCCCTGGTTTGGAGGATTGCTTTTTGTTAAAAAAGTTTTCACTATAATAACTACACACATCATTATAAGGCGAAGATACACCTCGGAATCTATAATCCAGGTTGAAGGCACGATGATCAGAATGTTAGGAAATAAACGTTGCTGATTGGCTGTAGAAAAGACTACATCAGAATAGCAAGTGCCCTTCCTCTTGGAGTCATTCAAAGCAAGGGCAGAGAGGAAGGTGAGTTGGGGATGCTGCCTGCCCGTTAGATGTTTTAATATTCTATCACAGTTCTGCCTGCCAAATGTCACAACATGAAATTTAAAGAGGCTCTGCTTCAGTGAGCACTGCCATTTTTGTCCTTTACTATTTGCTAGCACCTGCCACATATGTCGTTTCAGATGCCATTAATAATAACTAGCCCACCCGCCACCTCCTTTTAGCGGTGAGCATTTTACTCGCCTTCAGTTGAAAATGTTTGGGGATAGTCCTAGGACAAGCAACATGAATTAACATGCTGTGCCTTTTCTAATTTAATATCACATTTCTGTCACACATAACCTTCAAGTGACACATGAAAACTTTAGAAAAGGTATTTTTAAGGACTGCCTTAAGAGGAACTTTGATGTCGAGGATGCTTAGGGGAGGCCTGTATCCTAACTAATCTGGGCAGAGTCATAGTTTGAGGAACTCTGATCATACATAATGTGGGAGAAATCTCTATTTCCAAAAAAAAAAAATGGTTGGAGGTTTTAAATTCAAAATAGGGTTCAGAGCCTTTGGAAGAGTTTGAAAATGAAAGGTTCTTGTGATTTAAGCTTCACACATATCCACTTTAAAAAAAAAATCTGGCCGCTTAATTGGGGCACTAAGCAAACCCAAACTGAACAAAATCTCACTAAATGTGAACGAACACCTGACATGAGCCAGGCACATTATACATTTCCCACTCACAAGTTTATCAGGTCAATATTTCTCATTCTTTTATAAAGGTGAAAACCTCATCAGGCTCAGAGAACTTGGGAACTTGCTGACAGGCAGCCACACTCACAGTGAAACTGAGACCCAAATCAAGTTCTTGTATTTTTTTTTAAAAGCAATAGTTTGCCTTTCAAATTTCTCTAATGATAAAGGACTGAAATAACTTTGGAGAAAACGCCTAGGAAAAGGCTGGTAATGGTCCGTCGGTCTCTGAAACGGCATCTCTAAAGCCACATCTGATAGTGCCTAAAAAATGAATCCATAAAACTTTTTTCAAAGGGCACATTTAAAAATGTATAATCCTTTGGACTATCTTCTACTTCCTAAGTGACATAGATAAGAAAGGCGATCTTAAGTGTCCAAAAGATATGTGATTCTAATGCAGGTAGCACAAAGACAGAATCAATCTGTGGAGGTAAGCCTAGGAAATATAGCCTTCCAGAAAAGAATCTAGCTGGGGAAGACACCTGACAGCATAAATCTTTCCAAACTATATCCTTTCCCTATAGGCCTCAAATCCTTGTCCCTCGACATTATATCAAAGTTTTGTTTTGGTTGGCTTGGGTTAGTTTTGAAGGACAGTCTTGTTACACAGCCCAAGGTCACCTTGAACTTCCAATCCTTTACCTCTGCCTACCTAGTGCTAGGATTACAGGGGCGACTCACCCAGCTGACATAATGGAGTTTTAGAGATTGGGGAAATGGCAACGGCTCATCTATTAATTACTCCATTGCACTCACAGTGTGCGCCTGTTCGGCCTCTGCCCACTTTTAAGTGTTGGCTAGAAGTATCTTTTCCTTTGCCAAGCTCCCAGAGATAGGTACTGTTATCTTTTCAGTTTTTCCTAACTCACTGAATCCAGCTTTTTGAGCAGACAGGTTTTCCATAGAGGTTTGTTACCATGGTGTTGGTGAGTTCTTTTTGAAAAGTCACTATTTTCTAATGCAACAGTAGTTTTATAATGCAGATATTTTGGCTGTGATCCTATACTTTTCATTCAAAGATTTCCGAATAAAACTTGGGGATTTGGTTTGGGCTAAACCTAAGACAACTCATCTGTAGTTCAGTATGTTCAGCCATCAAGCAGTCCTGACACTGTTTACAATCTCTGCTGATGTTGTGGTCTGGGTTATTGTGACCTCAAGCTGTAGCTAAAGTCAGTCCAATGAAACAGGAGCTTCAAGAACAGCAGCAGAAAATGATGTCTTAACTGGCTGGGGAGAGAAGACGCATATTTTCAAGAGGGCCTCTTTATCGTTAGGAATTTCCCTTCAAGATGACAAGTGGCACAAACTCTTCAGGATCTTGCTTGTCCTCAAAAAAGTGAGTCTTTCATGGCAGAAGAGTGATGTCAATGGCAGCAACCTAGGGGGAAAAAGTTTTTATTTACCTAAGCTAAAGGTAGATTATTGCACCTCTTCCCACAGAAATTCTAAACTAGATAACAACTACTTGAAGGAACTGAATGAAGACTTCAAGTTAAGAAAGCAGGAACTTCTAGAGATACTAAAACCTCTAGAAGATAAGAACACTCTCTTATTCCAGAAGCTAATGGCTAACTTGGAGGAAAAGCAAAGAAGGTATGCATCTCTACTCAGTATTCTATAGACAGAAAGGCTGGAGAATGCAATCACCATAGATTAGTAGTAAAATAAAATAGTTAAAAATAAATCACCGATTGGTTTTTCTTTATAAATTTGTACATTCAATTCCAGTAGAATATAAAAGAATGTATCACTACAAAAATGGGCCATATATGAATTCTTTATTTTTTTAAAATAAGTATAATTTGGTCTTCCTGAAGCTACAGTTACTCTTCCTATGACCACCCACGAAACAGTTAAATGCCTTTAATCATATAGGCCCATCATTGTTATGCTGATCACTGATTACTTTTGCTTATTGATGTCAGGAGAATTACTTTAGGATGAACACTTGCTCCTTCTATACTAAGCAGAAGAGTGATTTTTTTTTTCTGAGCATGGGAACTCTTTGGATTAGGGAGACATTCCTAGGCATCTGAGATCTTAAATCTTTGTTAGAATAGGCATTGTTCTTAGGAACTACTAAGTCTCTGTTTCATTCTAATCATAGAAAATACCATTTCAGTTGATCTGTCTTCTTTCTACACCATTATCACAAGCCCTTAAGGAACTTAGACTTCAGGAGAACAAAATCCAGCAAGAAGTGGTCAAAAACCAACTGTTAGCAAATAAGCAATATAGACTTCCTACACCTTAAATTCTACTCCGATCCAGAGAGTAAAAAAAGGATAATAACACAAACATAAATTAATGATTGCCTAAAGTATCCTTCTCATAGTCAGACTTGATAATGAATCAGAGCTGGATACTCACAGCAGTAGAAGGAAGTGGAGCTACCTTATCTGTGAGATGGGGAATAATTCTGAAATTAATTTGAAAGAAGTCAAAGTTTTTAATTCCTTCTATATAGAGGTCCAAACACTCCTTCCCTCAAATCAAACACTCAAACATTCTATTCAAAGGGTGGAAAGTACTTTCAGTGATTGTTGAAGACCTACACTTGACTATTAAAGGACACAGAATTCACTACTGATCACACAACTAGACCTAATGTCAATTAGAAACGGAACCATGCTAGTGACAGAGACTTTCAATGTTAAGGACCTCTCTAATTCCTAGGATTTTAGCGCCCACTGAACCTCCATGAAAGACTACTTGCTGGCTGATTGCAGATATTAGTTTTATGTTTTAAAGGGCGTGCATATTTTACGATTTCTATCTTTTTTTTCTAGTCTGCAGATCATGAGGCAGATCATGGAAGGGAGGGGATATGATGAATCTTCAGTCATGGCGCTGATTAAGGAAGCCGAGGAGATGAAACAGAACCTGGTGAGAGGTTGGCAGTAGATACTACAGAGCATAGCTGCTTGGACCACCCTTGTCATACATGGAAATAGCAAATGCTCATCTTTAGCCTCTGATGCATCAACCATGTATCTCTTTGATCTAGGGACTCCAAGGAGATGCTAAGGAAATCAGGCTGGGTGCTGAAAAGAGCAGGAGCTAGCTAGCAAGATTCTACTTTTTTGATCTAAAAAAGAAAGCTTCACCTAGTGGTTAATGAATATAAGCATATTAATACTTTTCATTTCTAAAGGGTTAGACATACCTATCAAATTAAAAGAAAAAAAAAGCTTGTTTTGAAAGAGTCTTGGATCTTTTTGAAGTCAATGCATAAAGGGTCTTTAAAAATTAGAAGTTAATGCTCTAAGCACTGAGACGACTGTCATATAAAAGCATCTTAAGCGTTAAGAATTTATTTCTGATATATCTCACAGCCACCATAAAAAGTTATTGCTTGAAATAACTTCTTTACCACCACTACTACCATCATCATCATCATCATCATCATCATCATCAAAATCATCTTGTATATTTCTGTATGAAATGCTAGGTTCATTTACTGTCTTCCTCTGTGGTTTACCGTGTTCACAAATCCCTTTGATTAAACAGTTGTTTTTTCTAAGTTAGTTAACAGTCAGACAAACACATTTGTTTGTTTGGTTCTTCCTCTTCTAATAGGAAAAGAAAAACAAGATGCTTCGGAAGGAAATGGAGTTGCTGTGGAACAAGGTGTGCCCCTTAGGATCTCTCAAAAGTATTGTCCTACAGATAATGCAGAGGACCTCTCATTCCTCCGGCCCCTTATCCTCAGTTTGTCACGTCTCTGCCTCCAGCCATGCTCCAATTGCATAACAAAGTGATCTTTTAAAAACACTGAAAGTGTTTCAGTCGCATAAATCCTTTACAGCCCTCCTGCTGTGACTTAATTGGTCTGTACCCACCTTTCCAGCCTCCTCCTCCCCTTTCTCTTTCTTTCTTAACTTGTGACATATATTTTATTAAACTTTTTTTTCACATTTCAAATTGTTCACAGTTGCTAAAATGATTTGGTTTTAACTCTAGCTCCATGTACTTCTCTAGCTGTATGACAATTAACAAGTGGCTTAACCTTTCAAAGTCTCAATTCCATCAACGATACAATGGAAACAAAAATAGTTCCCAAAGTTGTGAAGATGAAACAAGAAGGACTGTAATGTAGTGGCAAAAGTAAGGAATGAGGTGAGAAGCTTAGCTGTCAGTGCTACTTTATATGGATTCAGTTAATAGTTGTTATTATTATAAGGAACATTAAGGAATCATTTTAATCCCCTGTGGTAGGTATGTAATTTTTATTTTGAGCCCTGAGAAGTTGCTGACTGGCAGGAACCAAAAATCTTGGCTTCATAATTACCACTAATTTAAAGCTTTGCCAAAATGTCTCTCCACAGACATTTGAGTCAGAAGAGCTCCATGATCAACAGAAAATGTTCCTGACGAAGCCCAAGGCAGACGTGAAGGATGGAAAGGTGAGTGGACTTAGGATATTAGAGTCACTGATGCCATACAGCTGGCACTGCCCTTTAACAATCAGCGGTAACTTGGGGAATCGGGACTTTTAGGGTATATGGATTTCTAGTATGCCAAGACACTTCATTTTCCCATCTGGAATCATCTATCCCTTTAGCTCTCGTGTTTTCTGTCAGGCTCTGGCATCCCCCATATCACTTAGGAAGGCCAGGAGTGAACCAGAAATATCAGAAGCAGAAAAAGTGGAGGAGATAAGGAGGGCAGGCACACAACCACTCTGAGCAGTAGTGGCTATTGCAACTGATAAATTAATCGATAATCTGCTTACGGTGTGGTGTGCTCCTAAACTGATGCAAACTTTAGAAGCAATGTAGTATCTTTGGGACACTATTTATGTTAGATAGCACCACAGGTTTCTGCAAAATCATGTTACCTATCCTAAAATGAGAAAACCCATACCAGCATGACAATTCCATGCACACAGAACACTTGTTAATTTATCATGGAAATTTATTTAGAGATATTACATTTGCATCTCATCTTCCCAAAACAAATCATTCACAGAAAATGAACTCTCGTAGCTTTTAGAGAATGCATTGCATGGGGAGGTCAAATTAAGAAGACTGTGAAATAAAAACCAGTCTAACAGCCAACCTATGATACTATAATTTTGTTATAAATTGTTGCAGAATATTGAGAAAACTGATTTTTATCTCAATTTACTTTGTCACCCAGAAGGTCTTTCTTCCATCAGGAAGAGCAACAGAAGAAAATAAAATGGGTCAAATATGAGGAACAACCTAACATCCTTCAGGTACTAAGCTTTTCCAAGGCTGAACATGGAATATATTTATTGAGACAATGTAAAAGCTTTTAACTTTATATTGTTAAGGCCAATTCTCACATCCTCCATTGCATATTAAAAGAACTGCATTGTGGGTGAGAGCTGAAGTCACCTATCTCTGGATTTACCTTGAATAATTAATTCTTCTTCCCATGTTTTTATTTTGTACTATTTGAAATTGGGGGAAAATAACAAATACCATCTTCTTAACTTTAAAAGACAAAACATGGCAGGCGGTGGAGGTGCACACCTTTAATCCCAGCACTCTGGAGGTAGAGGCAGGCCGATCTCTGTAAATTTAAGGCTAGCCTGGTCTACAGAATGAGTTCCAGGACGGGCTCCTTAGCTATTAGAAACCCTGCCTCAAGAAACCAAAAATAAACAAATAAATAATAAAAGACAAAACACGGGGGCTTGTTTTTCAACATTTGTATAACAAAACACAGGTAGTAGTAAATTTAGAAAAGTGAGTATTATGTGAATGTATTGAAAAATATCCTCTTTCAAGATAGTTCTCATGGCAAAGTGATAGAGCTGAGAATTGAAGCCTTAAGGAACTATCAGAAGGCCAATGACTTAAAATTATCACTGTACCTACAGCACAATTTTGAGCCAAAGCAAAGAGCTTTGAATCTTCCAAGGCCTCAAGGTGGGTGGAGTATCAGAAGTACATAGCTGGAGGGTTTGTTTTTTTCTGTTACACTGAAGGTTCCATTATTAACAGTGATCATCTGGGTGCCTAGCACACAGTGTAAGTTAAATGTGTAGAAACATTTTTTTTTCACAATCATCATTAATAGCAGTATTCAATAGCTACTGTATTAAGATGAGAAGTCTCTGTGGAAGAAATTAAGCTTTCCTTTGTAAAGATAAATATATCATATCCTTAGTATATGTAGACAATAACTTGTAGTCCTGCCCGGCTCCTGGCCACCCAGCTAGCTTAGCCCCCAAAATAACCACATGGAAATTGTATTGATTAAATTACTGCCTGGCCCATTAGTTCTAACCTCTTATTGGCTAACTTTACATATTTTGTTTAACCCATCTCCATTAATGTGTATTACCACTTGACTGTGGCTTACCGGTATGAGTCTAACCAGCGTCCATCTCAGAGAGGAGAGTCATGGCATCTGCCACACTGCCTTCTTCCTCCCAGCACCCAGTCCGTTCTTCCCTGCCTATCTAACTTCTGCCCAATCAAAAGGCCAAGGCGGAGCCGGGCGGTGGCGGTGCATGCCTTTAATCTCAGCACTCGGGAGGCAGAGGCAGGCGGATCTCTGTGAGTTTGAGACCAGCCTGGTCTACAAGAGCTAGTTCCAGGACAGGCTCCAAAACCACAGAGAAACCCTGACTCGAAAAACCAAAAAAAAAAAAAAAAAAAAAAAAAGGCCAAGGCAGTTTCTTTATTTGACCAATGAAAGCAACACATAGAAAGAAGACCCTCCTACACCATTCCCCCTTTTTCTGTTTAAACAAAAAGAAAGGCTTTCATTTTAACATAGTAAAATTACATATAACAAAACAGTTATCAAGCAAGAATTACAGTCACAATATTTATATCTATTTAATCTTTTATCATAACTAAGGAAAACTATAACTATCTATTCTCCAACTCCATCAAAGACTCTAGAAGGATATAATATTACCTAAGTAAACAGGAAATGCATTATAAGCAACTTCCAAAACTCTAGAAATCACAGAGACATCTCGCTGCCTCGGCAGTCATCCAAAGTTTTTTTGTACTGTTGGGACATCCATCTTCAGCCTACAGGCCCATAGTATCCAGCAGACATTTCCATGAAGCAGGAAGTTTTAAAGACAGTTCAGTCACTTTCTTTTGTGTCCTACAGAATGTCTCACAGACTCTTTCATGAACCAGGAACCCTGAAGGATCATTTCACCTTTAGGCAAGGTCAGCACTCTTCTCTCTGTGGGTTCTTTGTTTCCAGTTTATGCAACAGTCCAGGCTAGAGCAGTTTCTTGCCCACATGGCTATCAAACACCATAAGGAGCCTCTTCAATACCCATCTTCCTCTTGAAGTAGCTGGTGCTGTCAGGAGCAGACGTGTCTCATTGTCATGAAAACCCTAAGTTATTAAAACATTTAAAATGCCATATTCTGAAGTCTTTGAAAGATATGAAGAATGCCTATCTAACTGAAATATATCCCTATATATCTATAGAATCTAACCAACATGACTATGAGCTTGACTATTATCAATGATTATCTATTAATAATCTATATTTCCTAATTATACATTATATTTTTAAATGATCTACACAATCACAATACCTTAATCAAGAGCAGAAATATACATATAACAGGATTGACCTTAAATTTATATCAATAAAGTAAATTTTATACCAATGTAAATTATTTATATCTATATCATATCTCCCTTTAAATATAAAAGAACATTTATAAACAATATTTGGGAATATGGGCATAGTTTTTTCTCTCCAAACTGCTTCATGCTGTATGGGGGCACTGTTATTTGGGTCTTTCATGGTATAACCTGTCTGCTAGGTTCATCTCAGTCGGCAGTTGAAGTAATTTTTTGAGGGTATTTACAGAAACCATGAAACCATATTATTGGTCTAGAAGCAATCCACAAGTTCTCATCTTCTGTGAAAACAAAAGAAGAACCTGTTTTCCAAAGCATCATATCCTTAGAACCAAATTCTGAAGTCATAATACCTTTATAATATACATTCTGGTTTATCTTAGTAGCCCACACAATGAGATGTGCCTCTGTACCTAGCTCCTTTACAGTCAAAAAATTTTAAAAAAACACAGTAATGCAGAGAATCCAGACTCTTTGTGAATTTTCCATTTTAATGTGGCTTATTTTTTTTTAATCTACAACTATCTGTACTCTGTCTCTTTAAAGACTTTACCCTTTTTTTAAAAAAGCATTAACTTTATGACTTTTTAATACTTTTTTTCTTCTCTTTCCCAAGTCTACGTATGTCTATCTAAAACTATGACCCATTTAGAGGTTTTTTATGTCTGAACCTGTCCTATTGCATTGTCTTTAATTCTCTACTGCCTTGAAGAGCTTTTAAAATGCTAAGCTCTTAAGAATCTAAGCTGTGACAATCCCAGGTACTGCCTGCTTGCCCCACCCAGTCCAACATGGTGGAGCCCCTTGTGCCTCTGAGTCAGTTGTGCCTCTGGGCCAAGGAGTGGTGGGCTGCTCTGCTCTGACTGAATGTTAGCTCCACCTCTCTCCAATTTCAAAATGGTGAACACACCATTTCTGCTAGCTCTGGGGCCGCCAGGTAGGAGCCACACTCAGCACTTTAACTCTGAGAATGAGCTTTTTATCTGAGTTACAGCCAAATCTGCCATGCAGAGCACTGCACAACCTGGAAACATCTCTCTGTATGGCCGCAGAAATCCTCCATGCTCTCCTGCTTGTGCACGCCTAGTAAACCTGATTCTGCAGCCTGTCCAGGCAGAGAGTGCTGAGCCATTAGCAACACATAGAAAGAAGACCCTCCTACACCAATAACTGTTGATATTCAAAAATACTTATGTTTCTTTCACTTTTTCCCCTATCCTAAGAACTAGAACTGGTCTCGTAAGTCATATTGGATATACTGCTACTTCAAAGCAAAAGTGTAGGAGATAGTAGGCAAAGATTCCGAGTTCACTAATTCAGATGTATTTCTGGGAATGACAGTGATTTCCCCAAAAGATGTTATAATATCATTGGAAATCATAATATTTCATACAAAGTAAAATAATGGCTATGATAGGTAGGGAAAATATCTTTAAATTTTCAAGGATCTATTAATCTAAACTCTTATTTTTGAGAAGAGACATGCATGAGAAATCCTACCCCAAGAGTGGCAATGCTTTTCCAGTATCTGTCTGTCTATATGTATGTATGTATGTATCTAATTTCTTCTTGGTCTTAGTCCATAAAGGACTTGAATGTCTTATAAAAATAACACACAACACATATGGTTAAATAAATAGATGAGCAAGTCAAAGGAAAAGGAAGTTCTGCCAGAACATGATAATGTAGGATAGAAATGCTATTTGGTTAGTAGAGGTAGGTTATAAATTTGTTTCTGAATTTGCCAGAAAACATGATTGTCAGTGTTCATGAAGTGACAGCAAACCAGTTGATTGGGACAAATACAGGTTTTCATGGTACTGAGACCTGAGAGCAATATCTCCCACAGGCCTCCACAAAGGGGACAAGACTTCTATACAATGTCGCTTATCAATATCCTCAATAATATTTCCATGAATCCAGAATCTAAATCCCTAGACTCTGTCTTATCTGCTCCTTGATACAATAGTTAACAAGTCATTATTGTGATTTTTTTTTTTTTTTGGTTTTTCGAGACAGGGTTTCTCTGTAGTTTTGGTGCCTGTCCCGGAACTAGCTCTTGTAGACCAGGCTGGCCTCGAACTCCCAGAGATCCACCTGCCTCTGCCTCCCGAGTGCTGGGATTAAAGGCGTGCGCCACCACCACCCGGCTATTGTGAAAATTTTTAATAGAATGCAGCAAGTTGGTTCAGGCACACAGCATTCTATCTTCTTCAATAGGTAAAATCTGGAAAACCCAGAAAACTGGATGGACTACATGTCCCCAGGCAGAGTTCCACACTCTTTTTCTTTCTACTTATATTTTGAGAAGAACTGGACAGCAGGAAGTTGGAAAGAAAGAGCCTGGAGGCAGTAAGTCATTAATATGGAAATTTCAAAAGACAAGAAGTATGAGGAAAACAGACAGCTGTGTTTTTATGTCATTGAAAATTAGCCGAAGATCACCTCAAGGGATCCACATAGTAAGGAAACAGTTCTTTAAATTTCAGATATAAGTCAATCTTCCATTAGTGATTCCATTCAAGCTGAGTGCCTCAGGAAACTCCTCTACACACTCACAGAACACGCAATCAGTTTGAACTGGGGCAGCCCACAGATCCGTACTTTCTCTTCTTTTTCATTCTAACAAATGACGTGTAGGGTTCTACAATGCTCAGTCACCACGTATCACCGCAGCCACAGGCAGGATCCATCCAGCAGTCCCAAGATTTACTCTGTATTCACTGAGCAGAGACTAGATGTCTACACATATTCAGAATCCTTTGGTTTGAGCCGAAATGGATCTGAAATCTAACAATCATAGATTTTGGTTATGTTGATTTATTTATAATCTCTATTTTTTATTATAAGAAACCCAGAAGTGCTAGTTCTTATGGTCATTAGTTTTTTTTTGTCAACTTGACACAAGCTAGGGTCATCTGGGAGAAAAAAACTTCAACCGAGAAAAATGTCTCCATCAGATTGGCCCGAAGTCTTTTGGAGCCTCGATTAATGATTGATTTGGGAAGGCCCAATCTCTGTGGATAGCGCTACCCATGGACAGAGAGTCTTGGGTTATATCAGAAAGTGGGCAGAGCAAGCCAGTAAGCAACAGCCTTCCATGGTCTCTGCTTTCATCTCCCACTCTAAGTTCTTGCCCTGAACTCCTGTCCTGACTTCCCTTCATGATAGACTGTGGTTGGGACTTGTCAGCCAAATAAGCCCTTCCTTCCTCCAAGCTGCTTTTGATTAGAATGTTTCTCACAATAACAGAAAACAAACGGACAATGAGAGAATTGTTAAATAAATGTATCATTATCAAGAGGGGGGGGAAGTAATGTGGTAGCATTACTGTTTCTCAACTTCTTTAAACTGTTGCTTTTTATTTCTTCGTTTTTGCTACTCAGGTTGATTTCATTTTCAAACCTGCATTTCTTGAAAAAAAAAAGTTCAAAAACAAAACAGAGCAGGATGTCACTCTGTAGCCCTGCTGGCCTGGAAATTACTGTGTAGCCCATGCTGTCCTCAGGCTCACAGTGGTTCTTCGCCGTCAGCCTTCTAAGAGCCAGTATTACAGGCGTGAGCTTCCATGAACAGGCACAAAATTTGTGTCACCAAATGACAAAACAAGGTCGTTTTCACAAGTAAATTTAATAATAACGAAACAAAAAATTAATTCTAGAGAGATGGTCAAGCCTGGAACCTGTTTTATCATTATTGGAAAATAAAGTTAACAAGACAATTCATTTTAAAGAAACCAGGACCAATTTAAAACTTCCTCCTCGGTGCATTGGAAAGGAAATAAGTGAGCCAGGTGCAGAAACACCTGTTTATAATCCCAGCATGTAGGATGTGAGGCATCAGGCCCAAAAGGGCGAGGCCAGCCTGGGGCGAGAGTTTGCTTCAAAAAAAAAACTTTCCCCCACTGTGAATTACAGGATTTAAAGTCGTTATACAACCTCTTAAATTTATTACAGGTGTCACCTAAAATTATTTTACTACCAAATTTTGAGAAGTTTTAATTTAATGGAAAAAGCAATGGCTCCAGGGTCAGATAGATATATGTGTTGTAGCTCTTACACGACATGGGCAGGTTGAGTTCAATTTTTCTGTATCTAATATTTACAGCCATCAAATGTAACAGGGCTCATTTAAAGCTTCTCACTTTGTGTAACCCTTATAATGACTCTGAAAGTCAGGCTTCTGTGTCCCTAGGTAAAGCTGGGATTCTGGCCTGAACAATACAATGGCAATGTTAAAGTTTGATTTCTTATGCCTCTTCCAGTCCTGAAAACTGTGATGGGAATCCAAACTTAGCTATTTATAGTAGCATCCTCCCAATGAAAAAATGAATATTCCCTAAGGCTGTTTTTAGAGAGTGTTTACAAATGGGTTGGGAGGCCTGTAATTATATATTTAGTCCGGTAGGTGGCACCAACCACATCTAAGCCAAGTCCATAATAAATGGTAATTCAGGAAATGGGAAATGCTGTAAGAGACTGGCTTTCTATTACCCTTAGGACAAAATGTGCCACATTCATATACCAAATGAAAAACGAAGAAAAGAACCTATTGATGTTTTGTGCCATGCTATGTGGCACCAAGATGTATTACTGGCAGCCTTGATTAAACATTAAACTCGGTGTTCTGTTGTACAAGTCTTAACTATTATTATTCTCCTCCCTGAACTATAGTTCACCCCATTCCAAACAAAGAAAAAAAAAACAAAAGCAATTGCCTACTTCCTCCATAATTCTTGTCGAACACTTTTTCCTCTCTGCTACAAATAAATCAGGCAATTAGGGCAATGAAGTAAAAATGGGTTGGGCTATTACACAAGGACTACTTGAAGGTTAAGTACTTAATAGCCCTTTTGGATGGGTGTTCTGGTTCCTCTGGTTTCAAAAGAATTGAATTGCGTAAACTTGTCCTAGGGGAAGAGTGGCCTGCCATTTTGGACACACCTCCTAGGCTATGCAGGCAAGCACAAGTCCTTTTTTTTCAGATATTTCCAAGTACAAGGAAGTCTGGCTCCCATGGTCTTGGCCAAAAATCCCTCCTCCACTGCTCAGAGTTAATGGTGTCTTTTGGCAAATACTAGAGACTTTGTTACAGTTCAAGCAATCCCTATTTGGGGAATTCCATGAAGCCTGGGACTCAGCATCTTCCAAGTCTTATCTCTGGACTGCATCTGATCTTCTCCAAGAAAATGTTTCTGTTGTTTTCACTCAGGGATAAGTCTTTCCTTCCCCCATCCCCTCCCCCAGACAGGTCACAAGTGAAGGAGTTTGCTTCTTATACTTTGGTTCAGGGTTTGTGTTGGCCTGACTCGAATGATCTCAAAACTGCTGTTTGTGGCCTTTGCCTGTCACCTATCTTAGAAAGTACAGGCTCTAAGTAATCTATAAATTCAGATGAACTTCCTATCACACCCGCTGGTGTTTAAAGAATTAAGGATTTGTCTTCAGCAATAACATAGCTGGGATAAACTATTTGATTGTGACGGTCTTTTTCTCCCACAGCCCAGAAATGCTCTTAGCATTTCTTTGAGCTTTCTGAGAACATAGGGTTCTCCTTAGAAGAACCTGAAGGCTGTGTAGATGCTGTGCTACATCTGTAAACTGACATGGAAGCCCAGTGAAGTGGAAAATGAGTGTGCCTGAGAACGTATTTACTCGCTGACCCTCTGTTCTGAAAGCAAGCTCCTCCTCTCACCTTTTACCTTTACTTCACTTCATTAATTTCTCATCCCGGTGGCTAAAACTTCGGGAGGCAGAGGCAGAAACCACAACTGACTCAATCTAGATCTTACACAAAAAAAAGTGTTGTTCTTAAATATTGTATAAGCTTTGAGGCAACCCGAACCTTCTAAACATTAAAGTTGTATTCGTGGTATTAAAAGGTGATAAAACTAATTTGTAATTTCTTTTGTTTTCCATAAAATTCCACAGAACTTCAGACAGGAAGAATAAAGTCAGTCTTTTTTCTAATTATGACTTTAGTAAAAAAATTTAAAAAGTAAACTGCAGCGTTAGGAAGACAGTTTTAATGGGCAACAATGACTCAACCTGCTCAGGAGAGGAGCAGGATGTTTTCTTTCTTTCTTTTTTTTTTTAAGAGACAGATTTGAACTTCAGCTAAGCAATGAATAATTATTATCAGTGTCTCAAATTTTGCATGGAACGCGCACTAAAAATTACTGGTGTATACTGAAATTCAAATTTAACAGGGTTCTTCTAGTTTAGACCTAACCCTGTCACGCTTACTGTGAAGTACCCTATAATTCTCTCTTCTTGCCCCTCATTTCATCCTGTATCACTCATTCTCCCTGCTCTTCTTTCTCTTTCTGAGCCCCCACCATCATTGGAATACATGTCTGGGCTATCACAGTACAATGTGTATATATATATATATGTGTGTGTGTGTGTGTGTGTGTGTGTGTGTGTGTATAAGACTTGGTTTATCCCACTTCTTTAAAATGTTAGAGGTTCATTTCTGTAGACTCTCCATTTTTATTTACATGTAATTCTCAAATGAGTTTTCCACTGTAGAACATAAGATTCCTATAGAAAAAAGGCCTACCACCCCAACTTTAATATACTGTTATTTTATAAAACAACTTGAAAATTCTTATCAATGCTATCATTACTTCTATAGTTATACAATTAAGTAATGCCATGATGAATATGAATAGCCCTCATTTTCCAAATGTTTTCCTTCAGGTAAAATGGGTACAACTACAGAGAGAGCAACAGCCAACAGAAATGAGCCTACCATGGTGAGAGAACAGTTTTTCTTTATTTTAAAAAAATACATCTCCAATGTTAAAAGGCTTGGATAATGGATATAGATTTTTGCAGTACATTTCCTTGTTTATACATTTATTGATCTACTGTTGCCATGCTGATGATCCAACCATGGCCTTGTGCATGGGCAGCAGCTCCAGCTCGGCAATGCATTTAAAATGCAAACTAATTTATTATTGTTTAGATTTGCAAAAACACTCATTTTAGCTTTTCTCCTCTTGCTCTTCTCCTTCTCTTGTAAAGAGAATCCCAGGACCAAAGAACTATACAGAACAACAAGGAGGAACTAGAGAAAGTCAGTCTGATGATGCAGGAGAAAGGCTCTTTTTTCTGAGGTCAGTGCCAGATGAAGTTCTGAAGGATTAGAAGACTCCATCTGCTCTGGACAGAGTTAAAGACTAGGTACAGCCATTTCTGTGCATTAAAATCTCTCAAACCTTTATTTTAGATATGTTTTCCCAGTCTACCACCAATCTGGGGGGAGAAATGTTGCCTTTCTGTCCCTAAGCGCGTTGGAACTTCAGTCATTAGGTATTGTAAATAGCCTCTAATTATGTTGGTAAATTTTGGATCAAATGACTGGATTCAAATCACATTGGTTATAGTTAAGTTCACAGAAAGACATTTTCTACCCCTGACATAATTAATTCATTGCTGACAAGTAAGCTTTAGGTGAAAAATAAAGAAACTATATCCTCTATGGCTCTTACTTTCTCACATCATATTGCTTCATGGGTTCTGTTTTCTTGTTACCTAGTCCTTGAATATCTTGTACTCCCTGGTATTACATTTTTACTTTAGGCCTCCTTTTCTGCCTGAGTTACCATAGTCTATTGACTGGCTTTCCTGCTTCCAGGCTCCCTAATCCATCCTTCACAATACCACAGAAACTATTTTTTTCTACAAGAGAAATGAGATCACGTCGCTCCCACCACTTTTATTATGAAGTCCAAATCCTTCCCAGACAATAGTTGCTCTGCCTCCTGCCTAGCTCTCCAGTCTCCCCTTTCACAGAATCCCTTTTCCTTGCAAGCCTATATAGTAAACTCTACAGAACTGCTTGCAGCTCCCCGGATGGATCATGAATTCTAGGTACAAAGCTGAAAGGCACTTCTCTCCTGGTTTTCTTGACAACTGCCCATTTTTCTTTCACCTCCGTGTGAGTGTGCATATGTGCTGTGGTGTACGTGTAGAGGTCAGAGGTCAAACTTCCACCTTGTTTGAGACAGGCTGTGTTATTCATCACTGTTCCAGGGACAAGGCTCAGTGGTGTGAGAGCTTCTGGGCAATTCTCCTGTCTCCACTTCCCACTTTACTGCGGTAATACTGGGAACAGAGATACACACTACCACATCTGGCTCTACATGGGTTCTTGGGACATGGGGTCTCTGTGTGCACAAGTGTTTTATCTACAGAACTATCTCTCCTTTTTCTTTTCATTTCATTTATTTATTTATTTAGATAGAGGGTCTGGCTAAGTAGCCCTGGCTTTCCTGGAACTTGCTCTGTAAACCAGGCTGTCCTCAAACTCACAGAGGTCCTCCTGCCTCCGACTCTGTAGTACTTGAAATAAGGGTATGTATCCCTATGCTAGCTCCCATTTTTCTAAAAAAAACTAAATTTGTTATCTTTTTCTATCCCAGTGACTTTTAATCCTTACTGTGTACTGGGATCTCCCCGTAAGGCTCTGAAAAACAGCATAGCACGTGGTCACTCCGGTGATTTAAATCAAAGTCTTTGAAAAATAAGGCAAAACAAATGTAATTTTTAGTGTGATTCTCAGAAAATTCTAATGTTCATTCAGGTTTGAGTTCTGTTTTTGTTTTTGAGACAGGGTCTCACTATGTAGCCCTGGCTCTCCTGAAACTCACCAGGCAGACCAGTTGGCCTTGAACTCAAGCGATCTGTTGCTCTCTGCCTCCTGAATGCTGGGATTAAAAACCTGTCCTACGGCCAGGCCGTGTGGCACACACCTTTAATCCCAGCACTTGGGAGGCAGAAGCAGAGGCAGGCGGATCTCTGTGAGTTTGAAAAGATCAGCCTGGTCTACAAAAGCGAGTTCCAGGACAGGCTCCAAAGTTACAGAGAAACCCTGCCTCAAAAAACTAAAACAAAACAAAAAGCATATGCTTCCACACCCAGCTAGGTTTTAGAATCTTTGTTCTCAACTCTTACTTATATCACAGCACTTAATGAACTATATTGCAATTATTGATTTCCCCAGATATCTCTCTCATCAGATGATGAACTCTTTAGACACAGAACTTTTTCTTGTTCATCTTTTCATTTTACTCAGCTTACACAGTGCCTAGGCTTTTACACAGTTTTAGTAAATGATATCATACAAGGATTTTTTTAAAGCTAAAATAAGATATTATTCCCAAAGCTTGTGTGTCACGTGCTTAACCCACAACTGGTGGTGCTATTTTGGGAGATGTGACAACTTTACTGAACATGGGCCTGGCTTTATGTAATGGGGCTGATGGTATGTGCCTTTGAAGGTTCCTCTCTCTGATTTGTGTCTGCCATTAAGTCAAATATATATATATATATATATATATATATATATATATATATATATATATACTTCCTTTGTCATGGTGTCTTTTACAGGTGCATAGGACTGAACCCTCTGAAACAGTGAACTAGACTAAATGCTTTAAGTTGTTCTCTCGAGTATTTTGATTATAACTAAAAAGTAATAAAAATAATTGTACTTTTCTGGTAATGAACAAAGTAAGTCAATTAATATTTTTTCCTTAAGGGGAAAGTTAAGTTCTTAAAATGTATTTTATTTTTAAAAATGATTTTTATTACTTTAAATGTGTATTTTGTGGAGGGGGGAGCAGGGGAATGCATACCCGTGCTGGTGCTGGTGTCTGCAGAGGACAGAGGCATTAGAGTCCCATGAGGTTGGAGTTACTGGTGATTATGAACCATCTGATGAGGAACTTAGGTTCCCTCTGGAATAGTAGCATGCATTCAGGACCTCTTTCCAGCTGCCTTTAAAATGTTGCTAATGACTGCTGGGAGAAGGAAAATAAGCCCCTTCAGGGATGAGCACCTGAAACCGCATATACACAAACAACAAAAACAGACTCAGCAAGTTTATATTTATATATTTGTATATATACACACACATATATGTATTTGACAATAATAATCAAATGAAAAAACACCGTCAGCTTGAAAATGTGGGAGACATGGGAGGGGTTGGAAGGCAGGCACTTGAAGAGGCTGAAGTGAGGAAAGGGAGACAGAAAACTGGCGTAATCATGTGCCAATTAAAACATGTTAAAATTAATTTTTAAGATAAAATTAACAATATTAGTGCACATTATTTGCACAAAGTGATGGGGTTTGTCATGACGTGTTCATACACCTACACAAAGTACTTTGGCCATATTAACCCCCTTACCACAAAACTCTGGCCATTCAGAGTCTAGCTGATCTCACTAAAGGTGATTCATATCTATTGTTCCATATCTACTTTTTTGGAAATGACAATTTAATTTTTTTGTGGTTAAAGAATCTCCGACAAATATACACATACATATTTTCTTTACCCATCTATACACCAGTGGGCCTCTAGGCTGATTTTATAGTTTAGTTATTATATAAACTATGAATGTGCAGATATTTCTACTGTATGCTAATTCTGAGTCCTCTGCATATGCTCAGGAGTATATAACAAGATCATGTGGTAGCCATTCTTGGTTTTAAAAAAGTTAATGTTGTGTGTGTGTGTGTGTGTGTATGATTTGTGAGGGGAGGGAATGTAGGCCATGACACATGTTCAAAGACAAAAGGAAAACTTTAGTGGAACACGGGTTTCTCTTTCCACCTTTAGGTGGGTCCCAGGGATGGAACTCTGGTCATCAAACACATGACAACTGCTGAGCCATCTTACTTGACTTTATGTTTAGTTTTTGTGGAATTTCCACATTGTTTCCATAGTATTGATATCAGGGTTCTGTTTACACTTGCAATCTTGAAAGTATTTTTGTTTTCTTAATGGTAGTCATTCTGTCTGAACTGAGATGGAATCTTGGCATGGTTTTAATTTGATTTCCTTTACAGTCAAGGAATTGAGGTGTTTTCCCCCACCGTGTTTTTATTGGCTACTCGTACTTCTTTTGAGAATTATTTTTTTTTAATTCACTTGTCCATGTACTGATTGTTTTTTCTTTTTACTGAAAACAGATTTTTAAATTTATGTTCCAGTGCTTAACTTTTTGAGTTCATATCAAATTATATCAAATACCATCAAAATTCCAGAAACATTCTTCACAGAACTAGAAAAAAGAAACATGAAATTCAAGTAGAAGCACAAAAGATCTGAATAGCTAAAGCAATTCCGAGCAAAAGGAGCAATGCTGAAAGCAGCATGATATCTGATTTAGGAAGCCATAGTAACAAACCAATATTGTACAGTCACAGAAATAGTCACGGAGACCACATCAGAGGACTCAGAAATAAACTCCAATTCTTGACAATGGTACCCAAAGCATAAACTAGACAGAAGACACCTCCTCCACAAATGGGTCTATGAAGAGAAGCTAGCCACATGTAGAAGACTGAAACTAGACCCTTTCTATCATCTATAAAAATCAATTCAAGCTGTCAAAGCCCTTAATGAGCCATGAAAGATCAGCATGCTAGAAGAAATCATATGAAAAACACTTCAAGATGCACACACAGGCAATGGTTTTCAGAATAGGTTTCCAATAACCCAGGACAAAATAGCAAGAATTGACAAAAGGGGTTCAATGGAGTTAAAAAAGCTTCTGCAAGGCAAAGGAAATGATGGCTGGAGTAAAGGAGACAGAGGGCCTGAAGATGGAAGAAAGGCAGATTTTCTTAAAAACAGTTTTGGATGTGTGGTGAGCTGCAAAGGTCAGCTCTAGTTGGCTCCTCCCACCATATGTGTCTTGGGGATCAAACTCCGGTGGTCAGGCTTGGGAGCAAATGCCAAGCCCTCTCACTGAACCCTGGGAGATTGTTTTGAAATGTACTTTTCAACTGGAAAAGTTATGAGTTCATAGAATATTCGCATCTTAAGTATAAAGTTCCTTCACTTTACAGAAGAAGGAACTGAACTTCATGTTCCTTGAAGGGGGTCCAAAGACCTATAGTTAATCAAGCCGGCGCTGGTTACTGGATGTGGATATCATTGTGGCCAGTTCATACTCCAGCCTAACTCTCATCTTTCCCCTCTGATTGCAAACACAAGTCTCCAAAGCCCTAAAACGATTAGTTTCATTTTCTGCCATCTGAGTTAGCTGAGTAGATAATCCACACTCTTTTGTTTCAAGAAAACCACCTCTTAATTTAGACCCTGGGAGACTCCGGCAGACCTGAGGTTTTCGAAACTAATTACATTAGATAGAGAAATGAGAACAAAAGACAGTAATAGAAAATCTAACTACCACTGACTACCCTCAACTTTTCATGTAACCTAAGGGCCTCACACTTCTAATTTTAACATGATTAAAAGACTACTCTTGGAAGATTTCTAAAAGTTATTTACCACTATAATGGATTGAGATTAGTACAGGAACACCTACTTTTTTGTTAATTAAGTATGAAATAATCTGTTTTGCTTTCTAGCAGATTTTGGTTTTCATTATTTCCTGTTATGCTGGGCATGGTGGGACAAAACATGAGTTAAAAGTTAACTTTGGCTACATATGGAGACCCTGTCTCATCATCCCCAAAGTACTGAAATTACAAGTTCATCATTGCTTGGACATATCAACTTTCTTTCAAGTGACCCAAAACTTTCATTTTCTTCAAAACACAAATTGAAATATTTTAGCCATTTATCCTACTTCATTAAAAAAAAAAGATTTCACATTGGCCTCTTACTTACCCCTATGGCAATACAAAATCCTCCTAGATTGGCCACTTACCAAATGATGCCAACAGTTTGATAAATCAAGAACAAAGTTTTCAGCTTTACGAGCACAAATAAATTTGTTTGGTTAACTTACTCAAAAGATGAGCAACTCATTCAAGCTACTAAAACTCTTGAGATTAAACAATAAACCAAATGCCAGCTTAAATTAAAGAGATGATACACATCTATAATTCCACTACTCAGGAAGTGGAGGGAGGAGGATCAGAAATTCAAGGCCATCCGAGGCTACAAAGTGAGTTTGAGGCCAGGTTGGGATATACCCCTCAAAAGAAAACAAACAAAATCACAGAGAGGAATACCTTCAAATTGAGTTAGAGTATGTCTATACTTAAGGTACTCTTATCTCTTATTCAGATTATGGGAAATTGAATTGGTTAGCAGGGGAGTATTTATGCTTGAATTATCATTAGTTATATTATACAGTATGTTTCTTTGATAATAAACTCCTCATATCCTTGACTGTGCTTAGTTTAAAAATACTTTAAATTTTTTTATTTGTGTGTGTATGCCACATGTGTGCCCGCAGAGGTTAGAGGAGGGTATTGGATACCCTGGAAATAGAGCGACAGATGTTTGTGAGTCACCTGACGTGGGTGCTGGAAACCAAACTCAAGACTTCAGGGGTGTTCTTGACTGCTGAGTAATCTCTCCAGCCCCAAGAGCCTTTTTTATTTTTTAATGTCAAGGCCAGCTGAGGGAAACCCTGTTCTATCAGCAATACATTTATGAACCATCTCTTTAGGAGATACTATTTATGTAATATCTCATTTGTAGTGTCTTGACTTCCCAATTTTTCAGAGGACATCTGCTAACATTTCATCCTCCAAATTTCCTTTTGTAATGACCACAACGTGACTAACAATGTTTTCCCCACTTCCCTTAATGAAGCAAGGCCAATGACAGTTTAATATCTATTTAGTACAGAACTACAATCATCAGAGAAAAGGTGACAGTGTATAAAACTTAATTTTTTCAATCACTATCTAGGCATAAAGTCCACCTTCAACATTAAGTAAATTACAGCCACTTTAGACCAAATCTCATTTCAAAGGCAGAGATCTCTGTAATCTGTTGCATCCCAGACAAACATCTAACAGTCTCTCTGGTGCCTTAGGAGGAGCTTGAATTGTTTCTAACTCAAAGTCCCTATTGCTTCATGTGTTCTTTATTTGTTATCAAACATTAGGGAACAGAAAGAAAACAAGGTTCTGGGGTTGAAAGGAAGACTTACCCCTACAACCAATCAATTCTACATCAAGGAGATAAGCAGATAAGCAGACAGATAAAAACATAATTATGATTTACTGTTTTTTTTTTGTGTGTGTGTGTGGGGGGGGGAAGGTGGGGTAAGGCAGAGCTGTTCACCTCATGACGGCCTGGAAACAGAATGACTGGGCTAGCTGTTTTTGTCCTTTTACCATTTTGTTCTATCCATGTCTCCACCCATGAGACTAAGATTGTGTAGCTCACATTTAGAGTGGGGCCTTTTCTCTCTTAGCAAATCTCCTCTGGAAATGCTGTGACCTAGAGGTGTGTTTGACTAATCTCCTAGGTATTTCTTTTTCTTTTTTTCCTTTCTTTACTTTCTTTTTTTATTCTCAAGACAGAATTTCTCTGTAGCTCTGGAGCCTGACCTGGAACTAGCTCTTGTAGACCAGGCTGGCCTCAGACTCACAGAGATTCGCTGGGTTCTGCCTCCTGAGTGCTAGGCATGTGATTAAAGGCATGTGCCACCACTGCCCAGCTTTCCTAGGTATTTCTTGATCCAATAAAAATGATAGTAAGATTAGCCATAATACTTGGTAAGATTAAATTTTTAGGACAACTAAAATATTCATTATCTTTGCTTCTTTTACAAATTCACTTTTGCTCCCTAACTTTTCTTCCTTTTTTTTTCTTAAAAATGAACCTTAAGAAAAAGGTTTTGGGGGAAGGGTTCTAAACAGTTTCACTATATAGCCTTGGCTGTACTAGAACTATCTCTGTCTAGAACCCCTCCCCCAAAACTTTTTTCTTAAGGTTCATTTTTAAGAAAAAAATAAAGTATAAACATTTTATAAACCATATTTCCTCCAGTTCTCAGTTATATGTAGAAAATAAGATTATTTAGGTTAAAATATTTTTTGCACATCACTTTTAACTCTAATTTTTATTTATTTTCCTGTATATGTGTGTTTTGCTACATGCATGTCTGTGTACCACATGTATATATCTGTGCAGAGACAGGGACCAGAAGAGGGCAACGTAACCTTGGAACTGGAGTTAGAGATGTTTGTGAGCCGCTATGTGGGTGCCAGAATTGAGCATGGGTCCTTTCGAAGAGCAGTCAGTGCTCTTAAACACTAACATACATTTTTTTAAGGCCATGACTTTTATAGAGAAATAGATTGTGCATTGTATTCTCTGTTTAGATAATGAATGAAGAGAGACTTCCTATACAAACAAGCCCATAGTGGCACCCCATTAACACCATAATCGACACTTATAGTTTATACTGAAGGAGAATCTTGTAGTTTTGACAGGCCCTGGGCCCTCTTTAGAGAGGTGCTTGGAACTTATACATCACCCAAGGAGGAATCCATGTTGTTTTCTACCACTGCCACCATACGCTCGCTTCTAAACCCACCATCTTGATACTGGACGCATCAGTTTAGTAGCTACTGTCTACCTTCCATTATACCAAATGAAACTTCACAAATGGTAAAATACCATTCCCACAGAAGAGCTAATAATATATACCTCTACCCCCTGGAACAAACCGTTTAGGAGGCACTCCACCAACCATAGCCGGTTGAAGTCTAGGTCCAGTGCTCGAGCACTGGTTCACATTGTACCGTGTCCAAATGAAACTAGTCCCTTGCAGTCACGAGCAGTAGAGGAACTGAATCCAGACTGGACACATACAAAATGGGCATACCTAACAGCTGAGTTCACTACTTCCAGGTAAACCTGACCAAGAGCTGGCAGACCAGTGTGAGAAATTTCCATTTTTTTAGGTCACTAAAACATTTTCACAAACCATGTTCAGTATAGCTGAAAAAAGCTGCACAGAGATTACTGAGTAGTAATATGTTTTGTGTTAACAAATAAAGCTTGCCAAAAGATCAGAGTACAGAGCTAAGCCACTAGAGGCCAGGGAGTAGTGGCACACACCTTTAATCCCTGGACTCCGAGACAGAAGCAGAGGGACATCTGTTAGTTCAAGGCCGCTAAGGGCTATGTGAGATTTGAATCTCTCTAAAAGAGAGACAGCTCACACTGTCTCAGCACTTGGGATCCCACATCTTTAATTTCAGCACTAGGGAGGTGTAGATAGGAGTGGTATGGCTGGGCAGAGAGAGGAATATAAGGCAGGAGGAGACAGGAACTCAGTGCAGTCTGAGGATGCAGTCTAGGCATGCAGTCTGAAGCAGTCAGTCAGAGGACACAGTCTGAGGACAGGATCACCCTTTTTGTCTGAGGTAGAGGTAAAAGGTTTCTCTAGTAGCTGGCTGCTCTGCTTCTCTGTTCTCTCTGCTTTCACCCCCTAATATTTGACTCCGGGTCTTTATTATTAACACCAATTTGAATTCGTGATACACTGCTGCACATACTTCAACCAAAGCCCGTACCCCCTTACCTGTCATCTTATGGCAGGAGTCTTGTGACTTCTTTGGGGAACAAGACCTGAGAAGAGCATGAGTTGCTGTCCTTGTGGCGAGACCCTGGAGACCCTGACCCATTTGGCAAAGACCTATGGACGGTTTGCAGCACAATTCTGCATGTGACCCCAGGAGCCTAAGTGCTACCTGCTCTTCTTGCTTTCACCATGCTAGTCATACCACTGGCTTGAATGAGTCACAGCAGGTCATAAAGTTTAATGATACATAACGGTTCTGGCAAGAACGATTTTAACACAAGAGTCTTGGAGACATGCTAATAAATAGATGGTATCAGGAGTTAATGGCAACAGTCTAGAGACAGGGAATGAAGCAGAATCACAAAACCCCACAGTTCTGGGTTTTCTAGTAACTGTGCCAATACTCCAAGAACTTAAGGCAGAAAGACCTAAGAGCAAGACATAAACAGTGCCAATAATTAAGTTTTCAAGTTTTGTTGCCATAGGAAAAAATGGAAAAACCTGTTATATCCTCAGAGAAAATGGAGCAGTCAGAAAGTAGAATTAATTGAGCCAGCTTTGGCTGGTGAGCTGGTTGTGAGAACCCAGCCCCCACCAGATGTTAATATTAACCACTAGAGACAAAACTGTTTCTCTCTGCATGGCGCTGTAACTGCAGTGCTGCCAGCTGGAGCACCCTGTTCTACCTGTAGGTGCACCTAGTTAGAAAAGCTCCTTTGTAGCTTGCAAGACTGCTTATGTTTCTAACAGCAGAGATATAGACCAAAAAGGTAATGGCTGTTGGTGGGAAAGTTGGGGGACAGAAGCAAGGAACAAACTGGAAATTACTGTAACCATTTTTAGAAACTTAAGAAGTAAAAACTGATTGTAAAACTGTTCATGCAGGCCATTGAAACTGTATAAATAAAGACAGCTGAGGCTATCCGGGCCACGTGTTTGAACAACAGGTGGTAACAGTTTCTCTAAGGAGCCTACTTCTCACATCCATCCCAGGTCATCGAAAGGCTGCCAGCACTGAAATGTGTTGTTCTCACCTATGAAAACTCTATAAAACTTGAGGAGGTGGACATACTACTCGATACATGATAACACTTGAGTACAAGAAAGTTGAAAAGCAAGAAAACATGACACCCCACAAAAAACATAACAGGTCTCCCTCTAACAAATGATTCCAAAGAAATGAAAAAGTTATGAAATGCCTGAGAGTGAATTCAAAATAAAGAACTAAGGAAACTCTGAGGGGTACAGGAGAATATAGATAAGCTAATGAAATCAGAAAAACAATTTCTAACTGAATAAAAAATGCAAAGAGGCATCATAGAATAGAACCAAGTAGAAATATCAGAACTGAAGAACTCAGTGAATTTAATATGCATGAAATTGAGATGATTGCGAGCAAAATCAAACAAAATATCTAAATGTTAAGTAGGATCAGGAGGTCTTTTGAAATAATCTAAAACAATAGATGAAAAGGGGTGAATAAAACCTATAGAACTTAAGGACTTCGGCAAGCAAATCTTTATGTTATGGAAATTCCAGAGGAAGAGAAGACAAAGACACAGAAAACTTATTTAATAAATAATAGCTGAGAGATTCCCAGGTCATACACAGGGAAGAGAACGACATCCATAGCCTTGAAGCTCAAAAGACTCTAGATAGATTCAACCCAAAACTATTTTTTGATGCACATCATAACAATTTCCAAAGCCAAAGGAAGAATTCTGAAAGGAAAGCAAAACATAAAGTTACATATAAGAAAATAATCATGAGAGTCTTAGCAAATTTCTCAGATGAAATCTTGTAAGCTAGAAGAAACAGAATGTTGAAGGATAAAGAAAAAAAAGCAAGCTAAGAATATTTTTCTTTTTTTTTTAAATAAGTATTATCTCAAACAAGCAAAAGCTAAGCTACTAGCCTAGCATTTTTAAAAACTTGGAGGTGCTTCAACAAGAAACAGATGCATTTTTATTAATATAAAAACATCTGAAAGTACAGATTTCACTAATGGACATAAGCTCATAATAAAATTCATAGTAACACATTTCACTATGCTGAGAGTGGAACATAACCTTTGAAATACCTAGTAGTAGCAAGTTTAAAAGTGTAAGTTATCAATGGTAATTATATCTATAAAGTCATTAAGGAAAAACAAAGTATATAAATCTATATTAAGGCCACAGAATTATAAATCATGTGTGTGGCTTCTAAGTGTTTGTCTTTTAAAAACACTTTATGTTTACGAGTGTTTGCCAGCCAATATGTATATCTATGTGTATCATGTATGTAAGTGGTACCTGAGAAGGCCAGATGAGGGCATCAGACCTCCTGGGACTGGAGTTACAGATGGTTGTGAAACACCATATGGATGTGCTACAAGCTACAACATTATATACAGTAATTGCTCAGCTATCTTTTCATGAGCAACTTTATCGGAACCAAGGGATCTGGTAAAGGCTAAACCAAAAGGCAAGACTTTTTGGCATTATTATTTTGTAAATAACGTGTCTGTCCTTTGCTGTAGTTTTTTTTCTGCTGTAGCTAACTCCTTTTCTGTTACATATTTGGGGGTTAATTCCCACAGCTCAGAACTGTTTAGTGATAACAGTTTCCCACTGGCCAGGCCCTGTTCCTCTCTCCTAGGTAAGTGCAGAGATCTGCTTTCCTGTAATTATCTTTATTAGCAGGTATTTAGGGTCCAGGCAAAGAGCATCCAATCTAAGATATTCATGGATCTACAGAGACATAGAATTACTACCTGCCCAAGATGCTGCTCTGGGTTTACCCAACACCACCAATGATCAGAACGGCTGATAACAGCATAGCCAGGAACTGATAATTTAAAGGCCTGGGTCTCTTCTTCGCTTAGAGCAATAAATCTAACTCCAGACCTAGGCCCATAGAAACTGCAGCATCTGGTGTATGTGCTATCTGATCAAGAGCCCTCAGTTTCTTCCTGACTGTTTACATAGGTTGCTTGGTTACCTGATTCTGTGCTTGATGGGAGAAAAGAAGCGGCACACTGATTTAAACAATCCGCCCTATTCATAATTTTACTGAAAGTAAACCTTTTAACCTTTTATCTACCACCTAAAAATGTAGCACAGCACACTACTAACCTTCCCCTCCACAATTCCCTGATGATTTAATTCCATTTCTTAACTAATTTTCTCCATTAAGGAGTACACTGGACATGTACTAGCCATTCCTGTGGATCTCTGTCTCTGTCTGTCTGTCTGTCTCTCTCTGTCTCTGTCTGTCTCTCTGTCTCTGTCTCTGTCTCTGTCTCTCTCTCTCTCTCTCTCTCTCTCTCTGTGTGTGTGTGTGTGTGTGTGTGTGTGTGTGTGTGTGTGAAAACCCTTATCTGATTTTCTGTGGGGCAGAAGAATTCCGGCCCTGGTACCTGCTAGGGCTGGGGAATTGCTGGTTTTAAGGGTATATATGACTGGTAACATTGGTAATGAGGACAAGGTAGAACAATGCAGAACTAAGAACAATGTAGAATAAGGAGAACAAGTAACAGGTGAAACAATGAGAAATGATAGATTAAAGAGAGAAGAACAAAGAAACACAGATAAGCAAATTCCTGTTGTGAGGAGATTTCTTACTCCTCAAATCTTTACCCTCAGATTTCTAGCCCCCCCTTAGCTATTTGTGGTATCTTTAACTGAACCCTGAAAGGTAGTCTTAAAGGCGAAACTTCTAAGGCTTTCTATATGGATGCTGGGAATTGAGCCTGGATCTTCTGCAAGAAAAATAAGTGCATCTTTGAAAAGTGAGAGTTTTTTTTTGTTTTGGTTTTTTAAATGAATATTGTTGAGTGTCATTTTAAAAAGATGGGGTTGAAGAGACAACTCAATGGTTAAGAGAGTACCATGTGTGTGTGTGTGGTACCCACAAAGGCCAGAAAAGGGAGTTAGATTCCCTGAGACTGAAATTTACTATGTAGATTCTGGGAACTGAAACTGGGTCCTTTGAATGAGCAACCACTGTTCTTAAACAGAACTATCTTTTCAGGCTTGCAACTATTTTATTGGATTGACTGACTGATTGATTTTTTTGTTTTTGAGACAGGGTCTCTCTACATAGCCCAGAGTTGTCCTAGAACTCACTATGTAGCCCAGCCTGGCCTCAAACTCACAAATGTCTACCTGCCTCTGCCTCCTGAGTGCTAGGAATAAAGATGTGTGTCACTCTGCCCACTGTCCAATTATCATTTTTTTAATGTTTATTATGTGTATGAGTACTTTTTGAACATACATGTCTATGCACCATGTATGTGCTTGGTGCCTGTAGAGGTGAGAAGAGGGCACCCAATCCCCTGAAACTCGAGTTATGAACAGCTTTGAGTAGTCATGCAGGTTCTGGGAATTGAACTCAGGTCATTTGTAAGAACAAGTGCTCTTAAATGTTGCATCATCTCTCCACCCACAATTATTACATTTTAAATGAGTTTAAATGAGTTCAACTTGCAGCCCTGAGGCTATATGCATCCTAGGATAAATCTGAATGCAGTCTAATACATTTTTAGATGACATACCAAAATGTCAAAAAGTTGAACTGATAGAATAGCCACAAAGGAAAGAATTACAGAATATACAGGATTTAGAAAGAGAGAAAAATCACTATGGAAAACTAACAACAACAGATAATAATAATAGCAACAGATAATAAACAACAACAAATAATAAAAGGAGCAAAGGACCCACATGATTATAACACAGTAAGTAGTACGTATCTATGTGTCAATGAAAATTTTGAATGCAAATAGTCTAAAGTCTACAGTTTAAGATCAAGAGGTCCAGTGAGATGACTCAGAGGGTTAAAGCTCCCGCCATGCAAGCCAGACTGAGGTCTTGAATTTGACCTCATGGTAAAGGACTCCCAAAACTTGTCTTGTGACCTCCACACACATGTTGGGGCATCTATATGAGCCCTCTGTGTGTATACACACACACAGTAATAGTAAATAAAAAGTTTACGCTATAAAATGGATGAACAAATGCATAAAATCACAGGATCCAACAATACACTGCCTACAAGAAACTGACTTTATCTATAAAGGCACACAGACTAAAAAGTGAAGAAAAATATTCCAAGCAAATGTAAGCGAAAACAAAAGCATGAATTATATACTTATATTGGATATAAAAGACTGCTATGAAATAATGCTCTTGTACATTGCCAAGATTTGTCACTTTAATTGGTTTAATAAAACGCTGATTGGCTAGTAGCCAGGCTTAGCCAGGCTTAGCCAGGCAGGAAGTACAGGTGGGGCAAGAAGACTAGGAGAATTCGGGGGGAAGAAGGGTGGAGTCAGTCACAGAGGAAGCAAGATGAAAATGCTGCACTGAGAAAAGGTACCAAGACATGTGACTGAACCTAGATAAGAATAATTTGTTAATTTAAATGTAAGAGCTAGTTAGAAATAAACCTGAGCTACTAGCCAAACATAATTAATGTAAGCCCCCTGTGTGATAATTTGGGAAGTAGCTGCAGAATGGGGCAGGACAGAAACTCACCTCCAACTACAAAAGGCTTTAAGTAAAAGATCATAAAAAAGACAATCATTGTATAATAATAAAAGGATCAAGTCAACAAAGTACATATACACAACTAACACTGGAACACATCATCTATATAGGAATTATTACATCTAAAGAAGAGACAGTGCAATCTGGTAACAGTTTCAACAGTCCAGTCAAAGTAAAGGGTGTATCATTCAAACAGAAAATAAACTTTGGCTTTAAACTACACTCTAAACCAAATGGACTTAAAAATGTTTTAAAAATTCCACCCTAAGGCTATAGTGCACACATTTTTTTTTCCCTTCAGTGTAAGTCTTCTGATTAGGACATATGTTAGTTTACAAAAAAGACTTAACATATTTTAAATACCAGAATCATTTCAAGTATCTTTTCTGACAACAATGGTATATATAGAAAATAGAAGAAGGAACTTCAGAAATTATAAATACATGGAAATTAATGTGTTGATAAACAGCTAGTGCATCAAGGAAAAACAATTAGAGAAATTAATTATTTAAAAAAATTAGGAACAGAAATACCATATACCTGAACTTATGGTACATAACAAAACAACTCTAAGAGGGGAGTTTATGCCAATAAATACCTACTTCAGAAAAGGAAAAAAAAAGATTGCAATTAGGCAACCACGTATTGAATTGAAGGAATTAGAAAATAATATGTAAAAAAATAGAGTAGACAATATACTTCTTAAAGGATATGAAATATTAAGGAAGCAAAGAGCTATTGTTTAAAAGGACTAAAAACTAAGAAATATTTAGACCAAGGGAAAAGGAAAGAGTCAAAATCAGACTTAAAGGTACACATGACAATCAATACCACAAGAGAAGAGCTATATAAACTAAGATTAACTAATTTGAATAAATGAATAGGTTCTGTATATGTACAACATACCAAGATAAAATATCTATAAAAAAAAGTAGTCTTAGGACCTGACGCCTTCATGGATGAATTTTACAATTATTTAAAAATGATGAATATTTCTCAAACTATTCAAGAAAATTAAAAACTCAGGGAATTGAATCTATGAGACAAGCATTCCTCTGATACCAAAGCCCAACAAAGACATAGCAACAACAAGACAAAAATAGTACAGGTCAATATCCTAGATAAAAATATTTGCAAAAATTCTCATCAGTAGCAAGCTGAATGCCACAGCCCATTAAAAATATATTCACCGTAACCAAGCAATACTCATCTCATGCATGCAAAGATGGTTTAATCTATGTAAAACAATAACATGCATTACAGTAATACAAGACAGAAACAAGAGGTAGTAAAAGTAGTTGACAAAGTTCAACTCCTCATGATAAAAATTCTAAAAAGATAAAATGTCTAGAAGACATGCATGTCAATATAATAGAGCCAAAGTATGATAAATCCACAGGTAACATCACACTAACTAACGAAAACAGAAAGCTTTTAAAAGATGTGGAATAAGCTATGGATGCTCTTTCCCATGACATCTGTTCACTATGATACTGAAAGAGAAAGAACCAGAGGGTATTCAAACTGGAAAGAAGTCAGTCCAGCATTCACTGTTAGCAAACAGTATAATCTTATACATAGAAAACGCTGAAGATGCAACCCCCAAATCTGTTAGAACTAATTTAGTGAAGTCACAAGATACAAATCAACATACAAAAATCAATAGTTCCATTATTCTTTTAAAACATTTTATTTATTTTTCCTGTGTTGGTGCCCAAACCTAGATATTTGACTTATAGAAGATTTAATTTCTGACATATATACATAGAACATATGATATATAATAGTTATCTCCAACTTTTTTACTGTAGTAAAATTTATATAATTTCACTATTTTATACATTTCAAAGTGTGCAATATAGTGTTTCTATACACTAAAAATGAACTATCAAAAAGAAAATTAAGAAAATAATCCTGGGACTGGAGAGATGGCTCTGTGGTTAAGAGTACTACTTGCTGCTCTTGTAGGGGTTGGTTTCCAGCACCCACATCATACAATTCACAACAACTTGCAGTTTCAGTTCCAGGGGTATCTTCTGACCTGAAAGGGCACCATACAAGGATATACATATGAACAAACACACATACATATATAAACAAAAACAAAAATTTAAAAATATTTAAAAGAAAATAATACCATTTCTAAATAGCTACACAAACACTCAGGAATAAATATAACAGAGGAGATAAAGATTTTTACACTGACAAGTATAAAATATTGATATTGATTTGATTATAAAAACTAAAGGTAATTCAAATAAATGAGAAGATATTCCTTTTTATGGTTTGAAGCATTAAAATATTGTTAGAATATCCCTATTGCCTGAAGAGATCTAAGAATTAAACATAACTGCTATCAAAGAAACAAATTATTTTTCACATAAATCGGAAAAAAGCTAAAATTTGACATCATAAAAGACCACAAATCATTAAAGCTCTAAAAGAGTAACACTGAAGGTATTACACTATATGACTTCAAAACACTACAAATCTATAGTAACCAAAACAGCATGATCCTGATATAAAAATAGCCACACAGACTAGTAGAACAGAACAGAGAGTCCAGAAATAAACCTATATAGCCACAGTCACTTTGATGTCACTGCTAAGCACGGACGCTGGGGGAAAGAAGTCTCTTCAATAATTGATGTGGGGGCTGGTGATGGCTCAGTCTGTAGCAGTGTCTGCTGCCAAACCTAAGGATCTGAGTTTGATCCCTGGAACCTATACAGTGGAAGGAGAACACAGTTCCTGACATTATCCTGTGATCTCTACACACATACGTGTATGCATTTCAAACACACACGTATGCACATGAAACACAAACTGTAATGAAAAGCTAATGCAGACAAATGAAACTCTGTGAGCATTTGAAAAAAATCATTAAAAAAGAGTAAGGACTAAACTATGTAATAGGAGAAAGGATAGAGGAAATATTTTACAATAGTATACTAGGCAAGGACTTTTGTGTAATAGAGGGAATAAAAAATTATAGAACAGGAGAAATATGTGAAAACTGTACATCTGCCAAGAGATTAAACATCCAGAATATATAAGAAATCCAATTCAATAGCAAGACCCAAGTAATCCAGTTAGAAACATGGCAAAAGACTTAATTAGATATTTAAAAGAAGATATGAAAATGGGCAACAGATATATAAGGCAGAAGAATGAAAAGTAAAATCATAAGAAGATATAGCTCATCCAAACAGAATGGCAGTTATCAAAAAGACAAAAGATAGTAAGTGCTGGTGGACGTATGGAAAGAAGGGAACTCAGTAATAGCATGAATGAAAACTCGCAGATTACTGGATAAACTATAGTGTTCCTTAAAACAGGAAGATTAGAGCTGTTGAGTCGGCTCAGCAGGTTAGAGTACTTGCTACCAAGACTGATGGCTTGAGTTTGATCTTTGGAATGCACAAGGTGGAAGGATTCCGACAAGTTGTCTTCTCAGTGCCCCTCCCGACAGACAGACAGAAAGACAGACAGACAGACACGCACACATGCATACATGCACACACGCACGGGGTGGGGGAGAATAAAAGTTAAAAAAAAAACAAAATCAGGAAGATTAAAAAAAGAAGACATGAAATCAGTATGTTGATGAGACATCTGAACTTCCATATTCTTTCCATTACTAGTTGCAAAAGCCAAGACAGAGGCCAAGCTAGGTGTCCAACAACAGATGAATGAAGATGTAAATTACATGCACAGTAAGATATTTTGTGACAAAAAGTCCTGCATTTGAGTTGCCATGATGAACCTGGAAGGTATTACGTAAAATGGAATGTTAGATACAGAAAGACAGATTCCACATGATCTCACTTGTATGTGGAATCCACAGACTGGTGAGGGGAAATGGAGAAGATGAGAGTTGAGATGCACAGTTATAACTGGATAGGCAAAAGGTTGTCCTTCAATTGTACATCATAATGACTATAGCTAACAACAATGTATAATTGAAAATACTTGGGAAAATAACTTTATCATTATATAATTCTATATTATCAATAGCAGACTATACCCAATAATTGTATCAGTTTTCTTTAAAAAATCAACATCAAATAACTTAATATTAATTTTTAAACAAAACTTCCACTTTCCTTATCTAGCAGCACTTTTTTCTTTTTAAATGTTTATCATTCTATAGGTTTGCATTTTTCTATATTAAGGAGAAAATCTGATACTTTCTTTACAAATCAGAACCCCTGTTTTTGGTTGTTTCCTTTATATCAAATAAGCAACCATATAAATAAGTCATGACTTTCTACATTTGTAAGTTTTCAGTATAGACCTGAGAACTTCTCCGACTTCTATCAAGAGATTATGTGGGTGGTGGTACGTATTGGAACCCTCAAGAAAGAATGAACTCTTATCATTTAGTAGAGGAAGCTGAGGGATGTGATGATAGATTGATCTTAACTGTCAAGTTGAGATTTAGAATCAGCATGGAAGCAAACCTTTAGGGTAGGTCTCTGAGAAAGTCTTTAAATAGGATAACTGAGGAGGGAAGACCCACTGTAACTTGGTAGTACCATTTGCTGGGGTAGGGTACTGCTGAAAAAGAAGAAAGGTCTCCGAGTACCCCCATTTATCATTGTTTTCCTACTGAAGATACAATGTAATCTGCTGCTGCCACTATTACTTCCTTACCATGATAGACTGCTACCCTCAAACTTTGAGCCCAAATAAACACTTCCGTAAGTTGCTTTTGTCTGTTATTTTGTTTCTGCAATGAGAAAAGTAGCTAATTTAGGGGGTCTGGAAAAAAGAGTCCAACTAACAGCTAAGTTATCAAGGTACCCAGGTCCATTCTCCTTCAACCTTAGCCCATTTGGTAAAGATACAGCTAGTTGATCCCAATCTTCTGGGTGAGTATCTAACTAAAGTGGCAAAGAAATGTTTCTCCCCAGAGTTTTCAGAGGATGCATAGTTCTAACAACTTGATTTTGGATTTCTAGCCTCCAGAACTATGGGATATAAATTTGATACTGGAGATCACAGTTTATGGTTCTTAGTTATGGCAGTCCTAGGATACTGGCACAATGCCTACCTAATTCAGTCAATTTGAAGTTCATCGTGATGATTTAACTTTCTTTTTGGAAAATACTGACTAAAAGCAAAGCTACACTTTGTTTCCAACTTTCTTATTGTATGCAGATCAATACAACTTCCACCATTTTGTCCGTTGTAAAGTACACAATTCAGTGGCATTAAATATATTTGAAAGTGTGATTGCACGCATATTTAAGAGTCAGGTTTAGCTTTGGCCAGTAAGAAAAGACAAGAGTGAACAAGGTCTTAAAGGACATTCTCAAAGTAAATTTTGATGGTATCTAGGGCTGAGTATTTTTGGCCCAGCAAAGGCCAGTAAGATTTTGCCTTATTCATATTGAACTTTTGATAAATTACAGGAAAAGTAGGAGTTAGTTAAGTGTAAATACACTACTACTCCCAAAAAACCCTCAAATTTAGTTTCTACTGATAAATACAATTTTCACCTTCATAATAAAACTATATATTTACCTTTTATGTTGTCTTAGATGGTAAACTCTTAATTTTAATTATTAAAACCACAATAAACTGGCTAAATCAATTTTTTTTTACAAACACATTCAACTTTTTTTTTTCCCTTAAACCAACTTTCCACCGGTTCTGAGTTTCCTGAGATAAATTGTTAATCTTTGAAACTGCTGCCTTTCTTCTACCACCCAGAAGTTTCCTTGACACTTGATTTCAGAATGAAATTTGAGATGTTTCTATACTGTAATAGTACTGAAAGTCTACAGACTGTAATACAGCAACTTCACTTCCTTTGCAGACTCCTCTATACCTGAACCTCAGTGTCACATCCTACAGAGATCCTCCTTATGAGTTTTTACTGCACATCTTAGAAACTGCAGCTTTCACCTTTTCACACACTTTACAGCCTCTCTTTGGCATATTAAATTACCACTAAGCCCTTGGTACTGGGACAGCTGCTCTGATGACCAAGATGAATGTTCTGTGACTAAGGGATGGGCTGCTTAGGTAGGTTGGGCAGGGCGATGTTTCACAGTACAGGCAGTCCCAAATGGATTACATGTGATTCCATTTACACTAAGAATGGTGTGTATTTTAAACTTTTGAATGATGTACTTTGAGGCATTTTGTTTCTCTAAATTTTTTATATAGAATATTATACATGTATGCAACGAGATATGATCATATATACTCTCTAACTTGAAAAATTTTCCATTTAATATTTTGGACCCTAGATATGTGGAGAATTGGAACCACAGAAAGCAAAATTGTGGAAACTGGGGAGAGTAAAGTTTTCTCTGTGTAAATTCTAATTGTTAAAGCTTATGGAACTTGGGAGAAGAATATGCAAAGTAATTGGCACCATTTTATTTATTTATTTATTTTTTCCGAGACAGGGTTTCTCTGTGGCTTTGGAGCCTGTCCTGGAACTAGCTCTGTAGACCAGGAAGACAAGCATCTACCTCATTATTTTTCAGTAATTAGTACTAATATTTAGTAAAATATAACAATCCACGTAATCTGAAGACTTACTTCATATTCACCATACTCGGATACACTTTAATGAATTTGAGACATAGTTCAGTGGTAGCATGCTTAGTGTGTGTGAGGTCCTGAGTTCAAGCCACAGGACAGAAAAGTAATTAATGTAACTCACCATTATTTCTATAGAGGCAGAAAGTCCTCTGTTCTGTTGCTGATTTGTGAAAGTGCTAGGTAGCTTCCCCATGAATAACTACAGTATATTCTAAGTTGGAGGGGGTGCTCATTTATTCTATTACCTTCTTTAAAGTTGGAAGGAACCTATCGATGGGCAGGTTTAGAAGTTACTTCTAAATATTAAAATTTTCAAGTCATATATAATTTGCATGCATCACGGAATAAAATAGGCTTGAAAGCTCATGATGTGATCGGCTACTTTATTTCTTAGTTGGTCTGAGAGGAATGATTCATTTGGGCACTTCCTCATTTATGTCCCTCTTCTGAAACCAGGGTCTTTGGTAATAATTATGGGAGGCCAGTTCACCATCTGGCTTAAAAATTTAATCCACTGTCAGAAATACTAGCTATACATATCTTCAAAAGCTTCATTATTTTACCCTTCCTCAATTCCATCCTTCATTCCTTTTGTACTCTATGATTTAAAGACACAATGGGAACCTTCAGAGAACAGGGTTGAATATGTTCTAACCCGAACAACACAAACTCCATAGAATCATCAAACCAACTCTGAGATTTTGTGTCTGAGCGTGGATTATTACACATTTTTGGCACTTTTTTTTATGCCTCTAGTTCTTACTATGGTGAGCAAATGAGAAAACACACTTTAAAAAAAATTAAAGAGCCATGAAAGGGCAAATCTACATAACACAAAGGTGATGAAAACATTTTATGAAAAGGACACGGAACTAAATTGACCACGTTTTCATGGCAATTTCATATTTCACAAATACTGAAAGGAAACTTAAATGCCACGGCAACTGATTGTGCTTCCAAGCGTGGGACACAAGCCCTCATTCTAAGTAGCTGGATGCATTTCACCCAGAAGCGCAGGTCATGGCTCGGATGCTGAGGGCCACAACCAGGGTACGGCAGAGAGGAAGCGACGATCTCCACTCCACACGTCCAGCCGCCGCCGCCGAGGCTTCCTTGGCCAGGTTCCTTCGCTAGGCGGTCTCGGAGAAGGGGCTAAAGCCCGGCGAGACCGAAATCCCGTCTGGGAGAGCTGACTGTGGGTCACAGCTCAGGCGGCCCAGGGTCAGCCGCCTCCGCCCACGGGAGACACTTGTCCCAGCAGCCACCGTCTGCCGCCCAGGCAGCTCCCGCAGCCACCTCTAGGTTCACCCGCGCCTTCCACGAAGCTGAGCCCACCGTGCGACCGCACCAGGCGCAGAGCCGCTCCCCGGCGAGCGGGCCGCACCGACGAGGCTGCAGGCTCGGCGGGGGATTGCTTCTGTCTGGGGCCCGCCGAGAAGGCTGCGTTCGTGCCTCGCGCGTCCCCGCACCGCGTCCGCCCAGCCAATCCCGCGCTACTCGCGCGCCCAGGAGCCTCGCTCGATCCCACTCAGGCTGGGCCCGGCTTCTTCCCGCTCCCGGCACTCGACAGCCGAGCTTCCTCGCTCGTTCGCTCGCTCTCACTCCTCCCCTCACTCTCCACGAGTTGCACGCCTCGGGGTGTAGCTCCGCCCCTGTCCCCGAGCCCGCCCCCGCACCCTCCAGAGCGTGTGCTCCCTGTTCCCCCCGGTCTCTTCTTGCCATCCCGGCGGCTCGCTTGGGTCTCACTCCGCAGAGCCTTTCGGGGGTCGCCCGGCCTGGCCCCGCCGACTCCGCCGGCCCCGTCAGGGAGGCCACCGCTTCTCCCGCCCCAGGCTCGCGTCTTCCACGCCGGACTCGGGGTCGCGCGGCTCGACTCCGCCCCCTCCGCGAACCCGCGCACTCCCGGCGCGGCCTCTCCCCCCTCCCGTCCAGTTCCCCCCCACCTGGCCACCGGGCGCTCGGCCCCCTCCTTCCCGCTCGCTCGCTCGTCCGCCTCGCGCTTTCCTAGGCAAGCGCGCTCCCGGCCGGCGCGCTCCGGGCTCCGGCTTCTCCCGGCTCCTGTCAGTGCGGTGACTGCGCTGGGAAACATGGCGACCGAGGGAATGATCCTCACCAACCACGACCATCAAATCCGCGTCGGAGTCCTCACAGGTAACCGGGGGAGGAGGTCCGGGCCCCGCCACACTCAACTGCCCTCCACTTGCCGGAGGTTTCCCTCCTGGGGTGCTGCTCCTCTGCGGCCTCGGGCAGAGAGGGCAGGCTGAGGAGGGGGACCAGGAGAAGGGGGGGTGTATTTTACAACCGCTGAGAGCTGCGGGGCAGTCGGGTTGTCCCCGTGTGTTCCCGGGGGAGCTGGGGCAGGCCGCATGGGTGTCAGGCCCCCAGAGCCCTGGCAGTCAAAGTCTCTGGCCCCCGGGGACCGAGGGGCCGGTGCGGCGGGCGCTGCGGGGCTCCGCGCTGCCGGTGCGGGCGGCGGGATCCCGACTCCGCAGTCTGAAGCACGCTGCTCGGGCTTGGCCGGGCGCCTCCTCCACTAAAGCTCTTCCGAGAGGGGGGAATCCCATCTCCACCCCCTTTGCTCCCCTCCCCCCACCCAGCGGCCCCGTGGCATCTGCCCGACACGACTCCGGGGTTCGGCAGGGGAAACTCTGCTCCGCCTCTGCTATCCCTTGGCAGGCCGGGTGTCCCCCTCAAGCAGCCGATGGGACGCTCCTCACCTCCCCCGGGAGCCAGGTGATAGGCTCTAGTCCGGGACCCCGGAAAGTGGCTTCCTTCTGCTTTCCCTAGCAGAGGGCCCTCCCTCTGTCTGCCTCTTCTCCTTTGCAAGGACCGGCTGCTTCCCGTGGCCGGGAAATCCAGTCCCTTTTTCTCGAGAAAGGATTTCCCCTAGTAGTCGGGTTCCTTTCTTCCCCTCCCTTTTGGGACCCCCCACCTTCACCTCCCCACGACCCGGTGGATGGTCCTGAGACTGGTGAAGAGCGCACTTTTCCCGGGTCGCGTTTCCCTCCCTCGCAGAAGTCGTGTGTGCTTTGCATGTCTGATTCCATTGCGTTGTATTTGGGTGATACCCCTGAGTTTGGAGATAGGCAGTTGCTGCAGGGCATGACTTCCAAGATGAATAGCAAGCCTATTTGTAGGGGTTCTGCTGTGGTTCTGTAGTTGGCATGGTTTAAGCGTAATTGAATGGAGAAGCGGGGGTTAAAGAATTCTATTTGGAGTCTGAGGCTTAGTTTGGAGTAAAGGAAATCCAAGACTTAGAGAGATGTGATTTCGGAAACAGAAGCAATGTAGATGGGAACCCTAGTGTCTTTCCTACTTCATTTAAATTTTTTTTCTTTCTGTCGAATTCTGACAGTTTGAGATGATGCTCGGGAAGGAACTAAATGGAATGAAACTTGCCTTTATTATTAGGTAGAAACAAACCTTTGATTCTGCCAGCAGATACCGATTACCATGCTTAATTTAGCTGCCGACTTTTATGAAAAGAGGATACCCACTGCTCCGGTTTCCCCTTCTCGGTAGCTGAATATCCTTTCCATGACATCTCTGCAGATGTTAAGAGCAGTTCATTGAATTTTCCCAAGCCAAAGCCTCTGGAATAAAGAAAGTGATCTCAGTCAGTTGCAGGGAAGCCCCCTCCCCCTACCCCCCCCCCCCCGCATCAGAATATGCAGATTCTGTGCCTCTTTTCCTGAAGCTACTGTTTCCTTGTATGAAAACTCAGTTGTAGCTCACAGTTCTTAGAACTGATCTTGTGGACTTTAAAAGAATCTGACAGTGCGATGTAAAAGTGCATACCCTTTCTCAACCGTCAACTTTTAATGTTGGCCATGCCTTGAAAATTAAGTCGAGGGAAAGTGAAATTGTACAGAAACCAAAATATGCCAGCTGTCTGTGGAAATGGAGAGGCCCTAGGTGTTTAAAAGTTAAACTGTAGGGTTTATTTTTATAGAGTATGTTTTGTTTATTGACTCGTAACTCTGTCTTTTTATTTAATTATCTTAATTTGGTCAAATGATGATGCATAGGTGCTGCACAGGGTGCTTTGAAGCTACCGCCTTTGTCTAACTGTGCTCTGATGGAAATAACCCTGAGAAGTAAACAGTTGAAAGGATACATCATTCGTGTATAAAAGCTGTCTAAATATATTGCCTATGAATTTGGGTCGTAAATGCTAAAGTGATTCTGTGTTCAAATTGATTAGCAGAAAATTGTGATTACCTGAAGGAAAAATTTAGTTCATTTAATAGGGTCAAGAAGAAACTGACATTTTAAAGGGGAGTCGAAAGTCAGTGGCAGCACCTTATAAATAAATATGTGATTGAAGATGAGGCTCTCGAGCAGAATAAAAATGCAGCAGAAAGGCCTTGAAAAGCCCAGGTGGAAGAGGTAGGAGGCATAATGTCAAGGAGAGATGGTAAGGTTGGCAGTGGAGTTAGAGACAATTTAGAGGAGCTATCTCATGAGGATGGAGTACAGTAGTCTGGGAGGAAAAGTCTAAGACCAACTCTAAGAGTGTAGCTGGAGAATGAAAAGAAGCTGCAGATTTAGAGGAGGTGGTAACAGGACAATAAGATTTGATGATAAAATGGATATTTGAAATCAGAAATAACTAGGGAGTTTTCTGATATAAATACAGTATTACTTAGTATGATAGAACCTAAAAGCACGAAGAAAAATCAGTAGAAATAGCATTAACCGCCAATCTGTGAATAGTTGATTTTATGGCAAACAGCTTAATTGTATTGGGTTGACGTTTGTTTTGTGATCTTGAACATTGGGAAAACCATCCTCCAGAAGTGAAGCTGTGTTGTTCAGATTCATGGATTTTAGAACAGTTTTACTATGGTTGATTCTTTCCTGAATTCTAGAGTAAATTAAAAAGCTAAACTTGAAACTGTGATTCTTGCAATTTATAATTTCTTCCTTCTTCTTTAGGCAAGGCTATATAGCCCAAGTTAGCTTTAAACTCTATCCTGCCTCGATTCCTATCCCAAGTGCTGGGTTACAGGTGTGTCATCACATCCAGCTAGTTTTTTCTAACTCTTTCTTTCTTTCTTTCTTTCTTTCTTTCTTTCTTTCCTTCCTCTCTCCTTCCCTCCCTCCCTCTCTCCCTCCCTCCCTCCCTTCCTCTCTCCCTCCCCCTTCCTTCCTTCCTTCCTTCCTTCCTTCTTTCCTTCCTTCCTTCCTTTCTTTCTGTCTTTCTTTTGTGGGTGGAACAATTTGAGACAGGGTTTCTCTGTGTAGCCTTGGCTGTCGTGAAACTCACTCTGTAGATCAGGCTGGCCTCGAACTCCAGAGTCCTGCCTGCCTTTACATCAGGAATGCAGGGTCTAAAGACATGCACTACCACCACAACCACTGGGCAGTTTATGACTTTCTTAAAGGTAGAAGGGATGTTTTATGAAAATGCCTTGGTGCTGGACATGATAGCGTATGTCCATAACCTCTGCACGCGTCAGGCTGAGGAAAAAGAAGGACCTCAATTTAAGGCTGGAGTAGGAAAAAAAAAGTCTTAGCATTTTTCACAATAGTAATTTTAAGTGTTTTATCTAAATCTGTTTTACAAAGGTAGAAGGAAATGTGGAATATGGTCTACCCCTATAAATGTTTTTTAGTGTGTCTGAAAAAAAACTGTATTTGTCACCTCTAAAGTTTTTAGTTTTTAATTGACTTCTTTATAGCATTGTTGTTGCCTGTTTAAAGACAGTATTCTCTGAAATTATTCATTACCTGGATATTTCTGATCTCCATTTCATTTATGAATTTAACAAATATAGTACAGTCTGGGCAGCTTATCATATGAATTAATTTTCTTGGAATTTGAAAAGGGAAATGTTTAAGAATGGCATTTCTATTTTGTTTGATTATCTTGAATCATTTAGGATTTAAAAATCAGCTTGTGTTAAAGTAATATTGTTACTTCAGTTATACTGTTTATTCTTTAGGAAAATAGGAATATATGTACATGAAATTAGATTGTATGTCTTTAAATTTATCGTGTGTGTGTGTGTGTTCATGTGTGTGTGTTTGTGGTTTAATGGAGCGTGTGTGGTCACAAGGTCAGAGGACAACTTTCAGAAGTCAGTTTTCTACTTCTACCGCGTGAGTTTTGGGGAACAAACTCAGTTGCCAGACTTGGCAGAAGCAACTTTAGCCACTGAGTCTTCTCCTATGCTGAAACATTTTATGTTGAAGATTATGTACCTCTTAGAATAAATATATTACTTGTCTTTATCTGATGTAGATTTGTAGGAAAGGAAAATTATATAGTCTTGGTGACCTAAGTCTAGTATCTAATGTTTCTTTTTCTAATGTTCTCTAATTGTTTTACTATTTATAGCAAGACTAGTGATAATTTGATAATGACTAATGTAAGACAAGTAAACAAATACCTGCTGCCACAAAACTAAGGGCAGATGTAGGGCAGATGTAGAACCTTCTTAGCAGCTTTAGTAGTATTTATACTTGGAGTCTGCTATGCAATTACATAGCAGGCAATATATTTTGTATGTGTCATGTTTCACCTCCTTTTTCCTGTTTGGAAAGAAGCTGTTTATCAAGGCAGTAAGTAGTTCTATTACTTTAAAACCTCTATAACAATATTGCCAGGGAAATAATGAATGCTTACAACAATGTAGAGTCATGGAGATTATGGTCCACTGTGGATTTAGTATTTTAGTAGGTAACACTGATAATGTTTGGTATCAAGGTAATTAATTAAAGAAAGATGGTAATTCATTGCCTAAATTTTCCATAAGAGGAATACATGTTAGGAAAAGATGAGCTTTTTTTGTAAAGGGCTTTTTTTTTAATTTTTATTTTTTATTATGGAACTTTTATATATGACTTAGGTTGGTCTTGAACTTGGAATCTCTTGCCTCTGCATCCAGTGTTAATGATTATAGATGTGTATATCTGCACTTGGCTAGAAAAAGGCTTTTTTTTTGCTCTAATAATTATATGCTTCCACATTAAGTTACAGATTTGAAGTCACTAAGATATTTAAACAAAATAAGAGTAGCAGTAGGAATTAAATAAAAGCTAGAACACAAAGACATTAGAGTTATATGACCATTTAGTATTTCAGTCATTCAGAAATAGTTGTTCAGAGTATCAAAATACTAAATTTCATCTGAGGAGATGCTACTCTTCAGCTCTGGAGTTGTCAAACATTTATTTTTCAAAGTCATACTTTTTTTTGTAGTTCTGGAGATTGAACTCAGGGACCTTTTGCATTCTAGGCAAGCACTACCACTGACCCACATGCTGTATTCCTAGCTGTTTTATTTTCTGAAAGCTCTTTATTGTTAATAATATATCAGTACATCTTTATTTTATAGGATTATGTTATTAAGTAGGCAAGTCACTACTGAAAATAAAACCTAAATTCTACCAAAGGAATTGTGTGTACCTTTTTGTGGGGTCGAGCTAGAGCTAAAAAGAAGTCTACATTTCTGCTATGTTGTTTCATGAATTCGTGGATATAAGCAATATATTAGAGAAAATTAGTGATTTCTTCAGAGTAGGAAAAAGCTGTTGGCCTTGCAGTACCTAACTGTAACAGGAAGGCCGCTTGTTTGTCTTAATACAATTTCTGTGTGATTATTTAGGGGTAAGCTAGCCATTTGGCCCGCTCCCTGCAAAACCCAACCAAGGATCACTTTGAATTTCTGATCCTCCTACTTCAACCTCCCCAGTGACAGGGTTAAAGGCATGTGTTACTATGCCCAATTTTAGCTATACTAAGATTAAATGCAGGACTTTGTGCATGCTAGGCTAACACTCTACCAATAACACCACACCCTAACTTCCAGTATAATGTCTGTGTATCTGTTTATCTATCTATTGATTGATCAATCAAGCAGGGTTTCTCTGTGTAACCTTGGCTGTCCTGGAACTCCAGGTTGACCTTAGACTCAGATCCACCTGTCTCTGCCTTCTGAGTTCTGGGATCAAAGGCGTGTGCCACCACTGCCCGACTCACTTAATACTAATACTACTTGCCAAAGACTTTACAATCTATTAGTTGGTACATAGTAAGTTTCAACTCTATTAAAACCACATATTGGGCTGGAGAGGTAGCTCGTTAAGAGCCCTGGTTAAGAGCCCTGGCTATTCTTGTAGAGTACTTGGGTTTGTTTCCCAGAAGCCATATGGACCCTTATACTGTCTGAAATTCTGTTTTCCTTGAGCACCAAGCATGCATGTAGTTCACATGTAAAACACTCATAAACTGAAAATAAATTTGAAAAAATTGACTACTTGACTTCAGAGTATGTAGTGGAGAACTAACAGTATGCTACTGGGGAAGAAGTGATGAATGAGATTCTATTTTTACTCTTTCTGGTGATAGATTGCTGAATAAGTTGAACAGGGTACTTTTTAGGATGTCAGTTAAGTAGATAAAATATATACTTTGCTTCTGTAAATAGGATTGAAGAACAATGAAGTTTATTTGGAATTTTTTTTTATTTGGAATTTGAAACATTAAAAAAGAAATCTTGGAAAAAGAAAGCAGTAAAGTTCACAAAGGTTTTCTTTCTTTGGATCTGGGCAGAGAAGAAAATACCAAAGAAGGGAAAAAGATTACTTTCTCTGCTTAAAAATATACTTATTTAAACAATTTTTGAGTGGTCTTAAAAAGTTAATGTTTAATATGAAATGGAGATTCTAGCCAGGTTGTTTAATAAATTAATAAGCTAATTTGTGTTTAATTTATTAAATAGAACTTCTTGAAATTTTTATAATTTAACTCTAATAACTTTTATAGTAGCTTACCAGTATTTATATGTTCAAAAAAGAAGGCTTAAATCTATTGTACTTAAGAAAATTGATACTTTGAAAAAGGAGTTAGAAGAAGAGATGAGAAAAAGTATTACTATCATTTGTATTTTTGGGTACATGGTAATACATCAAGGAATACTCTGACTCTTAAAGAATCTAAGGTAGGGTAATAAACAATATTTTTACAGTATCAATTTTATTTGAGCATTTGTAAATGAAATTACTATTACAGTAAGCATAAGTAAATCAGACTTAGAGTGTGGAATACACATGTCCTAAAATTAAATCAGAAATTTAAAGTGAATATATTATATGATTCCTAATCTATTTTTTAAAGTAATATTTTATTTTTATTCTTATGTATGCATGTGCATGCTCCTGTTTATCTGTGTGTGTACTGTTCAGTTGCCCACGGAGGGTAGAAGAGAACTTTGGATCCTTTGAAGCTGAAGTTACAGGTGATTAAATCTGCATCTATTATGGGTGCTGAGAACTGAACCTTGGGTCCTCTGAAAGAGCAACAAGTGTGTTTAACTGCTGAGCCATCTTTTCCAGCTCCTATTCTGAGATTTTTAAGTTTTTTTTTATACTATTAGGATACTTTAGTGAAAAATTAAAGAGTGTGCTGTTGTAAAATGTTGGAAGACATATTTTTATCTTTTGGCTAAATTTTATACGCACATTAAGTTCTTTCTCTTAGTGTTTCTCACCACTGTGATGGAAGATTATTCCGTAAGAGCATGGAGGCTCTTGACAATATTTCTGTCCTTTAGAGAAATATAGGATATAATTAGACTATAGAGGGAAGATAGATTACATATAAAAGTGCAAGAAAGTAAGAAAAGACGGGTTAAAAATATTTGAGATTATCTGTAAGTATGAACCAAAGAGAAGTTTAGATTAAAATGTCTAAACTAAAAGACTAGAAATGTTTGGCATTAGTAGTAGTTTTCATCTTACAAGCTTTAGACTCAGCATAAAACTCATTTCTTTAATAAAATCTTTCCTAGTAATTATCCTCTTGTATTTCTTGTTTTTTTTAAATGAGGAAATAGTCTTATAAATATCTACATACTGTAATCATATATATTTGAGAGGCTTCCTGGTGTAGCTTTTTTAATAAAGAGAAAAGACTTTGGAGCCAGACAAGCGTGGATGTCATACTGTAGTTGTTTGAATGAGACTGCCCCTACAGACTTGTATGTTTGAATACTTAGTCCTCAATGGTAGAACTGTTTGAGAAGGATCAAGGTTTATGACCTCATTGAAGAAGGCATGTTACTTGGGTCAGGTTTTGAAGTTTCAAAAGATTTGGACTATTCCCAGTGTATCCTTTTTGCCTCTTCATATGGAACAAGATGTGAGCTCTTATCCGTTTTTGCTGTCATGTCTTGTTTTGCCATTGTAGTTGGACCTTTTGTCAGGACCACCAGCCCACATGGAGATTTACTATTAATTATAAAAGCTAGACCTTAGCTTAGGCTTGTTCCTAACTTCCTAACTAGTTATTGTAACATAAGTTAACCCGTATTTTTAAATCTTACATTCTTCCACATGGCTTGTTACCTCATCTTGGTACTGCCCATCCTGCTTCCTCTATGTCTGACCAGCGATTCTGCCTTTCTTCTTCCCAGAGTTCTCTCTCTGCCCAGAAGTCCCACCTATACTTTCCTTCACAGCTATTGGCCATTCAGCCTTTTAATACACCAATCACAGCTATACATCTTCACATGGTGCACAAATATACCACAACAAACTGTCATGAACTCTAACTCCCCAAAACCAAACGCCCAGTTAAACACTTCCTTTTGTAAGTTTTCTTGGTCTTTATGTTTTATGGCAGTATTAGAAACACTCACTAATCCATATACCCTTATTTTGGGAAGTTATTTAGTCTCTCTGAATTTGTTTCCTTTTCAATAATTATGCTTGTAATACATTTCTTCTTCATTATAAACTTTTAAGAGTGGAGGTAATACATGTGAAAATACCTAGTTTGTATATCTAATTCCTTTCCTTTTCATTTTATGTTGTTTTTGAGAAGTTTCCTAGCAGTCTTGTGTACATACATCTTATTAAGTTTTAAAACAGTTCAAACTGGTGTTTGCATTTTTTGCTTCTTTTGGGCCCTGTGGTTTTATTATCTACTAATGAAATAATTGAATACAAGGTAATTAAATTGTAAAAATTAGATGCTGCATACCTTATACAGCAGTCACCCAGCAACATTTAGATGAACCAGAACTTGGCTGTTACTATCAGATTGACAGTTCAGATAGATGGAGTAGAGTTTTTGAAAGTTCTGTATTTCTTGTAATAAAGATATGATATAATGCTGTGCTTTGCATCAGATTTTCAGGTAGTGTTTTAGATGATGACCATACTTTGCATGACGATTATTTTAGACTAATGGAATTTGATGCTTCATAAAAACTGAAAATTTGAGGGGACTGGTGAGATGATTGAAAAGTTAAGGGTACTTGCTACTCTTGCAGAGGACCTGAGTTTGGTTCTCCATACCCATATCAGGTGACTCACAAACACTTGTACCTCCAGCTCTGGGGATTTGATGCTTTCTAGTCTCTATGGGTACCTGCATACACATGATATACACAAACACATACAACTAAATGAAAAATAATTCTTTTAAAAATACCTTTAAAATCTGAAACTATAGGTAAAATTTTGAAATTCTGTTTGAAGGTTAATTCTCTCATGAGCAAAACAATACTGACATGCATCAAAAGTTATGCCTCCTCTGTCACTTACATTTGAGCCAGTTTTTTATTTTAGCGTCTTTGAGTTTAAATGTATGTAGTTATGCTTACTGTGTAGGATTAGTATGAGAAACAAATGAAATAATATATTCAAGAATTGCTAAAATATCAGGCCCTCTGTTAAGTAAGGAATATGGTAGTAACTAAGAAACAGTCCCTTGGAGTTTATAGTCTGACACTGACTTGAGAACATTTATGGTTTATTTACGTTACATTGTAGGGAATTCAGAGCTACTATATTTTACTTTTTATGTGGATGACTTACGTAAAACTCCAGAGCTTGATCTTCTTCCACAGTTAGCAATTTTTGATATAAAATTTTGGATTTCTCTACATTTTCTGCTAAGGTAAGAAAGTGAGCATGAATTTTTACTGATTAAGGTTTAAAAGACCTTTACTGGGCGCATATATGTTCTGTTTATATCAAGTGCTTTGGATATGTTATTTAATCTTTACAACTTTAAAGGTACTCTCTGATTCCTTTCATACTGCCCGAAGAGTAGAGAGGTCAAGTAATTTAGAATTATACTGGTGGCAATGTCGAGATTCAAGCACAATAGCGACTATCTTCTTTATAATTATACCTTAATCTATTACAAATATTTGTTATTGTTGAGTGCAATAGCACAAATTTGTAGATATTAACTTTTCATCCTTGACTTTTACATATATGATCTTCTTTTCTTAAATACTAACCTATTTTATCCTTGGGAAGTATTAAAAATCCTTGCTAAGAATTAAATACAAAATTACAAGTAGACTTGACATGAAGGTCTAAAAAATAAACATTTTACCTTTTGAGTTTTGAGAATCAGAAGATGAATAACGCTATAACAAGTGGGGTTTTCTTTATATGTGATTTCAGGGCTATGATTATTGTCTTCAGTGTCTGCCTGATATAGAAATGTTAAGAAAAACGTAAAAACTTGCAAATAGAAAATTAATTCAATCTGAGTACTTAGTAGAAATTAAACTTTAAAACTTATCTATCTTTGTTTTTTTTAAACATTAAGAAAAAAGTCATTTAAATGATTTTTAGAATCTATTCAGGTAAGAATAATTGAATGTCTTAGAAATAAGAACTTGAATACTAAAAATACTATTTTTTTAGGTATCAAAAAGATGAAACATTTCAGTGGTATAAGCCCCTTCTCCATCTGCTTAAAAGTTGGTGGTAAATATTTTTGTTCTAATGCAAACTTTATAAACTGCACGTTCATAAAATTAATACCCACATTGTACAAGTTACATTCGAGTTAATTAAACTGCAAGTAGGAAAGCTCCTCAATTCCTGTCATGCCCTTAGTTTAAAACAGCCTATTACAGTATCTTTATGTATAAAAATGTAATAATAGCATGATAAAATATGAACTTAAACATCACGGTCTTACTCTTGCAGTCTCTAGTGCTGCCACTTTAAATTTTGTTTTTTCTCTATTCTTTATGTATTTGAATTTGTATACAAGCAATCCATATAACACATGAAAGCTTACATATCAGTGGCAACTGGTCATAATTACCACCTACATATTTTATAGACTTATATAGCAGTATTTTTAGAGAAAGTATTAGTGTTCAAAACTTAAAAATTATGTATTGCACATAAAACTAATTTTCCCCAACGTGACAGAGTTTTTAGATTGGCTGTCCCCTTGAGATGGGTCATGCATTCTCCAATTTCCTTTATTTCTCGATTAGCCTGTTTATATCTCCTGAACCTGATAAACGTTTGGGTTTGTGATTCTTACTCTGTACCTCCCTTTCCTCCTTCTTCTTTTATAGCATGTTTTGGGCATCTTTTCCTATTAGTGAAAATAATAGTAGTTAACTTCAATGGGAGCTTACCAAATATAAGATACTTTCTAAAGTCGTTACAGAACCTACTATTTAGTATTATCACCAGTTTACAACTGAGGCAAAAATAATGAGAGTGATTCAACTGGCTTGTGTAAGTTACTATGATAAGAAGCCAAACTGCAAGTTGAATCATATAGTCTGTCACGAGAGTGTGAGTGCTTGCCAACTATATTATATTCCCTCTTGGCCTGTACAAATGATTTCATGTAGGTCTTTAAAGAAGTACATATACAGCTTTCTTTTTAATGCCTCTATGGTATTTTATCATACACCATGCTTTACTTAATCAGTACATAACTGGTGATCATTGAGGTTCCTTTTAAAATTTTTTACTGTGATAACTACTATGGATGATACTGTTACACATTTATTATCGCATGATTTCAGTTTTTATAATATAAAATTAATTAAGTGGAAATTTTAGGTTAAGAATGTATTTTGATGGTGTTAGCAACTTGCCTTGTAACCAGTCATACTAATAGTCTCACCTTTATTGATTATTAGCTTTTAAATACTTATAAGTTCTCTTAAGGTATCTTTCTTGTATTATATGGGTAGATTAGAACATTGTTTTATTGCTAATGAAAAATACTGAACTTAAAAGTTAACTTTGGTGTAAAGTGGAACATAATTTAAATAACCACAGAGCTTAGAAGAGGTCCTGACTTAAAGTACTCATATCACATGATCTTTGAATTACTATAATGATGGGATCTTCATTTCATGTTCTATTTTTGAGTATGTTACAGGTTATCTGTCTTACATTCAAAATTGAGGTACAGTTTGAGAAGTCATAGTAATGGACAATTTCAAGTTTTCACCCTCCTAACTAGAGAGTTTTCTTGCTCATGGTATTTTTACATGTAATATTGTGATGCTCCTTCACTTGGCTTATGTCCATTTTGGGGTCTGTCATTGCTAGAGTTGAGGACCTTGATTGGTCTCGGGTCTGTGTCATATGTGTATTATTGACAGATATTAAGCAGGTGGCTTTACCAGAATCATATGGAGAGGTGTGTCACTCTGCTCTGGCTATATTAACAATATGCATTAGACTGAATGATTTTTAAGCAGTGGGAACTAATTTTGTATTGTTCTGGAGTATGGGAAATTGAGCACAAATATGAAAGTTGGCAGATTTGGTGTGTGATGAAGATTTGTTCTTTATGAGTAGTGTCTTATATGCATGCCCTTACATGGCTCTCCATAACTCTTGGAGGGTCATTAATCCTATTTGGAGTACAGAAATCCTATACTTACCAAAGTTTCACTTCTTAACTATGTCACTTTGAGAGTGATATTTCAACATATGAATTTGAGGAGGCAAATGTATTCAGACCATAGCAGGCCATAAACTATGATAGTTTTCAGAAGGTGCTTTAACTTCTTGAAGGTGTGTGCTTTTACTAGAAGTTCTCTGAAATCTTGCTTTTTTTTATTCTCTCTCTTCCTCTTCCTCCTCCTCCTGAACCACTTTATAATATTTGCCCCATTTTTCTTTTTCTGTGAACATGTTCAGTTAAGTTAGAGTATGATAATTTGTAACGAATCTAAAGCTCTCTGATATAGAGTGTTTTATGTATATATCAGTAGCACTCACAATGATTGACTTCCACTTTTTCACACTCGGGGTAAGAGAGTGGTTATCTAAGGACATCATAGAAAAGTAGTATACATGTAAGTAAGATTTTTTTAAAAGCAGCCGCTTTGTGTTGCTTTATTTTGAATTAACAATAAGCTATAGATTTTTGGTCTTTTTTTTCTATAAATAGTACTTTCCAGTCTATTTCCTAAAAGTTGTTCTTCAAAAACTTGAGAGATACTATGAAAAGTATGGTATAAAAACGTTTCTACATCATCAAATAAATTTGGAATATGCTGCATAGTATATTCATCTTTTTAGAGATTCATAGCATGGTAAAGCATATTAACATACTGAAGATGTGAGAGATGAATTCTTGTAGATTCTCTTAATTTTTATTTAGTCTAGTGTATTCCAAACATTTGAAAACAATAATTTTTCAAGGTACACTACAATTCTGTTCAGTGCCTTTTTAGGAAGTATTGATTGTCTTTCCCCTGCAAATGATCTTTTGGAAGCCAACATAAGACCTCCATATTTGTTCTTTAGTATTTTTGCTGTAGAAATGGAAGTTTTCCATAATAATCTGTACTGTGAAATTTATTTACCTTGGATTTACATTTAAAATTTATCTTTCCCAAACATCATCTCTCATTAAAAATATTTTTAGATTTATTATTTTATATATGTTAAAGTTTTGCCCACATGTATGTGTGTGTTCCATATGTATGTGTGTAGACCTCTACAGAGGTCAGAAAAAGGTGTTAGATCCCCCAAGACTGGAGTTACAGAGAATTGTGAGCCACCATGTGGGTCTTGGGAATTGAACCTCAATCCTTTGTAAGAGCAACAAGTGTTCTTAACCACTGAGCAAACTCTCCAGTCCCACCTCTCATTCTAAAGTCTTTCATATCCAAGTGTTAACTGAATATTTTCTTATTTTTAATCTTGTGTATTTCTTTGGTTTTGGAGATTGGATCTTACTCTGTCGTCTAGGCTGAGTCAAAATTCACTATGTAGCCCAGATTGGCTGCAAATTGACAAGTTTCTTCCGTCAGCTTCCTGAGTACTGGGATTGAATGTGAGACATCATACTCTTTTCACAGGAGGTCTAGGAAAGCAAAGCCTAGAAACTGACCCATGTTGCTTCTGTTACATTATATGAGTATGATTGTTGGCTTGGGGGGTGGATTTTTAGCATGGATTCTAGTTGGTCTTAATAAATAGAACCCGGAGTCAGCTATGGGGGTATGTGTGAAACCTTAAGGATCAGAGAAGTAGTACAGCCTAGAGAGACTTCTTTCCTCTACTGAATCCTCAGACCAAAAGACAATCCCGTCCTCAGACTGCATCCTCTGACTGCATCTTCAGAACACGACTGTCTCCACCAAACCTCAGACTATATCTGAGCTCTTGTCTCCTTTTGCTTTATATTCCTCTTTCTGCCCAGTCGTATCCCTTCCTGTCTCCCTCCACCTCTCTAGTGCTGGGATTAAAGGCATGGAACTCCTAAATACTGGGATTAAAGGTGTGAGCCACCACCGCCTGACCTCTAATGGCTTAGATCTGCACTCTTGTCTTAAGGCAAGCTTAAATACAAGCAAAATCTCACTACATAGAATCACCATGGGAACGAGGAGATTTTTGAGATATAGACTAGATTTAAAGTAATGTATGAGGAATTCTTTGTGATGTTCTCTAAAACTGGTTGAGGCTTATGAAGAAAACTGCCTGCATATGTAAGTATATGAATATTTTAGTTATGGAGACTAAGAATGAAAGTCAAGAAAGTGTTTTGAAAGTTTTACATTTAATATCAATGGTATGATAGTGCAGAGTGAGAAAGTAATAGCAAAATAAACTGTCGAAGACTGTTGATTTATAGCACAATAACTTTTAAATAGTAGTTGAAAGTAATAAATTCCATGAAGAAGAAGCTATATCTTGAACTGTACTTGTTTGAAGTTGAATAAAAAATGACTTACCGTAAGAAAAATAATTTGTATAAAAGGTAAGAGATGTTTTCAAAATATGTCAGGTGTAAAAGAGAATAAAATTTTGAGCATTGCCAAAGATACTTTTGTAGAAAAGTTTGGTAATCATTAACAGAAGTTAATAAGGTTCTTGGATTTACCAGTTTTCTTTTGCAAATGGGTTTATAATGTATTAATTAAAAATTGTCAATTATGCATCATCATAAAACATTCATCCCTTTTTGAGTTTTACTTCCACTTGGAAGTGGGTCATGTATAATATATGATAGATTCATAGATGAATAATGGAGATTTTCCACTTATGTAATAGAAACTTTTAAGCAGTTAAGTAGTGGTATACCCAATTTTATCATTCTATTATTTTTCTGACCATTAGTAAAATGTGTTACTTTGACTTTAGTTACATTTATTTGCAAATACTCCAACTCAGTTGTAAAGTACTAAATACTTCTAAAGCTTAAGTATGAGAAGTTGATTGTAAAGTTGGTATACATTGTGTGTGTGTGTCTGTGCGCACGTGTGTGAACGTTAGGAGACAGCCTCAGATGTTCTTGAGGTGCCACTCACTTTTCCTTTGAGACTGACTGACTGGGGAACCCCAGGAATCCTTCTATTTTTGCTTTCCCTAACCGTGAGATTATAAGTGTGTCATCAATTTTCCTGGATCCAATATATATATTTCAATCTCAGATTGTGCTTGCAAGGCAAGAACTTTACTCTGAGCTGTCCCCCAGCCCCTACAATGGATAAGTATTATAAGATTTTTGTTTTTGTTTTCTTTGTTTTGTTTGCGACAGGCTCCTTTTTCATGGCCCAGACTTGACCTCTAACTAAAATCCTCTTTGTTTAGCCTCCCAAATGTAAGGATTGTGGGCATGCACCATTATGCCTGGCACTTAAGTAATTTTTGCATTAAAACACTTGCCAAGTACTGAATGATAGTGTTTGCCAGACCTTATTTTTCTTCTGTAAAATGCTAGATAGTAGAGTTTTTAGGCTTTGTGGGCGATAACATTTCTGTCACAGCTACTTAACTTGTCCTTGTATAGCAAAAGCAGACATAGTCAAGATGCAAGCCAATGAGTGTGACTGTCCTTCAGTAACATTTTATTTATAAAATATGAATGGCAGGGCAACATTAGCTAGTTTAATGATTATAGTTTTCCATTTCCCCTTCTAAGTCATAGTATATATTAAGAAAATTGAACTATATTTGTTATAATTTACATTTCAAAATTCTGAAAAACTTTGTTATTAATATTTCAATTTAATAATTCTTATATTTCTGTAAATTAACTTGTGCTTTTACTACAGGTGCTGTTTGTTAGTGTTCTGATGTAGCTATAGTCACTTGGAGGTATTACTGGAACTCTTGGCCAGGATTTTGCTCTCCTACATATGGGTTTCTGTATGTTTGTTGATTCATTAGTCTCATGGTGTGATAGCTGATTTCTAAGAATGCCTAAAGTTGGCATGGCTTTACTTCCATTATTCTATTGGTCACAATAGACATACCTCAATCCATAGTCATTGTAGGAAGAGATTGTACAGACGTGTGAATATCTATAGGGCACATGACTAATGAGGGCATCAAATTAAGTCTCTGTATGATTGCTTCAATTGCAAGTAACAATTCTAATTGACTTTCTTTAGTAAAAGAGAACATTTATTTTAAATTTATTAGGTTTCTTTATCACAAAATGAAAATAGAGAATGAGACCTTAGATATATTTGATTAGGGTTGAAGGTCCATCTTTGCTTTATGCTGTAAGCTTCATTTTCTATCAGCATGGACTTGTCTTTTTCATTTTGGAAAAAACAGTGCCATTAATACTTTTCTAATTACTTACTCTTTACTGTTTGAACTATTCAGAGGATTGACTTTATTTCAGTTTGGTTCTAAAGGTTTTGAGGAAAAATTGTGATTATTCTAGGTCAATCTATGTGAGGTTATATTGTACCAACCAAATTGGTGAGTAAGTTAGTAACAAGATTATTACTGATGTGTAACCCTAAATAGTCTGCTTGCATCCTCTTTAGTCCTGTATTTATTAACATAAAATAATTTGATAAGGAATTTCTCTATTGCATACTAATTTGCCTCTTTTTTCAACTGTTTGAAGGTGTGTGTTTGGTTTATTGTCTTGGACATTTATTTGCTCTCTTTATGTTATGAGTTAGGGACACTGTCAGTCTCTGGAATCTCACTTTATTACTACTAACATACCATCAGATATGAAGGTGATTAGTATGCTGTTGCCCATTGATTTCTAGGGTTGTTTTGGCTGAGTATATTCTTCCTTTGGAAAGGACTTACATGAAAGCAAGTACTGTAAATACAGAATGAAATAAGAGCTATAACAGGAGTACAAGCAACATGCTGTGGGTGCAGAGGAAGGAACAATTAAGTTTGACTGAATGACTGTAGGAGGTATGACATTTTAAAGAAGGTAATGTTTGAGCAAGGCCTGGAAGAATGAATAACTCTTCCTTAGAAAAGAAAGGAAAAGATAATCTAGTTGTCAGATTTCTTGGCTGCTGAAGGGGTGGCACTGGAGTGTCTAGGCTAAAGTAGATGAACTTAAATATAGAGTTAAGGAACTAGGGATAAACAGCAGCAGGCAGTTATGTGATTTTAACTTTCTCAAATTAGAATTATAAGAGGTAATGCAGTTTTGCTAATTTAAGCCTTAAGTGACTATATAGTAGTTTGAAATTTGAGAATTCAAGTTTTTAATTAAACAGTTCATTTTGAAGACAGAGTTTGGACGTTGAGGATTTTATGTATACTAATCCAGTCTAGTAAGATGCAGTTAAAGTGAGTAATTAATATTATGCGTCTTGTTTCTTTGGGTATTACTCATCTCCCCAAGGTCAGTGTGCTATAAATCGGGTCACTAGTGGAAACATTGTAAAGTGGTGGAACTTTTAAAAGTTGGGCCCTGGTGTGAGAGGATTGAATCCTGACTGTTTTGTGGAAGGAATAATGTTGGTTCTGAAAGTAGATTAGGTATCACAGAGTGTGTCAGTTCTTGCTTCTCTATTTTCTCTTCTCCTTTCCTTTCCCCTTTGCTCTCTCCCAGCCTTCTTTTTATGTTCCCCCTTCCCTGCCTTCCCTATCACAGGCCTCACTTTGTAGCTGAAGCTAGTCTAGAACACATTGTGTAGGTCAGGCTGACCTTAAACTTGTGATTCTCCTGTTTTAGTTTCCCAAATGATGGGATTACAGGCATGAGCTGCCTTGCTCTCCTTTAGTTTTATCATTTCTTGAATTCCATATAAAGTGATGACTTCTTTCATTTAGCAGTATTTCTGTCATGTTCACCTGCAATACTGGAGCTCACTGTTTAATGCTGTGTAGTATCCTAGTGGATGTATGGATTATTATTCTATTGATAGATATTTGAATTTATTCCTGATTTCACTGTTTTAAGTAAAGCTGCTCTGAGATTTTTTTTGTATATGTCATTGATGAATACATTGTTTTGTTCCTAGGAGTAAGATGACTGAGTGGTTGTTTTCAGAAATTTTGTACAATATTACATCCCTATCATCAGTGCAGGAGAATTTGATTTGAATATAGGAGAAGTCTGAGTGTTTTAGTGTTTTTAGATATTCTGGTTAGTGTGCAGTGGCTTTTCACATTCATTCTCAGGAGGATAATGATAGTGAGTACTTTTACTATGGATTTTCATTATATCTTAGATTTGGACTTTGCCTTGGATTTATTGGAATTTGTTGTATATTCTGAATTCGATTATGTGACTGACACTCTAAGTAATACCTAGTAATAAAAATTAACAATTTTAGTTAAGTTTAATTTATAATGTTTAATTTTTATAGATAAGTGTTCTTGTGTCTTGCTATAGAAATCCTGGGGCTGGAGAGATGGCTCAGATTTTATGAGCACTGATTGCTCTAACAGAGGAGCTAGGTTCAATCCCAGCATCCATATAGAGATTTACAGCTGTCTATTTCTAGTCACAGGGAATCTAATGCCATCTCCCAAGGGCACAGGGCTCGCATGTGGTAGATATACAGACATATATGCAGGCAAAATACCCACACACATTAAATAAAATTAATTTTAAAAAATAGAAAAATTGGCCATCACTTTCCAAAATTTTGTTTTAGAAATTTTTTCCTTTACTTTAAAGCTCTTTATTTCGTATTTATTTGCATGAGTGAGGTAAGTAGAGATTGCTTTGACATTAATTTATAGGAATGGTGTGAGGTTGACATCAGGTATTTTTTTAAAATGTGGCACCATTTTCTTATTTTAAACAAACAAAATTTTCCTTTCCTCCCTAGATTATATAGAGTACCTTGATATAAACTAGGTGCATCTGTTGTCTGCTCCTTCTAGAGTATATGTTGTTTTTCCCTTGTTTGAACCTTTACACACTCTCTGTCTCTCTCTGTGTGTACGCACGTGTATTCGTGTATGCATGATGTGTGTGTTTATGGATGCACATGCCACATCATATGTGTGGAGATCAGAGGCCAACTTTGTGGAATTGGTTCTCTTCTACTTTTAAGTGGGTTCTGAGGACCAAATTCAGTTCACCAGGCTTGTGTGGTAAGCATCTTTCATTACTGAGCCATCTTACAGATACTAAATTTGCTTACTTTTAATAGTAAATAGTTTATAGATTCTTTAATATTTTCTATGCATATGAGAACTATTTGGAAATGACTAGTGTAATTATTTCAGTGTTTACAATTTCTTTGTTTTTCAAGACTTTCAGAATAACATTCAGTAGAAAAAAATGATAGTCTTATTTTTGAGCCAAGTATAACAAAGTTCAACATCTTTATTATGATAAACCATTAATTATGATGTTAGTTACAGGTTTTTTGCCAGAGTTCTTTATCAGATTAAAGAAATTCTTTCCTATTCCTGCTATCCTGGGAAATTTTCAAAATCATGAATGGCTGTTAAATTTTATGAAATGATTTTTTTTCTACTTCTATTGTGATAAGCTACATGATTTTTGTTCTTAAATCTGTAATATGGTGAATTACACTGATTGATTTTTAATGCTAGACCAATTTTATGCTCTCAAGAAAAGATTTGAGTTAAATTTGTTAACATTTTGCTTAGTTTTTACATCTGTTCATGAGAAATATTGGACTGTAATTCTTCTTTTTGTAGTTTTTTAAATTAGATTTTGGAATCAAGGTTTGTTGGTCTTCTAAAGAAACTTGAAATTTTTTTTATCATTTTGTTGTGATTTTAAAAGATTGATACAGTTCATGTGTACATAAAAATGTTTATTCCGAATTTGTTGGTGTTAGTGGTCTGTGTCAATAAGGTTGATTTGCTTATCATGTTGCTCAAATTATAAAATGATTGTTAAAATCATTACCTATGATTGTAGGTTTGTCTGTTTTTTCCTTAAAATTTTATGCATTTTGACACTCATTTGATGTAGACAGGATTATTGTTACTCATGGTTGAAATGACCTTTATTTCTAGCACTACTTCTTGTTTTTAAGTCTATTTCTAGTCTACAGATTGTATCTTTTCATCAGTATTTCCATGCTAGTTTTTATTTCCTTTTATTTCAACTGATTTGTATTTTGTATTTAAGGTGTATCTCCTGGAAATATAGTTAGGTCTTACTCATGTTACTTAGTTACAAAAATCTGTGTTTTATTTGTAAAGTTTATTCTGTTTACAGTTAATGTAATTACTGATACAGCTAGGTATAATCTGTTAACTCATTGTTTCTTTTTATCCCATTTGTCCTTAAAAACTTTTTTCTATAATAAACAGGCAATTTTCAGGTTTTTCTAAGTTTCATTTTCCAAATTAGTTTTTCAGGTTATATTCTTCTACAGGTATAATATTTAGTATTTTAATAAATACTCTTTGTTAGTGCACCTTAAACCAAGACATTTTAACTTCATTTTCTGCCTCCTGCCATTTGTGTAATCATGTGGGTATGTGCATTCAGATTCTCACGGAGGTTAGAAGATATTATGGATATGGAATTACACAGGTCATTGTTAGCTATCTGATGTGGATGCTAGGAAGTGAACTTTTGTCCTCTATAAGATTATCTAGTGTTCTTGTAGTGCTAGAAGCAATGTAGATTTTAATTGTAAAGGTTTTTGGTAAAAAAAAAAAATCAGTATTTTTTTATGTTGTCCACATATATGACCTTTCTTCATTCATTTTTTAAATAATTTTCTGTCATTTGGTATTTTTAAAAAACCCTATGAAATTAATTTATTTTTCTGGGAGGCAAATATGTTTAATTTATGTTTGTTTGAAAACAGTTTTATTTCTGTTTTAAAGGAAAAAACTTGGTACAGAATTCTGGGTTGGCAATTTTAATTCAATCAACTATTTAATTCCTACTTCTCACTGCCATAGTTTCTTTTGACAAATTAGTCATTAGACTTATTGTTGATCCTTTAAAGAAGTATATAAATTTGGGGACTTTAAGATATTTTTGTTTTGTTTTGAGTTTATAATGGGTTGACTATGATATGCTTAAGCCTGATTTTCATTGGACTTATTCTCTTTGGGTGTTTGCTGGTTTGGTGTTTTCCATGAACTTTGGATTTTTATATCTTTAAATTTTATTTTTATTTCAGTTTCTCTATTCAGTCAATAATGTTAGATGTTTAACTATCATATATGTCTCTTTGTTTCTTCTTTTTGTTCTTTCCTACTTGTGATTTTCCTCTTTAAACCCACTAATTTTGTCTTATGTTGTGCTAGCCTAATACAAATATATAAAACATTTAATATTAATCAGTGCTGGTATTCACATAGTCCAGGATTGTATCAAACTCAACACGTAGCCCAGACAGACCTTGAACTTCTGATTTTCCTACTTTAGCCTCGCAGTTCCAGGTATGAGCCACCATATTTGAAAGTTTACTTTTAACATTTTTATTCTCAGTTCTTCAAAGTCTATTTCTTTTAAAAATTAATTTCTTTTTTGACTACCTTTGTCCTTTAATAATTTTATTTGCTTTTTCTATTACATTGGTATGTTAATATTTGCTAACTTAAACCTCTACCCCCAAATTCTATGTAATTTTTGACTTTACTCTGTTTTCTGTTTTTGGTCTTGACGTCTTGATATTAGGTCACACTTGTTTCTTCACATATGTTATAATTTTTAACTTTATATTAAGCATTATCTGTAAATGAACTATGATTGAGCAGATGATGACATTTTTGCTAAGGTGAACCACCTTTCTACTGTTTGAGGTCACATTGCCCCTCAGGGTAATTAGTAATTGTGCTGGATTGTATTAGGGTCATTGGATTTCAGTTTAAGCTAGCATTAGCCTATTCCTGGTTGCTTTCATTGTCTCTATTAGATTTTTTTATGTTGAAAACCTGCCATATTTCTTCTCTACAGTCCTGAAAGATGTTGAGAGTTTCCTTTCTGCTCTCTGATGGTTTTGAGATGAGCCCTTTGATCTCTTGCTCAAACTGTCTTATATTCAGGCAAATGTATAACTGTCTAAGACTAGGTCCTATTTTTCTAGCACTAGGAGACTAAGGGAGTCATCTCTCTGGCTTGTCTTTCAATCTGGAGACTTAGTCTTGCACCTTCTAGCATTACTTAGAATTCAGACAACATTTATCTTAGCCTTACATTTGGACTACTATGCTAAAAAGCTGTCCCACTGCTCTCTATTTCACCAGGAGGGTCCATCTGTCCTAGCCAACCTTAATACTCAGTCTGTCTTAGAATCTTTTGATTCTCCTAGGAAAGAAAATGATGGGTTATTGTTTCTCTAGAACTCTTAGTTCATCTATTGCATGTTACTTAATAAGGATTCTGATGTCTTAAAAATGTGACAGAAACTCATTTTTCCCTAGTTGCTGCCAAAGTGTTTGTAATTACTATTCTTAAAGATTAAAGCAGTGAAATCTTTTTTTTCTGATTTTGAAGTAGTGCATATTATATTAACTTTTGCCCAGTTTTGCTGTATAACAAATGACCTCGATATTTCAGCAGCTTGTGACAATAGCTTATTCTCCTCTTGCTGCATGCTAACGGAAGGTTGGCATCGGCTCTGCTCTTGCTCCACGTATCTTCTAATTCTGAGGTCCAGGCTGGAGGACAACTCCTATTTGGGCCATGCTGTTCTTGTAACAGAGAAGGAAAAGAAGAAAATTGGCAGACGTACACAGTGGCTCTTAAAACTTCTGCTTGGATATTTGTTTTTATGTTGCTAGCCAACACAAATCAGTAGCCAGGGCCAAAGTCAATAGGGCAAAGATGTTTACTTCTACAGAAATACTCTAAGTTAACGTATTATTATCCTTTTGAAGGAAGGTAGATTGAATAGTTACAAATTATAATAAAATTTACCAGCTCAGTTATTTCTGCTTTATATTGGTGTGTGTGTGAGTGAGTGTATTTTAATGTTTACCCATTAAAATGGGTTAAATAGACTTATTGGTAAGATGAAATGCCCACTAAGAGGATTCTGTCCTGCAAGAATGCAGGAACTATCAACAATATGCAGAAATATTTTTCTGTTCAGAACAGTTATTATAGGATTAAAGTTTCAAGAAGGAACCTCATCTGTAGCATAAAACGTGCACAATTCTGTACATATTAGGAGAGAATAAAACAGTATCATATGAGAGTTTGAAAGCTGACATATGAATGAAAATCAAATTTACAAGGCAGCTTGTTGATGTTACCATAAACAGAAGGGCTTGAATGAGGCAAATCTGGATTGGATTCTGTTTCAGTTGTTATCACTCAAAATCTGTGTTTGGACAATTTATTTGAGAGAGAGAGAGAGAGAGAGAGAGAGAGAGAGAGAGAGAGAGAGAGAGAGATTGCATGTGTAGGGACACACGTGCAAGTGCTTGTGTGTTAGTGTCTGATGAGTATATAGGATAATATATATATATATATATGTGTGTGTGTGTGTGTGTGTTAGATATCTTCCTGTAGTGCTCTTTCATTTGTATTTTAATAAATAAAGTTTGCCTGAAGTTAGAGAGTAAAACAGCCCTACTGATCAGCCTTACAGACCAGCAGAGGTAACACACACACCTATTCCCAGTAACCATACTAGTTTGCCATAGAATCCAGGCGATAGTAGTGCACACCTTTAATCCCAGACTTAGTATATAAAACAGGAGGAGACAGCTCTCAGACAGTCTCATTCTGAGGATTCCTGGAGGCAATGTCACCATTTTGGATTGAGGTAGAGGTAAGAGCCAGTGGCTGGCTGTTTTGCTTTTCTGACCTTCAGCTTGAACCCCAATATCTGTCTCTGGGTTTTATTAACCATGCTACATCTTCCTCCATTTCTTTCCACTTTATTTACTGAGACAGAATCTTGCTGAACTGAGTTATCTAGATTTGGCTAGTCTAGTTAGTCAGTTTGTCCACATTTTGAATGTTAGGATTACAAGCTGACCACTACACTTGCCCAGCTTTTATGTGGGTACATAAGATTGGAATTCTGGCCCTTATGCTTGCATGGCAAGTGTTTTATCCAATGAACGTTCTCTAGCACTGTAAGTCTTGTTTTGAAATAGGGACAATAATTAACTTATCGACAGTACCATCTTAGTTGTACTCCAGTCTTTTGAATCATCACTCTCTCTTACATCCAAATTAAAGTTTAAAGTGCTTCTTTGTCTGGAATGCACTTTTAACTCTTAAGTATATATCTTGTGTTTTCTTGTATTACTTTTAATTGTTCGCACTCACTTGGAAAAACTACTGCTTTTAACCAGTCTTCTTTCAATTCAGTATATCTATGAAGTCTTCTTTCAATTTATGTAGCCTGATGTGTCTAGAAAAAAAATCCTAATCATGCTGTTTAGTTTTGCTTAAATTCATTTGCCAATCAACTCATATTTTTCTAGATCTTCTATTTTCTTATGTGATGTTTCATGTATTTTTTTCTTATCCTCTAATATCTCAACCCCAATTTTTTGCTCTGCTGATGATTTTGCTCCCTACCTTACTGAGTAAATTGATATAAAACCAAATTTGCATAGGCTCCTCATTTACACACCTATCAATTTATATATATAGCTTGTTTTATTTTCTACTTTTCATTATATTTATCTATTTTATTCTCTTTCCTTATGCCTACTTAAGGACTTGGCCCCAACAGTTTCTAGTCTCATTTAGGTGATATTTTCTCAGTATTGCATGTCATTGCTATAAAAGACAAACATTCTGCGTGGTGATGGCACTCACCTTTAATCCTAGCACTCAGGAGGTAAAGACAGAAGGATCTCTGTGAGCTAGAGTCTAGCCTGGTCTACAGAGTGAGTTCCAGGACAGCCGGGGCTACACAGAGAAACCTTGTCTTGAAAAACCGGAAAAAAAAAGGACAAAACATATTGTTATTTCTATCTTCAATATCATTTATTTGATCTCTCTTTCTTTACCAGTGATATTTATCTGTCCCCCAGTCTTAGCAAATTCATTGAAAAAACTGTCTATATTTTCAGTCTCCAATTGTTTACTTCCTCTTTTCTCTTAAATTGAATACAATTAGACAATTAGGCTTTTGTTATCTCCTCATTGAAAATACCCTTGGGGATAAGGTCACCAGTAAATTTCATATTGCTAAATCTCACATGGATTTTTCAATATTCATGCTTTCCCTTGATTTAGCATAACATTTGATACTGTTCAACATCTTTCCCCCAACAGCTTCTTCATTTGGTTTCTGAAACATAATACTTCTAACATTTGCCTTACTCTATCAGTTTTCCTCCCCAGTTTCTTAAAAGTTGGTCCTTTTCTCTGTGCATTCCCTCCTTTCAACATGGCTCTCAATAACTGAATGCTCACAACTCAAGTTGTTTATCCATGTAGGCTTATCCTCTAAATTACACAGGTAGAAACACATGTGCCTATACAACTGTATGTAGCCATTTATGTCTAACTAATACATTTAATATATACCAAACCAAATCACTGATTTCCTGATTAAATTTTTGCTCTAAGCAAAGTATTTGTCATCTTTATAGATGTGAACTCTGTATTTCTATTTTTATGGCTACGAACTTTTAAAGAGTTTTTCTACCTCTGTATTTTCTTAACTACTTTATTGTACTTTGTTTTTTTTTAATTTTTTAATTTATTTATTTATTAAAGATTTCTGTCTCTTCCCCGCCACCGCCTCCCATTTCCCTCCCCCTCCCCCAATTAAGTCCCCCCCCCCAGCCCGAAAAGCAATCAGGGTTCCCTGTCCTGTGGGAAGTCCAAGGCACCCCCACCTCCATCCAGGTCTAGTAAGGTGAGCATCCAAACTGCCTAGGCTCCCACAAAGCCAGTACGTGCAGTAGGATCAGAAACCCATTGCCATTGTTCTTGAGTTCTCAGTAGTCCTCATTGTCCGCTATGTACTTTGTTTCTTGTCCTTATCCTATCTTATTCCAAGAATAGATAACCTTTCCCACACTTGTTACTTTAATGGACACTATTCTGTCTCCACCTTCTGTATCTAATCTAGAGATAGAGTTGTCCTGCAGTTACTCAGAGTCCAGTTCACATTTTCTTTTCTGTTGATGAGCCTCCAAATCAGTGACTTTCAGCTTTCCTAATGCTGTTACACTTAACACAGTTCTATGTTATGGTGACCTCCAGCCATAAAATTATTTTCATTGCTACTTCACAACTTCTGCATGTCTCAAATAGAGCTTAGCTTCACACCTTGAAATTCATGTATTTTATGGTTCCCAGTGTGACTACTGGAAACTGATAGATCCATAGTCTAGAAAATTTGAAGGCAGTTTTAGACATCTATCTTTTATTTTTCACACCTGTTTGCTCCCTTAGAATGTCTGGAAACCAATTAATTTCTGTTTCTTTCCACATAGCCACCACCATGAACAATATAAAAACAGTTTAATTTCAACAGTAAGTTATCCTCATATTTCACATGTGAAACTTTGTATATCACTTTGTTTCCATCTCGGTTTAGGGGGCATGTTGGTACATTTATACAGTGTGTTATGATGAGGTCAGAATAATTTGCAAATCTGTTGCACAAGCATATTGTCAGTTTTTTTTTCTGTTAGGAATATTCACAATCTTCCCAGTTAGCGATTTGAAATCAACATTACTAGTCAGAGTTACCTTGTGTGCTGTAGAACATCAGAAGTTATTTTTCCTGCCCAGCTGCATTCATGCCAATGGTCCACACAGCATCCCTCCTTTCACTCTTTATCTTTATGAGATCAACTTTTAAATTCTTTATATGTGGGAACTTACAGTGTTTATATTTATTTTGTGGGTTTGTTGTAAGGGGCACATGTGTTGTACAGTTGTACATGTTTGGGTCAGAGGGCAATTTGTAGGCATCAGTCTATCATATGAGTCTTGGGCATTGAACTCAAGTGCTCTCAGGCTTGGCTTCAAGTATCTTTCCCTTCTGAGCCATCATTGCTGTCCTTTGACTTTTGTATGTGGGTGTCCTTTCCCCCAGTGTTTGTTCTTGGCAGCCTTGCTGATAACCAGTTGTCTGTAAGTATGTGGATTATTTCTGCTCTCTCCTGTCCACTGTCTGCTTTTCTGTTTTTATGCTAGTGCTATTTTGTTGGCAAAATGTTTTTCTTTTTATTCCAATTTTTAAAGACTGTTATTGATGAATGTAAATTCTAAGTTGAGACTTTTCCCATAGTTCTTTAAAGATATTGTTTTGCAATATCTTTAAAGGTCCTGTAAGCAGGACCATTATCTGTCTTTATTTGTGCAGGTATACCCATGATGGCCATAACTTCCAATAAATGTGTGATTACTGAATCAGCCTTTTCTGAGCTCAGGGCAGTAGCCCATTGAAAGCCTGAATACATGTCTATGGTATGGTGTACATATTTTAATTTACCAAATTCCATAAAGTGGAACACATCCATCTGCCAGATTTCATTTCTCTTAGTGCCCTTTGGGTTACTCCCTGCAGGCAACGGTGTTTGATTATAGAAAGAACAAGTAGGACATCTCTTTATAATGTCCTTAGCTTGTTGCCAAGTAATGGAAAATTCTTTCTTTAGGCCTTTACTATTGACATGATGCTTCTTATGAAATTCTGAGGCCTGCAACACACTTCCAATCAATAATCGATCAATCTCAGCGTTGCCTTGGGCTAGAGGACCAGGCAGATCTGTATGGTACCGGATGTGTGTTATGTACATCGGACAAAGCCTATTCCTCATAATGTCTTGTACCTGGATAAACAATGAAGTCAACTCTGTGTCATCTGGTATAAATTCAGTGGTTTCAATATGCAGGATAACTCTTTCTACATATTGTGAATCTGTAACTATATTAAGAGGTTCTTTAAAATCCCTTAGCACCATAAGAATGGCATATAATTCTGCCTTCTGGACAGAATTATAAGGGCTTTGTTCCACCTTACTCAATTCATCTGACTTGTAACCTGCTTTCCCTGATTTATTTGCATCAGTATAGAACGTACGGGCTCCAGTTATTGGAGCATCACGTACAATTCTAGGAAGAATCCAAGGAGTTCTTTTTATGAGGTTAAGTCTACCACTTTTGGGATAGTTGCTATTAATTTCTCCCAAAAAATTAGCACAAGCTCTTTGCCACGGTTCATTGTCTTCCCATAACTTTTTTTATTTCTTCAATAGTAAAAGGCACTATAATTTCTGCTGGGTCTATACCTGCTAGTTGACGAAGTCTCAGCTTACCTTTTATAATTAATTCAGAGACTTTTTCCACATAAGTTTTTAATTTTTTACTTGGTTTATTAGGTATAAATATCCACTCTAAAATAATATCTTCCTTCTGCATTAGAATCCCTGTAGGAGAAATTCTGGAAGGCAATATGACTAGGATGCAGCTAAGATTTGGGTTCACCCTATCCATATATGCCTCCTGTAATTTTTCCTCAATCATTGTCAGTTCCTTTTCTGCTTCAGCTGTCAGTTTTCTTGGACTATTCAAATCTTTATCACCATCTAAGGTTTTGTTTAAATGAACTATTAGATCAGGTGTTATCCCAACAGCTGGCCGTAGACTGGAAATGTCTCCTAACAATCTTTGGAAGTCATTAAGAGTCTTTAATCGGTCTCTCCTAATTTGTGCCTTTTGAGTTTTAATTTTCTCTAACCCTATTCTGTAACCTAGGTAATTAATAGAATTTCCTCTTTGAATCTTTTCAGGGGCAATTTGTAATCCCCACCTAGGCAAGACTTTCTTTACTTCTTCAAACATCCTTTCTAAAGTATCTTTATTTGAATCAGATAACAAGATGTCATCCATGTAATGATAAATTATGGTCTTGGGGAATTGTTTACGAATTATTTCCAATGGCTTACTTACAAAATATAGGCACAATGTAGGACTATTTAGTATACCCTGTAGGAGGACAGTCCATTGATACCTCCTATTAGGCTGAGAATTATTATAAGTAGGCACTGTGGAGGCAAATTTTTCTCTATCCTTTTCTTGTAACGGTATAGTGAAAAAACAATCTTTCAAATCAATAACTATAAGAGGCCATCCTTTTGGTAACAGAGAAGGCAAAGGAATTCCAGATTGTAGTGGGCCCATTGGTTGAATTACTTTGTTGACAGCTCTTAGATCTGTCACCATTCTCCATTTACCAGATTTCTTTTTTACAACAAACACAGGAGAATTCCAAGGGCTGGTTGATTCTTCAATATGGTGAGCATCCAGTTGCTCTTGCACCAGCTGTTCCAATGCCTGTAGTTTATCTTCAGCTAGAGGCCACTGTTTGGTCCATATTGGCTTCTCAGTTAGCCATTTTAAAGGTAGGGCTGTTGGTACCTCTAAACGTTTGGCATTTGCTGTATGTTCTTGTACAGCCTGAATGGCTGGTGACCTTTTTCCATAATACCTCATCATATCCTTCCCAGAATTACGAGTTCCTGGAACTACAGGAATGTTAATCTGGGTATTCCATTGCTGTAGCAGGTCACGGCCCCATAAATTTATGGAAATATTGGCTATATATGGCCTTAGTTTTCCTATTTGTCCTTCGGGCCCTATGCATTCAACCCATCTTGTTCTTTGTTTTACACGAGATAGGGTTCCAATTCCCAGGAACTGAACATCTACCTCTTGAAGAGGCCAATTCGGATGCCAAGATTCTGGGGTAATGATACTTACATCCGCACCTGTGTCTAATAAGCCTTCAATAAAAGTGCCATTTATAAAGACTCTTAGCTTTGGTCTTTGATCATTAATAGAAGTCTGCCAAAATATACATTTTCTCTGTCCTACTGGGCTTTTTGACTCATCCTTCACACGTAATTCATCATTTAGACCAGTATTACTTTTTACAGCAGAAATTGGAGCTTTTAATTTTCTTGGTGAGGCACGTTCTCCACTGTGACTGGGAATGACTGGGCCACTGTTGGCTTGGGGGCCTGCGAGAGGCCCCCCCAAGGAGTTTTCCAATGATATCGCATTACCCCATCTGTCTGTTGTTGAGCTGCATTCGTTGGACCAATGCCGTCCTTTACCGCATGTCCTACATATACCTGAAGGCCAAGGTCTCCTATTTTTGTCATTCCCAGAAGAGATATTATTCCTAGAAATTCTTTGCCTGCAATCCCTTCGCAAATGTCCTAATTTACCACAATTAAAACACCTGGCAGTTTGATGTCTCCTTATTGCTTTGGAAATCGCTTCTCCTACCCAAGATTCATCATTATAGCTAAACGTCTCAACATTCATCGTATGCTGAATCCATTCATCCATAGGTGCTGACCTAGACTTTAAAGGCCCAACTATCTTTTTGCACTCTATGTTTGCATTCTCAAAAGCTAGAGATTCAAGAAGTATTCGTCTAGCTTCTGGGTCTGTTACCCCTATGTCCAGAGCCTTAATTAATCTTTGCAAAAAGTCAATAAAGGGTTCTCTCTGTCCCTGCCTAATTCTGGTATATGATTCAACCCTTTTTGCTGGATCTTGTATCCTATTCCAAGCATTTAAAGCTGCTTGGTGACCTAGACACAGTACTTCATCGTCATAAAGAGCTTGGATCTGTGGATCAGCATATTCTCCTGCACCAAGAATTTGATCTTGGGAAACCTCAACACCTTTTGCTCTTCCTTGCTGTTCCATATGTTTGGATTCTTCTCTGACATAAATTCCAAACATCAAGGAAGGTCCATTATCTAAAACTGCAGACACTAACTGATGGAAATCATGGGGGGTAGCTCTAGCATTAGAAGCCCAAGTCCTTATCATTTCCTTTACATATGCATTGTGTAAGCCAAAATTAACAACAGCTTGCTTAATTTCTTTCAGATCATTCATTGCTATTGGCGTCCATCTAGCTTCTCTGACTCCCTTTGAGCCTTTAGAAGTTTACGCTTTTTCAGAATTAAGTATAGGGTATGTTGCTAGAACCCTGGGTAAGCCTGTTCTAATAGCTGGTGGAGGCATTGTATCCTGTCCTTGTGCCTCCTTACTCTGTTCACCAGCTGCAATAATTTCTCCAATCTTTTCAAATCTTTTTATCATTGTCTCTCTTAAATCCTGAATCTCCTGACCTGTATATATTTCCAGTGATTTCAGTGAGGTATCAATTTTTTGGTCCCCATTCTGCACCTGTGATTCCAAAGCTTTCATTTTTTCCTTCAAAGATAACATGTCCTCCTTAAACTTTTCTTGCATATCATGTAGATTCCCATCTTGGAGGTATATTCTGTTACCTTATCAAAACTTTGTGATAAAGTCTGAACGTCAAATTCAACAGCCTGAACCCTTTCAGGTAACTTTCTAATACCCTTGGATATGGAGTCAATTTTGTCTGTCATAGTATCCACTTGTTCAGATAACCTCTGATTTTCAGTAATTTTAATCCTGTCAATTAGTTGTTCATTATTAGTTCGTAAAGATTCTATCGTTCTTAGGAGTGCCATATTCTTCCTTAATGATAGAATATGGAAAAGAAAACTGAAGCCTAGTAACAAGCAAATTAAGGTATCCCCATAATCATATAAACCTTGTATGATGTAATCCATTGTATTAGTAAATATAAATTTACTAATCCATTGTATTAGTGAAAACAAAGCAGTAAAATTGGCGTTAGAAACGAAAACTGCCATATTGCCTATTATCCAGCAGGTGGCACTGTTGCCGAGTCGCGATGAAAACGGGGTCCTGTTTCAGTGCCTTAGTAGATGTTAAAAACTGGAAAATGCAAGTTTCTCAACAAAGTAAATGTAATTAAATCAATTCCAGAGACAGAACCAGAAACCCAGAATCCAGGGGTAGAGAAGAGCAACCTGGAAGCCGCTTATGCCTCCATGTGACAGAGTCACCCTGAGGGGTTGCAGCTTTCTGCAACCGCGTGCTCTGGTTCGCACCACTTAAGCGCTGTGCTTGCAAGGGAGATTTAAAAATGACTCAGAAAAGAGCAAACCACGCGGGCAGAGACTATGCGGGCCTGTGGAGTTTAAATCCACGTGGGGAGGCCATGGCAGCCGCTGCAAGGTACAGGCTGCGGCTGAGGAAGGGAGGGCTCCCGCCAAGCCGAACTCGCGGCCGGCAGCAGAGCGGGGAAAGAAGAGGTTCTAAAACCAAACGTTGGGTGCCAACTGAAGGCGTAAGTCACAAACAATGCCACACCAGTTTGGAATTATGTTTAATAGGGTGGTATTTATTTAAAGGGGAAAAAACTTACAGATCACTGTCCCAGGCAACAGCCCTCTATGCAACCAGGAAGGGAGTCTAGTCACCTGCAGAGCAGGAAGTGAAGAGAAGAGGAGAGGGAAGTGGCCGCTTTTTTAAAGGGAGAGAGACCACGCCCCAGTGGGCTGGTATCTCAGCAGCTATAGGCTGGAGGAATGGGAGGATCTCCCGCAACACCTGATGACTTCATTTTTATTCTCTTAAAATGTGTATGCTAATATTTCATACAGTTGAGTTGTTTTTCCAGGTGCGTGTGTGGGCCCAGATTTTGGGAAGGAAACTGTGTATTGGAAGTCCTCAGAAAGTAAAGGCTAGTTAGTAAGGTTCGTATGGTAATTACTTGTCTCATTGCAATGACAAAATGCCTGATAAAGCAGCTTGAATAAAGAAGATTTATTTTTGGGTTACATTTCGAGTATACAGTAGTATATCATGGCAGTATGATTCTGAGGTGGCTGGTTATATTACCTCTGCATCTGGGAAAGAGAGAAGAATAAATGAATAATAGCTCTCAATTCAATTTATCCCGTGGGACGTTGCCGCTCATATTCCGGATTAATTTTCTTTCCCCAGCTATTTCTCTCTCTCTCTCCCTCCCTCCCCCCCCCCCCTCTCTCTCTCTCTCTCTCTCTCTCTCTCTCTCACACACACACACACACACACACACACATAGGGCCCTGAAAACATTTCACATACACACACACACACACACACATACACACACACACACACACACACACATACACAGAGCCCTGAAAACATTACACACACACACACACACACACACACACACACAGTCCTGGAAACATCCCCCCTTGTACACACACACAGTTCTGGAAACATCTCCCCTCGTACACACACACAGTCCTGGAAACATCTCCCCTCGTACACACACACAGTCCTGGAAACTTCTCCCCCCACAATGTTGGAACCCTGCCCCCCCACCCTACCTGATTTCATGATGATTCTAAATCCAGTCACGCTAGCTATGAAAATGAACCATCACAATTTATTGTGTAGATTGTTTTGGTATTGTCTGCTTTGGATTGCTAAGAACTTAGAGTTGTTTCTGTAATTAAAAATAATTTAAAAATTCTTTTGCTCTTTCTAGTTGAGGCTGGGAAGGTGGAAAGATTATATATGTATGTGGCCTTAAGCTCAAAATAATCCTGATATTAAACTGATGTTTACTGAGATGGCATATTCTGAACTCTACATGTAAAATAACACTGACAGATAACCTAGGGATTAGGAAATTTACAACTTTATTTTAAATGTTTGCATATAAAGTTTATTTCCTTTAAGGAATATTATTGATATAAATATATAATCTTTAAAGAAATTATTATACAAGTTTTAAACCTATAGATCTTTTTAAGGAATGCTATTTTAATTATAAGATATTAGACAGTATTTTGAATGCTAGATAAATGATTTTAAAGACCAATAAGGGGTATAACACTACTGTGGCTTGTATATAATATATTAAGATAATTTTAATTGTTGAAAGTGCCGTTATTACCTAGGAGGAAGATGTACATATTCTTTTATGGTTATGGGAGTAATCAATCTAGTGAGGTTCACAATGTTATATATTTTAAATAGGAAACAGGGAAGTGAGAAAATGAAGGCAATTTTGGAAGGTATTTGATTTTTAGGAAAAAATGATTGGTTTAAAAGGACAGACTGAAGTTTATGAATGCAAAATATATCTCTTGAACCAAAGAGAATAAGAAATAGTTTATTCTGAGCCAATATGAGTGTTCATGGCCTAGGAACATAGATTTTAATTACATTGAATAATACAGTATATTGTAAAAACATGGATGGGGTTGTATAAACTTTTCATAGACACAGAACAAAAATAAAGTCATAAGTGAGTTTATTTACCAAATGCATTGATGCATCAAGTAGGCAGTTACAACAAAGCAGGGGAAACTCCGCTCTCTTATGACACTCTTAGCTTTTGGTTGTAGAAGCTAGTGGTCTGCAAGCAATACATTCCAAAGGTTGTACGTGACAATCAGAAGGATTTTAGATTAGATAATGAATGGGTGATAAATAGCTATTAAGTAGATATAAGGTAGCCAATGATAGTTTTTGGTTCTGGATCTACACTATGAGATTTCAACTCTTTACATTCAGCTCTAATCTACTAGTCTTCCCTTTCAAGGAAACTGCTGCACACAAGTTCATAAATGATTTTCTTTGAAAGAATGAATGAATCTGGGAGACTGATACTGTTTTGTTTGTTACACCTTCATTCTTCTGTTAGTAAGAGTTTAGACTGTAAAATATTGAAGAATAGATCAAAGATAGGTATTAGGCTTTCTAGTCTGTCTGTCTTTAAACAACCAAAGGGAATAATACAATAAAACATGGAGCATGAATAATAAAATCCCAGAGACAGATATTGGGGTTCAACCTGAATATCAGAAATGCAAAGCAGCCAAGTCATTAGACAAGACTTTACCAAGGCTCAGACAAAGAGGCAATTCTTCAATGTTTTCCATCAACCTCAGACACTAGACTCCCCTGAGTGCCTGCCTCTTCCCCTTTATATTCCTCTCTCCGCCCAGCCCAGCCCTATGGCTCCTGTCTCCACCACCTCCCTAATGCTGGTACTAAAGGCCAGTGATCACAAGTGCTGGGATCACCTTTGTGTGAGCTTTGTTTCTCTTTTAAATATATTCTGTCTTGTGTAGCCCAGGGTGGCCTTGAACTCACAGAGATCTGTCTGCCTCTGTCTCCTGAGTCCTGGGATTAAAGGTGTGTGTCACTACTCCCTGACCTGTATGACCTACTAGTGTGTCTGTTTGCCCTCTGATCTCCAGGCAAGCTTTATTTATTAAAACACAAATAATATGCCACTATAAAAACCTCTCCTAGAGTCTGCAGGTAACTAAGGGTCTGTAAAATAATCGGCATGCTATTGTATTGGTTGTTCTTCACAACTTGATATAGTAAGACCCTGTTGCTAAAGACAACACTTACTATTTCATTGAACACAGAAGTCACTCAAAGTTTAAAAATGGACAAAGAAGGGTCAATTTTTGTTTTAAGTACTTATATAATTACAGCCAGCATTATCACATATCATTGTTATAAGGAAACTTTTAAACTTAAAAAAAAATAAGTTGGAAAGTAAAGTTACTAAATTAAAAATTTTGAAAATTCAATAAATTTAGCTTTTTGGCAAAACTGAATAAATTATTTCATTTTCTTTGTTATTGAAAATGACAAAAAAACATAAATTTAAAATATAGATTGTGGGGGATAGAGAGATGGCTCAGTACTTAAGAGCACTTGCTACATTTCCAGAGGTCTTGGACATGATGATTCACAACTGTCTATAACTCCAATTCTAGGAGACCTGATATCCTCTCCTCTCCAACCTCCCTGAAAGTAGGCACACGTGACACACGTACATACATGTAGGCAAACATTCATATATATTAATAAAATAGATGGTGGATTCCACAATTATCTTTAATATTTATAATTATGTATGTCTGTGTGTGCATATGAATTCAGGTGCCTGAAGAGGCTAGAGGTTCTAGACCTCCTGAAACTTCAATTATACATGGTTATGAGGCATCTTATGTAGATGCTGGGAATTTATCTTTTCTGTTGAAGAACAGTATTTACTCTTGACTGCTGGGCCATCTCTAGCCCCAGTCATTTCTTTAAGATTAGGGCTTGAAATATGCAATTATGTGATTTTCCTAAATTCTAAAACCAGTCAATGGAAAGCAAAGAGTTCAGAGGTAGGATTTGTTTGTTTGTTTTAATTATAGAAGTTCCCTTTGAAAACAAATAAATATTTTGATAGTCTGTAGCAGTTTATCTTTCCTGCCTTCCCTGCTGCCCTTCATTTTCTGAACGAAAAAATGCTGTCACATTCTATGTTTGAAGTGTACTCGCTCTTGTTTAATCCTTCGTGTTTTTAGTCCCCAAAGCAGTGATTCTTTAACTTTTGGTTTTTTCCTTTATTTAAAAAAAAAAAATCTTTTTTTTTTTTCAATTTTACATACCACCCCAGTTCCCTTTCCCTCCCCTTCTCCCAATCCACCCTCCTACCCCCTACCCCACCCCTCATTTATTCCTCAAAGAGGGTGGAGGTCTCCCATGGGGAGTCAACTAAGTCTGTCCCATCACTTTTAGGCAGGACCAACCCTGTTTCTTTACCCAGGCTGAGCAAGGTATCCCTCCACAGGGAAGGGATGTTGGAAATATACTAGGTATAAATACTTGTTCCACTGCCAGTGGCCCCACAAACTTTCCAAGCCACACATCTATCACCCACATTCAGAGGGCCTAGTTCAGTCCTATGCAGGCTTTCTAGCTGTCAGTCCAGAGTCAGTGCGCTCCCACTAGCTCGAGTCAGATGTTTCTATGAGTTTATCATGATCTTGACCTCTTTGCTCATATTATCTTCGAGTAGATTCTGGGAGCTCGGCCCAGTGCTTAGCTGTGAATCTCTGGATTTACTGGATAAAGGTAGTCATCAGAGTCATTACAGGGGAAGTGAGGGAGTGGAGGGGCTGAGTTGGGGAAAGGAGAACAAGGAAAGAGATATCTTGATAGAGGGAGCCATTATGGGGTTAGCGAAAAGTCTGGCACTAGGGAAATTCCCAGGAGTCCACAAGGATGACCCCAGCTAAGAATCTAAGCAATGGTAGAGAGGGTGCAGAACAGTGATTTTTCAACCTGGGGGTTGAAGGACCCTTTCTCAGGGCTCGTGTAAGTCCATCAGAAAGCACAGATATTTGCATTACGATTCACGGCAGTAGCGGGATTACAGTTATGAAGTAGCAATGAAAATAATTTCATGGTTGGGGTCACCACAACATGAGGAACTGTGTTAAAGGATCACAGCGTTAGGAAGGTTGAGAACCACTGTCCTAGAAAAATAGTATCTTGTTAAATTTTTCATGTACTACAGTTAAATCTAGATTAATAATTATTAATTGCTTTTAAATGCTAATATTATTGTAAATGAGGATTTTTACCAGTTTATTTTAAAATATTATTTCTATATATATATGTATATATGTATATATATATATATATAATGTTTTTATTTTCCTCAATGTATATAGAAGTAAAATATGTCTGGCTTGTTTCTGTATTGAGCAAGTAATGCATAAAATGGGAAGGATAAAAGAGATAAGTATATACGTCAGATTTTTGTTTGTTTAGAAAAGAATGATTTTTAGTTATCATAAAGAGACTACATGTTTTATAACAACAATCACATCCATTCAAAAATGCAGTTTTTCATAATGAAAATTATTTGGTTAATTTAATTGTAAATGGGTTGTCCATTTATTTTGTGCTATTATTCTGTGGTTATTTCTTGATTTCTTTGTATATTTTGGAGATCAGATCTTTGTCTGATGTGGGGTTAGTGAAGACTTTTTCCCATTCTGTAGGCTGTTGTTTTGTCTTGTTGACCATGTCCTTTGCTTTACAGAAGCTTTTCAGTTTTAGGGGGTCCTATTTATTAATTGTTTTAGTGTCTGTGCTGCTGGGGTTATATTTAGGAAGTGGTCTCCTGTGACAGTGTGTTCAAGTGTACTTCCCACTTTCTCTTCTATAAGGTTCAGTGTGGCTGGCTTTATGTTGAGGTCTTTGATCCATTTGGACTTGAGTTTTGTGCATGGTGATAGATATGGGTCTATTTTCATTATTCTGTGGTGTAGGAGGTTCTTCTGTTTGTGTGTTGTTTTCATTGGTTAATAAATAAAGAAATTGCTCTTGCCTGGACTCCTTCACTGGACATGCAGTATCCATAAAGAGATGGCTGCTGAACTTGCCTAAAGGTGAGATGGTCTTTAGGGGTTCCTCCTTAATGAAAGAGTCTGTGAGACATTCTCAGGACACAGAAGAAAGTGACTAAACTGTCTTTAAATTTTCCTGCTTCATGGAAAAGTCTGCTAAATACTATGGCCTGTGGGCTGAAGATGGATGCCCCAGTGGTACAGAAAAACTTTGGGTAATTGTCCAGGCAGCAAGATGTCTCTGTCAATTCTAAAGTTTTAGAAGTTGTTTATAATGCACTTCCTGTTTACTTAGGTAATATTATACCCTTCTGAAGTCTTTGATGGAGTTGAAGAATAGATAGATAGTTATAGTTTTCCATTGTTATAATAAAAGATCAAATAGATCTAAATATTGTAACTGTAATTCTTGCTTGATAACTTTTGTTATATGTAATTTTACTATGTTAAAGTTAAAGCCTTTCTTTCCTTTTTAAACAGAAAAGGGGAAATGGTATAAGAGGTCCTTCTGTTTTTATGTTGCTTTCATTGGTTAATCAATAAAGAAACTGCTTGGCCTGATAGGGCAGAACTTAGTTAGGCGAAGAAGACAGAACTGAATTCTGGGAGGAAGAAGGCAGAAAGAGAGCCACCATGGAGCCACCAGGTCAGACATGCTGAATCTTTCCCGGTAAGCCATGACCTCATGGTGACATATAGATTAATAGAAATAGGTTAAATCAAGATGTGAGAGTTAGCCAATAAGAAGCTAGAGGTAATGGGCCAGGCAGTGGTTTAATTAATACGATTCTGAGTAGTTATTTTGGGTGTAAGCTAGCTGGGTGGCTGGGACAAACAAAGAACCCCTTCTCCTTGTAATACTTCTACATGTTGGTATCCAGTTATGCCAGCGTCATTTGTTAAATATGCTTTCTTTTTTCCATTTGATATTTTTTGCGTCTTTGAAAAAAATCAGGTGTTTGAAGATGTGTAGATTAAGATCCAGGTCTTTGATTCGATTCCATTGGTCCTCCTGTCTGTTCTTATGCTAATACCAGGCTGCTTTCAGTACTGTAGCTCTTCAGTAGAGTTTGAAGTCAGGGATTGTGATGCCTCTAGAAGTTCTTTTATTGTACAGGATTGTTTTGGCTGTCCTGGGTTTTTTGCTTTTCCATATGAAGTTGAGTATCGTTCTTTTGAGGTCTGTGAAGAATTTTGCTGGGATTTGCTGGGCGCTGCATTGAATCTGTAGATTGCTTTTTGGTAAGATTGCCATTTTTACTATGTTAATTCTACATACCCAAGAGCATGGGAGATCTTTCCACACTCTGATGTCTTCTTCAATTTCTTTCTTCAAAGATTTAAAGTTCTTGTCATACAAGTCTTCCACTTGTTTGGTTAGAGTTACTCCAAGATATTTCATTCTATTAGTCGCTATTGTGAAGGGTGGTGTTTCATATGTTGAACCATCCCTACATCTCTCAGATGAAGCCGACTTTATCATGGTGAATAATGGTTCTGATGTGTTCTTGTCTTCAATTTGCCAGTATTTTATTGAATATTTTTGCATCAATGTTCATGAGTGAGATTTGTCTGTAATCAAGTTATGCTGGAGAGGTTGTAGGGAAAAGGGAACACTTCTGCATTGCTGGTGGGAATGTAAGCTGGTACAGCCCCTTTGGATGTCAGTGTGGTGATTTCCCAGAAAATTAGGAAACAACCTGTCTCAAGACCCAGTAATACTACTTTGGGGTATATATCCAAAGGATGCTCAATCGTACCACAAGGACATGTGCTCAACTATGTTTATAACAACTTTGTTTGTCATAACCAGAAACTGGAAACAACCTAAATGCCCTTCAACCGAAGAATGGATAAGGAAAATGTGGTACACTTACACAATGGAGTACTATACAGCAGAAACAAATAACAACATTGTAGGGTAAGCCCAGCCCAATGGGGGGCGTGTTCGCCTCGGGCTAATGTTTATGTATAAATCTGGTGGGCGTGAACCCCACCAGTCCTTTTTGTATTTCCTGCCCATCTCTGGATCCCTGGTGTTGTAAGCTATCCCTTCATTAAAATTTGCTGTTTCATATTAAGCTAGCCTGGTTATTAAGCCGCTTACACTTGGCGCACCAACGTTGGGCTTTTTTGCCCCCGCCCTGGAGCGGGCCAGGACTTGAATTTTAGTTGAGAGAGCTGCACGCCCCAATCTCGCCGCTTTCTGCCTGGGTCCTAACCACACAACACGCTCCCGTCCCAGCTGCCAGGCACCCCGCTGTTTTTTAGTACCTGACTCTGGCCCCAGTGCCGAGTCCGAGATACAGCTGCGGCTTGGCAGGACGGCGACTCGGTCATGCATGCCATATGGTAGAAGGAGACAACAGACTCTACAGAGTTGCCCTCTGACCTCCATTCATGCTCCATGTCACATGTACCTTTCCCCACACACAGAAACACATCTGCATGTCACACACACACACACACACACACACACACATATACATACGATGGTGACTACTACTACTATATAAGTAATCATTAAATTAAAAATTCAATGAGAGTATCTTGGTTACTGTTTTGAAAACCTCTTAACCTTTCCTGTTTTTAGTAAAGCACTATTAAAGAGAAACAAGGAATACTATTATTTCATATTTAATTTTAGGGTTATAGTCAATTTCCCTTTTGTAGCTCGAATTCTAGGTGGTCTTAATTAATCAAAACCTGGACTCAGATATAGGGGTTGTAGTTGAAGATCAGAGAAACAGAGCAGCAAGCCACTAGAGAGATCTTCTTCCTCTACCATTGCTCAGACTGAAGGGTGATCCTCAGACTGCCTAGACTGCATTGTGTCTCCACAAAACTTCAGACTTCACACTCTTGCCCTTTATAATTCTCTCTCTGCCCAGCCATATTGCTCCTGTCTCCATCTCCCTAGTGCTGGGATTAAAAGTGCATGACTCCCAAACACTGGGATTAAAGGTGTGAGCCACCGCCATCTGGATCTGTGTAACCCAGGGTAGCCTTGAACTCAGAGATTTATTTGCCTCTGTCTCTGGGTTTTGGGATTAAAGGTGTGTGCCACCACTTTCTGGCCTCTAGGGGCATAGCTTTGCACTCTGATCTTCAGGCAGATCTTCAAGCTTTATTTATTAGAATACAAATCAAATATCACTACATGCCTTCTTTAGAAATATTACAGATTATTAATTAATATTTCCTAAAATTTTAGAATTTCAATTAAGTTATACTAGAAAGAAAAGAAATGTCCTATAACAGAATTATGCATCATATTTAAGATTTGATAGAGTATTAATATAAATATTCAGAATATTGTTGTATATATTTAGTTAAAAGCACATTAGTGCTTTTGGTTTATTCTTTGTGCCTATTTCCCATTACAGCATTTCAAGCTAGATTATTCGATCCATTTTGATTTCATGGGAACAGTGCCATCTACTGAGTCACCAGCATGATATATCACATATTATTTTCAGAGAATAGAGTGAAGTATATTTATTCAGTTATTTTTATTACTTATATGTAAATTTAATTGCTCTTTATTTGCTTTCAAAAGAAATGAAATAATATGAGTAAGTAGGTGTTTTGATTCTAAAAATTTCCTTGGTTGAAATAGCAGTTGAATGTGAGCTTTAAATATATTCTCTTTCTAGTACATTAAACAAATTGGATTCTGTCAAAAGCTTGCCTGCACTACCTATAGTGTACATCACTTTATCTATTATCATTTATTATTTTCCTACTTTTATGTTTTCTGTTCTTGAACCATAGTTTCTGTTTCCTGAGTCAGGAAATTCTGATTGAATTCTTGTTTTTTTTTTTTCCGACTAACTGCAGTATTAAAATAGATTCTTAAAATTATTCTGACATTCCACCATTAATACTTTAGAGCATAGCATCTTCACAAGCATACACCTACCATTTGCCATAGAACTAATTTAGTACTGGAAAGATGGTTTAGAGATTAAGAGCTTCTTATAGAAGACCCAGGTTTGGTTCCAGTATCCACATGATGGCTCACATCCACATCACATCAGTTCCATAGAATTTCATATCCTTTTCTCGTGTCATAAGAATTGTATGTATGATATATATACATACATACACTCAGGTATGAAAAAATACACTTTTATAAATACACACAAAAATAAAATAGATAGTATAAAATATGTTCTGACGAGATCAGCTAGGTCTCTAGCTGAAAACATAGCTAGGTTGGCTAGTAGCCTAACCCCCCCCCCCCCCCATTTTTTCACAACTTTGGGATTTGCAGGTGTGTGTGTACAATTTTTCCCAGCTTTTTAAATGAGTGTTAAATCTAAACCCAAGTTCTCATGCATGTGCAGCAGATGTTTTTACCCTCCTAAGAACTATCTTCTCCTCCCATCCCCAAGGAAAAAAATACACAAAATATCCAAACCCTGGCAGTGAGTGGTTTTGAACTTTTTTTTATGAACCTAATGACTAGTTGGTTTCACTTCTTTTTTTTCCTCTTCCTCTTCTTTGTAAAGAGAGTATGTGTGTCTCTTGTCTGTGTGTGTCTGTCTGTGTGCCTTAATGTGCATGCAGACATCAGAAGAGGGAATTGAGTGTATCCTTCTATCACACTATCTATTCCTTTGAGGCACAATCTCAAACTCCTTAGAGTCAGAAATATAGGTGTTTGCAGGATGCCCAGCTTGTTCTCCATCCAAACTCTGCTCCTCACAATTTTGCAGTGAGCACTCCTAACTGCTGATTAATCTTTCCAGTGTGTGGATATATTTTTTTAAAAGGATTAATTTATTTTGTATATATGAGCCCCCTATCAGCATGTACCTTTATTCCAGAAAAGGGCTTCAGATCCCACTAGAGATGATTGTGTGCATTATGTGGTTGCTGGGAATTGAACTCAGGACCTCTATAAGAGCATTCAGCAGTTTTTAACTGCTGAACCATCTCATCAGTCCCTTTGTGGATATCTTATCTTTTAAGAATTACCTCTTCGGCCAGGCGGTGGTGGCACACGCCTTTAATCCCAGCACTGGGGAGGCAGAGGCAGGTGGATCTCTGTGAGTTCGAGACCAGCTTGGTCTACAGAGCGAGTTCCAGGACAGGCTCCAAAGCCACAGAGAAACCCTGTCTCGAAACCCCCCCCCCAAAAAAAAATTGCCTCTTCAAGTACTTTTCTCAGTTTTAAAATCAGGTATTTTGTTTCCTTGCTCATCAGTTGTATTAATACTTTTTAGACTTTGGACTAGATGTTTTATCCTGTATATGATTTTTCAAAGATTTGCTTCCATTCTGTAGGTTGACTCTTGTTGATTATGGTTCTTACATTGCAAATGCTTTTTTTTTTTTTTTTTTTGGTTTTTCGAGACAGGGTTTCTCTGTGGTTTTGGAGCCTGTCCTGGAACTAGCTCTTGTAGACCAGGCTGGTCTCGAACTCACAGAGATCCGCCTGCCTCTGCCTCCCTAGTGCTGGGATTAAAGGCGTGCGCCACCACCGCCCGGCTGCAAATGCTTTTTAATTTGATTATATTCTTTTGTCTCTTCTTAATTTTGTTTCTTTTTACTCTTGGGACAAAAGTCATATTCAGAAAATCACTGACAAATAAATGTTGAGTTGTTTCATTGGGCTTTGTCTTAATGGATTTTGTAGTTTTCAGACTTGCATGTAAATGTTAAATTATTTTTAAATAGATTTTGTATATGATATGAACCATTTTATTTTTATGCATTTGTAAATCTTGTGTTCTCAGTAGCAATTTTGAAGGCATTGTCCTTTATCAAGTATTCATGACATTTTATTTTAGTTGAAATTCAGTTGTCTATAAATGTGTGTATTTATTTTTGGATATTGTATTTCATTGGTCTGTGTTTTTTGTTTTTATGTTAATACCTTGCTCTTTTGCTTACTATATATATGCAGTAGATTTTTAATTCAAGTGATATGGTGCCTTCAACTTCCATTAAGATAACTTTGGCCGGGCGGTGGTGGCGCATGCCTTTTATTCCAGCACTCGGGAGACAGAGGCAGGCGGATCTCTGTGAGTTCGAGGCCAGCCTGGTCTACAAGAGCTAGTTCCAGGACAGGAACCAAAAACTACAGAGAAACCCTGTCTCGAAAAATTAAAAAAAAAATTAGATAACTTTGGCTATTTTGGGATCTTGTTTGGTCCTAGGTGACTAGTGTTGTCAACTTGGCACAAGCTTGAGTCAATTGGGAAGAGGAAATCTCAATTGAGAATGCCTCCATCAGATTGGCATGTTGGCAAGCCTGTGGGACATTTTCTTGATCAGTGATCGGTGTGAGATGACCCAGCCCAGTATGGGTGATGCCGCATTTAGGCAGTTGGTTCTGAGTTAAATAAAAAAGTTGCCGAGCAAGCCATGAGGAGCAAACCAGCAAGCAGCATTCCTCATGACTTCTGCTTCATTTCCTACTATGACTTCTTTTGAAGATGGACTGTGATGTGGAAGTGTAAGCAAAATAAATCCTTTCCTCTCCACGCTTTTGGTCATGGTTTTGTTTGTTTATTACAGCAGAAAGCTTGATGTGGGATTTCCCTCTGTATGCTGTGATTACCATTAATGAATAAAGAAACTGCTTTGGACCTATAGCACAGCAAAACTTAGACGGGGGGGGGGTGGGGTGGGGTGGGGTGTGGAGAACTAAACTGAATGCTGGGAGAAAGAAGGGCGGAGTCAGAGAGAAGCCATGGAGCCACTGTCAGAGACAGATGCTAGGAACTTTACACCGTAAGCAACTGCCATGTGGCGATACACAGATTAATGGAAATGGGCTAAATTAAGGTGTGAGAGTTAGCCAATAAAAAGGTAGAGCTAATGAGCCAGTGATTTAAATAATATGGTTTCTGTGTGATTATTTTGGGGCTGAGCAGCCGGGAACCAACAAGCTGTCTCCTTACTACAAAAGCTAAGAGTTCTGTTTGAGTTTTGTGTGAATCATTGACTTTATGGATCACTTTGAGTAGTATAATGATTTTAACAATATTAATTAATCTAGTTCATGGTATGTATTTCTTTCTGTCTTCTTACATTTGCTTTTATACATTTTAGTGTATTAATGTTTCATCTCCTTGATTAATATAGTTCTGAATTTTTATTTATTTGATGTAAACAAGCTAGTTTTTATTTCTTTTTCAGACATTATTATTAGTATGTAAAAGTCTATTGATATTTGTATATTGATTTTACATACTGTAACTGTACCAAATTAGTTGATTAGCTCTAATAGTTTTTGGTTGAGTCTTTAATATATAAGTTCTTGTCACCTGTAGAGGCAGTTTAATTTCTCTGTGTTTTTTTTGTGTGTGTTATAGGTACATGTGGCTATATGTATGTGGAGTTTTGAGTATTGGGAGTTGGCATATGTATGTGCTCATGTATAGGACTGAGGTTGATATTCGGTGCCTTTCTTCGTTGCTTTCTTTTTTTTTATTGAGAAAAAAAAATTTCCGCCTCCTCCCAGCCTCCCACTCCTCCCCCCTCCCCCCCACTCCTCTCCCCGTCCCCCCACTCCTCTCCCTCTCCCCCCACTCCTCTCCCTCTCCCCCCACTCCTCTCCCCTACCTTAAATTTTGATACAGGGTTTCTCCCCTCACTTAGATCTCATTGATTTGCCTATACTGGCTGGCCAGTGATCTTCAGGATATGCATGTCTCTACACCCCTGGCACTGGAGTCGCAGATGTCTACATCATTCCTAGCTTTATATGCTTGCTGGGGATCTGAACTTAGATCCTCATACTTTCAAAACAAACTCTTTACTGATTGAGCTGTCCTCCAGCACCACAGTTTAACTTCTTTCTGTCTGATTAAGATGAATTTTCTTTCTTAGTTTCTTTTATAATGACTTCCAGTATTGTATCGAAATGATATGAGTATGCATCCATTACTTGCATTTGACAATCAAAGTAAGGTTTTCAATTTTCTGCTGTTAAGGTTGTTAGCTGCGGCCTTTTTTGGGGGATTTTGTTTTGTTTTTTGAGACAGCATTTGTCTGTGTCGCTTTGTAGCCTGTCTTGGAACTCTATAGACTAGGCTGATATCAAATTCACAGAGATCTGCTTGTCTCTGCCTCCCAAGTGCTAGGTTTCAAGGTGTGCACCATCACCATCTGTTAAGCTGTGGCCTTTTTATATACTGCTTTTATTGTGTTTTGGTCTGCCCCCTTGTTTTTTTTTAATATCTTATTTTTATGTCTCTTTCTCTTTCTTTGTCTCTGTCTCTCTCTGTCTCTGTCTCTCTCTCTCTCTGTGAGTGTGTGTGTGTGTGTGATGTATATCCACCACAGCTTGTGTGAGGAGTCAGTTTCCACCATGGGCCCCAGAGATTGAACTCAGGTCATCAGGTTTAGTGATAGTTGACTTAATCTATTGAGCCATCTCCCTGGCCCTTGGTCTGCCCGTCTTAAACTACTTCACTTTCTTTTTAATTTTTCTTTAATTGTTTAAAAACATGCTTTTTAATTATCATATATCTCTGCACATTACCCCAAATTTCTTTTGTAATTGATTTAGTTTTGTACTGTTGTTGGAAAAGATTCTTGATGAAATTTTCTAGAAATTATTAAGACTTGTTTTATGGGCTAGTGTGAAGTCTGTCCTGGAGAATATTTGATACTTAAAAAGAATATGTATTCTGCTGCTGTAGGTGGAGTGTTCTGCATGCAGTAAGTACATTTTGACTTAATTACAGGGCTATATCCCAATTGTAAGTCGAAATCATAACTCAAAAACAGATTTAATATACTTTTTTTAACTGAGCATCTAAATATTGGCTGTTTACTTTCATAATTATGCCACTGATTTGGAGCTTTGCCTTTTTGTTGCTATCCAACCCTATGAGAAAGTATCAGTAACGTTACTAACCTGGGAAGCTATAAAATTTGTGTGGTTTCTAACAAATTTGTCAGCCTTTTACAACTGTAAAGTTGAAAATTCCTAAGTGAAACCGTCTTAGGTTGGAAACAAACTCTGTATGTCTATTAGGTTTTGTAGGTTTTTAGTGCTACTGAAGTCTGCTAATTCTTACTGCTTTTCTGACGTGATGGTCTTTGTATTGTTGAAAACAGAGCATTTATGTCTCCTACTGTTGTTGCATAGTTACCTCTTTATCTTTTCAGTTCTGATAAAATATTTGCTTAAGTGCTCTATGTTAGCTGTGTATAGATTTATATTTTCTCTTTTTTCTTTAATTAATTTATCTTTCCCTCTTTTCCCTCTCTTTTGTGTTTTGAACTTTTCTTTCTAGAGTTTTTATGTTGCTGAAGCAGACCTCATACTGGCTATGTCTTAGAGTGCTTATCTTTCCTTCAAATTCAAAAGACAGCCATGTCAGGTATAGTGTTTTTGGTTGGTAGATACTCTCTTTTAATACTCAGTATATCATTGAAGGACTTGCAGGACAGGCAAAGAGGAAAAGATAAATTTCATGTCATGTATGTGTGTATGCATTAAAAAAATCTAGATAATCTTGGTGAGTCTGGTTCATCTCTTTTAACATGATCTCTTGTTCTATCCATTTTCCTGCAAATGACATAATTTCATTCTCTTATAACTAAATAAAACTTCATTGTGCATATGTGCTGTACTTTACTTATTCTCAGTATCATCGACTATTATGAATTATGTCACAATAACATGGATGTGTCACCACTACCTGGCTATAATGCATTCTTATAAGCTGGTGTCATCATGTCATATAATGTAAAAAACTTATTCGTCCTGACTGAAACTTTACCTATGATGTGCTCTGCCTCTATCTTCCCTCTCCAGCATGGCATAAACATTTTGTTCTCTACTTCTATGAGTTCAGTTTTCCTGGATTCCACAAGTAAGTGATATATTGTGACATTTTTCTCTATACCTGATTTATTTCACTTAATAGCTATAGGTTCACACATCATGTCATAAGTAATAGGAGTTTCTGACTTTATAAGACCTAATAGTCTTCCATTTTGTTTATAAGTGGTTATGTGTATGAACATACATATATATGCATATGTACATGTTGACATGTTCACATTTTCTTTGTTCGTTTGTCTGCTGAAAGCACTGTTAATCTTTTACCTGGTCTGTTGGAGCTAATGGAGTGCAAATGAGAATAAGAATGTTCAATAGAGATACAAATACTCAGTATACAGGTTTTTAATTCTCCTGGATATATACATAATATTGGGGTTTCTTAGATCATATTGTGGTTCTATTTCAAGGAATTTCCATAGTATTTCCCATAATTGGTTGTACTAAATCAATTTTCTACCAAGATTGTGATAGGCTTGCCTTTCACCACATCCTCAGCAACAACTTCATTTCCATCCTTTTGATAGTAACCGTTCTAACAGGTATGAAGTATTGTTTTTAATTATGGTTTTAATCTATGTTTCTCTAGTACTTGATGATGAGTGTGTGTGTGTGTGTGTGTGTGTTTGTGTGTGTGTGTGTGTGTGTGTCTGTGTGCACGTGTGTGAGTTTATATATATTGATTATTTTATGGTCAATTTTCCGTGCCTTTTTTTGCCTATTAAGTAAGGTGATTTTTCTCTGTGTTCTTTATGCCTGTCCTTGTACATTGTTATCTGTACACTAGGTTTGATATTTATACCAGTCTTGATAATGTGAGTTTCCAGAAATTCTAATGAGCAAGATGTTCATTTTCTATGACCCAATAGTCATTTCTGATATTTCAACACTAGATGGTGCACCAAGTACAAGTTTGCTCTAAACCCATGTCTGATGTAATGTCATAGTTTCAGCACTAGGAGACCGAAGACCAAGTACGTTCCAAATTCACAATTGAGGTACTGTTATTAATTAACTGGACATATGTCTTCAAAAGGTAATCTGTATTGCAAGCTTCCATTTGGGATTGTATTAGGCTCAGGACATCGTCTACAGTCACCTGCATGTAGACAGGCACACTTGGATTATGGCCTGCTCTACACGAGCTCTGACCATCCCAGGCATATATCATCTTATTGCCCACCTCCCTTTTCTTTACACATGCATTACAACAATGTTGGACATACCTGGAGGCTGTATCTATTAAAACTAGTACAGCACAGTAGCAAAGTGGAAGGAACAAGGCTCATGCTTCTAGGAGCTACCGGCTGCAGTTGTATAACTAATGGTTTTCGAACCCCAGAAACCACTCATAGATGATGTTGGCCAGAATAGAAATTCAGTTTACTGGCATGACGAATTTCAGGCTTTGTGGGGATAGACTTGTTTGGATCCTCTCTTTATGAGATTTCTTTGTTCGAGTATGGAACGGCATGGGCGTAGATTGCATATGATATGAATTATGTCCCAGTTTTCATTATAGCAGGCATTGATGCAGGCTAAAACATGAAAGTATTCTATAGGTATGTTTGTGCATGTGTGTCCAAGTGCATGTTCATACTATGTGCATGTGAAGACTGGAGGTCAGCATTGAGGGTTTGTTTCAATTGCTCTTCTCTTTATTTTTTGAGACAGGATCTCTCACTGAACCTACAGTGAGACTAGCTGGCCACTAGTACCAGGGAGCCTCTTTCCACCCTCCCAGCACTTGCTTCTTTTCACATGTGCTAGGAAATTAATTTAGGTCCTCATGATTATGGTAAGCACGTAACACTGTGAGCCATCTCCCTAGCGTCTTAACTGTGTTTTTCTTTTTTGTGAGTATCATTTCTTGCTCTGTCAAAGTCTCTTCTGTTCCTAGTTTGATGTTTTAATTAGAACATTTAAGTTTTAACACGCTTTTTTTCTGTACTGTAGTTACACATTTTTTACTCTATTAATGTGCTACTTTATTAACTCTTATTTTGTTAGATTTATCACTTTATTTCAGTTGTCTGATGTAAATCATTCTTTTATTTGGAAGAAATAATATTTGTAAACAGGAACATTCTAGACCTAAGAGCCTCGATTGTAACCCAGTTATGTTTGTTTGTTTGTTTTTAAACATATATGATTAAACAGGCAGTATTGTTTTTCATTATTCCTGTATAACTTTCCCCTTATATTAATTAGTCAGTTTAATAAAGTTTATAAATTGGGGAAAATGAAATATTCAGATAAAATAAGGTCAAAGATTTCTAATCATGCTCAGTCTAAACAATCTACACTAAGACGTTATAATCAAATTGTCAGGAATCAAAGATAGAAATCTTGAGTTGACAGAAAGAAAAGAAACATGTCAGATATCAAAGGATTCCAGTTAGACTGTCACTGGATGTCACAACAGAAACCTGATGGGACGGCAGTCAATAGAGTGATGAATTTAATGTGCAGAAGGGAAACTATTCAATAAGACTGTTATACCTGATAAATGGCCCTTCAAATATGAAGGATAAAGTCTTTCCTAGACAAATATTATAATTGTGCTTACCATACCCATATTGTCATATAAAAATAATAATTTTTCAAGCTAAAAGAAAAACATAAAATTAGTAACATAAAATATATGAAATTATTAAACTAACTGGTGAAGTTAAGTATGCTATTAGGTTCAATACTTTAATGTAATAGTGGTACATAAATTATTCATATTTAGTATGAAAATCAAAAGATCATAGTATTAAAAGTAATAACTACAATGCTTTAAAATATATAAAAATGTAAATTTTGACATCTAAAACAAAATATACTAGGAATGTTGAACAATAATATAGAGATTTTTTATTAATAGGTGAATTAAATGGGAAGGGGAATGGGATGACATGGTAAAGCAAGGAATATGGGAGGGACAACTAACACTAAAGGCCATCTGAAAAACCATATGGAAACCTATTACTTTAGATGCTTCCTAAAATATAAACATGTAAGAGGAATTTAAATGGAGTTACCATTTAATGGAGGAGACATTGCCCCCAACTAGATATCTTCTGCCACCTAATGAAACTTCCAGTTCCAGGAATGGGTTACATCCTGGACAATGGGCCATTAGTCAAAGGGATCCCATAGAACCCCTTTCTCCAAACATAACAGGCCATTGCCAGGGCTGTTGGTTACTCTCCATAAACTGATGGTATGACCCTATTGCTGAAGACACCACTTAACTTATTTCATCAAACATGGAAAAATTAAGCTGGTTCCCAACTTTACTTCAACTGACTAGTGTTCATGGTGCTAGAAGGTACTTTACACTACCAGAGGAGAAAAGTAGTTATCTGTATCACCCAGCAAAAAAGTTACAATCTATGACAGTGACCCACCTGCAGGAAACCCTGCTACAGTAGTGGCACATCTGTTATAGGAGTAACCAGCCACACTTTGGTTTTATTTAAGACTCATTCCATGAGATGGAACCCAAACTTGACACTGCTAAAGCTCCAAGAACCTGTGACCTGATAAGTCATGGGCCCTAGCAGAAAACCTACTGCTATTCATCTGCTAACATAACATTACAATACAATGACTCCTAATAATATATTTTTATACCCATAAGCCAGTGCATTACTCAACCCTCATAAGAGAAGCTTCTTGAGGTAAATGGTTAGTATCACAGAGACCCACACGTAGATATTATGTAGTGAGTGAGAGACTTTGGAGGACTCAGCTCTAAATGATCTATCCCATCCCTCAAGGGTCAGAGATTTGCCAGAAGAGGTGATAAAAAAAATTTTTTAAGAGCCAGGGGTGTTAGATAGCTCTAAGGAAATAGTATCTGTCTGACGCAATAGGACTAAATATATATGAACTTCTGTGATAGTGCATACAAGACCTACACAAGTTCAAACTTCAGAATATCCTAGCACTAAGAAGGGAAAGTATACACAAAGTCCTTTCCCTAACCAGGAAACTTATTTACAACTGATACCTGATGGGAAAGGAAAATCCAGTTTTTCCAATGAAGTGTTACTGACATGGGTATATCAACCACACTTCAGGGCAGGACTCATGCCCAGGAGTTGTTGGCTTACACAAAACAGATTCTGTGCTCTGTGTGTGTATGTGTTTGTGCACACACATGTGTGCATGTGTATGCACACATTTTTTGTTCACTCTTTTGTTTGGTTTTTCGAGGCAGAGTTTCTTTCTGTAACAGCACTGTCTGTCCTGGAACTCACTCTGTAGATCAGGCTGGTCTTGAACTCCCGAGTACTGGGAATAAAGGCATGTGTCTACTACTCAACACTTCTTTTCTCTGTTTGTTTACTGGCTGGCATAATTTTGTTTAGCTTATAATTTGGGCTGCTGAAAGTCCAAACAGCATAGTGGAAGCTCAGTGAGGAATCCCTTTGGACTGGATCACATAAAGGTGTGGATAATAAGGAGGCAGTCCATCAGCAAGTGATTATATGGAAAACAAATATCAAACACATTTGAAGGTGGGTGGATGGGGAGATTTGCCCTGTTTTTAACAGCCATCATGAACAGCTAATAGGTTTCAAGAAAACTTCCTTTTGAGAGCACACTTTGATAATATCCTACTAGGTTCTGCCTCTTAAAGGTTTTGTAGTAGCTCCCACTACTGTTTCTCAATGAGTTAGTTGAGGGTATAACTAGATAATCTTGTATGTTCTCAAATCTGAAGAGGCTTTTTTTTTTTTTAAAGATTTGTATTATTTTACTTCTAAAAATTTGAATACACTCTCTTCACTAATGTTGATGGTCCTTGAGGAAAATATTCTTGTTTTATTTATTTCTTATAGACGCCACCTTTACATATTTATTATTATAAAATATACTTCTAAATTTAGACTATTTTACTTTTAGGAGTGAACACATAGAAACAGAGAATGAACAAAACTATGTATTCTTGTTTCATTTTGAGTAGGATCTAAACTTGTAATGGAAGATGGTTCAGAATTTATTCTGGAGCTCAGGTCTGGCCCGGATTTGGGCTCTTCCTGACATCTTTGTAGTGCCTGGATGTACTATTTAGTTTTTGACACAAACCTAGACATACCTTGGAAGAGGAACTCTCAGTTGAGGAGTGGCTTCTATCAGATTGGTTTGTGAACATGTCTGGGTAGAGTTTCTAGATTGATACTGATGTAGGATGTCCCACCCCATGGTAGGTCTTTTAATGCATGGGTGATTGGGCTGGAGTTATATAAGAAAAGTAGTTGAGCAGGCTGTGGAGAGCCAGCCAATAAGCCCTGTTCTTTCATGGTCTCTGCTTCCTTGTTTTCCTCAGTGATGGACTATAAACTGAAAACTACAATTTACCGTTTCTTCTCTAAGTTGGTGTTTTATCACAAGGACAAAAAGCAAACTAGAACACTGGTTTACAGATGTGTGCCACAAGATACAGAAAACATTTTAATCTTGGGAAGAAAATGCTTATAAAACTTGGTGCTGACACATGGTCTGAAAAATAGAAGGGCATTGTAGTCTTTTAAGGCTTAGTGGCAAGTAAGTTTCTGGATGAGGCGGGTGTTTTTATTCAATTACTGTCTACTTCTTACTAAGAGGCATTCTGTTAAAGAGACCAAGAAAAATCAGACAGAGAAATTGTAAATCTATTCAGGGTTACATTGTAGATGCCATTCTTGGTGTCCTCAGTTTGTTTATAATTAAATAAGATAGAAGAAAGAATCAGTTTTCAGACCTCCATCAGATTTTCCCTGTATGTCTATAAGCAATTTTCTTAAAGGCCCAGCCCACTGTGGGTGGTGCAGTCCCTAAGCCCATGGACTGTACTTAAAAAGTATCTGAGCAAGCCCGAGAAAATAAGTCAGAAAGCATTATTTTTTTCATGGTTTCTGCTTCAGTTTCTATCTCCAGGTCCCTGTCTTGGCTTATTTGATGGTGGACTTGGAATGGTGATGAACCTATGAGCTAAAAATAAATCCTTAAAAAAACCCAAGTTGTTTTTATACTGGTGTTTTGTTTTGAAGCCACTCTTCAAATTTTATATCAAACAGATATGTGTGTGCTTTGTTTTATAGTGCAGAGAAAACTCGTGAACCAACACTGAAAAAATGTTCTTAGTATTTTAGTGTAGAAAATTTCAGCAGAGTTTGAAAACTCAGACTTTGTATGCAAAATTCTGTTGACTTCTGGGGAAGAATAGATAGACTTTGCTTGGGTATTTCAGTTTCCAAAGTTTGAACATTTACATGATGGTAAATCACATTAATGACAATGAATTGAAATTGAAATACTTCATTTTTTTCTTTTTTTATTACTTTATAAATAATACCAATCAAAATTTCCACTTCTCCCCTCCTCCCACTTCCCTCCTGCTCCCCTACTCACCCTCCTCCCAGCCCCTCCAGTCCTAAGAGAGGGCAGGCTACCCTGCCCTCTGGAAAGGCCAAGGCCCTCCCCCCTCCATCCAGGCTTACAAGCTATGCATCCAAATAGAATAGGATCCCAAAAAGCTAGTACATGCAGTAGAGACAAATTCCAGTGCCATTATCATTGACTTCTCAGTCTGCCCCAATTGTGAGCCACGATCAGAGGGTCCAGTTTGATCCCATGCTTGTTCATTCCCAATCCTTCTGGATTTGGTGAGCTCCCATTAGCTCAGGCACACTGTCTCAGTGGGTGGACCAACCCCTCGTGGTCCTGACTTCCTTTCTCATATTCTCCTTCCTTCTGCTCTTCAACTGGACCATGGGAACTCAGTCCAGTGCTCCAATGTGGGTCTCTCTCTCTATCTCCCTCTGTCGCCTGATGAAGTTTCTTTGGTGATATTCAAGATAGTCATCAATCTGACTATGGAACAAGGCCAGTTCAGACACCTTCTACTCCACTGCCCAGTGTCCTAGCTGGGGTCATCCCTGTGGACTCCTGGGAACCCCTCCAGAGCCAAGCCTCTTGCCAACCCCACAATGCCTTCCTCAATTAAGATATCTCCTTTCCTGCTCCCATATCTGTCCTTCCTTCATCCCAACCATCCCACTCCCCTAAGCTCTTCCCAACCCTCCCATTATCCCTTCTCTCTTCCCCTCTCCCCTTTCTCCCACCCCACTCCCAACCTCATGTTCCCAACTTTTGCCTGGCGATCTTGTCTGCTTCCATTTTCCAGGAGGATCTATATATGTTTTTCTTTAGGATCACCTTATTACTTACCTTCTCTAGGATCACGAACTATAGGCTCAGTGTCCTTTGTTTATGGCTAGAGTCCACTAATGAGTGAGCATATACCATATTCATCTTTTTGGGTCTGGTTTATCTCACTCAGGATAGTGTGTTTTCTATTTCCATCCGTTTGCATGCAAAATTCAAGATGCCATTGTTTTTTTTACCGCTGAGTAGTACTCTGATGTGTAGATGTGCCACACTTTCTTTATCCATTCTTCTATTGAGAGGCATCTAGGTTGTTTCCAGGTTCTGGCTATTACAAATAATGCTGCTATGAACATAGTTGAATAAGTGCTTTTGTAGTATGATTGGGCATCTCTTGGGCATATTCCCAAGAGTGGTATTGCTGGATCCTGAGGTAGGTTGACTCCCAATCTTCTGAGAAACTGCCACACTGATTTCCAAAGTGGTTGCATAAGTTTGCATTCCCACCAGCAATGGATGAGTGTTCCCCTTACTCCACATCCTCTCCAGCATATGCTATCATTGGTGTTTTTGATTTTAGCCATTCTGACAGGTGTAAGATGGTATCTCAAAGTTGTTTTGATTTGCATTTCCCTGATCGCTAAGGAAGTTGAACATGTCCTTAAGTATCTTTTGACCATTTGAAATTCTTTTGAGAATTCTCCGTTCAGTTCAGTATCCCATTCTAAATAACTGGGTTATTTAGAATTTTAATGTCTAGTTTCTAACGTTCTTTATATATTTTGGAGATCAGACCTGTGTCTGATGTGGGGTTGGTGAAGATCTGCTCCCATTTCTCCCATTCACTAGGATGCCTTTTTGTCTTAATGGCAGTGTCCTTTGCTTTACAGAAGCTTCTCAGTTTAAGGAGGTCCCATTTATTCATTGTTGCTCTTACTGTCTGTACTACTGGGGTTTTACATAGGAAGTGGTCTCCTGTGCCCATGCGTTGTAGACTACTTTCCACTTTCTATTCTGTCAGGTTCAGTGTGGTCAAATTTATATTGAGGTCTTTAATCCATTTGGACTTGAGTTTTGTGCCTGGTGATAGATATGGATCTATTTTCATTCTTCTGCAGGTTGACATCCAGTTCTGCCAGCACCATTTGTTAAAGATGCTTTCTTTCTTCCATTGTATAATTTTAGCTTCTTTGTCAAAAATCGGGTGTTCATAGGTTTGTGGATTGATATCCAGGTCTTCGATTCGATTCCATTGGTTAACGTCTCTGATTTTATGCCAATACCAAACTGTTTTCATTACTGTAGCTCTGAAATAGAGTTTGATGTCAGGAATGGTAATGCCTCCGGAAGTTCCTTTATTGTATAGAATTGTTTGGGCTATCCTGGGTTTTTTGTTTTTCCATATAAAGTTGATTATTGTTCTCTCAAGGTCTGTGAAGAATTTTGTTGGGATTTTGGTGGGGATTGCATTGAATCTATAGATTGCTTTTGGTAGACTTGCCATTTTTACTATGTTGATCCTACTAATCCAAGAGCATGGGAGATCCTTCCATTTTTTTGATATCCTCTTCAATTTCTTTCTTCAAAGATTTAAAGTTTTTGTCAAATAGATCTTTCACTTCTTGGTTAGAGTTACCCCAAGATACTTGATGCCATTTGTGGCTATTGTGAAAGGTCATGCTTCTCTGATTTCCCTCTCTGCCTCTTTATCCTTTGTGTATATGAGGGCAATGATTTTTTGGAGTTGATCTTGTATCCTGCCACATTACTAAAGATGTTTATCAACTGTGGGAGTTCTTTTGTAGAGTTTTTGGGGTCGCTCATGTACACTATCATATCATCTGCAAGTAACGAAAGGACTTCTTCTTTTTCAATTCGAATCCCCTTGATCTCCTTATGTTGTCTTATTGCTATTGCTAGAACTTCAAGCACTATATTGAAGAGATATGGAGAGAGTGGACAGCCTTGTCTTTTCCCTGATTTTAGTGGAATTGCTTTGAATTTCTCTCCTTTTAATTTGATGTGTTAGCTGTAGGCTTGCTGTATATTGCTTTTATTATATTTAGACATGATCATTGTATTCCTAATCTCTCCAAGACTTTTATCATAAATTGGTGTTGAAATTTGTCAAAAGCTTTTTCAGCATCTAATGAAATGATCATATGTTTTTTCAGATTATTTATATGATAGATTACATTGATATATTTTTGTATGTTGAACAAGCCCTGCATCTCTGGGATGAAGCCTAAGTGATCATAATGGATGATTTTTTTGATGTGTTCTTGGATTTGGTTTGTCAGTATTTTATTGAGAATTTTTTTTTGTGAGGCAACTCATGTTTTTTACTAAATTTTAAACGTTTGCTTATATTTTAAACTTTACTTAATCTTTGAACCTGGTTCCAAGTTACATACTTTAAATACTATAACACTAAAAACACATTTTTTTTTTTAAAAAAAAAGCAGAAATAGCTTTTTTATTTTATTTTTTTTAATTGAGGAAAGGAAAAAAAAAGTTTCCCCCTCCTCCCAGCCTCCCATTTCCCTCCCCCTCCTCTTACCCTTCTCTCCCTCCCCCAACTCCTCTCCCCCTCCCTCTCCAGTCCAAAGAGCAGTCAGGGTTCCCTGCCCTGTGCATTGATATTCATGAGTGAGATTGGTAATTCTCTTTCTTGGTTGAGTTTTTGTGTGGCTTTGGTATCAGGGTAACTGTAGCTTCATAAAGAGTTTGGCAATGACTCTTCTATTTCTGTTATGTGGAACACATTAAGGAGGATAGGTATTAGCTCTTCTTGGAAGTTATGGTCGAATTCTGCACTAAAATCATCTGGCCCTGGGTTTTTTTGGTTGGGAGGTTTTTGATGACAGCTTCTATTTTCTTGCAACTTATAGATCTATTTAAATTGTTTACCTGATCCTGATTTAATTTTGGTATGTTGTAGTAATATGAGCGGCGGGGCTGCGTCCCCAGCACCCCGGCTGCCTGCTAGCTTATGCCTGGAAATAATTACACGGACACTAAGGAAAACTATAACTATTTTTCAACTCCATCAAAGACTCCAGAAAGATACAATATTACCTAAGCAAACAAGAAAGAAGCAACTTCCAAACTCTAGAAATGGCAGAGACATTTTGCTGCCTGGAGAGTCACCCAACGTTCCTCTGTACTGTTGGGGCATCCATCTTTGGCCTACAGGCCCATAGTTTCCAGCAGACATTTCCACGAAGCAGGAAATTTCAAAGGCAGTCATTATCTGTTTGTCCTGAAGAATGTCTTGCAGACTCTTTCATGAATCAGGAACCCCGAAAGATCATCTCACCTTTAGGCAAGTTTAGTAGCCTCTCTCTGCGGGTTCTCTGTGCCCAGTTTATGCAATAGTCCAGGCAAGAGCAGTTTTCTTGCCCAAATGGCTATCAAACTCCATAAGGATCCTCTTTGATGCCCATCTTCTTCTTGAAGTAGATTGGTGCTGCCAGGAGCAGAGTGTCTCATTGTCATGAAAAAACCCTAAGTTATTAAAACATTTAAAAATGTCATATTTCTGTAATCTTTGAAAAATATGAAGAATACCTATCTAAAATATATCTATGTACATCTAGAAAATCTTAACTAACATCACTACAAGCTTGACTATTATTGATTATCCATTAACAACCTATATACATTACATTTTATGTGAACTATATAATCACAATACCTTAATAAAGATCAGAAATACATATACATATAACAAAATTGACCTTAAATCTCTATTAATAAAGCAAAATCTATACTAATGCAAATTATTCATACCTATATCATATCCCCCTTTAAATGTTGCAACCCCCCCCTCCTTTTTTTAGACCCGCCAACTGGACTCTGGCAATAAAGACGGAGCTGCTCCCTACCAGCTGGAGTATTGAAGTCCCATCCTCTATCTTGTCCGGTGATTGGGTTGGCCTGCTGTCAGCTCCTGGGACATTCTCTTTTCCTCTGTGGTTAGGAGCACCTGTAAGAGCTGCTGGCAATCATCCCAAGTGGGCTGATGAATAACCAGAACAGATTCTATAAGCCCGGTCACGGCCTGAGGGTCCCGAGAAAAGGAAGGGTTGTAAATAATGATTAGAAGCAGAAAAAGGCAGTATTGCAATTGGCCTGCTACTGAGTGAAGGGGAAATGCTTGGGAAGTCACTCTCATCCTTCCCCTGTCCCAGCGTAGATGCTGAGTACCAAAGTTTTCAGGGCTAGTGCCCAGCGGGACTCCTCAGGAAGGAAGTGCTTCCTCTGGGGGAGAAGGAGGGAGAAGTCTTTCATGCTCGGCTGGATATTGGCTGGATATCAGGAAGAACCGGAGGTGCCTGGATTCTGGGTTTCTTTTGCTCCTGTACAGGAAAGAGAGAAGACAAAGGGCTTGGGGAGGGGCAGCCACCACCTCCTCCAGCAGTGGGGTTGCTTTTGGAATCAGGGAAACTGATGATAGCCAGGGGGCCGGTGCCAGGTTCTGAATTCCTGCAGGTGGATTTTAACAAAGACAAACCGACATACAAAAACAAAAATACAAAGAGACAGACATAAACTCAAAACCAGAAGCTGGTGCTCTCACCACCACTCTGGTGTAGAACTGAAAATACACAAGAACAAAAAGACAGACATAGACTCAAAATCAGAAGCCGGTGCTCTCACCACCACTCTGGTGTAGAACTGAAAATACACAAGAACAAAAAAGACAGACATAGACTCAAAATCAGAAGCTTCGCGGCAACAAACTGATACAAACCTGGAAGGGAGTGGGCGATAAGGGCCACACTCCCTAGAAACTAAGATGACCTAGTCGCTCCTAGTTTCACAAATTGCCAGTGAAGCGTCCTTCACGGCTGGGCCAGGGAGTGTTCCTGGACACGTCTGTCCCACTGCCTGGTCCCCTTCAAATACTAGCCATGCGCAGGTACAATTCTCAAGTTACTGATTCACAATTACACAGAAACAGAAACACAATACACAGACAGACATAAAAATGAGCTCGTTTCTTTATACCTCCAACTGGGTTTAGAGTGTGTCTGGGAGCGACTCGATTCCTGGTCAGGGAACCAAATGTTGGACTCTAGTGTCCAAACACCAAGAAGGAGTCGCCCCCAGAGACCATCTCATACACCATAGCCGATGCAAAAGCATGAGGATTTTATTAATTCTGTCATGACAGGGTCCCCCAGCATTCGGGAAGCCGAGGGACCCTGAATAGCTGGTACAGTCTACTTTAAAGGAGCCACAGAAGCAAGGGGGGTTGTTCTTTGACTATTCTGATTGGCTTATTTGAAAGGGGTATTACCAATAATTGACTGGAGAGCTGTTGCCAGATCAGATGAGGTAAGAGGTCATTTTGACCCCGTTTCCCAGGGGACCAAACCAAAGCATATGTATATGGGTAATTGTTCAGGAACTGAGTACGTGCGAATGTAGCTGTTAGGTCCTTGGTTCCCAGGGAAGGAGGGGAAGCACTATGGCACAGAAGCTGAGAGGATTCAGAATTGTCAAAAATGGCTTCAGGATTGTCTTAAAGTCTTACACTTTTAACTTTTAGCTTGCATATATTTTTAACACACTGTAAACCATTTACAATTTTTCTTTATCTTTGAATCTCTCTTTACTGTATATCTTTTTCTGACCACATGAGTCTTTAATTTACCACGCAATATCAGGACTAAGGCCGTGGCTTTGCCGGCTGGATCCAGCCCATTCCTTAGCTTTCCAGCCTCATGGCTGAGGTACTGGCTGTAGCCATGTTTACTGCCACAACTCTATGGCATTTCAAGGTCCCTGCCAGCAAGCGAGCTTCAGCAGCCTGTGCTTGCAAACCTTACGAACCGCCTGCGTAAAAGAGTCAGAGTTTGCCCTGGCAGGACAGCCCAGAAAGCCGGCATTTTTAAACAGTGCAGCTTTCTTCCTGCTATGGCTGAAAACCGAAAAACATGCGTTCAGCTTTTCGTCAACACCGTTTAAGTGTTTCATGGCAGGACCTCTTAATGAGCTGCAGGGTTTTGCAGCTAACCTGAGTCAGGAAGCCTCTCTTAGATGAGAGCGCTTGCTTGCTTCTAGCAAGCAGAGTAGACCTGAGAAATTGTTGCTACCAAGAAAACATGCTTTACTCTTTCCCAAGCTTTCTCAGGCTTTCAGTGGATTCAGTTGTCCAGACGTCTGGGCGCCATTTTGTAGTAATATGAGTGGTGGGGCTGCATCCCCAGCACCCCGGCTGCCTGCTAGCTTATGCCTCGAAATAATTACATGGACACTGTATTCTTTTAAACACTGCTTGGCCCATTATATCTAGCCTCTTCTTGGCTAACTCTTGCACCTGGACTAGCCCATTTCTAATAATGTGTGTAGCACCGAGGTGTGCTTACTGGGAAGATTCTAGCCTATGTCCATCCTGGGTCGGAGCTTCATCACGTGTGCCTCAGAGAGCAGAGCTATCGCGTCTGCCCGGGAGAGGGGAGCATGGCGTCTCTGAGCTCACTTCCTCTTCCTCCCAGCATTCTGTTCTGTTTACTCCACCCACCTATGTTCTAACCAATAAAATGGGCCAAGGCAGTTTCTTTATTAGCCAATGACTTTCCTCCATCAGTATGTGGTATTTATCTTTTTAAAAAGTCCATTTCTTCCAAAGCCACAGAGAAACCCTGTCTCGAAAAACCAAAAAAAAAAAAGTCCATTTCTTTTATATTTTCCAATTTTGTGACATACAGGCTTTTGTAGTAAGACCTAATGATTCTCTAAATTTTCTTAGTGTCTGTTGTTATGTTCCCCTTTTCATTTCTGATCTTGTTAATTTGAGTGTTTTCTCTCTGCCTTTGGATTAGATTGTTATAGCAACAGAAAATAAACTAAGATACTCATCATCCCAACATTTGAGTTAATAGGATAATTCCATCTTGTCTATTGTGATTTCTGTGGACTAACATTTTTAATACTTGGTTTTGACGCTTATGCCTGAATAAGCTTATCTAAAACAATTTATTTGATCCCATTTTTAAAAATTAAGGTTTTGAAGTAATTAATGCTATTCATCATGTGGGAAAATACGTGAAAAAAATAAATTAAGGGGAAGAAAATATTTGTTTTGTGTCATGGTGTTAAGAGGTTTTGGTCTATTGGCCTTGACTCCATTGATTCTGGGCCCTGTGTAGGCAGAATATCACATTGACAGGAATATATTGCAGATAATACTCCACTCATGGAGTATTATGTGGGGAAGATTCCAAGGACCAGGAGTAACTTTTAAACGCCCTCAGTTATAATCATACTTATCTATGGGTTTAAGGATATGATTTGGAATCTCTTTCGGAAATATACTGGTGTTAGTAGAGTCTTGTCTAAGATCCATGACTTCACTAGCCCCAGGAAATTGGCTGTGTTTCTGTTACCAGGAGATTTTTCTCTTATCTTAGTTATTTTTTTATTTCTGTGAAGAGATTCCGTGACTGCGGCAGCTTATAAAAGAAAGCATTTCACTTGGGGCTCATGGTTCTAGGGGCTTGAAGTTCACATCATCATCATGACAGGGAACATGGAATTAAGCAGGCAAACATGATACTGGAGCAGTCGCTTAGACCTTATACTTTGACCCACAGACATAAACTTCCTAAACAAGAACACACCTGCTAAACCTGTCCAAAAGCTCTACTGATTGTAGAACAACCATTCAAATATATGAGCTTATGGGTGACCATTCTCATACAAACCATCACACCTCTTGCCCTTGCTTATATCCCAGAGGTTGAAGGTAAGCCCCTGTTGATGAAAATACAGCACATTTAGGACATAGGATTCAGATTATATGAACTATTTTTAATCTGAAAACCTCCCTCTAGTCTCGCTTCCTCCGTGCCAGGAAATGTTATGAGAGTCACCATAGGAGGGAAGCAAGTAACAGTCCAGCAGCAACACCTAAGAACTACAGTTATCATTATTTCAAAATATCCGTAAAGGGCAACATATTGTAACTCCAACTCTGGGGGACACAGTGCCCTCTTCTGACCTAACAGTTACCTGTAATCACATGTTTATACACACATACAAATACATGCAGATATACATAAATAAAAATAAATATTTGATGAGAAAGAATTTGTTACAGTTATCTATGACTAGAAAGCAGATATTGAATTTATCTCTGATATTATATATAATATTTATACATACTTTCGATAGCTGTACATTTATTTTTATTTTTGTACCTTTATTTTTTAACTTTTTAATTTTCCTTTTATTGAAAATGGATTTTCTTCTCAAGTAATATTCTCTGATTATGGTTTTCCTTCCCAGTACTCCTCTCAGTTCTTTCACAGCTCCCCTCCTATCTGGCACAAGAAACAGAGACCCACTAGTATTTCCCTGATGGCTAAGGATGTGGACCATTTTTCAAGTATTTCTCATCTATTTGAGTTTCCTTTTGAGAATTTTTTATTTATACCTCATTTTTGAAAATGTGTTATTTGTTTGTGGTCTTTCTTCATGTTTAAGGGGAAGAATTTTATTGTAGATATGAGACAAAAACATTTGTTTTCTTGATGTCTATTGTTTTTTGTTCTTCATATATTTTGGGTATTAGCCAATTTGATGTTTGGTTAGTAAAGGTCTTCTACCATTCTGTAGACTTTTACGTTGCCCTAATGATGGTTTCCTTTACCATGCAAAAACTTTTGGTTTAATAAGGTCTCATTTATTAATTGTTGATTTTAATGCCTGTGCTAATGGTGTTCTGTTCAGAAAGCTTTTTTTTTCCCCTGTGCTAATGAGATCAAGACTGTTCCCCACTTTCTCCTCTATCAGTTTATTTGGTATTATGTTAAGGTCTTTGGTTCATTTGGAGTTGAGTTTAGTGCAGTGTGATAAATATGGATCTATTTGGATTCTTCTATATATAGCTGTCCTGTTTGGCCAGCACCATTTGCTGAATGAAGATGCTGTCTTTTTTTCCAGTGTGTACTTCTGACTTCTTTATAAATAATCAGGTGTCTATTGGTATGTGAATTTATATCTGGTTCTTCAATTCAGTTCCATTGATCAGTGTGTCTGGTTTGGTGTCAGTACCACGCTGTTATTATTACTATAGCTTTGTATTACAATTTAAAATCCAGGATGATGATACCTTCAGCAATTCTTTTATTATTCAGGATAGTTTTTGCTATTCTTATTCTCTCTCTCTCTCTCTCTGTGGGGGGGGTGTGGGTGTTTATGTGTATGTGTGTTCATGAAACTGAAAATTGTCCTTCAAAGTCTGTGAGTAATTGGGACTTTCATAGGGATTTCACTGAATCTTTAGATTGCCTTTGTTAGCATGTCCACTTTTTCTATGTTAATCTTATGACGACCCATGAGCATGGGAGATCTTTCAATATTCTGATATGTTTTTTAGTTTCTTTCTTTAGCTTCTCAAATTTTTTATCATACAAATCTTTCACTTGTTTGGTTAGAGTTACTTCAAGATATTTTGTATTATTTGAGGCTATTATGAAAGCTGTTGCTTCCCTGATTTCTTTTTCAGACCATTTGTATATAGGAAGGCTATTGATTTTTGTGAGTTAGTTACTTTGAGGAACATGTTTATCAGTTGTTAACTGTCACTGTTAATCCTGTCACTGTTCCTCTAGCCAATTGAGAGAAATGATTTTGGTTCAATAGGCTGGATTTTCATTGGGGACAGGCATCACTGAGAAAGGGGTGGTTTTTTGGAGCGAGGAGCAAGCTGGAAGGTGTAAAGGATGGCTTGCAACTCTGTTGTTGTAAATAGGGGCGGCGGGGCTGCATTCCCAGCACCCCAGCCGCTTGCTCGGCTTATGCCCGAAATAACAACACACAAACTGTATTCATTTAAACACTGCTTGGCCCATTCTCTTCTAGGCTAATTCTCACATATTAATTTAGCCCATTTCTAATCATCTGTGTGTAGCACCCCAAGGTGCGCTTACCGGGAAGATTCTAGCCTACATCCATCCTGGGTCGGAGCTTCATCCCGGGAGCGGGGCATGGCGTCTCTCTCAGGCGTCTGCTCCCGAGAGAAGAGCTGTCAAGACTGAGCTCACTTCCTGTTCCTCCCAGCGTTCTGTTCTGTTTACTCCTCCCACCTATCTTCTAACCAATAAAATGGGCCAAGGCAGTTCCTTTATTAGCGAATGACCTTCCTCCATCACTCTGTTCAAGTTCTCCATTTATTATTTAATATTTGTGCACGTATTTTACACTTTAATAAATGATAAAAGAATTCTTTAACAATCAGGTGTGTGAGTTTCCTGTTGGAATTTTATTGTGTAAATAAAGATGCTTTAGCTTACTCCCTTCCTATTTGTATCCCCTTGATCATCTTCTGTTGTCTTATTGGTCTAGCTAAGTCTTCATTACCATATTCAGTAAGTATGGAGAGAGTGTACAACCTTCTTCCTGATTTTGGTAGATTGCTTTGAGGTTCTTTTAAATTGATGTTGCCTATGAGACTACTATAAATTGTCTTTATTATGTTGAGTTATGTTTCTTGTATCACTAATTTCTACAGGAATTTCATCATGAAGGGTTGTTGGGTTTTTTCAAAGGCCTTTTCAGCATCTAAGGAGATATGATCATGTAGTTTTTGCCTTTCATTCTGTTTATATGGTGGTTCTCATTATTCCATTTATATATGTTGAACTGTTCCAGGATCTCTGGGAAGAAACCTACTTGATTATGGTGGATGATCTTAGATGTGCTCTTGAATTAGGTTTGTAATTATTTTATTAAGAATTTTTGCATCTGTGTTCATATGAGAAATTGGTCTGTAATTCTCTTTCTTTGTTGGATCTATATGTGGTTTGGGAATGTAGGTAACTGTGGCCTCAAACTGAATTGAACAATGTTTTCTCTTTTTGTTTTGTGTAGTAACTTGAGGAGTACTGATATTAACTCTTATTTGAAAGTGTGGTACAATTCTGACCTAAAAACCTCTGGCCCTGGGTTTCTTTGGTTGGGAGACATAATTACTTATTACTTCTTTTTCATTAGACGTTATAGTTCTGTTTAAATTGCTTATCTGATTTTGATATGACATATGATTTGATGTGACTTTTGATTTGAGAATAAAATTATCCTTTTCTTTTAGATTTTCCAATTTGGTGGAGTACAGTTTTATAAAGTGTGTTCTTATGATTCTCTGGTTTCTATGATTTTCTTTGGTGTCTATTGTTATATCACCCTTTCTATTTCTGATTTGGATATTCTCTCTCTGCCATTTAGTTAATTTAGATAAAGGTTTTATTTTCTCAAAGAGCCAACTCTTTATTTTGTTGATTCTTTGTATTATTTGTTCTTCTTTCTTTTTCTTTTTTGTTTGTTTTGTTTTTTGTTTCCTGTTTTTTCAAGATAGAGTTTCTCCGTGTTGCCCTAGCTGTCCTGGAACTCGTTTTGTAGACCAAGCTGGCCTCTCACTCACAGAGATTCGCCTGGCTTCGCCTCCCGAGTGCTGGGATTAAAGACAATTAAAACCACTGCCTTGCTGTTTGTTTTTGTTTCTATTTTATTGCTTTTATCCCTGAGTTTCAGATATAATTTCTTTTTATTCTAGAGCTCTCTGTTGTGCTGTTAAGTTACTAGTGTAATGTCGGCACAGTGTGTGAACTTGCCTATTAGAATCACCTTCATTGTGTTTCATAAATTTTGGTATTTTGTGTATTAAGTTTTGTTCAATTCTAGAAAGTCTCTAATTTCACTCCTTTTTTTAATTTGGCTTTTTGAGACAAGGTTTCTCTGTAGGTTTGGAGCCTATTAGGTATCAGGAAACTAGCTCGTTCATTCTTAATTTATACCTTGACATATTTTTTATTCAGTAGTGAATTGTTCAGTTTCTATGAGTTTGTAAGCTTTCTGTTTCTGTTGTTAATATTCAGGTTTAATCTGTTTTGCTATAATAGGATGAAGCCTGTTATTTCAATTTCATTTTATATGTTGAGACTTGCTTTGTTTACAAGTATACAAGTGTACTTGTTTTATATATATGTATATATATATACACACACATACATATACACTTGTATACTTGTAAACAAAGTGTGTGTGTATGTGTGTATAATCAGTTGGGCAGAGATATTTATTTTGTCCTGAGAAATTAAATCTATATATATTACGATGAAGTGTTCTGTAAATATTTGTTAGGTCCATTTGGTTTATGTTTGTTAGCTCCAGCATTTCTCTGTTTCTTTTCTGTCTGTATCACCTGTCTATGGCAAGAGTGGGGTATTGAAGTCTCTTACTATTAATGTTTAAGGGTCAGTTAGTGATTTAAGCTGTTTTTGTGTTTCTTTTACAAACTTGGGTGCCCTTATGTTTGGTGTATAGATGTGTTAAGAATTGCAATGTCTTCTTGGTGATTTTTTCCTTTGATGAAGATATAATTTCCTTCTTTATTTCTTCAAATTAGTTTTGGCTTGAAGTCTATTTTGTCAGATTCTAAAATGGCTATACCGGCTTACTTCCTTAGGTTAATTTTTTCCCCATTTTTTTTTTAATAAAAAGGATGTTTATCCTTGATGTTAAGATGTGTTTTTTTGGCTACAAGAGAAAGATAGATCCTAGTTTTGCGTCCCTTTTGTTAGTCTGTATCTTTTTTATTGAGGAATTGAGATCACTAATGTTAAGAAATATCAATGAACAGTGTTTGTTGATTTCTGGTTGTTGTTGGTGGTGGTGTTTGTGTGTGTGTTCCACCTTTTTATTTGCTGGTCTGTGTTTTTTTATGCTTTCTTGTTTGTTCCTTGTTTTCTTGAGTATAGTTAACTTTCTTTAGGTTGAAGTTTACTTCCTATTACCTTCTTTAGGGCTGGATTTGTAGACAGATATTGCTTAAATTTAGCTTTATCATGGAATGTTTTTTTCTCCATCTGTGGTTATTGATCCTTTTGCTTGGTATAGTAGATTGGGCATCTGTGATGTTTCTCTTCAAGTCTGTAGAACATATGTCCAGGCCCTTCTGGCTTTCCCATTTTGAAATCAGGTAGTATTTTATAGGTCTGCCTTTTTATGTCCTTTTTCTTTGCCACTTTTTTAATATTCTTCATGGTGATATTTTATTTGTGTTAATAAATAAAGCTTGTCTGAAGATCAGAGTGCAGAGCTTAGCCACTAGAGGCCGCAGAGTGGTGACACACACCTTTAATTCGAGGACTCAAAGCCACCATGGCCTATACAAGATTGAATCTGTCTAGAAAGAGAAATAGAACTCACACAAAGGTGTTTCCCGAACTAGGAAGTTACACATCTTTAATCCCAGCACTAGGGAGGTGGAGACCGGAGTGATATGGCTGGGCAGAGAGAGGTGTATAAGCAGGAGGAGATGAGAGCTCCTTGTATTCTGGGGTTTGGTGGAAAGCATTACAGTCTACACTCACAACAGCAGTCTGAGGATTCTGTCTAAACACACAGTCTGAGAATTTGTAGAGACAGTGCAGTCTGTGGTTTCGTAGAGACAGCATTCAGTTTGAGGATTGTAGAGACAAGGTCGTCCCTTTGGTCTGAGATTTGGTAGAGGTAAGAGCTCCCTAGTGATTGGCTGCTCTGCTTCTCTGATCTTTCAGCATCAACCCCTATGTCTGACTCCGGGTTTTTACTATTAAAACCAATTAGAATTCATGGTACAGTGTACAAATATTAAATGTCAAATTTCCCTAGCTTTGATAGTATGATATAATATCTCACAAGTGGTGAAACCAGAGTGAATTCTATAGTTGTTTTTTTCTACTTTCTGTTCGTCTATAATTATTTCAGTATAAAAATGATTCTCTCAAAGTGTATTGTATATGTTCTAAGAAATTTTCCAAGTTTCTAAATAAAAATCTCAAAGATTTCTAATATATATTTATTTATAGAAGTTAAACAATTCTAAGTTTTAGGTCTGTGATGTATTGAAGGTTGTTTTGCATATAGATTGAGGCTTGTATGAAAATAATTTTAATATGCTTGCTTAATTTTCCAGCACTATATGATGAAGAACTCTATTTCTTTTCTACTTGATTGCTTTTATACCATTGTTTTAAGACCAATTTTTTTATGTGAGGATATAATTCTGTTTTCTATTTTCCTTTTCCCCTGATCAGTGTATCTATTTTTATAACAGTACAACATTATTTTGATAGTTATATCTTTATAATAAATTCCTAAAGTTTCCCATGTGTTTTATACCCTACAAGCAGTTAAAATCCGAGTACATGAATATAGTGGAATAAGAGAAGTACAGATTGAACTGTGAAGGACAGAAGAGACTTGAACTTCTATGATGCTGAATAAATTCAGTTGCTGTCACTATCATTTTTCTGATGTGGAGGGAAAGCTGGACCATAGAAATTGATTAAAGTGATGAATTCTCTTTTATTTGTTTATTTATTTTGAGGGTTTCTTTGTGTAGCCCTGGATGTCCTGGAACTCACTATGTAGACCATGCTGGCCTGGAACGCCTAATTCTGTCTCCCAAGTGCTGGATTAAAGGTCTGTGCCAGTTATTCCCTCTAAAAGTGCTGGAATCTGAGGGGAAACACTTCATTGATATGTAGGCCCCCTGAACTGATATGCTTTCCAAATGTCAGAAACTACGTAAAGAGGAACAATTGTAGCCTTGTTACCAATCTGGAGCAAACAACCAAAGATGAGAAAAAAAGCCATTGCTCTTGGTATTGACATCATCTCTATACATTATGCTATTTGCTATTCTCCAACTTTGCAGCCGTTTTATGGTTGTTACTGTCATTGTGGACATATGTATATAAGGTAGTTTGATTAATGTTTTGGTGTGGGTAAAATCTGAAATCAACTCATGAATTTTAATGAGTTTGCTATTCTTTTAAATTTGTGAATAAAGCCCTTGGAGTGATTTTATATAATATTCAGAGCACATCATAAATATTTAAACATGTTTCATGAATGATTCAGATAAGTGAAAAACTGATGATGTCCACTGGGTGGCAGCCATATACTATATCCAAAGACAAATCTGAAGGACCAGCTGGTTCTGAATTGGAAGCTGTCTTCTTTACCAGGAATTGGCTGACAGCCTTTGTGCCAAACTGTTTGAAGCTTGATTTTGTTCTTTTTAGCTTGATATTTTTAGTTTTAAAAAAGTCCCATACAAAGTGGTCAACCCTGATAACAGAGAGAGAGAGAGAGAGAGAGAGAGAGAGAGAGAGAGAGAAGAAAAACAGATTCAGTATGTAGGTTGTATTTATATATTATGTGTATATATGTATTTGACAGTAATAATCATAGAAAAAGACTATCAACTTGAGGGTAGCATGGAGTGGTTGAAGGGGGAGCATTTTGTATGGGCTAAGGGGGAACTATAATTCTGTTTCAATTAAAAATATATTTCTAGAAGCATCATGTTGGGAGGGATGAGAGAATATACACTAATATATCTGTCCTTTTCAGAAGAAAATGTTTGCCAACTCTTGCCTTAGACAAAATCCCAAGCATTTCAATATATTATATTCTCCTCTAGTTTGGGCTATGGATAATAGTCTCACTTAAGTGAGAATAACAGATTTACAAACACAACCTTGTACAAGGCTGCAAGCTCTGAAGACATAAGATTTGCCACTAAGAAATTATGAGATAATCATAATCATATTGATGTTTAGGGCTTGTTTTTTGATGAGGCTGACTAGAATCAAGTAACTAATCAAGCTTGATTGCCATGATTATGCTATAGTAGAAGTATTCATTGAAGAACAAAAGTTCAGCAGAAGTGCTAATGGTATATACATTTGAGATAAAGTATTGGAAAAAAGATAATCCAGTTTTTTGAAGATATGTTATTTTTGAAGAAAAACAGTAAGAGCCTGGCCGTGGTGGTGCATGCCTTTAGTCCCAGCACTCAGGAGGCAGAGGCAGGTGGATCTCTGAGTTCTGAGTTCAAGGCCAGTGTGGGCTAGAGAGTGAGTTCCAGAACAGCCAGGGCCACATAGAGAAAAGCCAAAAAGGAGTAAGGAAACATGTATTGATTAGGTGTCATGATTCTGTTGAGATTTTTTGTTAATGTATATAATAATACTACTTAATGGTTTATTTTTTTGGTTAGGTACAGGTAGTTAATGAAGATGAAAGCATGAATTTACTATTTTTTTTAAAAAGCCATATACCAAGGCTAAATTTTAAAATTTGTGTTTAAGGTGTTAATATGTGAGTTTAGTGATAGGTAATTCAATTTGATGAACTTGTAATTAAATTTGACTTATATTAGAGCTATTACTGTTTTGGAAGGTTAGTAATTACAGTTTAAGTTAAAAAACTGTAATTTCATAAATTAAGAAGACAATGTTAGATTTTAATTTTTGACTGCCAGAGCTATGCTTTATTAGAAATACCCATATCTCAATATTGAAGTCATTATGATCTATGTTTTATATAAAATCTTCTTTGTAGAAATAGGAAAACATACAAACATGAACTTTACCTTAAAAGAGTGTTGTTCTAATGAATATCCAGGAAACCACTACTGAACCAAATTAGTAGAATATTATCAATACTTATCTTTACCAGTTAACTTTAATTGTCAACTTTACACAACCTAGAATCTCTTGGGAAATGGGTGATATTTTGCAACAAAGTTTACTTTAGAGCAGATTTCAGGCCTCAGTTGCAAGCTGTATGAGGTTCATCTGCTTGATCATATTGATTACATTAAATACTTGTTAAGTCACTATGTGTCAGACTATATAAAACAAAACAAAATAATCTGATTATATGCTTGATGTAAGAGACATATCTTAAATATAAAGACTAAGGGAGGATAGAAGAAAATTTGCCATGCAAACACTTAAATCAAAGCTAGTAATGCTATACTAATGTTCAACAAAACAGTCTCAACTAAAGACTAGATATGAAAGTTGGATTTTGTAATAATAGTAGTCAGTGTGCCAGGAATTTATCACACACAGTCAAATGTGTATCGCATAGTAAGAATGATTTAAATGTATGAAAATTCTCTAGAAACAGAAGCTAACAAAACAATTTTCTAGTCATATTGGTGGAATTCATGATACATTTGATAGTGGCTCATAGAGTACATAGATGGCCCATAAAAGTGATGGAAGAAAAGCAAGGCAACAGCAAAAATGATGAGTTAACTGACAGCGAAAGGACCTTTTCTTTTTAGATGACGAATATATTCTTTTAAATTCTATATGGAATGTTAAACAAAATTGACCAAGAGGTCTCAGAAATACGTGTACACTCGACTCTTGACAAAGCTTCCAAAAACATACATTAGAGAAAGTATATATAGCATTTTCAGTGAATCTTGCTTGGGAAACTGGATAGCCACACACGTGAAACTTGACCCGTCTTTCACCTTGTGCAATATCTAGCAAGGTAGATTAAAGGTCTTGATATAAGACTCAAAATGCTGAAATCTTCGGAAGAAAACAGGGAAAACACTTTAAAATATTTGAACAGGGAGTGATTTCCTGCATGGGACTCCCAAAGTACATGAAACAAAAGCAAAAATTGCCAGATGGTATAACATCAGGCTAAAAAAAAAAACTTCAAGTAAACGATGAAGTGAGAGACAACCTACAGAATATAAGAAAAATTTCCAGAGACATTAGCGAAATTAAAATTAATCTAGAAATACTTTTTTATGGATTAACAATACTGGGTCTGAGCCGGGCCGTAGTGGCGCATACCTTTAATCCCAGCACTCGGGAGGCCGAGGTAGACGGATCTCTGTGAGTTCGAGGACAACCTTGTCTACAAGAGCCAGTTCCAGGACAGGTTCCAAGCTACAGAGAAACCCTGTCCCGAAAAACAAAAATAAAAACAAAACAAAACAAAAAAAAATACTGGGTCTAGTTTGATGGCACAAACAGATGGTACTGCCTAGTCTAATGCCAACTTGACAAAAGCTAGAATCATTTGGGACGAGGGAACCTAAATGAGAAAATTACCCAACCATTTTGGCCTGTGGGCAAGCCTGTGGTGCATATCGTTGATTAATGATGTATGTTGGGGGGGGGGCAGCTCATTGTGGGCAGTGCCTGTTCAGGCTAAGCAAGCCTTGGGAAGTAGCTTCATGGTCTCTACGTTAGCTCTTGCTTCAAAGCTCCTGCCCTGATTTCTCTGTGATTGACTCTGTTGTGGAACTGTAAACTGAAATAAACCCTTTCCCCCCCAGGTTGCTTTTTGTCATGGTGTTTTGTCATAGCAGTAGTACCCCAAAACAGTTGGTTAAGTGCTTTCTGCACATGACTGAGAACCTGCATTTGTATCCGCAGGCGCCCACTTAAAAAGCAAGCCATGATTATGTGCCTATAATTCCAGCTCCTTGGAGGCAGTGCTTGCCCACTAGTCTAATCTAGTTGAACTGGTGAGCTCCAAGTTCAGTAGAGACCCTTTCTCAAAAGATAGAGTGGAGAGTGTTTAAGGAAGACACATATGTTGACCTCTTGCCTCTAAATGTGTGTGTGAGTGTGTGTGTGTGTGTGTACATGTACATATAAATATGCATATACCGCACAGATATACACAGTCGAAGATGTTAAATTGTATAAATGTCTGTGACTCACCCAATTTGATATTTTAATATAGTAATTATTTTTAATTATCCAGAAAATATTTTGAATATAAAAGGTACTTAACATTACAATGGCATCTCCCTGGGATAATCAGTTTAACAACGAACCAGTGAGATGGGCCTTTGAGATGCCTCAGTGCACAAAGGCATTTACTACCATGTCTGATGACCTGAGTTTGATTTTTAGAACCTACATAGTGAAAGAAGAGAACCTATTCCGGCAAGTTATTCTTTGATCTGCTCATATGTGCCATGACATGTGCCCACCCAACCCATATAAAACTAATAACTATAAAAGATGGACAAATAATATGAATAGGCATTTCTCAGGAGAAAATAGTAATACCAACAAATTCATGGAAAATGCTCAGTACTATGAATCACATAGAAATGCAAATGAAGTATCATCTTACCACAGTTAAAATGGGATGTTTGAAAAATATAACTATGCATAATGCTGCACACCTGATTGAAATAACTTCTTTAAAATGTTGTTTATCGGCCAGGTGGTGGTGGTGGCACGCTCCTTTTAGTTCCAGAACTCAGGAGGCGAATTTCTTGAGTTTGAGATCAGCCTGGTTTAATAAAGTTCCAGAATGGCAAGAGTGACACAGAGAAACCCTGTCTTGAAAAACAGCAACAAAACAAACAAATAAGCAAGATGTTGTTTATCTAATTTCTTCATTGCAAAGCTACCCTTTTTTTTGTGATTAATAAATACTCCTTGATCATCCTATCACATCCCTACATTTTTACCCTTCATTGTAAATCTTTTACTTTTTTAGTGTGGCATTTGCTATTCTTTCTAAGTCTACTTAGCCTTTTTTTTTTTTTAATCAATTTTTAGGTATGTCCAGAAATTTTTATTCTTCTTAAAAGTATTGTTTTCTCTTCCATTCTCTCTTGTTTATATGTCTCATTGTTTGATTTCTATATAGTTTATACTCTTGTTTTTTTCTAATTTTAGACATTTGTCAGCTGACTTTTCAATTCAATTCTTAAGTTAAAATCAATTCTTAGATTTTGCTCTGTTGAGTTGGATATGAACCTGCCAGCTTCATAATTTCACATTTTATACATATCATTTCTAAAATTATCTAATTCTCTTTGGTAGATTTTATTCTTTGTTGACTATTCCTCTTTAGACTATTGTTAAGGATTTTTCTTTACCTCATGTTAAATAATTTTTTATTGATTTTTATTGAGCTCTACATTTTTCTCTGCTCCCCTTCCTACTTCTCCCCTCCCCCTTCAACCCTCCCCCAATGTCCCCATGCTTCCAATTTACTCAGGAGATCTTGTCTTTTTCTACTTTCTACTTCCTATGTAGATTACATCTATGTAAGTCTCTCTTAGTATCCTCATTGTTGTCTAAGTTCTCTGGGATTGTGGTTTGCAGGCTGGTTTTCTTTTCTTTTTTTTAAAAATATTTATTTATTTATTATGTATACAATATTCTGTTTACATGTATGCCTGCAGGCCAGAAGAGGGCACCAGACCTCATTACAGATGGTTGTGAGCCACCATGTGGTTGCTGGGAATTGAACTCAGGACCTCTGGAAGAGCAGGCAATGCTCTTAACCACTGAGCCATCTCTCCAGCCCCCTGGTTTTCTTTTCTTTATGTTTAAAAACCACCTATGAGTGAGTAAATGTGATAATTGTCTTTCTATGTCTGGGTTACCTCACTCAAAATAATGTTTTCTAGCTCCATCCATTTTCCTGCAAAATTCAAGATGTCATTATTTGTTCTGCTGAGTAGTACTCCATTGTGTAAATGTTCCACATTTTCCTTATCCATTCTTGGTCAAGGGGCATTTAGGTTGTTTCCAGGTTCTGGCTATGACAAACAAAGCTGCTATGAACATAGTTGAGCACATGTCTTTGTGGCACGATTGAGCATCCTTGGGATATATACCCAAAAGTGGTATTACTGGGTCTTGAGGAAGGTTGTTTCCTAATTTTTTGAGAAATCGCCACACTGATATCCAAAGGGGCTGTACCAGCTTGCACTCCCACCAGCAATGCAGAAGTGTTCCCTTTTCTCCACAACCCTTCCAGCATAAGTCGTCATCAGTGTTTTTGATCTTGGCCATTCTTATTGGTGTAAGATGGAATCTCAGAGTTGTTTTGATTTGTATTTCTCTGATGACTAAGGTTGTTGAACATTTCCTTAAGTGTCTTTCAGCCATTTTAGATTCCTCTGTTGAGAGTTCTCTGTATTCCATTTTTTAAATTGGATTATGTGTTTGTTCTTTTGGTGACCAATTTTTTGAGCTCTTTGTATATTTTAGAGATCAGACCTCTGTCTGATGTGGGGTTAGTTAAGATCTTTTCCCATTCTGTAGGCTGTTGTTTTGTCTTCTTGGTTGTGTCCTTTGCTTTACAGAAGCTTTTCAGTTTCCGGAGGTCCCATTTATTAATTGTTTTTCTCAGTGTCTGTGCTTCTGGGGTTATGTTTAAGAAGTGGTCTCCTGTGCCAATGCATTTAAGTGTATTTCCCACTTTCTTTTCTATAAGGTTCAGTGTGGCTGGCTTTATGTTGAGGTCTTTGATCCATTTGGACTTGAGTTTTGTGCATGGTGATATTTATGGGTCTCTATTTTCATTCTTCTACATGTTTACATCCAGTCATGCCAGCACTACTTGTTAAATACGTTTTTTTTTCTATTTGATACTTTTTGCTTCTTTGTCAAAAATCAGGTGTTCAAAGATGTGTGGATTGATATCCGGGTCTTCTATTCGGTTCCATTGGTCCTTCTGTCTGTTCTTAATGCCAATACCAGGCTGTTTTCAGTACTGTGGCTCTGTAGTAGAGTTCGAAGTCAGGTATTGTAATGCCTCCAGAAGTTCTTTTATTGTACAGGATTGTTTTGGCTATCCTGAGTTTTGTGCTTTTCCATATGAAGTTGAGTACCGTTCTGTTGAGGTCAGCGAAGAATTTTGCTGGGATTTTGATGAGCATTATGTTGAATCTGTCATATTAAATAGTTTTCTTAAGTGTTTAAACTCTGTATCATCTGTAGTGTCTTGTATTCTTTTTTATCTTGATCATTATTTATATTTTGTGTTTCATCTCATACTTGTAAGCTATTGTTTACAAGTAGTGTCCATGGGGTGGAATAGTAAACATGGGCATGAAACTTCTTTTTCTTTAATTCTAAATTAACAGAAGGTGGGAGCCAGTTATCCTCCAAAACTGTTGTTTTGAACTTCGCTGGTTTCTTGTCTGGCCTGCTGGCCTGCAAATATCAAGAGCCATGGTGATTTTTCTTTTTCCAGATAATCACTTTTGATCTTAGTCTATGTAAATGGCAAATGTTACCAGAAATCCAAACAATCAGCAGACTGAAATTGCCTATGAAGCTATTTCCATTCTACAAGTTTAGTTTATACTTTTATTTTCATTGATCTCTACTGTTTCAAACAAATGTTATGGCAAGGGTATCAGTGTTGTTAATCTCTTATTTTCTGTACTGTGGGATCAGGGACTTGCCATTATGTATCAGTAGATTAATCTTCTAGAAGTGAAAACAATATTTCCACATTTTAATTGCTTTATAGATCAAATTTATATAAGGTTAGTGTATTTTAATTAGCTACTTGTCATTGAAATGTTGGCCTTGTTGTTGACCATTAATATTTTTCTCCTCAAAAAGCATTAATATGCTTGGTGGTGGTGGCACACACCTATAATCCCAGCAGCACTGAGAAGGTAGAGGCAGGCAGATCTCTGTGAGTTCAAGGCAAGCCTGGTCAACAGAGCGAGTTCAAGGACTGGCTCCATAGCACACAGTGAAACTCTTTCTGGGGGAAAAAAAAAAAGCAAAAACAAAAACTTAATGCTGCTATGTAGAAAAGAAATATAAAGGATAAATTTTATTTAAAAATTATTTTTGGTCAGTACTAGCTATAGTGAAACATAAAAATTAATTTTGTTTTCTTTCTCCTTTTCTTGTTTAGTGAGTGATAGCTGCTTCAGGAATCTTGCAGAAGACCGAAGTGGGATAAATCTTAAAGATCTTGTCCAAGATCCTTCTTTGTGAGTACTTGTTTTTATCACTACATATAATTTAAAACTTTATTTTTGCATTAACTTAAAAATAGTTTTTAACAGCTAATTTTAAACTTTTTCTGAGAATTTGTCACATTTAGTGAAGTCTGATGGAGCAGTTTCTTTTTATAAAAAGGAAAAACATTAGAAGAAGTGGTTGTCATCATGAAAGATTGACTTTCATAGCATTAGTAACTGGTGACAGCGTGTGGCAGTAGGTATTGGTCAAAGGAATTACTTACTAATTCATTTGTTTGGGGGAGATGAGAATAAATTTACTTACATCAATTTTAAGTTTCTTTGTAAATCTTATTTGCAGTAATTATTTATTCTTAAAATTAGAAATATAAAGCATTCATAATAACTATATTATATATACATAAGTGTGTACACACACACACTTAATGTTCCATATCAGAACACTGCAATCCATAGAATGTTTAGAGTTTTGTAGCTTTCAATATTTTTTATTTTTTTGTTTATTGAGACATCATCTCAGCTCAGTCGTGTTTAGAACTCATTCCGTAGCCTTGGCTGGCTTCCAAGTCATGATCCTCCTGTCTCTGCCTCCCAGTGTTATATATCACAAGCATCTGCCACCATGCTCCTCCCTCTTCTTTAAATTGTTTCTTTTGTTTGCTTTTCAGATCATCCCCTTTCTTATAAGCATATATTATGGGATGATATTGCTATTTAATAATTTCCTTAAGTTTTGAAATTTTATATTATTGAAAAATCGGTTAAGAAGGGCAAAACCCAGATAGACTATTTCATACTATAAATATGTGATAGGTATCCTGTAATTTTCAAGATCTATATAATAATGTATCCAACAATTTTACATCCATTTCACTATCACAAATTAGCGAAATGCAATGCACTGGATAAACTGTTGTTTGAACCATAGTTAAGTAGGGATGCCATGTTAGAAAAGAAGTATGAGAAAGTCACAAATCTTGTAGGATTACTTTGTCTTTTTACCAACTTGTAAAAATTGACTTGTCAAGATTGAGTTGAGGTGGTATCTAATCTCTTGTTTTTTCTAAGTGATTTTTGCCTATCTCCATCTGTAGGTGTTAAGTGCAAAAACAAGTAGAATTAAACACTCATTTTAGCTGTTTGAATCGCCAATTTGTATGCATACTAAATTTCTAAATATATAACCACTTTAATAGCTTATTTTTTATTTCTAATGAAAATTGAAAGGTTGTATCCTTTGCATATGTATAATATGTCAATTTTTGTTGTGTTATAAGACCTTTTTAGTTTTGTATCTCAATGCATTGAAAAGTCTTAATCAAGTTTAGTTTATTATTATATCTGTATACATATAATTTTCAATCATATAAGAAATTATTCTTCATATGATATAATTTAACTTTTTTCTTCTTTAAGTAGAGTAATACATGTTAAGTTACAAAAAAATTAAACTGTCTTCTGGAGAGATGACTGTGATATAGGTATTTAAGGTATAGTTAATTGAATGGTTTTTTGAGACTGGATTTCTCTATGTAACAGTCCTGGCTGTCCTGGAATTCACTCTGTAGACTAGGCTGGCCTCATAAGCACAGAAATTGGCCTGCCTTTGTGTCCAGAGTGCTGGGGTTAAAGGTGTGCATCACCCCTGCCCGGCCAGTTGCATTCTTTATAGAGCTTAATTCTCTTTACTTTCAAAATAGTTTTAACTGTGTACTATGGGCGAGACAAAAGTTACCACATTTCTGTTTTGAATTTCTTTTATTGCTATTCAAAAACATTTGTTTGTTTGTTTCTAGCTTATGAGGTTTTGCCTGCATGTATGTTTGTGCACCGTGTTTGGAGGTCAGAAAAGGGTTTCATATTCCCTGGGACTGAATTCATAAATGGCTGTGAACCACCATGTTGTGCTGGGAATTTGGCCTCAGGTCCTCTGGAAGAGCAGCCAATGCTCTTAACTGCTGAGCCATCTCTTCAGCCCCATGTTTTAGATTTCTTTCTTGCTTATTTCTAACTAGCTAATTTATAACTTAGACTCAATTTTAAATGTTAAAAGTTGTTTAAGACTCAAAGACCGCCGGGCAGTGGTGGCACACACTTTTAATCCCAGCACTTGGGAAGCAGAGGCTTGCAGATCTTCATGAGTTTGAGTCAGGCTTGTCTACAAGAGCTAGTTCCAGGATATGCTCTAATGCTACAGAGAAACTCTGTCTTGAGGGAAAGAAAAAGTTTGAAAAGGCCTATAGAAAAGTATTGGTACTATTCACCCTGCTGTTTAAGAGTTGGGTGTGAAGTATATGGTATGGTTCATTTAATTTCCAAGTATTTTCAAAAACTTACTACTTATGATATAGATATGTATTGTTTAACACTAAGAAATAATTGCTCAATTGATGGGAGATTTATGGCAAATCTATAATGCTAGAAGTATAATTCACAATACAGGCTATCAGGCTGTTAGTAGTTTTAATTTAAAGTGGGAAATTTTGTATGTATAAATCATGTTTTTGCTTATCTATTTTAGCAATAGACTCTGGGATAGCTTCTACTTTTTGACCTAATGGCTAATGATCTGATGAATGTGAATTTAAAATTTACCTCGATTAGATATATACTTAGGAGTGGAATTCCTGAATTATATTGTATTCTATTTTTAACATTTGAAAACATGAGACTATTTCCCGAAAAACTGTCCTATTTTTATTTTCACTAGAAATATATACTAGTCTCCCCAATATATGCATGTATCTCCACACAGACACATGATTAAAAACCAAAAGCAACTTACTTACATCTTTGCTATTATTATGATTGTGTGTTTGATAGTTACTATCCTTCATGGTATGAGGTAATTATCCAACATCCTGAGGAATTTTCCTGATATTTTTACATCAAAGTTCACCAATTCTTCACGTTTTGTCTTCAGTATTGGCTTTAAAATGATTCTTCAAGAAATTGTATGTAAAGTGTCTACCATGTTTGACTACTATTACTGTAGTATTCAAATCAGACAGTATAAGACCATCTTAGCCAACTCATAAATTCTCTTTTTCGTCACTACCAAGATTAAAATACAAATAAAGTCATAGTGATTAAGTAACTATATAATTTAATAAATTTATCTTTTCTATGTTATATAATACTCCTTATATTCCTTACATAAAAGATGTATACTTTTGTAGATTATAGTTCAAATACAGATACCGAAGGAATAAAAGTAAAAAACAATAGCCTGCTAATAGAAACATATTTAATGTTATACATCACTAGTGATCAAGAAACAACATTCTATTAATGCATATATATTTTGAAATATGATTCATAAGTGATTAATAATGAAAAGTTTATGTTGAAGAGAAAACATTAGACAAAATAGTTGTATCTACATATATATATTTCTGAAACACGAAAAATGGTATTTGCTTAAATGTTCACAAATTTTTTTAGTTTGAGTGGAAAGTTCTTTTGGTATTTCTGAAACACTGCTTTATTCCTCCAAGTATACTTGTCATCATTTTGTAGCCTCACTGATAAGTGATATTTTGGTCCCTTGGATCATGACATTAAATATGAAGGAAAGACAGGATTGTTGTCTGGAAAGCAATCATTTCTAAATATAGACTGTGCTTATCTGCTGGTATTAAGACAGATTGCTATGGTGAATTGAATTTCTTAAAAATGCCAGTCAGCAGAGGGTAAACAGTGGCTTCTGAAGTGGTTATTTCCTATATATAAAGCTGGACATTCTCAAACTGCATTTTCAGAAAGGTTAAAATGTAGTTAACATTTTTAATGGATTATTTATGAAAATTTAGTTTTAGAGCATCTTTGATGACTTTACTATATAAAATAGAAGTTTTTGTTTTCACTCTAGACAAATTTCACTTAGTATTAATATTTATTCTTCTAGCAACAGCATTAAATATTACAGAGTTTTCACTTTGCTACCCATGGGTTTGCTAATTCTAAAAATCTTTTTATGGCTTTCTTGTAAGTAACACCTCCAACTGTAAGTTTCTTCAGTTTTACTTACTTTTTCCACTGCTTGATGAATTATATGCTTCCTGGTCCATAGTATGTATATTGTAATGATATTGTCTAATATGCCATGGTATACTAAAGGTATAAACCCCAAAATGTATCAGCGTAAATAAATGCAATGTAGATACTAAAGAATATTCACACTTTAATGATAAACTTACAGAACCGAAGTTCCCGTGTGGCACAGGAGGTAGGAAGGAAAAAGGGCCGGAGCCACCTCCTGCGTGCCCATTTATCTGTAGGCATTCGCCCGAGGCAAACCCCACCCCCTAAAGGGGCTATCTTAACCCTACATCTCCCCGTTTTGTCTAAATAAGACAGAACTAAACCAAATATAACTATAAACAATAATAACAAATGATAAATATAACAAACAATATTGAGAACAAAAGTTTTGCTAGGCATTCTATCTCAAGGAGTCTAAATAATGTAGAGAGTAACTACTATTAAATAATCTTCAACTCCATCAAAGATCTGAGAAGGGAATAAATATTGCTTAACAAATGAGAGATATTCAAAATGTGCAACAAATGACAGAGACAACTGACTACCTGGGCAATCACCCAAAGTCTCGTTTGCAATGTTGAGTCAACCAACTTTGGCTAAGGCCTAACATAACTGACATACCATTATCAAATGCAAGGAACTTTCTTAGAATTATCCTACCCTGTCTTGGCAAGATAAGACAATCCTTTTTCATATCTTAGTCAGTAGTTGAGGTATGGGTTTTTCTTAACCCAAAGGTCAGTTCTGCCAAGAAGACAAGCTCCCAGTGGAGTGTCTTTGGTGCTCAACGTTCTCTCGGGAGTAGAGTGGTGTTGCCAGAAGTAATTGTGTCTCGATGGCACAGAATTCTAGGTTAGATTAAAGGCCATTTTATACAGCTCTTCAAAGAGGCTGAAGATTATACTATCTATACTAAAAATAATCTTTATGTATCTAAAAGACCCGATTAACCTAAAAATAAATATGACAAACATATAATTCTCAATACCTATCTAATTTGAAAACTAAGAGAATAAACAACTGTGCAATATATGAAGGCAATGATCTTCACCTGTAAACAATGTCATTACATATCAAAATGTAAACAATGTTATTACATAAATAGTACCAGAGGTAGAAATGTACATTGTGATATGATAGATGTATCCATACAATATAAGCATACTCTTATACAAAAATAGGGGTAGGAACACTCACATTCAATATTCAATTTATCAATATACAAGAAACAGTACCAATATAATTTTCTAAAAACAGTAAGTCACAAATACCAATCATCCCATCAAACCAGTTAATCCCCCCCCTTTTATATATATATATATATATATATATATATATATATATATCCCTAATTCCATACAATATCTCCCCATCCCCTCAACCCTAAACCAACCACTAAAAGATGTCCCTAACCCTGTGGGCAAACTCTGTTGAGAGAGGGGACATCGTCCTCTTAGATTGCTTCTAGCTGACATGGGGGCGACATTCTTCTTAGGGGCCCCTGTGAAAGCAAATGATGGTAAAATTCCCAAATTAACCTTTGACTTCAGAAAATTATAACTAGTCTCTGAGCGTTTTGAGAAGGTCTGGCCAAAGTGTTGTCAAAAATGTGCATCATTCGAAATTGTCTCTTGCAGTTGGTACCAAAAAACAGGTCTAATATTAGCGCTTAAAAATAAAGAAAAATTCATGACGTCATAAAAGCCAGATTGAGTTGATGTTGTGGCGCCTCATCTTCATCCTGGAAACTTCAGAGATTACTGTAGGAAAATATGTTGCTTGTTATGGGAAATTTAAACATAAACAACGACATATACTGACATATAAAGAAAGACACAGATATGAGGAAAGGCAAAGAAAGTTTATCAAATATAAAATTATTCTTATTCTGTCCCATTTCATGGCTCCTGACCTGAGACAGAAACTCTGAAATATCTCTTATCAACAGGCTTGGAATTGAAGAGGGACTGAGCCATAGTCCAACTCCAAAACCAGCTCTACACATTTATAAAGAAGTGTTCGATAAAACATATAAATATATATAAAAAAAATCAATACTTACAATATGTATAGAATTTTATTGTTGATGTTTAGTGGGTCGTAACTATTTTCCATCCATCAGTAAATAAATATTCAGGGTCCCTTGAATTATTTGGAGATGAATATTTTCCTGTGGAGATAAGAAAAGAACCCTGCCCCCATCCTATCTGTAATCCTTACCATCTGAATGCCGGTCATCCTTGTGAATGAATTGTTATTTATCTTTTCCAAGTGACTTCTCTTCCTCAAACCGAACCTTTATTAATTTTGACGGTATCCATAATTTTTCCTCACCTGTGGAGATAAGAGCAAAACCCCTTCCCCAACGCAGCACATCTCCTGGCTTCCATTGTGAGGTCAGCACATCCTTGAAATAAACTGGTTGATTTAGTTCAGCAGACTTTTCCATTATCCAATGTCTTTCTGCAGCTGTCGTTCCCTTCTCATTAGCGTTGAGAAAATTCAAGGTTAACAAAGCATTATGTAACCTATTTCTGGGGGTGTTTTCCACCCCTTTCTGTTTGTTCAACATATCCTTTATAGTTCAATTTGATCTTTCTATGACTGCTTGACCTGTAGGATTGTATGGTATACCTGTATCATGCTTGATATTGTAATAATCAAAAAACCATTTCAATTTCCTAGAGACATAAGCAGGACCATTATCTTTCTTTATTTGTGTAGGTATACCCATGATAGCCATGACTTCTAATAAATGAGTGATTACTGAATCAGCTTTTTCTGAACTTAAAGCAGTTGCCCACTGAAAGCCTGAATAAGTGTCAATGGTGTGATGAACATACTTCAATTTGCCAAATTCTGCAAAGTGGAACACATCCATCTGCCAGATTTCATTCCTATGGGTGCCCTTTGGATTAGCCCCTGCTGGCAGTGGTGTTTGGTTATAGAAAGAACAGGTAGGGCATTTCTTTACAATCTCCTTAGCTTGTTGCCATGTAATAGAAAACTCTTTCTTCAAACCTTTGCTATTAACATGATGTTTTTTATGAAATTCAGAGGCTTGTAGCACACTACCAATCAATAATTGATCAATTTCTGCATTACCTTGTGCTAGAGGACCTGGCAGACCCGTATGGGATCGGATGTGTGTTATGTACATAGGGCAAAGCCTGTTCCTGATCAAATCTTGAACCTGGATAAACAATGAAGTTAGTTCTGTATCATCAGGTATAAATTCGGCAGTTTCAATATGTAAAATAACTCTTTCTGCATATTGTGAATCAGTAACTATATTAATAGGTTCTTTAAAGTCTCTTAGTACCATAAGAATGGCATATAATTCTGGCTTCTGGACAGAATCATAAGGACTTTGTTCCACCTTACCCAAGTCTTCTGATTTGTAACCTGCCTTCCCTGATTTATTGGCATTAGTATAGAATGTACAGGCTCCAGTTATTGGAGCATCACGGACGATTCGAGGAAGGATCCAAGAAGTTCTCTTTATGAAGTTAAGCCACTTGCTTTTTGGATAGTTGTTATTAATGTCTCCCAAAAAATTAGCACAAACTCTTTGCCATGGTTCATTATCTTCCCATAATTTCTTTAGTTCATCAGCAGTGAAAGGCACTATAATTTCTGCTGGGTCTATGCCTGCTATTTGACGAAGTCTCAGCTTGCCTTTTATAATTAACTCAGAGACTTTTTCCACATAAGTTTTCAGTTTCTTACTTGGTTTATGTGGTATAAAGATCCATTCCAAGATAATATCATCTCTCTGCATTAAAATTCCTGTAGGAGAAATTTTTGACGGTAATATGACGAGAATACAATTGAGCTCTGGATTCACTCTGTCCACATGTGCCTGTTGTAATTTCTCCTCAATCATTGTCAGTTCCTTTTCTGCTTCAGCTGTTAATTCTCTAAGACTGTTTAAATCTTTATCACCATCCAAGGTTTTGTTCAAATGAATTATTAGATCAGGTGTTATTCCAATAGCTGGTCGTAGACTGGAAATGTCTCCTAACAGTCTTTGAAAGTCATTAAGAGTCCGTAGGCGATCTCTCCGAATTTGTGACTTTTGTGTCTTAATTTTTTGCAAACCTATTCTATAACCTAAATAATTAACAGAATCTCCCTTCTGAATCTTCTCAGGAGCAATTTGCAATCCCCATTTAGGTAACAGTATCTGTATTTCTTCAAACAGTCTGTTCAAGGTATCTATGTTTGAATCAGATAATAATATGTCGTCCATGTAATGGTATACTATAGATTTGGGAAATTTCTTGCGTATTATTTGCAATGGTTGGTTCACAAAATATTGGCACAGGGAGGGGCTATTTAACATTCCCTGGGGGAGGACGGCCCAAGGGTACCTCCTCGAAGGTTGAGAATTGTTATAAGTAGGCACTGTGAAGGCAAATTTTTCTCTATCTTCTTTTTACAAAGGTATAGTGAAAAAACAATCCTTCAAATCAATAACTATGAGAAGCCATCCTTTTGGTAATAAAGAGGGCAAAGGAATTCCAGATTGCAGAGGACCCATAGGTTGAATAAACTTGTTGATTTCCCTGAGATCTGTCACCATTCTCCATTTACCTAATTTTTTCTCAACCACAAATATAGGAGAATTCCAAGGGCTGGTAGATTCTTCTATATGTCCAGCATCTAATTGTTCTTATACCAGCTGTTCTAAAGCCTGTAACTTTTCCTCAGCTAATGGCCATTGCTTTGTCCATATTGGTTTCTCAGTCAACCATTTTAGAGGCAAGGCTGTTGGTATCTCTGAAGGGACATCAATTGCTTGTTCTTGCACAGCCCTAATGGCCGGTTTTCTCCGTTTGTAATAACTTTTAATATTATTTTCTGAAATATAGGCTCTAGAAGTAGCAGGAATGTTAATTTGGGTATTCCATTGTTGTAATAGGTCACGACCCCATAAATTCATTGCGATATTGGCTACATATGGCCTTAATTTTCCTATTTGTCCCTCAGGCCCTATACATTGAACCCATCTCGTGCTCTGCCTTACTCGAGATAGGGTTCCAATTCCCAGGAGCTGAACATTTACATTCTGAAGAGGCCAATATGGATGCCAAGATTCTGGGGTAATGATACTTACATCAGCACCTGTGTCCAGCAGGCCAGTAATAAAAATGCCATTTACACACACTCTCAGGTTAGGTCTTTGATCATTTATAGACGTTTGCGAAAACACACGTAACTCATCTTTCTGATTACTATTGCTTGTAACAGTAGGCATGTGGCTTCCTAATTGTCCTGACGAGGCATGTTCTCTGCAGAAACTGGAAATGACTGAACCATGTTTGCCATGGGGTCCTGTGAGGCTCCTCCTCTCACGTTTCCCATCTGTATCAGATTGCCTTGTCTATCTCTTGTAGACCTGCATTCATTCGTCCAGTGCCTGCCTTTTTCACATCTTCTACATAAACCTGAAGGCTGAGTCCTTCTATTTCTGTTATTTCTAGAAGATGCATTATTATTATTTCTGAAAATCCATTGTTTACAATTCCTTTTCATATGACCCAGTTTGCCACAATTAAAACATTTGGTATTCAGGTGTCTCCCTTTACCATTGGAAATTGCTTCTTCTACCCATGCTTCAGTGCCATAGTCAAATGTGTCAGCATTTAGTGTATGCAAGACCCACTCTTCCGAGGACGCTGATCTGAACTTTAAAGGCCCCAAGATCTTTTTGCATTCCACATTTATTTTCGTAAGCCAAAGACTCAATTATTATTCGTCTTGCTTCTGGGTCAGATATCCCTATTTGTACAGCCTTAGTTAACCTTTGTAAAAAGTCACTAAAGGGTTCTCTCTGACCCTGTTTAAGTGTGACAAATGATTCCATTCTCTGTCCTGGGTCTTGTACTCTGTCCCAAGCCCTTAAGGCTGCTGTAGTACACATGGAGAGTATGTTTTCATCCAAATTAGCTTGTTCCTGAGGGTCGAAAAAGAGCCCTTCACCTAGAATTTTATCTAGGGAAATGTCAATTCCCTTCACCTTTTCCTGCTGCTCTAAAAGTCTAGCCTCTTGCCTGAATAAGCATTTCCATTTTAATTGCAGTCCACTCTCGAGGACCACAGAGCTCAGCTGGAGCCAGTCCGAGGGGGTTGCTCTGCTTGTTGTGGCCCAAGATTTTAGCATCTCTTTAAGAAAAGAGGCATGCATCCCAAAAGTCATGACGGCCTATTTAATTTCTTTGAGATCATTCATACGGACAGACTCCCATGTATCTTCCTTGATGACCCTAGGGTTTCTGGAACCAATCACCTTTTCTGTTGTTATTACTGGGAAGGCATGTAGAGCTGTAGGTAGAGCTTTGTGGATATTGTCCCTAAGGGATTTATCCACAGATGTAGTTAAAATTTGCCTTTCTACCCTTTGCTCTTCTTCATCAGAATTTAGAAATTCCTCAATCTTTTCAATTCTATTCACCATTGCTTTTTGTAATGTCTGAATATCCTGTCCAGAATTATGTTCCAAAGCCTTCATTGAGGATTCTAAAGTATGAAATTTGTCCATTAGAGATAACTTGTCATCTTTGGACATAATTTTTATGGCATAAACCGTGCCTTCTTGTATTGATAATCTTTCCGCCAATCTGTCATAAGCTTTAGACAAAATCCGATTGTCACATTCAGCAGTTTTGATTCTCCCAGTTAATGTTTCAGTTCCTACAGAAAGGGACTGCTGGAACTTACGATCTAATCCAGCTCTTCGTTCTTCCATAGTAATGAATTTCTCCTTAACATCAGCCTGTTCCTTTTCTAGATTTTGCTCAGTTAACCGAGTCATGTTAAACAAAGATCTATTTTCTTCCTGGAGAACTTCAAACTGTTTCTTGAGAAGATTGTTGTCATTCTCAATAGTTTTTAAACGTTCAACCTCTGCCTTAAGAGATTTGATCATTTTCCTATTATCAAACCAAATAGTGCTAAGGAAAATTAAGAATCCCAGAAAGATCCATAGATGTGGGGTGATAGACACCTCTTGTAAAATCTCCAAAATGGTACACTCAAAAAAGCTGTTGAAATCTGAAACTGTTACGTTCTCAGACATTTTATGTATAAAAGAAAAAAATTCTTTTACCTGTAATGACTGGTTTCTGCCAGTGGTGGTGAAAGAGTCCACTTGAGTCCACGTGGCCTAAGTCTGAAATGAATGACTCAAAAACAAAATTGAAACAGACACCAGACTGATAATTAGCAATTGGGCCAGAATAGCAACAGAGAGAAAAACCTCCAAAGTGAACAAATCAGAGGGATGCCGGCGTGCAGGGGCTCGCAGGGCCGCTGTCACGTGACCCGAGCGCCAGCGGAGGTGGGAGGGGAAGAGAGACTGATCACGCTGTTACAGAGGTGCTGCTGATTTCAAAACGCCGGGAGTGCTAGCTCTCCCATCCCGCTTGATTCTCTAGCAAGCAGCAGGGAAAATTGAGTCACTCAGAATCTCAGCTGCTTCCGTGCGCCCAGGGAGACCACCGCCAGGAGCAGTGGCTCTGATTTGGGCCGTGTCTCGGCAAAGCCCCACGGGGAGGGTGCCAAATGTATCGGCGTAAATAAATGCAATGCAGATACTAAAGAATATTCACACTTTAATGATAAACTTACAGAACCGAAGTTCCCGCGTGGCACAGGAGGTAGGTAGGAAAAAGGGCCGGAGCCTCCTCCCACGCGCCCATTTATCTGTAGGCATTCGCCTGAGGCAAACCCCACCCTCTAAAGGGGCTGTCTTAACCCTACACCAAAACATAACTGGTCTTTTTTAAAAGATATCTTTTTTACTCCTCTCCATTCCTGAGAGTAAGTAGTTAATTTTTTGTTAGTTATTCTTTTAGAATTTAACCCCTAAGCATTATGTGATGCTTAAATTCTTTAGTAACTAGGTTTAGCAGACATGCCTCCTGTGATCAAGAAACATACTTTCAAAGATGCATAGTATCTTGAGTTTTGAGCATAAATCATATAAATAGGTGAAACAATTAGCAAATAGGGATGTGAAACAACAAAGTGGTTTGGTAAGCTCCTCCTCAACAATCTCTTCACAGACAGGGCAAGTAATACCATTTACGCATTTAACAACATTCACAGGAGCTAAGGACATCAGGTGAGAAATTGTCCTGCTTGCATTAGATATAACAATCCAAAGAGACTGAAGAAGGCATGAAGGAAAGATTTGCTCATGGCACTTATTCCTTAACAAGAAACAGTCCAACAAGGAAAGAGAAATCTTCTACATGGGGGAAGGAGAGGAAATTAAGTACAGGTTTTAGACTTGCAACACAATTCAAGGCCTTCTCACATTGAAAACTGCTATTTAGCAAAGGCCCATGAATTCTACTGTTGTCAGGCAAAATACTTGAGGACTAAGCTACTTGATCTGTGTGTACTGATAGCTGATTGTAGTCCTTACTCCCTCCTCCAAACTTCAGAGGTAGAATGTAGAGCAAGACTTCAGTTACCCTTTATCGGGGCACAAAAGGAAGTATAGGGCTTTGTCTTATGCCCTGAGAAAGAGTAAGATTTCTGTCTGCATTATTTATACCCTAGAGTAGATTTGGATTATACTTGCTCTCTTAAGCATTTATAGGCCTGTGTCTTTGAAACTGGGGTGCAGCTCAGCTGAGCATAAGCCTAGGTGACGAAAATCAACTGCCTTTACCAACCCTACCATGCTACCTGAACTGCCAATCTTAGCCAGCATAGTGAGATGCAAAGGCCCCTTCCCTGGCAGTATGTTTGAGGCACAAGCAAAAGAAATTGCTCTGGAACTTAGTGCTGGGCTGATGAAATTATATTGAGTAGATTGCCAAGCCTGCTTCCAGTAATAGCCTCTGGAATAGCTCCTGTGCTATGGGAACATGACTTGTAAATAACCACACATGTATGTATTCACATACACATACATAATATAATAAAATTTTTGGAAGAATTATTGGAGTACTTTATCTGTACATAATTTCAGGAAGACATTGGCAGTAATTTCTGTAATAATAATAATCAAAATATTCTATAGTTAATTGATATTATTTCCTTATTGCTAACATTACTGGATATTTATGAGGGAGTACATATATGAATTTGATGCAGTTCGATGAATTCCTTACTTCATTTATAGCTAGCTACACAGTTGGTGAAAAAGCAACAGATTGTTGATACTGTCTTCGCTATTCATGATCCTCAAGATAGCCAAGAAAATAGTTCTGAAAGTATTTTCACAGCTGAATGTGTTTTATCTTTTTTTTATGTTGGTAAAAACCTAATTTAGTAGATGGGTAATTTTTTGAATAATTCAGTCAAAATAATCTCTTTTTAAAAAAAGGAATAACAAGTATATTAGAAATATGCTATCCTGAAAACATCAACATCAGTCTCTGGCATCCACATGCATGCATCCAACCTACCTGCAACATACACTTATATACACTGCAAACATGCATACACACGTTCCCAAAAATATAGAACAGATTTACAGTTTCACATAAAAGTCCCTCAAATCTGAGTAAATTATGGAATGCTAAAATGTAATCTATTTTTAATTGAATATTTTCCCAGCAGTGTATTTTGATCATTTTTTTCCTGCTCCAGTTCCTCAAAATTCCTTTCTACCCCTATTTACCCAACTTTATGTTCTTTTTCTCTGTCTTTTAAAAGACAGAGAGAGAAACAAACAAAACCCTAAGAAAATGTACTAGTGTGTAACCCACAACAGCACAATGAAAACCAAATAAGCAAAAGACCAATAAGACAAAAAAATGTCTTAACAAAGCAATGTGATAGGAAACATTCACAAAAGTACCGTTGTGTTGATCAAATACTCCTGGGCATGAGGCCTGTCCTGCAGTGTGGTTGGTATTTCCACTATTGCAATAATACACTATTGGAGAAAACTGATTTTTCCTTTGCTGGTGGATATCAATTGCTTCTTGATTAGGGGTAGGTTCCCATGTCTATACCTTGATCTTAGTACAAACATTCCACCTGACTTGAATCTGTTCATGTCTTGGGCATGTGCTGCCGTCTCTGTGAGTTTTAGTGTGTGTTGGTCCTCTTGTGTCAGGAAGACTATTTCTTTGGAGTCTGGCTTTTATACTCTTCCCACTTTCTCTTCTGAGCACTCATGGGAAGACTTCCATGAACCCATTTAGGACTGAGTGTTTCAGAGTCTCTCATTCTCTGACACTGTCCACTTGTGGGTTTTTGTGTCAGTTTTCTCCACTGCAAGGAGCTTCTCTGATGGTGGCTGAGCAAGGAACTGATCTATGGGTATATGGTATGTCATCAGGGATTATTTTATTGTTATATTCCTTTATTAGAATGATAGTATTAGGTTTTCTCCTGGACCTATAAGCTATCTAGTCTCAGGGTCTTGTGAGTATGTGTTTCTGCAGTGTCAGGTATCAGTTTCTCCAGTTCATGGACTGGATTCTAAATCCAATAAAAAAGTGCTTAGTTACTCCCATAATTTTTATGCTACTAATCTCCAGTATGTATTTCACGCAAGTTATTGTTGTAGGCCACAGGGTTTGTAGCTGGGAGATCATGAGGATTACTTTTCTCCTCCAGTAGTGTGCAGAGTATCTTCTAGTACCATGAACTCTAGTAAACAGGGGTGACACTTTTGTTTAGGCACCAGCTCAACTTCTCTGTGTTTGGTAACATCTATAATTGTTATCTTTTACAGTAGGGACTTACCAGCAGGTTATGGAAACTAGTCTGTGGTGTTTGGAGTTTCTATGAGACCCCTTTTTCCAATGACTCAATAAAATATAGCAATTTCCTTGTACTGGAGGTTTTATTTGGTGACATAAGCCTTTTTGGAACAGTGTCTCTTGTATTACTTGGCGACTCCATTTAGATTCCTTTTCATTTATGTATTTTAGGAAGTTTTGGCAGTAGTTAAGTTTCCTAATGGTTTTTCAAATGGTCTTTAATATTAGTTGTTCCTCTCTTATATTCCCTCCTTTACCATTCTCTCATGTCCCCTCCCTTTTTGGTCTTCCTATTCTAGTTGTCTGCCCATAACAATATATTTTGTTTTCCAGTCCTTGTGAAACCCTTTTCTCCCCAGCTGTTCCTTATTAGGTACTTAACCTCGGCAGATATGCAGATTATAGCATGCCTATTATAGGCTTGAAAGCTAATGTCCACATATTAGAAAAAAACATATGGTATTTGGTTTTGAGAGAGAGTTCTGTGTTACCTTACTCAAAATATTTTTTTATAGCTCTATCCATTTACCTCCAAATTTCATATTTTTATACATAATTAATATTCTATTAAATAGAATAATAAAAATGTGCAAAATATACCACATTTTCATTATCCATTCTTATCAGTTGATTGATATCTAGGCTGTATTCATTATCTGGCTATTATGAATAAAGCAGCAACAAACATGGTTGAGCAGGTGTCTTGTAGTAGAATGAGGCATTCTTTGGGCATATACCCAAGAGTGGTATAACTGAATCTTGCGGTGGATTGTTTCCTGTCTTCCTGAAGAGCCACCACACTGATCTCTGTAACGACTGTACAAGTTTGCACTCTTAGCCGTGGATGAGTGTTTCCCTTACCTCACATTCATGCCAACATGAGCTCTCATGAGTTGTTTTATTGATCTTAGCCATTTTGACAGGATTAAGATGAAATCTCAAAGTAATTTTAATTTGTATTTCCCTGATGGCTAAGAATGTTAAACATTTCTTTAAGTATCTCTCAACCATTTGAACTTTCCTCTGTTAAGAGTTTTGTTTAGAGCTGGGTGGTGGTGGTGTACGCCTTTATCCTAGCATTTGGGAGGCAGAGGCAGGCAGATCACAGTGTCTTTGAGGCCAAACTGGTCTACAAAGTGAGTTCCAGGACAGCCAGGATGGTTACATAGAGAAACCCTTTCTCAAAGAGAGAGGAGAGAGGGAGGGAGGAGAGGGGAAGAGTTCTATTTAGATCTGCAATCCATTTTTAGTTAGATTATTTGTTTTCTTGATATCTAGCTTTTTGAATTCTTTTATATATTTTGGATATTAAACCTCTAGCAGATGTATAAAATGGATCTAAAAACAAAAATGATAATTAGTGAAATAAACAGTTTTTTCATTTAAAATAGTCTATTCTTATGTTGATCATGAAGAAATCCTTCTTTTTTCATTGATGACAGAAATTATCCTTTTGTCCAGGTTATCGAAGATATGTACTTTGCCTCACCAATTAATCGCTTGGAAGGTATCTCATTTACTGCATCAGCTACTGCCATAGCACAGTGCTTAAGATCCTGTGCTACTTTGCTGAATTATGTATCCAAAGTAGAAGATTAGATGTTTTTAATATTTCACAATATGCTTGTATAACCCACAAATAAACTATTAAGTACATTAATTCTAAATGTGAAAGTCAATAGTTTAAGAAAATGAAAAAAAGCCATAAGATAAAGTTAAAAAATACAGAAAAAAAATCAGTATTGATTCCATGAAATTGTCAAAAAATGATAATTTTACTATAATGCTTAGTTATATGGAAAAGGTGTTAAATTGTAGAGTTTGTTACTATCCTGTGGGAGTCCCTGCAAAGAAAGAAAATGAAAGGGAAAAAGAAAGAAAAAAGAAAAAGTGAGCAAAAATTAAAGATATGTATTCTAAAGTATCTGATTCATCTTTGCAATAGTAAATACTCTTAAATTATTTGTGTATCTTCATGCAAACTTTGTTATTAAGACGTATGCTTTTCTAGCATTATATGTCTACTAAATAAAATGGGGTAGAGTGATATGTCAGTAGACAAACAAGTTAATGTGCCAGCGTTTATTTGAAGAAATGAAAGGCTATAAAACATAAACTAATGAAGAAAACAGTTTAAATTACCATAAATATTTTAAGAAATTAATTTTAGAGCCTTATGTTCTGTATTATGCTTTTAAACTAAACTGTATAAATAGTGCTTATTCATACGTATTAGGTAAAACACTCTTCCATTCATTGTTGCCTCCTTAAGAGAAATATTTACTGATTTAATTTTGAGCACACTGCATATTTTCTTATATATATTGGGTGTTCAGTAGCAATATATTTAGTAAATGTTTTGCATTTAGACAGCTGGTATTTTTGATAGAATTAATATTTTTCTTTCCCAAGTTTAAGAGCTATTTTCAGGTAATAAGAGAACTAATATTTATATAAATACAATAAAATATATGATTTTTATAACTGCCAAGTTTTACTGATTCATTGTTTTGTTTTTTTATTTGTTTTTCGAGACAGGGTTTCTCTGTGGCTTTGGAGCCTGTCCTGGAACTAACTCTTGTAGACCAGGCTGGTCTCGAACTCACAGAGAACCACCTGCCCCTTCTCCCAAGTGCTGGGATTAAAGGCGTGCACCACCACCGCCTGGAGTTTTACTGATTTAAAATGGGTTTTTTTGTTTGTTAGTCTATTTGTCATGTTACTGATTTTTATTCATTTGCTTATTTACTCTGCTGTTTGGTATTTGACAACTAGATACAAACCTAGTCATATCTAAGAAGAGAAAAAAATTTAAATTATTACTAAAGTTATTAGTTTTACATCCAGACTGCAGTTTCCCTTCCCTCCTCTCCTCTCATTTCCTTCCCCTGAGCCCCCAATCTACTCCTTCCCCAATTATATTCAAAAAAGGACATGCCTTCCATGGGTATCAACAAAACAGGATATGTCAAGCTGAAATAAGACTGAGCACCTCTCCTTTTATTAAGACATGAAGAGGGAATTTTAATTGAGGAAATACTGACTGGCTTTTAGGTATGTCTGCTGGGTATTTTCTTGGTTAATAATTGTTGTGGGGAGACCCAAATCTTTGGAATTGGTTGACCTGGATGATATAAGAAAGCAGGCTCAGCAAGCCAGGAGGATCAAGCCTACCTTGAGTTTCTGCCTGACTCTCAGTGATGGAGTGTGATCTCAGAGTAGTAAGATGAAGTAAACCTTTTTTTCCTTAAGTTGTTTTGGAAATGGTGTTTCATCATGGCAATAGAATCCTGAACCTAAGACATTTACTAAAGGTCTTGAGCACTTTAGTAATCAAATAATAACACGATTCCTCAGCTCTTATAGCCTAGGTACTAAGGGGAAAAGCACATATTTATCAAGTAATACTGCTAATTTCTATATAATTATAGACTTAAGATAAGTATATTGAAATTGACTTTCATGAATATTGAAAGCAATTGATTCTCATTAGAGAACTATGTCTCAATAGACATATTTTAAACATTTATATATCAAAAATAGTATAGCAACATCATTGTAAGCAATGAGTATGCTTTTTAAAAATATGTAAACGTGTATATTAAATTATTTTCACATAGACAGTTTTAGTTTTCAGTTTTTATTGTCTAATAGCAGTAATTTTTCAGTCTTAGTCATTTTCTAAATCTCTTTTTCCATAGCTTATTCAGTTTAAAACAATGGAATCATAATATTCTCAAAAATTCAAACCTACAAAATATTTTTAATTCTCTTGCTGCTTTTCCTTTACTATCTTCATAACTACTCAATTTCAAACATTACCAAGTCATATCAGTTGCATCTCCAAAATTATATTGAGCTTATCTACATTATGTCATCTGCTACCACCTTAGTTCAAATGAGCATTGCCTCTAGCATAAACTATTAAAACTTTTAAATATTTCTTTCTACTTTTATCATCTGCTAATCTATTCTCCATAGATTATTAACAGAAAATCAAACCATGACATTTCTTTCTTGAAATCATTTAGTGACTTTCTAATCTATTAAAGATAGACTAGATAGACCATGGTTTGTGACCTTCTCTGCCATCTTATTACCATTTTTCTTTCATATTATTTACAGAAGCTACATTGTCTTTCTTTTTGTATTGAATAACAAACCAACCCCTAATCTATCTTTTTATTATTATTTATTCATTCACTTTTGTCTCCCTTTCCCTGGAATGTTTTTCTCTCAACCTTTCATATAACTGAGCTCATGGATCTCTATCTACCTATTCCTATTCTGATGGAGGAAAGTCACTGGTTAAATAAAGAAACTGCCTTGGCCCTGATAGGACAGAAAATTAGGTAGGCAGACTAAACAGAACAGAATGCTGGGAGGAAGAGGAAGTGAGTGAGCTCAGACTCGATAGCTCTCCTCTCTGGGGCAGACACGATGAAGCTCCGACCCAGGATGGACATAGGCTAGAATCTTCCTGGTAAGTGCACCTTGGGGTGCTACACACGTTAATAGAAATTGGTAATCAAGGTGTAAGAATTAGCCAGTAGGAGCTCACCAAGGCCAGCTGGACTGTGACCGAAAAAGCATGGGATAAAACCGGACTCTCTGAACATGGCGAACAATGAGGGCTGATGAGACACCAAGGACAATGGCAGGGGGTTTTGATCCTACTTAATGTGCTGGCTTTGTGGGAGCCTAGCCAGTTTGGATGTTCACCTTCCTAGATATGGACGGAGGGGGGAGGACCTAGGACTTAACACAGGGCAGGGAACCCGGACTGCTCTGTGGACTGGAGAGGGAGGGGGAGAGGAGTGGGGGGAGGGGAGAAGGGTGGGAGGAGGGGGAGAAGGGTGGGAGGAGGAGGAGAAAGGTGGGAGGAGGGGAAGGGAAATGGGAGCCTGGGAGGAGGTGGAAACTTGTTTTTTGTTTATGTTTTTTTTTCTTCTTTTCGCAATAAAAAAAAAAAAGAATTAGCCAGTAAGAAGCTAGAGCTAATGGGCCAAGCAGTGTTTAAATGAATACAATTTGTGTGTTGTTATTTCGGGGCTTAAGCTAGCCAGGCGGCCAGGAGCCAGGCTGTGGGAAGAGGCCCGCAGCTCCTACTACACTATTCCAGTAGGTCTTCTGTGATTAAGCTTTGTGTATAATGACCTTTTTCATAACTGGGCTGCTGGCTTTAATTATAGTATTATTCATTTTCATTTAATTTTCAGTCTTCCTAAGTTTTTTAAAAGTTAATTTAATATTAGTTTTAGATAATAAAACACTTGATGCTTGCATACTTAAATGTCTGTTTACATGTAACCTCAGCTTCACAGAGATGTGGTGTCATCATATAGTGCAATCCAATATCAAAACTGAATTAACTTGAGCCAGAACTTTGTCTGATAGATGTGATGATTACCCTCATAAACTCCACCATGTTGCCCATAGTAATATTTTATGGCTGTGGTAGGTTGGATACACCGTGTGAGAAATATGGCTCTTAAAGAAAACTGCTAAAATTAGCTTTATAATTAGTTTCACTCTATTTTGCTCCATTTCATTTTATTCACGAATAACATTGAGAAAATAGGTTGAAAACTATTACTATTCTTTTTTATTTATTAAAAATTTCCACCTCCTCCCCTTCTCCCATTTCTCTCCCATTCCCTCCCTTCCCCTCCCCCTTTCTCCAGTCCTAAGAGCAGTCAGGGTTCCCTGCCCTGTGGGACGTCCAAGGTCTTCTTCCTTCCATCCAGGTCTAGGAAGGTGAGCATCCAAACAGACTAGGCTCCCTCAAGGCTAGTCCATGTAGTAGAATTGAAACTCAGTGCTATTGTCCTTGGTTTCTCAGTCAGCCCTCATTGTCAGCCACATTCAGAGAGTCCAGTTTGATCACATGCTCCATCAGTCCCAGTCCAGCTGGCCTTGGTGAGCTCCCATTAGATAGGTCCCACCGTCGCAGTGGGTGGATGCACCCCTCGCGGTCCTGACTTCCTTGCTCATGTTCTCCCTCCTTCTGCTCCTCATCTGGACCTTGGGAGCTCAGTCCATCCAGTGCTCCAAGTAGGTCTCTGTCTCTATCTCCATCCATCACCGGATGAAGTTTCTATGGTGATATGCAAGATATTCATCAGTGTGGCTATAGGATAAGGCCAGTTCAGCCACCCTCTCCTCTGCTGCCCACACATCTAGTTGGGGAAATCCCCTTGGACACCTGGGAACTCCTCTAGAGCCAAGACTCTAGCCAACCCTAAAATGGCTCGCTTGGTTAGGATAACTTCTTCCCTGCTCCCATATCCACCCTTCCTTTATCTCAATTATTCCATTCCCCCAAGCTCTCCCCAATCCTCCCCTTCTCCTTTCTCTCTCCCCATCTTCCCTTCCCTCCAATCCACCCCTACCCCCCTGCTCCCAACTTTTGCCTGACGATCTTGTCAACTTCCAATATCCAGGAGCATGCTGACAAGTATAAGATGGTATCTCAAAGTTGTTTTGATTTGCATTTCCCTAATTGCTAAGGAAGTTGAGCATGACCTTAAGTGTCTTTTGGCCATTTTAACTTCTTCTGTGTCGTAATAGGAGCGGCAGGCTACGTTCCTGGCACCTGGCCGCCTGCAGGGCTAGCTTTATCCGAAATAATTACACGGAAACTGTATTCTTTTAAACACTGCTTGGCCCTAGCTCTAGCCTCTTACGGGCTAATTCTCGTATTTTGCCTAACCCATTTTTAGTAATCTGTGTAGCACCAGTCTTACCGGGAAAGATTCAGCATGTGTGACCTGGCGGCTTGCTTCATTGTGTCTGCCCGGGAGAGGGGAGCATGGCTTCTGAGCTCACTTCCTCTTCCTCCCAGCATTCTGTTCTGTTTACTCCTCCCACCTATGTTTTAACCTATGAGGGCCAAGCAGTTTATTTTTTAACCAATGACCTTCCTCCATCACTTCTGTTGAGAATTCTCTGTTCAGTTCAGTACCCCATTTTTTAATTGGGTTAATTAGAGTTTTAATGTCTAGTTTCTTGAGTTCTTTATATATTTTGGAGATCAGACCTTTGTCTGTTGCGGGGTTGGTGAAGATCTTCTCCTATTCAGTAGGATGTCTTTTTGTCTAATGACAGTGTCCTTTGCTTTACAGAAGCTTCTCAGTTTCAGGAGGTTCCATTTATTCAATGTTGCTCTTATTGTCCGTGCTACTGAGGTCCTTGGGCAGCAGAGGAGAGGGTGCCTGAACTATCCTTGCCCCACTATCACACTGATGATTATCTTGAATATCACCATACAAGAGCCTCATCAGAGCAATGGACTGAGCTCCCAAGGTCCAGTTGAAGAGCAGAAGGAGGGAGAAGATGAGCAAGGAAGTCAGGACCGCAAACCCACTGAGGCAGTGTGTCACTTGGCCCATTTCCTGGTGATTCTAGATTCTGTCAAATGTCGACAGTAATTATCAAAGACATCTTCTGCAGGATTGGCTGTTATTTCCTTACAGTGGAGTTAGAACTCTTTGGCTGTTCATATACTTCTAAGTGACTACTGATGTTCTAGGAAAACATTTTAAATGGTTAAATTTCCCTAAAACACAAGGCTGATTATTATAAGACAATAACAAATTATGAGTCAGTAGTGGTGATAGGAATATAATCGTTAGCTTTTTAAAATTCATCCTTTAATATTATCCCAAAAGTAACCCAAAATTCAAATTAGAAAGTAAAGCCTGTTAATTTAAATACATCTTTTTCTGTAATGTGTTAAACTAAAACAGACTTGTTCCCAAAATAGTTACATAAGAACAGTTTGTTGTCACAGAAGACTCTTTCCCTATAAAGTAAGTCTACTATAAAGGATATAGTCTTTATTTAAAATGTTAAGCTACAAATATTTATCCTTCTGAGCCATCTGCTCAGCTAAGTAACCATAAAAATTCTAGGCTGAAATCTGAAAAATGGAAATACTTGAAAATCTTAGCAAAGCTGACTCTTCTTTTTTAAACAGCATGTGTCTTCCTTTGAGCAAAATTAGAATGATACAGATTCTTATTTGTGAAATATTATATTGGGTTCATTTATAAACAAGAGTTTTAAACCCTCTGAGATAAAATACTCCATTTGAATAAAATGAGTTCATTCAGATGCCTAATTACTACTCTACGTGAGAATAAAGAAAACTGTTTACTTAGTGTTTGTTGGTAAAATAAAATGTATGTCAATTCTTTAGACTTTCAAGAGATCCTTTTACAAAAAAAGTATTAATCATTTAAAATTACTATCTCAAATATCATTCCCAGGTATGGTGTCTCTACAAGTCCTCAGATTGAATAACATGAACTCCGGTCTCCTCCCCTTTTATATTCCTTTCTCTGTCCAACTATATCCCTTCTTGTCTCCTGTACAGACATACAGACCTCTGCTAGCTCCACCCTCTAATCTTTAGGCAAGCTTTATTTGTTACAGCACAGAGAATATGTCACCACAAAGAAGTTTATTCAACAATGTATAAACAGTCCTGAAACATTATCTGAAGCCTATAGACCTTTCAAAAATGATGCATTCATATTACTGTATTTTAGGGTTTTAAAATATTGTTTATTAAAAATTTTGGGATTATAAAAATATTTTTTGATTATTTATCCTTCACCAACTCCCCCCAGATTCTCTTCACCTCTATACTCACCCAAATCCTTATCCTTTCTCTGTCTTTCTTAGATTACAGGATTTGTTGCTGGATTGGTAGTTAGATTCTCCTCTGGTGGTGTGCAGAGTACCTTCCCATACCATGACCACTAGTGAGTAGTGAACAAGGCTTTAGTGAGGCACCTTTTTGACTCTATTTGTGCAATGAGATAAGTAAGAATTATCTTCAGCAATAGGTTCTTAATATCAATTTGTGGAGAGGAGACAGTAGACTTAACAATAGCTTGAGATTTTGAGGGCCTTTACCTTTGGCCAAACTCAACTATATGTAATCCATTACTAGTGCTAGAGGGTTCACTTGGTGGCACCTTGGGGCATTATTTCCCATATTATTTGGTGAGTCCATTTCTTTCTCTCATGTGTATATATTTTAAGAAGCTTCTATAGTAGTAGGTTTCCATATGATCCTTCAATGCCCATTAGCGTTAGTTTTCATTCCCTGTATTGCCTCCCTTACCCATCCATTTTCTTCCTTTAATCCTACCATGCCGTCTCCCCCATGACTTTGCACAAAAGTACATTTCTGTTTTCCTTGGAAGTTATCCCCTCCTGCCTAGTTCCTTACTCTGTAGCTAACTTCTATAGTTATATAGGTTGTAGCACTCCTGTTACCTGTAGGATCAAGATGTAGGACTCTCTACCATCCCTACAGTACTATGTCTGTCTGCATACCTCCATGTCCTTCCATGATTATAAACCACCTTAATTAAATGTTTTTCTTCATAAGAGTTGCCTAAAACACTGTGTTTGAACCCAAAGGAATTAAAGTCAAGGTGTGGTGGACTTGACACACTTGTTGCTGCGCTATTCACAGTAGATAAGTCTTGGAACCTGCATGGATGCAATTCAGTAGGTAAATGAATGGAAAATGTACGAATACTGGAGTATTATTTATCCATAATCTGTTGGTTATGTCATTTGAAAGAAAGTGGGTTAAACTTTCATGTTTAAAGAAACAAGCCAGATTTTTTTTAAAAAAAAGCAAGTATTGTATGTTTTCTGCCATCCAGAATGGAGATATAAAGCAATAAGGCATGAAAATAGAAGGGGTGCTCTTTGCAAGTAGGGAGTAAACCCAGGGCATGGGGGCACAGTAGATTGGCTAAATATAATAAATTTAATGTGTGACAGTTTCATAATGAAGCCCATTATTTTATATATGTATGTTAATATATGACAGTTTCATGAAACCCATTTTCTATGGAGTCAATGCTCCAATTATAAAGTTGTGAAAACTTCACACTTTTTAGAATAGCTTCTGTAAATTCTAAGGATTAAATGATAAAATGAACTTAAATTCTGATATAGTGCTTTACATATACTAAATGAGTATACAAGTTGAGCACTGTAATCTGAACTCCTGAAACCTGATACACTATAAAATCTGAAACATTTTGAACATCAACATGATGCCTTAAGTGAAAATTCTATATGACTGCTTGCAGGCACACTAAAGATATGTTAAAAAAAATCACCCAAAGGCTGTGTGTATAAAACACATCACCAATAAGATGATTTAGCGGGTAAAGGTATCTGCCAACCAAACCTTACAACCCAAGTTTCCCCTTGGAACCTACGTAGTGGCAGGATAAAACTGACACTGACAAGGTGTCCTCTGGCCTCTATGCCTTTTGGTCCATAGTGACACACACATCCATAAATAAGTAAATAAATGTACTTTTAATATCAATGATTGTTTTGATTATAGTTGGGTCTCATCTCTAAGTTATGTATATCAAATATTACAAAATCCTAAAATAGGAGATCTGAAATTCTTTTAGTTCTTTGTACTTCAGATAAGGGAGACTTCTGTACTACTTGTAGTATTGAAGCTATTATTATTAGTGATTATTAGTGTGATTGCCAATGCATAATACTTTTTACATACTTATTTCAGAGTTTATTCTTTCTTCATCAGTAAGATGGAAACTTTGTGTAATAAAATTTGGAGTAAGTCATTTTGTGACCCAGGGCCTGGTAAAGAAACTGACATTGATAACATATTAAAACTATGAGTGTTTGATGATGCCATGAATATGGGAATGCCATTTCCAGAAATTAGTTCATAGGTCAAAAGCACTACTTCTGGCTGTATTCAGGAAATAGGGGGGGAAAAGGATAGTTTGAAATAAGTTTATTCTTAAACTCACCACACCAAATAAGTTGTTACTTAGTTGTTTCCTTGGGTTTTCTGAATTGCTTCTGTTTACTAATATTCTCCTTCAGCATTTATACTGTTTCCATTCTCTGTTCTTTTTGTTTTGTTTTAAAGGTTTTTGTTTTGGGGTTTTTTTGTTTGGTTGGTTTTTTGTGGGTTTGTTGTTTGTTGTTTGGTTTGGAGATAAGGTTTACTCTGTAGGCCTGACTGTAACAGCCATGTCATCTGGTTTGCCTCACCTTCTTCATGGTCAAAACCATTCTCCTTGGTTTGAAGTTATATAAATACTTATCTGGAAAGTTACCTTTCTCTATCTTCCTAGCAGCAGATAGAGGTATCTAAGGTACTTCTTAACAGTACTCACGAGAAAAGAATTGTTCCTGTTAATAGGATTTAGGTTGATCATAGCAATGAAACTTTGTATTTTTCTTTCCTTATCAATCATTTTCACCAGAGAATCTTTGAATCCTTTTTATAAAAATTGGAATTTTTTGTACTCTATCCCATTTATGTAATAATTGTTTTATGTGTTAGTTTTAATTAACTGCTTTAACTATGAGGAATTGTTAAAAAGGAACAAGAACTGTAAAAATATCTATCTTTATAATAATAATGTCTTTAAAGTTGACTGCTTGAGGTTCTGATTCTGTTTTGCAATGTTAAAATTCTTGTGCACCCTTCCCATGTGTTTTTTCTCAGTCTTCTCAGTCTTTACTTTCATACCAAGCTTTTCACTTACTTCCACTACTCAGTTTACCACGGCCTTACGCTCATTTGGACTTTCAGCAAGTAGTGCTGTATTGCCAGAGAAACGCAAGTTATTGATTTGTACACCACCCATCTGTATTCCTATCTTCTCATTGTCCAGGGCTGTTGCTATATAAATTTCAGTAATATATTAAAGTGGTGGTAGGAGCATGCATCTTGCATCAGTCCTACAATTGTCTTAAACTGATAACTTAATTCTCCACAGACTTTGACTGGTGCAAAGGTATTTTTTTTTTCTTCTTTTGGTTTTTCAAGACATGGTCTCTTCTAGCTTTGGAGCCTGTCCTGGAACTAGCTTTTATAGATCTGGCTGGCCTCAAACTCACAGAGATCTACCTGCCTCTGCCTCCCCAGTGCTGGATTAAAGGCGAGCGCCACCACCGCCCAGCTGCACCACCACAGCCTGATGCAAACGTATCTTTATAGGCATTTTCTGGTATTCTTATGGTTTTCTCTGGGTAACTGTAGAACCTGTTTCTCACAGTCCTTTCCTCCAAATGCTATCAAATGCCTTCCTGAAGTTGATGTAACAGACATAAGTAACTTCGTTATCTGGAAAGAAGCCTCAATTAAAGGGAGGGAACTGTTTCAGACACCAAGAGGCCGATAGGGATAACAAGGACTGCATTCCAGGCACTAGAAAAGGTTTTGTCAGCAAGAGACATAACAACAACAACAACATTACAGGTATATGAGTGTTGCAAGGAGGCCCTGCTTTGTTCGTCCGGGCCGCCTGGCTAGCTTAGCTCTGAAATAGCCACACAGAAACTGTATTAATTAAATCATTGCTTGTCCCATTAGATCTAGTTTTTAACACATTTCTATTAATTTGTGTATCGCCACATGGCAATGGCTTACCAGGTAAATTTCCCAGTGTCTGTCTCAGGCAGATCCATGGCATCTCTCTCTGACTCTTTCCTTCTCCCAGAATTCAGTCTGTCTTCTCTGCCTACCTAAGTTTTGCCCTGTCAACTAGGCCAAGGCAGTTTCTTTATCCATCAACCAATGAAACCTACACATAGACAGAAGGGCCTCCTACACCATATGAGACACTTGTCTTCAGCCGCCTTCTTTACAATTTGGAAACCTGGAAAATGAAATGCTCCTCAGAGCAGTGGCTGAATGTGTTTGAGATGGCATGTGTCAGGAGGATTCTAGGTGTTACATGAAGAGATGGGCTGCCCAACGACGACATTAAGAAACAGCTTTATCTACAGAAGAAAGTAAACTACAGGATATGGCAGCAACGCTTGAGATACTTTAGCCATGTTTTGAGAATGAATGACGGCAGATACCCAAAAATAACACTTCTTGGTAGAGTGCATGAAATAAGTGGAAAAGGAAGTCCCTAAAAACTGTGGATAGACAGCATAAAGGAAGAATGTGAAAACTCGGGTGTCACAATATCACAAGCATCTAGGATTGCCCAGGATAGAAACAACTGGAGAACTGCCATACACAGGCTGCACATGCATGCTTAAGCATTGCTGTGCATAAATGATGATTGAAATGCGGAATGTCTGTAAAACTTTCTTTTGTGAAGTAATTTACCTTTAAATATTAGGACTCAAACATTTTATAACTCATGACTTATTTTCTTTGTCTCTTTGATAGTGCTGGACACATTCATCTCTCAGACTCTCTTTTTATTTTTTTTGTTTGTTCCTTCATTTTGACTTTTTTTCTTTTTATTATTATCATTATTATTATTTTACAAATTATCACCTCCTCCCCTCCGCCCATTTCCCTCCCCCTCTCCCCATTCTCCCTCCCCCTTCCTCTCCAGTCCAAAGAGCAGTCAGGGTTCCCTGCCCTGTGGGAAGTCCAAGGTCCCCCCCCCCCAACCAGGTCTAGGAAGGTGAGAATCCAAACAGACTAGGTTCCCACAAAGCCAGTACATGGAGTAGAATCAAAACCCAGTGCCATTGTCCTTGGTTTCTCAGTCAGCCCTCCCTGTCAGCCACATTCAGAGAGTCCGGTTTGATAACATGCTCCATCAGTCCCAGTCCAGCTGGCCTTGGAGAGTTCCCATTAGATTGACCCCACCGTCACAGTGGGTGGGCGCATCACCCCTAGCGGCCCTGACTTCCTTGCTCATGTTCTCTCTCCTTCTGCTCCTAATTTGGACCTTGGGAGCTCAGTCCAGTGCTCCAAGTGGGTCTCTGTCTCTATCTCCATCCATCACCAGATGAAGGTTCTATGGTGATATGCAAGATATTCATCATTGTGGCTATAGTATAGGGCCAGTTCAGGCGCCCTCTCCTCAGCTGCTCAAGGAACAAGCTGGGGACATCTCCTTGGACACCTGGGAACCCCTCTAGAGTCTAGTCTCTTGCCAACCCTCAAATGGCTCCCTTAATTAAGATATATACTTCCCTGCTCCCATATCCACTCCTCTTCCATCCCAACTGTCCCATTCCCCCATGCTCTCCCCATCCTCCCCTTCTCACTTCTCTCTCCCCATCTCCCCTTACCCCGGTCCCACCCCCCTCCCAAGCTCTCAATTTGCCTGTAAATCTTGTATACTTCCAATATCCAAGAGGATAACTACATGTTTTTTGGGGGGTTCACCTTCCTATTTAGCTTCTCTGGGATCATGAATCATAGGCTCAATGTTCTTTATTTATGGCTAGAATCCACTGATGAGTGAGTACATACCATATTCATCTTTTTGGGTCGGGATTACCTCACTCAGGATAGTGTTCTCTATTTGCATCCATTTGCATGCAAAATTCAAGATGTCATTGTTTTTTACTGCTGAGTAATATTCTAACGCGTATATATTCCACACTTTCTTTGTACATTCTTCCAGGGCATCTAGGTTGTTTCCAGGTTCTGGCTATTACAAATAATGCTGCTATGAACATAGTTGAACAAATGCTTTAGTAGTATGATAGGGCATCTCTTGGGTATATTGCTGGATCCTGGGGTAGGTTGATCCCGAATTTCCTGAGAAACCACCACACTGATTTCCAAAGTGGATGCACAAGTTTGCATTCTCACCAGCAATGGATGAGTGTTCCCCTTACTCCACATCCTCTCCAGCATAGGCTATCATTGGTGTTTTTGATTTTAACCATTCTGACAGGTGTAAGATGGTATCTCAAAGGTGTTTTGATTTGCATTTCCCTGATCACTAAGGAGGTTAAGAATGACCTTAAGTGTCTTTTGGCCATTTTAACTTCTTCAGTTGAGAATTCTCTGTTCAGATCAGTACCCCATTTTTTAATTGGGTTAACTAGAGTTTTAATGTCTAGTTTCTTGAGTTTTTTATATATTTTGGAAATCAGACCTTTGTCTGTTGCGGGGTTGGTGGAGATCTCCCAATCAGTAGGTTGCCTTTTTGTCTTAATGACAGTGTCCTTTGCTTTACAGAAGCTTCTCAGTTTTAGGAGGTCCCATTTATTCATTGTTGCCCTTATTGTCTGTGCTACAGGGGTTCTACATAGGAAGTGGTCTCCTGTGCCCATGTGTTGTAGACTACTTCCCACTTTCTCTTCTGTCAGGTTCAGTGTGTTCAGATTGATATTGAGATCTTTAATCCATATGGACTTGAGTTTTGTGCCTGGTGATAGATATGGATCTATTTTAATTCCTGTACAGGTTGACATCCAGTTCTGCCAGCACCATTTGTTGAAGATGCTTTCTTTCTTCCATTGTATACTTTTAGCTCCTTTGTCAAAAATCAGGTGTTCATAGGTTTGTGGGTTAATATCCAGGTCTTCTATTCGATTCCGTTGGTCGACTTCTCTGTTTTGATGCCAGTACCAAGCTGTTTTCATTACTGTAGCTCTGTAATAGAGTTTGAAGTCAGGGATGGTAATGCCTCCTGAAGTTCCTTTATTGTTTAAGATTGTTTTGGCTATCCTGGTTTTTTTGTTTTTCCATATAAAGTTGATTATTGTCCTCTCAAGGTCTGTGAAGAATTTTGTTGGGATTTAAATGGGGATTGCATTATGTTTCTTTGTTTTTCAAGATACGGTTTTTCTGTAGCTCTGGAGCCTGTCCCAGAACTAGCTCTTGTAGACCAAGCTGGCCTTGAACTTACAGAGATTTGCCAGCCTCTGCCTCCCAAGTGCTCTGTTTAAAGGCGTGCACCACCACCACCCGGCAACTCTCTGTTTTTTAAAAAATTAAACAAAATCAATATTGGTGCATTAGATGTGACAATTGCACCACAGAAATATAAGATGATAATTATTGGGAAACTAGGAAGTAGGCTTAAAGCAGGATGTGTTAACTTCACTCTTTGATCTTTTTTCAGAAATTTTCACAAACTATTCCCAGAAATCAATTTTATTAATTAAACAAATAAAAACAGGTCTGCTTTCAGTTCTTGATGTATGTTGTGACAGAATCCAGTAATAAATGTGATAGCTTCAACATTATTAAAATCATCAATAATGGAAGTTTAATTCAGAACAAAAATCTAATATAATTTTTTCTCATTGGGTAGTCATTTGTTGTCTGTCTCTTCTAAGCTAATAAATGGAACAGTGAATCAAAAAGGTTTCCCCCCATAGCTATTGAGGTAGGTTATTGGAGATTTTTGGTGGTACTCTAATACTAATGGTATATATCATTCATATGTTTTACACTGTTGTTAGTTTTAAGAATATTTTCTTCTAATTTCAGGTTGGGTGGAACTATATCAGCATACAAGATAGTACCAGATGAAATAGAAGAAATCAAGGTATAGTATGAAATTTTCACACCTACAGAGCCTTTAGCATTTTATTTAGGAGCTGAGGGGGAAATTCTTACTTAAATATCATTGAATCTTGTGGTATGTGAAGACATTATTGTAGTCCTAGTTAATCTACTCAAGTTAAAAATACATGTATTTTACAGAATTGCCATAAAATTTTATATCTTATGTTTCCAATACAGTTCTGGGGGAAAATCTAAGTAAGTAAAAAAAAACCTTCCTATGTGATTTATTGAAAATAGAAGACACTATTAGGTATAAATATTAATATATATAATGAATTATTTTTTAATACTCTTCTCCTTGTAAGTCTTTACAAGTCTTGTGATTGATTTATAAAAATATATATAATGCTTAATTTCATTGAACTTTTCAGTATCAACTTCAATAAACTGAAAATTTTGTAATTTATCCTTTATTTTGCTTATTAATTTTAAGTCATTTAAACCTATTATGTGAGAAACTATTGGTTTCATTATATTACCTCTTTCATCTACTGTATGATCTCTTTAGTAAATATTGCTATACACTTGCTCTCAAATTAGAAGAGAAAGGGGCTAGAATGTAGCTCAGTTTGCAGAGTGCTGGCCTAGCATGCACAAAGCTCCAGGTCCAATCTTTCTTTGTGTGATTGAGGCAAGCCTGTAATCATAGCAGTTGGCAGTCAGAGTCAAAAAGATCATAGCAAGTTTGGGGCAAGCCTGGTCAATACATCAAGTTCTAAGCCACCCAGACGTAATGAGATCTGACTATCTCAAGGGGGAAAGGACAATTAGCTGAGTGTGATGGTTGCATGCCTTTAATCCCAGCACCCTGGAAGCAAAGGTAGGAAGATCTCTGAGTTTGAGGCCTCCTGTTCTCCTGTTCTTCAAAGTGAGTTCCAGGACAGCCAGGACCTTATCACAGAGAAACCCTGTCTCAAAAAAAAAAAAAAAAAAAAAAAAAAAAAAGAATCTCAAGAGTATCAGGATTCATTGACTAAGTCAGCCTAGAATCAAGAAGAATCCTATGATTAACTTAGGATTATTAATCATATTGCAGTTAGTTGAGATCTTGCTAGTAAATACAATCAACTTGAAAAGTTTTATTAAGGAATAACATGAAGTGGCTTCAAGACATATCCTAGAGCAGATATGTCCTGGGAGCAATAGATTTGTATTTAACTAATATACAGAAACGTTAAATCGTCTTGTAAGGGGTTTTAATTTTTGTGAGATTTTTCTTTTATTTTGACCAATTTTAGAATTATGAATTTTATTAGCATATGTCCAGTAACTGAATTGAGATTGAGTATTGAGGCATAAAAACATTTTTAAATGTGTTGGTGGAAAAACTTTGAAAACTTTTTGTTGTTTTGTTTTTTTCTTTTCTTTCTTTTCTACTTGTTCTTCTTGTTCTTGTTCTTCTCCTTCTCCTCCTTCTTCTTCCTCTTCTTCTTGGGGGGGGGGGGAGACAGTGGGTGGTGGTGGTGGTAGTGGTGGTAAATGCTTTCTTTGTGTAATAGCCCTGACTGTCCTTGAACTTTCTCTGCACGCCAGGACTGGCCTTGAATTTACAAGTTCCACCTGTCTCTGCCTCCCAGTTACTAGGGTTAAAGGTGTGCATCAAGATTGCCTGACTGATAGTCAAATAATCTGAAATCATCAAAATGTATGATGTAGCTTAACCTTGATATGCTACTTATAATGTACCATATATAAATAAATACATATATTTATGCGTATTTTAGTCTTAGAATAACAATGAAACCTATTTCATTTTGTCAGATATAATATATTCATAATGTTTGAACACCAAAAACCATTATAAAGTTCATATATTGCTTATGAGTTAATTGTTCCAGACAATACTACAATAAATTTGTCAGTTTTCAAAACTATTCTTGCTAAAAACCACTTCTAAAACCAACAAAAGTAAAGTAACCTCAATCCTTCAAAGTCTTCCTGTTAGCAGGAATCTAAAGATTGGTAGAAAATATGGAAAAATAGAAAAACATCAAGAAATGGAAAGAGAAAAGCAAATAATTCAAGTACAACAGGATTTAAGAAATGACATAGCCAGTAAGTCCCTGTTTTGCATTGCCATGTATTATAATCTTCTGTGTGTCCTGGACAGGGTACTAAAGAAGCTTTCAACCTGGACTCATAGACTAAATGCTTGTATGGACTCGCTCATATAAGCCTTTTGTCTAACTGGAAGAAAAAGATCAGAGTTGCCTAAGGATATGAAAAAACATTTCAGCACTCTTCACTTGATTCTCACTAAACGTCAATGAAAACTGTTCTTTAGTTAACCTTTAGGTGAGCAGTGCCAACAGAAATCTGATCTTCCGTATTTACCCCTTCATTTCTGCCCACAGTCATCCCATCCAAGACCCATCCAGGAACACAATGACTGAACAAGGCAGTTCTAGGTGAAGCTAGTCATCATTATCATATCTTTTCTTTTTTATGTCAGTGAGGCTAAGTCGTCACTCTTTGCCCCATCAAGGCTGACAATACTGATATTTTCTCTCCCCATTATGGCCTCAGCATCTGCCCTGATTTAGAATCAACAGTGACATAGATGATACCCACTTTTACCAGGCAAGTCTTTTTGGGTACAACAGGGAAAGTGAACATTTACTTCCCATATGAATCAGTGTTTCATTATTGTTATTGTTATTATAATTATTATTATTACAAATTTTCACCTCCTCCCCTCCTCCCATTTTCCTATCCCTTCCCTTATTTCCCCTCCCCCTCCCTTTCCAGTCCAAAGAGCAGTCAGGGTTCCATACCCTGTGGGAAGTCCAAGGTCTTCTCCCCTCCATCCAGGTCTAGGAAGGTGAGGATCCAAACAAACTAGGTTCCCACAAAGCCAGTACATGGAGTAGAATCAAAACCCAGTGCCATTGTCCTTGGTTTCTCAGTCAGCCCTCCTTGTCAGCCACATTCAGAGAGTCCGGTTTGGTAACATGCTTCCTCAGTCCCAGTCCAGCTGGCCTTGGAGAGTTCCCATTAGATTGACCCCACCGTCACAGTGGGTGGGCGCATCACCCCTAGCGGCCCTGACTTCCTTGCTCATGTTCTCTCTCCTTCTGCTCCTAATTTGGACCTTGGGAGCTCAGTCCAGTGCTCCAAGTGGGTCTCTGTCTCTATCTCCATCCATCACCAGATGAAGGTTCTATGGTGATATGCAAGATATTCATCATTGTGGCTATAGTATAGGGCCAGTTCAGGCGCCCTCTCCTCAGCTGCTCAAGGAACAAGCTGGGGACATCTTGGACACCTGGGAACCCCTCTAGAGTCTAGTCTTTTGCCAACCTTCAAATGGCTCCCTTAATTAAGATATATACTTCCCTGCTCCCATATCCACTCCTCTTCCATCCCAACCGTCCCATTCCCCCATGCTCTCCCCATCCTCCCCTTCTCACTTCTCTCTCCCCATCTCCCCTTACCCCTGTCCCACCCCTACCCCCAAGCTCTCAATTTTTGCTTGGAAATCTTGTGACAGAGTAGTATTGGTGTACCCAGCAAGATACTGAGCATTTATCTCCATATGGTACTTAAGCTATTTCGCCTAATATCCCATTGGGGATATTTACTAAAATAGAGTATTTATTCTCATGAACTCTGAAATGCTGGATGTTAGAGCTCTTTTCATACTAAGAACCAAGAAATACTCATCAGACAGCAGATCAAAAATGAATCAAATGTTGAAATTACCTATTAAGTGTTTTAAGATTGTGTCTTCTAGATATGACAGAAAAACCACCCATGAAATTCATTAGTATGACTACCTAAATAAAGCATGAACAATGACACTAGTTAATATATCAATGTAGATGGGGGGAATCTCATTGAACCCCACACCTAAATGAAGAGCTGTAGATAATTAACACCTACTAAGAGAGTTAGAATTGATCTTCCACAGGGATGAGTCCCCTAATTGATTATCTAGTACCAGTGGTCAGTCCCCAAAACATATATACATATAAGCAACATTGAATAGATTCAGTAGGTTGTACTTATATATTCTTTTATATATATATATATATATATTTTACAAATTAAAAATCTGTAAATTTGAGAGGAAGCAAGGGAAACATGTGAGGGATTAGAGGAAAGCGGAAGAGGAAAAATTACACAGTAACATTTTAATAAATAATAAAAGAAAAATTTTAAAGAGAAAATTTAAGCTATCATTTAAAATGTTCTGTTTTATGATTGTAAATCCTGTTCAAAACAAATGGAAAATCTTGTGGAAATGAAAAAGTTATCAAAAAATTCCAAATAAAAATTATAAAATGGAAAGCTAGAGATACAAAGAATGACAAATGTAGAGGGTAGTCATTGAATCCAGATAAAGAGCTAAGTTCTCAGGGATAGACCAGCTCTTCTTGTCGTATACTTTGACTGAAATTAAAGCTGCCCAAGCCTCTACATCCTGAAAAGCAAAATTGAGTCCCTTTTTGGACAAAGATCCAATCTCTCTCACCTTAGTGTTCAGCTTCATTTTTCTTTCACCAAGGTCACCTTGTGTAAAAAAAAAAAAAAAATTTGTCTGTAGCATTGTTATCTATTTTTACATAGAGTTTTTTTTTCCTATTTTCCTGCCAGTGTAGTAACTGTTTTATAATGGCACAAGGTAAAAGTTTTTTTTTTTTTTTGCAAATTCTCAGTGTACTCCAGGAAAACTTACAATCCCTCAGGGTGAATTTCCATTGTATGAAACCTTTGTGCATTGCCTTTAGAATTCCTCTTAGTCCAAAGCCAGTTTTGGTTGGGCTTCCTGACCTGAAACACCTGGTGTGTTCTTATCAGACTGTACTTCTCATTCAGATTATTAATTTCTTCCTTCTCGTTGGCTGGAGAGGGAATACCTTCCGAGTGCAGTTGTTCTGCTTTACCGTCCAGTGGTAGTACTTCTTTGAAGCTACGCCTCTTGTGAACAGCCAGACATAGCACAAAAATAATTCACAAAGGGTACAGAGTTTGAAAAACCATGGTATATGAACATTTTGGTTTTTTACTATAGTTGGTTTGCAGCTTTTAAGATGCGATTTGCTCCAAAGTGAGCTATTGTGGTTTATTATTGTGTATCTTGCATTAATTCCGTTCTGTGTCCCAGATCTGCTGTTTCTCACTTAGCTCTTTAATTTCTCTCCCCATCCTGTTTTCTTTACACTGTGATTTCTGATTGAATTATTTTTTCAAAATATACTTTAAAAATTAGCTTCTTCATAAAGCGTGCAACTTTCACAAATTGAGCATTTTTTCCTTTTTTTTTCTTTTTTTTATTGAGAAAAGGAAAAAAAAAAACAAGTTTCCCCCCTCCTCCAAGCCTCCCATTTCCCTCCCCCTCCTCCCAACCCCCCATTTACCTCCCCCTCCTCTCACCCTTCTCCCCCTCCTCCCACCCTTCTCCCCCTCCCCACACTCCTCTTCCTCTCCCTCTCCAGTCCAAAGAGCAGTCAGGGTTCCCTGCCCTGTGGTAAGTCCTAGGTCCTCCCCCCTCCTCATATCTAGGAAGGTGAACATCCAAACTGGCTAGGTTCCCACAAAGCCAGCACATTAAGTAGGATCAAAACCCCGTGCCATTGTCCTTGGCTTCTCATCAGCCCTCATTGTTCGCCATGTTCAGAGAGTCTGGTTTTATCCCATGCTTTTTCAGTCACAGTCCAGCTGGCCTTGGTGAGCTCCCAATAGATCAGTTCCACTGTCTCAGTGGGTGGGTGCACCCCTCGTGGTCCCAACTTCTTTGCTCATGTTCGCCTCCTTCTGCTCCTCATTGGGACCTTGGGAGCTCAGTCCAGTGCTCCAGTGTGGGTCTCTGTCTCTGTCTCCATCCATCACCAGATGAAGATTCTTCTTAGCTTCTTTAGGTTCACCAATTGTAGACTCCCTGACCCTTATTTATGGCTAGAAACCAATTATGAGTGAGTACATCCCATGTTCATCTTTTTGGGTCTGGGTTACCTCACTCAGGATAGTGTATTCTATTTCCATCCATTTGCATGAAAATTCGAGAAGTCATTGTTTTTTACCGCAGTGTAGTACTCTAATGTGTATATATTCCACACTTTCTTCATCCATTCTTCCATTGAAGGGCATCTAGGTTGTTTCCAGGTTCTGGCTATTACAAATAATACTGCCATGAACATAGTTGAACAAATGCTCTTGTCATATGATAGGGCATCTCTTGGGTATATTCCCAAGAGTGGTATTGCAGGGTCCAGGGGTAGGTTGATCCTGAATTTCCTGAGAAACCGAAACACTGCTTTCCAAAGTGGTTGCACAAGATTGCATTCCCACCAGCAATGGATGAGGGTACCCCTTCCTCCACAGCCTCTCCAGCAAAGGCTATCATTGGAGTTTTTGATTTTAGCCATTCTTACAGGTGTAAGATGATATCTCGAAGTTGTTTTGATTTGCATTTCCCTGATCGCTAAGGAGGTTGAGCATGACCTTATGTGTCTTTTGGCCATTTGAACTTCTTCTGTTGAGAATTCTCTGTTCAGTTCAGTGCCCCATTTTTTAATTGGGTTAATTAGCATTTTAAAGTCTAGTTTCCTGAGATCTCTATTTTGAAGATCAGACCTTTGTCTGTTGCAGGGTTGGTGAAGATCTTCTCCCAGTCAGTAGGTTGCCTTTTTGTCTTAGTGACAGTGTCCTTTGCTTTACAGAAGCTTCTCAGTTTTTTAAAAAATAATATAATGAAGGGGGATATCCAAGGTATATGATAGAACAGTACATAGGTTTTATTTACTTAAGATTTAGTTAGTAATACCTAATCTGTATTTGACATGTACTATTTTTATAATGTAGGAGATGTCACTAAATCATTCAGATTAGTAGGCACTGTTACCTAGTTTGAGGAGAAAAAAATATAATTGAAATTGTAATTGTCTGTCCTGGTTTTTTAAGATAAGCCCGCCCACTCCCTCCCTAATCTGCAGGGGCAAGTGGATCTTCCTTCTGCTCCCAGCAGGAGTGTCTCCCTTTTCCTCTCTCTCCTGAAGAGGTAGCTTCTCCTTTCCTCTCCCCCCCCCCCCTCTTTGCCTCTCTCCTTGTTTTCTTTCTCCCCTTTCCCCTTCCCTTCCATAGCCCACTAAATAAATAGCCAGCCTCACTCTGTATTGCTTTCTCATCCTTCTCCATCTCTCACCCACCAGGGCTCCTCATAGGACCTACTGACTTAGGCCCCTAGCCCTCATAGGCCCACTATCCCCTCGGGGAACGGCACTGTTTTATTTTTACCATTCCAGAAATAATAACAAGTTTAGTTATATATAAGTGGTTTATTTTCTGCATGTATAGATGAGTATATACAATATATTTTTGGGGTGTGTGTGTACCTATGTTGTATTGCACATGTGGAGATCAGAGGACAACTTGCCAGAGTCAGTTCTCTTTCTTTTCCATATGGATTTGGGGATTGAACTCAGGCCAGCAGGGTTGATGGCAAGTATCCTTACCCACCCATTGAGTAGTCTTGTTGCTCTTACACATTTTTAAATTTTTCATTTATTTCTTATTGTTTTTATTGTGCTATATATTTTTCTGTGCTTCCCTCCCCCCCCCCCCACCCTTTTACCCTCTCCTATGATTTCCATGCCCCCAATTAACTTAGGGGATCTTGTGTTTTTCTACTACCCATGTAGATTAGATCCGCGTATGTCTCTCTTACGGTCCTCTTTGTTGTCTAGGTTCTCTGAGTTTGTGAATTGTAGCCTGGTTTTTCTCTGCTTTACATCTGAAAGCCTCTTATGAGTGCGTACATAAGATTTGTCTTTCTGGGTCTGGGTTACCTCACTCAATAAAATGAACTCATACACATTTTTAATGTAAAGAAACAGAATCACTATGAGGCTGGTGTAAATACCCACTATTACAGACAGTGGTAGGCTCCTCTTTAATCGGGTTTCTTTGTCTTCAGTTTCCCAGAGTATCTGAGTAATTGTGGAGGATCATTTTTTTCAGTTTTAAAACCATAATAAATGACTTTCAGAATATTTTTGAAAGATGATACAAATCATAATTTTTTTGGATTTACAACTATTTCAAAATTTTTTTATTTTTCTAAGCATTCCATATAACCTATCATCTTTTTAAAAAATCTTTGTTTTATTTTTTTAATTCCAGTTCTGCAGATGGCACTGGAATGTAGTGTGTCAAGCACTGATAAACAGTATTCCCTTATTATTTAGAAGTTTCATGTTTCTATTGTCAATGAAATTCCCCATTTTCAGGCTGGTATTTAAATCCTTTCATCTTAACCACGGTCATCTCTAATTTTTAGGGCATATTTATTACTGTTAATACCCTGCTTGCCTCTGCCTGGTACTGGTCTCACTCTAGCTTAAACTCCCTTAACATATTTCTGCGATATCCCATGATTTAGTATCTGACCCTAAAACCACAAATTGTTCCCATAATTACCCTTGTGATCCTAGTTGTCAACTACTGAAGTCCTGCTAATCCTTGAAGAAGTGTCCTTGCCTTCTGTGACCACTCCTTCACAGGTTCAGATGGCAGTGATCACTCCCTTGATGTTTTTACCTAGCACCTTTTCTCCTAGCCTGCTAGCAGACAGAGAAAAGTTACTGCTCCATACCTGAAGATGTTGCTTTTTGTGTTTTTGTTTTTGTTTATTTGTTTTTTTCAAGACAGGGTTTCTCTATGTAGCCCTGGCTGTCCTGAAACTCTCTCTGTAAACCAGGGTGGTATCAAACTCACCAAGATCCACTTGCCTCCTCCTCCCTAGTGCTGGGATTAAAGGTGTGCACCACCATTGCCCAGCAAAATTGTTGTTAGGCACACAGCCTCTTTCCTTGTTACTTCTCACTTGACCATTCTTTGTCAGTCTTTTTTGTCTTTCTTTTCAGCTTCCTGATTTCTTGCTTCTGATGAGTGAGAGGCATTGCTTTCTTTTACTGTTATCAACTGCTTAAGAAGCAACGGGCTCTAAGATCCTGAACATCATTTTCTTAACTAAGGTCTAAAGTGTATATATTTACTTTATACCAAGAAATTACTTTTGTTCTAATGGTTTATTGTTTTGCTTTCAAATTGTGTATGTAAAATATTAGTTGAAGAGCAGATAAAAGAAGAAATAAAATCTAGGAAGGATTTTCTAAGTACTGTAAATGAAAAGAAATATATAGTCTATATATCAAAAACATTTCTCATTTTTTATTTCATGCCTGTATTACTTTCACAATTTTTTGTATTTTCAATTTGTTCATATTCAGTAGTTCATAATACTTGTTTTCATACATTTGTAAATGAACAGTATACACAAATATATAATAAATAACCCCATGGTTCAGGAAAAACATTGCAAAAAAGGAGGTAGCATATTTTTCAAATACTGCAAAGAGCTTTCAGTTACAAATTCTGTGTGTCTAAATATGCTATAGGGATGAATGGGAAATATAGATATGCTTAAATTAAAGAAAATTAAAATTCTGTCATTATTAGTTTACCTTGAAAGAATAGCTATATACAGTCTCCATGGAAAAGCAAATAACAACAAAAGGTTTAAAATCAGGAAGGAAAGAACTGTTGCATGGATAAAGTAGACTCGGATCTTTTAAAACTGTATATGAAGGCTGAAACAAATGTAATATCATATGATTTGATATTCCTAATAAGTAGGATAAATATTTAGTATATTTGTATTTAAAACATAGAAATATAAAGTTACCTAAATAGAATTAAGTTTTCTACATCTCACTTGAAATGGTGGTACACTGTTAACACTGCACACTGAAAATTACATTTGTGTATCGCAGTACCCAGAAAACCCACTAATAAAAATGTACAATATAACATATTAAATGTATTACAAATAAAGGTGGAAATCTGATAAAAGCTTAAGTGAACAATAGTAAAGCAATCAAGAAACAGTATGCAAACAGAAAGTTAATAACACAACACCAAGTTTAAACCTTTAGATTTAAACAGTTTCCTCATATAGAGTAATCCAAAATATGGCCATAATTAGATTTAGTTTGACACAATGAACTTTTTTTCAGAAATATTTATTTATTTATTTATTTATTTGCTTGTTTATTTATGCCAATCCCATTTCCCTTTCCCTCTCCTCCAGCTCCCCTCACGTTCCCTACCCCACCTCTCTTCCACTCCTCCAAGAGAGTAAAGCTTCCCCTGAGAAGTCAACTGTCCCAACATGCTTGAGGCAGGATCCAGTCCCCCTCCCCTCCACACACACTTGTGCCTTGACTGAGCAAGGTGTCTCTCCATAGAGAATGGGCTCCACAAAGTCAGTTCATGCAAACAGTTAGATCCTAGTCCCACTGCCAGTGACTCCACATACTGCCCAAGCCACACCATTGTCACCTGTATTCAGGGGGCCTACTTTGGTGCTATGCAGGTTCCCCAGTTGTCAGTCCAGAGTCAGTGAGCTCCCAGTAGCTTGGTTCAGCTGATTCTGTGAGTTCCCCTTTATAGTCTTGACCTCTTTGCTCATATTATCGCTCCTCCCTCTCTTCAGTTGTACTCCAGGAGCTGGGCCCTTTGGTTAGCTGTGGATCTTTGCATCTCCTTCCATCTGTTTCTGGAAGAGGGTTCTAGCTTCTCTGGGGTTGTGGACTGTAGGCTGGTTATCCTTTGCTTTATGTCTGATAGCCACTTATGAGTGAGTACATACTACATTTGTCTTTCTGGGTCTGGGTTACCTCACTCAGGATGTTTTCTTTCAAGTCATGTCCATTTCATGCAAATTTCAATATGTCATTGTTTTATTTACTGCTGAGTAGTACTCCATTATATAAATATACCACATTTTCTCTTTTTTAAATTTATTTCTTTAAAAGAAAGTAAACTATCTTTTCATTTTATATACCAATCCCAGTTCCCATTCCCTCACCTCCTCCTACTTCCTCCCCCCCCCCTCAACTTTACCACCCTCCATCCACTCCTCAGAGAGTAAGGCACATTACTTTGGGGAAGGTCCAACGCCCTCCCTACTATATCTAGACTGAGCAAGGTATCCATCTAAAGAGAATGGGTTCACAAAAAGTCACTACAAGCAGAGGGATAAAATCCTGGTGTTATTGCCAGTGCCCCACATTCTGCCTCAGCCATACAACTGTCACCCACATTCAGAGGGTCTAGTTTTGGCCCTATGCTAGTTCTTCCCTGCGTGGCTGGAATTGCTGAGCTCCTTCTAGCTAAGTTAAACTGTTTCAGTGGGTATCCCCATGATGGTCTTGACCTCTTTGCTCATATTCTCACTCCTCCTACTCTTCAACTAGACTTTGGGAGCTTAGCCCAGTGCTCTGCGGCAAGTCTCTGCCTCTATTTCCATCAGTTGCTGGATAAATAGCCATCATTCTGACTATTATAAAGTGGTATTGGAGTTTGTCAGGGGTTTATTTTACCATCTAATAAGATAATAATGCATTTTTATGAATATTTTCTTAATGATCCCATTATGTCATTTTCAAGAAAGTCATTTTAAAAACAATTATACAGGTTTAAACTGAAAGGTTGGAAAAAGCATACACCATATAAGCATTTATTTAAGAGAAGGTAAGCCAGATTTAGTATGTGGACATCTGTACAAATAGACTTCAAAGAAATTACTGAAGTCACAATTGGTATTCTGTTACACAGAAGGCTCAATCCACTAGAAAAACATTGGAGTTGAAAAATTATATGCATGAAAAACGGGCACATCAGTTACTGAAGTAAAATTAAACAATACACTTTTTTAAGCATTCACAATCATTTCACAAGACTTTGTCTTGTGTCACAAGACAAATCACAATCAGCATTTAAAAATATACAGTGTATAAACTTAGATCCTAGTAGAATCAACATAGAAATGAATAACAAAATAAAGGAAAATGTCAACATGTGGGCAATAAAAGACACTTTTAATAACCCATAGATCGAAGTGGATAACTCAAAGGAAAATTTAGATAATTGTAACACACAAATAAAAGCAAAAATACAATTATAAATTATGAAATCTGTACTGTAACTAAATAATGAGAAGACAGCTTATAAATTTTAGTTTTATTTTCATATATGCTTGTGTGAGAACATATTTGTTATTTCATATTTGCATGGGTGAGAACAATTTAGTTTCAGACAAAGTCTTACTAAGTTATCAAGGATGGGTTTATAATGGAGATTCTTCTGATTCAGCCTTTCTAGAAGCTGGGATGTCAGGCCTGTGCCAGCAACCTAGCTTTGAGATGTCAATCTATTATCCTAAATGCTTACATGTGAAAAAAAGAAAGGGGCCGGAGAGATGGCACAGCAGTTCAGAGTGTTCCACTCTTGAAGAGGACCTTGGTTTGGTTCATAGCACTCACATGGTAGCCAACTATTTCCAGGGGCTATGCAGCCTCTTTAGGTTTCCTCAGGTACCAGGTAAACATGTAATTCACATATATAATGCAGGCAGAGCACTCATGCTCTTAAATTTTTTTAAAAAAAAAGATAAGATCTCTTATCAGTAACCCAAGTTCCTATCTCTAGAAACAATAGAAATAGAACAAAATATATTCAAAGAAAGCAGAAATAATGAGTTAAAAACTGAAAACAGTATTAAAAAATCCATGAAATGAAGTACTTGTTCCCTAAAAATTTTGCTTGTATTGATAGATTTAATAGACTGACAAAGATAGATAGAAAAGGACAATTATTACTGCCAATAATAAAATAAGGATTACCGAAACAGAGTCTTATTCTTTTAAATGATAATTAGAGAGTCTTTAGGTCATAAGTTATATTTGTAGGAAATGCACTAATTTTTCAAAACTCACAATTTCCCAATTAAACAGCATGAAATATGAAGTAGATAATTTGTATACTCCTTTGTGTGTTAAAGAAATAAAAATATTAAAGAAAAAGTTGAACATTGGAGGTGAAAGGATACAAGGGGTCAGCAGGATAGGATAGCAGATTTAGAGAGGAAGACCAACAAAATCAATGCTTAGAAATACTATGTTGGAACTTTATACTTTGTACAGTATTTAAAATTCTTCTCAACAATTAAAGAGGAAAGTGCCTTCATCATTGGATACGTATAACCAACACAACGTAAAAACCTTTACCCTAGCTTTAAACTTTGCAACAATACACATTTGATTTAAATATATACCTATAAATATTGTCATCCAGGTTTAAAAGAACCATTAACACTTACGTCTAAGTGAAGTGTTCTTGGATTCAGCACCCAAAGTATCCACACCATGAAATTTTTGTACATTGAAGAGCATACATAATTAAATTCTTTTCTACAAAGAAAAGTCGAGAGAGAACGAACACTTAAGATGCATCCCTGAAGAAATTATTTTAAACCACATCTTAGTAAAGGGTCTTAACCAAAATAAAGAAACTTTTAAACTCTGAATTAACAAAATAGAAAGTGGGCAAAAGACGCAAAGAGATATTTCATTTAGGAGAATAGACATACCATGAATAGACACATGTAAAGTTATTGAATTTCATTAGCCGTTAGGTGAATACATATCAAAATAACAATTCAATTTCATTGCACACTTGGGAAGTGAATTTCATAAAATGATAGCACTTCTTACTGAAGAGAATGTAGATAAACGAGACACTCATACTTGTTAGGAAATAGAATTGTCGAGCCACTTCTGTATTGTGGATCATTTCCTTACAAAGTCACCTATCATGTTGCATTGTTTGTTTAAGCATTTATCCCAAGGAATGAAACCCTATGCTCATGCATAAATTCTATGTGATTTTGGTCTTTGCAAAACACGAAAACAGGAAAGTAAATGTTCTTTAATAGTTGAATAACTAAACAAAAATTTTTATATTCATACTGTGAAATATTAGTGGCATATCCAAAGGCGAAATAATGAACTACTGATGAGTGATCTTAGGATCAATCCAGATGAGTGATGGAAATCCTTGAAATGAAAAGTCTTGGAGATAGAATAGAAGAAATAGAAGAAAGAAAAATGGTTGCTGTGTATGTAAATATTAGCACAAGTGCCTAGAGAGGTGGATAAGTGGTTGGGAGCATGAATTGGTCTTGCAGAAGACCCAAGTTCATTCCCAGCACCCACATTGGACTGCTTACAACCATTTTCAACTCCAGCTCCACAGAACTCAGTGACCTCTTCAGGGCTCACCAGGCATTTGCATTCTTATGCACATACCATCACACCGATATACACAAACAAATAATTGATTTAAAAATAATTTTTAAAATAGTCAGTAAGCCCGTTTGAGTACCATATATACTCTTCTTGGCCATTTGCATATCTCCATTTGTGATATACCTGTTTTAGTCATCTTTATAAACATTAGGTTATCTGTCTTGTCCTCATTTATTAGCGGGTGTACCTAGCATGCCCTACATATATGTTCTCTGATATATGTATTGAACATATGTATTTCCACTGTCCTTCCTGTTTTTACTCTTTTAAAAGTGTCTTTGCTGAGCAATATTTCTAATTTTGATGATTTAACTCTTTAATTCTTTCCGTTACAATTAATAGGTAAATATTTCATGGTTGAATAAATGATTCTGAAAGAGTTCAATTACTAAAATGAATTAGTATAATAGATTACTAATATGAAGAGAAAATTATATTTTAGCAAGTAGTACAATTTTATACTAAGTATTTTAAGAAAGAAGAAATACTCAGAATTCTTAAGTCTGGAAGATCATCTTTGAGTATAAGAGAAAAACCTCAGTAATGTATTTTATCTTAACTTTCTTATTGATATAGTATATTATTTAAAATAATAATAGTGTGATAGCAAATATGAGTTCTATCAACTATGTTCTATTAACTGACTTCACTAACAATCTATTTCTTTCATGTGAAATTCATATTGTTAGATCAGTTATAATAATATTAGACAGAGGTGTTCTAAGTACTTTTGCAAGTAATGCCTGTTATTAAAGGAAGTTAGTAATAGTCATAATTTTTACAATAAAGTAAGCAGTACATTCAGAAAGGGGTGTTACTCAAAGAGCAGAAACAGTTACCAACTACTATTTAAACTTTTTTTTTCATTTTTTTTATTATTGAGAAAAGGAAGAAAAAAAAAACAAGTTTCCACCTCCTCCCAGCCTCCCATTTCCCTCCCCCTCCTCCCACCCTTCTCCCCCTCCTCCCACTCCTCTCCCCCTCCCTCTCCAGTCCAAAGAGTAGTCAGGGTTCCCTGCCCTGTGGTGCAAAAGCATGGCGAACAATGAGGGCTGATGAGAACCCAAGAACAATGGCAGGGGGTTTTGAACCTACATAATGTGCTGGCTTTGTGGAAGCCTAGCCAGTTTGGATGTTCACCTTCCTAGAAATGGACGGAGGGGGGAGGACCTAGGACTTACTACAGGGCAGGGAAATCTGACTGCTCTTTGGGCTGGAGAGGGAGGGGGAGAGGAGTGGGGGAAGGGGGAGAAGGGTGGGAGGAGGGGGAGAAGGGTGGGAGGAGGGGGAGGGAAATGGGAGGCTGGGAGGAGGAGGAAATTTGTTTTTTTTTTTCTTTTCTCAATAAAAAAAAAGTTAAAAAAAAAAGTTTTTAAGTCTTTGTTTTGTAAGGAAAATTTTTAGCTTTCCAGGGATGGCACTGATGACCATTGTAGTAATATGACAAACCAGTTTCAGAAAGACAAATGTGTGTTTTCTCTTATATGAAAAAGTGAAATTTATGCCCTGACAATGCTTAAGTATGCATGGGCAGCCCATATATGACGGTTCTGTTGAACTTCCATATTGGTTTTCATGGTCTAAGTTGATGAGGACGACGGACATACAGAATCTATATTTAGGAAATATAGAGAGGAGAGTATAAAAATAGAACATTACTAATGGGTAGGGAAGATAAGATAATGGAGGGAGGATGAGCAGAATCTGTGGTATATATATTATAATAAAATTCATTTTGTCAAGCAAATATATGCTAAAAAATATAAGCCCTTCTCCCAGTTTTGTATAATGACTCTGTCTAGAAATCTCCTTCAGCACTTATGTTTATATTAAAGCAGAAGTGAACCAGTGCTATCTTTTCAGTAACCCTCTTCCTTTTCCCCTGTCTGTGGGCACAATATGTATATCCCAAGCTGGCCTTGAATTTGCTGTCTCCAGCACTACTTTCAAATTTGTAATTTGCCATTGTTGGCCTCCTGAGTATTGGGTATTATAAACGTGTGCCACCACATCAAACCTGGCTTTCAAGGTTTTCACTTTGGAGAGATCATATGTGGTAAATAAATATCCTTCTAAATTAAAAACTGATAAATCATTAGTGAGTTTCATTAGTATATTTTACTATGTTTTCATTAATATGTTCTAAGTAACATTTAAAAATATATAATGACTTACTCTACTTATATATTTCTAATCCAAATATTAGATTGGTTAAATCTCTGAAAAACAGCATTATTACATTTTCTTTTTACCTTCCCTTTCTTTATTGTCCAGTTTTAGTTTATTATATGGAACATCAAAAAAAAAACCCTAATTGAACAACATCCAAGCCTTAATGTAGAGCTTAATTCTAAATCATTTCAGGAATAAAGATGAAAAATTGGAGACAGGGAAATACAAAGGCCTGTTTAAGCATGAAAGAGATTTTACAGGTGCAGAAGCAAACAGTAGGATAAATTGCTTTCTAATTAAGTTACAGATTAATAAGTGCTCTTAGGTATATAGAATTAACATATTAAAAATGGCAATCTTACCAAAAGCAGTCTACAAATTCAATGTAATGCCCATCAAAATCCCAGCAAAATTCTTCAGAATTGTGTGGTATACTTGTAATATGCTTTATACTATAATAATGAGCAAAATACTGCTTCATTTTTATAAAGACATATACTGAAGCATTGTCTGTCTTTATTTGTACAGGTATAACCATGATGGCCATAACTTGTACCAAATGTGTGATTACTGAATCAATCTTTTCTGAACTCAAAGTAGTTGCCTATTGGAAACATAAATTGGTATCAATGGTGTGGTACATATATTTTATTTTTCCAAATTTTACAAAATTGAACACATCCATCTGCCTGATTTTATTTTTTTGAGTACCCTTTGACTTACTTCCTGTAGTCATGGTGTTTGGTTGTGTAAAGAACAAGTAGGGTATTTTCTTATAATTTCATTGACTTTTTGCCACAAGATGGAAAATTTTTTATAAACATTTACTATTCGTGTGATTTTTTTTATGAATTTCTGAGTCCCCCACCACATTTCCAATCAATAATTGATCAATTTCTGCTTTACCTTGTGCTGTAGGACCTAGCAGACCCATATGGGATTGAATATGTGTTGTGTATGGGATGAATCCTATTCCTGATTATGTCTTGTAACTGAATAAGTAATAAAGTCAACTCTGCGTCATCTGGTATAAATTCAGCTGTTTCAATATGCAAAACAACTTTCTGCATATTACGAATTTGTAACTATGTGGAGAGGTTTCTTAAAATCCATTAGTACCATGAGAATAGCATATAATTCTGACTTTTGGACAGAACCATAAGGGCTTTGATCCACTTTACTTAAATTTTCTGATTTGTAACCTGCCATTCATAAAATAAAATAAAATGATTTATTTGCATTAGTATAGAATGTAGGAGCTCCAGTTATTGGTGTTTCCTATACAATTTGAGGAAGGATCTAGTTCTGTTTATAAGTTGTATTCTCTTTTGAGATAGTTGTTGTCAATCTCTCCCCCAAAAAATTACTACAAGTTCTTTGCCGGGGTTCACTTCCCATATTTTGTCAATTTTGTTATTAGTGAATGGTACTACAGTTTCTGCTTGGTCTATTCGTGCTAATTAATGAAGTCTTTATTTTTAGTTTAGAATTAAAGATTTTTTCCATATAAGTTTTAAATTTTTATTCAGTTCATTTGGAGAAAAGATCCATTCTTACATAATATCTTCTCTCTGCATTAAAATTCCTGTAGAAACTGTTTGGAGGGTAGTATGACTATAAAGCAGTTAAGCTTCAGATCCACACAATCCACATGTGCCTTCCGTAAATGAATTCTCTCAGCTACAGCTGCTAATTTCCTAGGCCTCTTTAAGTCCTTGTCAACATCTAAGGTTTTGCTTAAATTAGTCAATTCATCAGGTTTTATCCCAATAGTTTGCCATAGCTTAGAAATGTCTCCTAGCAGTCTTTGAAAGTAATTAAGAGTCTGGAATTGATCTCTCCTATTTGAATATTTTGAGGTTTAAATTTTTTAAAACCTATTTTATAGAAAAACATATAGTTATCCTCCTGGATATAGCCTAAATTATTAATAGAATCTCTGCTTTGTGTTTATTCATAAGTAATTTGTAATCCTCAATAAAGCAAAATTTTCTTTATTTTTTCAAACATTCTTTCTAAAGTGTCTATATTTATTTAAATCATCTAATGAGATTTACCCATGTAATGGTAAACTATAAATTGTGGAATTTGCTTATGTATTATTTCCATCATTATGCTATTTTGTATATGTCTATGAGTTGTATAGCTTTATCTTGAGGTAGATCATTTCTTATCTTCCTGAGTAACTGCCATACTGATTTCCATATTGACTGTACAACTTTCTGCTCAAACCAACAATAGATAAGTTATTCTCTTACTCCACGTTCTTCCCAGCATGAGCTGTTATTCATTTTATTGATCTTAGTCCTCCATCAGATGTATTATTCTTGGTTAAAAATAAAAATAAAATCTTTTCTGCATTTTGTAGTCTGTTGCTTTGTCTGAATGATGTGTCCTTTGACATGCAAACACCCCTCAGTTTCATGAAGTCCCATTTATTAATATTTGATCTGAGTGATATTTGTTCTTTTCAGAAAGTTTTTCCTGAGCAAATGAGTTCAAGACTTTTCCCACTTTGTCTTCTTCCATGTTCAGTGTATCAGGTTTTATGTTGAGGTCTTTTATTTATTTGGATTTGAATTTCCTGCAGGGTGTAAATATGAATTTATTTCCATTGTTTTACAAGTAGCCATTCAGTTTGACCAGCATCCTTTATTGAAGAAGCTATCTTTTTGCCAGTGTGCATTTCTGGCTTCTTTATCAAGGACTAGTTTTCCATCGGTTTGTGATGCCATGTCTGGGTCTTCAACTCAATTCTCTTAGTCAGCATGTCTGTTTTTGTGTCAATGCCATGCTGGTTTTATTACTGTTGCTCATTAGTACAATTTAAGTTCAGGGAAACTAATACATCCAATTTTACTATTTTATTACTCAGGATAGTTTTTTCTACTATGTGTTTATTCTAACACAGAGTATAGTCCACAGGTTGGGCCCAATTATTATTTAAGTTCTACTTTTTTTAAATAAAATTCTTTTAAAATTAATTTTGAAGAATGCAAAACTTTCCTCACCTCAAAATATTTGTTTTCCTCACCACAAAATATGTATTCATTAATGGGTAAAATATAAACATAATTGAGATTCTATCAAGTGTAGTTTGAACTCTAGTTCTTTTCATGAACCTATCAACATATTTACTTTTTCTGAATCCATAATAGAAACAAGTATGAGACTACTTTTTTGGATTTATAATTAAGGTATGAATATTTAGGTGCTAGAATTGATTTTGTCAAACAAGATTTTTATTAGCATATAGTTTTCACCTTCTTTAATGTATTGGCATAAATGAATGCAGACAGAAATTATAATAATATATACAGCTTTAATTGGGAAATAGACTTACAGAACCAGTGGTTCCAGCGGAGAACAGGAAAGCAGAAGGGGCGGCCGGGAGCGCACCCGCAATCTTTATAAGTAAAAAATATCCTCGGGGGACAAGTAAGGTGATTGGCGGGGTCTCTCCTACATCTCCCTTTTTTGTCTAAATAAGATAGAGCCAAACCAAATATAAATATATACAATAGTAACAAATAATAAATATAACAAACAATATTGAGCAAGAAACATATAACAAAAGTTTTGTTAAACATTCTATCTCAAGGAGTCTAAGTAAGGTAGAGAGTAACTACAATTATCTAATCTTTAACTCCATCAAAGATCTGAGAATGGAATTAATATTACTTAACAAACAAGAGATATCCAAAATGTGCAACAAATGACAGAGACAGCTGTCTACCTGGGCAATCACCCAAAGTCTCGTTTGCAATGTTGAGTCAACCAACTTTGGCTAAGGCCTAACATAACTGGCATACCATTATTAAAGGCAAGGAACTTTCTTAGAACTATCCTACCCTGTCTTGGCAAGATAAGACAATCCTGTTTTATCCACTTATGGATATTTTGTATCTTTGTCAATAGTTGAGGTATGGGTTTTCCTTAACCCAAAGGCCAGTTTTGCCAAGAAGACAAGCTTCCAGTGGAGTGTCTTTGGTGCTCAACGTTTTCTCAAGAGTAGAGTGGTGTCGCCAGGAGTGATTGTGTCTTGTTGACACAGAATTCTAGGTTAGATTAAAGGCCATTTTCTACAGCTCTTCGAAGAGGCTGAAGATTATATTGTCTATACTAAATATAATCTCTATGTATCTAAAAGACCTGATTAACCTAAAAATAAATATGACAAACATATAATCCTCAATACCTATTTAACTTGAAGACTAAGAGAATAAACAACTGTGCAATATATGAAGACAATAATCTTCAACTGTAAACAATGTCATTCATTACATATCAAATGTAAACAATGTTATTATATAAATAATATCAGAGGTATAAATGTACATTGTAATATGGTAAATGTATCAAGACAATATAGACAAAATTATAAGCATGCTCTTATACAAAAATAGAGGTAGGAACACTCACATTCAATATTCAATATATCAATATACAAGAAATAGTACCAGTACAATTTTCTAAAAACAGTAATTCACAAATACCAATCATCCCATCAAATCAGTTAATCGCCCCCCCCCCCCCCGCCCCCCGCTATTTTTTAAGTAGAGCATTGAGACTCAATCTCAGGGTCATGGGTTCAGGCCCCATGTTAGGCACCAAGTTTATCGGCGTAAATGAATGCAGGCAGAAATTGTAATAATTTATAAGCTTTAATTTGGAAATAGACTTACAGAACCAGAGGTTCCAGCTGAGAACAGGAAAGCAGAAAGGGTGGCCCGGGAGTGCGCCTGCAACCTTTATAAGTAAAAAATATCCTCGGGGGACCCCGCCCTACAAGTAAGGTGATTGGCTGGGTCTCTCCTACACTTTAAGCTTGAAAATATTTGAACTTGAAAAAGTAATGGTGAAAAGACCTTTAGATACGTTATTTAAGTACATAACAAACAAATTATAAATGATGCCATTTCTCATCAGTTTGGTGTTTGATTCATCGTTTTCTATCATTGAAAAAATAAATATCACAAACAGAATTATATTTTGGTCAAGTGTGAAACTTTTCAGAATTGTCCTTTAAAAAGTCTTTATTTATTTATTGTTGAAAGAATCTTGTTTCAATGCTGTTTGTGAAATGATTACTTAGAATTTTGAGCAAACAAGTAAGTTTTTCTGTGTGTTTATTATCTTTTAGGAAACTCTCATAGATTGGTGTGATGAGAAGGAACTTAATTTGATACTAACAACTGGAGGAACAGGGTTTGCACCACGAGATGTCACTCCAGAGGTAAGCCAGAATGCCTTTCTCATATTCAAGGAATAAACTAGTTATATTATTTTTTATTCTGTTTAAAATTTTCATATTACTTCTAAGAGTTTTATAAGCAAAACTATTACTTATTACTATGACAATGCAAATATTTGGTTATAGAAGAGTTTTTGAAAATATTTCCTGACTTTATTTTTATTTACCCTTGAAATTGTTGAATATGAGGAACTTTGAACTGTTCTAAAAATTAGTCCTTCATTTGCTTTTAGCAGCTACACATCAGGAGGTTATAGCAAATTTTAGCCATTTCAATTCAAAGTTGTGTCTGGTTTCTTTCTTTTTGAAGTACCTTTGTCATATGTCTCAAAGTACAGTATATAATTATTATATATTTATACTAAATTTACTCTAAATTCATGAATAGGCAACATATTTTCCATATTTTAAATGTGAATAATATTTAAATATAGAACTTAATAATCTAAATAAAAATACCTATTGTTTCTGCTATAGTAAAAAGAAAAATTAGGGAAAGAATGAAACATGAATTCAGAGAAAGGGTCTTTAATTTCTTTTTTAAAAAGCCACAGATGTCAGTCGTTACTGTGGAGTAGTGGAAAAACGTATATGACCATTATGATTTGCCTGCCGTTACCCTCAAATAAATGTTTCTCCCTCGATTTCAGCTTAATATTAACTATGTCCTTCTATTTTCAAACCAATATACTATTGTATCTACTGCTTTATAATCAGGTTTTTTCCTTCTCTTAATTTATTAAATAATTATTGTCTTCATATATTTTTAAATTTTGATCAGCATTAGATTTCACAAGAATGCATGCATAAATATAGTTTGCTAGGCCCCTCCCTCTCTTTCTAGTTGAAATATATTGGATAGATTACCAGAATTTGTTTTGCAAACAAATCTTTATGTGACATAGATGTTTCTAATCCATAGACAGTACTTGTAAATTCTGAGTACTACTGTATACTTTTTGAGAATCTAGTTTTCTAAAACAAGTACTAAAACTTTTATTGACTGTTCTCCTATTTTAGTATATTTCTTTTTATATTGTTATAATTAGTATTATAAATAAAAAACATTTTCTTTCCAAAATTATGAAGAATTGTTTTGTGGTAGTGTTAAATTAACTGCATAAATCAAAGGATCCTCTTAGGAATTTGTTTAATTTCTCTGTCCTAACTTGACATCTAACAATAGGTGGTCATTTGACCATTTTTGTTATATGAGACTAACAAGAAGTTTGCAGGGCAAACTGTCTTTGTAGAGTTGTGGTTATATTTTATTTTGTTTTCTTTGTAAAGAAACCACCTATATGAAGGTAATTGATTTTAAGAATTTGGATATTATTTAAATGATATTAAGCTTGTATAATGAGTCCATAGTTTTTGTATGATGGTTTGTTACATTCACACTAGTATATATTTTTATATCAGAAAAATAAGAAACTATAAAATTCATTCATAACCAAATAATAGTGTTATTTTTAATTATAAGGAAACAGTTTACATCTCTAAGTATCTTGTTTACTGTAACCTCATTACCTATTAATTCTTTTCCTCCTACTGACCAGCAAGGTGACCGTAGGTGGCTGGATTCATTTTCATTAGTCATACATGTGTGGAATATTTTTCTCACACTATGTAGTTCCTCAATTATTTATATGCCAGTTTCCTTTCATATCAATTACATTCGATTTTGACTTGAAGTTGTTCAGATTATCCAAATTCAAAGCTCAGAATCACAAGATTGTCTTTACATCTAATGTCATCAATAAATCTGGAATTCCCCAGATTATATATACTTTGTTTTTCTAAAAAGCCTGTGGATCCCCATACTTCTTTCCTGCCAAAAGATCATTAACTAGAATGGCATACAAAACTTACTTATTAAAGATATACAATTCAGAAGAAGCTTTATTGAAGAGAGACATAATTCAATATATAGGAAGGAATACTAAGAGAAATCCCGTGCTTTGTTCAGATATGTTACAATTACAAGACCCAAATGCATTCACCAATTTTTGTGTCATGTGAATCTTAATGATCAATGGCTTTTGTACCACTCACACTGATAGCTTTCTATGAATGAGACTGAAAGTTTCAACATTCTGGTAACTGAGTGTTTCTAATAACCAGCACTATCCAGAGGCTTTAGAGATCCTCTTTGTGAGTTAAAACCTGTGATAGATAGGAAAAGGTACTTACTCCTATTACTTAGGAGATTTCAGGAGTATGGGGATTGTGCATATTGATCCAGGATTAGTCATTTAATCACTCACTTGTTTAGTTTTCTTAAAATAAGGGAAATTGAATTATCCATTTTCCTGGGGTTCTGTGAACATTTTTAAAGATTTGTTTTATCATTTATGTGTATTGATATGTGGCAGTATGGTGCATATATGTATGTAAGTATATATATGTGTGTGTGTGTGTGCATATATATTCATGTATATAAATATTTATACATACACTTACATAAGTATACATATATTTACATGTATATATATATTTATGGAAGTATATGTGTAAGTATATGTTTATATACTTAGAAGCATATATACAAACACACAGAGACACATTCATATTAGTGTAGGTGCTCAAAGAATTTAGAAGTAGCTGTCAATCTCCTGGATCTAACATTACAGGTGATTATAAGGTACATGATGTGGGTGTTGGAACCAACCACTAAGCCATCTCTGCATCCCCAGCTTTCATTAAATTTTAAAAAAATTAACCTCAGATGTAACAGGTTTCATTATGGCATTTTCATAATACTTTGTTTTGGTTTGTCCTCTTTTATTTTGCTCCCCCCATCTCTTGTCTGCCCCCAACCCTTCTGCCTCAAGAAGTTTCCTTTGAAGTTCATGTCACATACATTCAATTGTTTTCTGTTATCATATTCCTCCATTTTCCTTTAAATCTCTCACCTTTGATACCATTTTCTGTGTTGATGAACTATATTAACACTCACTTTCACATGGAAATATGTATTTAAACTTAAGTTGTAAGTATTTGATGAAAGCCACGCCTAAAATTTTATATGAGTTTGCTTAAAATAGTTAAAAATTTTCTTTTATTGGCTATGTAAGTGCCAAGTTGTTGGGGAGGATTTTTTAAAAGATAACTACTAAACAATTAGTCTTAATAACGAATTCAGAGTCTATCTATGAAATCTTCAAAATCTTGTGAAATTGATTTTTAACTACTAAGCATTATATTTGATCCTTTCCCATATTTATGTAATTCAGGAAATTATACTATTCTAATATATTATTTTCTCTTTTTAGTATTATATGTTGATTAAGCTCTCATGACTTTTTCTGTTTCATATATCAAAAATTGAACAGTATTTTGTTCTTAAATATTATTTAGTTACATTAAAAGCAGACATGTTTGTAATCTTTTATGCATGTAGTAACTACCTATATATAGCATTAAACTTATAATCTACGTATGTACTCAGTATCTTTGTTTAAAGCAGTGATTTTTTCATTATTAATAACTTAACCTTTATTGTTTATATCACTTTATATTTTACATATATGAGAGTGCATCTGATATGAATATCTATGACAAAAGCTGTTTAAAGACTTTAGTAAATAAACATTTAAAAAAAGACTTGGCCTCCAAAACAATTTTTCATTTCCTTTATACCCTTTAGTAGATACAATTTCCATACTATTTTAAATATAAAAGCATGTTTAATAGAAATTATAATTTTAATTTTGAACGTAACTGTATAATGATTTGTTTATATATTGAGTATCGTGTGTATTTATACCCTATAGAGTAGAGGGTATTGCTAGGCACTTTTATCTATATACAACTGTAAGTAACAAATTTTTTTTAAATAGTGTAAGAGCTTACAATGATACAATTACTCATTTGACATTTACAAATAATGCACAGTTCCTCTCTATGGGACTACTATTTTGAAATTATTGTCAATTAGTTTGAGATACAAGCACAATTATTTGTCAGATATTTGTGCTATCGGGGAAGAAACATGAAGAATGAAAATTATAAATACAATCAAGGAAATAAACCAAACTTATTGCCAATTGATATGGATTATAAATGAAGTAAAATTTAATTAGCTTAGATTTCTTTCTAATTCTGTTTTAAAAGGATATGGAAATAGAAGAGTCTATAAGGTTGTTTCATGTTACAGCCTTAAGGCTATGAGTATTTATTTTCCCTAAACTATGGATTTGTTTCTACTTTTTAGCTTTGTATCATAGAATATCATTCACTTCATAACTTTATGCCTCTTACTTTCATCGTAAACGTAGAATTCTATCAAAACATATATGCTAGCATAATCACAGTCTTTAACTTTTTATCCTCATTTTAACAGGAAACTTTTATATTTATAGATGTATTTCATTTCTTTGACCTGACAGTTGGGTAATTTGTTTGCACTGTAAAACACTAAGAATTATAAAATTCTATGAACATAAGGAACCATTGTTATTTATTAGCTCTTTATGTTCATGTATTGCCTTAATCATGTATATCCAAAAATCATTATTATTTAGACTTTTCTACGCATAGTTCTGTCATGGTAGTTAGAAATCTATTCCATGAAATATCCACTTTGTTAATCAAAAATTAGTGCTATTATATAATTATTTGTTTTGTCTCGCCTTCTTGAAGTTCATAGTTTTCAGAATTTAATTATGTTTACCATAAGACAGATTTTTTACCTAATCATTAATCTTCTTTCTTACAATTCCTAAAAAACAAGAATTCAGTTAGTTATTGTAAAGAAGATAAAATTGAGTTTAGTTACTAATTACCTTTTAATGTTTCTCAATTTTTTATTCTATTTGAAAGTAAAAATTTACATTTAACAATTTCACCTAAAAATTAACACCCATTGTTTTAAAAGCAAAACATCTCTTTATAAAAGAAGCACAGCGAAACTAATGCCTTTATTCATTTGTCTTATAAAGAAAAATGTAGTCTGACATAAATCATTTGAATTATTCATTTACTTTTAGCTGCATATCAGTTTTCTCTAGAAGACATTGATTATTTGACTGCATGTATCATATATTGATACTTTAGAATATTTAACTGCAATATATATGTTATGATCCTTGAGACACACACACACTCACACTAAAAATACACATGCTGTGGATATTCTTTTATAGTTCTCTGATTTTTGTTAGTTAAAAAAAGAAATACCCATTAAGCTTAATAAAATTTAAAGCAGCTGAAATGAATTAGACTTCTAAATATGTCAGATCTCTTCTTTGTGAGTAGAATCATGTCACAATGTCAAATTGCCCACAAAGCATAATACTCAAAACCTTTATACTTGAAATATTTTAAACTAATCTGAAGATCTCTGTTTTCAGATTTGGTAGCTACATTTGAGATTATTTTAAGAAGCTATCCTGTAATTTTTATGCAATTGTTCTAAACGTAAGGACTATGTTCCCTTGCTGTATTTTTTTCTATACATGTGAAGAAACAATTTAGTGTAAGTAAAAACTTTTATATGTTGTCAGAAATGCCGGGATTTGAGTACCGGCTCTACTACTTCATGTAAAATTTGAGACAAGTTAAGCTATTTAAGGCTAAATTTTCCTTTCTACTGACTTCACTAATGTCTTTCTCTCAAAGTTTTTGTTTGTCACAGTAAATAATGAAAATAGTCATTAATAGGCTTTGTTGAGTCTGTATATGAAATAAGGATGAAAGTTGACATTTTCCTACTATTATTTTAAGACATGGGACAGAAAAATAAAAATAATCTACATGATATGAGAATTATTTGTAGCTTCTGATAACCTGCATCTCAAGGTTAAAAAGCTGTTTGTTTATTTATTGTAGCTTACTCTATTTTGTCTTAGGTCTTTAATTCCATTATTAGTTTAAGTTCCTATAACTTGGTTTGAAATGACTTCGGTGTGTGAAAAGATAGCTTTTTATCAATGGCTACCAACTAAATTAATCTATCATTGACTGTTGTATGAAAACACAAACAGGACTGGGGAAATGACTCAATCAGTGATGAACTTGCTTCGTAAGCATGAAAACTTGAGTACAGATCCCTGGCACTCATATAAAAGTTATATAAAAGATAGATACAACAGCAAATACTTATAAACCCGTCATTGGGATTGGTGGTGGTGTAGATGGTAGATCTAGGGAGCTCATTGGCCAGTAGCTCCAGGTTCAGTACCGACCTAAAAAAATGTGGTGTAGAGCAATAGAGGAAGATACCTGATGCTGACCTTGGCCTCCACACATGTCTTCAGGGGCTTGTGCACCCATATACACAAGCATACATGATGGTGATGCATATACACATGCACACAAGCACAAAGATTATGCATGATTATTACATACCATATGATGTTTTGATATATGGCTCTTACATTGGCAGAAACAGTAGAAGCCGTCTTTATTGGTAGAGTCTCAAATTAATTTTGAAAAACAGAAGTTTTTGAAAAAATAGTTCTATTTCAGAACTCAAACATATGTATGAGCTTCCACACTGCTAATAACTTCACTCCTTGATTTTATTAAACTTTACAAATAGTTATGAAACACCTTGAGCTTTGCTGAGCTTAGTGCTAAAGTATATAGTTACATGATAAATCATAACAATATAAATCTGATACCAAAAATATGCTACCAATTCAAGCCAAAGGATTTTCTTTTACAAAACACTTGAGTATTTTATAATTTAAAATGGTAGAAATCAGTTTCAAATATGGAGAGAGGAAGGTATTACTGATGGTAATAAGAAAATTTAAATTTATGAGGACTGTTAATATGAATATAAATTTCAAATCTTCCTGCGTAGAGCAGAGGACATAACATTGTGTATAAGAATGAATACTCTAGATTTAATGTGTGTTTTAGAATGCTTACGGGAGGACAATGTAGAAATAACAAAAAGTAATCGTCGTAATTGAGAGATTGCTTAGAAACAACAACTTATAAATACATTATCTCCAAATAAGACATTAAGATCATACCTCCAAAACCTAAAATGTCTCTTTGGAGTTAGAGAGTTTGCCTGGTTGGTAAAGTTCCTGCTTTATAAAGCAGGGCAGTCTAAGTTCAGATTTCTAGAACCCCATAAAGAGTGGGGCATGATGATGCACACTTGTAATCCTAGTCTGTTCAGGCACAAACAGGAGACTCTCTAGAGCATGCAGATCAAATTGTCTTCCTAAATCAGCAAGGTCAAGATTCAGCAAGAGGTCCTGTCTTGTTAGATAAGGTGGAGAGCAGTAGGGACAAACACGGGACATTGAACTTCATGCACACATGCAAATACCATAAATGTACATACAACATGGGCCCGATCTAATTTCACATTTCTCAAGTATGTATCAACAAACAAGTCAAATTGTTTATTTTTGAGAAATATTTTTACACCCTCATTTTTAAAGTGGGAGGCATTGTGTGTGATCATAATTCAGAAGTAACGTGCTTGCCTACCATGATGAAGGCCTTAGACATTGAGTTCTGACAATGGGGGAGCCTGGAGAGAGGAACAAAAGAACAAAGGCAGGAAAAAAAGAAGCATCCTGATTTAGTCTGCCAGTCTAGTAACTGTCCTCACCATTATTTGTGCAAAAACTGCTGATAAGTACATTTCAATTTTGTTGATTTCTTTGTGAATCTCAGTCAATACCTTCAAGAATCAAGACAATCAATAAATACTGATTTTCCTTAGTCTTCTATATTTACCATTTTTTGTAAAATTGCTGTTTGTAATTATGAAGAAATCACAGTATCAGAGTTTTAGGAAACAAAAGACCTTCGGGTTTAAATCCTGAACATGTTCATTTTATCATTCCCCATCTTTTGCCTGAAGATCTGAATCAGTATTTCTTCATGAACTTTCATTGGTGGAAGATTCCTTATTGATTGAAAACCCAAACATATTAAGATAAGTTGACCACATTATGACTTACCTACTTGTTATTGTGCTGCTTTTGGCTATGCATAAGAAAAAATTAGTTTTGTATAACTGTATAGGTCGAGGAATACAACATTTTCTCCCGTCTTCAACTTTTTTTAAAATTACCTTTTCATTAATCTTTCCGACCAGCCACAAACTTTCTCTGATTTGATGCCCTTTCCTCAGCCTATTCTTCAAAAAGAAAAGCCCAATTAAAAAATAAGGCCAGCGGAAAAATTAATTACCTTTAATTCTATGCCTTTAAAGGCATAGAAGCACTTAAATGTGCTAATTATAGTTGAGTTTCCAGTTAAAGCCATCAAAATGAAAGTCTTCTATACAACTTAACAACATTAAAGATGGAAAAATACATTATGTCTAGACAGTATCTTCCAAAACTAATAGAAACACTGCACCTATAATTTCGCAGCAGGTGTGGTTCTCTTCACAAGACCTGTACAAGGTGAAGCTAATTAACATTATAGCATAGTTTAGGGAGGGATTCATGGGCCTCAACCCTTATCTAAGTTGGTGGCTTCTGAGAGAAGGGAACTAGTTTTCTTTAAGGGTATGCACCTTGATAAATTGGCCATGTTGTCCTAGTGAATGGGAAACATCTAGAAGAATATAGACAAAACAAATTGGATTTGCTGAGTTATTGAATTTAATAAAGAAAGAGACTTAAAGTTGGGAAGGACAGGAGGAAGAGGTGATGGTAGATTTGGGAGGAATTAAAGGGACAAGTTGAGAGTGAATATGATCAAAATAACTGGTTAATACATATAATTTAAGACAAAAATAGGCATTCCCTCTTACATCAGAATTTGGAAAATGAGGTAATCTCAATCATTTTATATGTAAACAGTTCACAAATAAAATATCTTCAGCTTTCTTTTCTTTTTTGATTTTTGCGGTTTTTTTTTGTTTTGTTTTGTTTTTTTTGTGAGACAGGGTTTCTCTGTTGCTTAGACCAGGCTGTCTTTGAACTCACAGAGATCCACCTGCCTCTGCCTCCTAAGTGCTAGAATTAAAGGCGTGCACCACCACAACCTGACATTCTCAGTTTTCTTAAATATATGTTTTATTGGCATACCTTTTCCTTGGAAGAATGTGTTCTAAGATTTCATAATGCCCTCCTAGGGAAGAGAGATCATACAAGTATGGAATACTTGCTTTCTAATTGACATTCTTCCTAGAATTGTAGTGTTGCCCTTGTAGCTATTTTTAAGGCAATGTGGACAAAACAGTGTTTTTTGAATTTAAGTCAGAACCACATTTTACTAGTATGTGACTTTATGCAGTTTATGCAAAATATACTTTTTGTACCTAGTTTTCTTATGTTCATTATGAACTCTGAGTGTTTAACCCGTAGAATAATTATGTGAGGTAGTATAAATAAGCTGTTTTTCATTCATTATTTGTTAATATAAAAAAGAACACCTTGATTTATTTAGCTCACAGTGTAAAAGACTGAAAGTAAAGGTTTGGTAGCTTTATTGGTCTTGCCTCTAATGTGGGTCTAATAATGGATAGAATCATAACAGGAATGTAAATGAGATTAAGAGTTCATATTGCCGGGCAGAAAGCAATTCTTTCTCATATTTGGTTTCTAGCCATAATTAAAGGACATTGGGCTTATAATTCATGTTCCTAGAGAAGCTATATAAGAAGGTGAATCCAAAGACAAACATATAGTCATCCTCCTGAATATTAACCTTCATCAGGCGATGAAATGAGACAGAGACAGAGACCCACATTGGAGCACTGGACAGAAATCTCAAGGTCCAAATCAGGAGCAGAAGGAGAGGGAGCACGAGCAAGGAATTCAGGACCGCGAGGGGTACACCCACACACTGAGACAATGGGGATGTTCTTTCGGGAACTCACCAAGGCCAGCTGGCCTGGGTCTGAAAAAGCATGGGATAAAACCGGACTAGCTGAACATAGCGGACAATGAGGAATACTGAGAACTCAAGAACAAGGGCAGTGGGTTTTTGATCCTACTGCACGTACTGACTTTGGGGTAGCCTAGGCATTTTGGATGCTCACCTTACTAGACCTGGATAGAGGTGGGCGGTTCTTGGGCTTCCCACAGGTCAGGGAACCCTGATTGCTCTTTGAGCTTATGAGGGAGGGGGACTTGATCGGGGGAGGGGGAGGGAAATGGGAGGCTGTGGCGGGAAGGAGGCAGAAATCCTTAAATAAATAAATAAATTTAAAAAAAAAAGAAAGCAATTCAAGCTTATGAAACAACACAACCTGAAGAGATCTTAAAGGACAAACACGGGCTTTTCAGTTCTCCTTTGAGGGCAGTAAGACCCATAGTCTTAAGTACCCCACCCACTAGTTTCTACTTTTTAAAAGTTTCATATCATAACCCAGTATCATCCCAGTAATGAAAAGCCTCTAACATGTGAACTCTTGGGAGAAGAAATCATATCCAAACCACAGCTAGCTCCCCAAGTAGTATTTGCCTCACTCTGTTCCCATGCTATCTTAGGACTCTTGAACTAAATCAATCAGTCTTCCTGCTTTAACCTCCCAAATATCTGGGATTGCAGACATGTATAATAACTATGCCTACTTTCCTTTTAATATTATCTGCACTATCAACAGAGCTTTAGCTTGAAACATAAGTGAATAATGGTTCGTTAAATATTGAAAAGACTTCCCTGAAGAGGAAAAAGAAAAGCTGAGCATGCTAAACACGAAAGTGTAGTTGTAGAAGAGGCAAAGGAAACAACAGAGTGGACCTGCTACATGCTCATTTTATCTTGAATTTATTGGAGTGTACAAATGGATGACATTATTTTCCAGCTAACACTTGTACATATGTGTGTGATGTTTTTTTTCTTTTGGCTTTTTGAGGGGCCCACCACCCAGCTCCCAAATAAAGCACACGTAGAACCTTAGCTTTGCTGATTTCTTGCCAGCCTTTCTTAACTTAAATCATCCTATTTTTTCCCTCTTGGGTTTTTTTCTTTTCTTACTTTTATATGTTTTCCTTTCCTACATACTCCATGGCTGTCTGTGTTGCTGTGTGACTGGCCCCAGTCCTCCTCTCCTTGTTCTCTCCTTACTCCTCTTCCAGATTTCTCCTATTTATCTTCTCTGCCAATCCCACCTATCCTTGCTCCTGCCTCGGTATTGGCAGTTGACCTGTTTATTAGGACCATCAGGTGTTTTAGACAGGCAAAGAATCACAGCTTCACAGAGTCAAACAAATGCAGCATAAACAAAAGTCACACACCTTAAAATAATATTCCCCAACACACACGTATTGTTATAAAAGAATAGATGTTAGAATAACAGAATAGTCTCACAAGATGATGTTAATATAATTAAAAACAAAATAGCAATATGCATTTGGTTGATATTAACACTAAACACAGATTTAGCTAGAGACATAGTCTTACTATAAGACTTGAGAATATTCCTTTCAGTCTGATTATAGACCGAAATCAATAATGTAAATTAACCTATATTCGATATCATCTATAACTATAAAATATAATATTGGTCTAACACAAACTATTATAGTTTCAACAAATATATACACACATATATTACCACGAACTTAAAATAGTATCACTTTTTTAACGTGACAGCATTATTTATGATTTTATGTTATTATATGATATAGACCTGATAGGAATTGATAAAATGATTCAGAGACAAATTATTTGGGATGATTCTAATAATTATGTCAGTGTTATTTCCTCATAATAGAACATAGCAAAAGCATACCTGCTATTAAATATGAAAGAGTGTCTGGAGAAATGATTCAGGGGTTAAGATCGTGCAAAGGACCCGTGTTTATTTCTTTTCATATTGGGTCAATCGCAGCCGCCTGTGACTACAACTCCCAGATTATCAGATACCTCTGGCCTCTGTGAGCACCTGCACTCTTGTGCACAGACACACATCCATACATATAACTCAAAGTAAAATAAATATGTATGAAATGAAAGAATTAGCCAATATGCTGGAATTTTCAATTTCAAATATTATTAATAGCACACAGGTAGGAATTGTCAGAAGGGATATGTTCCTTCAAAGGATGCTTAGAAGAAAGCAAAATAATGTATGAAAGTTTACTGTTACCTGTTTAACTTCACTGGGAAAGTTTGATCAAATATAAAAATAAAAATGCAGAAGAAGCAGTTAAGAATTCTAAGAGGTTTAATTTACATAAAAAATAATTTTCCAAGAATGAAGAGACTGTAGTGATGGTTGTCACTAAGACAATTTTGTTGTCTACCCCTCATATTCTTCACTTCTTTCCATCAGTTTGCAGCAAATAACATAATATTCTTGTATGTAACAATCCTCAGGATTGGACTTTATGGAGAAAAAAGATAGGCCACTACTAAGAAGTGGTTCTGTACAGAATTTTTCAAAGAGTAGAATTATTTGTCATGAAGTTTAAATATTTGAGCTAGGAGAAATAGGTTCCAAAAAATCTAAATTATACGAAAACTGTTGTTAGATTTAGTATTCTTATAATGTATAATTTTTACTGTAATGTATCTCTTACTTGCTATTCAGGACTCCATTTTACACATAGCCTTTTTGTATGTTGCTGAATAATAACTCCACTGGTGATGTTTAAATATTCACATCATACACATTATTCTTAAACAGGATAGTCAGGAGTTTGGACAATTATGTGACAGTCGTGAAACTGTTCATAGTTCCTGTTTCCTTTTTTCATTTACTGCCTTGCCATTTTTAAAGCTTACTAATACTGTGCATCATTAAGGTGGGATTCTTTTTTGTGGAAGATGAATATCACTGTCAGAAATAAGTACTATTTAGAAGAGTGAGAGACAGCTTTTATCTAATATTCAAAGCAAATTCTCGTATAAACACTCCTTCCCTCTGAGGTGCATCACTGATAACATTAACAATTTGTCATAGCTTTATTCTGATTATGTTTTATCCTTTATCTTATGAATATAAATTATCTTTGGATATCATACTTACTTCTTAAGACACAGATGGCAAAGCATTTCCAGAAACTATATAGTTTATGTCACCCAATTCTGACATCCCTGTAGCACAAAAGCAGCTATAGGTATAATAAATGATTGAAAATTCCCAAATCTAATATAAGAGATATTTATCCAGGTACAAGAGGCAGGCAGAACACCAAATAGACCAGACCAGAAAAGAAAACCCCATGTTACATAATAATCAAAATACTAAATGTACAGAACAACAATTAAAAAAAGGATATTGAAAACTTTAGCAGAGTAAGGTCAAGTCACATATAAAGGCTGACATATCAGAACTGATGTTCTACACATCCTGAAAGAGCACAGATGCCAGCCCAAGCTACTGTACCAAGAAAGGTTATCAGTCATAAGAAAAGGAGAAAGAAACATTTTACATAATAAAAACAAGTTTAAGGAATTTGTTACCACTAAGCTACCTTTACAGAGAGTACTGAAAGGAAACTTTGGGTCAGAAAAGGAGGTTAAATGTGCCCCAGATGGCACAAGAAATAAACAAACAAATAATTTGAGAATATGTAATCAGTAGAGGTTTACAAGTGATTGATTGAGGATGACTATATTTTATAAAATTGTTGTAATCACTAAAGTTTAACCTTCATATACAGTTTTTACCTTAAAGGTTATTTTATTATTTTGTTTGAATCATTTTAAAATGTAAAGATGATTCTCAGATTGCCAGTAATCTGAGAAAACATACAATAGGCAGAGTCTGGTTTCTAGGCTGTAATTTACTAACCTCATGTTAGAGATCTCCTACCCTTTGGTACTAGTATCTTATCTGCTAACCTACAAACTCAAATTATGTGTGAGCTTTCAGAATACTCTGAGACTTTAAGAAAAAGAATCCTGTTGGGCAGTGGTGGCACACACCTTTAATACCAGTACTTGTAAGTCAGAGGCAAACAGATCTCTGTGAGTTCCAGGACAGCCAGGGCTGTTACTCATAGGAACCCTGTCTCTAAAAATCAACGAAAAAGAATACTCCCAAGAAATTTAGCTTCCTCAACTTGAGTGTATAATATATATGTGCTTTTCATGATGTTAAAGATACAGAGGAGAATTTCCCTATGATGGGTCAGTGAAGTGGCTTACAGGGGAAAGGCACATACCACTAAGCCTGAGGAGTTTTATTTAAACCCGTGTGGTGGAAGAAGAGAGCTGGCTTCAGAAAGTTGTCCTCTGACTTCCATTTTATTCTGCAGCTCATGTGTGCACACACTACCCCCAGCATGCATACAGCATAAATAAATCCATTTTAATGTTTGTTAAAGGTCTCCATTAAATTTATCATGAAGATACAAAAGTTTACAATAAATTTATAAAACGTCTTATATAGAGACTCTTAAAGATGAAGCATAAACCTAAGAAAATAAGTAATGCACTATATTAGTGATAAATTCTATGGATCAAAATACACCCAGGAAGGATGATTAATAGTCTAGGCAGGAAAAATCAATGTAATTAAAATAGGCCATTCTTTAAGGAAGATGACATTTAAGCAATGACCTAAAGGAATAAATAGGAATAAATCATGTAGAATTATTATGTCCCTTTAGTGTGATAGAGTAGAGGTATAGGGTGACTGGCTTATATTTTAATAGGAAACTAGTTGGGAGGCAATTAATATAGTGTAGGTGAAAACAAAGAGAGTCACTTAGATCAGAAGAAGGAGGGGGGGAGGAAAGGAAAATTAGAGGTTTGGAGAGGAGAGGAAGGGAGGGAGAGGATGGCAGGAGACAGGAAAAGTTCGTTTCGAGGCCAAGATTTCACTGTTTAACCCTGGCTATCCATAAGTGCATGATTCTCCTGCCTTAGCCTCTCAGGTACTAGAATTAAAGGCTTTGGCCACCATGCCTAGCTAGTTGATATACTTTGAAAGAAGTAACACATGGAGTAAGAGTGAGAGAAGTTAAGTAAAAGAGGCAGGATTTGACTTTTGTGATTTGAGGAATGAATTGTGAAATTCCATTTATTGAAATAAAGAACAGTGAAGAAAAGATAGACATAGTGATTTAAATTAGGGCTTTTACTTCAGTCACAGAAATGTGAACTGCCTTGGAGCTCAAAGAAAATGTCTGCAGAATTTCTGAATCATTGATATTAATTAAAATCTAAGACAAATGATGGGATCACCAAGTTCTTAGCTAGAATTAATGTCTATTTATTGGTTTTACTGGCCCCTGTTGTTTTTTTTCCCTAACCCACTTTTTAAAAGGTAGGTAGTTTCTAGAAATTATCCCCTCTGCTTACTCATAAAGAATGGAAGGAATCCCAATGAATCAGAACCTTGACCTGAACAGAAAATACCATTAGTTGACCATCCTCAAATTTTGCCTTGATGTGAATTTTCCTAAGTACCTCCTTGCTGGAAACTGTTTGCACTGGAGGTAAGTGTGAAAGGGGAGGTTGTGGGAATGATGGGTTGAGGGCTTCCTAAACCTTTCTCAGACCTCAGAAGTGGTTTGATTCTGAGGAGGAGAAGGTTCAGGCTGGTTCTTCTTTCCCTGAACCAGTTCATCGAGCCCTAAATTTGACCTGCTTTCCTCAAACTGGGAATCAGAAATCCCTTTTCTCTTCTGTTTTTCTGCTGCAGAAATTCCCAACATTCCCATTTTGTGGGCTCCAGAAAGGGGTAAGCGAAGACTTCAATCCCAGCCAATCATTTCCAGATTAATACTTTTTAGTGTTTTGGTTTATTTTATCATCATAAAAAATGCTTGGACCCATTTTTCCCATCTATTTAATTTCCTTGTGGATTGTTACGTATCTATCTATGTTCTAGGGTCATTCTGTATCCCTGGGCAATAGAGTTCAGATCCATCTGCTATTTCCATTTGTGTGCTATTCTCTTGTGGATTTTCATTCGCACTTTATGAATTATTTCCTAGATGGAGACACCCAATTCAGGGACTGTTTTCACTGCTCAGTCTCATCTTCTCCTGAATGGTGTTCCCCCTGCTGACAACTTGTCATTACCTTCCTGTACTGCTTCTGATGGTCTGCCATTGCTTCTCTGCTGTCCTGTCTTCCTGCTTGATTGCTTTTGGATTTTCTCTTCTTTTTGCCTAATTTCATCTGCTGGACAATTTGTGTTCTCCACTCATTGGTGCTTTACCCATTAGCAAATGGCCTGGTCCCTCCGTATCCATCTGCTATTCTAGCATTTTAGACTGCCCAGCATTGTCTATCTGCCCCTCTACCATTCTCCAATACTGTGGCCTACTAAGTTCTCCATCTGCCTGCCTGATTTTGCCCTGTCCATTATGCTTATAATATTGAAAATTGGTACAGATTATTTAGTACTTCTGCTCCAAATGCCTTGTGCCACTGGATTGGACTGCTGACTCGGTTGCCTGACTATTGCCTCATCTTCCTATTTGCTCCCATTGGCTGCACCATTATTTTATTTGAGTCATGGCTTTCATCTCCGGTGAATTTGTGACTTGCTGGTTTGTTCCTACTGCCTCCTTTATATTTCTCTGCATCTAATGAATCACTGGCATTGTTCCTCAGTTGTCTCTAAAACTGATCAGAAATTACTTCCAAGGAAAATTTTGCCTGTGTATTGTCCAAACATGTCTTTAAAATAGGAAAATGCTTTGTTATTTAACAGCCCAGTTCTGTTTACTCCTAAACTGATTTAAAATTCAACTACCACCTATTATTTTTGCTTTTTAATACAAACCATCATTCTTCTCTTTTTTTAAGGATATTTTTTAAAAATGCATCATCCTTGCCTCAGTTATCTTTCAACATCATGTTATAGGTATTGTTTTCTTGTGTGGGGGATCTTTCATTAATTTTTCCATGTTCAAAATTTATTTCTTAATTTATTTTACCTAATTTCTCAAAGATTTCTACAAAACAATTGAATTTTATTCTTTAAGTAAGATCAAAAGAATTTTTGAAACTTTAAAAGTATTCATTATTTTTTTTTTGTTTCTTCGTAATTGAGATAGTGTAGCTTTCAGTTTTGCTCTCCTTTTTCTTTGGAGAATATAATTTCTTAGTCTCCCTGGTGATTTAGAGATCCTTTAGTGTATACATCTTTCCCTTCTTTATAACTTCTTTTCTTGTGCGTGGGTGAAGATTTGAAATTTACATTTTTCAATTCTTTACAAAGTGCTTGGCATCCATAAATATTTTGTGTTATGAATTTTGTAGTAGTATGTTGACATAAAAAACCAAATATGACAATCAGAGAATTTTGTAGAGTTTGCAAGAGATATAACATGGGGTGTTTACAAGTGCATGTACATGTGTATGTGTAAATTTTACATGTCCTTTATACATACAGTATCATTATGCTTGAAATGTGAAAAATTATGTGTTCATATTCAATTTTATTAAAACAAATGTGATAGAGGAAAACCTTAAAAGAAAGAGATAACATTAGAGACTATGGAAAAAGTATCGATAGGGTATTTTTAAGATTTCTGCGTTATTAAAGGAAATTAGTGTGAAGGAAAGGTCACTTTAGGGATGCCAAAACAGTGCTTTCTGGTGCATTCCTTAATCCTAGCTTTTGAGAGGCAGAGGCAGATCTGTGAGTTTGAAGCAAGTCTGCTCTACATAATGAGTTCCAGGCCAGGCTAAGAGAGAGCCACATAATGAGACCCTGTCTCAAAAAAAGGGAAAAAATAAAAACAAATAAGCAAAGGAAAAAAAAAACAGAAGAAGCATATTGTTTAAAATTTATCATTTAAGTATGAAAATCATTGGTATTAGTATTTTTCATTGGCATTTATACAATCATTATCATTGTTTGTTGCAGAATCATCCAAAATAAGAAATACATATATGTAAGTGTAAAAACATATACTTTTATATTTATTTATATGAACACTAAAATTCCCACTATCCCATCTCTAGACTACGGCAAATTTTATTTTATATTTTATCAATTCGGCTATTCTATGTACTTCATCTAAATGGAAACACACATTTTTTGTCATCTGTTTTATTTCACTTAACATAATGTTCTTAAGGTTCCATTCTTCTTTTCCATCCTTTGTATATGCCAAACTGTATCAGTTCAGGTGTAGTCACTTGGGTTATGTCTGCTTTCTGACTGTTAACAACATTGCTTCTGTGAATATTGGTGTACAATATTTTTTCCACAATTCCTTTGGTTCTACCACCAGAAGTATGCGTAGGAAGAAATTAATAGCAAAGAGGTCAGGAAAATTACATAACAAACACAAAAAGTAGTTAAGTCCAGGATACTGGATACTGTGGTATTAGAAGAAGAAATAAACTTTTGGACAAGCTTTAAAATGCCATGTTTAAGATTTTAAAGTTTCTATATTCTATCAATAAAAGAATGAAGTTACACAGGTCTTGAGTGCTTTAGATACAGCAAGAATAAAAAACTTTTAAGCTGGGCGGTGGTGGCGCACGCCTTTAATCCCAGCACTCGGGAGGCAGAGGCAGTCGGATCTCTGTGAGTTCGAGGCCAGCCTGGTCTACAAGAGCTAGTTCCAGGACAGGAACCAAAAGCTACAGAGAAACCCTGTCTCGAAGAAAAAAAAAAAAACAAAAAAAACTTCTTTTTAAACAAGAGAATGTTGTATTTCAAATCAAGTAATGTAAGTGGACCTTTAAGAGAAGGGAGTTATTTGAAAGAGAAGGTTTCAGTGAAGGTCACAGATGAGGAAACACAGTTGTATTTAGAGCAGCCATCATTTTAACTCATCTTTCATCCTGGACACCAAATGTACTAACAAAGACCTTGCTAAAACAGCTCTAAGATTATTGATTTCAACCCTTTGTGTATGTATAACACAGTGTGAGCAAAATCTAATATTTTTCTTCTCCTTAAATTTTTTTTCAAACATAATATATTCTGATTACAGTTTCCCCTCCCTCTGCTTCTTTCAGTTTCTTTCCCCCCACCTTCTCTACCATCCGAATCCTCCCACTTTCTTTCTCTTACTAGAAAATAAACATGCTTCTAAGGGATAATAAGGTAGAACAAAACTAACGCATTGGAATAGTACAAAACAAACAGAAGGAAAGGAACCCAAGAAAAGGCACAAGAAACAGATATAGATTTAGAGACAGTAACCTCCAGTGATCTCATTGAGTTTGTTTTCTGTTGGCCACTAACTTCTGGGTGTGCTGCTTGCCCTTAAAAGTAGTTTGTTTCCCCCACTGAAATTCCCTTGGAATAAATTTTCATTCGCAAATGGGTATCAATTAGAGATTGATTCTGGGTTATAGATGGGGACACATGGTCCCTTCTTTTAGCTCTAGGACTCCTTCTGGTACAGACCTGGGCAGACCCTGTGCATGCCGCCTCAGTGAGTTCTTAGAAGTGTTGATTCTGTTGATGCCAAGTCTAATTCTATACCATAGTGCCAAGACCTAAAGAAATTAAGTTAGAGATAGATAGTCTTTGTCTTCAAAGTTTTAGAACTGGAAGATTTAAAATAATTATTTATAAGGATAAAAATATTTTGAAGAAACAAGATAGTATGTTTCACTTATATTCAGACTTTGTTGGGGTTAATTTTGTTTTTCTACCCTTTATCAACTAATTCTCCTTAATTAACACAGAAAACAGATTGGTTTCAAGGAGAAGAAAAAATTTTAACAACCAGTTGCATTTTTAGTATCATCTACTGCATTTTTAATTTTTTCTTATAATTCTGATTCTTGAAGAAAAATGTTCAAAGTCAGAACGTTTCCATGTAAAGTAATCATTTCGCTTCTCTAAGCCTCACTGATTCAGAAAGAAGAATGCCTTCTGGACTGAGGAGATGGCTCAGTAGGTAAAGGACATGAGTTTGAATCATCAACACCCACATAAAAGCTTGATGTGATAAATGTTGTTTTACTATAACCCCAGAGGTGAGGGTCCAGAAGCATGTTGATTACTGCAGGTTACTGGCTAGCCAACCCACCCTAAAGTGAATGCTTCAGGTTCAGTAAGAGATTTTGTCTCAAAACATTAAACAGTGGTAGAAGATATCCAAAGTTTTCCCTGGCCTCTATACATGCTGATGGACAAAGCCATAATACTTACTCAAAAGACCTGTAAGGTTGAGCAGTAAAAATGTGCCCTGATTATTAATTTTTGTATCCTGCCACTTAAAGTGTTCATCAGCTGTAGGAGTTTCAAGGTGGAATTTTTAGGGTCACTTACATATTATCACATCATTTGCAAATAGAGATACTCTGGAAGTCTCTTTAATTTTAAGTTTCTTTTCTTTTGGGGGGGTTTGTTGTTTTTGTTTTTTTTTTGTTTTTGTTTTTATTTTAGTTATCAAGACAGGGTTTTTCTGTGTAACAATTCTGATTATACTGGAAATTAACTCACTTTGTAGACCAGGTTGACCTTAAGATCCATCTGCCTTTGTCTCCTGAATGCTGGAATTAAAGGCATGCACCACCACTGCATGTCTTCAGTCTTTTTAATTTTATAGCTAATCAAATCATAACAGATTAGATATTTTATTGTTGGCTATAAGTAGATGGCATAATTCAAAGTGAGTTATACTAACTGGACAGTAGAAGAATAAATAGTAGATTAATAGCTAATATCCAGGAAATTGTGCTTAAATATAATTTCAAGCCCAGTAAGAAATCTTTCGCTCTCACTCTACTGTGCCCTATTATCCTAGTAGTTGGTGACACCTTTTAAGAGTTTCTCATCATTTAAAACTTGCTTGAATTCCTGATGTGAAAAAGTTCAGACATATTCATTAGCTTTTGTTATGTGTTTAATAAACTAGTCATGTAAACTTGGGATCTATTTCTCCTCTCTGTATTAATGTGTATTCAAACTTGAATTCTGCTTTTTTTTAAAAAACTCTAGTAGAATAATTTTTAATCACCTGTGTTTTCATCTTTCTGATTGTCCTACTAATGTTTTTATTGTAGTAATATAGGTATAGAGAGATCAGAATTTCCTTGTCAGGAGAAAAATACTAAAATGGAATTTACATCCATATTTAGCATATTTTAGCATTAATAAATTAGTTTAAAAGATTGTTTTTGTATTAGCTCAGAAAACCACTTTTTAAACAGAGAAGACAGTGCTAATATGTATATATATATATATTAGAAATGTAAGACTAATAGTTTTATCTGCAGTGATTATTCTGTTTTCTTGTGATCTTTGAACTCCCATTTTAATTTTAAAGAAACTGAAAGCACTGTTGTATGTTTTCTTTGTGTGATAGTCAGTCTATGCTAATATTTCATCCTTATAAAGTATCAAAATCTTTTATATTTCATTTTAAAATAATCCTCATAATTCTTTAAAGTTGGCATATTCTTTTGAATAACTATTCTCTGACAAACTAGTAATTATCTAATTTTTCTTCCTCCCCATTTCTCTACCAAGTAGTACTGCAGGATATTTAGGATCTTTCAAACAAGATTACAATGTAGCCTTCTGTGGTAATAGGGGCGGCGGCGAGGCTGCGTCCCCAGCACCCCGGCCGCCTGCTCGGCTAGCTTATGCCCCAAAATAACAACATACAAACTGTATTCATTTAATCACTGCTTGGCCCTTTAGCCCTAGCCCTTACTGGCTAATTCTGTTATCCTGATCAACCCATCTCTAACAATCTGTGAGAACCGGTCTTACCGGGAAGATTCTAGCCTAGTCCATCCTGGGTCGGAGCTTCATCCCGGGAGCGGGGCATGGCGTCTCTCTCTGAGGCATCTGCTCCCGAGAGAGCTGTGGAGTCTCTGTGTTCACTTCCTCTTCCTACCAGCATTTTGTTCTGTTTACTCCTCCCACCTATCCTCTAACCAATAAAATGGGCCAGGGCAGTTCCTTTATTAGCCAATGACCTTCCTCCATCATTTCCCCTTTTTCGGTTTAAACAAAAAAAAAAGGCTTTAACATAGCAAAATTACATATAACAAAACAGTTATCAAGTAAAAGTTACAATAAACTTTATCATAACTAAGGAAAACTATAACTATAACTAACTATTCTTAACTCCATCAAAGACTCCAGAAAGATATAATATTACCTAAGTAAACAAGAACTAAGAAACTTCAAACTCTAGAAATGACAAAGACATCTCGCTGCCTGGACAGTCACCCAAAGTTCTTTTGTACCGTTGGGGCATCCATCTTCAGCCTTCAGGCCCATGGTATCCAGCAGACATTTCCATAAAGCAGGAAAATTCAAAGTCAGTTCAGTCACTATCTGTTGTGTCCTGCAGAATGTCTCGCAGACTCTTTCAAAATGAATCAGGAACCCCAAAAGATCATCTCACCTTAGGCAAGTTCAGTAGTCCTCTCTCTGCGGGTTCTCTGTGTCCAGTTTATGCAATAGTCCAGGCAAGAGCAGTTTCTTGCCCAAATGGCTATCAAACTCCATAAGGTGCCTCTTCGATGCCCATCTTCCTCTTGAAGTAGATTGGTGCTGCCAGGAGCAGACGTGTCTCATTGTCATGAAAAGTCCTCAGTTATTAAAACATTAAATGTCCTATTCTGTAATCTTTGAAAGACATGAAGAATGTCTATCTAACTGAAATACATCTCTATATATCTAGAAAATCTAACTAACATGACTACAAGCTTTACTATTATCGATGATTATCCATTAACAACCTATATTTCTTAATTATACAGTACATATTTAAATGAACTACACAATCACAATACCTTAATCAAAATCAGAAACACTTATACATATAACAAAATTGACCTTAAATCTCTATCAATAAAGCAAAATCTATACTAATGCAAATTATTCATATCTATATCATATCCCCCTTTAAATATAAAAGAACGTTTATAAACCATATTTGGGAACATGGGCGCAGTTTTTTCTCTCCAAACTGCTTCCTGCTGAATGGGGGCGTCGTTAATTAGGTCTTTCATGGTATAACCTGTGTGCTAGTTTCATCTCAGTTGGCAGTTGAGCGAAGCAATTTTCTGAAGGTGTTCACACCAACCCTTCAGGAGGGCATGGTCCATCATACCAAATCGGAATAGAAGAAATGAACAGCGTCTCATCCTCTGTGAAAACAAAATAAGAAACTCCTTTCCAAAGTATCATATCCTTAGATCCAAATTCATAATATCTATGTTGGATTAGTTCAGCAGTATTTATAAATAAATATCTTTTAGCATCTGTTTCTCCTTCCTCAGCATTTAAACAATTCAAAGAGAGCATAATAGCATACAGTATCAAAAGTCTCTGTGTATTTTCCATCTTTGTACGCTTTGTTTTAACCTCTATTTTGTTTATTTTTACTTTCAACTCTTTGCTTTTTGAGACAGGTTCTCTGTATCTTTGACCTGAAGTAACTCTGTAGACCAGGCTGTCTTTGAACTCTCAGAGATCTGCCTGTCTCTGCCTCCCAGGCATTCGGGATTAAAGGTGTACACTACTACACCTTGAACTCACAGAGATCTTTTTGCCTCTGCCTTCTAGGTACTGGGATTAAAGGTGTGTGCTACCACACACAACTCTCTTCCTTTTTTTATGTTTTTTACTTTAAGAACTTCAAATTTTAGTCTGCATATATTTTTAACACACTGTAAACCATTTAAAATTTTTCTTTGTCTTTGAATCTCTCTTTACTGTATATCTCTCTTTTTCTGACCACATGAGTCTTTAATTTACCATGCAATATCAGTAGGATTAAAGGCGTGGCTTTGCCGGCTGGATCCAGCCCATTCCTTAGCTTTTCAGCCTCATGGCTGAGGTACTGGCTGTAGCCAGCAAGCGAGCTTCAGCAGCCTGTGCTTACAAACCGCACAAACCGCCTGCGTAAAAGAGTCAGAGTTTGTCCTGGCAGGACAGCCCAGAAAGCCGGCATTTTTAAATGGCGCAGCTTTTTTCCTGCTACGGCTGAAAACCGAAAAGCATGCGTTCAGCTTTTTGTCAACACCGTTTAAGTGTTTTGTGGCAGGACCTCTTAATGAGCTGCACGCTTTTGCAGATAAAGCTGAGTCAGGAAGCCTCTCTTAGATGAGGCGCCCGCTTGCCTCTAGCAAGCAGAGCAGACCCGAGAACACAGAGAGTCTAGTTGCCATCAAACAAATCGTAGCACTTTACTCCAAATACTCTATTCAAAAGCTCTGTCTCCCGCAGGAGCCAGACAGAGATCGCAATGGCGGCACAGCCCCAGGAAGTCGCACTTTAAAATGACACAGCCTTTTTTCTGCTACTGTTGCTGAATCAGGAAATCTCTCTACAGCACGCCACCAACAAACAGCAAAAATCTCTCTTTCCCTTATTTTTAAGCCTTCTCAGGTTTTTTAAGTGGGTTTAGTTGTTCACACGTCTGGGCGCCAAATGTAGTAATGTGGGCGGCCGGGTGTGGGGGACGCAGCCCTGCCGCCCCATATTACTACAGCCTTCCTTCTGTGAGCATTTAGTAGTACGAGATTAACCCATCCTTTTTTTGGTGTATAGCAATTAATAGTAACAGGCACTAGTAAACAATTCCTATATCTCCTGATATCTTAGTCCCTTTTTCATATATTTATACAGACACACACAAGCACACACACACACACACATTTCTTTATGTTAGTAGTGATATAAAAAAAAACTAACTGTGGCTTAAAAAAAGTCAGACTGGTAATAAAGAGACCATTAAAAAATAGTAAATCAGGACAGCATGATGCCTCAGCGGATAAAGACATTTACCACCAAGCCTGAGATCCCAGAGTTGCACGGACTGACATAATGGAAGAGGAGAATCAACTCCCACAAGTTGTTCATTAAACTCATTTTGGATGCCATGAAATGTGTGCCCCACACATACAATCACACACAAATAAATAGAATAATAACTTTTAAAAGATAGTAAACATCCTCAAATTGAAGAATTGGAACACAGCTACTGTATTTCTATTTAGCAGCTATTTGGCAGGCTTCAAATTGATACAAGTTTCCTAGTTAGGTATCTGGTTATTTATAAATGCAAAGTAACCCCAAACTTTATTTTGCTTTAGAATGCTGTTTAGTAATTAAATTTTTACTGAGTATTTCACAGAGTATATAATGCATTCTAATATTCTCACTGAGAACTTTCTGCACCCCATAAGCCTCTCCACTGATGGAATAATACAGATCAGATGAAGTCAAACCGAATTAGAAAAAGCCCTGGTTTAAATGGATACCAGGTTCCCAGATAGCTTTCTAGCCCCCCAGGGAGGAAACATAAAAAGAAGACCTGATTGGGACCTTGGGAGCTCAGTCCAGTGCTCCATTGTGGGTCTCTGTCTCTATCTCCATCCATCACCAAATGAAGGTTCTATGATGATATGCAAGATATTTGTCAGTATTGCTATAGGATAGGGTCATTTCAGGTTCCCTATCCTCAGCTGCCCAAGGAACTAACTGGGGACCTCGGCTTGGGCATCTGGGAGCCATTCTAGGTTCAAGTCTCTTGCCAACTCTAAGGTGGCTCCCTTAACTAAGAATTGTGCTTCCGTGCTCCCCTATCTAACCTTCCTTTATCCCAATCCTCCTTTTTCCCCAAGTTCCCCCCATTCTCCCCTTCTCCCTTTTCTCTCCCCATCTCCCCTTACCCCCATCCCACCCCACCCCCAAGATCTCAATTTTCTCCCCGGCAATTTTGTCTACTTCCCATAGCCAAGAGGACAACTATATGTTTTTCCTTTGGTTCACCTTCTTACTTAGCTTTTTTGGGAGGGAGAACATGAGCAAAGAAGTCGGGACCACGAGGGGTGCACCCACCCACTGAGACAGTGGAGCTGATCTATTGGGAGCTCACCAAGGCCAGCTGGACTGTGACTGGAAAAGCATGGGATAAAACTGGACTCTCTGAGCATGGCGAACAATGAGGGCTGATGAGAAGCCAAGGACAATGGCACGGGGTTTTGAACCTACGTAATGTGCTGGCTTTGTGGGAGCCTAGCCAGTTTGGATGTTCACCTTCCTAGGAACGGACGGAGAGGGGAGGACCTAGGACTTACCACAGGGCAGGGAACCCTGACTGCTCCGTGGACTGGAGAGGGAGGGGGAGAGGAGTGGGGGGAGGGGGAGAAGGGTGGGAGGAGGGAGAGAAGGGTGGGAGGAGGGGGAGGGAAATGGGAGGCTGGGAGGAGGTGGAAACTTGTTTTTTTTTTTTTTTTCTTCCTTTTCTCAATAAAAAAAATGGAAAAAAAAAAAGAAGACCTGAAAACCACGTGCTTGTTTTCTGGGGGACGCTTGAAATACAGGAGGAGTTATTGTTTGAAGGTCTCTGAGATGCAGTAGGGTTTGGAGAGAGATGAGGGAGGTGGCTTGGGGTGGAGTTTCCACCTGAACATTCGAGACTCTTTGGATATATGAATGCTAGGGGCTGTGGGGAAACTTCCATCCAGACTTTACAGACTCTTGGATATATGGATGCCAGGGGCTGGGGTGAGGCTTACACCTCAACATTCCAGACTCTTTGGATATATGAATGCCAGTGGCTGGCGTGAAGCTTCCATCCAAACACTTACCATTCTCCTTAAAGTCCTCCCTCCCTTGCCAACCCCTCTTATTAGTATAGATCCCTGTCTCATATTCTTGTCTTTGTATTGCTTTGTTATCCACTGCAGTTAGCCAGGTGCCATTTGTGTGGCCATGGGTTTGGAATTCTCCATTGGAACTTAGTGAGCTTGCCAGTGGGTACAGGATGACAGTGACTCCTCCAACCTTCCTTTTCAGAATGCTTTTTAATCTAACATAGTATTGTATACTTATAAAAATTAAGATTATTTTCTGTTTTTATCAGCTATATCTAACACTCCTGAGATCTGATTCTTCAAATGCTCAGGAATTAAATTTTCTCTGGCTGCTTAATATCTGTAATACTGTATTGCATGTATAAACACTTGCACGGCATAGGTATCAGTTTTCTTTAAAATGTCTTAGAAACTAAAAGAAATTTTCTTCTGTATTTTTTCTCCTCTATTGCCTTCTGATCAAAAATAAGACATTTTGTGAAAGAGATAAAAGGTATTTAGATGCCTCTCAAAAATGGTAGTTAACTTCAAAGTTAGGTGACCAACCACCTGTAGGAAAAACTGATTTTATGAACAGGTTTGTTATTAAATTTCTTATTTCTATGTTAAAGTCAGGATATTAGGGGTGTTATGTCTCAAACCCAGACTAGAAGACTAAATGAGGTGCTTATTAACATATCAAAGCAGACTCTGGCAGGCCATTCTCCCTTGGTCCCTACCTGTTATTGGATCCTCTTGCCTGGCATGCCCACCCTAAATTCTAGCCCAGGGACTGTACTAGGCCTTCTTTTCTGCTAGCTTCTCTGTTCTGTATATAACCCAGTCATTTTGGTTATGTGGTCCTTTTGGTCTCTTGGCTGCCATTTCTGGTTGTCTGCTCCCCCTTCTTCCCTATCTTCATAGAGCCCGGCTCAGCTGGCTGGGTATGTTTACTCTGAACTCTCCCATGTCTCTGTTTCTGTCTGTCTCCATCTTCTCCCTTATATTTATAATAAAACTCAGACTCTTAGGAGTAGTCATGTCCTTTTTTTTTTTCATCCAAGGGGCACAGCATCTTACATAATACACAATTCTTGTATTGTGAGATAGGTACTAAATATGATTTAATTATAAATTATTCCAACATTTAGAGACTCTCAAGGTGTTCTCTGACCGCCATATATGTGTTTTAAAAGCATACCCTCATCTCCTCTCCCCTTATACCCTCTCCCATGATCCCATACTCCTAGTTTACTCAGGAGATCTTATGTTTTTCTACTTCCCATGTAGATTTGATCCATGTATGTCTCTCTTAGGGTCCTCTTGTTGTTTAGGTTCTCTGTTCCATAATTATGATAGAATCACCTGAAAATTGTTTGAAATAATAATTCTGATAACCTATCTATTCATTATGAATTGAAGTATATGAGAGTGAAGCCCAAGAAATCTATAATATAGCAAGGTTTCTAGAACATTCTGATGCACATTAAAGTTTGAGAACTGTTAACCCTAATCACATTTCACCTTGATGACATAACAAAGTTATCAACAGCCATTGTCTGGTGTGTCTTTGTGGTTTATGGTTATTTACTCACCACATGGCATTGTAGTAATCATTACTAGATTTTGTATTAAATCTACCTAGTCAAGTAACAAGCATGTGAATACAAGTAAAATTTTTTCAGACTCTTAATAAGAGTGTATCTACATTAAACAAGTAAAAGCACTACACTAAAAGTTTTTCATGGAGTCATGTTGCATACGAAAGATTTCCACAATAACCAAGAATGGAGTATAACAAAGGTTTATTTATTTGGGGATAAACTCACAATAAGGATAGAGAGCCATATTCCTCTGTGTATGCTGGGAAATGGAACCAAATCCAGCAGTCAAGAGGCCTGTGCATGCTTTTCGTCTGCATTTATAGTACAAGAGACACGCCCAAAGTGGGCCGGTATATTAAAGACTATTGGCTGAAGGAGTTCCCACAGCACCTCCCCCTTTTGTCTAAATAAGAGATTCTAAACCTAATACAAAACAATGTACAAAGAATAAATATTAAGTATTGTCCAGGGAAAAGAAGAGGCAGAAACTTACATAAAAATTAGAATTACAGCCAGCATGAACAACATCAAACAAAAAACATATGTTAAATGTTTCAATAGTTATCCTTTCCTAAGGAGTCTACGTTTTATATTAAAAATGGCTTGGCTAAGTCATGAGAGGAAAGTAACTATGACTCTTTAGTCTTCAACACCATCAAAGACCTGAGAAGGGAAATAATATTACCTGAATAAACAGGAAATGCAATCAAGCAACTTCCAAAAGGTGCAAAAAATAAAAAGGACAACTGGCTACCTGGGCAATCAACCAAAGACTCATTTGCAGTGTTGGGGCAACCAACTTTGGCTAAGGCCTAGAGTAACTGACAGACCATTTCCTGAGGCAGGAAAATTTGAAAAACCATCTTACCCTGTCTTGGCAAGGTTTAGCAGTCTTTTTGCTTGTATCTTGCTTGTTCAGTCTGGACACTGTACTTTTTGTCAGTAGTCGAGGCAGGGGACAGTTCTTTGCCCAAAGACCAGTTTTGCCAAGAAGAAAACAAGCTCCAAGTGGAGTGTCTTTGGTGCCCAACATTCTCTAAGGAATAGATTGGTCCTGCCAGGAGCAATCATGCCTCATGTCAACAGAATTATAAGGCATTTAAATCCATATTCTACAGTTCTTTGAAGTTTTTGAAAATTGCCTATCTATGTGGAATACAATCTCTATGCATGTAAAGAACCTGATTAGTCTTTTGTCACATAAGTATGACAAATATGGATGACTACTGACCTGTAATTCTTAATACCTATGTAACTTAAAGACTAAGGCTTCATATTAAAAGATTAAACACTCTTTAAACAAATGTGCAGCAAATAAGGACAATGACCTCAAAATGTAAACAATATATAAGTATCTTAATTAGAGGTAGAAATATATAGTGCTAAAATTGCATCTTAAGCAGAGATAGAAACATGCATACATACAATATGACAAAATACATACAATATTTACAAAATAATGTAAACAGAAATGGGGCATATTCAATACAACAAATGTAATTTGAACTTGTGTCAATATACTATAATCGATAGCAATGTAAATAATTGCTCACAAGTAATCTCACTATTGTTTATTATTATTATATAAATCTACATCAGAGTCGCTTTACATTTGCACGTATTTGGATTTAGTTATTATGTATTATTCTATTAGTATTAAAAGTCGTTTGTTTTTATCAACAACTTTTTAGAATTAATGTTCCAGTAAAGTTTAAAGGTGAGCATGAATTTCACCAACAATTCTCAATTGTTTATGATATACTTTCTCAGGTTATAAAAATTAGCAATCTTAGAAAGGTATTTTTAACTTTAATGTTGTCCTCAAAAAAATAAAGGAAGGCATTTATGCTTTCCACTATACCACCAACATGTAAAGAATAAAGGAAATGGTCAGTTTTCATGACGAATTAAAATTTCATTGTTAGGAATATATTTGAAGTCTGAACATGATGCCATATGTCTGCAACCCCGCATTTAGAAGGCTGGGGCATAGGATTTTAAGGCCTACTTGGGCCACATAGTGTGTTGCCTGCTAGCCTGAGCTACATAACAAAACCTTGTCCAAAACAATTCAAGCAGAAAAAAATATATATAAAAATTTAGAAATTTAATTTAAATACCTTGTTCAAAGAAAGTGGGTACGACTATTTTAAAGCATTATCTGAAATCAAAATTCTAATTTCTACTATATTTTTTAAGGAAAAAAGAATTTGCTAATCAAATTAAGAGTATATGATTACCAAATTTTGAAATAGTACAATAATATAATTATGTAAATAATCTCAAAGTTTTAATAACATCTTTTTAGCATTGATAACAGTTTATATATACACATTAGCAGACACAGATGGTTCTTCCTATGTTTGACTACTATGCATAATTAAAGGTGTTTTCTTATAACCACTCTTCTGTTTGGGTTTTCTAATGCCTTAGAGTACTTTGTCTTGTTTTATTCTGTTTGGTTTTATTCTCTTATCTTATGCCTTCTTGTACTTTTCCATTTATGGCTATAGAGCTTGCACCAGCCACCAGCTCTTGCCCTGTTTTTTTTTTTTTTTTGTCTTTCCAATCCACAACTTACTTTGCTTTTTACTCCTAAAGATCAAAGTCTCCCTTTTCTTCAATAACCAGTGCTCTTACATTTGTGTTATTGTTATAAATTTTCTATGTTCATTTCTGCTTCTCAACTACTGGTTATAAGTGTGTATGGTTTCCTATTATCTCTGTTAATCTATCTGATACAATCAAAACTATTCGGTTGTACATTGAACTGGAAAACAGTGACAGAAAACACTTAACTTTGCATGAGTCCCTGGTGTATATTAGGTAATTTATATATGACTTCTCACTCTCATCATCCTTTTAAGAGGTCATGGTATATTTTATTCTTAAATATACGGAAGTTTAGAAAGCTTAAATTTTTTCTTCTCAAATCTAGATAACTGTATATATTTATTTCTGTGATCTACTAATGTTTATTGAGCATATGTTAGGTGTTACTCACTGTACAGTGTGATGCAATAGATCCAACCCCTTCTCTTAGACAGTATCTCTGTAGCAGCATTGTATAACTTTACAGATATTGAAGCTTTTGCCACACCAGTCATTTTAAAAAGAGAAAATAACCCAGAATAGATTATAATGTTATATGGAAAAGATGCATTTTAAAGTTAAAATTAAAGATATAAGAAAGATTATGTTGGTAATTTATTTAAGTCCCGAAAACATATTATCGTGTCTTGACCTATAAGAATCTCATGGTCTGCTCCCAGCCTTCCCCCAGCTCATCATGATTCATACCATAATAATTTAAAAGCAAGCTAACAATGCAGAAACTATTCAGTCTTAAGATCAGAAATTTTTCCTGCAGGACCGCTTAAAGAAAATCACAGTATAATGTGAAAATACCTCAGATACTCCATCATATAAATAGAAATTTCACTGAGAGATTTGTTTATGTCCAATGGTGGACCACAAAAGTAATTTCTAATAAAATAATTCTCTTGAAACTAAAGTGAGACATTTCAGGTAGTATTCTGGCAAAATTCATGATATAGTCTAGAGAATCTATAAAAATTGACAAACTATCTCTTTCATTCAATTTTTACATTTTTTGTTAACTGTAGGCCTCAGCTTATACACTAAGTTTAATTCATCACTGAACCATCATATTCTTTGAATACTACAAACACATCGTAGACTCCTAATAAGTAATGTTTCTCAAGTAGATAAATTTATATATTAGTCTATATTTTAGATTAAATATGCCCACATGACGATTTTTTGCTATTTCCCTACTTGTCCTTAAAATGTGCTTTTCTTCTTGGGATACATAATCTTTATGTGTTTCTCATTATTGCTTCTGTTCCTAGAAGAAAATATTGGAGATTGAATTTTTAAAAGAAAAAGAAGTTCATTTATTTCAGTTTTGGAAACTGAAAAGTCTAAAATAAAGGGAAACGGCTGTCTTCAGAAGCGATTATATGGCAAGCTGACTCTATATAATTGCTTCCCTTAGGAACTGACTCCAGGAGACCAGCATTAGTTAACATTGCCACACCAAGGTCCAAGGTATTAAAATGAATCTTTGGGAGATTTGGCATTTAAATCCATTCATATTAAGCACTATTTTTCTGATGACTTTTTACAGTGGGAAATAAAGTATTAATTCTGCTAAAGAGGTTTTTTTATATTATGCTCAATTTCCCTTTGCTTGATTGTTAGGACTTTAGATTTTTGGTTTCCTGAGACGTTGTAAACTTTAGGAGAAGTTTATGACTGAAGTAATGTCTTCTATCAAAAGGCCCTAAATTTACATTGGATAGGTTGGCTTCAGATGATGAAGACTGAAGTTGACAGCTCGTCATTTCTCAACTTTAGACTTAAATAGTAGCAACTCATTTAAAAACTTTGGAGTAAAAATTTTTTTTTCAGCTAGGCAGTGGTAGCACACACCTTTAATCCTAGTTCTTGGGAGGTAGAATCAGCCAGATCTCTATGAGGTCAAGGCAAGCCTGGTTAAGTTCCAGGATAGCCAGGGTTACACAGAGAAGCCTTGTCTTGAAACAAAAAAATCTTTTCTATGGTGCCCTCAAATTAAAGCAGACTTCATTAAGAAGCAGCTATTGTTAAACATTAGACTATCCTAAGTGCAGTAGACCAGGAGGTTTATCAGTTCAGGGAATCCTATATTTTATATGCATATTAGGCACAAATTAGCATATATATCCTAAAAATTACATTATCAGTTAGTATCTGGAACATATTTTATTTGCTTTAACTGTTTTGTCAAGATGTCAACTTTTGCTCAAAAGAAAACAATTGGCCAGAGATGCGGCCTTAGCCATCACTCACTGCTGCTGAACTGTTACAGGTACAGCCTGTGTCACTGTTCCATCATTATTTATATTTTGCTTGCTTTTCCTCATACTGAAATTCTCAATTTTTCAAGTTTTACTTCTTGGTCACTTCCAATTGTAACTTCATTTATGGAAACATTGCTAGAAATGTATTAAGTCATGTGTTCTATTCCTAATTTTAGCATAAAATTTACCGTTAAATACAATGTGCAATCATAGTTCATATTCTGTAATTTAGGTGTGTGCCCCTTCAAAAATATCAATGTCTTACAAATTAAAGGTTTGAGGCAACACTGTGCAAAACAAGAATATTAATGCCATTTTTCCATTATATGCTCACCTCATGTCTCTGTGCTGCATTGGTAATTTTCCCAATAGTCTAAACTTATTATTTTTATATCTGTTGATCAATCAACAACCAAGAAGCTGAGGCTAGAGTCTTTTTTGGAATGTAGTTATAATTTCCTGAAGGTTCAGATGATCACTAGCATACTTTTGCAACACTGTATTTCATTATTGTTACTTTTTAAGATATGATAGGATATAATTAATATACTACAGGATAATGTAAACAACTTTTATATGCACTCAGAAACCAAAAAGTTCATATGATTTGCTTTATTGTTTTATTGGCTTAACATTGTTTGTCTGAAACCAAACCTGAAATATATCTAAGATATGCTTGTATGTTAGAAAATGTAGTTTTCCTGTCTCCTTCATTAACTTAGTCCTGGTTTAACTTCCCTTCATCTTAATAATGGTGGATCATAACTATTAGTATAATAAATGCTATCATTTTTCTTTTTTTCGAAATCTAATGGCTAATTTGTGTTGAAAGTAGAAAATATAAATTTTTTCTTCTAGCTTGTTTATGGCAAAGCTGATTTTTCTCTCCTTAATCATGTTATAAAATCATAGAATTAGAAGGAATGTATTTTAGAAATCATTTTTATTTCAATAGCAATAGGCAAGCTGTCAGCTGGGTGGTGGTGGTACATGCCTTTAATCTCAGCACTTGGAAGGTAGATGCAGGTGGATCTCTGAGTTCAAGGCCAGCCTGGTCTACAAGTGCGAGTTCCAGGACAGGAACCAAAGCTACAGATAAATCCTGTCTTAAAAAAGAAGAAGAAGAAGGAGGAGGATAGGCAAGCTGTGGGTGTTGGGGTGCCACAGCTCACACTGCAGCACCTACTTTAGCTTGTGCAGGGCCTTGGCTTCCATCCTCAGTTCCACAAAACAAAAACCCTAAGAGCCACCAAAAGTAATGCCCAGCTTAATCTGACATTTTCTTTTTTCAAATTCAGTTATCAGACATGAGTTTTCTATCAAATGCTTTGCAACCGTGAGAAAAAGAATAAGCTGGGACTGGTAACATTCTCTGGGTTTTCCTAATCATTAGCTTATGTTCAGTGATCCTGAAAAACTGAGCCGGCTGGCTTTAAAAATCTAAATGGTTGAGGAACTACAAAATATGTTTTATCTTGAAGTGGAATTTACTATTCTGCCTTTCTACTTTTTTGGCTAATTCACTCAGTCTGCTATTTAATCTTTAATTACAGGCCACAAAAGAAGTAATAGAACGGGAAGCGCCAGGGATGGCCCTGGCCATGCTGATGGGATCACTTAATGTTACACCTCTGGGCATGCTCTCTAGGTAAGAAAGCCACCCACAAATTGCAAAGAAAGTGAACTCCTGACTACAAATCAGCAACCTAGAACAATGAATCTAAGAGAGTTTAGTCACAAAGCTTAAGTTTATCCCTTCTTATTCAGAGTTAGACATCTTAGTATTCTCTGTAGCTAAATCTCAACCAATCCTCACCCCCCTTTTTTTTGGTTTTGTTTTGTTAAACTTCTAGAGATTGTTTTAACATTGTTCAAAGCCATCAGTCCTAATGCTTAAGAGTTGAATTCATCAAAATGTAAAGTTACTCTTTTAGTGACTATTTATAATCACCATTGATATTCATTAATTGTAACTAGCTGCTAGTTTAATACAATGAACCTGCATATTTTATTAAAAATCACTTATTCTCATATATAGGCACTTTGATTTGAATTTATAAAGAGGTATATTTGTGTGCGGTCATAGAAAGATAATCTCTGAGTAATTTAGTATATTTATATTGCTCTAATGAATCAGTATATTATTATACTAAATTAGTATATTTAAAACAATTTTTTGTTGGCATAGATGGTAGCATCTATATTTGATCTGGTGGTTTCTTACAATTTTAGTAAATCTTAAATTACTGTAAATGAAAATAGTATATATCATTTAAAATAAAACTTAATTTAGTCAGGATTCTTTTAATTACTTTTGGACATTAGACATTTAATGTCATGGTAGCCCAAAATACACAACTTTATAAGGTCCTAATTTATAATCACGTATTCTGTGTGAAATATGAATATAAAATGCTAAGCTACCTATTTAATTAATATATAAATGTTATTCAAATGGCTTTCCTGTTACTTGAATTTTTATAGTTCATTGGTGGCAGTCATTGGAGGTTTAGCTATAAGTAAATCAACAATTATTATATTCTCTATACTCCCGTAAATATATACAGTTTATAATGTTTAATAAGTGAAAAGGAAATTATAATAATATGAGAGATTTTATATAGATAAAATTAATCTTCTTTGAGAATTGTATACATACTTTAATCCTGTTCTTCCACCAACTCTTCCTGTGTCCATAACATTTACCACACAGTATTGGGTCTTTTTTTTCACCCTCATCAAGGCCAATGTGTACTGCATAAATATTCTTAAGTGTGTGGCCTACTGCTGGAACAAACATACTAGTTTTATCAGGGCCTACATTCTTAGGAAAAAGCAAATATTTCCCTTGCAACAGCAAAAATTATCAGTAGCACTTCAAGTAGGGGTGGAATTTCATGTCCAACTCCTCTTTCCACATTTGGATTTTATTTGGCTCAAATTTGCCCGGGTCTTCTGCTTGCTGTCTTACCACCATGAGTATATATTGCAAAATGCCCTGCTGTGTCCTGAACACACTGTCTCCTGGTAGATATCCACTGCCTCTAGCTTATACATCTTTCCATTCTGTCTTTGTCAATGATCCCTGAGCAGGCTGAACTTTCTTCCGTCTCTTGTTTTCTGCTTTTTGGCCAGTTGTGGGTCTCTGTGTTGATCATAATCTAATGGAAATAAACATTCTCTGATAAAGTTTGAGAGAGTTCTTAATCTATGGACTTAATAATATATCACTGGTAGTTGGTTTAATCCTGTGTCTACTTAACAAATTATTTAAATAGTTTCTCTCCTTGCATTATATCATCTATCTTGTCTTAGGTTTCTGGCCCAAAAATGGTGCCAGGTATATGGATTTTGTCTTGTGGATCAGTCCTTCAGTCCTATCAGAAAGTGGTTAGTTACTCCCCCATGACATTATTGCCATGGTTGCACGAATGGGCACTTATCTTGCCAGGCTAGGCATTATTGTATTTCATAGGTATCACAGCTCAAGAAGATCAATGGTTACTTTCTCCTCCAGTAACTTGCATAGTACCATCTAGTATTATAAAAGTTATTTAGTAGAACTGAGCCTTCCTGATGTGCCAACTTGATTCTATCAAGTTCTGTAGCTCAGGCATGTGATATCTTCAACAGTAGGGTCATACTATCATGTTCTGAAGGTAACCATGAGTATTGGCAATGGACTATGATGCCTGGTGGTTTCTGGAACCTCACTGGCCAACAACTCCAAAAAAATTATCCCATTTCTGGGATTTGATTTTTTATATGTTAATCTGTCGCCCCATTATAGGGTAACTTCTACAGATGTAGGTGCCCATATTTTATAAAGCTTTTCAGTGTTATTTGTCCCTTAAATTTAATGGCTCCTTTTCTCTGCCTACTCCAAAGATTTTTTTTCCTTTATTTTTAGTTTTCAAAATTTGATATGCTGTGACTGGATGTAGCTTTGTTAACATTTCCCTTTTAGGTTCACTGAGATTCTTGAATCTCCAAACTTATGCTAGTCAGAATTGAGACTCTAAGCCATTATTTTGGGGGTTGTTTCCCTGTACCAGTTTCAGTCTCTTCACCATGATGGCTCCTGATATGCAAACTTAACCCAGTATTAATGAATATTCCAAGGTTCTTTAGAATCTGTTCTTGATGTGTTTCTCAGAATATATCTATGACACATCTTTACATTAATGGATGTTACCCCCTTTTCAGTTATCATTTCAAATAAACCTTTTTCCTTCAATTCTAAAGTTTCCACTTAGGTATTTTCATGGTTTCTGTTTTTTGACTTTTTTTTTTTACTATTATTTTGTCATTTGCAGATGATTAGATTAGCTATGTAGAACTTATTTTGCTGACAGTTCTGATGTATGGCTCTTTTTGGGGTTGTTGCCAGTGGTTTTTTTTTCCCATAAGAAATGAATAAATTTGGGCTGGAGAGATGGCTCAGTGGTTAAGAGCATTGCCTGCTCTTCCAGAGGTCCTGACTTCAATTCCCAGCAACCACATGGTGGCTCCAAACCATCTGTAATAAGATCTGGCGCCCTCCTCTGGCGTGTGGATATACGTGGAGGCAGAAAATTGTATACATAATAAATAAATAAATCTTTTTTAAAAAAAAGAAATGGATAATTTTTTCTGGTTCTATCAATGCCGAGTAATTTTGGGTAGTATCCTGGTCATTTTGAATATTATATTCTAAGTAAAATATTTATGCCATTTTAAATCTCTGGATAATGTTTATAATTTTAATAACCAACCTGTTTGAGTGTTGATCCAAGCATCTTTGCTGTACTGTGGTGGTTTGAATACATGTCCTCCATATTCTGGACATTCGAATACTTGATTCTCACATGACACTGTCTAGGGAAGTTTAGAAGATGTGCCTTGTTGGAGGAAATATGGGGCCGTGGGTAGACTGTTGCAGTTTTTCCTGTTTTCTACACCTGATATTCTCCTTCCATCTCTTGGATTGGTGGTGCTTGGGTCTGTAGTTCCTGTTCACTTACCTAGATTGTCCATCTCCAGGATTCCCTCAGTTCATGGTTTCTTTATTGCTTCTCTCTCAATTTTCTGGCCTTGAATAGTTTTATTTATTACTTTCACCTATTTGTTTTTTCTTGACTTTCAGAAATGTATTAATTTACTCCACTGTTTGTTTTTTTCTCCCCTAGGATCCCCCCTCCTCTTTTTTAATATTTTATGTGAATTGTTATTATTCTTCCCTTTATATCTATGTGAGGGTGTGAAATCCCCTGGAACTGAAGATAAAACAGCTATGAACTGTGATGTGGGTCCTCTGGAAGAGTAGTCAGTGATGTCAACCACTGCTCATCTCTCCAGCTCCTTTCCTGGATTTCTTTAAGGGGTTTATTTGTCTCTCCTTTAAGGACTCTATCATCTTCTTGAAGTTGGTTTAAAGCTGTTTTCTTGTGCTCCAGCTGTCTTGGAATATTAACAACTTGTTGTAATAAAACAGTTGTGCACTGCTGGTGACAAATTGACCTAGTTGTTGCTGATTATGTTCTTACACTAGCATCTAAGTATCTGGGTTAGAAATAAATATAGGTCTAGGAGCTGATTTTTAAATTTTTGTTTTTGTTAGATAGGAGTTGTTTTTTATTGGTTTTTTTGTTTTGTTTTTTTGCTTGTTTGTTTTCCCCTTGGTTTCTGTTTCCTCTTTGGTCTTCTGGTCTTTGTAGTCTGTATTTCTGGCAACCTCCATCACCTCTGGTCTCCAGATAGGAGTTTCCATCAGAGTTGGGGACTGGACTTCTGATAGCTTGTGTGGCCTTTTGATTCCGAAAGGGAATCTCTGTTCTGATTGGTGTGACCTGCACTTGAACATTGAGTGCCCCCAACTAACACACCTGTGTAGTGGCAGTGGCACAGCAGTGAGTGTAGGTGGTGGGATGGTGTCAGCATCTGGGGTCTTTCAGCTCTGAACTGAGGGTGTTTTTGAGGTGAGGTATTCCAAGGGCAGGTGGGTCTCTTACTTGTTCCGACGGGCATATTCTGTTCCTGAGAAATGTATGTCTGCCCTTGTGGGGACAAGCACATGTCAGGAGGGAGTCTAAAAAGGAATGTCAATGGCTTGGGTCTCTTGGCTCTGAACCAAACCAAGGGACTGTGAGGGTTCAGATGACAGATGGGGTCTTGCTCTATGTGCCATACCTTCCTGATATCATAGTTTTATACCATGATGGTCATGGATGTTTATTTCTCTGGAACCATAAATCCTTCTATAATTTGCCTGCTCATAATGTATTTATTGTTACTGCAATAGGAAAATAACTAAGAATTACACTGTCAAGTTCTGCCAGAACAGAAGTTTTCATGAATTCACATAATATTCAAGCAGAGGTGTTTGTGTGTGTGAATGTATACATCATATTTATGTTTTAAAAGTCTATCATATGCTTCTTGAAGCCTTGCATATATGTGTGAATATATGTACATATATTCACAGTTCACAGTAGAGCCCGGAATTTTTTCTAGTTCATACATATTATTAAACATTATATACTTTCTGTGTCTCTCCAGGAGGTTTTCCATACTCTCCAATTTCCAGGGGCCCTCATTCCCACTTAAATCTGTGTGAAAGAAAAGTATATTTCTTACATAGTATTAATTTTTTTTGCTTTATGTATTTCTTTGCAACTATAACACCCTTGGGGCAAAGGAGTAAAAAAAATGAGAAGATATTCTTCCCACCTCAGCTCTTCAAACAGTAGAAAGCCCTTTCCCATTTCTACTTGACAAAAAGAAAAAATGGCTTTTTTTTCAAAACGGGGACTTGTTTTATTGAGGGCACAAACCTTTAATCCCAACACTTAGGAGTCACAGGCAGGTGGATCTCTGTGAGTTCGAGACTAGCCTGATATACAGAGTGAGATCCAGGACACCCAGGGCTATACAGAAAAACCCATCTCAATAAACAGAAAACAAACAAAATCTTAAAGAGATAAAATGAAGACTTTCGCGAACAATGCTCTCAGTCATTTATGTTCTCAAAAAGAATAAAAATATTTAAGAATATATATGCTTATCTTAATTTTAGCATTATGCAATGTATACATCTACAAAATTGCAAATTGCATCCTATAACTACATGTAAGTTTTATGTGTCAGTTGAAAAGAGGAAATTAAAAATAAAATGAAGGGGATTAAGTGCAAACTTAAGGCTTTAGAAAAGCCAAGTAGCCAGCCCTCAGAGACTCATGAAAGAGAAATTTCCACAGAACTGCCAGCTTTAACCTGATTATCCTCTCACCAAATACCCGCTATTCTTCACATCTTAAAAGGTGGGCTGACTTCATCAGTCATGGCTTCACAGGGAAACTTTTGAGTGGCATGAAAAGTCTTCCTCCATGCTGGAAGATGGCTTTGGCTGGATTATTTTTGAAAGAAGGATCAAGAAATGTTATAGATTAATAGGAAGGTGCTTCTTTTTTATCTCATTCAAAAATATGAAAGACAAGTGAAAATCATTTCAGGGGGAAAATGCCGCTTTATAGCAATCCATTTCAGGCAGCCTTTACTTCTTGTCTCGCAATCCCTTTCTAGGTCTAACAGCACTGGGTATAGAACATTGCCATTCACAATCCCTTCTACTTTCATAGGATGGCAAAGTGGCTATCTGGAAAAAAATAATTTCCAGTCTTTCTTAGAAATAAAAATAATTTCAAAAAAAGAGATAAAATGAACTAAACTTACATTTTTGTATCAGTGAGTCAAGATGCTTTAATATAACTTTTGCAATATTAAAGCATCATGGGTTATTTTAAGTAATTTACATTAATAGTACTACCAGCTTTAATTTTCTCTTAACCAAAACTAGATACATTTAGTTTATAAAAAGCAGTACAGAGGCAACAAAAGATAGGAGACTCTGGTGTAACTCTTTTATAATTTATAAGCCTATTCCAAAGTTTACAACTCTCAGTGTAAGTTTTAACTGATAAATGTTATGACTAATTTTGATTTCGAGAAAATCAACAAAATAGACAAACCTTTATCTAAACTAACCAAAAGGCAGAGAAAGAGTATCCAAATCAACAAAATCAGAAATGAACAGAACAACAGAGGTAATCCAGAGAATCATCAGTTCATATTTCGAAAACCTGTACTCTACAAAATTGGAAAACTTAAAGAAAATGGACAATTTTCTGGAAAAATATTACTTACCAAATTTAAATCAAGACCAGATAAGCAAATTAAATAAACCCATAACTGCTAAAGAAATAGAAACTAAAGTATCAGCACAACATTGAAAATAGTTTTTGAAACCAGAAATAAATATTGAGAGTGCAATAACTGAGCTAACCATTTAAATTTAGAGATTCAGAAGTAGTTTTGAGCACATATAAACAATATTGTTGACCTTGAGAATTCTGAGGAACAGAAAGGTGAGTATCTATGGAACACCATTCAGCAGATGTTATATGAGTTCTAGAAGGAAAAGGGAGATGGAGGTAGAGCTAAATGTTTATTTTATAAAACATGAATGTGCAAATCTAACACATTCGATGAATTTCCAATAGGCTAACTTTCAAGAATCTCACACTAAAATGCATTAGAATCAACATATCTTAAGACAAAAAAGAAAAAGGTTCTGAAAGCTGACTACCTCAGTGAAGTGTGTGTGTGTGTGTGTGTGTGTGTGTGTCTTTGTCTGTCTGTGTGTGTGTGTGTGTGTGTGTGTGTGTGTGTGTTTGGTTTTCTTTATGACAAGATGGCATATAATCTAGGTTAGCATCTCTCAAACTCTTGGTCCTCCTGCTTCTTCTGTTCTCCATGTGCTGTGATTATAGATGTGAAAAACCACATCTGGTGAAAATAACTTCTTTCTTTAATGAAACACAGGATTATTAAATATGATGACACGTGACTATTATGTGAGTGCTTGGGAGACAGAGACAGGAGGAAAGAAGAAAAGGAAAAAAGCAAACACAAGCTAGAATATCTATGAAAGGAATATTAACTCTATATCAGCAGCCTTTAAAATAGATGCTAATTGTACAGTGATTCTTGCTTTTCAGTGGGTGAGAGACTTTAATGTCTATATTGACAGGTTCCTCTCTCTCTCTCTCTCTTCATGTCTACAGTTTCTCTGTTTCTACCCTGCCTCAATACTATAGAATACTATAAAAACATGGCATTAGATATATGTCAACACTCGTAATCTTGTAATGTTACATCACAAAAAAATTTAATAGACACAAATTAACAGATACAGGGAAGGAATGCAGGTTCTATTAAGAGAATCTAAATGCTTTGTGAAATAAATGAAAACCAAATAGAAGAGAGGGGGAAGGGCCTAACTTTAAAAAATGTTGAGATAATAATATAATTATAGTTCATTGTAGTTTTATCTTTCCCTTTTCCTGTCTCCAAAACTTCACATATAAGCTTCTCTGCATACCTTCAAATTCATGGCCTCTTTTTTCAAGTAATTGTTATTACACACATATATGTATTTACATATGCATATATATTCCTAAATATTAGTCTGTGTAATGTTGCTTTTATGTATAGTTTCAGGGCTTACCATTTTGCACTAGGCAATCAGTTAGTGTACTCTTCCCCTGGAGAAGACTACCTGTCCCACTCTGACTTTCTTCCTTCCTTTCTTCCTTTCTCCTTTCCTTCCTTCCTTTCTTTCTTTCTTTCTTTCTTTCTTTCTTTCTTTTTGTTGTTGTTGTCATTGTTGTTGGGTTGTTTTTTTTTTTTTCAGAACAGGGTTTCTCAGTAGCTATGGAGCCAGTCCTGGAACTAGCTCTTGTAGACCAGGCTGACCTCAAACTCACAGAGATCTGCCTGCCTCTACCCTCAGAGTGCTAAGATTAAAGGCATGCACCACCACTGGCCAACCACTCTGGCTTTCTTCACTTGCCTGTAGTTATTTGTTAGGATTGAGGCTTCATGACTTTTTTCCAGATCTGTTTAGCCTGTTCATTAATGTTATCACATTTGAATGGTGATGTTGGTGAGACTTTATTGGTGTAGCTTCTGATATTACAAGGAGATACAGTCTCACAAAAATTCCCTTTTCCTCTGACTCTTAACAGTTTTTCCACATCCTCTTCCACAGTGTCCCCTGAGTCGGGTGTGGTAGTATAGTGTCGATGCATCCTTTGGAACTGGGCCTCACAATGCTATGTTTTGATTGGGTATAATTTTCTGTAATGGTCTCCATCTGTTGCAAAAAGTTTCCTTGATGTAGTGTGAAGACTACCATTATCTGGAAATAAGGACAAATATTTATAGATTGTTGTTAGAAATTGTGCTGGTTTGGTAAATTAGTGGTTGTAGGTTCTCTTTCAATCACCATGATTTCACTAGCACTGAGTATGTAGCAAGGTTTCTATTAAAAGGCATAGTGTTTCTTTTGTTGAGCAAGTTTTAAATTCATTTAGAGGGCTATTTGTTGGTTACCCCAAGGATATATGTGCCACTATTACACGCATGGAGTTATTGTATTATTGATGTGGGTCATAGGAGTCATAGCTGGGTAGGACTGGTTAGGATTGCCTTTCTCATTTGTAAACTTTCATGGTGCCTTTTGCTTCCTATGTGCTCACTTCTGAGGATTTGGAGCCAAGAGGCTCCAATAATTGCTAGGTATGATAATCACATTTTGAGATATTTCTTAGCCATTTTGGTTTTTTTTTCTTTTGAAAATTCTCTATTCATCACAGGCCCATTTGTTGAATGGTTGGTTGTTTGCTCCTTGTGTTTTTATTCTTTGTTTATTTTGAGGATTAAACCCCTATTAGATATATAGCTAGCAAAGATTCTGTGGATCTTCCTCTTTACCCAGTTGATTTTTTATTTTCTTTTGCCATGCAGAGGTTGCTTTTTTATTATTTTGTTTTATGATTTGGTTTGCTTTGTTTTTTTTTTTTTTTTATTTCATGAGGCTCTACTTTTAAATTGCTGGCCTTAATTCTTGGGCAGATGGGTTCTTATTCAGGAGGTCCTTTCCTTCATTTTTATCATATAAGATACCACTATGTTTTTCTCTAGCAGTTTCAGGGGTTAAGTCTTTGATGCATTTAGGGTTAGTTTTTGTACAAGATTATAGATATAGATCTAATTTTATTCTTCTGCATGTGGTTATGTAGTTTTTCCAACACCATTTGTTAAAGATTTTTTTCCTCCAGTGTCTGTTTTTGGTGTCTTTGTCAAATATTAAGTGGCTGAAATGATATGTTCTCATGTTTTTCTTTGACTTTGTTCCATTGGTCTATATTTCTGTTTATACTACTGAATTTTTTTAAAGTTAATCTCATATCCAGCCACATTGCTGAAAGTATTTATCAGCTGTAGGAATTCCGTGGTAGAATTTTTGGGGTTGCTTATACTGTCATATTATCTGCAAATAATTATACTTGCCTTTTTCTTTTCTAATTTGTGTCCCCTTGATCTCTGTTAGTTGTCTTATTGCTCTAGCCAGAGCTTCAAGTACTATGTTGAATAGAAATGGAAGAGAGTGGATACCCTTGTCTTGTTCCTGAGAGTAGAAATGCTTAGAATTTCTCTCCATGTTATTTGTTGTTGGCTATTGACTTACTGTAAATTGCCTTTATTATGTTTAGGTATGTCCCTTTTATCCCCAACCTCTCCAAGACTTTATCATGAAGACTTTTATCATGAAGGGTTTTGTCAAAGGCTTTTCCAGTATCTAATGAAATGATTGTGTGATTTTATTTTTTTTTCTTTCAGTTTGTTTATATGGTAAATTTCACTGAATGATTATCATATATTTAACCATCCTGTATCTCTGGGATAAAGCCTACTTGATCATGGCTGATGATCTTTTTGATTTGTTCTTAGACCTAGTTTGCAAGTATTTTGTTGAGAATTTTTGCATCTATTTTCACAGAGGAAATCAGTCTGTACTTCTCTTTGTTGCATCTTTGTATAGTTTGGGTATCAATTTGGATATCTTTGTGTAGTTTGGATGTGTTTATGTAACCTCTTAAAATGAATTTGACATTGTTCCTTCTGTATTTATTATGTGGAATAATTTGAGGAGTATTGGTAGAATTCTGCACAAAAAAACATCTGGCACTGGGCTTTTTTTTTTCTTTTCTTTTCTGTTTTTTTAGTTGGAAGACTGCTTCTATTTCCTTAGGGGTTGTATGTCTGTTTAAGTTGTTTATCTGATCTTGATGTAACTTTGGTAAGGGGTATCTATTGAGAAAATTATCCCTTCTTTCAGATTTTACAGTTTCGTGAAGTATAGATTTTTAAATTATGAACTAATGATTCTTTAGATTTTCTAGGTGTCTGTTGTTATCTCCTCCTTTTCATTTCTGATTTTGTTTATTTGAATATTCTTTCTTAGTCATTTAGTTACTTTGGATAAGGGCTTGTGTTGCAGGAGGGCCGCTTGTCTGTTCCCAGTTGCTTAGCCCCAAAATAACCACACAGAAACTGTATTAATTAAATCACTGCTTGGCCCATTAGCTCTAGCTTCTTATTGGCTAACTCTTACATATTAATTTAACCCATTTTTATTAATCTGTGTATTGCTACATGGCATAATGTGTGGTTTAAGCTTTAGTAATGTTACTTTTACAAACATGTGTGCCTTTGTGTATGGGGCATAGATGTTAAGAATTGGCACATCATCTTGGTAGATTTTTCCTTATTTGAGTTTGAAGTATCTTTCCCCATATCTTTTAATTAATTTTGGTTTGAAGTCTATCTTGTTAGATATTATTAGAATGGCTACACCAGCTTGTTTCTTAGGTCCATTTTCTTGGTAAACCTCTTTCCAACCTTTACTTTGAGATAATGTCTGTTTGATGTTGAGGTGTGTTTCTTGTATACAGCTGAAGGAAGGATCTTGTTTTTGCATCCATTTTGTTAGTCTGTGTCTTTTTATTGGGTAATTGACTCCATTGATATTGAGAGTTATCAATGACCAATGCTTATTAATTCCTCTCATTGTGTTGGTGGTGGTGGCAGTGTAGCTTTGTGTGTGTGTGTGTGTGTGTGTGTTTCCCTTTTTACAGTTTTGCTGGTGTGGGATTTATTTCCTTGTAGTTTCATGGATAAAATTAACCTCTTTAGATTGGAGTTTTTCTTCTAGTACCTTCTATATGACTGGATTTGTTACTATATATTGTTTAATTTTGACTTTATCATGGAATATCTTGTTTTCTTTCTCTATGGTGATTAAAAGTTTTGCTTTATGACATCTATCTGTCCAAGCCCTTCTGGGTTATAGAGTGTTCCTTGAGAAGTCAGGTATTATTCTAATAGGTCTGCCTTTCTATGTTACTTGGGCTTTTTCTCTTGCAGCTTTTAATATTCTTTCTTTGTTCTATATGTTTAGTGTTTTGATTATTTGGTGAGTGGACTTTCTTTTCTGGTCCAATCTATTTAGTGTTTTGTGTGCTTCTTGTATATTTTTAGGCATTTCTTTCTTTAGGTTGAGAAATTTTTTTTCTATGATTTTGTTACAAATATTTTCTGGGATTTTTGAGCTAGGATTGTTTTTCTTCTTTTCCTATTATCCTTAGGTTTGATCTCTTGGCAGTGTCCCAGATTTCCTGGATGTTTTGTGTCAAGAATTTTTCAGATTTAACATTTTCTATTTTTCTATTGTATCTTTTTTTTTAAAATTGATTTTTATTGAGCTCTACATTTTTCTCTTCTCCCCTTCCCTTCAACCCTCTCCCAAGGTCCCCGTGCTTGCAATTTACTCAGGAGATCTTGTCTTTTTCTACTTCCCATGTAGATTAGATCTATGTAAGTCTCTCTTAGGGTCCTCATTGTTGTCTAGGTTCTCTAGGATTTGTCAGCTGGTTTCTTTGCTTTATGTTTTAAAACCACTTATGAGTGAGTACATATGATAATTGCCTTTCTGGATCTGGGTTACCTCACTTAAAATGATGTTTTCTAACTCCATCCATTTGCCTGCAAAATTCAAGATGTCATTATTTCTTTTTCTGCTGAGTAGTACTCCAATGTGCAAATATACCACACTTTCCTTACCCATTCTTCGTTCATGTGTGTATGTGTGTGTGTGTGTGTCTGTGCGTGTGAGTGAGTTGTGGTGTGGTCAGGTCATCCTGTTGTTTATTTTTAGTAGTGTGGTTTTTGTTCTCAGTGTGTTTTGTATTTTAATAATAATGGCTTTGTATTTGTTTTCACAGTCTCTCTGCTATGCTCATTCATCTCTTCAACCCAAAATAATGCTTCTTGTATTTTCCTTAGGTTTTGTGTGTTGAATATAAATTATTTTACATTGTTTATGTCGTGGAAAATTTTTCTTCCTCCTTCAGTCATGGCAGATGGTTGTGCTGGATACAGTATTTTAGCCATGTGATAGCTGTCCTTTTAGCACTTAGAATGCATTACTCCAGATTCTTCGGGCTTTCAAAGTTTCCATTGAAAAATCAGCTCTTATTCTTTTGGGTTTTTCTTTGTATGTGACTTGCATTATTTTCCCCTAAAGCTTTCAGCACACATCTTTATTATGTATTATTTGTTTTAACTACGATATGTCATAGGGACTTTCCAGTCTTTTCTCTTTTTTGTTCTGTGTGCTTCTTGTATTTATATGGGTTTGTCAATTTTTAGGTTGAGAAAATTTTCTTCTATAATCTTGTTGAAGGTTTGATCTATGCCAATGAGTTGGTATTCTTCTCATCCATACTTATAAGTAAAAGGTTTGTTTATTTCTCCTGTGGTGTCACATTTCCTATATATTCGTTTTCGTTTTGAATTTGTCATATTCCTTGCTTATGTAGTCTAGTTATTCTTAAAATTTGTATCTTTGCAATCAAGATGTGCTTGATGTGTTCTACATCTACTTGATATCTTTCTTTTGAGTTTTCTATTTATTTATTTTGGTTGGTTTTTGTTTTGTTTTGTTTTTCAAGACAGGGTTTCTCTGTGTAACACTCCTGGCTGTTCTGGAACTCATTTAAAACCAGGCTGGCCTCAAACTCACAGAGTTCCACAAATCTATAAATCTCCCTCTGTCAAATTTAAGAAAGTGAAAACAGGATAGAAATCAAAGCTGACTATCTAGAGGGAAAATAAAGGATACTGATTAGATACCTGAAAATAAACATCAGAATGTAAACAAAAAATATCAAATCAATTTATGTCTAATATATTATATAGGACTTACTTTTCTTTATATTATAAACCTACTTTAAGTTCATTTTAAAATATTCTTGAAATGGTAGTGCTTGGTAATACTGAAAAGAATCCATTATTGGCCCCCAATGCCTTAAGAATGCATTCTAGTCCTGTATAGTGGTTTTCTGCCTTCCACTATCTAATGCCGGTGTACTTTTTTCAGAGAAGATGGGTCAAGTACTTATTTGGTTAATGTTTAACTAAGTACTTGATTATTATATTCAACAAATATCTTGCTCCTTTTAAAACTTAATTTTGAAGCCAAGTCTCAGCTTCAGCTAATAATTACCTGGGACTATGGAAGTCCTTGTCACCTTCTAAGGTTTTATTTAAAATAATCAGTTGAGGTTTTATCCCGATAGTGCACTATGGATGGAAAATATCTGCTAACAATCTTTGGAAGTCATTAAGAGTTTGCACTCGATCTCTCCTAATTTGTACCCTTTGAAGTCTTTTTTTTATAAACCTGTCTTATAGTCTAAATATTTAATAGAATATCCTCCTTCTATTTTTCAGAAGCAATTTGTAATGTCCAACAAGGCAAAATTTTCTTTACTTCTTCAACATCCTTTGTAAAGTTTTTACATTTTAGTCAGATAGAAAAATGTTGTCCATGTAATGGTAAACTATAGAGTCAGGAATTTACTTCCATATCATTTCCAATGGTTAACTTACAAAATATCTGCACACGGTTGGGCTACTTAAAATTTCTTGTGGGAGGACTTTCCATTGATAGCTCTTAGCAGACTGAGAATTATTATATTTAGGCACTGTGAATGCCAATTTTTCTCTGTGTTTTTCTTGTAAAGGAATAATGAAGAAACAATCTTTTAAACTGTAAGAGGCTATCTTTGGATAATCGAGAAGCAAAGGAATGTCATATTGTAGAGAACCCATTGGCTGAATCACCTTATTAATAGCTCTTATATCTGTTACCATTCTCCATTTTCCAGATTTCTTTTTAACAAAAAAATACAGGAGAATTCCAAGAGCTGTTTGATTCTTCAATATGCTGAGCATTTAGTTGCTCCTGACCAGCTGTTCTAAAGCCTGCAGTTTCTTTATTGTTAAAGGCCATGGCTTAACCCATACAGGTTTGTCTGTCAGGCATTTTAAAGGTAGGGTTGTTGGTGCCTTTGAAATATCAGCAGCTGTTGTGTCCTGTTCTTCTTCAGCCTGAATGGTCAGTGCCTGTTCTGCATAAAACCATCTATTATTTTTTTCCAGAAATATGTTAATTTATGGTTTGTTTCTAAGATTAGGAGAATGTTAATCTGAGTATTTAGTTCCTATAACAAATCACGTCCCTACAAATTCATTGCTCTGTTAGCCACATATGGTTTTAATATTCCTCTCTGTCCTTCTGGCACTGTACATTTGACCAGTTTCACACTCTGCTTTACCTGAGATAAAGTTCCAACCACTAAAAACTGAAGATTTACATTCTGAATAAGCCAATTTGGATGCCAAGATTCTTATGAAATAATTGTTACATCTGTACCTGTGTCTACCAGACCTTCAATTATAACACCGCTTTTTTTTTGTATTTTTAATTTTGAACTCTATTCATTTATAAAAGTTTGCCAAAAATACTTGTTTTATGGTTTCTCCTGATTTTTTTGTTCTCTATTCCTTAAACACTCTGGAAAGGAGTTTCCTCCACAATGCAGGAAAGTATTGAATCAGATTTGGCATAGTGGCCTGTGAGAGGACCTTCATGGAGTTTCCCAAAGGGAAAAGATTAGCTTGAATATTCCTTGTTGGCCTATATTCATTAGTCCGAAATATTCCTTGTTGGCCTATATTCATTAGTCCGTTGCCTGTCTTTGTCACACCTGCATAATCCAGAAAGGAGGAACATTCTGAATGGATTATTCTTAGAAAGAACATTGTTTCTACAAATGCCCTGATTACAGTCTCTTTTTTAATGACCTTGTTTGCCACATTATAACATTTGACATTTTAGTTTTTCCTCAAACTTCTGGAAATCACATCTCCTATCCATGCATCATTATGGCCATGAGATTCAGTATTAATTGTCTCGAATCTTCCTCCAAAGGTGCTGACCTCAACTTTAATGGCCTAATTATCCTTTTGCATAGAGAACTGGCATTTTCAAAATCCAGAGATTCAATTATTACTCGTCTTGCTTCTGAATTTGGTATCATTCTATTTATTTCTGAAGCCAATCTCTGAAAGAAGTCCATAAAGGCTTCCTTTGGCCCCCATATAACTTTTGTAAATGACTCAATTTTCTTCCCTATTTCTCCAATTATGTCCCAAGCATTCAAAGCTGCTAGGCAGCATAAATCCAGGGTGTGGTCACCATTTACAGCCTGCCTTTCTTTAGTAGCATAGTCTTCTTCTCCAAGAATTTGATCTTCAGAGATATCTCTACCTCTAGCTTTACTTTGTTATTTAATAATCTTAGCTTCTTATCTGAAGCACATATCCATTGTAACTGTGGACCTGGCTCTAAAACTCCTTTAACTAATTCTATCCAGTCTTTAGTCATATATTCTATTACAAACTGACCACCACTTTAATATTTGCTTTACAAAAGGAGATTTCATGCCATATGAGACTGTTGCTTCATTGAATCATCTTAACTCTAACATTGGCACAGGAGTTTAGTTAGCTGTAACAGAGCCTCTGCCATTTGGCAATTCCTGTAAGGTTACTGGATATATTATGGTTGGTTTTTTGAAAACCTTAGGCTGTTTCTCTCTAATCTTAAAATGCTATGTTGGAATTGTCTCTCCATTAAATTCCTCTTTCTGGATTTGATTATCTCTGTGATCTGTTATTAGGTTTTTCTAAGGCCTCTTATTTTAGCACTCAGATTAACCAACTTTTTTAGTTATAAGACCAAAATGTTATCAAATGTTTACAATTGACATTATATAAATCCCATCTAAATTAGATCCTCTCATTTATTCATTCCTTTTTCAAAGTATCTGGCATATTATCATACAGAAACCCAAATTCCTCCATTGTAATGGTTTTTCCCATTTTTTTAATGTGGGGGGAAAAACTCTCTCTTTTAACTAATTCCTCCCCTTTAAGAATTCCCAATTCTCTTACCAAATCTACCAACGATGTTGATGAAGATGTGAGGCTCATAGCTGTCACATAGAACAGAAAAGTCTGAGTGGATTTCAAGATAACTACCTAGTTTGGCAGCACCCTGAATGGGGGCTTAAGGGAGAGAGAGAGAGAGAGAGAGAGAGAGAGAGAGAGAGAGAGAGAGAGGCAGAGACAGAGAGACAGAGACAGAGACAGAGACAGAGACAGACAGAGACAGAAAGAGGGGACGCCGTCTGAAAAAACACAGGGGGGATGGTTGTGGGGGGGCACACTGGCCAGTCTAGGCCCAGTGAGTCCTGTGGTGTTTCCAAAACTCCACATCTGGAGTTCCAGTGTTATCTGGAGACTGTTTTAGGGAGGCCACAAAAAACAATCCCAAACTTACCCAGATGAAGAAGGACGCTTAAAAGAAATACCACACTAGCTCAGAATTGAGAAATAGATGGCTATTTATTTAGGGATAGACTCACAAATCAGAATCCTCTGCTGGAACAGAGATCAGAAACTGAAATCCACAACTGTAAAAAGAGGCTGGAAGCATCCTCTACATCAGCATATATAGTGTAAGAGGCCACACCCCAGTGGGCAGGTAACCACTGGCTGTAAGACTTCCTACAGTACCAGAGGCTTGGGAAAAAAAGAAAAGAAAACCTTGCCAGGTCGGGCCAGAGCCACATGTGCAACTCTGGCTTATGCTGGTGGCTTTTTTGTGAATTTGTATCCCAAATGTTGGGCTTCAAATGTAGTATGATTAATAGAAACCCAGAGACAAACACTGGGATGTAGTGCTCAAGTTGTGGGGACCCCAAGAAGACCACCAGAGACACAGACTCACTGAAATGCAAAAGCAAGGTTTAATTCTGCAAATCACTATAGGCATCTTGGCTTGCACAGCAACACAGCGGGGGGCCAGAGGAGGTGTCCTACTGTTCTTAGACAGGGTTTATAAAGGCAAAAATAAAAGATCACAAATCTATTGTTTGGGGCATAAGGGATACATACAGCTTATGATTGGCTCTCTGATTGGCTCCAGTCTAGGGAACTTCCCGCTCTGCTGATAGCCACCTTGGAGCCTAGCACAAAATAGAGTTGTTTTTGGCCCTTCAGGGGTTCAACCTGAAGATCAGAAAAGCAAAGCAGCTAAGACACTAGAGAGCTCTTACCTCTTTGAAATCTTCAGGGTGCCAGGGAGTGAGCGCCCATCTCATCCCATCTTACATCCTCTCTAGTTCTAAGATTAAAGGTGTGCACTACCACTGGCCAACCTCTTTGGCTAACTAGTGTGACTGCTAGAATTGAAGCTTTGTGCCACCACTGCCTCGCCTGTATGGCTGACTAGTGTGGCTGCTTTGCCCTCTGATCTTCAAGCAAGCTTTATTTATTTAAATGCAAATGAAATAACACTACAGTTTCCCACTTAAACACCTAAACTCCTGGTTTTCCTTGCCTCTTCCCCAAACCCTTTTTATCTGTTGAAGTATATCCTTTGTTAAAAACCACTCAAGTCTGTTTCTTCTGTAAAGTTTCTTACTTATGTTCTCACTTAGAGATATAATGCTCTTATTTTATACTTTTGAGGTCAGGCCCACCTTGAACTCAAAGAGATACCCCAGGCCTCTGCCTCCCACTGCTGGGGTTAAAGGTATTTGCTACCTCACTATCTCACCCAGCAGCAATAGGGTCTTAAGGAAGGATTTCTTTTTTCCTCTAAAGATTTTATCCTCTAGTAAGTTCTATATGCTCCATTTAAAGACCATACATCCAAAACTATGGTCTTGAAGAGTTGTGTTTTGTTTTGTTTTTAAAGGGACACAAAGTTGGGTGGAGAATTAGGTTTTTGAAGTGTTGAGATGTAGTATGATCAAAGTATATTGTAAGAAATCTCAAAGAACTAATACAAAGATTAGGAAATACAGTTTTTAGTTAAAGAATGTATTCCAAATGTAGTTAGCTAAAGGATTATTAATAAACATCTTCAAATGTGTGGAAGGCTTTAAGTAAATGCTAATAAATTTTCCCATCCAGATTCTAAGACAAGAAAAATAAAATATATGACAGCTGTAGATTATTCAAAATTCTTATTTATAAATGATTTAAAGTAGCATAATTTTATTTTCAAAGATAAAATTAAAATGTGACTATAGCAAAATGCAGCCAGATAGTGAGTTATTTTTAATTTCATTTTACATTCCTTCCACAGTTTTCCTTCCTACCACTCCTCTCGCCCCACCAGCCCACTTCCCATTTACTCCCCCCAACAGGCAAGGGCTCTAGTGAGTTATCAACAAAGTCTGGCACATTAAATGAGCAAGGGAGGTCAAGATCATGATGGAGAAATTTACAGAGACAATTGAACTAAGGTTGTGGAAAATCATGAACTCTACACCACCAACTGTGGAGGCTCCATGGGACCTAACTAGGCCCTCTGTATGTGGGAGTCAGTGGTCAAACTTGGACTATCTGAGAAGCCCCTGAGAGTAGGACTAGGATCCTGGTGCATGAGATAGCTTGTAGGAGCCCTTTCCCTAAAATGGGATGCTATGCCCAACCTTAATGCAGGGAAGAGGGGCTTAGTTCTGCCCCAACTTAATGTGCCAGAATTCTAATTCTTTAATAATTAAAATATACTCCATAAATATATGAAATTGTCAGTGAACAATTTTAAAAAAAACTTCAAAAAGAGAAAGATAACTCAGGCCTTCCATTCTTCAGTCAATTTTCTAGTACCTTCTACTTTTATGTATTGTTTCTTGAAATTGAAGTTCAATGAAAACAGGAACTATGAACTTGAAGAAGAGTGGGGAGGTTATCTGGGGGAAGGGCAAAAAGGAAGAAAGAGGAGGGAGAGGTATATAATTAAATTATAATATCAAAAATACACTTTTTAAAAAAGAAATTTACAAGGTTCTCCCAAAGCCCTTTCTATGTTAAAAGACCTGTAACTATCAATGATTCTGTTTATGACTAAGCCCTGTTGCCTTTTCCCCCACAGCAATACATATGTGAAAATCTGTTTTACTTCACTTTCTACACTTGTTGAAAAGTTAAAGCACAAATCTAAACCTCACTCAGCTCTTGAATGCCAATTTAGACTATTTAACATCACTATTACTATATTAGACATTTTAATGCAGTTTGTCCTTCAACAACTGCAATTTGAAAAGCTAAACTTAAACAAAAAGGCAGTATTGTTAGGGTCACATTCCTTTAAAATAGCTACTTTATTCTGATTTCATGTTCAGTTCTATTTTTAATCCACTGTACTAACCACTATTATAAAAATACTGCTCAGAATGTCCAATTTGTATAACAATTGATAATCTACTTTAACTTTTTTTTCCTATAATACGTGTTCTCACATAAAGCAATATGATTGGCCTTTGTTGAATATTTGTTTCAATTCATTATTCAATTCTCTTTCTCTTTCTTTTCAGACCAGTGTGTGGAATAAGGGGGAAAACTCTGATAATTAACCTACCTGGTAGCAAGAAAGGATCTCAGGTAAGCATTCTCTATGTTATATGGTTTAATAAATGAACTCTTAACCAACCAACTCTGAGAGTACACAACCAACAAGCTGTCCACACCAAAATAGCTGCTCACTGCTAACACTAATCAAGAGATTCCCAAAAAGCACCCTCAAATTATGTATTTCATTAGGAAGTACCAGAAAACTCACTGAACACTTCATATACTTACAGTTATTGTTTATAGAAGGAAAGGATACAGTTTGAGCCAAGAGAAGTGCATCAGAGTTTAGTAAACATACCTGATGCAGAGCTTCCATTGTCCTCTTCCTGTATATTCATGAATTTGTTACTTTCCTGTGACTGCAACAATCTACATGGAATATTGCCAATCAGAACCTCATTTGAACTGTTGTCTTTGTTGTTTTCATGTTTGTTTGTTCAGTCTAGCTCGTCATATAGTGTCCACATGGCTGAATTTTAGTCCTTATCCCTTTAGTTTTCAACATCTTTCAGAGGCAAAGCAATATCAAAGTAGATCCAAACCTGCATTGTAATTTATATTGTTAGGAGATCTCTTGCCCAGGTTGTCTGGCAAAAAAAGAATACTCTGTCATTACAGTCTTATATCCTAGAAGTCCCTTTTCTAGTAGCTAAAGCAAGGCTAGACTCTTTCTGTATGATAATTAATTCTGCACTATGGAATGGTATGCTCTGACTTTTGGCTAAGGCTTTTTACCAATTAATATTGCTCATAATTGTATTCACTTTATCATTTATATTACTGAACACATCAATATTATCAGTGAGAATATGCCTAATTTGCAAGTAGCAACATGAAATATGGTTAGATCTAGAGAATTGAGTAATCTACCTTTAAACACATTATGTGTATTTTCATATTTTAATTGTAATTTACTTATTTTCCTCCTTGATCTCTTCTTCTTTGTACAATGTGATACATTCATACAGCACTGTATAACAGAAATGAGATGAAACAACTTCCAGTTGTTTGCTGGCCAATCATGTTTCTGTTGGTATTACACTTTAAGGTAGATTTTAATTCACTTTCCAAATATATTTGATCAAGAATATCAATACTCCTGTAGAATTAACAATCCTAATATTGCAGCATATTTGTTGGAGGAGGGGCCACTTTTTCTTTCCTGGCACCTAGCTAACTTACACGCAAAATAATCACACAGAAACTGTACTAATAAAACACTGCTTGGCCCATTAACTCTAGCTTCTTATTGGCTAACTTTTACACATTAATTTACGCCATTTCTATTAACCTGTGTGTCGCCATGTAGCAGTGGCTTACTGGCAAAGTTTTGGCATGTCTGACTATGGCCACAGATCCATCTCCCTCTCTGCCTTCTCTCAGCATTCCATCCAATTTTCCCCACCTAGCTCTGTTTTCCTATAACTCTGCTATAGGCCCAAAGCAGTTCCTTTATTCATTAGCCAATAAAAGCAACACATAGACAGAAGGATATCCCACACCACATATCTAATGTAGGAATAGTACAACTAAAAAGTAAAGTTCAAGGACAGTGAATTAAAACAAAGTCAGACATTCATTATGCTACTTGTTTTGAGTGTGCTACATCTTTGAAGACATAAAGTTTAATCACTATGCTGACTCACATTACCAGTAGTAGTTTTAGGCTAACCTTTTATTTTGAAGCAGGGCATTGTCATCTACAAATTCATGTTCAAGACCACACAATCACTTAAAAAAAAGTTTTCAGGTCGTTTTGGCTTTGTATTTAGCTACATATATAGCTATCATATAGCTGTCCTCAACCACATAGAACTTGCACTCAGTCCATTCCTATTCATATGATATGGTCACACAGATAAAGAGCTAGTGGACTATCTTTCCAATTAGGCAGTATAGTATTATTCTATGAAATCTAACTTATCCAGATGTGGTAAGGGCAAAAGCAAACATCAGGAATTCTGACAAAAAAAAATAAACATATATTTAACATCTTCTTGCTTAGAAATCATCCACTAGCCGGGCAGTGGTGGCGCACGCCTTTAATCCCAGCACTCGGGAGGCAGAGGCAGGCGGATCTCTGTGAGTTCAAGGCCAGCCTGGACTACAAGAGCTAGTTCCAGGACAGGAACCAAAAGCTACAGAGATACCCTGTCACAAATCCAAAAAAAAAAAAAAAAAAGAAAGAAATCATCCCCTATTCTGCCACCCACAGTTGTATTATTACTGTGACCACTGTGTCAGATTGGGGGGGAAAGTTTAGGTGTTATGGGGGAAAGGGTACATTTGTAAGGAAGAATATTTACATGTGGGTGTCTTTGTCCAAGTGCCCCTTTCCTAAAAAAGTGAAGAAACCCAACTAGAAGGCACCTTCCTTGTTCACCTACCCTCCTATATTGAATGTGATGAGACACTCATCACCACCCCCCAACCAGTGAGAAAACAAAAATTTGAAGTGCCCATTTAATTTTCCAAAGATGAAAATGCTAAAACCTATTTGTATACTCAGGAGTTACCAGTATCAATTTTATTTTGATAGTTATATGTAGAACTTTCCCTCCTCATAATATTTCCCATGTCTTCCTTTGGTTTCTGACTTATTTTTTGGCAGATAGAACAGTATTGTTGACATTTTATGTCTCAGAGGGTGCAAGACGAATGAATCTTAACTTGGCACTTCTTGCTCTGCTGTAGCTATGTAGTGTCCACTTACCTCTTGGACCCATGTAACCAATTTGAGCATCCAATTGGATGTGATTCCAGGCAATTTCTAATCCTAGGAGGAAGTTCTTTGGATGGACAGTGACATATTTTACTTTAATACACACCCTTAAATTCCCAGAATGACTTCAAAACACTCCATACATTTGTGTCTTCAATAGATCAGTTTTTCATTGCTTTTCCCTGAACATATAGCCATACGACATTGAGCACTGCTCCTGAGCTAGAAAACTAAATATGAAAGTATAGCTGAGAGATAGTATAGAAGTTATGCTAACAAATCACAAGCCCTGGGAACATCATGTATTTCAAACATATGAATTATTTGTTTTCATCTTCTTCAGCCACCAGCAAAGTTGAAGCATTCCAAAAGATGAGCTTCACTAGTGACTTTAACTTGGTGTGATTTCTAAACCTACATAGTAATTCACTAGGATTCACAGAACTCACTTAAGGGTCTTAAAGTTATTGTTTACACAGGAAGGTGATGTGGACTAAAATTAAGAAGGGAAAAGTCATAGGGCAAAAAATAGAGGTACCTAGCCAACAAAGAGCTTTCCTTGTTTATTCTCCCTTGGGACCATGCATGTGTTACCATCCTGTCCTAGACACATGACGGTATACATGCAGAACATTGCCGATGAGGAGTCCCAACATGAGCCTTTGGTATGCATCGTTTCCAGCTTAACTAGTAATCAAAGATCCCAGGAAATAAAGACATTTTTTATCAATCCTGACATTCTAATGTCTGGATATAGCCTCCTAGAAGCTGAAGGAAAATATCAAACCTCTGTTTTGTCAAGATTTCGTTCTTTAATATACTGTTTAAACAGTAAGCAATTGAGACCTATAAAGACAGTGAAAAATTAGGCATTCTTCAAGTATGCCATTAATGTTCCATTCTTGTTTTAAGATATTTCTTTACCTTTCAGACTTTATTAAGGTGTTGCTTTAATGTGAAAGAGAAAGACTTCCATCTATTCCTAAGACACAATTAGCTCAGTATTCTAATTATAAGTCCTTGCCTGGTGTCTTTTGGGGATGCATTATAGATATTAATGGCATGTGAAGAAAATATTAAATTGAATTCTATTCACAACTTTTACAATTTTATTTTTATTTTTTGCTTATTCCATAGTGCTTTTGTCATAACTACACTGGTATATATTATGATAGTAGAATTTCCAATCTGAACAATAACAACAAAAAAATTTGGTCCTTAATGTGACGTGTTAGACCCAAGTCTTGCACTAGCAAGCAGTTTGAAAATTCTCTTGCTTTTCATATCTTTTATATATAGAGCATATATAAATACATAGTTGTATCAAAATTGTACTTTAAAAGCATAGTATGCATTCATGTAAGGATTCATCTAACGGCCATAACCTCTAACGTATGGAAAGTGTTATATGATGTGATTGCTTCATATTTTACATTAAAAAGATGTGTCAAATATGACTCATTCTTGATATGGATAGAAATACAAGTCCAAAATTATAATCAATTTGATTGCTACCATTTTATTTGTCTATTAAAAAGCATGACTTTTATTTCTTGTTTTGTCTTTGTGGGCAGGAATGCTTTCAGTTTATACTGCCAGCTCTACCTCATGCCATTGACCTTTTACGTGATGCCATTGTAAAAGTAAAGGAGGTGCATGATGAACTTGAAGACTTACCTTCCCCACCACCTCCTCTTTCTCCACCTCCTACAACTAGCCCCCATAAACAGACAGAAGACAAAGGGGTTCAGTGTGAAGAAGAGGAAGAAGAAAAGAAAGACAGTGGTGTAGCTTCAACAGAAGATAGTTCCTCATCACATATAACTGCAGCAGCCATTGCTGCAAAGGTAGGTCTGCTGAGAGAGACGGAGTTCTGAATTACCCATGGGGAAAGTACTGATTTCATCCTCTTTCCATTTCATCCTTCCATAAGTTTAATGTTTTTGAGAGCATCCTAAAAGTAGAGCTGGAATATCCATTAAATTTTGTCAATGTGTTCTCTGTCCTGGTACAGATTCTGTGTAAGCATTGAAGTTAGTTTGTGTTCTAAGGCACTAATGATATGCCAATTACCTAATGAAGTTATAGCTATATTGATAAACAATGTGATTTTTAAGGAACTCTTTAAAGTTGCCATTTTATTGTATACAATGATTATGTATTTCGGACATCAAAACTCCACATATTATTAGAGAAACAGAAAACAAAGTTAAAAGACCTCAGATGACTCTTGAAATTAGTTGGAAAAGAATATTTTAAAAATTTTGCCTGGTATGGAGGTATAGGAAACCTCCACTATTCCAGGGTCAAGATGATCACATTACCACAAAATAAATTTTAAAGACAAGTCTTTGAAGAGGCTTTTGAATTTTCCCCAACTACATATTTATTCAGTTATTGTCAAACACAATTTATCTTAGTGGTATAGAGAAGAAATTAATATATTCTCCTTTAACCTAATAAAGTAATTGAAATATTAGGATAATACCAAAGTTTGTGGATTTTCTTCATAAGGGTCTAGAAATCAATGAAATACTATGAGCTGAGTAAATTTGAATGAACTTAATGCTACATGTTCAGCATAATTAACATAATTTATATTATTATTCATGCCTAGTTTTTTCCAGCTGCTCTGTTTTAATTTCTTTAGAAAGTAGCATATCACTTTTAGTAATGATAATCATTCATTGGTTAATATTATACAGATTAAAAATTTAATTACTCTATGAAATAATTTGAAGATCACATAGATATTTTTACTCTGACCATAGGAAAATAAATCTGTTTTAATTTTTAAAAAGTATTTGTTCTTGTTTTAAAGAAAAAATGTAAGAGAATCATTACTTTGTTACTGTTTTGCTAGCATTTAGGGTATTACAGGTTTTCTATAGTACTGAACAATAATCAGGAGTTAATACTGCTGTGGAAACTTTGATTTTCAGTCAATGTCTGAAAATATTTAATAAAATCATCTTTTTCAGCCTTACATATTTTCTTGGTACTACTTTATTAGTAAATGCTGCCAATAGCAATTTTCTAGTCTATAAGGACTTTAAATATGTTTTAGTTCTGTATTGTTTATTAAAAATAAACAGATTAAAATCACATAGAAATCCTTCTCATGTCCATTAGATAATTAGTATGTAGTTCCTTCATTGAACACTTCCAGATTCTGTCTGTAGACCCTTCAATAATCCATTAAATTTTAACCATACTATTAAGACTAAAGTTGGATTTTCTTTAGTTGAACCAATTATTAGAATAGGTTCATTTTAAAATTATTGAACGTTCTTTCTTTCTACTTTTAATTAAAAGGATAAGCCCTTTTAATTGTTGTTAATTAATTGATGTTCTTTTACAACATCAATTTTGTTTGTAAAAGAAAACACAACATACAAAATCAAAGCTGATTTTGTCACTTTGAATTTTAAAAAATTTGGCATTTCATTGTTCATTTGTGTTCACGTTTTTTTCTTTTGGTCATTTTGCTTATGTAATTTCATGCTTTTCCTCTCACTGTATTCATAATTGTTATATGTTATACATTAGAAGCATCCATTGTACACCAACCCTGCTGTTTTCATGGCACATCATGGACAGCCCATCCCTGGTATCATCAGTTATTCCTATGATGCAACAGGCAGTACAGATAAACGGGTAAGACAATGAGTTTTGAATAATAATTTTGCAAATATTTATCATACTTCCTTTATTTGGAGGTGGGCTATAACATGGTAAATGAGTTATTTTATTGTGAAAAATCTTCATGGTTACTAAGCATACCACATTAAGGAATTTAATATATTCTTTGTGCCTAAATTTCTCTGCACTTATTAAAACTCTATCATGTTTAACAGTGAACTTTCATCACATGACTTTCAAAATTTTCTTTGCTCAAGAAGTCTGGGGGTTTTTTTGTTGTTGTTGTTGTTGTTTTTTGCTGTTTTACTGACTACTTTTAACTAAGTATTAGTTAATTAGAAAGCGTCATAGGAGGGTTGCATTGTGTCTTAACACCTAGAAAGCTTAATCAAACTAATATTTAATTTGTATAGCTTTTTATTTTCATGAACTTGCATCTCATTTTGTTTTTCTTCACTGTGTTCTCATTGCAACCACGGAGAGCTCAATCTGCAACTTCCATGATAATTAATCTTTAGAAGCAGGCACCTAAGGATACATAACTACTTTACTAAAATGGAAAAGAAAATTGGACTTAAAATTAATGTTCTTAAATACAAATCATTTAATAATAATAATTGAGATCATGGTAGAAAATTATTAAAAATCTATTTCAATTCATTCTGGGCATCTGAAATAAAGGGGAGCAAAACAGAAGATGGAAACTAATTCATCAAGTGAAATTTGACTTTATGTGCTTAGGAATTGCATATATGTATATAATTGTCTTTTGGAAGATAACACTATCAAATTATAATTTAAGATTTTCATTTCATGATGCATATTTGGTTGAAAATAAAATTGGGTTAGTCAAAAGACACATAGCAAATTTAAATTGTAATTAGTATGAATATTCGTGAATGTTTTTTAGCGATGCCAAATTTGAAGGGTTTCTTTTTGTATTCATATATTATAATGTTATAATAACTATTATAGAAAACATTCTGAGCTTTTAAAATAAAGTCATTGCAAAATCCTTCATTCATAAACAAGATTATAGGCTACCATAGTCTAATAATATCAGATTAGATCCTCAAAAATGATTTGAGGGCTGTAAAAATGGATAAGCAGTTAAGGGCATGTTCCAGAGGACGAGTTTACTTCCCAACACCGATGTTAGATAGCTCACAACAGCTCTTATTCTGCTCCAGGTGGATCCAAGTCTTCTGGCCCCTGTGGGCCCTTGAACTTATGTGCAAATATCTACGAACAGATACAAACAAACATAAAGTGAAAAATGATGAAAACATAATAAAATGCAATCTCTTAATTATTTGAATAACATTATCTTTAGTTCTTGTGAAGATTTACTGCCATCATTTCAGGTGCATATGAAAGAAGGTAATTATCACATACAATAGCCATAAGTTATAGTGACTAATCTTCTAGAGGCGCTAATGTGAAAATAGCTCCAAAATGGTATAAGTGGATGTCTTCATTATAGGATGCAGGAACCTTATTTATTTAAGGATTTAATATTCCTTTGTAAGTAGTAGAAGTATTGATCATTTTGTCACTTTAACAGGTATTTATTTTTCAGTTAAACTTTTTATTCCTTTTGGTAAATGATGAGGCCTTTATCAAAGCATTTAATACTTTTATTCTTTATACTGGCCTCTGTATAAAGAGTGAAAAAAGGAGAAAGAGGTAACAGTCAATAAAGTACCTTTAATATTCTTGGTGCTTCTTAATGCAAATGCAAATAGATTGTTACAGGCCATATAGAATTTGAAACTATGCAGAGTTGCAGTTATTATTACTACTTTACTTTCCCAAGTAATTTTGTTCTACTTAACTTCCAAAAGAGAAACTTGATCAATGAATGCACTGACATTTCAGCAGTTACCAGTTACCTGATTGCTACTTATTGCCAAAAATTTTGACTAACTGCTGAGCAGGCATTTCCTACATCCTCTTCCTAATACTACACCACATACATCACATAGTTTGAGTAAGTTGGCTAATATAACCACCATTTTAATTTCATTTAACCACAGTTATTACTTCTGGTAACATAATTCAAGCTTTAGTTCTCAGCTCCGACTTTATTTTAAGTACTGAGCCACAAATTCTGTTTAAATATAAATTGGAAGGAAGAAATGTGCATCCTAAGAAGTGTCATCTTGGGACTATGAAAACAAGTCCTGCCATAATGAGATAAATTATAAAAAAGAAATTAAGAAATAAAGGTTTAAGGTTCTCTACACATTGTTTTTACCACTCCCTCAACTCATTCTTTTAAACTATAGCTCCCTCTCAGTTTTATTAGGTAAGTTCTTTTTGTCTTAAAACTAATTGAAATAAAGGTGCTATCTCTAACAACAAAAAAAAATTCATCAGTATCCAGAAATACATAGGCCTCATTAAGATAAGATTTAAAAATAATAAAAATAAAACAAAGATAAGATTAAAAATTATTCCTTTTATTTCATAAAGCATATTGAGTAAGGTTCCCTGAAGTTTCATACTTGGGTGAGAAACCTGATTCAAGAGAATAAAGTGTAATTTATATTAAATAGGGGAGGAACAAAGAGAAAATAATAAATCTACTCTTTGATGTTTAACCCAGAGATGAAATGTTGTGTTGTGTATTGAAAATAACTGCTGGGTTTCATAGTCAAAGTCATAAGGACAAGTAAACCTTGATCTTAAGACAAAAAAGGAAAGTTTCTTCAGAGATACATAAGAGATTTCATCTCACTAATGAAAATTAAATGTTTTGGAGAAGTTTAGAACAATGACGAGGCCACTATGCTCTCCCCATGAATCTTACGATACATGTACACAAAACTAAATACATGTGAAGGCTATCAAGGAAACTGGTGTTGTGGGGGAGTGACTTCCATATAATTTAGATAGAGCAGTATGGATTAAAGAGGAAGTGGTTCTGTTGGAACCTAGGCTAGAAAGTGAAGAGGAGTTAGTCTAAAAGTGTGGGTTATTATGTTTCATTTTGTTTTGTTTTTAGTGTACCTGTAGAAACTCTTAGGTTTAGAGGCATTTTCAAGAATATAGATGATGTGCTTTGCTAATACTCACCCCACCCACCTCTCTTATCCCACCCTTTGCTACCCTTTATTTTTTTCCCACCCCTTTGAGTCTACCTTTTACATTTATGTCTTAAATTCTACAAATGAGAAAAACCATGATGTTTGTTTCCTTTTTTTCCAGTCTTACTCAATTTGGTTAATATACTAATCTGCAGTTCCATCCATTTTCTTACAAATCACTTAATTGGCTCTGTGTCTTAACAAAATTTGAATATATATGTTGTATATGTCTGTATGTATAAACCTCATTTGTCTATACATCTATTGATGGGCACCCAAAAAGTGGCTCCTGTGGACACGGCCATGCCAAAAATAGAAACAAGACTGTTTTCAATACAGATTATTTCTGATTCTTCTGGGTAAGGAGCCAAAGTTATATAGCTTGATCATAAGATAGTTCTATTTTTTGTTTTTAAGAAATTTTTGTAGTTATTTGAACTAATATATATTTCCAAGAGCATTGTATAAGGGTTTCTTTCATTCTTAATATCACATTCTTATGTGGTTTCTGTTAATTTTCTCTCTGATATTCTAACTGTAGTGTGGTAAAATCTCATAGTTTTGTCTCTGATGAATAAAAGTATTGAGCATATTTCCAAAATTTGTTGGTCATCTGTACTCTTTATTTGAAAAGTGTTCATTTTATCTTTACTTTTTATTTGTTGCTTTAATGTTTTATTCTTTTTGTTCTGTATACTGTATATTAATTAATCCATTATTAAGTAAGTAGCTGGCAAAATTCGGTTTCTGTTTTTTTTTCATTCTTATAATTGTCTTCAGTACTATGAAACAGCTTTTTATTTGATGCAATCCCACTTGCTAAATATTACTCTTATTTCCTGAATTTTCCTATTCAGAAAGCCATTCTCTATGGTTTTTATTTTATAGTATTCTGCCTGCATGTACACCTGCAGGCCAGATGAAGGCACCAGGTCTCATTACAGATGGTTGTGAGCCACCATGTGGATGCTGGGAATTGAACTCAGGACCTCTGGAAGAAGATCCTATGCGCTTAACCACTGAGCCATCTCTCCAGCCCCCCATTCTCTATGTTTATATCTTGAAACTTTTTTCTAGTAATTCCACAGTTTCAGTTATTACCATAAGATCTCCATACATCTTGTTTTGGTTTTTGTACAAGGTGAGACAGAAATCTAGTTTCAGCTCATATTTCTGGTCATTCTGCTTTACAACCACTACTTGTTAAAGAGAATGCCTTTTCTCCAGTGTGTTTTTGCCATCCTTGTGGAGAATCAGTTGGCTTTTGCTCTTCCTTTGGTCTGTGTTCTGTTTTTGAGAGAATGCCATATTGTTTCATGACTATGGCTTTATAATAATGAGTCAAATATTTTGATGCTTTTACAAAAACATTGCAAGTTTTGTTCAGGGTTGCTGTAAGTATTCTGAGTATTTTGTGTTTCTATCTAAACTTCTGAATTTCTTTTAATTTCCAGGAAGAATGTTATAAGAATTTTGATGGAGATTTTACTTAAGTTTGCTTTTAGTAATATAACCACTTTAAAATTAATTCCACTGGCCCATATACATGGGAGATCTTAAAATTAATTCCATCAGTACATATACGTGGTGGATTGCAGAAGTCTTTCATATCTTGAGTTAGACTGATATCTGATTTGTTCATTTGATCTCTTCCTTTTATCTTATGTTTTTGTTGTTTGCAGCTGTTAAGAACATGGTTCTTTCTTTACTTCTCTGTTGCTGTGCAGGCAACTACTTGATTCATATGTTGATCCTACAGCTTTCCGCTTTTCTGCTTTACCAAATGCAGGAGAGGAATAAATACTGTTTCACATCCAGATCCATTCTATTAGTCTGTGTCTTTTTATTATGGAATTGAGTGTGATGATGTTGAGAGTCCTGTTATTTTGTTATTATGGTGTGGGGCTCCCTTCCATCTTTGGATTTACTGGCCTGGGAATATCTGTTCCTTGTGTTTTCTAAGGTATGGTTAACGTTTTCAGGTTGGAGTTTTCTAACACATTTTTAGAAATCGAGTGGTAGATAGATACTGTTCAATTTTGGTTTTATTTTTAGAGCATTTTAAACTATTGTTGATAGTTTTGTTAGGTTGGAATCTCTGGGCTAGAATCTGTGATCTGTGAGTTTGAAGAACATCTATCCAGCCCTTTCTAGTTTTCAGATTCTTCATGAAGAAATCAGATGGTATCCTTTTGTATCTGCCTTTATGTTCCTTGATCTTTTGGCCTTTTCCCCCTTTTAGCCTTTACTATTCTTTTCTTTGTTCTGTTGGTGGTAGTGGTGGTGGTAGTAGTAGTAGTAGTCATGGGGAATTTCTTTTCTGGTCCTGTTTATTTGGTGCTCTGTGTGTTTCTTGTATCTTAATAGGCATCTCCTTCATTAGGTTAGGAAAATTTTCTTATATGGTTTTTGTTGAAGCTATTTCCTGTGCCTGCAACCTGGTTTCTTTATGTTCTTATTATCCTTAGATTTGGTGTTTTCATGGTATCCCAGATTTCCTGGATGTTTTATGCCTGAAAGTTTTTAGATTTAATGTTTTCTTTGACTGATGTATTTCATTTCTTATACCTTGTCTCCGGTTGCTGAGATTCTATCTTCCATGTCTTTGATTCTGTTGGTAAGGTGTGCCTCTGAGATTTTGTTTGACTTCATAAACTTTTCTTATCCCTATTACTTAAGTTTATGATTTCATTAGTGATTCTATTATTACCTTCTTTAACTATTTTTATTATTTCATTCCACTGTTTGTATTTTCACGGACTTCTCTAAGGGATTTATTTGTTTCTTCTTAAAGGTCCTTGACCATATTCATATTTACTAATTTGAAATCATTGTCTTATGCTTCAGCTATATTGAGTGTCTAAGGGCCTACTGGAATGGGGTCACTGGTTTCTGGTCAAAGTTCATTGCCTTATCTGTTCAGTGCATTTTTGCCCTGGTGTGTAGAAATCTGGGATATGGTGATTAGGGTTTTTCAAGATGCTAATATTTGTTTTTGTCTTTATTGAGTGGATGTTTTGTTCTGTGGTTACTGTTGTTTTCTTAGGATCTGACATGTGTGTTGGTGGTGTGGTCCCTGAAATAGAGTGCATCTGCATATGGTGGGTGGCAGAGGAATAGAGGTGTCCTAAGAGACAAGTTTGAGAGAGACTTTGGGAAAGAGCTAAGAAGTTCCTGTCTACACCAAGAGGCCAGATGCCCCAAGGAGTTAGAGGTGCAGAGGAGATGCTCCGAAAAATAGGTTGCAATAGGACAAAGGATGTGTCTGAAGAGACAGGGATGAAAGGACTAGGTAGATTCTGGATCAGTACCAAGAGCTGGAGTGATTGGGGTTGAGGTGGAAGGAAGGGCACCTGCAAGCATGCTGCTACTACATGATTAAGATGGAAAGATCATAACGGAAGACAGGAAGAATAGTACATATTGCCTACCTAAGTCCCAGGCAGGTATAGCCTCTCTGAGAGAGAATGTTTCTAGGTATCAGCAGCTGACACAAGGAATGGGCTAAAAGGGAGAATTGAGTGGGTCTATGGGAAAGAGCTAAGCTGGGTCCCCACTAAGAGGCAGGAGTGCCCAGGGAGCTGAGGTGTGGTGAGAGGAAGGCTATCTGAAAGCCAACTGCTACTAGAGGGACCATATTGAAGGGCAGGAAGGATAGTGAAAATTTCCTACCTGACTCCCAGCCTAGTGGCCTCTCAAGATCCCAAGTAGAAAGTATTTCTAGATATTTACAGCCTCAAGTTCCTATTCTTAAACTGGTAATCTGTCTCTAATACTCTAGCACAAAGTAACTAAATTATTCATAGTCTAAAGTAATAAATTTGATAACATAAATATATTTTAAATTATTTACATTATTTTTCATTTTTTAGAACAGTCTTTTCTGTCTTCACTGTATTCATAGATATAACTTAATAACTAACATTTATTAAATATTTACTATTTCAAACTGCTAAGCAATTTATGTATATCTTCTTGCTTAAACATCAAAATAATCCAAGAAGCGAGATGCTATAATTATTCTCATTTTTTAGATAAAGAAAATGTTGCTGGAAATGATTTATTCATCAGGGTCCTAGCAGAAGTGATAGAACACACTAAATAAGTAATTGAGATTTTTAATAAGGGCAGACATGTGGAATGAATTTAGAGAAATTAGGAAGGCATTGTGAATTTCTGTGGAATAAATAAGAAAAATACCCTTACTGGTTCTAGCTGAATTTTGACAAAAGGGACCCTGGCAATTCCAGGAACTCTATTGCCATACAGAGAAAGAGCTATATATATTTGAGCAGAACTATGGTTTGTAGTTGAAAGATACATCTAACCTCTGATGAACTGAGATGAATAAATACCAAACCTTATTCTCCTCTAATCCTTGTCCCATGCTAAGCCCTGACATCTAGAAGAACCCAACTGGAAGTCAAAGAAGACAAAATAGCTAGTTGATGTTGTCCAGAAAGGCCAGTTAGAAGCACAGAGGATGAAATGTTGGAAAATGAAATTTTAAAATATAGGAGTATCTTGCTCAGGAATTCAAACTATTAAATGACAAAGCCAGTTATTGAGTAACATATATTTCCTTCTAACCACAGTGCTGGACTACTTGTCACTAAAGTGTTCCATAATATATTATTTGTCAGAAAAAAATGTAAAATATAAATGTCTGAATCAAATATTACATGTGCTTATATATAAGTGACACTAACTGTATGAGTGCTCATCAGCAAAGAACGACAAAAATCAAAAACCAGAAAGATGTGAGTGCTAATTTTATATGCTGTGGCCTTTTCATAATGTTAAACTATAGTCATTCTTGTTTAGATTCCAGATTCCATCATTTCTCGTGGTGTTCAGGTGCTCCCACGAGACACAGCCTCCCTCAGCACTACTCCTTCAGAATCGCCCCGTGCTCAGGCTACATCTCGCCTCTCTACAGCTTCTTGTCCAACACCAAAAGTAAGTGCAGATCCTTGCATCTTACCTTTCTCTAGTATAAATTCTGAGAAAACTAACAAATGTTCCCCTGCTTGTCAAGTTTGGATTGCATGCAAAATTGTAGTAAAAATGGATGGAATACATGATAGCTACCACCTCTTGTTTCATAGATTATCTTATTAGGATATTAGACATTTCATACAATATATCTGCTCCTACGTCATGGGCAAAAATGCCATGTTATATTATTTGTGTTTCTTTGTGGTAGACCTATTATTTTTTTTAGGAAATTGAGCAATGTGGGTGTAAAATTAAATTATTCTGAGGATAAATGTATTTTTAGTATAATCAGCAATATTAACAAAATACTATGACAAATGGGGTTTTTTTTCCTTTTAAACTTCAGGCTTGCATACCTACCTTCTCTACTATCATTCTGAAAAATTTTTCAAACAGACTCGACTTGGAATGTTGCTGCCTATTATTTGGAAACAAAACTAAATTTGTTAGAAAGAAAGTTTTAATGCCAACCTTTGGGAGGGGGATAGTTTCAAAGTTTTTATTTTTTACATCTGTCTCTGAATTGTGGTGGAGGCAAGATCAGACACTGTTTACCACCTCCTATTTTGTGTGTAAGACAAAGTACTGAACAAGCTTGAGTCCTGTTACATCCACCTCTGGAAAAATCACTCACCTGTTCCTTCAGGTTCCATTTGTGAAGAAACATAGTTATCAGAGATTACTTTCTTATTTAATGAGATATTGTGTTGGATATCAAGCTATATACTAAATTTGTCCTAAGAATCTAACAGTTTTTCAATCTGGCCTTTTTCTCTATCACCAAATTTAAAAGCAAGTATAGCTTTCTCCCTCAATTTTGACTTTTCTATCAGTTTTGTGAGTTATAATTCATTAGACTAGAAACTGTCTCTAAATTATTGATGTTATAGTGAGCTTTGTTTTAAAGTTTATGACAGATAATACCCTTAGGAAAATCTTCATGATGTTGCTGTTACATTTGTATATCATCGTATTTAGATAGGAGTCAAAATAAGTAACAAATAATGTTATCATTAAAAATTGAGGTTATAAATCTTCAAAGAAGAAAAACTATAAATGTTTTCATTATTGTGCAAGTTTTCTTAATTTGGTGTTCAAATATGTTGATTTTTTTAAAGCATGTCTTCCCTACACCCATGCTATTCATCCTTGAGTTAAATTTCAAGACCATAGATAGACTTTGGCACTTAACTCTGTTCTGAATGAAGTGCTTATCTTAATTCTGCATCATTAAATTTATGACAGAAAGGAAGATGAAAAGGAATGTTTTTCAAGTTTCTAACTTAAGATAAGGGTTGATATCAGTTTAACAGTATTAGTATATAAAAGAAAAATAACTAATTTTCAAGGATTCTTTCAGGAACGATATTACAGTTTGATCTGAACATGTTCAATATGAGGTATTTGTGAAGTAAGCAAAGAGTGCTGTTTTGTGTAGAACTGAAGGCACATTTTTAATTTGCCATTCCTGTGTTTACTGCCTTTTGGTTGTAATGTTTATAAAATAGTGCATATTAGTCAACTCCATAGAAATCATCTATGTTTCAGATTAAGCATGAAATGTGTCATATACAGAAATAATGTGCAAACAAGGTTTCTTTGTATCAGAAATACCATGCAGTCTTGAATGATCAGCTTTAGAAAGAGCTCTTGACCCTGGCAATAGATGTGGATTCTAGTGCTTACTTTTCTCCTTAAAAGCCTCACTACATTAAACAAGATGCTTAATGTTTTCTGAGTCTTGTGTCTGTTTTGAGACTTGGTTTCCTAGTTGTAAGAAAGGAGTAATGAGCTAATAGACAGTATTTACTGCCCTTAAAAGCAAAATAGGCTACTACAAATTATAATAAAGTACAATTAAATGTTATGGTTCATCAACAGGAGTGCAAAATATTTGGAAAATATCTTTTAATGCATTCAAATGATTGTGGAAACATAAATGAAAGATTTTTGGATATAACTCAATAGTAGAAGATTTGACTAAGATGTTCAAGACCTTGAGGTCGTCCACCCCTAGCACTGGGTAAACAAAACAGCCATGGTAGCACACATTTGTAATCCATACTAAAGAGGATATGACAGGATGACTTTGAGTTCAAGACCAACCTAGGCTACATAGCAATAACATCTCAAAAATTAAATAAAAATAACAATAAATCAAACAGTTTTATGCAGTTTTGGTTGTTTGTTTCTGCAAATTTTAATAGTGAATAATATTTAAGATGACACATTGTCCATACATAATGAGGACTCAACTCTCCAAGTAATGGCAGTATCAAACATTAACATTGTATGTGTGTGTACGTGTGTGTGTTGCACATTATATCTTTGATTTAGTTTTGATCCTTTAGGATTCTTCCATCTATAAAAACAAATTCTCTGTGTAAAATATACTGTTTTGGTTTTGCTATAGTTGTTGTTCACTCTACATGGTCCAATGATGACAGTCAAATATTAAAATATAACCATTTTCCATCAAATAATTCTCTCCAGTAAATATTTCTTTGGTGGAATAATGTAATTTTTTTCATCAGGACAGTATTTTCTTTTGTATCAGATATTTTCTTATAATGAATTCTTACTGGAATGAATGCCACTCCTTTTGCTTTGTGGCAATGCAGAAAAATTTAAGAACAAATTTTTTCTTTTTTTTTGTCTTTTATTACCCATAAATAAAATAGTGCATATGTCAAAGAAATGAAAATGCTAAATTGATTTTAAAGAAATGTATGCAATGTATAACACACTCAAGTTCTACCATGATGATGTTCTTCCAGAAAGGATTTGATAAAACAATGTCTTTAACAGAAACCTTCTCTTCTTAAATGAATATGATTTACAACTTAGCTCAGTGCTGATTTTCAGTTATGATGAACAACAAGAAACCAAAAGAGGGGAAGATGAAGTAGAAAATAATGCCAAGACTAAAAGATGGGGAAAATACAAAATCAATGTATTCACAAGAGAATATTTTAAGGAATAATTTTGTTATCTTGTATCTGAATTTTCCATTACCTTGTAAAGTAGATTGTAGTAATGTATTCCCTTGTGCTATAAAATTTAGAAGATAATTTTATATATAGCTGAATAAAATTTATTAAGTTGTTTAAAAGAATATAATTGAAATATTTTCATGAAAGCCATATTACTTTACTATATTAGTACCTAATCTTACATTCAAACAAAATGCAGAATTAGGACCTCTTTTAGGTTCATGTTATTTGAGCAAAATCATTTACACTAGTCAGGCTAGAGAGAAATGAGCTGAGACAGGAACTCGCACTCTTTTGGTTTGAGAATTTCTTCGAGGTAATAGCTCTCTAGTGTCTTGATTGCTTTGCTTTTCTGATCTTTAGTTTGAGCTCCAATATCTGTCTCTGGGTTTTTGTTATTCGTGATATATAACTCATCCTAAAATTCTTTAATCATTTGAAGATCTCCATCTCAGAGTTGCAGAAATACATTTTCTAAAGTTCTGAATTCTGTTTACGAGCTAGTATTTTGCAAATACATAAATAAACAAAAAAAATCAGGGAGGCAGCAAATGTTTTCACTTGCTTTTGAAAAATAGGCTTACTGTTTATTTATCTATTTTATCTTATAGATTTCTAATTTCTCAATAAACTTACTTTGTTAATTGTCCCTTGATCCTTTCTAGTAAGAATTATGTTCTCTGTATAAAAAAAAAAAAGCTAGTTGGGTTTTGTTTTGTTTCTTTGTTTTGAGATTGCAGCGTCCTTTGCCATATAACAAAAGTATTTATTTCATACCTTCAGTTTTATCAAAATCAAGAATGAAGACATAATTTGTTTAATTAAATTAATATTAACCATTTCATTGAGGACAATATTAAATGAAACTAGATTTTAAAAAGCATATATCAGTACATATTATTCAATAACTATCCTGTTTGGACTCACTTGCTCAGTTTATACTGTTAATCCACCATTGCTTTTATGCCATCAGTGCAAATGTCAGTGTTGGAGAAGCAAATAATGCTTTAATATTGTTAGTAAAATTGGCCCTGTAAACTATTAAAAGGATTTCAGGAAATCTCCCTGGATCTAAGCTAGTAGTAGCAATGGTATAATGAAATAGCTAAACTGGCATGTTTCTAGAAAATATTCTGGGTTGAAATAATGAATGTTGAATATTATTTCTTCCATATTTTTATAGATGATTTAAAGTTACATCCTCAGCCAAAGAGATAAAATCTTTCTTTTTCTTTTTTGTAAATGACTATAAGTACTTTCTTCTGTATAAATAATTCATCCTGACTCTGAATTTCAGACTAGTTATTGGTCAAGGAACAATTACTTCTTTGTAATTCAGACTGAGAGCTGCCTTCATAAAGACTTTTAAAGATCAAAGGACCAAAATAATAATTTTCAAAAAGCAGCACTTTCTTTTATTTTTAGTGTGATACTACTGCTGCAGTTGGGTAAAACCCATGTTCCTAGTTGACATTCACTAGACCCTCTTTTAAGTCATAACCTAACAGTTGGCACATTGTATTATTATGGTTTGACTAAGGAAGGAAGGAAAAGAGCCAAAGAAAAATATTGAGAAAATTCAAATAAAAAATACAAAATTTCATTATATCATAAAATAAATGATACTGATATTGCTAGACTAGCACAGATGCATATTAGTATTCAGTGGACATTCTTTCAATACTCCAGACTATTTTTAATAATTCATATTAAATGCCTGATATCTATAGATATTTTTAAACTGATTTGTAATTTATATGTGTGCACGTTTTGTCTTTATGTATGTATGTACACCATATATGTGCCACGGAGGTCAGAGGAGTATATCAGATTCCCTGGAACTGGAGTTGTGGATATTTTGGAACCACCACATGAGTTCTGGGTATCAAACCCAGGTCCTTGGGAAAAGCAACAAGTCCTCTTAACCACTGAGCAGGCTCCCCAACCTCCTCTCTGTATATATTTGTACTTAGTTTATTTTCTAGCTGATTATTGTTCAGCTTTTCCATATTTCTAAAGACATAGATTGGGTTCTTTTTGTTTTGTTTTATTTTTGTGAAGTTTTTTTTTGTTATTTTTTTGCTTTGATTTGTTTTTGCTATTTCCCCTAGTTTGATATCGAAACAGAGTTTGGAGATTTGAAAGATGGTCTCTTATTTTCTTCCTAATAAGTTAGACATTACTCAGTTAGTAGAATTAGGCATGTTTTGATAAGTCAATTAACAATGTAATAGTGTGTGTGTGTGTGTGTGTGTGTGTGTGTGTGTGTGTGTGTGTATGCATGTTTGTATGTTTGGATAGTTGGTTGGTTGGTTTTCTTTTCAAGACAGGGTTTCTCTGTGTAGCCCTGGAACTCACTCTGTACACTAGACTGGCCTCAAACTCAGAGAACCACCTGCCTCTGCCTCACAAGTGCCAGTATTAGGGGTGGGAGCTACCACACCTGGCTGTAATAATATATTTTAATCTACTTTTTGTGTCATTTTTCAATTCTTCTGTTTCACAGAATTTTACATTAATTTATTTCTTCATTTGCCTCAATGTCTGCTGAGCGTTATATGTGATGGTAATCTCTGTTCCTGATGGCCAGCTTGGCAGTATCCTCCATTTCCTTATAACATTTAATGCTCATAGAACTACAGTTATCACTAAACCTAAGTGTCAGTCATACTGAGTACCAATCTAAATTTAACTGTCAGGAATTTTTTTTTTTTTTGACAAGATTTTGCCAGGGATCCCAGGCTGGCTTTGAAATTGAGGTCCTCCTTCCTCAGTCCCCTAGATACTTTAATTATGTGTTGTATACTTCACACTTGTCTGTTACTACTCTTAGTTTTCTTTTCATGGTGACAAAGTACATGACAGTTTTCAGCATCTCTGGAAACATGGGACTGTCACTGAATTACGCTTTCCTACCCCTCATTGCAATGGGCTCTTGGAGCCTATGGGTAGGGATTCCAAATGTGCCACACAACCAGCTCTCATCAGACTGTTTTTGGAATGCTGAAACAGATTGTAGAACACCTACTGAATCAACGATGCCAAGTTCTCCTGAAAATATGAAAGATGCCGTTAGTCAACCACCTCTTATCACAGCAGGAGTGGCTTCAGGGCACTTTCAAAGCTAAACCTGAAAAAATATTTTCCCATATGATTCCATTTATTCACAGTACTCTGGATGCTCCATCTTCTCAAGGACTGTCCTCTAAAATGAATATTTAAAAAAGTTTGCATGTTTACATCCTGGAATCTTTGATGAGTTGGGTTTTGAAGGTGGGGCACTTTTCCTGTTATCATAGTACCAGGTTAAATGAACTCTAGCAAAATTTCCCATAGAAGCTTTGTTTCCCTCTGATACTTCATGAGCCTAGTTTCACTGTCCATATTTCTGTCAGCTTTCTCGTCTTCCTTTTTTCCACCAAAATAGCCTACATAGTTGCCACAGTTCCAACAACTCTAACCATACTACTTCATGCAACAGGCCATGTTTATCACCTCCCATTCTCAGTACCAAACACCTGATGAAAGCTATTTAACTGACAGGATTTTTTCTGACTCGGAGTATCAAGAAATCATGATGGGCAAGGCATGGTAGCTGGAAAGCCATTCATGATAGGAATCACCTACAGCATGGTGGATATAAAAACAAAGAACTTGGGTGAGAAACAGGGGTGATCTATGTGTTAGCCAATAAGAAGCTAGAGCTAATGGACCAAGCAGTGATTTAATTAATACAGTTTCTGTGAGATTATTTCGGGGCTAAGCAACCGGGAACCAACAAGCAGCCTTCTACCAACAGCTTTGGCCCTCAAGGACTGCCTCATAGTGACTCACCACCCTGAAATAAGTTTCAAATCAGATTTGACACCTAGGAAGATACATTTTTAAAAAAGTAGAAATAATTGGGCATATAATTGACAGCTTTATACTTAAACAAACTATAAATGTCCTTGTCTCCTTTTTTTTAACTTTAAAGAAGGAATGTATGACAGTTGTGGTGGTCCATACCCAAAATCCCAGTATTTGGAGATAAACACATGAGTATCCGGGTTGAGACCAACTGGAACTATATAATGAATTCATCCAGTAGAGCTACCTAGTTCCCAGTCTACATGGTAAGACTATCTCTGTAAACAAACAAGCAAATAAACAAAGAAGTAATATGCATGTTTACTTTAGAAAATAAGAAATTCATCCAATAATAATTCATATTAAATGTCCTTCATAAGAAAAATACTGCTGCTGGGGGTGCCTTTGATCCCAGAATTCGCAGGCAAAGCAGGTGGATCTCTGAGTTCAAGGATAGATCTACGTAGAAGCAGTCAAGGCTACATTGGGAGACCTTTTCTCAAAAAAAAAAAAAAAAGAAAGAAAGAAAAGAAAAAGAAAGAAAGAAAGGAAGGAAGGAAGGAAAAAAACTTAAAGTTTGTTATGCTTCATTCTATAAATTTGCTTCCTGTACATTCAAATATCTTATCATAATATATAGTCATTAATAATACAAGTTTTAGAATCTGACGTACCTGACAAGTGACCATTATCAACTCTTGCATATTGCTTTGAAATGAAGGATATTTAAAAGTGTTTATACTTTTGTTTGTTTTGTTTTTATTTTGTTTTTTAAGACAGGGTTTCTCTGTGAGACAATCCTGACTCTCCTGGAACTCACTCGGTAGACCAGGCTGGTCTCGAACTGCATCTGTCTCCGAGTGCCAAACTAGGGATTTGAACTTTTATGAAGTGGAGCCATTAATGGGCAAGGTCTGGACCTCACAGCACCTTTCCTGGTATCTTAGTACCAATTTTTTTTTTCCAGAATATAACACAATTGGACTCTAGCACAGTTAATTCTCCATAGTCATGTTAATGCCTTCAAAAATTACTTAATCTCTGCACCTTTATAATATATAAACTGAATCTATAATGATATTTGCCTCAAAGGGTGTTTTGTTTTATTTATTTATTTATTTATTTATTTATTTATTTATTTATTGAAGATTTCTGCCTCCTCCCCGCCACCGCCTCCCATTTCCCTCCCCCTCCCCCAATCAAGTCCCCCTCCCTCATCAGCCCCGAAGAGCAATCAGGGTTCCCTGCCCTGTGGGAAGTCCAAGGACCTCCCACCTTCTTCCAGGTCTAGTAAGGTGAGCATCCAAACTGCCTATGCTCTCAAAGAAACTTTAAAACTGCCGGGCGGTGGTGGCGCACGCCTTTAATCCCAGCACTTGGGAGGCAGAGGCAGGCGGATCTCTGTGAGTTCGAGACCAGCCTGGTCTACAAGAGCTAGTTCCAGGACAGGCTCCAAAACCACAGAGAAACCCTGTCTCGAAAAACCAAAAAAATAAAAAATAAAAATAAATAAAAACTTTAAAACTGATTATAAAATCCTTTGCAGAGTGTTTAAAATATGTTAACCGTTATTAATAAACTATGCCATGTTCTTCACCTAGTAATGTGAACATTTTTCTGTCATGTACAATTTATTATATATATTTTATGCAATTTTGATTACTAGTTCATATTTTAATTAACACATTTTTTTACCAGTTTATAATTTTGTTATGTCTTTTGTTTTTGATTTTTGATTATATAAAAATGTTCAGGGTGATCTCCTGAAAGTTGTTTTGTAGATTTCTCATAAAGAAACGTGTGTTAATTTGAGGTTTATTGAAAGTATATGCAGAGCCTTTAAACATGATTCCAATAATTCACATTAATACCCAGATTAGTTCATTACATCTTTATTAATTCAGTTTAATGAAGTATTATAAAAGCTATTTATTTAGCATTTGCCTTTAACTGAGTCATTGACAACATTTAAAATTATAGACTGAAAGTTGGTTGAAAAGACAACATCTAGTAGGTAAGATTATTGCACTGAGACACCAAATACTGAAAATAAGTCCTAACCTGCAACTTTATAACTTTCTGAGAACCAATGGAGTTCATTTTCTTTATCTGTAACATGAAGGTTTTAAATGGGATTGCCTTTTCAGGTCTGTTGATCATAATGCTTCAGCTTAGTTCTTTTTTCAACTGAATAAATGTTTATGCTCTTTTAGTTCTTCTTAATTTCCAATTAATATAATGAAACTTGGGTTTGTTTATTTAAACTTTTGTACTCTATACTAATAATAAAATTTTAGATTCTCAGGTGAAAATATATTTACTTACCATTTCATTTAGGTTAAGTTTATATCTTTTAAATAGAATTTTTAATTCTCTAGGGTACCCCCTAGAATTTTCTGTGAATTAAAAGATAGGGAAATGATAGGGAATTAGAAATAAAAGAAATAGTAAAATTATAAATGAAAGACTTTAGCTTCGGAAAGTATCTTTGACTTCTAAATGTTTTTTAAAATATTCCTTTGATGTATAAATACAGTAAAAAATTGTTCCATATAATTAGGCATTGTGGCGCCTGCAAATTGTCAGAAAACGTAGGATTAAAAAATGCCTTGTAGCATTAATACTGCAATTCAAACTGAATCAATACCAAGTCCCTCTGGTGATTTTAATATAATATATCTCAATGAAACCACTCTTAGAACTTCATATTATAGAATGATAAATATTCTAAAATTAGATATTTTGTAGCCCAAATTTCAGAATTATCAACTACTCATTCTGGGTTTTTTTTAGCATTTTCTCTTCTTTTTATTGAGCTACATATTTTTCTCAGCTCCCCTTCCTTTCTCCACCGTCCCTTTTTTTTTTTTTATTAAAAATTCCCGCCTCCTCCCTGCCTCCCATTTCCCTCCCTTCCTCCGCTCCCTTCCCCCTCCCTCTCCAGTCCAAAGAGCAGTCAGGGTTCCCTGCCCTGTGGGAAGTCGAAGGTCCTCCCCCCCTCCATCCAGGTCTAGGAAGGTGAGCATCCAGACAGGCTAGGCTCCCACAAAGCCAGTTCTTGCAGTAGGATCAAAACCCAGTGCCATTGTCCTTGGCTTCTCAGCAGCCCTCATTGTCCGCCATGTTCAGAGTCCGGTTTTATCCCCTGCTTTTTCAGTCCCAGACCAGCTGGCTTTGGTGAGCTCCCAGTAGATCAGCTCCACTGTCTCAGTGGGTGGGTACACCCCTCGTGGTCCCGACTTCTTTGCTCATGTTCTCCCTCCTTCTGCTCCTCATTGGGACCTTGGGAGCTCAGTCCAGTGCTCCAGTGTGGGTCTCTGTCTCTATCTCCATCCATCACCAGATGAAGGTTCTATGGTGATATGCAAGATATTCATCAGTATGGCTATAGGACCAGGCCATTTCAGGCTCCCTCTCCTCAGCTGCACAAGGAACTAGCTGGGCACATCTCTCTGGACCCCTGGGAGGATAAAGGAAGGGTGGATATGGGAGCAGGGAAGTATATATCTTAATTATGGGAGCCATTTTAGGGTTGGCAAGAGACTTGACTCATTCTATTTTTCTTGAAAAGAAGACTCCCATTGAGAGATTCAGTCAGTGAAAATTTTAGTGCAAGCCATACTTCAGCCACCACATTATGAGCTGGAGGGTGCAGCGATAATACAATTGATTTGAAGTAAAACTATCACAACAAATCTGATTAGTATTTTTCTGGAGCCCTTATAATTATGCAAAAGAAAATAAGATGACTGAAAATCAAGAAGAGACGTTATAAAAAACAAATTCATGCAATAAAGACACATGAATAAAAAGCATATCCTCACTAGAAATCTTCTCAAAACTTGAAGCAATACAGATATTGCCATAAAGGTCATTACTGCTTTAAATTATTATTTAAATTATATACTACAATAGCATTACCATGAGAATATGAAGTGTATTGTCTATATAATGTGCACATAAAGAGTCAGGGAGGGGGGGAAAGAGAGAATCCAAAATTTTTGTTTAACCAATTACCTCATTCCTAGAAATTTATAAAAAGAGTCAAAGGAGCCAGATTGAATATCTGTAACCCAAAAACCAGAAGTCTAAAATACTAAAAAAATAAGAAATATTTTCTGTGATTGACATTCCATAAGTTACAGATTTCAGAGCATTTTGGATTTCTCGATGAGAGATATTTAACCAGGTATCTATGCAGATGTTCAATATTCTTAAAATTTTCCAAACTTTTAAGTACTTCTATTCCCAAGCATTTTGGAAAATGTTTAGTCAACCTCTATAAATATTGTGCAGTTTAACCTCTCTCAAGAACTAGCTTCATAGAAAAGTAGAATAAAAGAAGCTAACAAGGTGAGACTTTTTTAATTAATTTATTTTTTACATATCAATCCCAGTTCCCCCTCCCTCCTCTCTTTCGGCTCCCTACTTCCCATCCGCTCCTCAGAGAGGTTAAGGCCTCTGATGGGAAGTCAACTAAGACTGTCCCCTCTTTGAGGCAGGACCAAGGTCCTCCCCCAAACACCCTGTACCGGGCTGAGCAAATTATCTCTTCATAGAGAATGGGCTCCACAAAGTCAATTCATGCACTAGAGTAGTTCCTGGTCCCACTGCCTGTGGCCCCATGTACTGCCCTAGCCACACCATTGAAGGTGAGATTCCTAGCATTATGATGAAAAGTAAGTTCCTAAAGCTACTCTGCTATGATTTCTCTTTCTCATTAAAAGATAAATATTTGAACTAACTATAAATTTCTTTCATGTTCTTCTTTTATAATTGGCCATTAAAATTTGACTAGAATAAATTAGAGTATCTAGTTTTAATATCTGTTGATTTCATGCTGAAGTGGCAGCTCACTCAGGAAAGCATTTGTCTTGTAAGGATAAAGACCCCAGTTTGATCTCCAGATCTCGAATTTGAAAACAGAAAAAAGCCAGCACTTTGTTGTATACACTTGAAGTCATATTACTGGGGTGGCAGTGGCATGTAGATCTCTGGGCTTGCTGGGCAGGTAGACTTCCCTATTTGCTGATCTCCAGGGCAATGGAGGACTCTGACTCAACACAAAAAGTGTGTGACACCTGGAGAACAGCACCTCTGGTTGTGCTGTGGCCTTCACATACACCCATGCACACATCAACATTCATATACACACGGTCTACTAATTTCACTTTTCCCTGTTCTTTGAGCTCTTTTCTTCATAAGTTATTATTATCTGTTTCGAGAGTCACAAAAAAATATTCACATGAAACTTAAATTGCAAAAGCACTTCTTTAGAACTGTGTTAATTCTCCAAAGGCCTTTTACCATAATAACTTCTAAGACTGTGATCATAAAATTGTATCAAGCACTGATAATTTATTAATGAAAAAAGGTCATAAATTTGAAAGAGAGTAAGAAAGGGTATATAGGAGGGTTTGGGAAGAGGAAGGGAATAGAGAAATGATGTAATTATATTATCAAAAATAAAAGAAAAATAAAAAGCTTACATACCATCCCTGTAATCTTTGTAAATCTCCCCTATTAACTTCCAATATCAAATAACGCCGGACATGCAGATTTCTGTGCTCATACCTGAATTTGTAATGGAAGCAATTTAGAAAACATTAGTCTATAAATATAGTAGAAGCTTAAATTTGTTGCATAAAGCCGAGTGTCATGTCATATACCTATAATCCTAGCATTCAGAAGGTTGAGGCAGGAGGTTTGTAAGTTGGAAACCTGACTAGGCTGTGCAGCAGGTTCCAGCCCATACTGGACTACACAGCAAGATCCTGTCACAAACAAACTGTCATAACATACATGGAAAAATATATAGTCATATGCACATCCATCCTTTTATAAGCACCTTTTTTACATCCTTCTGTATTAACATGCCTATTAAATAACTTTAAACTGTTAAGTAACAGCAATCAAGAACTGTGAAGCCCTTGAAATAGACACCTCATGTTGTCTGACTCAATGTAATTTTAATATTTTTAGACAAAAATTACAATCACTTGAGCTTCTAAATGTTTTTAGAAAGCAATGTGTAAGTCATTATGTTCTATATTTTTATAGGAAATTGCAAAGAGTATCTTTATAATCCAGGTACTGTTAATTTCCATTTGACATGGAAAACAATCTCTGGTGATTGATGGTCTTTGAGGTAAAAGAATGGGAAGAGAATTAGTAGATGCTGGGAACTGAATTCATTCTTTGTAGGGGGTTCTTTTAAGTTATTTCTAAATTTTCCAATTCTCTTTCACAAAGAAAAGTAAGAATTTATTATTTATCTTTTTGCCAAAACAGCTGATGCTGAATAATTTGTAAAAACTGTTCATTTCAATTATTGATATAATATTTGTGTATAAAGATGCTGTTGATTGTTATGGGGGTTTGTGAGGGGCATTTGTTTATTTGTTTGTTTATCAAAATAGGAGTTTCATTTTTCCAGTATTTCCCAGTAACCTATATATGGTATTCTGAGATACCTTAATAGAAATCTATACTCTGCTTTCAGGGAATAAAATTTTGTAATATTGTCTGATATATTATTTTCCTAAGGACTTTAACACCTGGGTTTGTCATCATTTATCTCATGCTATCTACCACCACAGGAATGAGCCTCACAATTAATTTGATCCATGCTGATTAGAATTGAAACTACTGCAAGTAAAATCCGGAACTGAGTGTAAAATCACTTGGTCTGAATCTTGCTTACAAGGAGAGTGAGTGAGTGTGTGTGTGTGTGTGTGTGTGTGTGAGAGAGAGAGAGAGAGAGAGAGAGAGAGAGAGAGAGAGAGAGAGAATCCCTTGTACCTCTCAGTATTGCCTTCAATTGGTGAGATTCCCCTGGTTTCTCCAACCTCATTAGAACTCGTATTATATATACACACCACCACACCAGGCTTTATTTCCCTGTTTTCTCTTAAAGAAACTTTAGATGAAATAAGAAAAAGCTTTAAAGAGTTAATATATCTTGTATTGGTCTGGCATTAAAATTTTCTGATTGGCAGCATAATTGTTTAATTGGGAATCATGTCACCAGTCAGAATGATGCTTGTTGGTACTGATCTTTCCACTTAAAGAACACTCATGTTTCTTGTCATACCATTGATGTTTTCTGATATTACAATAGAATAGACATTTAAACACTGAAAGAGAAAACGTGCATAGGTATATTTGTAATTCTTTGTTTTTTGTAAGCTAAATGCAAATGTAACACTACTCCAGATACTGCTTCATCAGAAGTCCCCAAGATAACCAAAAGTAAGTGCCAATTTCCTCCTCTCAGGAATAGTGCCATACCAGAAACTGAATTCTAGAGATCTATTTACAGAGCATGTCATATAGCATCTGGGTTAGTTATCTCCTTGAACTTATAAGAGGAGCCTGAGTCAATTGATGAATTGCATGTACTGCTTACTAATGTGTAGAAAAAATTTAAGTTCACTTTTTCTTTATTCTGTCTTTTTTACCCATCTTCCCTCATTGTAGCAAATTAGACGGCCGGATGAAAGCAAAGGAGTTGCTAGTAGAGTTGGATCCCTCAAAGTAAATATGTTTCTAACATTTTTTGGCAAGATTTTGTCTATAGCCTACACTTCTTCCTTTTTGGAGGGTGGAGGGAGGAAGGGGGCTTTTTTCCATTTTCCACCATCCCATTTTTTATTTTAATATTTTTATTGGCTGTTGGGTCATATTATTTTTGTTTTGATTTCAGCTACACATAGAGCAACCAGCTGAAGGCAAGCTGCCAAATAACTAGCTTTGAAAGGCACCACAAACAAGAAAGGGCAACTGCCTCATTACGTGTGCCTGTGATTTGGGGCTCTAGAGTAAACCGTTCCTCTGACTGATGTCAATGGTTATGTGCTAAAATTCCTCTTAAATAGAGACTAATACATTCTCAGAATGTCACCTCCCTTTTAACCTATTTTATAAAAGGCATTGAATCTTATTTTAGTGTTTTTATCAGATTAATTCATTCCATAGTAAAAATTACTGTGAGTTAATAACATATATTGAATATATATCATGTAAAGAACTTAGAAGAAATGCTTTATGATGCCAGTATAATGGACCCCATGCACAGCTTTTAGTGTTAAAGCACTCTTAGTACTTCTCTTTTTTGTAGCCTTTAAAAGTTGTTGTAATATTAGGCAAAAACATATATTAAAATATTTACCCACTTTGTACATAATCTTCTAATATACAGTTAAGGTTTCTGATTTTCTGATCCTATTTGTTAATGTCTAAATGTCACTTGCTCGATATATATTGAGCACTTGGTACTTTTATCATTTATTTAGTCATAATGAAAAGCTAAAAAAATTTTATCACTGACTACTTTTAATGATACTATCATAAATACAAATTAGAAAATTGTTAACTATAAAATAGGCAAAATTAAACTTAACCATTGTTTTACATCTCAATCCCAAATATCCTCACAGCAGTAACAACTCTTAAAATTAGTCAAAATGCAAGATAATTCAGTGCCCGAGATGTCATATAATTCACTAACTATATTAAAGTCTAATTAACTCAATCATTTCAGATTTCTCCATAGCTCCAATTCACTTCCACTTAAGAGTTTTTTTAAAAAGACAAATTTTTGTACTCTTTCCTCCTCCTTGATTCTTCTGCCTTCTTAGTTTTGCCTTTTTGTTGATTGTGAGTATGTGCAAACATGAATGCACATGGATGAACCTGTGTTTGTATGTCTGTGTTCTTTATTAAGAAAAGCCATGCTCTTTGATTCTTAACACTGGCTTTTAGTAGCTAGCCTTTACATCTAAAAGTTACCTCTGTAGAGGATGGCACATGGTGATGTGCGCCAGTTTCAGAAATTAGGGCACTTAGCAGTATTTGGTCAATAGAATGTAGTGATGAACCAATAGCTCCTCGCCGTATCATACTTAAAGAGACAGTAAGTCTGTGGTGGTGTACAGTATTGATTAGGACACAAGATACAATACAAGTCTAATAATAACTGATAGTGAACTGAACTTAAGCGTCCGTCTATAACTGCAGTACCTGATATAAATAAATTTACATGTATGAGTGAATGTGAGTGTAACTGAAGTTCAGTTCTGAGATTATATATATATATATATATAATCTAAAAGTTATGTATCTTTAAAAGTTTTTATACTTGCTTAAGAATAAAACACTCATTTTATAGTTCAGTCAGCTTGTTTCAATATGGATACAGCCTTAGATTGAAAACTGTGCTTGCGGGGGAAGGCAAATTTCCTGGTCTTTAATATGGTTATGCTATATAGCTATCAAGTAGAAAATCTTAGAATGAATCTCCAGGACATTATAAAAGTAGTTATTATATATACTTAACTATTTTGGTGAAAAAAAATGTTTGAACAAAATAAAATGTTGGCTTCCAAGACACAAGTTTGTTGAAAATGTTATATTCTTATGTTATAGAAAAATCTGCGGTATTTTGAAATGTTTGCCAAGGGCAGTCAGAGTGTATAGTACTAAGAACTTGTTTTAAAAGGAAAAATGAAAAGAAAACAAGTTACCTTTCCAGTTCCTATTGTGACATTTACATGGACCTCCATGAAAAGCTGGAGGAGCTCTGAGATCACCAAGATGTCAATGTGACAGGGTACTCTCTCAGAGTAGTGTATGGTTTCACTCATTTCCTGAAACTCTGCTGACAGGTATTCCCAGTCTGACTGCTTTATCCTCTCATCTCCAGCTTCTCAGTTTCCTGTCTCTTATTCCTTTCTTTCTTATTTAGCTGTGGTATCATACTCAGGTTTATAAAAATAAAGATTAAATTGGATGTATAAAAACACTAGTAGGCTACACAACTAATATTACAGTTGATTTAGTAAAATTTGGGCCCTGATATAAAGTAAGAACTTTTCAGAATCAATGCAACCATAATGTTGTAATTTTCTAAAGACCTCTTCATTGGCATCTGTTTAGCACTTCTTCGCTTGACTATGTATTTTGCCTATTATTGAGCATGTCAGCAATATTGTAAATTATTGACTGGACCTAAAAAGTAAAGACTTGGTGATTCAGTTTTAGTTTTCAGGGAAAATTATGAATGTTTAATGGTCATATATTATCTGACCAGTAGATACACATGTTCAGATTTTTAATAGACCTCTCTAAACTCAGATACCTTTGGAATAATTATGTCATATTTTGTGTAGAAAGAAATTTAGCAGCAAGCAGCTTTTCCAAGAATGGTTTACTCTAGCATCTTGTAAATACTTGAGTATAGGCCCATATTACACAAGACATCTTTTGAAAGAGAACACCAACATAGAGCCTCTTGACATCGTACTGCAGTGTATAGCCAGAAACTAGAAACTATTTTTATAATATAGTTTCCTCTAAATACGTCTTTTCAAAAGGTAATCATTTTCAAAATGGATATATAAATATGACAATAAAATTAAATTGTTGTACTAAATAGCTTGTCTCTGACCTTCCCTTTCTAGGACTTCAAAAAAGTTTTTATGAATCTAACTCATGGATTTATTTCTCCTGAGATTATTGCCTTTCATCTAATTCATACTGCTATATTTATTTTGCCATAAAAATAAAGTAAAAGTTAATTATCTTATATCTCAGCTTATTTTTAAAAGTATCCTGTATATTATATGTATTTATATTACATACATTTCTGATTATTAAAGTAAAAATCATTTTACTAATTTTAGTCACTAACTTGTGAAAACTAAACAGAAAGAAATTAATATGTCTCATTGTTCTACTTCCTTCTTTGAGCAAGACCTTCTTTTCTATGTGTATTAGGAATTCATTTTTCTCCTAAACTTTTAAAAAATATTTTTGAGTGTTTTGTTGTAAACATTGTATTTTTATGTTTATTACCTTATTATATCTTAGTAAAGGTAACATGATTACCTTTTAGGTCATATTGAATTGACTCTCTGTACTCACCTAAAATCCCATGTCTTTCAAAGGAAATTTAAGTCAAGTGAGATAGATACCCTGACACGATCAAGCAATACAATTGTACTTTAATATTTAGCTCTTAGTAATATAAAAAAATGTCTGCATTGAGTCCATTAACTGATACTGAGCAGGGACACACTACTGGAGCATTAGTCCTTAGATGAGTAAGCAGCCAGTAGACCTTACTAAGTAGACAATATGTTTATATAGAGTTCCTTTCTACAGGCACATATTAGTGTCTGTCAGTCCTCATACATAAAACATTTTTTGAGCCACCTGTATCTCCTGTTTGATAAGCTGGCATTTACATTAATAATTTGCATTTGCTTACCACTTGTTTATAGTAATTATATTAAAATCCTAACTCTTGCAGGAGATGATTAGTCATAAATATGGCCAGTCTTTAATAATGATAACAGTAATTTAATCTTAGGAATATTATCCAAAATGGTCTAATTGTAGTAATTTTCACATTATTAGAATTCTCTTAATGTGAAAAACTTATTCCTGAAATTTTATTTTTAATGAAAATAAGAAAGCTCTATTTTATGTTATGCTTTAAATAAGAAAATACAATTTTGAAATATTATAATGCCTAAAATATTTGAGGTATTCATATCTGTAAGGTGTTTAATGCTCACTGTGGAATTGCCGCTCCCAAAACTGTCTTTAAGCCTGGCAGTGGTGGTGCACACCTCTAACTACAGCACTCAGGAGGCAGAGGCAAGTGAGTTGCAGGACAGCCAGGGATACACAGAGAAACTCCATTCTGAAAAACAAACAAAAACAAAAACAAATTAACTTTAATATAAGACACTAATGATACCTCTGCTTGAAATAGCAAATAGTAAAAAAGAGGCAAAATTCTCAAACTGTTTTAAATAGAATAAGTATGCAAAGATTTTCTTAGAACTATGATTTTGCTATGGAAAATTTAATGCACAAAGTTGAAAGTGTATTTCTTTTCTTAATATATAAAGTTAACCATATTTTAGAAACTACCTCAAAGCATAAGTGACAGTGATAGTTTTATCCCAAATCAGTAAGGCAGTAAACTTAAAAAGTTCAAAAAAATAGTTTTTTAATGATAGGGGAAAAAGTTTATGTGATCTTTAATTCAATAAATGCTTGATGAATACCTACTATATTTTGTTATAGCTGCTAGAATTATGTTAAATGGCAAATATAGTGAGGTTGTTTCTGATTTTTCCACTTTATCATCCTTTCCAATTCCCTTAACTTTGTATTCTGAATCCTCACACAAAACTTGTGACTAGAAAATGCATTGGTAACTGTTTCAGTTCCAATGGCATAGTGAAAATTAATGTAGGACAAGGCAAAAAATGTATCATGTTGGCATCACAACTAAGAAATTAGAGCAAACCAAAGCAGCACCAATTCCAAGTCATAAAGCTCAGCCTGGAGTGACAGAACTGTAGTGCTGATCACTCAGGAGCCTGAAGCAGGAGGATCACCGGAGCTCAGTGACAGTAAGGGACGGACTTGATCATGAAGATTAAACATAGCTTTAGGTATAAAATGACTATATTAAGAAACAGTAATAAAATAGCTGTTTTAAAAGTTGGTGAAGCTGTATTTGCTGGCACACGGCTGAAGTCTTAGCATGGCTAAAGAAGAAGGACTACATATAGAAACCAACCTGGGCTACATAGTCAGTTCTAACCCAGCCTGAACCAGATAGCCAGACTCTATATCTGAAACATAGGGGAGGGAGAGACAAACACACACAGAGAAATCAATGACTAAAAACAATGGTTAAAAGTAAATGTGGAAAAAGGATATATATAATATTTTATGGTGTTGCTGACATATGTATTGAGAATGGGTTGTTCATTAATACTGAAAATTAAATAAGAAGGAATATCAGATTACTTAAACTAGCTTTCCTGTCATCTTTACTGAATAATATAAAGATGTACAGTAGATATTCAAACCAATGAAGATCAATGTAGAACCATAGGGGAAAAAATGTGTGTTATTCTGCTTTCTCCCTAGTTGAGCATCTTCTCAGCAAGTCCATACCACAACCTGTATGAATAAGGATATCATATCATCTCTATAATTATACTTTTTTTTGAAAATTAGGAGGAAGTGGATTTTGATGTTTCTTTGTTTTTTAATTATGAGTTTCTCTTTCAAATGACTTAAGTCTTGAGATATGTTCCCTTGTCAGGCTGTTTTCTTATTTATATGGCAAATTTGTTGGTGATAAAGCCATGTAAACCTTCCGAGACCCTTAATATTCTACCATTTCCTCTTTAACAGTGTTTTCTTTTCTCCACTGCACAACCAGGCTCGGCTTCCGTCGTGCTCATCCACCTATAGTGTGTCTGAGGTATATTTTGCACGTGTCCTTTTACATGGTCAATAACATGCTCGCACTCACCCCCCCTTTTTTTTTTGCCTTAATTTATTTTGCCTTGCTCTTTGCCGTTGGCTGAAAGGGGTGAGGGTATCAGTGGGGAAAAGTCACCAGTTTTAGGGAAATTTTCTATACTACACTCTTGTCAAATTTACTTGGCTTCCAGTACTCATGTATTACACTGAAATAGCTAACACACAAATAGCCAACTTGATTGTTATTGCTACCTTCCTCCATAATAATTTCTCTGAACCAGGTAATTTATTTTTAAGCTTGAATTGTCTAAAGAAAAAGAATCTACTTTGAGCATACATGTATCTGTTACTGATACTGAAAATTTGAATTCAATTAGTGAGAATCCCTTCCCATTATCCAAACACATAGGAAACCTTCCAGAATTGACCATTGAAAGGGAAATTGTGAGAAAAAGCAAATTATTTCATTCATGAGTATTTAAAACTAAAGATTCCTTTCCTCTTTAAAATCTTTAAAAATTATATCCAGGTGGTGGGTGAGACATGCCTTTAATCCCAGCATTCTAGAGGCAGAAACAAGTGGATCTTTGAGTTCAAGGTCAGGCTGGTCTACAAAGCCAGTTCCAGGACAGCCAGTGCTACACAAAGAAACCCAGCCTTGAAAACAAAAAGAAGTAGGATTACTTAGTTTCCCTGTTACTTGTGCTTTTCTTAAGATTATTATCGTACAAGAGACTATATTAATTGTGAGAATCATGCTCTTTTATTAAATATGTAATATAAAATTAGACCTGTGTTCTTGTCTTCTTAGGATTTAATTTTTCCCTTTCTGTTGTACTAAACAATAGCACACATAATTTTCTCATTTCTGAAAACTAAATTTCCAAAATATTACTAACATACTTTGACTATATCATGGGCTAAGTCTGGATTCCAAAGCAGGAGCAAAGTTGAACAGATGTAAAGAAAAAAATTTAACTCTAAAGAAAAGAAAGTGAATAGCATATGAAATTTCAGATGTCAGTTTTTATTGCATAGCATATTTATCCATATTTACATAACTCCAATAACTATTTTCAGACCAGTATTGTCAGTATAATTCTGATCACAAGAATATTATACATGATGCAGTTCCTTTTAAAATGACACTCTCTAAAATAACAATTTATTTGTGCAGAAAAACAAATTAGCATCTTTAGATTTTAAATTTTAGAAAGTTTTAGAGAGTCCTAATAAAGTTTAATTTATTGGGGCAATAAAGTACAGCAATCCTGTTTAATTTTTATTTACTAAGTGACAATTGTCAATGACTTTTTTCCTTATAACTTACTTTATACAGATAGATAACTTTTCTCAGTCAAGAATTTCTTCATTATTCACAAACTTGGTTATATTAAAAACAAAGAGAATTTAGATAACTCTTAAATAACTCAGGAAACCTGTCATGAAAATAATACAAAGCTTTGAAACTCCCAATAAGAAAAATTACTGAACTACAAGGCCATCTATATTCTTCATTTGACTTTTTCTTTGTCATTTTGGTGTTTTAATGAGCAAATATGCTTGAAACATAATGGTGATGGCTTTAGCATAAACATGGTGGCCATGTACTGTGCCACTATCATCATCATGAATGAGGTCTCACCAAAAGCTGGGGGAGTTTTAATTATGATCATGATCTTCAATCCGTACAAAATACTTCTTGGAAGTAAATATTCATGTCAACATCTATGGAAGATTTAGGCCCCCAAATTTATCTTAGAAATGATGTCCTTACTGGGGATCTTGGTTATTTACATCCATGAAAATGAAAAAAATTGCTTTCCTCTTTGAAAAATCATTTTGGAACAGTAATTACTAAAAGGCAAATTAACTATGCTGTCAACAAGGACTTTTTGAAAACATGGGTGTGTATCATACCATCATTACATTTTTCATAGGCCCTTTTCTTAATACCACAGGCATGATTTCCAGTATAACAAATATATAACACATTTTCTGCCACTTCATCTAGGCAGTTCTCCATTTCTCATGAGATGGTATAAGAAGGCTACCATTGACATCATCTTCAATCACAGCCTGCAGCATCCATCAGGGTCTAACTTTCTCTGTGACAGAGGTGTGCAGAAGGACTCTCTGGTTTGAATGTAGAACTGGCTTTGGCGACCTGTGTATGCAGTGGCATTTGCTCTCTGACATTTGGCTCTTACAGGAACTTGGACTCTATGTGGGTTTGTGACATGTGGGCCTCCTTAATGGTCATAAAGTACGTTTCTCACTTGTCATTTGTGATAGGGTTTCTCTACTCTTCTCTGCCATCCTTCTGTCATCTCTCTGAAACATTTCTGTGTTAATATTCAATCCAATAAATTTAAGATAAAGTAGAAATCTAATATTCATGATGATCATCTGCACAAAAGGTGTCTTCTATGATTGTTTCCTTTAATCTAAAGCTGATAGCTGTTTCATAAATGTTAAATAAACTTTTCAGGAATGTTCTCACATATCAATTTTTAAATGGAAACCTCTTTTAGGACGACTATAAACTGTAGTGTTTATTTTATAGCATAATTATGTAAGTAGCCAGACCTTCCATTGCTCAATATAATTGTCTCCCTACAATGATATCATCTTCACTTTACCTCTATTTCTGAAGAAACGGTGTCTAACTCCTGATATGGCACTTGACTTTGAAGCTGTATAGACAACTCTCTTGTATGCCATTCATTAAGATTAAATTATTAAATGTTGCTCAAAAGATCCTATCCCTGAGTTGTAAAGAACAAGGTAGTCCATAACCTCATGTGGCTAAATCTGCTTGATAAATATGATTCCATGGCCCTTTTGTTTAAAGTAAATAAATAAAATATACCCCAAAAAAGGAAGAACTAATTTCTAAATTTCTGATACTCAAAATTTCAGCATTGTTTTTGTTGTTTTTCCTTTTTTAAAAGATTATTTCAGAACTGGAGAAATAGCCTAACAGTTAAGAGCACTTGCTACTCTTTCAGAGGACACAAGTTTGATTCTAAGCATTCATACTAGACTATTGAGACCACTTGTACCTCCAGCTCCAGGGAATCTGACAGCCTCTTCCAACACACACACCTTCTTCCAACACCACACACATGGGCATGTACGCACACATACATGCACATGCAAAAAATAATTTTTTTAAAATATTGCTTCAGAGTTTCCTTATTTTAAACAAAAGTCAAATAAGTACTGTCTCCTGGTAGAAATGGTTTTCATTATGATCTATTTAAGAAACAGCAATATACCAGGTGTGGTAGCTCACACCTTTAGTCCCAGCACTCAGAAGTCAAAGGGAAGTGAATCTCTGTGAGTTCAAGGCCACCCTAGTCTGTATAATGAGTTCTAAGACAGCCAAAGTTGCACAGTAAGATGCTGTCTCAAAAAAATAAAAAGGTAATATATAATTGAAGTAAATATATGATTATATCACAATAACACACAGCATATAAAAATAAACATAAATATTTAACTTATTTTGCTTTTATAGTCCAGATTGAACTCTTTAAAACCCTCTTTAATGTGCCAGATTTGTCCATAGTAAAGCTGGTTTAGTTTGTTGGAAACTTAGAAGCTCATTACTTTTTTTGTTGAGTAGACAAAGACTGGAATTTAATGATATCTCTATTTAATGCTTGACAACTTAAAGCTACTTAAATCCTAGCATGGTAGGTGTCCTTTGAATTCTAACACATGTCCCATAAAACCTGTTACCTTCCAGATAATTCTGTAGAATTCTATCTCTTCTTATGAGGAGTTTAATGTCCTATAATTTAGTTAGGTAAAATAAATTGAGAAAGGGAAGATGCCATTCACAGATCTTAGTAGTAACCCTAGAAACTGGAAGGTTCTAAGTATGGTTGAAGCTATCTTTAGCCTTTGAGGGAGAGTGATACTATCAGAGATGAATGTCTCTATTCTTTTCAAACCCATGTTTTGCACATTTTATTTTTCTAATATTCTCTAGAAACCAACTCTTCTCCATTTGAATAGGATATTGGACTATTCAGTTTTAATACTGAATATCATAGAAGAATTGTTTCAGTCCTGGGCAAACCAGAACAATCAGCTGTTCACTCCCTGTTATTACTCCAGTAAAGGTGAACATTCTTATGTCTATGTTCCTTTCTTCTTGCTTTTTTTGTGTAATTTCTATTACTTGTCTGTCAGAAATGCCTCCTCCACTTTATAGCTCAGGTATAGCTCAGGTTCATTCTCTTCCAGAGCCTCATCTAACAATTTCTGTTTGCCATTCACTCAAGGGAATTTCACTTGTACTTAAAGTCTTAACTTATATTACTTTTTCTTCTACAAATCTGTTTTTTTTTCTCTATTCTGTACATCTTGATCTCCTAGTCTGTCTTCACATGTGTCTACTGTGGCAATATGTGACACTACTGAAAATTCAGAGCAGAAACTTGATAGTTATTTCTCCCATATGACTAGTGAAAATCCAACAGATTTTGCCTCTTCTTCCCGCCCCCCGGAACCTGTACCTCATTCTTTAGAACGACCTTTAGTGATGTATTTGGGTTTCTTGTCTGAATCGGTAGATTAGTCTCCAGGTCAGATCCCTTCCTATCATTGTCTGTTCTGCAAAAAAAAGCCATCTTCACCTTGTTCACCATAATTAACAAGTTAAAATGTTGATGTAACTGTACCGTTCCTCTTTAAAAATCAGTCATAGCTTCCATGACCTCTAGAAAGTGCCCTGTACCCACCAGATCAACCTTTCCTTTTATTATACCCTATTCATAGACTAAACTTACTTTCAACCATACCTAAAATTTCCCAGTTGAAAGGGCCACGAACATCTATCAATTGCTTCTTCTTTTTCCTCCAACTAATGCCAAGTTATATTACCCTACTACATTATACATCCTTAAAAATGTGTCCATAGGAATAGATTGAGTCCTCTTATAGCTTTCAAAATGAATCATGGGCTAACAATTTCAGTTACTTTAAGCAACACCCCACTGACCCCATCATCACCCCCCCAAAAAAAGGCCTGTTCAATCAGTCCACCTCTAGGAAGCCTTTCCTGATGATGTGCCCCATTCCAGTCTGAGCTGCTAGAGATCAAGGGTGACTCCTTTATTCTATACCTATTTTAAAATTTTAAGTCGTTTTAGAAATAACAGTAGATGTGGTTTGATGAATGTGACTTATTCCCTAACTTATTTGTAATGCTATACACTCCACTAATAAGTTATAAAAGTAGGTTAAGTAAAGACATTGACTTAACTTCTTTTGGGGGTTTTTTGGCATACAATAAACACTTAAGAAATATTATGTCTTTATCATGAGTTAAAACAGTCTCAAATACCTTATTGTCTGTTAGCGTCAAATATCCTTAAGATTTATATACATTTTTAATTCACTATAACATATGTTAATTTAGGTTGGTAGCATTCCCATTTTGGGGGGTAGCTGAAATAATAGCTATATTTTTTATCTTTTCAACCATAATTCTTTATTGACCTTGGATATTGTGGGCAAGGAATCTCAGAAATTGTAGAATTGGTCTTCCTACCCTAATGCAAACCAGCACTAGCTGGCAAGCAGTATAAGCAGAAAGGAAGTTTGATTAATATATACATTTCTACTTACTCTGTTTAAGTTGCTCCTTTCAATTACTAAAAGAATTGACATCAAAATTTTTTACTTCTCAGTGGAATGTCCACCATTTTCTGTTATATTTCTTTATAACCACAGTCAACATTTTGTCTTCATTTTTCCTTCTCTTACTAAATTCGTTGTGTTTTCTATCAGAAAATAATGTCAATGCTATTTGTGCAACTTCTATAAATTCCAGAATTTTAAATATCCTGAGCAACTTATGTTCTTATTTTCTTTATATGTTCCTATAGATTTACTGGCAGCATGGGTTTACTATTAACTCCTAGTACAATTTTTTTAGAATCCACAAAAGTATCTTCTTGATTTGTTGTAGTATATTTTTGTTTGTTTATTTCACACAAAGTGTGCATTTGGGTACAATAAAATGTACAACCTAGATTTCACTTCAGTAAGTAACATTATTACTTTTCCCTAGTCATCTTGTTTATTTTCACATCATTTCCTTCTAATCCAGGTGTATTAATTAATTTTCTTGTTGCTATGATGAATATCTGCCTAAAATAACTTCAGTAAAGAAGAATTTATTGGGGCTGACCATTCAAAGTGTTATGATGTGGCATAATAAAGAAGGTGTAACTGAGGAAACAGTGTGCAGCTGTGGCAGCAGCTTGCTAACATCTGGGTTGTTCACAAGCAGACACCAAACCAAATGTCTCAAAACCTAGTCCCCCAATAAACCCATTTCTTCCAGTTAAGCCCAGTCTCTTAAAGGTTTTGCCAACTTGCTAGCTGGGGACCAGGTGGCTGAATACTTGAGTCTGGGATAGGAGACATTTCACATTTAAACTATAGCATTAGTGTTTTTTTTTTCATTTAAACCATACAACACAGAAGTAATTTGTGTAGATGTTTTCTTACATTCTTGAAAAGATGGTTCACTCTAGATTTCTAAAAGAAATTTTTAATCATTTCATACAATAAATGTTAATGCCTTGAGGGCTTAATTCTCTTCCATAATTGAGAAGATGCAGGAAAAAAAATTATGTAGATCCCTTAAACAGCATTTATTGTATAAAGTCATGCCTTTTTTTCTTTAGGAATTATCCTTATTGACTTTTAGAATCTTCAGTGAGCAGTGAGCTAAGGTCAGAATTGCCTAAGTTTACATATATTTAGAATTAGAGAGAGAGAGAGAGAGAGAGAGAGAGAGAGAGAGAGAGAGAATGATTTTCTTTCAGGGTTTTAAAACTTTGCATCTATCTTTTTTGAGTGAATGTGGGGAAAAAAACTATTTTAATTAGCTGCTTACCATATTATAAAAATGTTCGTTCTTTGGCTTTTAATAACCTTGCTCATAGTTTTAAAGTAAATTTGCCAGAATTAATTTGTCCTAGTTTTTAAATTCTTAATTGGGGCTAGAGCAAGAGCTTGGGCACAAGTACCTTAGTTTGTGTCCCCGGCCCCTGTGGAAAGCCAGACTTTGTGCTGTGGCATGTCTGTTATCAGAAAGCAGCAGGAACAGGCTTATCCCTGAGGCTAGTTTCCCAGTCTGCCTAGCAAACTCAGTGAGGACTGAGAAAGAAACCTGACATCCACCTCTACCCTTCCGTACACACATGCTGAGTTTTAATTTGGAGCTAAATTTAAATCCTAACCTGGGACTCAAAACCCCAGCCCTTACTAGCTCTGTTGTGTTAACTTCTCTACAGCTATTATTTCTACTATTTCACACAGTATAAAATAATACACCATTTATCCTTGTAAAATTTTAATGATAGAACTTTTTAATATGGTAAAAAATTAAACAACTTAGTGCTGAAGACTTAAGAGTGTCTACTGCTCTTAAAGAAAACCAGAGCTGTATTCTCCAACCTACATTGGGTAGCTTATACCAGTCCAGTTCTAGGGTACCCTACACATACTCTACAGACACCTGCTCTCCCATGCTTATATCCACACATAGTTATGTGACTTATACACAGTTTTAAAAGTAGATAAATCTTTTTAAAAACTGAACAGCTGAATACATCTGTGCATTAACTAATATTTAGATTTAATCAATAACTATTTTATCTATTTATAGTAAAGACACTAAGTTACTTTTAGCTCAAAATAATTCATTCAGATTTGTTGCCTGATAATTTGTCACATGATGAAGTGTTTTATATATAGTAACTAGAAATAATATATATATTAAATAGAATTTGATTGAAAGATTAATTGTTAGTCTGGGGATATAGCTCAGTAAATAAAATGTTTACTCATCATGTATAAAGCCCTGAGTAGTTCAGTCCTAACACATAAGCAAGGTGTGGTTTTGAGGTGCCTGTGGTTCCAGCACTCTTGTGGCAGGAAAATAAGAAGTCTCTCTCTCTCTCTCTCTCTCTCTCTCTCTCTCTCTCTCTCTCTCTCGGTCTTCTCCTACTGGTCCCTCTCCCCTCTCTGTTCTCCTCTCCCCCCATACTCTGACTGTCCCCACCCCATCCCCACTTCTGTCTCTCTGGTCTTTTTGTTTTCTGTCTTCTGTTTCTTCCTTCCCTCTCTTCCTTCCTCCCTCCCTTGCCCCCTTAGTTTATTTGAAAGACCAAGTGTTATCACTTTCCTTATCAACTTGACCTAACATGGTCAGTACTTGTACCATCCCTTACTACTTTTCTCTAATCATTGTAAAGTAAATAAAATAAGATTATGTGAACATCTATTTACTTTCCTTTCATTCTTTGATTTAACTAGCTTATTTGTTTGGTTTTTCTGTAATCTTTTTCCCAAAACTTTTTCTCACATATTCTGTTTAGGTTATTTATGTATACATACTTCTTCTAAACAATGACTATTATAAATATATAGTATTATTTATTATCATTTTTATATTACCTTTGAATTGTATTATATGTGAGACTTTATGGGAGTCACCATAATTAAGGCAAGAAGATTCTCATGAAGATGACTTTTAAAATAGTACCAGATTCTAAGCTGCTTTTCAACAGTTCATATTATCCTTGATGAGGAGAGATGATTATCATTGAAGTATATGTGTGAAAATGTCATGAATAAACTCTTGTTTTTAAGTTTTCATATAATGTTTTATTGATTCTTGAATGATTTCTTACAATGTATTTGGATCATATTCACCCCAACTCCTCCCAGATTCACCTCACACCACACCACCTACAACCAACTAGATGTCCTTGTTAATGCTCTTTAACTTTCATTGTTACATGTATAAATAAAAACTTATATATAAATATTATATATATATAAAAAACATGCTAAGTACATTTAGTTTTGTTCATGTGTATATGTTCTAGGACTGACTGACCCCTTGGTTTTGGATAATAATTTAAGGGATTCATCCCCTGGAAGGTTTATTCTCCCTCTCTCAGCAATCATTAATTGACTATAGCTCATGATCTATGGATGCAGCCTTGGAAGATTTTCCCTATCCTCAATGGCATGTCAGCTGGTATTGCTACTGAAACCTATTATTTTAAATAAATAATATATACAGTTTTTATTTTCTTAAGTTCATAGAACTCTTAGGAAGTTGGAATGCCCTCATAGTTTATCTGAATCAAGAGTTAAACAGACATATGGATTGAGGTAGGAACTGGTTTGCTATTTGTTACACTGTTTTGGGGAAATGTGTTTTAACTTCTAGTAGAATCCAGCCTTCTCAACTTTTAAATGGTAATAGGATGGATTTTTTTACTCTGACAGCTCCTTTTTCTTTATAATACTCATTTTAGAAGGTAAAGAGAGAAGGAAACAAAATATGAAATGAGGATTTCTACCATCATAACAAACTTAATTTTTGTTAGATGAAATACAAACTGGATTGAGTTTATGCCTACAGTTAACACACTGTATGGTGTGGCATTATAGATGTTTCTTCATAGTATATGCTTTTTAAAATCTTTTTGTATTCTTTTATCAATTGCTACTTATTAAATAGCTAATATCACTAGTACCTTGTAAACAAGCCTTGTAAGTCTTGGAGACAACTGAGAAAAGTAAAACAAATACATGACCAACTTGAAGAAGTACTGATTCTGGCCAGACCTGAAAGCATGTAGTCAAACGTAGTTTCCACCACTGTCTTTGTCTTTGCCCCAATTTATCCATCTCTAAAATAAAAATGAATGAACTTGTAAGTTATACAGAAGTTTTCTTCTCATGAAATCACTGAAAGTAGAAGGAATTCATACAAAAGCCAATTTATTATTCATATGGTGAGCAGGATTTTTTTTTCCAAGTCAGGGTTTATCTGTGCAACAGCCCTAGCTGCCTTGGAACTATCTCTGCAGACCAGGCTGACCTCAAACTCACAGAGATCCACCTGCCTCTGCCTCCCAAGTGCTGGAATTAAAGGCATGTATCACCACTACGCAGCTATGAGTAGGAAATTTAATCTTCTTAAAACATTATGGTATAATTTTCAAAGAGTTGGATCATGATTTTCATCTTACAGGATTTATTTCCTACAAAAAAAATTAACCAGACGGCTAGATGTACATAAAATATAGTGATAGAAGGAATTCTTCCCCCAACCCAAAAACTTCTTTAAGTGTCTTTAAACAAACTGACAACAGAAAGATAAACAGAAAGAACATAGATATTGATTCACATTCACAGGAGTATACAAATAATGGAAGACAGCCAATGTCTGAAACTTACACATTCTTCATAGGGGTAATGGGAGAAGGAGACTACAGATAATTTTTGACAATAGTAAATAATTTTGTAAAGAGGAATGTCTTCACCAGAAGCTAAGTAACAAGTCTTGAACAAGATTCTCTGGGCCCTTAGGGAAGTAGCAACAATTTGGAAAAGTGAGAGAATCTGCACAATAATAACAAAGGTTGTTTTATACAAAGTGATGTTGCTCTTCAGACGGTTTACTTAGTGTAAGTAGCTGGAGAACTTTCAGTCTTCTTTCCTATGAGTTATTTCCCCTTGGTTACTGAGGGTTTTGGGTGGGGGGTGTCCAAAATACCGAGGTGTTTTTGAAAACCTCCTTTTAGTCTGGTGTGGAATTTAGAGTCAAAGCTCTGCCCCATACTCAGGATTGCAAATGAGAGGATTAGAAAAAAACCTTGATTCTAAGGAGCATTTAAAGTATGCCAGTTTCATTTCATTCCAAATACTTAGCATGGCAAAGTGTCAAATTTTGAAGTATTATTCTTTTTTTTTCAGAGTGAGGTTGAATATTTATTTAGTGGGTTATGAAATGGACGGGGAAAGGGGAGAAGGGAAGAAGTGGAAAGAAGGGAGAGAGGCAGAAACTGCCTCTTCAGTAGAGAGTTGGAAAAGCAAGGAGCTCAGACTAGAAGCAGGAGGAAGATCCACCTGCCTCTGAGGTAGATGGGTGAGGGAGTGGGCGGGACTTGTCTCTTTAAGGGACAGGCCAGGCCATTACATTCCCTCGTGTATTATTCTTAAGCTCATACAAAAAAAAAAAAAACATGTTTTAAGGTTAAAAGTCTAATTGATTTTGATATCGTAAATGAATGTTAAACTTGAAATTGATTGTGACTTTATATGGTTGTTTATGCCTTGAATTGTGCAAAGGCCATGATAAATCAGAAGTATTTATTAATTATTTTTCCTGCAGTGTAGATATTGTCCTATTACATATGTAGAGAATATTATAAAAAATAAATACAGATCCAGGTGTGATGGCACACATCTTTAATCCCATTACTTGGAGGCAGAGGCAGGTGAAACTCTGAGTTTGAGGCCAGCCTGGTCTACAGAGTAAGTTCCAGGACAGCCAGGATCACACAGAGAAACTCTATGTCAAAACAAAATCAAATATGAAATTCCACTTAATAATTTTCTAAATTATTGTCATATTAAAAAACAATAATCTAAAATTTAAAGTTATTTTTTGAGTTAGAGCCAAAAAAAATTAAAAGTCAGGGGTAGAGGTATGGCTCGTGGTTAGCAGTGCTTGATACTGCTCTTCCAGAGGACCTGAGTTTGGTTCCCAGCACCCATATTAGACAACTCCCAACCACCAGTAACTTCAGCTCCAGGGGATCCAATGTTTCTGACCGATAGGAACCTGCACTAGCATGCACATAATTAAAAATAAAATAAATTTATATGTTTTAATGTCTATAAAAAAAACTTAACCATTTGGCTTGATAAAGTAGTTGTGAGGGATTATTTTAAAATTTATCAAAATATTGTTCAGTCCCGAAAAGGCTTTGCTTAATACAAATATTCCTGGAGCAGATTAAGGTGTTTGGCCTAATATGTAACTTAACATTTCTCGATACTTCTTTATGACACATATTTCTATTTAGGACAGTATCTAGATTATATAGTATTTAGATAGTATCTATTTTCTACAGTTGTTAGTAAGGCTTATTTAATTAATTTTTCAAATATAGACAGCTTTGCATAGAGACAAAGGTAAAGCATATTACTACTCTTTAAAACACAACTTAAGGAAATGCAGTTCTTTACCCTTTATAATCTTTCTTCAGTTTTGCTTAATTACTATTTAATACATTTGACTTCCTGAGACCCTAAAGAAAGTGGGTGTGAGTCCAGTGGACATCCAGGTCATAATTATCACCATCTAGTAATAGAGTTTTTGACAATGAATTTTCTCTTTTTGTAAGTCCACACATTTGAATCTAAGTACATAATTTTGAGTCCTTTGGGGACCGTTTTAACCATGCTGAATCTTTCCTTAGCCTCTTCTGTTAACCTAACAAATGGCTTACTGTCTCTTACAACTGTGCCTTTCGCCTCTGTGGATTAATCTTTATTCCTAAATATACTTTACCAGTTATTCAAGATGTGCTCTTATCTACTTGAGGAAAGACTTTCAATTTTTATTTCACTTAATAATAAAAATAGAAAGATAATATGTTTTCTGTGTTGTAATCTGTCCCTAGAAATAAACTAAGGAAGGAATAAATATAAAAATCTGTGATGATTTCTGAAACATTAACTTTGAAAAACCTTACATAGTTACATGTATATGATGCCAGAATAATTTTGGATGTGGTTTTATCACTGTGCTGATTTCTCAGCCTAGATAATTTGGTAAATCAGACTCTCATTACTTTTCAATGGCATATAAGTAACTATGAATTGATCAATAAATTAAAACCATATACATTCTTTGAGGTATCATTTATGAATCTTAATTTTAAACAGTATTAATAATCATTAGAGAAAGCAAAAGGTTATTTAGCATAGTAAGAGTTATATGAAATTATTATAATGCACCAATTGTTGGATTTGAAGTATAGCTGAGAAGAATATATATACACACACACACACACACACACACATACAACTTGGAGGAGAGAGAAATACTATATGCTAGCATCAGGTGTTTTGCATTTCAAGGGGAAAAGAAGAATGAAAAAGAGGATGGAAAGAATGTGTTGTAAAGAGACAAAAGAAGGAATATAGAGTGGAAATATTGAAGGAAGGAAACTAGTTGTAGCTTTTGTTCCTTTTACTGCCTCAGTACTTGAATAGGTCTCTTGTTCTAACTCCCATTACACAGTTAAAAAGCAGAAGCAGTAATTTCTGGATCAGAGTGAAATTTAAAAAACCTTAATGGCTTTTTTAATAAACTGACACACATTCCCAAAACACAGAATAGAATCCAAAGTCGTATGAGCTGTTTATAGCCATAGTTTTCAATAATAATAATAATAATTTTCCTCAATCTGTTGCTGCGTCTTTCTCAGGATACGAAAAGAAAGGACTATTTCTGATATTTTTTATGCTGTTCTGCATTTAGTGTTGCCTAGAGTCATATAAAGCCAGCTTACTATTTTTTCTCTCTCTCTTTGGCTACTCACTACTAACAACAGTTAAGCCCAATTTTTTTTTTTGATACTATGTCTAAGGGCTCTTGCTGAGAAGTATAACTTGAATAAAGCATCGTTCTTGGGAGATGCTTCTATGTACACATGAACTAAAAGAATGAAACACTATTGTGTTTAACTCTGTACTGAACTGCATTATAAGTTTCTATGATGCTTGACAAAAAAGGAAATTTTCAAATAAAAGCAGTACAAATAATCTAAAGTTAGATGCTACCAAGTTTGTCCCTGGTACTACTGCTTTGTGAGAATGGTCATTCCCCAAATCATGTATTTTTGCTAAAGAGTGGGAAAGACAAAAGGAGATGCTAGTGAGACCTGCAAGTAATTATTTAAGGAAATGTTGGGTAAGTTATTGTTTATATACTGAAGTACATATTTGGTTGAAGTCATTTGAATCAAAATAAGGCTTATTTTAGTAGCATTTGGATAATATTTCACAGTAATATCATCCAAATTAAAATACATCAGCCATATAACTCTGTACCCATGACAGTTTCAAAGTAGTCAATAAACCTCATAATTGCCCTCAATACTGTAAACATTTATTAGGAGTATTGTTTTATGGTCAAGTGATTAACATCCTTTAGAGCTCTATTGAGCATTCATCTTAATTCATATATACATTTTTACTAGAAAATAAACCAAATTTCTTTTTTTCCAGGTAGAGAGAAAAAATCTTTCCTTTTATTTGCCCTTTCTCATTAATTTTATTTTTTAGAACATGGTAATCAAGGATGTAATTGGAGAACTAATTTTTATATTCCTGAATCATTTTCTAGACTGTGAGTTACTAAGCTTTTCTTAATTTTACCAAAAGAAAAAAAATGCTGTAAAGAAAATCAAGTTAAGTATAGTAATTGAACCATATAACTTTAAGAATCTTTGATGAAGCAAACAAAACTTTTAACAAGTAGAAGGTTACAGTCATTTCTATATCCTTATTTTCTTTTCCAAAACCTCGCCAAATTATCAGTTTAAATCAATGTTTTAAAAGTTCAAGATAGACAAACTAAAATAATCTGAGATTATTTATTCAGTTATTGATACCGTTGGACAGGAGTCTTTATAGCTATAAGCTAAATGCATTGGCATTGTGTTTCTTTTTAGAATAAAGAGTATATAAAGGTATTTAGATGATATAAAATTCTGTTAGGAAAAACATAAACTGAAAAGTTTATTGAAAGTGGCAGTCTATTTAAATGTTCTTTCATTGGCCACTTCTCTCTTCTGTTCCCATTTTTAATTAAATGTTTCAAATACATGATTTAAAACATGACAAATTTGCATTCCCACCAGCAATGGATGAGTATACCCCTTCCTCCACAACCTCTCCAGCAAAGGCTATCATTGGTGTTTTTGATTTTAGCCATTCTGACAGGTGTAAGATGATATCTCAAAGTTGTTTTGATTTGCATTTCCCTGATCGCTAAGGAGGTTGAGCATGACCTTAAGTGTCTTTTGGCCATTTGAACTTCTTCTGTTGAGAATTCTCTGTTCAGTTCAGTGCCCCATTTTTTAATTGGGTTAATTAGCATTTTAAAGTCTAGTTTCTTGAGATCTTTTTATATTTTGGAGATCAGACCATTGTCTGTTGCGGGGTTGGTGGAGATCTTCTCCCAGTCAGTGGGTTGCCTTTTTGTCTTAGTGACAGTGTCCTTTGCTTTACAGAAGCTTCTCAGTTTCAGTAGGTCCCATTTATTCAATGTTGCCCTTAATGTCTGTGCTGCTGGGGTTATATGTAGGAAGTGGTCTCCTGTGCCCATATGTTGGAGAGTATATCCGACTTTCTCTTCTATCAGGTTCAGTGTGTTCAGACTGATATTGAGGTCTTTAATCCATTTGGACTTGAGTTTTGTGCATAGTGATAGATATGGATCTATTTTCATTCTTCTACAGGTTGACAACCAGTTCTGCCAGCACCATTTGTTGAAGATGCTCTCTTTCTTCCATTGTATACTTTTAGCTCCTTTATCGAAAATCGGGTGTTCATAGGTTTGTGGGTTAAAACCCGGGTCTTCTATTCGATTCCATTGGTCGACTTCTCTGTTTTTATGCCAATACCAAGCTGTTTTCAATACTGTAGCTCTGTAATAGAGTTTGAAGTCAGGGTGGTAATGCCTCCAGACGTTCCTTTATTGTATAAGATTGTTTTGGCTATCCTGGGTTTTTTGGTTTTTCCATATAAAGTTGATTATTGTCCTCTCAAGGTCTATCTAGAATTTTGATGGGATTTTGATGGGGATTGCATTGAATCTATAGATTGCTTTTGGGAGAATTGCCATTTTTACTGTGTTGATCCTTCCAATCCAAGAGCAAGGGAGATCCTTCCATTTTCTGGTGTCCTCTTCAATTTCTTTCTTCAAAGATTTAAAGATCTTGTCAAATAGATCTTTCACTTCCTTGGTCAGAGTTACCCCAAGATATTTTATGCCATTTGTGGCTATAGTGAAAGGGATGCTTTTCTGATTTCCCAGACTGCCCACAGGGCAGGGAACCCTGACTGCTCTTCGGACTGGAGTGGGAGGGGGGAGAGGAGTGGGATATGGGGAGTGGGGGAAGGGGGAGGGGAAAGGGAGGTGGGGAGGAGGCAGAAATTTTTAAATAAATAAATATATAAATAAAAATGCTGAATCTAAAAAGAACAATTAAATTTAGTAGTGTGGTATCAGTAATAAAAATGTTTGAGGAAATTAAATATAAATTATTATAAAGAAAGAGAATTATTTTATGAGCTATCAATGTTAATCCATTTAAGCATGAATTTATTCATAATAATAGCATTTGATTGTAGTATGAGTGTTCAAATGAGTCAAAGGGAAGACAAAGAAGTCAGAAACTACATATTATTGTACAAACTAGGCTAATATTACTCTAAATTTTTAAATATGTGAACCTGACATTGTAATTTATATTTGTCAAAAATTATTTTCATGGCTATTTTTAAGCAGAGTATGTATACTTGTAAGATCTAGGTATTTTGGTATATAATATTAACAGAGATCCTTTTTATACTGTGTTTGAAATTTACATATGTAATTTTTTAGTCACTTTATTTACTTTAAAAATATTAGCTATGGATATTCTTATATCTCACACTTATTAATGTTAAGTTTGTTATGCTGTTTAATGCTTGAATAAATTTCTGTAACAATTTAAATATCTTTTAAAATTAGGTACTTTTGGCACAATTTTATTATAAATGTCAGTAAGATTGACAGAAAATTCTGAAGTGTGATTAAGTAAAATTTAAGTTAAGGAAGTACAGGTATTTGAAACAGAAAGTAATAATTAGATAAACATAACTAACAATTAAACTCTAACCAAACTATGTTAACAGCTGAGTGGAAAAGTCCAGGTTGTAATTTATAATAAGCAAATTATTGTGAATATAGTTCAAAATTATATTTCTCCTGTATAATAACAATTAAACTGAGAACATGTCTTAATTGGTAAAATAAATAAATAAATAAAACATGACAAAAAGACATGTGCTACTCATTTAGATTTCTTCAATACTGGCGTAGAACTCATAACCTTTTGCATGCTTGGCTCTACAACTGAGATTGACATCTGCCCTTATATCCTTTTTATCAGAAATTTCTTCTTTTATCTTTCTGAAATACCAAATATTTCCAAAAGACATGTTTAATCTCATATTGCTGGAACTTTGAAGTCTTAACACCTGTGCCTTTCTGTCTCCAATCTTTGGCCATCTGACCAATTACAAGTCTTATTTGTAAACAGTCCTAGGCAGAATGAATTGAGTATAGTTCTGTTGCCTCAACTTTGGTAGTTGGCATACTATATCATAGCTATCATCATCATTATCCCAGTTATTATCATTAAAGCAATACATATTTATCCTTTACTAAATTTCAGGGATAGCGTCAACTGTTGTGCTTCAGTTAGTTTAACTCTCAAAATAAGCTCATGAGATGGTAACTCAAGACACTCCTTGATCCTTACATGACACTTGGAGTTCCTTCTGCCTTGTTAGATCTTCCCCTAGCTAGTCATCTGTCTGCCTCATCTCTAAAGTGATGTTGACTCAGAAGGCATCTTTGTCCACTGTCTTACTCAGTGTTCTATTGCTGGAAAGAGACGCCATAACCATGGCAACTCTTATAAACGAAAACATTTAATTGGAGCTGACTTACAGTTTCAGATGTTTAGTTCATTATCATGGGGAAAAGCATGGTTGCATGCACAAAGACATGGTGCTAGAGAGGTAGCTTAGAGTTCTGTATCCACACTGGCAGGTAGCTAGGGAGAGAGAGACTCGGGGCCTGGCTTGGGCTTCTGAACCCCAAAACCCACCCCCAGTGGCACACTTCCTCCAAGAAAGCCACATCTGCTCCAACAAGCCCACACCCTAATAATGCCACTCCCATGTGACTAAGCATTCAAATATATGAGCCTACATTGTATAAAGTGCTCTTATTCTCTGCTCTTATAAGTTCCAGCATAGCAAGGTCTTTTTAGGTCTTAGTCATGTTTTACTCCCTGCCAAAAACTGTTGTTCAATAAGTGAATACTATGCTATCCATGTGAATTAGTGCTTTAGCGTTCTATCTTAGAGCTATGGCTGATCAGAAAAGCATCTTTCCTTGGACCTACAGAATACACTAAGATGAAATTCACTCACATCTAAAATAATCCAATCTTGCTCATCCTGAGACTGAGTTATAAACGTGAACCCTCACAAGCATGAGAAGAGAACCAGCAGTAGATGAAGTAAACTCTAATTTTGCAAGATAATGAATGGAAGTGTGATAAAACAGCTCAAACTACACACAAACCTATATTTAACAATACGGCAGAAAAAGGAATGTCCATTTTCTTACTTAACCAGATTTTCCTTTTCTAGCATAAGGCGTGTATAATGAAGCTTTACCCAAAAGTGTATTGTCTGGACTATGCCAAACATTTGTTTTTCCCATAGGAAATTCTATATTCATTTTCATTCTGACTCTCCCTTGACTATATCTTATTAAGCTACAGTTAATTATTCAAAGTGAATTTTCAAAGAACTTGAATAAAAAAGAAAACTACATAAGGTGTGATGAGGGTGGGAGAAATAGCCTTTCTGTTTCGTTGGTGGGAAGAGCTCACCAATGTTCTCCAAATCTTCAGCCTATAGGCCGATAGTATCTGGCAGACTTTTCAGTGAAGCAGGAAATTTGAAAGACTGTCCACCTATATTGGCAGTTTGTCATTCACTTTGCTCTGTGTCCTGCAGAATGTCCGAAAGTTTTTTCTGTGAAGCAGGATCCCCGAAGAACCATTTCGCCTTGTTTTTACGAAGTTTAGTGGTCATTCTCCTGTGGAGTCCTGCATGTTCAGTTTTTATAGTATACGATCAGTCCACGCAAGAGCAGTTTCTGGCCCAAATGGCTAGCCTTGCCATATTGAGAGCAAACCCCATGAGGAGCTTCTTCAATGTCTATCATCTTGAAATAATTGGTTCACTGTCAAGAAAAGTCCTTAAAACATTTTAAATGCCATACTCTCTAGGTCTTTGAAGTGTTTAAAGATTACCTATTCATCTAAAATATATCTGTCATATCTAGAAAACCTAACTAATGTAACTATAAGTTTGACTAACATAGATGACTATTAATTTGTATTTTAAATATACATTGCATTTTTAAATAGCTGCATAAACATAATAACTTAAACAAGAGTAAAAATATACGTATAGTAAAACAAAATTGACCTTAAATTTGTATCAATAAACCAAAATCTATATCAATGCAAACTATTTTGAGATTGACAGCTGTGTTTGGGATTAAAGTAGATTTAATAATCTACCTTTAGCATTTCTATATTATATCCCCCTTTTTTCTTAAGAAAGAGATTGACTATGACCATTAATCATTTATAGCCAACCACCTTTAAATGAAAACAAACATTTGTAAACACTATTTTAGGAATTTGGGCATAGTTTTCTATACTACTTTTTGCTGATTGAGGACCATGGTAATCCTACGGGGATCCTGAGAAAATAGAATTCTGGTTAAATCTTGGCTGTAGTGGTCTTTGAGGCTGCATAGCCTCTGCCAGTTGTGTTGAAGCTGTTTTGGATGTTGCTCCCATTGATGAACTCTCGGGGTCTTATTTGATCAAACCATGTTAGCCTGGAAGGAATCCACAGAATCTCATCTTCTGTGGAAACAAAAGCAGAACCTCTTTTCTCAAACAACATATCCTTAGACACAAATTTTGAAGATACCTTTATGTTGGTTTAGCTTAGCAATCCCACAATGAAATGTTTTTCTGCAGTTATCTCACTAACAGTTAAAAATTCAAAGAAAACACAATAGTATACATAATTCAGGTGGTCTGTATTTTCTTTTAGTGCCTTTTTATATTACTTTTACTGTCTCTTTATAAAGATTTGGTTTTATTTTTTAAACTATTTCTTTCTATAACTGCCTGTACCCATTTCCTTCTTTCTTAAGCCTACATATATTTTTTAAACATTCTGTGACCCAATTAGAGTCTTTTGTCTGAATTATTTCTTTTTCTTTTTATCTGGATGTGACTTTATTGCACATCTGTTATCCTTTTCTGACTGGGAGAGTTTTTTAAATGCTAAGCGAGCATGGCTAGGCCCAGTGCAGCAGCTGTGGCTCTCAGGCTTCACCCCACATATACTATTATTTTTGGCTTTCTAACATGGCAGAGATATGTTCACCATCAACTCTAGGAGCCATGCTCAATTTCCCAGCACCTCCATACCTCCACTAAGCAGCTTGTAGCATGCTGCCCACAAACCTTTTTTGTCTGTATGAGTAAAAGCTAAAGCCACTAAAATAAAGACAAGTTACCTTACAAAATAATTATTAACCTGAATATTGAGATACAATGTCATAAATACTCAGAAATCCTTACTCATCAAATTTTTCATTGGTGCCATAATACATAATATAATCAGTATTAGTATTTTTATGCTATGATCAACATTAAAATTCTAAGAATAAAGCTTAGGAGAAAAATCAGTGAATAAATACTTGTGGGGTAGCTCTAAGGATCTGAAAACAGATCCCCAGTGCCTGTGTAAAGCCAGACACAAGTCTCTAATTCCAGAACTCCTACAGCAAGATGGAAGAGAGAGATAGGAAAATCTCCAGATGCTTGCAGGCCAGCTAGCCTGGCATATATAGCAGCAAACAAGAGACCCTGTCTCAACCAAGACAAGACAGAAGCCAATACCTTGGGTTTCCTCTGATCTCCATGAGCACACTATGATACAGATGTGAATATATGCATCAATATTAAAATGAAATAAATTGCTCAGAACAACAAATCAGAAATGTTGATAGCAAGGGGAGACCAGTCTGAGATTTGCAGTTACTATAAGTCATTGAGAATTTCTTGAGTTTAGAATTAAACTATCTAGGAACAACTTAAAAATATTCATCATTAATGAAATACATATTTCCTTAAGTCATGTACATTTTCTTATTTGGTTTTTATTCATAATGATGCTCTATATGTGCTATAATACTAATGTGTTCTTTTTAATAACAGAAAAACTCATCAGATTATTTATAAGCAAATATCAATCAGCTTTGGCTTTCGTAGTGATCATTATTCACTTCACCATCTATGGAGCCTGCAACATGTTCATATTCATTCAGAAGTCAATCCTGGAAAAAAAGAAAAAAACTCTTGATTGAAACGTTGGATATAAGCAAGTTCAGTGAAATTTAAGATGATAAAATTGTTATTACAGGGGCTGGAGCGATGGCTCAGTGGTTAAGAGCACTGCCTACTCTTCCAGAGGTCCTGAGTTTAATTCCCAGCAACCACATGGTGGCTCACAACCATCTGTAATGAGATCTGGCGCCCTCTTCTGGGGTGCGGGCATACAAGGAGGCAGAATGTTGTATACATAATAAATAAATAATAAATCTTTTAAAAAATTGTTATTACATTGAGAAATTTACAGATTGTCCCCTGAAAACAATTTATAAACATTTTTACATATAAAAATTACTCTGTGCCTATAGAAATTTATATATTGCTGATAGATAGTATTCTCGCTTTACATATTTAATCAGCAAATGACTTAGACTTCAGGGATTTAGTTATGGATGCATGTGAGTTCGTGCATGTGCACACACATGTTTGCATTTGTGTGTGAGAGAGAGAAAGAGAGAGTTTGCCTGTGATTATATAATTTTAAGTGTGATGACTGTTAAGTGAGTATACCATTTAATTCACCATTTAAACAAGAAGTAAAAAATGTGAGGGAGAAATTTTTAATTTTGAGGGAGATATATATATTCTTAGACCAACCATTTTATTTTGTGTTTCTCGTTAGGAATGTTAAATGGGCAGTTGGTTAATTCAATGGCCAATTGTGTATGTACACAAGTGTGTGTGTGTGTATGTGTGTGTGTATCCGTGTATGTGTGCATGCCAATGTGTGCGTACATTTTTTAAAGTACTCCTTTTATATAGTATCTGATAAGGAGCAAAGAATGGGGACTGGAAAGTTGGCTCAGAAGCTAAGAGCGCTTGGTGCTCTTCCAGAGTACCTGAGTTTGGTTTGCAACACCAATATCCATTGGCTTACGGCCAACTATAAGTATACAATAGGGCATCCAACACCTCTTCAAGCATTTGTAGGCACAAGACACATTGACTGTACACACCAAAAACACACATATAGATAAACAATTTTTTTAGATCTTTAATGATAATGATAGTAGAAATTTTTCTTAGAATCACCAGATTCTACAAGTAAAATAAAAAAAGGCTGATCTATTCTAGTGATCTTTTTTGCCTTGCTTCTGCCACCATTTCCCTTGGGAATCTGTCAAAGCATAGAGATTTCCTTGCAGGGAAAAAAAAGTGTATTTAAAGTAGCAAAGAAGACCAAATGGAAATCTTAAAATATTTTTTAAATTGCCGGGCGGTGGTGGCGCACGCCTTTAATCCCAGCACTCGGGAGGCAGAGGCAGGCGGATCTCTGTGAGTTCGAGGCCAGCCTGGTCTACAAGAGCTAGTTCCAGGACAGGAACCAAAAGCTACGGAGAAACCCTGACTCGAAAAATCAAAAAAAAAAAAAAAAAAAAAAAAAAAAAAAAAAAATTTTTTAAATTACTATGTTATAATAATGCCTCTTTAAATCCATTAAATATTAAATTTTTGGACTAAGTTTAGTAACTGTCATAACTTGAAAGTATGTTGAACATGAGTGATATTTTAAGATGCCACACCATGAAGAAAGAGATTCTTCCTTTGTGGTTTGTTGTCATACCACATACTGTCAACTCATAATGAAAGGAGACAGATACAGGTTACTAAATAGAAAGATGTATAATTTTATTTCTTTATCCAAGAGAATGGACCCCTGACTTTTCAAAATGTTTTAGAGTTCTTAAAAATCACATTGACTTCACTTAAATCTCCAGAAGCATCTTAATTTTATAGGTACAGAAATTATGACCCATAGAGAGAAGATAAATTGGCTAAAGACATCCAACAAAGAACTGGATTCATCCTTACACAACTAATTTCAGACTTTCCTTCAACATTTTTATGAAGCTTTAATTTAAAAAAAAAACTTACAATCTCTTGTCATTTGGGTGATGGCATGAGTTGTTGGAAATTTTTAATTCTCGTGTGCTTCAGAGTGCCAACATACAACCTATAAACTGAAAATCTGTATCAGAGCACTAACAGATTTTCATGTTAACTAACATACATTATTCTAATTACTTTTTTTATTTTGTGTGTAAGGAAATCAAAAGCTCCAAATGATAAATGTCCAACATCAAAGAACTAGGAAAAGGAAACCATTAAACTTCAATTAATGTTTCTCTTTATTCTACTGCCTCTCATGTCTTAAACAAACCAAAAATCTTTGTGTTCTTCAGTTGAATATGTTATACTTCCACAAATCTAATTAAATACAAATAATTACAAAGAAGAGGGGGGAAACCATACAAATAAAATCTTTAATGAACAGGTACTATTTTAAGATTTTCAGTAGGGATTGGCCAGAACTTTCCAAAGTGTCATAGCCATATGGTCACATGTAAAAATGAGGCCATATAATCAGGCCTGAAATAGTCTAAATTAGTTCGAAGAAATGCTTTCCTTGTGTTTTGGTCCTTTAGACATCAGACAAGCTTCTGATCTAAATGCTCTTCATCCTTTAAGATTCATCTTAGATTATATCAACTATGAAAAATATTTCCCAAATTCTTTAATCACAAATAATATTTTCTTCCTTTAAATTCCTCGGAGCTAGTGAGGAAAGGGTTATGAAAGAGGGAGGATAGTCCCAGAGTATGTTCCAGCTGTCAGTGAATCCGCTACCTTAGCCACTATTGGTAGTCACTTCTCTCTTTATAGCTTCAAATTTGTAATACATTTCATTCCTTTGAGCCCCACAAAAATCTTCATATTTCCCATAGGAAAACTAAGATTATGGGAGAACCTGCCACCTAAAATGCTAAAGCCACGCTACAGGAAAAGTCAAACTATTCTGTCCTGTTCAGAATAAAATGAAAAAGTATATTACCTGATCACAGTCACAGATCTGCTCACTAAATTGGGATATCATCCATGAATTAAAAATTCATGTCACAAAAAAAGAACAAACCAGATGGAGCTAAGTAATGCCATTCATAACAGAAACAAAGGGGTTTTGTCTTTTTTTCTGATAAGTTGTTGTAACCCTACTACTGACAAGAACAGCCCATATTTTAAGTAATATTTGCTGACAGCAAAGTCCATAGAAAATTTAGTTTCTACATGGATAAACATTTTTGTTTTTAAGCAATATAAAAAAAATTAAATTGTATCTTTCCAAACAAGATAAATTCTTGGATTATATAGTTAAGGAAATATGCAGAATTTTAATTTTGAATTTAAAGTGTGATTACTGTCCAGTTATTAGTCATGCAAAAATTTAAAATGATTTTCTTTATATTCATCAAAGAAAATGATTATTTTCTTCTTGCTTTTGACCCCATTTGAACAACTGCTCAGAATTTTTTTCATGGGAGCCATGTTTGTAGCATTTCTGAAGAAAGAATATCAATGAGCCTGGTGAGAAGCAACGGAATTAGTTTTGTGAGGTTGGATTAATATTTATGTACAATCAATTATTATCCTTATTTTAATATTTTCATCCTAAGATTGTTATGCACCTATCCTTGGAATGGTTTTGATTTAGTTTCTTGTAGTCCCTCTGCCCCCTTCTGTGAAGTGTAGAAGGAAAGAGATCTTTGTTGTTTGCACTTCCTTATACTCCCACTAACTAGCTGTACACATCTGGCTTCCATTGGAGAGCCCCTGACATCGCAGGGAACGGTGATCAAAATTCCACACTCTAGCTTCAAGCTGGGGGCTCGTAGCTACGCAGCATTGAAAGGGAATCTTTTCCTGGCTTCTTTAAAATGAGCATGGTGATGGGATGGTTTAAGGGAAGAACACCTCTCAAATCACATGACCACTGCTGTGCTTTCGTGTGTCCTGCTTTCTTCATAACAGCTTGGCACTACATTCTTTCCTTGTATTGTTAGTGGACCTTTTTTGTATGTATGAATGAGCTGGGAGCTGGGGACATAAATGAATGGTTATACATTATGCATGCATCTTTCACCATTAGAGTGATGTGCCTTCCCTTAATGTATCACAAATTATATTCATATTTAACTTCTGTGTCCTGAGTGATTGAGCTGTTTCTGTTTCTCCCTTTTTGGTGTGAGATTTGTATGTTATTGATATGTTTGGACATTTACACCTTCCGTTGTTCATGTTACATTAAATGTAAGTTAAAATTTTCTCTCGAAAGAGTTAGCTTTCCATGTTGGACTGGAAAAGTCTTCATTTCTGTGTAGCATTTCATGTTATTATAACCTATGGCTTTCAATTGTACCTCCTATAATGAAGAGCTGACTTTAAACCCTGTGCTATTCTTATAATGACCTAAGTGTAAGGTAAGTAATTTATCTGTCTCTAGAGATTGTGGCTGCTTGTTAAAATTTTTCTCAGCTTTTTAAAAAGGCATTTTGCTTTTGCTCCTTACCATTTATTGTGTTGTCCTTCTTTTCTTTCTGTTTCATATCTTAAGATTTATTAATAAGCAATGTGATCTTAAGCAAAAATTCTATTTCACATGTAAACACATGTCTAAATATATTATTTGATGTCTCGTATCTTGATGAGTTAGTGGATACCTGTGTCTTCAGTAAGTCTCCTTTGTTTTCTTTTCCTCCATTTACTTGAATAAATACACTGTTCTTACATTGTTCTAGTCTTAATTCCTGTGGAAGGGAGAATCATTCATCTATGCTATAAAACCAGCCAGCTGTTAATTGCAACAAAATAACATAGTTAATTGCAATAAAATAAAATATTTTAATAATAAAATTATAGGTATTATAATATTATACATTCCATTTAACCATTCATTTTCTTCCCTTAGAATGTAATCCCATAATCTCAGAGTAATTAATTTTCACATTTGCCTTTTTCCCTGCTTTTTAAACTAGTAACAAAATAAAATGAAATAAAGCTTGATACTCAACTTGATACTCCTTTAAAATTAAATTTTATTATATTATGTTATATAAAAACCTTATTATTAAGATTTTATTAAAAAATAAATACTATAAATATGACATTATATAGCTTAGTCATTCCATACATACATTAACAGTAAATTTTTTAAAATTACTTTCTTTGAGGTTTTTTTTAGATAAATACTTTCAAAATCACTAAATAAAATCTTATAATCCCCAATTTAATCTGGTTCAACAGCCAATGTAACATAAATGGGAAAAAATTTCACTACTTTTGGCAATTTGCAAACCTTGATAAAGGGTTCTATTTCAGAGAACTGAATTGGTTTCGTTCTCCAATGTTTCCTCTAGAGCTGTTTGAAATTTGTGGTTCCAAACTAAGGTATAAAAAGGCAATATGGGTTTCTTTATACGTATTATAAACAGTTGTGGGGTTTTGTTAATTTTTAAGCCATTTAGGAAAGCAGGAAAGATGTAGGATGTTTTTGTTTGCTTTGCTTTGGTTAGAAAATACCAGGGAGTTCTTTACTACCATTCCCATTATATACATTATCAGATGTATATAATAGACTTTGTGTAAATTTGTTGGAACATTTTATGAGACAATTTGAACTACTCATCTGAACTGCACTGTTCATTGTAAATTTCTTGTTTCTATCCATACACTAGCTCCACTCTAGATTGGAAGGGCTTAAAGATGAACTCTGGAGGAATAGAGGCTACGACTTAAGAGTAACTATTACTGACCAAAGGAGCTACTTTCCACTCGCAAACATTGCTTTGCGCGATGGGTTTGGCTCCTTCACGTCTTGTTTCACATCCTGTTGAAGACTTTCTTGACTTCCATTTGACTTCTTTGAGCTGTTTTGTCTTTCAACATTTCCTCTTTCTTTTCCTTCTTTCTCCCAGATTTTCTTTCCATGCTTTTAGCGTTCTCTTGTGTTGAGTCACTTTTTCAAATGTAGTATCTCTCTTTATTAAGCTTGTCTATTAATTTGTCTGTTGGTGTGTGTTTCTTTTCTCTGTTAGACTGTAGTAGTAGAATTACACTTGTTTTCATTCCATGGTATGCAAATTGCTTATTTATTTTGCATAAAGTTCATTATTTACACTTATCTTCTTGGATATGAATTTCAATAAGAAATAGTAGAGCATTCTCCATTTATACACTGTCCCCCTTATGTAAGCCTATGCTTTATTATTTTTATTTTCCACATTTAATTCCTCAGTCTCCCTTTCTGCTTTTTCTTTTCTTTGTTCTCATATTTTCTTCCATGTCTTATTTTATTTAAGTCACTAATTCCTTTCTCATTTGGTCCAGAATTGTTCTTCGATAAGACTTGTAAATAAAAGAATTTATAAATTTCTTTTTCTGTATTAGTGTCATTGTACTATACCAAAAAATACTTAAGCAGTCTGGGCCAAAAGAAAAGAACTAACATTTTTAATTGTTTGTTCATTTTGCTGTGTGTATGCACGTGTGCATGGTGCCCGTGTGTGTGTGTGTGTGTGTGTGTGTGTGTGTGTGTGTGTTTACATTATTTGCTTTGGTTTTTGCTGATTGCCTTTGTCTGCTCATTTTTATTATTATTTCTTTAAACATTAACAATTTGCTTTTTTCAGGGAAGGACAGCCATAACCTACCCTAAGTTACAACATTCCTTTCATAAACTGTTTCATATATCTTTAGACTGTGTTAAGCTATAGAAAGTTCTTTGTTGTGTATATATCCATCTGGGGCAAGCTGCTGTGGAGTGGGAGGAAGAGGTGTGGGCCTTGAATAAAGTTATATCTAAAATTAATAGCAGTACCATTTAGCATGGCCATTGAATACAGCCATTTGGCAAATTTCAAAAGAAATATGCTACTTTAACCTTCATTTTTCAATAAAAGCATAAAGAACCCCTAATTGACAAATTATATGCACACCTAAACTGGCTAATAAAGGAGTTGAATTTAACTCATTTCCACTAGAAAAATCTTTCATAGCCAGTATTATAAGAAGTTATTATAATCAGTATTACAAAAGTTATTACCATCAAAGGAAAATATTACAGATAAGAATTTTTCTTTTTTCCTTGTTATCACATATATAATAAAATTCATTACAATAGAATATTCAATTTTAATTTCACTTTGATTTTGTTATTATTAAAGTACAGACATACAAAATATTTTAGATTAAGGATTAATATTCAAAACTGAATATACAGTATTGAATTTCTTTCATATATAGTCATCCTTCAATAACTGTAATAAGTTCTTATCAAGACCTCCATACATCCAAATCCAAAAGATATTCAATTCTCATGTAATAAAATGGCATATACTACTTACATACAGCCTAAGTACATCCAACCATATACTCTACTCTATATTGTCTCTAGCTTACTAGGCAAGTGCTCTACCATTGAGCCACATCTGCAACCCTCATCTCTATTTATTACTATTTTATAACCTAATGCAATATGAATGCTATGTAAATAATTGCTGTATTGTATTCCATGAGGAATAATGACAAGGAAATAAAGATCACATGTGCAGTACAGATATAGTTGGTAGTGCTGGTGTTTTGTGTTGGTTTTCTCTCCTCCTTTTTTTCTTTTCCTTTTGATCCACAGTGTGTTGAATCTGCAGATATGAAACCCACAGACATGGAGGGCCACCTGGACTGATCTCAAATACACATAAATTGCTTTGAGTATTATCTTTGTCCAATTTATAATATTGTACCTTAAATATTTTTCTGGAACTCATTCTTTTTTAAGTAAAAATGAATTAAATATATCTGAAAAATGTAATAAACTTTTACTAACATGTTGTGATAGCCAAGATAAATAAAACCTTTTCTCCTAATCCTCAGGAGCTTGCCCATTAAGCATACTTATCTTACAGTCCATATTATAAGCCCTAAATTACTGAGTCTGTGCTCTTTCTGCAGGTCCAGTCCAGGTGCAGCAGCAAGGAGAACATTCTCAGAGCCAGTAAGTAGTCACCATTCCAGGTAGGCTACCAACTATGTACACTGTGGCTCAACAGAATAGAGAGCTAAAGAATGATGAAAAAAATGAAGATGAGCAATGATGAAAGTTTATATCAAGAATATGAATTTTATAAAATCCACCATCTGAAAATTTTCTTAATATCAATATAAGTAAATGTCTCCCCAAATCTAATTATTTTTGCAAGCTGAATGGAATTTGATGCATTTAACTTAAGGTGAAAGTGAGCTCCTCTGTGACCTTAAGGTGAAGAATCTTCCCCTTTAATAGTCTCATTGCACAAATGATTTAATGACAGACTACATAAAAATAACTCTAATGTAAGTTCATGAACGCCAGAGAGGGAGAAGCAAGCTGGGCATACATGATTGTAGCTTCAGCACTTAAGGATGAAGCAGGAAGATCCTAAGCTTTGGGCCAGCCTGTGCTATATCATGAGACCACGTCTCAAAAGTGGGTTGGTGTGGGTAGGTAATAAACAATAATTTTGTCAATATGATTTCCAAAAGATTTTACTTTCACAGGCAAAATGTTATAGAACATTGTTCCTGGTCCAAGAATAGAAAATCCTTAAGCTCTCTTTTGGTTTGAGCACTACAATGTTAACTTGAAGGTCACTAAACTTTGTATATTCATTTCCTTGTTTTATAAAAATGAAACTGTAAATAGGTTTTTAAAAAAAAAACTAGTATCTTTTAAAAAAAAAAACTAGTATTCTTAAAGTGAAATCCTGTTGAAAAATTTCCCATTAAAGCTTTGAGATCCTCCAGAGAAAATTGCTGCATAATGTTAATTGTTTTATTATTTTTCTGTCTCTTAAAAATTTGATGACATCATTCAATCTTTTTCCTATTGGTTTTCAGTAGATGTACAGAATGAGCAGAATTAAATAGGTTTGCTAGCTGCCCACACTAATGGGAGTTTATACTGTAGTAGAGTGTCAGTGTTATTTAGCAATCAGAGCATACTTGGAGGGCTGGAGAGACAGCTCGAGGAGGGGGAAAAGCAAGTCATAGCCGTATGCACAGCGATTCCCAGCACTGTGAGGAATGGAGACTAGAGGGTCTGGAGCTTGCTCGAGTATCCACCCAGAATAACGATGATGGGGAGAAGGCACGCTCCAGGTTCAAGGAAAGCACCTTTCTCAAGGGAATAAGGTAGAGAATCTATTAAAGCAGGACACCCAGTGTCTACAAATGGCCTTTGCACACACACATATATGTACACATCACCACACATATATGTTCCCAACACATACACAAAGCTATAACTGTTTACTAATAATATTCACTACAGAAACTTAAGCAGAAGAATTGAGAGTTAGAAATCAACCTAGGGCATAGAATTTGAAAAAAAGTGGGGCATATTTGAGAACTTCTAATAGGTTAGTGTGTGTGTATGTTTATTTTATATGAGTATTCTACTTATTAGAATATTTCTATTTCTGTGTTATGAATCTGTTAACTTCGCTTAAAACCCTTGAGTATTTGTTTGATCATGATGTTTAGGTAATACTACAAAAAAATAAGTTCAGGGCTGGATTGGATATGGATCAGTGGTAGAATGCTTCTCTATTATTCATGAGGCCCCAAGTTTAATCTCCAGCACTGCAAAATAAATTAATTAATTAATTTAAACAAGGGGCTGGAGAGTGAAGAGCACTGGCTGTTCTTCTAAAGGACAGGTTTAAATCCCAGGACACATGTGGCAGCTCACACTGTCTGTAACTCTAGTTCCAGGGGATCTAACACCTCCTGCAGACAAATCTATACATTAAATGAAAAGAATACTTTAAAAAATTAAAAACAAAAATTTTAAATAAAAATAAATTTAAATTAGAGAAGATGTATAGAAATCATATCTTCACAACTTTCCAAAATAAGTGACTCTGAGCGAGCCTTTTATAATGAGATATAAAATCTTATACACACTAAGACCTAAGTTTGAAAAACCTATGGGTCAGACATGATAGTTGAATGTTCGCTAAAATTAAGCAAAATAGACAAATGAACTTTAAAATTGCACTTTATGATCTATAGTGCATAGTTTCCACCAAATTGTAGTCCTGAAATTATAGGCCACTGAGAGTAATTATGGTGATTAGAAACAAAAAAAAATACTTTTTGAGTACAAATTCCCTTGAACTTTGTCTTCTATCTATTACAGACTACATTTCAGTTACCATCTTACTGTACTAGTGGCTTATAATGAGTTTATATAGACATCATGGTTGCCCAAGTATTCTTTATTATTTTCTTTGGATAAATAGTCATATAGATGGGCCTTGTGACTCTTCAGGTCCATATGGAGTCCAAGCAAGATCATAACTTCATAGTTTTGTGATTTCTCTAAGTTTGTGTTCTTTCATCTTATTTCCGTGCCAATAACTCGTGTTCATACCCATGGCCTCACCCAAGTTCAGCACTCTATTCTTTCTCTAGGTTCAATTTTTTTTATGATGAGGTGTGTTTCTGGATCTGTGTGTGTGTGTGTGTGTGTGTGTGTGTGTGTGTGTGTGTGTGTGTCTTATCTGTGTGAGAACATTAATGTCATGGCACAGGTGTGGCGATCAGAAGACAACTCTTGGGAGTCATTTCTCTTGTTCCATCATGTTAATCCCGAGAATCAAACTCAGGTCTTCAGTCTTGGCTGCATGTGCTTTACCCACTGAACCATCTTGATGGCCTGTTTCTCTGAACTTAACTACAATATTCCTATTCCTTATATAGACTGCTCTTATATTCCCAATCTTCTCTTTTACCATGTTGTACCATATTGCAATTATATAGAAGCTATTAATGGTTACTCATTCTCTCAATACTAAATACTGCCTCCACTTCTTTTCAATTTTTTCCATGCCTAAACAATCTACCATGTGTGCATAAGCCATCTACCATGTTAGGATTCTTTTGTGACACCTCTGCGTTTCCCTTAGTGAGGGTGACTAATCCTTCTTGTGTACCCCTAATTAATCATTAATCAAGGAAATGTTCCTGTAGACTTTTCTACAGCCCAATCTGATGACATTTTCTCCCTTGTTTTTTAGAATTATTTATTATGTATACAGTATTCTGTCTGCATGTATGCCTTCATGCGAGAAGAGGGCACCAGATCCCATTATAGATGGTTGTGAGCCACCATGTTGTTGCTGGGAATTGAACTCAGGACCTCTTGAAGAGCAGTCAAATGCTCCTAACCTCTGAGCCGTCTTTCCAGCCCCTGATGACATTTTCTCAATTGAGGTTCCCTCTTCCCAGATGACTCCACCTTTGCAAGGTTTTGCAGCTAAAGCTGAGTCAGGAAGCCTATCCCAAATGAGAGTGCATGCTTGCCTCTAGCAAGCAGAGCAGACCTGAGAAATTGCTGCTACCAAAGAAACATGCGTAATGCTGTTATTTTGCATCTAGAATTATTTCCCAAGCTGTCTCGGGCTTTATGTGGATGCAGTTGTCCACATGTTGGCACCATTTGTAACATGAGGGCCTACTTTGTTGACCTGGCCACCCAGCTAGCTTAGCCCCAAAATAATCACACAGAACTGTATTCATTAAAACACTGCTTGGAGCAGTGATTATTTTGTGTGATTATTTTGGGGCTATGCTCACCTTATGAGACCTGGATAGAGGTGGGCAGTCCTTGGGCTTCCCACAGGTCAGGGAACCCTGATTGCTCTTCGAGCAGATGAGAGAGGGGGACTTGATTGGGGGAGGGGGAGGGAAATGGGAAGCAGTTGCGGGGACGAGGCAGAAATCCTTAATAAATAAACATATTTAACAAAAAAAAAAAAACACTGCTTGGCCCATTAGCTCAGGCTTCTTATTAACTCTTATAGCTTATATTAACCTATTATTCTTATCCATGTTAGCCAAATGACTCAGTACCTTTTTTAGCAGGGCAGGTCACATCCTGCTTCTTCTGTGTCCTGTCAAGACTGCAGAGGAATGGGCTTTTTTCTTCCCAGAATACTCCTGTTCTCATTGCCCTGCCTCTACTTCCTGTCTGGTTGTCCCGCCTATACTTCCTGCCTGGCTATTGGCCAATCAGTGTTTATTTAAAACATAATTGACAAAATACAGAATTGTCCTGCACCACTCAGGCTTATTCATAACTAGATCTTTCAACTTAAATTGAGCCATAATTGTTGTCTATGTTTAGTTACATGGCTTAGTACCTTTTCTTAGTAAGGCATTCTCATGTTGCTTCCTCTGACTTGGTGACTGACTTTCTTCTGCCTTTTCTCTTCCCAGAATTCTCTTAGTCTAGTTGCCATGCCTATAATTCCTATGTATATTCAAAAATCTTATTTCTAAAGCATTCCAAAATCATTAACTAATCCAAAAGCATAATGCCAGGGCATGTATTAAGTGAAATTAAATGGCATATCTTACTGACAAACTCTAATAAACTTATAAAATACCAGGGTTTTTTAATAGCTCCATTGTACATTCTTAATTATGACTGACCCTCCTCACACCTACTCCTCTCCCCCATCTCCATGCCTCCATCCCCACTTAAACCTTTCTTTCCCATTATTCTCCATTTCACTTTCACATCATCTGTGTTTTACCATCCTTAAATCCCAAAAGATTTTCCCTCTCTCGTGGGCCTTTTCCTACTTTTTTGGCTTCTACAAACTCATACACACAGAGAACCTAGACAGCAATGAGGACCCTAAGAGTCCCCATGGATCTAATCTACATGGATCTAATCTACATGGGAAGTAGAAATCTTCTTGTAGATTCTTTCTATTGAATTTTTTATAGTCATTATGGTTTTTTTGGTTCCAGAATTTCATGCTTAGGTTTTTTTTTTCTATGATTTTCTATTTCCTTGTTACACTTCTCAGTTTGCTTTTGTATTGATTTTCTGGTTTCATTGTCTATATGCATTATTCTTTAGCTCATTTAAACTTCCTCCAAACTATCCTTTTTTTTTTCAAAAATTCATACGTTTTCATTTTTTGGCTATTGACTACTAGAATATTACTGTTTCTTTAGTGGTAGTGTTTCTTTGACTTTTGTTTTGTTTTGCTTTGGACATAAAAAATAGTCATGTGGCTGGGCAGCGGTGGCACATGCCTTTAATCCCAGCACTCAAGAAGCAGAGGCAGTCAGATCTCTGAGACCACTCTGATCTACAAAGTGAGTTTCAGGACAGCCAGGGGGAAAATAGTCATGTGTTTCAGACTTTACAGATTGGTTTTGGAGAGGAAAGACCCCATCTGTGGTAATATAAGGGTACAAGCTCCATGGAGAATGGCAACCCCACCTCCAGTAAGGGCAGAGCCTTTTACATTATCTGCTGAGGTCAGCATTAGCAAAGATTTCGTAAGTGCTCCCCAGCCAAGCTGTGAGTGTCTACAGCAATGGGGAAAGTTATTGGAGTAATTGATGATAAAAGTCTCCTGAATCATCCTGGTCTCTTTTCTCCCATAGAGGATGTCACAGCCTTCCTGAGGGGTTCCTTTTTAGTGCCAAGTCAGTCTCATAGGAATCCTCATGGTAGCAGTGGCACTGTGTCTGATGCACAGTGGCCAGGCTGTGGAACACTAGTATACATGGAAAAACCTCAGCTTTTGAGTACAAGCTAGAGCAAGCACCATGCCCAGGGAGCAGGTGCCCCAGCTGAAACACTGGAGTACCAGTGCTTTGGGGGCCACCTGGGAAATGTGGAGTACAACATGAGCACACACAGAGCTATAGAGCTCTTAAGCATCCATACTGCTACAGCAGTGGCTCCACTGCCCTAGGCACTGGTGATGAAGGAGAAGCTTCGGAGCAGAGTATGCACGGGATTGGAGGAAGAGGGGTTTTACACATCTGCATCAGCACAACAAATGTCTCCTCCATTGCCACAGTGATTGTTGGTAAGTTGCCTTGGTGATAAACCTCCCAGGAACTTCTACAAAGTAGGTAACTGGGAAGGCTGGTCTCCATAACTCTCACTCTCCTTTGTTCCTAGTTTTCTTCAGATGTCTCAGGTATGCAAATTGTCACAGTAATCCTTTCTGTGTAGTGATTTCTTCCTTCTTGCTTCACTGTATGGCATTGGTTTATTAAATGAACTATTCAGCCTTCCTCGAACAATCTATGTTCAGGTGTTAGTTGTGGGGGAATCAAAGCATTAGTGCTATTATCTTTAGTAATTTTTCCGCAAAGTTTATGAAATAAATAATAAAATTACTTACAACTTTTATGTTCCTAAGTATTTCCTGTATTAATAAAGTTATGTTGACAAAACTGGAAAATGCAAAAGAAATGGACATTTTTTTAGATAAGTACCATATACCAAAGCTAAACCAAGACCAGGTGAACGATCTAAATAGACCTGTTAGTCGCGAAGAATTAGAAACTGTTATCAAAAATCTCCCTTCCAAAAAAAGCCCAGGACCAGATGGTTTCAATGCAGAATGCTACCAGAACTTCCAAGAAGAGCTAATACCTATACTCCTTAATGTATTTCACAATATAGAAACAGAAGAGTCATTGCCAAATTCCTTTTATGAAGCTACAGTTACCCTGATACCAAAACCACACAAAGACCCAACCAAGAAAGAGAATTACAGGCCTATCTCACTCATGAATATCGACGCAAAAATTCTCAATAAAATACTGGCAAACCGAATCCAAGAACACATTAGAAAAATTATCCATTATGATCAAGTAGGCTTCATCCCAGAGATGCAGGGCTGGTTCAACATACGCAAATCTATCAATGTAATCCACCATATAAATAAACTGAAAGAAAAAAACCATATGATCATTTCATTAGATGCTGAAAAAGCATTCGACAAAATTCAACACCCCTTTATGATAAAGGTCTTGGAGAGATTAAGGATATAAGGGTTATACCTAAATATAATAAAAGCTATTTACAGCAAGCCGACAGCTAACATTAAAGGGAGAAAAACTCAAAGCCATCCCACTAAAATCAGGAACACGACGAGGATGTCCACTCTCTCCATACCTCTTCAATATAGTGCTTGAAGTTATAGGCAATAGCAATAAGACAACATAAGGGGATCAAGGGGATTCGTATTGGAAAGGAAGAAGTTAAGCTTTCGTTATTTGCAGATGATATGATAGTATACATAAGCGACCCCAAAAACTCTACCAAAGAACTCCTACAGCTAATAAACACCTTTAGTAATGTGGCAGGATACAAGATCAACTCCAAAAAATCAGTTGCCTTCCTATACACTAAGGATAAGGAAGCAGAGAGGGAAATCAGAGAAGCATCACCTTTCATGATAGCCACAAATAGCATAAAATATCTTGGGGTAACTCTGACCAAGGAAGAGAAAGATCTATTTGACAAGAACTTTAAGTCTTTGAAGAAAGAAACTGAAGAGGACACCAGAAAATGAAATGATCTCCCTTGCTCTTGGATTGGGAGGATCAAAATAGTAAAAATGGCAATTCTACCAAAAGCAATGTATAGATTCAATGCAATTCCCATCAAAATTCTTCACAGATCTGGAGAAGACAATAATCAACTTTATGTGGAAAAACAAAAACCCAGGATAGCCAAAACAATCTTATACAATAAAGGATTGTCTGGAGGCATTACCATCCCTGACTTCAAACTCTATTACAGAGCTACAGTATTGAAAACAGCTTGGTATTGGCATAAAAACAGAGAAGTCGATCAATGGAATCGAATAGAAGACCCGAGTTTTAACCCACAAACCTAGGAACACCTGATTTTCGATAAAGGAGCAAAAAGTATACAATGGAAAAAAGAGAGCATCTTCAACAAATTGTGCTGGCAAAACTGGATGTCAATCTGTAGAAGAATGAAAATAGATCCCTATCTATCACAATGCACAAAACTCAAGTCCAAATGGATTAAAGACCTCAATATCAGTCTGAACACACTGAACCTGATAGAAGAGAAAGTGGGAAGTACCCTACAACACATGGGCACAGGAGACCACTTCCTACGTATAACCCCAGCAGCACAGACATTAAGGGCATCGTTGAATAAGGGACCTCCTGAGACTGAGAAGCTTCCCAAACCACTGCTTTTTGTCTTCCCTGACTGGTACTGACAGGAACTGGTGGACTTTGGTTGCTTAAAGGACACTGAGAAGATCCTGCAGCTTATTACAGCATCAAAGAGCCTGCAGTTTTGCAGGTAATTATCACAGAAATCAGCAAACAATAAGCTATAAAAAAAAGAAGAAGAAAGAGAAGGAGGAAAAGAAATCTAAATGTTCTTAACTGAAAACTTACTTGCAAAGGCCCAGAAAAGATATCCCCCCCCCCAAAAGCAGGCCTTAGGAGCCTTCCTCCCAGAATCTCTAGCCAGCTTGATTGGACAAGGATATTCTGCTGTAGAAAGCCAGTCTGTAAAGAGTGGGAAGTGTGACTATTTTCTCAAATGCATAAAACAAGAGAAGAGGAAGAATCACAGAGCCTACTAAGCAAATGGAAACATGACTCAATCGAAGGACAAAATAAATCAGAATCCAACCAAGAATATTAGTATGTGACAGAATCCAAGATAATTATTTTTAAAAGCTTGGTGATCTAAAAAAAAGTAGCAAGTTTAAATTTTTAAAAAAGTACATGAACAAAATTAGAATATCAATAAAGACTTAAACTATATAAAAACAAGTTTTAGAGCTGAAAAAATAGTAACTGAATTGAAATTTTTTTTCTAAAGGTTTAGTAGCAGATTTGATCAAGCAAATCAATATACACAAAGATACAGGTTATTTGAAATTCTGGAATTAAAAAAACAAAGTAAAACAAATCAAAAGACTTTATGGTATGTCATCAATTTAAACGTGTGTGTAGTAAAGAGAGGAAGACAGAGAAGAAGAGGAAAGAATAGGGAGAAACAAATAAAGTAAAGAAAAGAGGAGATGGAGGAGATAGAATTTATTTGAAGAAATATTGACCAAAAACATCCCAAATCTAAATAAAGAAATGCACATGCAAGTACATTAAGCTCAAAGAGCAAAAGCTAGGATAAATCCAAAGAGGCACACATCGAGACATGCTATTTTCAAATTGTCCTAAGCCATGAACAATGCAAAACCTGGAAAGGAACAACAACAAATTCATCACATTCAAAGGAGTACCCATAAAAATTGATGTCATCCAGGTGGTGGTGGCGCACAACTTTAATCCCACCACCCCAGAGGCAGGTGGATCTCAGTGAGTTCAAGGCCAGCCTGGTCTAAAAGAGCTAATTCCAGGACAAGTTCCAGAGCTACAGAGAACTTCTATCTCAAAATATAAATAAATAAATAAATAAATAAATAAAGCCAGAAAGAAAAAAGACAGAAAAGAATTGACACCGTTAGTTATATTAGGAGATCTTTACAGACCAGAACTTTTTTCAGATATTTTTTTATCCAGTAAAACCACCCTTCAAAAACAGAAGAGAAATGAAGATTTCCACAGCCAAACAAAAGCTTAGGGAAGCTTATAAGAAATGCTAAATAAAGTACTTCAAGGTGAAATAAAATGACACTAGACTGCAGCATGAAAGCATACAGAAATAGAAGTCCAAAAATATGGAAATATAACTCATGGGAACAGTTTAATATATTGTCTGATTTGAATACTTTACTGCTTTAATGATGGAGTTAATAGTACTTTTAATTTGGGGGTTGTGGAAATTGCTACACAGTGAAGAACACACTAACTGCTTTCCAGAGAACCTGGTTCAGTTCTCAGCACTCATATGGCAGCTCAAAACCTATATCTAATTTTAGTTCCAGAGACCTGACATCCTCTGGCCTCTGCAAGTACAAGGTGCACACATGGTACACAGACTTCAGGCTGGCAAAACACTTGTACAAAAATACTTTTTAAGTACTTTATTTTGGCAAAAAAAAACATAAAAGCACAAGATATAATTATGAAATATGTTAGCAGATAAACAGTATTGAAATGTTATATGTATTATGAAAACCATAATCAGGTAGGAAGATGTAAGAGTAGGAGAAACCCAGTTTTGGGCCTATTATTAACAAATGTCTATTAGCTTTTTGGTATGTTGGTTGGTTGGTTGGTTGGTAGGTAGTTGTTTTTTAAGACAAGGTTAGTTGTAGTGTACAGCTCAGACTGGCCTGATGTATAATCCAAGTGCTAGAATTACAGTTATGTCATCATACCCAGTGCAACCAGCTTTTAAAAATCAAATTTTTGTAATTCTGGTAAAAAAAAATGAACACTAAATTTATTGACTACGTTAACGTTCGAAGTTGTATATAGTGTTTATTTGTCTATATAACCATTTTTTATCAATATACTCTAGACTATGCCATGTGTTCAGCATCCTTGGTCCTAGACCATGCTATCTCCATAGCATCTTTAGTCCTAGGCTATACAATCTCCACAGCATTTTTAGTCCTCGACTATGCTATCTCCACAGCATCTTTGGTCATAGGCTATAGTATCCCCACAGCATCTTTGGTCATAGGCTACACTATGTACTCAACATCTTTGGTCCTATGCTATACTATCTCCACATCATCTTTGGTCCTAGGTTATACTATGTGTTCAATATCTTTGGTCCTTAACTATACTGTGCTATATGCACAGCATCTTGATAGTAAGACAGTTTTTCTCCTTGAAAATCTAGTTAGGAAAAGACACATATAAATAAATACAAAATGGAGGGTTTTTTTCTTAATGCAATATTCAAAGAAAATAATAAGAGAATGTTTTATAATACCTCTAAGTACAGGGGAAATGTGTGAACATTTTTTGCTTCATAACAGAGGTACTACTCAAGAAAAATGTTACAAGAATATCATAATGAATTTCTGCATGCTTTTCATCCAGACTCCCCAGATATCGATACTTTGCCACAGTTAAGTGTTGCCATGCTAATATGCACATGCTTTACCATATTACATGTGAATAAAATTCAGACATGATGCCTCTTTAGTCGCTATTTCAGCATCCATTTGAAGTAGGGGTAAATGAGGTTTGTGAGAAGAAATAAGACGTTCTCTTACATAACCTCAGAACAATTATGAAAATCAAGAAATTAACAGTACCATAATACTATTATATAATCTGATTCCAATTAAATTTTGCCAGTTTTTCTAATAATGTTCTTTACAGCAAATGGGGAAAGAATAATTCTTTTGTTCTGATCTGGGATTCAACCCCGACTCATGCATTTCATTTAACAGTGATGTCCCTTTAGACTCCTTTAAGCTAGAACAATTATTCATGTTTTTCTTTGTCTCTCATGGCCTCAATATTTTTGAAGAGCATAGGTCAGTTATTTTATATAATGACTTTCAATTTTAATTTTTCTGATGTTTCAAAGTGTTTTAATTGCTATGCAATTTGTTGGGAATACTTCAAATAAGATGTTGTGTCCCTCACAATATATCAATCATGTCAGTGAGGCCTTTATGTAAATTTCTTCATTACTACTACTTATTATCACTAGATAGTAGGTTTTTCACTAAGAAATAATGTTTTGACTTTGTATTTTATAAGTACCTCATGGTGATATATTTTAACCTGTATAAATACCTTGTTCTTCATTAGGCTTTTCCCTTCTAGTTTTAGCATCTGTTAATAATTTTTGTCTGAAGCAGCTATTAGCATAATGATTGCCAATACAGGCTTTTCTAATTCCACTTATTTTATCCGTTGTAAGTTTATTAATAAGGAAGAATTCTTAAATAATTTCTTTATTTACATTACTGTCCATGAATTATTTTCATTTAGTTAAATAAATCTGTTGATTTTTGCCATAACTTTGTACCAAGTTTAGTAAAAAAGGAGTCTTGCAGGCTTGCTCTAAGATCTTTTTCCCTATGTTCTTTCTTTATTGAAAAAACGTTGTGAGGAGAAGAATAGTAATTTCCCATAGAAACAAACAAGCAAACAAAATAATGAGAGAAAAATTAGTCCAGGCTGATCGAACATTTCATACTACAGCAGGAAAATATAAAATGATACTGTGTGTTTACTTATCCACAATATTGCCAGTTTTATAAGCAATGCAGCAATGAGTGGGAAGCTGAAAAAGAAGAAAGAAAAAAATGTATATACTATCATAAAGAATTGAAATTGTATCCTATGAATGATAGTGAATCATTGATGTAAGTTACAGAGCTGACATTTTGTGCCAACAGTGCCTTCTGTTATGTAATTGATGCATAGGCCTCTCTCTACTGTTTTCCTTTAGTATTTGTTATTCAGCCCTAGAAAATAAGCAGTCTTTCCATCCATGTTTTCAATGTCAGTAATGCTGTGATATGCATTGCCTTTAATATTCATGTAGGAAACTTATAAAGTCATGAAATTCAAAACAACATAAGAAATTATAATCTTATTTTTAAGATGCCCTGTATTACCTGTTCACTTACCCAGATTTTCGATTTTCAGAATTACCTCAATGTATGTTTTCTAGACTTCCAGTAGATGGATTGAGACTCCAATCCAGCCACATAAACTTTGACCTATCATTTGCCCTGTCTACCAGATATGCTGGGGTAAAGGTGGTGCAAAAATTATAGGGGTGGTCAATGTTGGGCTATATAGACACTAACATAGATTTTGATGTAAGTGAAATTTAAAGTCTTTGAGAGTTGTAAGTTAGTATGTTGCAACTTAGGAGCACATAGCTGTGTGGTAAATAAACTGCAATGGAACAGGGATAGAATCAAGAGAACAGTTTAGAGGCTCTTCAATCACCAGAACATAAATGATGGGAGTGGTAAGTAGCTACCAGATTCTAGGTATCTTTTAAAGGGAGTTTAGTTAGCGCTCAAAAGGAGAAGAATCAGGATGTCTCCATTGCTTTGCCCAGTTATCAAACTGGTAAAATGAATAGTTGAGAACTGCAAGAGAAATGAAACACCCTATGGGTGGTAATGGAAATTAGAGATTTAAGAGCTTAATTCTGGAAATTTTAGGTTTGAGTTGTCTATTGTATATTTAAATAAATGTTAGATGATTACTAGCCTGGAAAAATACATTATCTACCAACTCTTAGGTAATATACAAATATGAAGTTGAGGGTAGAGGTTGAGAATAGAGATATTTATTTATGATATTAATGCCAAAGGACAAAATAAGATTACATAAGAGTGGATAGCTACATATAATCTTCCGTGACTTTTTACAGGAAAAAGAACAGTTCCAATGAATCTTAGATAAATTCATTTTGCTAACTAGTTCATTAAATATCTAAAGGTCAGTACAATAGTTGGAGATATGAATCCTAAAGCCAGAACTAACTAGAATTTTATCCTAGCTCTTTTGTTACCATCTGTATGACTAAGCAAAGGTATCAGTCCTGTGTACACTGAGGCTGTTCATTTGTTTCCCAGATTCCCAGATACAAAATGAGCACTCAGAAACTGTATTAATTACAGCACCAGTTGACCAATAGCTTAATCATATTTCTAAATAGCTATTACATCTTAAGTTAACCCATTCCTATTAGTTTGTATTTTACCATGAGGCTCATGGTTTACCACTAAGGTTCTGGCTGGTGGCTCTCATCTTTCTCCTTCAGTGGCTAGAAGGTATCTCTCTGACTCCACCTTCTTTCTCCCAGCATTCAGTTTAGTTTTCCCACCTAGTGCTATTCTGCCCTACTACAGGCACCAAAAGCTTCTTTATTAACCAACGACAACAATAAAACATATTCACAATGTACAGAGAGGAATCCCACATCACCTCCCCTTTTCTGTCTAATTAAAAAGGAAAGTTTTAATTTTAACACAGTAAAATAACATATAACAAAACAGTTATCAAGCAAGAATTATAGTTACAATATTTATATCTACTTTACCTTTTATCATAACTAAGGAAATCTATAATTATAACTATCTACTCTTCAACTCCATCTAAGACCCCAGAAGGATATACTATTACCTAAGTTAACGGAAGTGCATTGTAAGCAACTTCCAAAACTCTAGAACTGACAGATACATCTTGCTGCCTGGTCAATTATCCAAAGTTCTTCTGTAACATTACAGCATCCATATTCAGCCTATAGACCCATAGTATCTGGCAAACTTTTTCTTTTTTTTTTTGTTTGTTTCCGTTTTTTTTTTTATTGAAAAAAAAAAATTTCTGCCTCCTCCCAGCCTCCCATTTTCCTCCCCCTCCTCCCGCCCCTCTCCCCCTCCCCCCACTCCTCTCCCCCTCCCTCTCCAGTCCAAAGAGCAGTCAGGGTTCCCTGCCCTGTGGAAAGTCCAAGGTCCTTCCCCCTCCATCCAGGTCTAGGAAGGTGAACATCCAAACTGGCTAGGCTCCCACAAAGCCAGCACATTGCGTAGGATCAAAACCCAGTGCCATTGTCCTTGGCTTTTAGCAGCTCTCATTGTTCGCCATGTTCAGAGAGTCCGGTTTTGTCCCATGCTTTTTCAGTCACAGTCTAGCTGGCCTTGGTGAGCTCCCAATAGATTAGCCCCACTGTCTCAGAGGGTGGGTGCACCTCTTTTTATTTTATTGAGCTATACATTTTTCACTGCTCCCGTTCCTGCCTCTCCCCTTCCCTTAAACTCCCTCCCATGGTCTACATGCTCCCAATTTACTCAGAATATCGTGATATATTTGACTACTTCCCATGTAGTTTAGACCCATGTATGTCTCTTTTAGGGTCTTCATTGTTGTCTAGGTTCTCTGGGATTGTGATTTGTAGGCTGGTTTTCTTTGCTTTATGTTTAAAAACCACTTATGAGTGAGTACATATGATAATTGTCTTTCTGGTCCTGGGTTACCTCACTCAATATAATGTTTTCTAGCTTCATTTATTTGCCCCCAAATTTCAAGATGTCATGTTTTTCTGCTGTACTCCATTGCGTAAATATAGCACATTTTCCTTATCCATTCTTCAGTCAAGGGAAATTTAGGTTGTTTCCAGGTCCAGGCTATGACAAACAATGCTGCTGTGAACATAATTGAGCACATGTCCTTGTGGTACGATTGAGCATCCTTTGGGTATATACCCAAAAGTGATATTGCAGGGTCTTGAGGAAGGTTGTTTCCTAATTTTCTGAGAAATTGCCATACTGATATCCACTCCCACCTGCAGTGCAGCAGTGTTCCCTTTACCCCCCAACCCCCCAGCATAAGTTGTCATTATTGTATTTTAACTTGGCCATTCTTACAGGTGTAAGATGTAATCTCAGAGTTGTTTTGATTTGCATTTCTCTGATAACTAAGGATGTTGAACATTTCCTTAAGTGTCTTTCAGCCATTTTATATTCCTCTGCTGAGTTCTATATTTAAGTCTGTACTCCATTTTTTATTGGATTATTTGTTCATTTGATGACCAATTTTTTGAGTTCTTTGTATATTTTGGAGATCAGACCTCTGTCAGATAGGGGTTGGTGAAGATCTTTTCACATTATGTAGGCTGTCATTTTGTCTTGTTAACCATGTCCTTTGCTTTACAGAAGCTTTTCAGTTTCAGGAGGTCCCATTTATTAATTGTTTCTGTCTGTGTCAGTGCTGCTGGGATTATATTCAGGAAGTGGTCTCCTGTCTGACTGACTTTTTCATGAAGCAGGAAATTTGAAGATCTGTTTTGCATTGTAATGGCAAAGTTCATCAGTTTTTTCTTCTATGTCCTACAGAATGTCTGGTAGACTCTTTCATGAAGCAGGAACCGTGAAGGACTGTCTCACTTTCTTTAGGCAACTTCAGCAGTCATTTTTCTGTGTGTCTTGCATGTCCAGTTCATACAGCATACCATCAAGCAGTCCAGGCAAGAGCAGTTCTTGCCCTAATGGCTAACAAACTCCATAAGGAGCCTCTTTGATACCCATCATCCTCTTGAAGTAAATTGGTACTTTTTATACTAGAAACATACATGTCTCAGTGTCAAGAAAAGTCTAAGTTCTTAAAATATTTTAAATGCCATATTCCGTAGATCTTTGAAGTGTTGAAGATTGTCAATCTAACTCAAATGTATCTCTGTACATCTAGGAAGCCTCATGAACATGACTTCATGCTTGAATATTATGATCTATTAACCTATATTTCTTAATTATACATTGTATTTTTAATGAGCTTCACAAACAATACCTTAATCAAGAGCAGAAATATACATATAACAAAATTGGCCTTAAATTTATATCAATAAATTAAGATCCATAACAGTGCAAAGCATTCATCTCTATAGTGGACCTATCTAAGCTTCTTTCCTCGGCTGTAGAAAACCAGTGACAAAACCTTTCTATGATATGGAATTAGTAGTTCATCTAGAATAGTCACTTGACCCATAGTGAACATTCAGTGGACAGCCAGTATCATTAAATTTCACAAAGTTTTGACATATTTTAATTTCATTTAATGTTCTGCAGTCAGAAACAAGAGAAATACTGTTTGACAAGGACACAGAGATTAGAAGTTTGGGTGCTTAAAGTCATTCTTACTTGTTTATGAGTGTTTCAGTGTCTTATTCTCAGTCGATTGTCTCCTGTTTAGGTCACAGTGCTGTAGATATCACCAAGGTGGCTCGAAGACATCGCATGTCTCCTTTTCCTCTGACATCTATGGACAAAGCCTTCATTACAGTCCTGGAGATGACTCCGGTGCTTGGTACAGAAATCATCAATTACCGAGGTACTGCCATATCTATCTTTGTCTTCCAAGAAAGACCAATGCAGCATGAGTGTACCAGTTCCTACAAGAGGGTGCTTACTCACCACCACCCATATCAGAGTCTTTCTTCTGCTCCTCTTCTCTATTAAACTATCATCAGCTTAATAATCGGATAGCTTTTGCTTCATAAAAATATTAAGGGGCCATCTATTTTTTATTCTAAATACCAGAATTCTAACCTAAAGATGGGGCTGTCGGCACTGAATCAGAAAAATAAGACAATTCTGAGTTCTTTTGATGACTTTTCTATTAGGAGTTGAAAATAACTAATGTCTTATAACCATGTGTTGTAGAAAATTCATGCAGACCATTTCTGTCTTAATTTTCCAGCTTTATAAAGGTACAAAAACACTCTACATGTCCAGAAAACTACAGTTTACATTTTGATAGTTTGGAACTAGTAATATGTGGCATGACATTGTCTTAGAATGGTGAGTGCAGAAGCAAACTGTAGTTCCTAGTCAGCCACATAGCGATTATCATATTGCGGAGCTGTGATATATACTAGATTAGATTAGATAGCAAATGCTTTCTCTCTCCCTTTTTGTAAGATCCTACTATGTGGCCTAGGCTGTCTTTCAATCTTTAATTTTCCAGCAAAAGCCCCCTGGGTGATAAGATTATAGGCATATGCCACCATACCCCCATTTAAATGCATATTTTTAATTAATGATATTTTCAATTTACAAATATTTATTAGGATATAACATAAGTAGAGAAATCTCTATAGCTAAAAATAACCTAATTTATCCATGGATTATAAAATAATCACTCTGATTTATTTTCTGTTCTACCTAGCTTCTTCTTCTTTTTTCTCTTAGTTGTAGTGTATTTGGAAAAGTTTATGAAAAGATAATGAAAATGTAGTTGTCTTAGCTTTCAGTCACTATAACAAAATATCTGACATAATTAATTTATAGAGAAAAATGTCTGGTCTTTTTTTTGTTTTTTATCTTTGGTGGTGGTGGTGGTGGTGGTAATGGTGCTGGTGGTCTTTTGAAACAGTGTCAGTGTATACCTGGCTGGACTGGAACTCACTTTGGAGACCAGGCTGACCTTGAATTCACCTCCTGCGTACTGGGATTAAAGGTGTACACCATCATGCCCAGTTTTCTTTCTTTAAGAAGAAATTCTAATTTATGTCCTGTGACTTTGAGCCTTTAATGAGGCATCACATCCTAGTGACAGAACAAACAGCTTACCTCATGAACCAGAAAACAAAAAGTGAGAAGGAAAGGAAGAGGCCAGAGTCCCATAATCCTCTCATGAACATACCTTCCCTGGGGACTAAAGTATCCTACAAGGCCTCTGCTCTGGAAGGTACATAACATCTCCTAACAGTGCCACCCTGGGTACACTTGGGCCTTTTGGGAACATTCAGCATTAACTCTATAGCAGTGTTGTTCCCACACTGTAGTAAGTTTCTAATCAATGTCCATTTCTAATAACCTGAGAAATTGTATTTTGACATTGAGTTCCAGCAGACTAAGCTCCTGAGCACTTCTAGTTAATATACTTATGATCACGCCCACCTCCCCAAAAGTTATACTTGATATTTTCTAAGTGAAATATAGTTCTTAGTTATTTTTATGAAGACAGAAACAACACAAAATAATTTAAGTTTTGGGTGATAGTTCCATCAGGAAATACTTACTATACAAGCATGAAGATATGTGTTCAATTCCCAAAACTCATGTAAAAAGCTAAGCATGTTAGCGTGTGCTTGTAAACCCGGTGTTGGGGAGATGCAGACACTCCCCTAAGACTCACTTGCCATCCACCTTACCCTATTTGGTGAACTTGAGGTCCTTATGAGCAACCCTGTCTCAAAAAACAAGGTAGATGGTTTATGGGGAATACCATCCAACATTATCCTCTTGCCTCCAGACACACGTGCACATTCACACATAGAAATAATTGTCTAAGTAAAGAATTTTATTCTTAAAACTGGCATATTTAAACTGCAATGAACATTAGAGAATAGTTATACAACATCCTAATTTTTCTGCCCGAAAACTCAGACTCAAGAACAGAAAAGGAATAGGAGTAAGGTATTAAGACTTTGTTACATAATAGATCTCCTGGTCCAACATTAAAATATCTTTAATAATGGTAGCTGGCATAACAGATGATGTTAAAGAAGACCTAAAATTAGTGAAATAGTAGGTGCCATGTGTAAGCTCCTTTTTCCTGGTCCTCTTTAGACAAAAATAGAGTTTAAGCAGCTTCCACTTATCCTACTCCTTTTACTCACGTTCTTTTAGGCTTAAAGGTTTTCTGTTGTTTTTGTTTCACTCTCTGGTAAAGGAAATGAAAGTTAGGAAATTCACTAGAGTAAAGAGATTGTCAGAAATCATGTAATTCAGAAATCAGCATTAATGAAATTATTTACTGTTAAATACAGAATATTCAGTTGTTTATTGATATCAATGTGAACCAAGATACATTTAGAAAATACAAATGTAAACTTAAATTATTAAAAATTTTAATACATTTATAACAAGACTTAATTAATCAGTTCTGCTCTCTTGTAATTTCCAAGGCCTTTACCTTAACATTGGTTTCTTAGAAAAATCAAATTATGTGTTCCAATTCACATTTACACAGAAATCTCAGGAAAAAGATTTGGAAGTGACCATTTTGTTTTCCACCAGGAGAAAAGTACTTCCCCTCATGTGCTTTCTCCTCTTCATTTCTTCACCAAGGCAGATAGGTCAGCCTCAGTTAATAACCTGCCTAAGTGCCAAGTGTTTCAGAGATAATGGATCAAACACAATCATTTTTAATACCCAAGAGTATTATAATTTTACCTAGACATTTTAGTTAGGTGTTACTCAGTTTCTTCAGCAAGTATAGACTTAAAACTAAGACTCTGTTAAGTTGGGTGCTGTCTAAAGTCATATGTAAGGAGAGATGACTTGCCGTTGAGGGCAGAGCAAAGTCAGCAAGCTCCTCTTTTCCTTATTGGCTCTTTTGTAAGCTTGCCTTCTTTTGTCAATTCATTTACAAGCATTGTTTGCCCCTTTTCATATTTTATATATTTATTTTGTAACATTTTATATAGTTCAGTAATTCAAGTGCTGTCTATAAGTAAGTTTGTTATCTGTTGTCACTGCCCAGATCTTACTTAAAATACAAATTTTAGCACTGTATTCATACATATCTCTTATTATAAGGTTTCATGACAGATTTTATTTTTCCCACCTTTCTAGCAGTACTTTTCCTTCTACAGCCTCTTGCATACATTCCTGATCACCATCCCATTGCCACTGTTTTTGTTTGTTTGTTTGTTAGGTTTTGGGGGGGTTATTTTGGTCTTTACTAACTTTGTGGATTATTCTTTCTGGTTTTTTTGGTTTTGGTTGTTTGTTTGTTTACTTGCTTGCTTGCTTGCTTGCTTGAAGACAGGGTTTCTCTTTTTAACATCTCTTGGCTGTCCTACAACTTACAGCAGATCCGCCTGCCTCTGCCTCCCAGGTGCTGCTATTAAAGGCGCACACTACCACAGCCCAGCATCTTTGCGGATTATTGTAAAAAGTTCCTTCCAGTTCACAATCACTCCAATCTGTTCTCCAGTTTGATGAGAATAATCTGTTCAAACAGAGATTGTGTTTTTAAAACTCCCTACGTAGAATTTCTCTTTTTTTAAGCAATGACATTGTCTACCTGACTGATTCATTTTTTAGTAGTAAATTTTGTTGTTTGAACATTTCATGGATGTATAAAATGCTCCCCAGTTACTTTTCCTCCTACCCTCCTTAACAAATCTGATAGGTTTTGTTTTCATTATCATTCCTCGTGGATTTTTTTAATTTTTTTCTCTGATATCCTAGGTGACCTACTGTTCACTCAAATATGTATTATTCTCCAAGAATCTTGTGATATCTGTAGTTTTGTTATTGTTGATTTCAAATTTTATTCTATTATGATGATGATGATGTTATTTTTGAAACTTGATTTGTGTGCTATTATATGATTGATTTTAGAGAGCATTCCCAGTGCTACTGAGAAAAATGTGTATTCCCTGTCTGTTGGTTTGAATATTCTGTTTTATCAAGTCTAGTTGATCCATAATATATTTTAGCTCTGACGTTTCTTTGCTTTAGTTCAGAAGACCTATCTAAATATGAGAATAGAGAATTGAAAACCCCTGCTATTATTGTGTCAGAACCTATGTGGTCTTCTATGCCATACAGTGTTTGTGTTATGAAATTAGGGGCTTCTTTTGAGTTTCTTCTAATGAGTCTTTGTTTAAAGTCTACTTTATCAGCATAAATATAACTAAATCTGCTTGTCTGTGTTTTCTATCTGCTTATAATTCCTTTTCCATATGAGTTTTGAGGGTTTGTTGAATTTTGCTTGAATTTTACTGTGCATTTACTTTGAATAATGTTCTGTCAAGGTTTTGAATAGATTCCCTTAATCAATGCATTGGTTTGTTTCAATATTCTGCGTGATCATTAATTTTTTTAAAAAGCAAGACTCTGATTTCTTTCTCAGGATTTGCAGTTATCTCTGTAGTTCTGGATACTCACAGGAGAACTGGCCAGTTGTGGATGGGTGGTCACTGTGTTGTCACTGCATTATAATCTTTGTATTTCTTTATTGTGTTTTACATGTCCATTGGATTGTATTTGTCTTTTCATTTTGACTTCCCCTTCTGAGTCTATTGGGATATTTTGTTCTCTGGAAATGTATCTGCTTGATTCTCAGCAGTGGGAACTGGTGGAATTTGGTGTCAATAGTCAAATGGGGTAACTAAGGTGGTCTTGTTTTGACTGTGCCATCAAGACCAAGGATAGGATTGTACACTAAGCGCCAGGCACGAATGAAGTAAAACTCTTAGTCACCCCTTCAAATCAGTGAACCTGATTGGGACAGAATACCAAATATCAGACCAACTAAAGTCAGAATTACAGCTCCAAAGTAACCCATTGAACCACAACAGTATGGTCTGGATTCTGAAGTGACAATTAGAACCTCAGAAGTTGGAACCACAATGCCACATTGACTCTAAAGATCATGGTAACTAAAGCTTCCATTTTCAAGGGACCCTGGGAACACTAAAGGGGAAACACATATATCTAAGTCTCTGGACTGTGACTGAAAAAGCATGGGATAAAACCGGACTCTCTGAACATGGCGAACAATGAGGGCTGCTGAGAAGCCAAGGACAATGGCACGGGGTTTTGATCCTACGCAATGTGCTGGCTTTGTGGGAGCCTAGCCAGTTTGGATGTTCACCTTCCTAGATATGGACAGAGGGGGAAGGACCTAGGACTTACCACAGGGCAGGGAACCCTGACTGCTCTTTGGACTGGAGAGGGAGGGGGAGAGGAGTGGGAGGAGGGGGAAAAGAAGAGTGGGAAGAGGGGGAGGGAAATGGGAGGCTGGGAGGAGGTGGAAACTTGTTTTTTTTTTCTTCCTTTTCTCAATAAGAAAGAAAGAAAGAAAGAAAGAAAGAAAGAAAGAAAGAAAGAAAAAAATCTGTACTTCTGGGCCCTTCATGGCTAAAGTCAAACCCCAGTGTAAACAATGGATGTTATAAAGTTTGAGAATGCCTGTGTCAATCAAATCTTGTTACTCGTCTTGATTTTATTCTCACTAAAGAATTTAGGGAACCAGGTAGTGGCAGTGCATGCCTTTAATCCCAGCACTCCAGTTGGGAGGCAAAGGCAGGTGGATTTCTGAGTTTGGGTCCAGCCTGGTCTACAGAGAGAGTTCCAGGAAAGCCAGAACTACATAGAAAAATCCTGTCTCAAACAAAAAAAAAAAAAAAAAAACAACTAGGGAGTTGCTCATGAATCCATTTGAATTATACCATGCATTATTGATACACTTCTTGACATTCAATCACTTGAGTTAATGAAGCCAAAACCAAAGGTTAACATTCGAATGAAGTGATTTGGAAGCTCCTTACTTTTCTTACCTTTATCCTTTCAGGACAGAAAAGAAAGCTTATGCTTGTAAGAATGGCATGTTTTAATGTATTAAAGCTACAACTTGGAGTGTTGGGAACAAAAAAAAACTGTAACAGTAACTAAAAGACATAACTAACATTTTAAAGTAACAACCTTTATGTTTTCATGTAGATCATAATATTTATATATATTTGTATGCTAATTTAGTTAATATTATATAGTGCATGTACCATTTTACATATTTTAAAATATATCTTTTAAATAATTTTTCATTTGTTCATGAATATTCTTTATGTTACTTTAGTCACATATTTTATCTTAAGAATAATGTCACTGTTTATTTAAATATATTATTGATCTTTTGCTTTCTTTCTATATTTACTAATATAAGCAATTCTGAAATAAAGATCTACATGAAAATAAATTTAATTCTTAAGATACAATACTAGAAGGGAAATTTTAGGCCAGTGAATATGAAAATGTTTAAATTGTTTTTCCTTTTTGAAGATTATCATATATGAGTTCCCAGAGAGTTAATGATGTATCTTCTGAATACATCTTTTCTGACTGTATATACCAATTTGCATTTTGATAATTTCTGTAACCATCACTAGAAGTTGACCATATGTGATTCTTAGGAACTAGGATGCATCGCTTCTTTCTGTCTACTGTTCCTTGGGATGGCAATCCAAAGGTCTGCCTGAGCCCATTTACAAGATATGGCACAAGTGCTGTGCCTGTCTGTGTATGACTGATTGCTTACCCACTAACTCCATTGTTTGTATTTCTTCTTTTCTTCCAGATGGAATGGGGCGAGTCCTTGCTCAAGATGTATATGCAAAAGACAACCTACCCCCATTCCCAGCATCAGTAAAGGATGGCTATGCTGTTCGAGGTAAATATGTTAGTTTTCTTAAGTGTCTTCAGACTTATATATTTTTCCACATTTTTGCCATAATCCATATACCTGATTACTTTTATATCTATTCTCAATTAATTGTCACCGGTAAACTTGCTAATATTTTTGACACAATCTTGATTAGTGCTCTGTAGTCAAAGTATTATATAGACCTATAAAAATTATTCATTAAAAATATGTCAAATTAAAAACACCATTATTTGTCTGGGGATGTGGCTCAGAGAAACTGCCTAGCATGTGCAAGGCCCTAGGTTCTCTGAAACCACAAAAACAAAAAATACTGTTACTATAGCTTCTACTTTTAGCCTCTTCACATACTAGAAAGCAGACAGCCTAGTGCTGGATTTCTTCCATATTTGCTAGTTGAAAACATCTAAATGGTCCCAGGAAAAATGAACTGATTAAACACAGGGTTTAAATATGAAAGTCTGTTCCCTTGTTTCAAACTTAAACATCAGTAAAGGGTGATGAAATGCAGGCATGACTGTAACCTCTAGTTCTCTCTGGAAGAAGCCATAATTCAGATTCAGAGTCCAGAACCCAAGATTGTAATAACAGCTCACACCCTCAGGGTTGCCTAAAATTGTCTAAAACTTAAAAACAAATGCTAAATAACAGTTGCATGCCTAAAATCTGATCTAATAACCCAGAATAAAAAAATGTAGCTAAATTGCTTTAAAATTCTGATTTGATTTTTTTACTTTATTTTTCTGTGCATAATATGGTATCTTACAATAGGCATACACTGTGATATGATTCCATTGAGATAACTAGCATGTGAATTATCTCACATAATGTAATGAAAATACCCAACATCTATCTTAGCAATTTTCAAAAAACCATACATTGGCTGGGCAGTGGTGGCATACATCTTTTAATCCCAGCACTTGGGAGGCAAAAGCAGGTGGGTCCTTGTGATTTAAAGACGAACCTGGTCTACACAGTAAGTTTCAGAACAGCCAGGGATGTTACACAGAGAAACCCTACCTCAAAAAAAAAAAAAACCACAACATTATTTTTTGTTAATGGTTATTAACTCAAATAAAAAAATAGTCTAAAAATATTTCCCAGCTTTCAGGGTTATTTAAAATACAGTTCTTTTTTATTTTGTTTTTAATTTTTTTCCATACAATATATTTTGATCACGTTTTCTCCTCCCCTAACTCTTCCCAGTTTCTACCCACCTCCCTAACTACCCAACTTGTGTTCTTTCACTCTCAAAAAAAAAATTGCTCAAAAAAAAAAAAAAACAAACTACTAATAAGACACAAATGATGAAACAAAAGGCCACCAAGAAGCCATTGAGTTTGTTGTGCATTGGCCAACTACTCTGGGCATAGGGCCTTCGCTGTAGTATAGTGGACATACCTAGTGACACTCCACTGGAGAAAGCTGATACTCCCTCTGTCAGTGGGTATATTGCAGTTATCTTCTTGGATTGTGTTTACTTTCTTGTGTGCTGGCGTTCTATCTGACTTGAATTAGTGTAAGTTTTGTGCATTCCCTGTGAGTTTATATGTACATCAGCCTTGTTGTGTCTGGAGATATTCATCCTCTCTGGCTCTTACAATCTTTCTGCCACATCTTCTGCAGAGTCCCCTGAGCCCTGAGGGGAGGGATTTGATAAAGACATCACATTTGGTCTTCAGGTCATCTAAATCTTTCACCTTTTACCTACATGTTTTTTGAGATTAAAAGGACAATAAATCAGTATTCCAAGAATTCTCAGAAGTTTTGAAATTATTATTTTGGATGAAGTTGTTTTTTATTCTTTTTTATTATTAAATGTTTTTTATAATTATTATTATTAAAATTTTTCACCTCCTCCCTTCTTCCCATTTCCCTCCCCCATCCCTTCACTTCCCCTACCCCTCCCTCTCCAGTCCAAACAGCAGTCAGGGTTCCCTGCCCTGTGAGAAGTCCAAGGTCCTCCCCCCTCCATCCAGGTCTAGGAAGGTGAGCATCCAAACAGACTAGGCTCCCACAAAGCCCGTCCATGCAGTAGAATCAAAACCCAGTGCCATTGTCTTTGGCTTCTCAGTCAGCCCTCATTGACCGCCACATTCAGCGAGTCCGGTTTGATCACATGCTCCATCAGTCCCAGTCCAGTGTTGATGGTTGGCATAATGTTTTAATTTTCACTAATAGAGTCCCAAAAAAATCTATCTTTAATATTTATCACTAGATTAGATTGTCTCTGAAATTGGTAAAGCATAAATAACTTTTTGGCACATGTATTTTATTCCAAATTTATCTTAGTGTACTGTTTATGAAAATGAATATTGTCCAAAAAGAAAATTATTTATCTTTATGACTGCTTCATGGGTTCTTCTTATTACTTATTCCCATTTAAAAGGCACATCCTTTTTCAGTCTCTTTATAGCCATCCAGAATTAGTATAAAATGACATTAGATTTTTATTTATGGAGTAAAACAGAGAAATGCAGGAGGTGAAATAAAATATTAGCAGTATGAAAGTGTTTTTTACATTCTTGGGTAGAAAGCAGGCAAGAGTGAAATAATAAATTATCTGAAGCAGAGCTTGTCTCAAGAGAGAATATTTCTCTGATGTTTACATGAGGTAGCAACAGCTGAGGAAAAGAAACTATTGCTCATAACTTTTTTTGTTGCCAAAAATTTAGCTAGCCCACATGAACCATAGAAGAGCCTCTCTACTACTGTAGAATCTGTTCAAGACATTTTGCATGAAATCACAATTGTATGTCCTATTTATTCTTTTAAGATTGCTTGTTTTAGTTATCTCACCAAGAAAAACCCTAGATAATATCCCACAGTATAGAATGTTGAAGAAATTACCTAGCAACTGCTAAGTCATGTTATTCCTGCTGACAAACTGTTGTTGCTGGTTCTCTGCAGTATATAAAAAGATGCAGCACATAATGCAACCATGGTGTGTGGGCAGCCTCTAAGGAGGGACACTGATAAACATTCTAATGGAAGCAAGAACTGTCTTCAGAAGGCCAAGAGGCGTGTTCTTACAACCATGCTAAATTTTTCAAATCCTTACCTTTGTAATTCAGAAAACATAGACAGACAGACAGACAGACAGACACACACACACACACACACACACACACACACACCACCCTTATTCTTGAGGAAGTTGTGGCTTCCTAACCCTTTTTCCTGAGTCCCACTCTCCCCACTCCCTTTATTCTCCCCTTTCTCTGCTTTTTGCCTAAGACTTTCCATTAACAACTAGTCATCCTGGTGAGCACTGCTAACTCTATAAGTATAAAGAAGTTTCTGGTTTGTTCTAGTCTCTAAATTTCATTCAGAAACATGTGGAATAAAACCCCAAAGCAGTTGGAGGAACACTTACCACCACCTGGAAAAGAATACAAATTGTCTTCTACTTAACTATCCTCACTCTATGCTTCCTGCTATTCATTGGAAAGGGCGGCATATTTTTAAATTGTAAACAATTATCTGTGATTTAATCACCCAGTATAATTGCCATATGAATCCTTTTATCACAACCTTGTTGCTGTCTCTTCTCACCTACCTCTGTCCTGTCTGCATTTTAGTATAAAAATAAATGCTGTTGTCCTGTGCCTATCATCAGTCTTAATAGTGTTTCTTAAGCAAAGCAAATTGTTAATCCCTCTGTCTTATCCCTTCTCAAAGCTATTTCCTAGAACCTCTGAAAGCTGTGCTGTTTATACAGGCTTCAGTTTATGTGATACTAATATGGCAATGATGGTTTATTATTGATAATAAAATAATTACTAACAATATTGCAAGAGACTTAAGAAATATACAGTAGGAAAATCAAATGAAGGCTATTCCTACAACTAATGATCTAGGGATGATCATTTTCTATATAATGCCACAGTAACTAGTTAGTTGTTTGCTGGTATCAATTTTATATTAAATGACATAACCAGAGATCCTCAAATAAAAGAATAACAAAAATAAGATGTTTTCTGAGCATTAAGAAAGCAGAGAGGATCCAGATATGGTTGATCCTGGCTATAATCCTAGCACAAGAGAGGCTGAGACAGGATCATTGATGAGTTCAAGCACAGCCTGGGTTATATAGTGAGTTACAGGCCAGCTTTGACTACAGAGTGATACTCCAAAAAAAGAGGTGATGAGAGGTGATGGGTGGAGGGGGATAGAAAAGAGGAGGAGGAAAGTAAAGGAAGGTGGATATTAAAGAGCACACCCTCTACTACAGAGTGAGCTCCTATAGAAGATAGGCAAAATTAAGAAAGGAAAGAATAAAATGAGTCCGTATTTATCCTTTAAAATATAAGATGTTTAGTTGTTACTGTTATTGCAAATATAATTAAATATTCATATATAATAATTATAATATGTTATCTTTTCAAAACCCCTTGCTATATCAATGACATGGAAGTAACAGTAGTGATCATAAAACTCATTAGATAGGCCTTGCATTGCCAGGAGTATTGATCTGACACCCAAATAATAATGTATCAGGAAAAGATGATATTCTTTAGGAATTTTTTTCTCAATCATTACCTAATTATATGTATCAGGCACTGGAGAAGGAATGGATGAGATTAAACAAACAAAAAAAAAGTTGTTTGCTTGCTTGCTTCCTTGCTTGCTTGCTTGGATTGGTTTGGTTTGGTTTTTTGAGACAGGGTTTCTCTGTATAGCCCTGGCTGCCCTGGAACCAACTCTGTAAACCAGGTTGGCCTAGAACCCAGAGATTTGCCTGCCTCCTGAGTACTAGAGCTAAAGGTGTGTGCCACCACCACACAGCTAAAAAGTTTGTTTCTTCATTTTTGTTCCAATTCTGGATTTCTTTTTTCAGTTTAAGAAGAAGTGACTTTAAGAGCTGGGGGAAAAGTTCAGTAGGTAAACGTGCTTGTGAACCAAGGTCTCAGGAATCTTGCATGAGTGTCTTTAATACCAAAGCTTCTACAGGGGATGGGAGGAAGAAAGAGAAGCTCAAGGATCAACTAGTACACCATATATGGCCAGAAAATGTCAGAGACACTGTCTTAAATAAGGGGCTAAGAAAGGTTATCCTCTGACATCCACATTTGCACTGTGGCACACATGTGCTTACATTTGAACACACAAATGCACAATCATGCTCAAAACATTTTTAAGCAATTTTGCCTACATGTGGTACATGTCTATAATCTCAGAAAGTAGAAAGCAGATGTAGGAGAATTGCCCCAAATTCAAGCCCAGCTTGATCTGCATAGCACATCCCGACCCTTCTAGGGCCAAATCCTGTCTCAAAAAAAATTAAATAAATACTGTTCATTCCTAAAAATAAAAATAAGTAGCCAAAAATAGGAGTGTGACTCAGTATTAGAGCACTTGCCTGGTATTGCAAGTCCCTAGTTCCAGCACTGATGTACTAAGTAGAAAATATGATGCAGTAAGCTTGTTTATTCCAGCTCATTGATAGCATTATTTCTAATCCATTGATTTTCTTATTTTATTTTAAATAAATAAGAAAATGTTAAGAAGTTAAAAAAGTCACAAGAAATTGGAGAAATTTGAATGAGCAAACTGATGTGTTTATATATCCATGGATGTGTACTTATTATTAAGTACATGGGTAAGGTCATGTCATTTGGAAGGATAAGCCAAATGAGCATCATGTTAGAAAGCACAAGTATGGAAAGGATGGCATCATATGAAGTGATGCCAAGAAAGCATGCAAATAGATCCACTTCTGCTGATGCTTGGAATCTATTGGATACTAAAGATCAAACTAGTAATAGAAAGGCCTTTGTCTACTTTAGGAAATCAGAAATGCATTCAACTTTCCTGAACATAGTTTTAATGAAGTCTTTGAATGTCAATACTAGGTTCTCCTTCCTTACTCTAAGTCCATGCTGATATTTATTCTTGGCTCTATTCCATCTCACAGCTGCTGATGGTCCAGGAGATCGTTTCATCATTGGGGAATCCCAAGCTGGTGAACAGGTGAGATTCAGAAGCCTGAAAGACACTGCAGATGTCTATTTCACAGACTTTGAGCATTTAATTCTAAGTATCCAGTATCAGCATTGTGGAAGTCTTAAAGAAGTATGAGTCAAGCCGGGCGGTGGTGGCGCACGCCTGTAATCCCAGCACTCGGGAGGCAGAGGCAGGCGGATTTCTGTGAGTTCGAGACCAGCCTGGTCTACAGAGCTAGTTCCAGGACAGGCTCCAAAACCACAGAGAAACCTTGTCTCTAAAAAAACCAAAAAAAAAAAAAAAAGAAGTATGAGTCAGAAGACTATCCAAGGGATAAAAGAAAGATCCCATGTGAACCACAACAATAAAAATTACTTAAAGAACCTATATCTTTCAATATATGGTACAATGAATAATTTTGTTACATCCTCCACAGGCATACATTATAGCCATTCTCTAGCCCTATGATTGAGTGCTTCTTCTTCCTACAAATTTTGATTTTCTGGCTAGAACTACAAGTACCTCTGTTGACAGAGGTGTCTGTCCCTCCCGGTCCTGCAGCCGTTCACTCCCAAAGAAACAAACAAAAGCCTACATTAATTATAAATTGATTGACCTATTAGCTCAGGCTTTTATTAACTCTTATAACTTATATTAACCCACAATTCTTATCTGTGTTAGCCACATGACTTGGTATCTTTTATCAGCGAGGCATTCTCATCTTGCTTCCTCTGTGTCTGGATGATGACTGCAAACTGACCATTTCCTCTTCCCAGAATTCTCCTGTTCTTGTCACCCTGCCTATACTTCCTGCCTGGCTACTGGCCAATCAGCATTTTATTAAAATAATACAGGTGACAGGATACAAGACCATTGTCCCACAGCACTCCCCCTCCCTTTTTTTTCAAAACAAGAACTCTGAATCTAATGTCCTTTGTTTAGCTTTTTTCTGACCATTATCCATCATAACTTTTAACCAACATTCTAAACAAAGACAAACATCCATTATCCATTTTTTGGGAATGTAGGCATAGTTCTCTAGGCTAGTTCCTGCTGATTGGGGACATTGATAATCTTATGGGGACCTAAAGGAAATTTTAAATTATGGTCAAGTCCTGACTGGAATATTCTGTGAGGCTTGATCATCTTAGCCAGCAGTCTTGAAACTGTTCTGGATGTAGAATTTAGACATCTGGGCCATCCGCTCGTGTCAGAGATTTCTCAGATGGTGTTCCTTGATCAAACCTGATTTTTCTTAGCCCAGAATGAATCCATGCCCTCTCATTTCCTATGGAAACAAAAGCAAAACCTCTTCTCCAAAGTGACATACCCTTGACTTAAATTTTGAAGTCAAGGCATTTTTCAAAATATACATGTTGGATTAATCCAGCAGCATTTATAACCAAATGTTTTTAGCAGCTTTTGATTTTTCCTCAGCCATCAAACAATTTAAAGACAACACAATAACATACAGTATCCAGATTCTGTGTATTTTTCATCTTTACATGGCTTTATTTTATTTTTAATTTTTGGCTTTTTGAGACAGGATTTCTCTGTGTATTTTTGGCTGTCCTGGCACTCACTCTGTAAACCAGGCTGTCCATCTGCCTCCACCTCCCAAGTGCTGGAATTAAAGGTGTGTACCACTACACCTTGAACTCACAGAGAAGCATCTGCTTCTGCCTCCCAAGTATTGCAATTAAAGATGTGTGCCACCACTTTCTTTCTTTTTTATTTTAAGGACTTTATCCTTTTTCTTTTCTCTCCCAAACCTACATATATGCCTCGTCACCCTGCCTATACTTCCTGCCTAGCTACTGGTCCATCAGCATTTTATTAAAATAATAAAAGTAGCAGGATACAAGACCATTGTTCCACAGCATACCTCATTGTTTGGGTTTTAAATAAGGACCCCAGGGTGGCTACTGTTGGCATCATCCTTCTACACATTACATTAACCCCTTTCTATTTAAGTACTTATAAACCAAGAATAGTCCATAGAGGTCAGTCTTCTGGGCCAGAGCAGAGCTTACAGATCAATAGTGTATCTGCAGAGGCAACCAAAAATAAATTTTTGCCTTGGTAGAACTTAAATTCTGTAATATATAATAAATTTAATATTTTACCTAGAGTGTTTAGGAGTTCAAAGATTATTAGTAGGCGGATTTCTGCGAGTTTGAGGCCAGCCTGGTCTACAAAAGAACTAAAAGACTTTTCATTGTTTCTTAAAAATGATCTATCCCCTGAAGATTATCCTGTAACTAAATAACCACCTCTCTTTTATGTTTGTACTTCCAGCCAACTCAGACAGTGATGCCAGGACAAGTGATGCGGGTTACAACAGGTGCTCCAATCCCCTGCGGTGCTGATGCAGTAGTGCAAGTGGAAGATACCGAACTTATCAGGGAATCAGATGATGTATGTCACTACCAGGCTCCTGTGGCATTGTTAGATTCTTCAGTGCTCATAAGATTAACCTGGGCTTTGGGGTGTATGAATGGTGTTATTTTGATTTAGGGATCTTACACTATATAATATGTAGGGCTCCAGTACATAAACTGCCTTAAAGAATGAAAATCTTTTGGCATGAAGAGACTTTTATGCTATTGTTATTAACATGAGAATTTTCACATGCAAACAAGGAATTACTTAACAATACAAGAATAGTGATGTTAACATTAGGTTGAGATATCTTCTTGTCATTGAGACTCACTCTGATTAAGTGTGAAGGTGTTCTTAGAACATGAATTTAGGGAGGAAGTGTAAATTTTTGAATGGAAAAAAATTTTAAAAATTCAAGATAAAAAAATGAATTTAATATAAAAAACTTTAACAGAGAACATTTAAGCAAGTTCTTGAATCAAATGACCCTTTCACCACTGATTTTCTGGTCAAAAAAAAAAACTGTTTCATCAAATAGAAGCCTGGAAATGTTGACTTTGTGTCGATTCCCTCTGCATTGTCTCAAATAAAGGACATTTACAGGATCTAAATAGGCCATTGTCTCAATGGAACTAACAGCAATTATTAAAACCAGACTACTGGAGCTTCTTCCTGGCTATGTTTCTATTGCTGAGATAAACACCATGCAGAAGCAGCTTGCAAAGGGGCTTATTTCAGCTTAGAGGTCACGGTCCTTCTGTATTAGGGCAGCACTCACGTCAGGAACCTGGAGACAGGAACTGAAGCAGAGGCCGTGGAGGAACACTGTATGCTGGCTTGCTCAACCTGCTTGCTCCACATGCCCGGGGTGGCAGCACCCCCAGTAAGCTGGGCCCTCCTACATCATCATTAATCAAGAAAATACTTCACAAGCATGCCCATAGATGGAAGCATTTTAGCAGTTGAGGTTTTTTCCTTCCCAGGTCACCCAGGCTTAGGTCAAATTGACAGAAACATTAGCAGCACAGGCTGGTGATAGTTAATTGGTTAAAAGTACTTCTAGTTCTTGCAGAGGTCCCAAGATTGGTTCCCAGCACACACATGGTGACTCACAATTGTCTATAACTCTAGTTTCCAACACTGTGTTCTGAGCATGAGCACCAGGTCCACACATGGTACATATACATACATGCAGGCAAAGCACTCCTGCACATAGTTTTTTTTAAAAAAAAAATCAGACTATTAGTTAAGAATAAAACTAGGAACATTTTACTTCTTTACAGTTTTAATGACTGGTAGTTATACACATTTTGTGAAGCTTGAGGAATCATATTTTGAAACAGATTAAAAATAATATATATTCTTACTTTTGTTTTTCACAATAGGATTTCTCTGTGTAGCCCTGGCTGTCCTGGAACTAGCTCTGTAGACAAGGCTGGCCTCAAACTCAGAGATCCACCTGCCTCTGCCTCCCAAGTGCTGGGATTAAAGGCGTGCACCACCACCCAGCATAAAAATCATATATAGTCTTGTATAGATTAAGTAAATAGTAATTACAACCGTGCTAAGAAATGACCACCTTCCTTGGTCGGGAGATTATCTTCCCTCATGTATAAAATTCAACTTTTGGCATAAAGATCTCATTGCCTTCCCTTAAAACTGTTCAAGCAGAGATTTATTAACATCGGAGAAGCCTACAAAGAATTGAAATCCAGAACACACACATCCTCCAACTATGAGATGACAAGACACAATTCCAGTATCACAATATTATTTACATTCCATGAATGTAAAATTGATGGTTATCATGAAGTTACAGAAATCTACTGCCATGCTGTAAGCCCTTCACTGAAATTAGAATGTACTTTTTAAACTATGAAAATTGGACTAAATAGTTATTTATTGGCACCAAACCTAATTTTTCAGGAGTCTCTTTAAAAGTTCGCACTATTTTTTCAAATAGTCTGCTAATGGGTGTCTGCCCCTCTGCATTTGTGTATATTCTGGGCTTGTCTGATGATAAAAGTATCTGAGATGCTCATTCTAATTGATCAGAAATTCTATTAGACTGTTATTTGAAATTATATGACCTGCTCTAATTATAGGGTACTGAAGAACTTGAAGTGCGAATTCTGGTGCAGGCTCGGCCAGGCCAAGATATCCGGTAAGTTCATCAATACAGAATGGATAGCTCCCTGTGTTTCTACATGATCATAAACTCAGGAGAGCATAATTATTGTAAACCCACACCAAAGTCAATTTGCCATTTTTTCTTAAGCAAAATGAATTTTCTGAATTTTATATCCCGTGTCTATCCTGCCTCTAAAATGAAAATAGTAAAGATGAATAAAATTATCAAACTCAACATGAAGAAAAAATAAAGTTATAAATATATGTACCTACAGTTAACTTGTAGCTGATCCAAAATTACTCTGTCCCAACCCCTAGATTATACAGAAATTGGAATAGAGATAATCAGGCATTTATACAAGTAGCTGATAGTAACACCCTCCTCAACCACCCTTAATAATTTAATAATTTGCTGTACCTTGCATGTAAAGATGAGGTTTCTCTCTTACATAAAATATTACGCATAGTTTCAATTATTTTTGTCACACTAGAAAGTGTTTACACAAATTCCATCAGTTTTCCCAGCATACCTTTGTAACAAAGCTATGTTTCTCCCAGTATTATGGCAGGAGGCTAAGGTGCCTTAGATATGGACCAACTTAAGGTGTCTACATGAAAATCACTCCAACCTTATTAACATCATACTCCTTATCACAGAGTTACCAGCTACAGACCTCTGTTCATGCTGCTAGATAAATCTTTGCCTTGTATCAAAGAAAGTTTGAAATTAGTAATTTTAACTACAATACAATAAAAGAAAAATATAAAGTAACTTTCAGATGTAACATTCTTGTTTAACAATCTTAAATATAATTTCTATTCTTTCTTTTATAGTGTGATATAACTTTAAAAACTTAGAATTTTTAGAATCTCTTCATTATTGGACTCCTGACTCATTTCTGAACTTTTCTCCCTGATTATCTCCTCTCACTGATACTAAAGTTTCCCTCTAAGTTGAGAAAATGTTAATCTTAGCCCTAATGCGTATGTTTCTGCTTTGAATTTCAGACCCATCGGCCATGACATTAAAAGAGGGGAGTGTGTTTTGGCCAAAGGAACCCATATGGGCCCTTCAGAGATTGGTCTCCTTGCAACTGTGGGTGTTACAGAGGTTGAAGTTAATAAGTTTCCAGTGGTTGCTGTCATGTCAACAGGGAATGAGGTAAATAAAAAGGCAAATAAAATAAAGGGTAGAACTTATAAGATAAAACCCTTCATGACATGTTTTCTATCAAATGGAATGTTGTAAATTATGGATATCAACAATTGAACTACATTTCTGAGAAATAATAAGTTGGCCTTGGCATAGTTCAGATGCAAAAGATAAAACTAGAAATTACATGTTAAGAAATTGTTCCCTTCCATTTTTAGAATGAAATATTATAGCCAATGTCATTTCCTCGCTCTTATATAAATAAACAATGTTAACTGAAAGCTATAGATAGTAAACTGTCGAAGCACAGTGCTTAGTCTGTGGAAACATGGTTTGTGCATATTGTCATGATGGCAGTAAGTGAATGAAATAGGGAACATGGCTATCCTGTCTTGTTAAAATCTAGGTGAATTTTAGTCACCAGAGGAGTTTGATATTCTCTTAGTATTTGGTTTGGTCTGAGGGCTTGTTTGGGTCTCAAGTGCAGTAACTCTAGTGGTATGCTATTCAGAATGGATCTACATGTCATATCAGCCTCGCTTGGAAAGGAGATGATAATCAATCTTTTTCTGAGAACCCTTGAAAACCTTCCTGACTACTCTCTTGCACAGGCTGTTAAAATGTCCAGCAGCTCTATAGTCATGTTGGGAATGTGAAAGGATGAATATTCTAGAAACACAATTAAACAAGCAAAACCTACCAAGATTTTTAGCAATTTCTTTGGACTATACTACTAAAGAGTAACAAGACTGGGGGAAAAAGCTTTGTTATAAAAGTAACCTTTCATTAGCATTATTTTTCATTTATTAAGTCTTTAGGAAGGGTATATCTATGATCTGTATACTTCTTTTAGTCAAATCAAAAGAACCGAATTGGATTTTTTTTTTTATTCTGCTAAAGGGAAGCTAAGTCTACATTCTAGATGTTCTTAGGTACAAATGCTCCAGCCATCCCTAAAAACTATCACTGACCTGAAACAAATGTTCTTTTCATTCTGATAGGATAGAGATGGCTTTAATAATCCTGTGTCTAACTGGCATCATGTTTAGCAGCAGAGAAATGTCTGCTGCTAATTTTATAATCTCTGTGTTGCTGTTGCCCCCATCCATACTCAAAATTAGCTACTTTTATTATAACTGTGTTCTAGTTCAGCAGATGTTTTCTATGTGCTAAGCATTGTAAAGCAAATCAGTGGTAAAAGAAAAATAAAACATAATATCTCTTCTGAAGGCTTGGAGTCCTTAGATATTAGAAACAATAACAACTACCAAAAAAAACCTCTATTTACAAAGAGGCAGAAAGAAGTTGCACTATCTGTTAACATGACAAGTCTATCATGTGTCCAGTCACAGTGCAAGCTCCTCTTAAGTATTAGTTCTGGATTTCATTGAGATGTATGGCTGATGCCCACTCTCTCTTTTAAATTAACTTTTTAAGTTAGCATGCAAAATGTTTGTTTCATTGTAGCATTTTCATAGTATACCATTATGCTTGGTTTTCTTTCAGACCCCTTGCCACTGTCCTTCCCTGTGTAGGTTGTCCCCCTTTTGCTCATTCTCTCCCCAAATAGTCTTGCCTTCTGCTTTCATGTCAAATGTATTTCATTTCCTTAACCCCACTTCAGATCTTTCCCTCCCTTCTCATGGTCCTCTTTCTCCTTTAATGACTTTAATGACTCCCCACACACACACAGTGTGTGTGTACATATATTCGCAACATATGAGGGAAATATTGTTTTTTTTTTCTTTCTGAACCTGGCCTTTTTTACTTAGCATAATATTCCTTGTCCCATCCACTTTACTGCACATATCAGGATTTCTTTTTTTGTAAAAATACGTTAATTAGCTTACAGAGAAAAGTGTTGTGTACTGTGTTCACTCTTTTTACATTTTGGTCAATCCCATGCTTGTTGCTGCTCACATAAGCTCCCTGGCCCTCCTTTCCCCACTATACTCATTTTATTCTTTTATTCTTCCTCCTTCTACTTTATTCTCTTGTGTTCTTTCCCCTTCTCTCTAAAAGTTTTTTTTTATATTCTCATGGACTTCTTTATAGTTTCCTAGCCTTTACTTTTATTTATTAACCACCTAGAGAAGCATGATTATGTCTGAAAAAAATCTTGCTTATGTGCCACATTTCCTTTGCCCGTTGATGGGCATGTAAGCTGTCTCCATTTCTTAGCTGTTATGAATAGCGCAGCAGCAGCAACTGTGCAGGTATGTTCATGGTGTTCTAACTTAGTCCTTCAGATAAAGTGGTAGAGCTGGATCACATAGCTCTATTTTCGATTTTTTTGAAGAGCCTGCACACTGATTTCCACGGGATCTTCACCAGTTACTACCCCAGAAACAGTAAATAAGTGTTGTTCTTTCCTCCATCCTTGCCAGCAGATGTTGACATTTGTTTTCTTGATGGTACCATTCAGACCGGTGAGATGGAATCTCATAACCATTAAAATTTGCATTTCTCTGTGTAAACCTTTTGTATCTAATGTGATACCATATGGATGCATTCAGATAGAGACAAGCAAGAAAACTGCTTTAGGCAACCTAAAGAAGATCATCCAAGGGGCTGGAGAGATTGCCACCATTAGAGATCCTCCAGAGGACCCAGTTTATTTCCCAACAGGCACACAGTAGCTCCCAATGATTTATAACTCCAGTTCCAGGGAATCCAGTGCCCTCTTCTAAGCCTCCACAAGTACTGCATGCACATAGTTCACAGATATACATGCAGGCAAAACACCCATACATATAAAATAAAGAATAAATAAATTTAAGAATGTCACACAAAATATCTCTGTAGCTATTTAAAACCTGCCCAATATTTTGTGAAGCTATAATCTTATTAATGATGGGGGAATTATGGAAAAATTAAGGAAATAGAATTATTAACTATGTCTCAATATATGGTTTAGATATTTATCTTAATTATACAGGTTAAAATTTAGGCAGTACTATTTAGTGATCATAACTATACATTCTTAACCTCTATCATTTTGTAGTGTGTGTGTGTGTGTGTGTGTGTGTGTGTGTGTTATCCACACTCAGATTCCAAACTGGTCGAGCATTTGTCTTGCATGTGTGAACCCCATGGACATCCAGGCCATGTGTGGTGGTACATGCCTGTAATCCCAGTACTTGGGAGGCATAGGTGGGAAAACTGGCACAAGTTTGAGACTGACCTGATCTATGGAATGAGTTCCAGGACAGCTAATAAGAATCTCTCTTAAATTTAATAATCTGAGAAATATATTGGACAGTAAATATCATCAAACAGGGTACCATCAGACACTGATAGCTTTCTTATTCAGGAAAACAATGCTCTTAACAATCCTCATAACCTTCTATACCTACACTGTTCATTCTGCAAGTGACAGCTCAGGTATAAAAAAAAATAAGACTCATACTAAGAAATGCAGGAGTCACTCTTGCTTAGAAACTTCACGTTCTATATAGAAATCAATATATTTTTATAATCTTGGGCAGCCTCTAATATATGCCTATAAAGTAAATATCTAGTATAAGTGTGACCCTACATAGGAACCCACTAGATATGTATGTGCATGGTACCAGAAATCACCTTTTTCATGGGAGGAGTAAGACTACCCTGGGCTGCATGAGACCCTGTCTCAAAAACAAAGTACAACAATAAAAGAAATGCTGCCTAGTAACAAGCTGACATATAATCTTTAACAAATATCCATGGGAACAGAACTAGAGAATGCACTGTCCATAGAAAATTAGAAATCAGTAATAAAATAGGCTAAATGTCAGTGCTTTTTTTATTAAACACCATGAAGTGGCTATTTTAAACAATATCAGTGATAAAAATAGTCTTTTGGTGGGGGAATATATATATATATATATTCAATATATATATTCGACATACATTATATACCTATAAGAAAACATTGAAATAAATTTTAAAATCCCTCTCTCCACTGTAGTGCACTACTACTCCCAACCCCTCCCCACTTACTATGCTACTAATGCCAGGCAGTGTTCTGATACAGCAGGTCTGTGACAGACAAGAAAGATAAATTCCCTATTCATACACAGTTGAGATTCTAACTGGAAAGTAGTCAGTAAGCAAATAGTGATAATGGCACAAAAAGAAATAGGGGTAAAATGATAAAGAATGCCCATCAACACTAATGTCTGCTGAAACTTATCCAATACCAGCCCTGCTATTGCAATTAGAGTGAAAGCCTGGAAACTAAATGTCCTGGGCTCTCTTGCAAACTAGATACTAGTTTTTTTAGGCTTTTAGATAGAATCCCACTATGTAGATCCCACTGACCTCAAATTTATAGCCCTCCTGCCTCCGCAGCATGAGTACTAGGTTTTCATGCATGGACCACACTAAGCCTCTACTTGGGTTTTGCTGTTTGGATGCATTCACATGGCATAAAAGGTAGAAAGAAGGTGAAAGCATTAGGAGATGCCCAACTATTAGACTCATCACTTTCCAACAGCCTTGAACACAGTGGCAGATTTCTGCAGTCACTAGTCTTTAGTACACTGTTTTCTCTGTTTACTCTGCCTCTAAGTTTTGTAATACATTTACAACCAATGCCTTGTCTTTAAAAGTCTTCTCCCACCTCCTTTATTTGAAATACCTAGATGAGTTTTATTGTCTTGTTTGGACCTGACTGGTCTTCTGATGTAGATAGGGTGATTAGGGTTGCCTGCTGAAGTAAAGTGTGGCATCCGCAGTTCATGCCACACGAGGGAAGTTTATGCTAGACAGGTGAACAATGAAGGAAGTCCCTAAGGTAGGCTACATATTATCATACAGACGAACAGCAAGGTCCATGTGTCAGTAAGAAAAGTAAAAGATGTGTAAAGGAGAAAATGTTGTTGGAGAGGTGACAGAACCTATACCACTTTAATGTCAATGCCCAAATTGGAACAGTAGAAAAATAGCTTAGAACAGATTCAATGCAATGCCCATCAAAATCTCAGCAAAATTCTTCAAAGATCTGGAAAAATGGTACTCAACTTCATATGGAAAAGCAAAAAACCCAGGATAGCCAAAACAATCCTGTACAATAAAAGAACTTCTGGAGGCATCACAATCCCTGACTTCAAATTCTACTACAGAGCTACAGTACTGAAAACAGCCTGATATTGGCATAAGAACAGACAGGAGGACCAATGGAATCGATTAGAAGACCTGGATATCAATCCACACATCTTTGAACATCTGATTTTTGACAAAGAAACAAAAAATATCAAATGGAAAAAGGAAAGCATATTTAACAAGTGGTGCTGGCATGATTGGATATCAACATGTAGAAGAATGAAGATAGACCCATACCTATTACCATGCGCAAAACTCAAGTCCAAATGGATCAAAGACCTCAACATAAAGCCAACCACACTGAACCTTATAAAAGAAAGAAAGAACACTTAAATGCATTGGCACTGGAGACCACTTCCTAAATATAACCCCAGCAGCACAGACACTGAGAGAAACAATTAATCAATGGGACCTCCTGAAACTGAAAAGCTTCTGTAAAGCAAAGGGCACAGTCAACAAGACAAAAACAACAGCCTACAGAATGGGAAAAGATCTTCACTGACCCCACATCAGACAGAGGTCTGATCTCTAAAATATACAAAGAACTCAAGAAATTGGCCACCAAAAGAACACATAATCCAATTTAAAAAAAAAAAAATGGAGTACAGACCTAAACAGAGAACTCTCAGCAGAGAAATCTAAAATGGCTGAAAGACACTTAAGGAAATGTTCAACATCCTTAGTCATCAGAGAAATGCAAATCAAAACAACTCTGAGATTCCATCTTACACCTGTAAGAAAGGCCAAGATCAAAAACAATGATGACAACTTATGGAGAGGTTGTGGAGAAAAGGGAACACTCCTGCATTGCTGGTGGGAATGCAAGGTGGTACAACCCCTTTGGTTGTCATTGTGGCGATTTCTCAGAAAATTAGGAAACAACCTTCCTTAAGACCCAGTAATACCACTTTGGGGTATATATCACAAGGATGCTCAATCGTGCCACAAGGACATGTGCTCAACTATGTTCATAGCAACATTGTTTGTCATAGTCAGAACCTGAAAACAACCTAAATGCCCTTTGACGGAAGAATGGATAAGGAAAGTGTGGTACATTTACACAATGGAGTACTACACAACAGAAAAAAATAATGCATCTTGAATTTTGCTGGAAATTGGATGGAGCTAGAAAACATTATTTTGAGTGAGGTAACCAAGACACAGAAAGACAAATATCACATGTACTTACTCATAGGTGGTTTTTAAACATAAAGCAAAGAAAGCCAGTCTACAAACCACAATCCCAGAGAACAACAATGAGGACACTAAGAGAGACTTACATAGATCTAATCTACATAGGAAGTAGAAAGTAGAAAAAGACAAGATTTCCTGAGTAAGTTGGGAGCATGGGGACCTTGGGAGAGGGCTGAAGGTGGGAAGGAAGAGACAGGAAGGGGAGCAGAGAAAAATGTAGAGTTCAATAGAAATCAAAAAAAAAGAAATCTAACTTAGAGTATAAGTGAGTAGAATGAGTCTAAGGCATTAACTGTATTCTGTTAAGTGCTATAGCATTGGAGGGACAAAGGGAAAAGGTAGGCTATGAGACGTACTGAGAAAATGACATTGAACTGCACTGGAAAGATGGTGTACCATACCAGACCCATGATATATTTTGAAGATAAAACTGGCAGACCTTGATAAGTAATTTAAAGCAAAATATCAGGACATATAGGGACTCCAGATGACCTCTAAGTTGTTACCTAAGCAAGCCTAAGGATAGCTGTTTAGCCAACTACAGAAAGCTGCTAGTCAGCATAAATTGGGACTTCTATTTTGAACATGTTACGATTAAGGTCTCTATTAGAAGTTTTACTACAAATATTAAAAGAAAGCTTTGAAATGAAGATACACATCAAAAGTTACCAGGTACTTTACCAATTGGTATCTCCCTAGACCATAAACCAATTATGTTTAAAAGCTGTAAATGTTCCTCTTTATTGTCTTGTCTTACCTTATAGCCAAGTAGCCAACTTTACTTAACTTTACTTTTTTTTCAGAGCAATAAGTAAAAGGTATTTCAATAAAAATATATTCTATTAGAATTTTCTCTCTGTGTGTGTGTGCGCACGCGCACGTGTATAAAGAGAGACAGAGAAATCTGTTGATCTGGATGATGTGGATAATCTAGGGTATTCATATATCATCAGTTAGAGCTAGAGAAACTAAGTTTTTTTAGAAATGGAGACAGAAGAATGAAGGTGTGTAAAATAGCTGCTTTCAAGAAAGATGAAAACAGTCACTGACCACTACAAAAAAATACAGCCTTCCCCTTACACAGAAGTCTTAGGTGCAGGCAAAGCCATTTCAGTGTATGAGAAAGTGAGTCTTTGAAACATGATGGAATCATTAGGACCATAGTATTAAATCTCTAAAGAACAGAAATAGAGGGAGGTCTCCTAGGTAAAATAAATGAATTTGTCATTTAGACAAATTAAGACAGATATTCTCTTCATGAGGATTTAACAAAAGAACTTTTTTACCTTTCAAGATTTTCTTTTGAAGTTTTACATAACAATAAAAATGCTAATCATTGAATATCTAAAATTATATTTCTTTTTTGTTCTTAAAGTATTTTGTGTGAATAATATAGTCATGTTAAAAGTACTCCAAGTACTGTATTTGTCCTTAATGAAAGCATGCCTTTTATAAAGATAAATACGAGACCAAACAAACAAGATAAATACAAGACCATCTACAAATAGTTCATTGGGACCTTGGGAGCTCAGTCTGGTGCTCCAGTGTGGGTCTCTCTCTCTATCTCCATCCATCGCCAGATGAAGGTTCTATGGTGATATGCAAGATATTCATCAGTAGGGCTATAGGATAGGGTCATTTCAGGTTCCCTATCCTCAGCTGTCCCAGGAACTGACTGGGGACATCGCCCTGGGCACCTGGGAGCCCCTCTAGGTCCAAGTCTCTTGCCAACCCTAAGGTGGCTCCCTTAACTAAGAATTGTGCTTCCCTGCTCCCCTATCCAACCTTCCTTTTTCCCAATTATCCCATTTCCCCAAGTTTCCCCCATCCTCCCCTTCTCACTTTTCTCTCCCCATCTCCCCTTACCCCCCTCCCACCTCACCCCCAAGATCCCAATTTTTTGCCCGGCAATCTTCTCTAATTCCCATAACCTGGAGGATAGCTATATGTTTTTCTTTGGGTTCACCTTCTTATTTAGCTTCTTTAGGGTATCAAATTATAGACTCACTGACCTTTATTTATGGCTAGAAACCAATTATGAGTGAGTACATCCCATGTTCATCTTTTTGGGTCTGGATTACCTCACTCAGGATAGTGTTTTCTATGTCCATCCATTTGCATGCAAAATTCGAGAAGTCATTGTTTTTTACCGCTGAGTAGTACTCTAATGTATATATATTCCACACTTTCTTCATCCATTCTTCCATTGAAGGACATCTAGGTTGTTTCCAGGTTCTGGCTATTACAAATAATGCTGCTATGAACATAGTTAAACAAATGCCCTTGTCATATGATCGGGCATCTCTTGGGTATATTCCCAAGAGTGGCATTGCTGGGTCCAGGTGTAGGTTGATCCCGAATTTCCTGAGAAACCGCCACACTGCTTTCCAAAGTGGTTGCACAAGTTTGCATTCCCACAAGCAATGGATGAGGGTACCCCTTCCTCCACAACCTCTCCAGCAAAGGCTATCATTGGTGTTTTTGATTTTAGCCATTCTGACAGGTGTAAGATGATATCTCAAAGTTGTTTTGATTTGCATTTCCCTGATCGCTAAGGAGGTTGAGCATGACCTTAAGTGTCTTTTGGCCATTTGAACTTCTTCTGTTGAGAATTCTCTGTTCAGATCAGTGCCCCATTTTTTAATTGGGTTAATTAGCATTTTAAAGTCTAGTTTCTTGAGTTCTTTATATATTTTGGAAATCAGACCTTTGTCTGTTGCGGGGTTGGTGAAGATCTTCTCCCAGTCAGTGGGTTGCCTTTTTGTCTTAGTGACAGTGTCCTTTGCTTTACAGAAGCTTCTCAGTTTCAGTAGGTCCCATTTATTCAATGTTGCCCTTAATGTCTGTGCTGCTGGGGTTATACCTAGGAAGTGATCGCCTGTGCCCCTATGTTGTAGGGTACTTCCCGCTTTCTTTCAGGTTCAGTGTGTTCAGATTGATATTGAGGTCTTTGATCCATTTGGACTTGAGTTTTGTGCATGGTGATAGATATGGGTCTATTTTCATTCTTCTACAGGTTGACATCCAGTTGTGCCAGCACCATTTGTTGAAGATGCTTTCTTTCTTCCATTGTATACTTTTAGCTCCTTTATCGAAAATCAGGTGTTCATAGGTTTGTGGGTTAAAATTCGGGTCTTCTATATGATTCCATTGGTCGACTTCTCTGTTTTTATGCCAATACCACACTGTTTTCATTACTATAGCTCTGTAAAAAAGTTTGAAGTCAGGGATGGTAATGCCTCCAGAAGTTCCTTTATTGTATAAGATTGTTTTGGCTATCCTGGGTTTTTTGGTTTTTCCATATAAAGTTGATTATTGTCTTCTCCAGATCTGTGAAGAATTTTGATGGGACCTTGATGGGGATTGCATTGAATCTATAAATTGCCTTTGGTAGAATTGCCATTTTTACTATGTTGATCCTCCCAATCCAAGAGCAAGGGAGATCCTTCCATTTTCTGGTATCCTCTTCAATTTCTTTCTTCAATGCCTTAAAGTTCTTGTCAAATAGATCTTTCACTTCCTTGGTTAGAGTTAGCTGTTTGTGGCTATTGTGAAAGGTGATGCTTCTCTGATTTCCCTCTCGGCTTCCATATCCTTTGTGTATAGGAGGGTGACTGAATTTTTGGAGTTGATCTTGTATCCTGCCACATTACTAAAGGTGTTTATCAGCTGTAGGAGTTCTATGGTGGAGTTTTGGGGTCGCTTATGTACACTATCATATCATCTGCAAATAATGAAAGTTTAACTTCTTCCTTTCCAATTCGAATCCCCTTGATCCCCTTATGTTGTCTTATTGCTATTGCTAAAACTTCAAGCACTATATTGAAGAGGTATGGAGATAGTGGACAGCCTTGCCGTGTTCCTGATTTTAGTGGGATGGCTTTGAGTTTCTCTCCGTTTAGTTTGATGTTATCTGTCGGTTTGCTGTAAATAGCTTTTATTATATTTAGGTATGACCCTTGTATCCCTAATCTCTCCAAGACTTTTATCATAAAGGGATATTGAATTTTGTCAAAAGCGCTTTCAGCATCTAATGAAATGATCATATGGTTTTTTTCTTTCAGTTTATTTATATGATGGATTACATTGATAGATTTCCGTATGTTGAACCAGCCCTGCATCTCTGGGATGAAGCCTACTTGATCATAATGGATAATTTTTCTAATGTGTTCTTGGATACGATTTGCCAGTATTTTGTTGAGGATTTTTGCGTCGATGTTCATGAGTGAGATTGGCCTGTAATTCTCTTTCTTGGTGGAGTCTTTGCGTGGTTTTGGTATCAGAGTAACTGTAGCTTCTTCTGACAAGTACATTACAGGGTAGCTATAATAAAATCATTTTATAAATGAGTTTGAGTAATTTGTTTTTAATGTAAATTCAAAGGTGTTCCTACTGTACTGACTAAGCTGACTACTTATTGAAACAGCCTAATATAAAATAAATTTTCCTGATGGACACTCCTGGTAGATATTAACTCAGAGAAATGGAATTGTGGGTGGATGTAGTTAAATATTCCTTGTTTAAGTTTGTATCTTGGACTCAAAATAGCTGTTCCTTTCAAAGAAGTTTTTCTTTAATACTGTTGATTCCACTTCAGAAAATATACCAGAAAGCTTGAAAGAGAAAAAGTAAAAAGTTGTTCTCTTCAGAATTGAGAATATCAGATATTCTCATTGTCAGGTAAATTGGAAGAGGGCTGGAAAGCTGGCTCAGTGGCTAAGAGCGCTAGCTGCTCTTCCTGAGGACTCGTTTGACTCCCAGCACCCACACAGCAGCTCACAAATATCGCTAAGTCCAATTCCAGGGAATCCAGTGCTCTCTTCTGGCCTCAGTAGGCACCAAGAACATGATGGAGCATAGACATACATGCAAACAAAGCACCCATATACATAAAGGATATTTTAAGATGAATTGGAAGATAGTATTGCCAGACCAAAGATAATTTCATAATAATCAGTTTCTAGGAAAGCCCAGTTTCTCCTTGACATTATTGCCAAATTATAGCCAAACCTAGTATGAAATTTGACCCACTCAGCTACCATTCTCATTTACTTACAAAATCTATTCAAACTTCTTTAAGCATGTAACTTCTACATGCCACGTGCTGTCATAGATCTCAAAATGCTAAACGTATTGACATCTAATTTCTTCCATTAGAATAAGCAACATTGCCTAAGAAAATAATTAGTGATGGTTTTTTGGCTTTGTAGCTGCTCAATCCTGAAGATGACCTCTTACCAGGAAAGATTCGAGACAGCAATCGGTCAACACTTCTAGCAACAATTCAGGAACATGGTTATCCCACAATCAACCTGGGAATTGTGGGAGACAAGTAAGTATAGATTTTTTCAAAAGTAGTTATCCTGAAATATGAATATTTAGATTATTAGAGTAGATGGAGTTGGTGCTAAAGAGAACAACATGATTTTTATTGGTCACATTCTTCAGAAGCCTAAGAATTGTAGAGGTGCATATGAACTTAAATATTTTCTTAGAATGGGTTTTATAAAAAGAAAAATACTTTTGCTTTGATGTGCTGTGTTAAATTGAAATATGTTTTTCATGTAGTTGTCTTTATCCAAGTAGAAATAAGAGTGATGATGTCATTGTTTTTCACACTTTTATTTCAAGAAAGACTTTGGAAACACAGGTGAGAAGCCTGAGAGAAACCATAAAAACTAGTATACCTGATTGTTTGACATTTAAGCACAGTCATTTTCCATGGGCTTATACATTGATTTTGTATCCTTGTGTAACCCAAATTTCTTCCAGCTTCACCTATTTAACTGCAAAGGAAATGCAGTAACTATACCTGCCCATCCTTAAGAACACATTGCCTTTACCTAACAAATCAGTTCAGATCTTCAGTACATTCTCTAAATGTTTCTGTCAGTTTCCAGTGGTGTGTCCCATCATTAAAAAAAAAAAAGTCTCTATTTTCTGAGCATCCCACTACTAAACAACACTGCTACTTAACCCTTTCACAAGGCACAAATTCCTGTTCTCTAAAAGTATCACTGCTTTAATAATAATTAAACATTGACCTGGTGAAGATAAAACTAGACTCTCTGGAGTGATGGATACCAGGTACCTGACACCCATACCACTGTCTCCCTTATCACTACCTCGTCACTGGAGAAAGCTCATCATGCGTTGATCCTTTCTTTGATATGGGTGCTTTAGAAGAGGCTCTGCCCTATCATTTTACAAAGTATATTCTAGTAGGTATACTATCAAACCATCCTAGATGGAAGGTGGGCACAGTCCAAACCTTAGACATCGACATTGTACGGGGAACTTTTTAAAGTTCTTCTTTCCCGAATTGTGTGGTGTGTGTGTATGTGTGTGTGTGTGTGTGTCTATGAACTTATTTCCTCTTAAAAATCCACACTGTTTGTGTTCATCTGGCTTTTTAAAGGCTATAGCTCATTGCCAGTATGCAAGTCACCTAGTACCAGAGACCCACCTCCTAGGAAGGGAGTGAGAAGAGCTTCACAGCAGGGGAAAGATACCCAATTCTTTGGATTTGGGCCAAGCAGTAATCTGTCCTTTAATATAAATTTCAAGCACCTAAAACTAATATTGACATAGACATATAAAGAACACACACAAAAAAAAAAAACAACTTCTGAGAAAAGAAGTGATAGATTTAAGAGTTTTATCTGCCCAAAGATAAAATGAGCAGACCTCAAACACCAGGTGACAAACTCAGCAGATTCAGTCTTAGTACTCACTAAAGAGTGGTGCTGCCCTTACTATAAAGTGCATTAATGAACTCTTTAAGATGTGTAAAGGTTAAAAGAGCCTTTTAATTAATATTGTTAAATGTCTTAGCCATAAATTGCACTCCCCTGGCCCATAATTCTGTCCATTGTCATTTTTATTGTTGCACTTTTTAGTGCTGGTATGGTTTGATGATATTTTTAATGGGATGTGTGTATGCATATGTGCATGCATGGGTGCATGTATGTTTGCGCATGTGCACGCATGTGCTATGTAGCACAGGCAAACTTCCCATTTCCAGTACCACGTCAGCTTCTTAAGTGTCCGGCCATAGCAGCCAGCTTTGGGATTTTTGACTTTGGTTTTGGTTCTCTATTTTAAGGTAATTAGGTACTTGTTATAATATATTACTGACATTATCTTACTTATAAAGACCAAAACACCTTTTTTTTTTTTGGTTTTTCGAGACAGGGTTTCTCTGTGGTTTTGGAGCCTGTCCTGGAACTAGCTCTTGTAGACCAGGCTGGTCTCGAACTCACAGAGATCCGCCTGCCTCTGCCTCCCGAGTGCTGGGATTAAAGGCGTGCGCCACCACCGCCCGGCGACCAGAACACCTTTAAAAGGCTCTTTTTAAAATAAAACTTTTTAAAAAGCTGGTTTGTGGAAAAGGAATGAATTGTCCTTTGTTAGGAGACTTAGAGGCTCCTGGCTGATGAGATCCTGAAGTGGGAGAGCAATTAGGAAAAATAACTTCAAGACCATGGTAGGGCCCTCCAGGGACAGAGACCTTTCATTTATTCAGATCCCAAGAACAAAGAGAATTTCAGGGTAGGAGGGTAAAGTTCCATATCATAGTAATCTAGTCAGTGTGCCAGAAGTCACAGGCACTGAAAGTAAAGTTATAATTTGAGTTTGTTTCCAGCTGCAAGGAGGGAGCCTACAAGAACACTGCAGAATACCTCTTGCTTTCTCAACTCTGCTGCAGAGAGCTATGGAAGCAAGGAAGACTGAGGGGGGAGCCGGGAGATAGGAGAGCATCTGTGACCTAACACTGATGTTTAATTGTATAAAGTCCTTACTAAATTTGTGATAGGCATTTCCTGGTAACAGTAATGTTGATATTTAACCTCAAAGCATACACTGAAAACAGCAAAATGAACAACAAACTATAAAATCCATATAAGCAATTAAGAGAAATGTGTCACTTTGTAGTGTATATCCTTCTCTTTGGTAGCAATACCTTTTATAAAACTGAGAAAAGAGTTGTTTAAGTGACTGTTGCTAATACAGACTTTTTCACTCTTAGAGTGCTGTATTAAAGAAGCCCAGAATGAATGGTTTAGAACTCAGAAGTGGAATGTGGGAGGAAAGAATTTAATGCTATTCTAATGGAAATCTGCACTGGGAATTTAGCAAGGGAAACAAGGTACATAACTGTACAGCTATTGATATTCTATGTAGGTTGCCTCTTCATTCTTTTTGCTGTGTATTCCCTTTTCTAATGAAATCAAATATTGTTATACAAGAACCTCTGAGAGGATCTCAGCATGGAAACAAGTTGGCATGGGAGGAACCCCAGATGAGAAACAGCTCAGGAATGCATTTGAGCATAGCACCATGCTAAGCTATGAGAGATAAGGGTATAAAGTAGTCCTCGTATCCTTGCCATTTAGAAGGCTTGAGTGTGGTTTTTAGGTTCTCTATGATTATACTTTCCATCTCTTGTTCTTTTTTTTGTTTGTTTGTTTTGTTGGTTGGTTTGGTTTGGTTTTTTGTTTCTTTGTTTTTGTTTTTCAAGACAGGGTTTCTCTGTAGGTTTGGAGCCTGTCCTGGACTAGCTCTTTCAGACCAGGTTGGCCTTGAACTCACAGAGATCCTCCTGTCTCTTTCTCCCAAGTGCTGGGATTAAAGGCGTGCGCCACCACCACCTGGCTCAGCTCTTGTCCGTGTTATTTACCTTGATTTTTGCAATGAATATAAACTGGAAGAGTAAGTTATAACTTTTTAAATTGAGCTTAAGTTCACCACGTGTATTTATTTATTTATTTATTTATATCTGTATGGATGTTTGGCCTGCATGTATGTCTGTACAGCATGTATGCCTAGCACTGTAGAGGCCAAAGAGGGCATCACATCCCTACTTGTGAGCTTCCATGTGAGTGCTAGGAACCAAACCTGAATCTTCCGGAAAAGCAGTCAGTGCTCTTAACTGTGGAGCCATTTCTTCAGCCTATAAAGTTTGCTTTTGTGTGTGTTGTAGTAATAGGGGCAGCGGCGGGGCTGCGTTCCCAGCACCCGGCCGCCTGCTCGGCTAGCTTATGCCCCAAAATAATTACACAGACACTGTATTCTTTTAAGCACTGCTTGGCCCTTTAGCTCTAGCACTTACAGTCTAATTCTCACATCCCGATCAACCCATCTCTAATAATCTGTGAGAACCGGTCTTACCGGGAAGATTCTAGCCTAGTCCATCCTGGGTCGGAGCTTCATGCCGGGAGCGGGGCATGGCGGCTCTCTCAGGCATCTGCTCCCTAGAGGAGAGCTGTCAAGTCTCTGAGCTCACTTCCTCTTCCTCCCAGTATCCTGTTCTGTTTTCTCCTCCCACCTATCTTCTAACCAATAAAATGGGCCAGGGCAGTTCCTTTATTAGCCAATGACCTTCCTCCATCAGTGTGTATGTACCTTTTGTTTAAAAAATTATGATGAGTTAATAAGTGAGAATTATAAGAAGAAGACTTCAAATACCTGAGAGTTAACTTTATTTTTTGAATGTTCATTTAGAAATAATAAGTTTATATTAAAATACATTTCCTCTATTCTTCTCACACTGTATAAAGTACCATACATTGGCATTTCTGGGGTTTTTGTTTTGCTTTCTTCTTTTAAAAGTCTAATTTTGAAACCCAGAGATGTTAAGGAATTTATCTGACATTATAAAACTAGTTAGTGCAGAGGCAGAAATAAAACCTAAATTTCTTGAGATTAATAATGATTTTGCTATGATTTTGAAGACATGTAATAAAAATATGTCAGAAGAGTTGTAGCATCTCTAAGCTTAGGTAGTCAGAACAAGTTTTATAAAGAATTTGAAGGATTAATAGAATCTAGCTAGGAAAAGATGATAGGTTAATCCAAATAAGAAACATAAAATTTGCAGTAATAGGCCAGACTAATTAGAACAAAAGGTTGGGTTGGAAGAATACACATAAATTTGGTAAATATTTGAGGTTGGGTTTTCAGGCAAGGTAGAGTTGCCCATATCAACTGAATTTGAAGCTTTTTCTAACAGACGAAGTTATATAATAAGTCATTATTTTAGAAAACAGTTGACTGCATGGACTAATGACTGAGGGAGACTTTGGTCAGTCACCAGGAAACACGTGCTGTATATAGGTATAATGAATCAGCTGAAGTGGGCTAAGACCTCATCTTTGTAACTGTATAAAGTGAGACCATGACTACTCTAAGGTGTGGCTGAGGGAAAATTTTTTTATTATTATTGTGGAGATGAGGGAGAGAACAGCCAGAAGCTTCTGGAAGAGTCCAGAGCAGGGATAGAAAGTAGTAGACTGAACATGTCCAGCAGACTGATATTAGTCATAAGAGGAGAGAGTATGGAAGAATGAGAGAGGAAGAGAAAAAAGCAACCAAGAGAGGGGTAAAAGAGGGAGAAAGAGAGGAAGACTACAAGAGAGAGCATAGCTGAAATAGCAGTTATAGGAATGAGAAGCTGGAGGGTGAGGCTTCTGAGCCAGAGCAGTTTAGGGTAAGGAAGGAGATAAGGAAAGCTAGGTACTTGTGATATACTGAGGAAGCCTGGAGGCCAGCATGTGCTTTGGTACACCAGTGGGTGCCCAGAGAGCCATTTGTCCCTTCTGACAGTGAGAAGGAAATGGTAGAGAGGAATGGGGAGTGTGGAGTTTCCTTTGTACTCAATCACTAACTGACTTCTAGGTGACCCTAAGCTGCTGGTTCATGGGTCACAGAAAGTAGCAATAATACGTTAAATTCAGTGAGTGCACTGTGAGCTTTAAATAAACTGTTAATGAAAATACAGAAGAGAGAGAGAGATCTTAGCACTGAGGAATTATAGCCTAATAATAAAAATACTTCCAAACATTCCAGCTCTGAAACTCAGATTTCAAAAGTAGAAATCATAGAGATTGTTCATAGCACAGAATAGTACCATCGCTACCAGTGTTGATTCCTCTTTATTTGGACAACACCTTATTGAAATAGTATGTTTAAAAAACACACACACAGGGCTGGAGATATGGCTCAGAGGTTAAGAGCATTGCCTGCTCTTCCAAAGGTCCTGAGTTCAATTCCCAGGAACCACATGGTGGCTCACAACCATCTGTAATGGGGTCTGCAGGCATACAACAGACAGAATATTGTATAATAAATAAATAAATAAATAAATAAATAAATAAATAAATAAATATTTTAAAAACACACACAGCTGTTAGGTCTTTTTATCGCAGTATTATATCCTGCAATTTCCCTCACCTTATTCTCCATTTGCAATCTCTGCTTTCTTGGCTTTTGAAGCTCCTCCTCCTATGTTCACTCTCCTAATACATGTTTTCCTATGGCTCTCCCTTGGCTTTTTAGCCTCATTCCAAACATCATTGACTCTGAAATCCTGTCTTCTCTTCTAGAATATGAAACTAGTCAAGCTGAGACAAAACAGATGGCCTATTTTTTGTTTGTTCCCATGGCTGGTTTAGTAACCAATCAGCCTGCTTATCCTACTAGGCAACATGCGTTCCATCAGTGCCTGTAATACAGAATTGTGGCCAAAGCATAGTTAAAATATTGGTCATTTAGGTATATGTGATTTTCAGCTTTTGTATTTTCTATCTATTTTCCTCATAAAAGTGCTATCATGTATAGCCTAAACACAGTAGGTAAAGGATTTGTTATATTGAATCAATGTGTGAACTTTCCCAACAAATAGTAGTAAACTTCATGGATAATGAGACAGAGTATGTGCTGGTAGTCACTATGTCCACAGCAATTGGTGAGGGTACATCTCTTAGTTTAGACAGTCCAGCCATCTTTTCCTATACTGTCTTCAGTTTCCATGCAACCTACAAACTTCTGTCTGTAACTATTTAGAAGAATTTTACAAAGTACCTTCAAGTTTAGGAAGCTGCTCTCTGAGGCCTAAATAGACAATCTTATACATTTACCTCTGAATATAATAAGCAGTAAACATGATTCAAATGCACAGATTCTACTGCAGAAAAAGAAATTAAAGTTCAGGGCTGGAGAACTGGTTCAATGGTTAAGAGTACTTACAAAGTGCCCAGGTTTGGTTCCTAATGAAAGGATAAAAAAAGAAAGCAAAGTGGGTATCTTTTGAGCCCTCCAAGGTTCATCACTAAGCAAACATGCCAGGTGCAACAGAATTAGTGCAAGAGGTTTATTGGGAGAGGGTGTTGGGGTTCAACCTCAGTGGGTTCATACGTTTCAGGGTAGGGGTATGTGGATTAGAAATGTTAGACAGAAAGAAAACAGGTACAAAAGAAAAGACAGAGATACAGGATGGAGTCCGGGGGACAACGCTGTGAATACTAAATCTGCCCACATTTATTTCTCATAGGCTTTATATACCCCAATCCAAAAGAGGAGGGGGAAGACATAACACTTATTTACCATGACACAAGGAACAAAGTAATCACATTCTCAATACCCAAAACATCAAGTTAACACACCCTAGGTCAAAATGTCTTGTCTGTAGCCATATCCTGGGGCCAACCTCCTATTATAACCTTGAAGGAGCAAGAATAGGCCTGAACTCTCTGACCTTTGGTCAAGGTGGAGCAAATCCACATCTGTGGGCTTCCACAGAAGGGGGAGAGTAAAAGAGCGAAAGGCTGAGTCAGAGTGGGGACATGAAAGAGAAAAGTAGACAGGGAGACCAGGGGAAAAGTAAGAGGCAGGAAAGGCAAGAGAGGCAAGAGAGCAAGCTGTGCCTGGTAGGCAGCTTAAAGGGGTGCACTGTTGTACTCCATTCTGTAGTATGGAGGGGGAGCGGGATCCCTTTTGTTCTGTCCCACCCAGCTAGCTTAGCCCCCGAAATAATCACACAGAAATTATATTAATTAAATTACTGCCTGGCCCATTATATCTAGCCTCCTTCTTGGCTAACTCTCATATCCTGATCTAACCCATTTCCACCAATCTGTATATCACCACGAGGTCGTGGCTTAATGGGAAAGATTCTAACCAGCATCAGTCTCTGGCAGAAGAACCATGGCGTCTGCCTGACTCTGCTCTTCTTCCCAGCATTCAGTTCTGTCTACTCTGCCTACCGAAGCACTGCCCAATCAAAAGGCCAAGGCAGTTTCTTAATAACCAATGTAAGCAACACAAATACAGAAGGACCTCCTACACCAGTGCACATGTTATATTGCTGATGGTGGAAAGGCCCCTGGCAACAGCTGATGGGATAACTGCTTCTGTGGCAGAGGCAGACTGCTGCCAGGCTGGAATTAACACCTAGCATCCATATGGAGACTCACAGCAGGCTCCAATCCCAGGGAATCCAAAGCTCTCCTTTGGCATTCTTAGGCCCCAGGAGCATGCACAGTGCAAATACATGCATACAGGCAAAAAAACTCATGCACCTAAAATAAATCCCTTTTAATTTAAAATAAAAATCAGGCCGGGTGTTGGTGGTACACGCCTTTAATTCCAGCACTCAGGAAGTAGAGGCAGGAGATCTCTGTGAGTTCAAGGCCAGCCTGGTCTACAGAACAAGTTCCAGAACAGGCTCCAAAAGCTACAGAGAAACCCTGTCTCAATAAAACAAGAGAGGGGGGGGTATTAATTGAGTTCATATCATTCCTAAAGCTGATTTTAACTATTATACTGTTTGTACCTCAGTTTAAGACACAACCCAGTAACACAGCTTCCTAACTACTGACTTGGACCTTTCAAGACTTGAATTTTTCCCTATAATTAAGTAAAATTGTCCCCCATTCTGGAAAAAGAATGCTTCATAGAAGCCTGCCACACTCAAATCCTTCTTGCTTGCTTAGCTCTGTTGTAGGGCTGCTGTTTGGATTTCAACCTTGCAGCTGCTAATTTATAAAGCTCCCATTTCACATTAAAGCACAATGTGGAAGATTAACAAGTACTAAGATAGCAAATTGGATTCTTATAAAACTGACACATTTCACAGAAATGATCAAGATAGACTTCATAGTACAGTGATTACATGAGCAAAGCCCAGTGTCTTACAGCTTCCAATTTGTGAACCCAACAGTTCTAACTTCTTAGTGTTTCCCTAATGTCCTTAAAATGGGACTTGTCTAATTAGCAAAGAGAGTTTAGATCTCAGTTTAATTGGTTCTTCTTTATAAACTGCCTACTTCTTATGAAATGAACTCAAAATGTAGTTTTAAATTTTGAATCAACAGATTTTTTTGTCATTTGTTGGAAATTTTCATTTTTCTCTTCACTAACAAAGAATATTCTTCACATTTTATCAAACATGCTTTTAATTAAAAGACAGTCTTCTCACTCTCCATGGGAGACTTCTGTAGTGGCTATTGCTGTTGTCTTTCTGAATCCTTAAGCCTTGTTATAGTTGATGTTCTGTTTCAAGGAACAATGTCTAGGTAGGACTATAGCTAGAAATTTTGACCATTTCTAAGATATTATTGATGGGAAGATTTTTATTATAGATATGAGTGAGAATACAGAGATATCCGAAAGAGGCCAGATCAGGAAGAGACAGCAGTAGACTAAACAGGATTAAGCTATGAGAGGAAAGGGGGTTGGAGAAGAAGAGAAGACAGAGAGAGCAAAGAGTATGTGGCCTAAATAGGCTTATGTGGGAATGAGAAGCTGGGGAAGGAAAGCCCATGAACTGGAGATGTTAACAGTTGGGGTGGGGTGAGAAGAGCCAGGATGCCAGCATGGACTCTGTAACAGATATTTGAGAAGCTGAGAGAGCCTGCAGGCCAGCATGCATTTTGGTATGCCAATAGGCACCACAGTTAGCCATTTTCTGGTGCTTTTGGACCTGACACTTCCCGAATCTCACAAACTTTCCTAATGACCCTCAACCCAGTTCTGATTATTATGTCTCACTCATGTATTTCATTTCTTAATATATTTTCATTTTAATCACTATATTTTAATTCAGTCAATAATATCACTACTTATTTACTGTCTTAATTTTTGACAGAGTCTTACTATGTAGACTGGGCTAATAGGCTGGGCTAGCTATTGGGTTATTAGCAAATTATGTTCTTATAAAACTGGACCATTTTGCAGACATTATCAGGATAGACTAAGCTGTGTGTGTAGACCAGGCTAGCCTCAAACTCACAGAGATTCACCTACCTATCTTTAAAGTGCTGAGATTAAAGGCATGCACCTTTAACCAATTGTACTCTTCCTGGGGAAGACCACCTCTTCCACTCCCATCTTTATTCAGTTGCCTGTAGTTCTTTGTTTAAAATTGAGGCCTTGTGAACTTCACTTTGGCATGTTCCTTGGTATCATCCTTGTTCATCTCAAATTTGGTGAGACTTGATGAGTGTAGCTTCTGATAGTAGGAGACACAGTCTCAGAGCAAAGTCCCTGATGTTCTGGCTCTTGGAATCTTTCTGCCACCTCTTCTACAATGTTCCCTGAGCTATAGATGTAGGAGTGTTGTGTATATGTATGCTTTGGTACTGAACTCTACAACTCTGCATTTTGATTTGTTTTTCTGTAATGGTCTCCATCAGCTGCAAAGAAAAGTTTCCTTAATGAGGGGTGAAGATTATACTTATCTGTGGGTATAAGAACAAATATTTATAAATTGTTGTTGGAGATTATAATGACTTGGTAACAAGTGATTGTAGATTATTCTCCAATAACTGTGAATTCACTAGCACTGAGTAATAAGCTAAGTTTCTATTATCACTCATGATTTCCCTCTTGTTGAATAGGTCTTAAGTCCAAATAGAGAGAGCTGTTGGTTACAATCAAGGTATGTGTGTCACTATTGCCCTCTTTGGGTTATCAAGACATGCTGGTCATTGATGTAGTTCATAGGTGCCATAGCTAGGTAGGTCTATTGGTTACCTCCCTCCTTTGGAACATTACATGGTTGCTTAGGTACTATGAAAGTTAGTTTTGGGAGTGGGCATTCAGTTCAGTTCCTGCTCAGTTATCACTGGATCCTGTTTCTGAAATGCATGGTATCTTAAACAATAGGGACTGTACCTTCTACCTTTGGGGCAACCACAGGCAACATCAATAGGCTGTATATTTGGGGAGTTTTTTGGATAGCCTTGACCAACAACTCAAAAGAGGGCTTCTCATGCATGAAATTAGTGTTTTATTAGGTGGTCTTTGGATCTTGGAGGAAACACCATCAAACCAGATGAAAAAAGCTCACTAAAGCTATATATGTATATTTATATACAGAATTATGTATATTATAGTGGGGGTAATGTTGTTTTGTGGGGGTTTTCTCTTTTTGTTTTGGTTTTTCAAGAAAGGGTTTCTCTATGAAGTCCTGGCTGTCCTGGAACTTACTCTGCAGACCATGCTGGCTCCAAACACACAGAGATTCACCTTCTTCTGCCTCCCAAATGCTGAGATTAAAGGCATACCCCACCACCATCTGGCACAGATTTTGTTGTTTTGTTTTGTCTTCTAAGGTAGTTAATAGTATGCTTCCTTGTGACTTTTTTCAAATGTCCTTGTTATTATTTTATTTCTCCCCTTCCCCCTTTTCCCATTTCCCCTAGCATACTGTGAGTCACCTTTACCCTACCCACCTTCTCTTTTTATCTCCCTTCCCCTTCCTCAGGGACACCCCCTTTTCCATTCTAAGCATTTTGAAATTTATAAATCCTGAACTTGGACATCAGCTCTGTCTTGGTCTTGAATTTTGCAGCAGACTTCATAGTAAAGCAAAAATAATTTGCTGCTACTCAGGGCTATAATCATTTATAACAAAGACAACTTTGAGCAAATTTGAAGCAAAGGCATTTTAATGAAGCATGCATCCTCTGAAATCAGATTTGTTGGTTAGCAGAACAAAACCTTGGCATATTCTCTAGACAGTATATTCTTCCTTCACAAAAACTTACTAATCCATATAGTCTTCCTAAAGTCACATTAATTCACTGGTAGGTGTATTTTGAGATACAGTTCACTTACACCTTTTTTAAACCTTTCCTTTTAAATCAATCTCTCCATAATAGCTTTGGATTTAAACAATTATATTGATATTATAGCAAATAATGTAGTCTGAGAAAGAAAGAAAAAATACTATATAATATTTATGACCATAAATAGCATGTTTTTTTTAGATAGAACTAAGGAAAGGAAAGCCTGATTTTTGTGATTCTTTAATAAAGGATTTAGAACTAAAAGAAAGTGATACTGATGTTGGTCACCATCTCCAAAGTTGAAGGTGAATGCCATAATTCTAACTCTGCATAAAAGAAAAGATCCCCCCACTACCATTTAAGTCAAATATGTGAATGATCCTGATGTTCATAAAGTGAGCGGAGTCTGGGGAGATGATGGCTTAAGGGGTAAAGTGCTTGCCAAACAAGCATGAAAACTTGAAGTCTTAGCTCCAGAAACCAGGTACAAGTTGAACAGGCATGGTGACACTTATGATCCCATCAGACTATCTGCAAGGCAAAATATAGAATAGGCAATCATTGAGCTCTGGGTTTCATTGAGAGAGCTTCTCCATATAAAGAATGAGAGTGATGGAGACACCCTGTGTCAATTTAAGGTCTCCATACTCAGCATGCATTCATGCTTATGCATATTCCCACACACTTGCAAACATGCATGCCTACATAGGCATTCCAACACATATTATATGAGAAAATAGTAAATAGTTGTTGTTTATACAATTTTCAATATTCTCATAGACTCAGAATATCTCTCTCTCTCTCTCTCTCTCTCTCCTCTCTCGTTTGTTTTGGGGTTGGGTGTGTGTGTGTGTGTGTGTGTGTGTGTGTGTGTGTGTGTGTGTATGTGTGTGTGTGTGTGTGTGTTTTGAGACAGGCTTTCTTTGTGAAGCCTTGGCTGTCCTGGAACTCACTCTGTAGACCAGGCTAGCCTCAAACTCAGAGATTACCTGTCTCTGCCTCCCAAGTGCTAGATTAAAGGTATGTGCCAACCATGCTCAGCTGACTCAGTATATCTTAGAACTAAAAGGAACCCCTAATGTTACCCAGTCCAGTAACTTTCACTCAATGAAGAATGTTAAGGAAAAGTTAAGGAAAACATCTTCCAGCTAGTCATCATGTTTTGGTTTTGATTATTTTAGTAAAAATAATCTTTCTGATGAGGCAGTACATTTTCCTTTTAGATATTATTACAGTGTGCATGTATTTCCATGACACTGAGCTGAATCTCTGTTTCTTCTAAAATAAGCCACTTCCATTTTCTATATAATGGCCTTGTAGATATTTGAATGCACAGTCCTAGTTCACATTACTTATTTTCCTCTCAAAGAGTCATTTATCATCATAAAAATATTAAATGGGTGTTCTCTTTCATTCTCAGACATTATTATTTGCTGTAATATCATTATAATTGTTTATTCCCAGAGAATGATTTAAAACCAAGATTAATCTGACACATTTACTGAATGCCTACCATGCACACAAATTTGGCAGGGCAGCCACTGAGTCTGGATGTCACAAGAACTTGTGACATATAGAACTAACTGCTGTCATCCTTCTCCATCCAGCTCTCACCGCAGCTTGTGACCTCTAATGCTCCTTTCTTGTTTTAACTGACGTTAGCATTGCCCTGCCTGCAGTTTTGCTTATTTATGTTTGCCTTGTGAAATTCTGTCTGCCGTTATTTTTAGTCTTTGATCTCTAGAAGTATTTTCCTTATAATTAACAATAAAATAGAGTTTGAGGTTCAAACTGAAAGTACTATCTTGCATATGCTTGAAATGTTATTCTGTTTGCTTTAGTAGAGAGTTTGCATAAGTGATTACCAGGATTTTTTTTTGCTTCCATCTTAACTTTTGTTACTATTTATATAATTTTATTGTCTTTTCCTGGCTCTGTTGTTGCTTGGCTCCGGTTACCATTTGCTCTTTTATCCTTTACTATTTTGGAAGTTAGTACCCTTTGTTGTTTTCCTTCCATATAGTGATCCTCAAAGACAAATACATTCTTACTGTCATATAAAAAGGGGACACTGAATGCCTCCTGCAAACATTCTCATTTACTGCATGCACACATATGCCAGTCAGATGAGAACCTTAGGATACTTTTACTCTCTTAATCTTTAGGTAATGCTGAGAGCTGTTTCATTAAATGCATTAAATTTCATAATGTAAATTTCTGTAACTTAATATTTAACAATAAAATATAGTTCTCAAATTTATCAGTCATCATCCATTTCAGTTTAGCTATGTATTTTCAGACACAAAGCCTCTCTTCTACTTTATTTACTGTAACGTTTCCAGAATATTACTTATGGTTTATTAGCTAATATTTGTATTTTTATTTCTTTTCATCCCAACTAGTCAATGACAGCTCGCTTAGTGTAAGATCTAGCATTGCATACCTTTTTCTCAGAGATATAATAATGCTTATTTATTGTTTTCTATTTTAGGGTTTTATAGCAAACAGGTCTAAGGCCAAAGTATTTTTTTTCTTAGTAATTATTTCTTTCTGTCTGAATATTTGTGAGATTTTAAAATTATCCTTGAAATTACCAAATTTTTACTAGAACTTGCTTAGGTCTATGTTTTTTCATCAGTTCTAAATAGACTTGGTAAGCCTTTTAAATTTCTATGCCCATTATTTTCAGAGTAAATTAAATGTTTCTCTTTTTCCACTCTCTGTTCATTTTCCTTATAATAAGATCCCTTTTGTCTTTGTGTCAGCATCTTGTTCTGTTCTCTAAGTTTCTTGTTATTTCTTCCATGGCTTCTTTCTTTGTACACATTTATAGAATGTCTAGAGCTATTTATACCACTTAATCTTCTAGGCCACAAACTGAGTCTTTAACAAAGAGCATTCTTATCTTCATCTCTAAATTTTAACTTTTAAAAATAATAGGTTCTATGTGTTTGTCTGTGCAGTTGTTCTTGTGGAAAGAGTTCAGTGTGTTACAAATGCTGGCTTGAAATTCACTCTGTAACTCGGAGTAGTCTAGGTCTCTCAATGGTCCAATCTTAGCCTCCCTAGTTGTGGGATTATAGGCATATGCCATCAATCTTGATTATTTCATTGAGTTTTATCAGTTTGGCATGGGAGTTTTGTTTGCTTTTTTACAGTGCTGGGCCTTGGACATAATAGACAAGTACTCTACTACTAAACTACACTTCCCTGCCATGTTTATTGTTTTAAAACACCTTTTTATTGTTGTAATTGAATAACAATTAGTGTTTTGTAAATTGTCACCATTATTGTTGTTAACACTGTCTAGTCTCCCAGCAATTTTATTTCCCTGGGAACTCTTCTCAATGTTGCATTTACCCATCTGCTACCTATTTGTGACTTATTGTATTTGGTATCACTATTCTGTGTTTTCTTTTGTTCTTCTAAGGGTCCTCTTTGTGCTCAGGACTCAGGAAATTTCTAGAGCAATTTGGAACTGATAGACATGAAAGTAATGTAGGAAAGAGGACACAGGGGACACAGGCTCTGAAACCTGAACACTTGAATTGGCAGAGTACCAACAGCAATCTGTACCAGTCTTCTGCACTGAACAACTTCTGTGTCTCCTCACTATCTAGCTGTAAAGAATGGTGGTCCCCAGTATTTTGAGATAGGGAAGTCTTGATATTTGAAATAGATGCCTGGGTAAATTTTAAAGTGCTACATTTTACACCTGAACTGGATCCCAGCTAGCTCAAGTGCTTAGAACCAGTGTGAATGAGTGTGACTTGAGGTCATTGTCCTCATGTTAGAGAGAATGAGGAGCACCCTCGCCCACACACATACACAAAGTGTTATTTTTGTAGGTTTATCTAAGTAATGAGTTTTTATCTAAAACTATATTCTAGACTTCAAGGTAAAAGGCCTTCAGTTAATGGCTCTACTTTCTGTCACCTGGTACATACAATCTTATGAATGTAAAGTAACTCTTTTGGAATGTTTTTTGTTTGGTTGGTTTTTGTTTTTGTGTTTGTTTTCAAGGAAGTTGTCATGTAACAACGGTACTCTAAAAGAACAGTGAATAGGTACTCAGTAATTTAAGAGAAAATGGGTAGAAAGTGAGCAAATATAAATGAATATTTAGAATTATTCTTAAAGGATAAGCAATAATCATACAAATTTTACTAAAACTAGTTGTTCATAAAGGAAGATTTTAAAATATGTATCTGAGGCCAGGCACTAGTGGTACACACCTTTAATCCCAGCACTTGGAAGGCAGAGGCAGGTGGATTTCTGAGGCCAGCTTGGTGCACAAAGCAAGGGCTACACAGAGAAACACAGAGAAAGAAAAAAACAAAAAATGTGTCTGTTTGAGAAAAGGGAAATTGGAAAATTAAACTGCTTAATAGAACAGTGCCAATAGTGAGAAAATATTTCACATGATTTGAGTATAATTTTTCCCTTCATCAGTATTTGGAGAATAGGGTAGAAGATCAGACAGGACCTCACTCTAGCTCAGAGTACCCTAGAACTTGATACAGTTCTGCTTCAGCCCCACAAGTGCTGGGATTACAGGCATAAACCATTACACTAGACCCTTCAATATCTGTCATATTCAAATAAGATTTATATATTTAGATAAATAATAACAGCTTTCATCTGAAGATATGTAATAGGAATTTATGGTCATTTAAAATAATCACTTAAAAATGAAAACATGACCTTGAATATCTCACTATGTCTGTCAACCTCAGTACCCCCTCCTCCTATCCTGCCTACCTGTATTTTGAAATTAACTCATAGGGGTGAAAATATATTGTTTTTTTGAAACATGAACATTATTATCACTAATTTTATTTCTCAAGTATCAGTTGAGAAATAATAATACATAGGGAATTTTATCTTAAATATCAGGTCAGATTATGTTTTGCAATTTCACTATCTTAGTTATGGTTTCTAATGCTGTGACAAGACAATGTAACCACAGCACTCAGGAGGCAGAGGCACGTGGATCTCTGTGAGTTTGAGGCCAGTCTGGTCTATCAAGGGAGTTCCAGGAAACCCAAGACTACACAGAGAAACCCTGTCTCAAAAAATAAATGGGGGGGGAGGGGGACTTAAGATTGGCAAAATTAACTAATGTTTCCTTGTATCAGGACAAAATTGTGTTTTGTTGATGTTCACCTGAACTACATTCTTTATGGTGCTGTTATTTCCACCACTTAACAGAATAACTTGCTGTCCTTTTACATAAAATCAAAATCAAACTGAAAAGGACTAATGAGATCTGTTTAAAATACTTAGTTCAATGCAATCCCTCTTCCATGTTCACCTAACTATTAACTTTAAAATCTATTTTACAGATTTTTTTTTTGGAATTTTGGATTAGTTTTGACCATGGATTCTGCCTTCAGTGAACATGAGTACTATTGTACATCTAACTAAAGAGTTGTAAATGTTCCCTATATTGGTTGAAAGAGCCTCCCACAAAGCACTTTGCAAGTTTTTATTTTCATCCCTTCTGCTTAGGTTTGCTTCTGAGATCCAGAACAACCCCCAAGTTGTTCTGTGATTCAAGGAAAATGACCTGCCTTGCCATTGTCACCTTTCCCGTAAACTACATGAATGTATTTAAATCCCAATTTAAGATTGTCTCCGAAATTTAAAATAAGAAATCCCTGGCAGGGGGCTGGAGAGATGGCTCAGTGGTTAAGAGCATTGCCTGCTCTTCCAAAGGTCCTGAGTTCAATTCCCAGCAACCACATGGTGACTCACAACCATCTGTAATGAGATCTGGTGCCCTCTTCTGGCTTGCAGGCATACATGGAGGCTGAACTCTGTACATAATAAATAATTAAATCTTAAAAAAAAAAAAAGAAAGAAATCCCTGGCATCCTAAAATTGTTCTTTGCCAGAATTTTAGATAAATGACATCTGACCTTTCTTAGTGTTTTATACATTGTAGCATTCAATATCTGAACAGCTTCATTATCGCCACTTTACAGATAGAAAACTGAAGCCAAAGGGGTTTAGGAACTAACTCTTCTAAGGTTTAACATTTAGCAAGTAGCAGCACCAGAATTTAAGCTCAGGCAGTCTCAATTCATCTGGCATCACTAGCATTCTTTTCCCCTCCCTTATCAAGTAGTTCATTAAGGTAACAGGATATCTAGTTTTACAGACATTAGAGATTTGGGAAATATATTCAGTCACAGTAAAAGATAACTTTATAGTCAACAAATGTTTACTCCAGTGACCTTAAGCAAAGGAAGAATTTATGGGAGGTTATAGAGTTAGCTCGTGGAACTCAAGAGAAAGAATAGTTGAGGCTCTAGAAGGACTAAGGGCCAGAGCTAGAAAAATCAGAAGCCAGGTTTACCCTCTTTTCAGATGTCTGTATTAGATCTCCATGACAGACAGACAGAAGGTAAACAAACACTGCTATCTTCCACAAGTAAGAAGTTTTCAGAAAACGAGAGTGTGAGCAGGATATAAAGTACCCCTGCACCCTAGACCTTGGATACAGACATATATACCACGAGGGTCCTGTCCTTCTCTGCCAAACAGGAATGTGCCTAACCTCAATGCCCAGTTTTCATACTGTCCTATTACTCATATAACCTTCCATCTTTTTTTCTAGCCTTTCTTTTCTGAATAAAAACCTTTTGACTCTTCATAGTCCTTAGAATTCCCCTTTTACTTCCTATTTGTTAGACTCTGTATTTTTAAGCTTGAGGGAACCTCTAAAATTATCTTACCCCACCTCATCATTTCTCTAGCCAAGCCGTGGACCATACTGATCTCAAGATCCCACAGGTTTAATTATTCATCCAGGCTCTGGCCAGTCCCCTTCTGTCTGTCAGAATCCAGCCCAGTTTTCAAGGCTCCAAGTCACTTAAAAATTCTTTGTTCACTTGTTCTTTGGGTTTGTTTTTTGAGAAAGAATCTTCTGTGCTTCCCAAGCTGGCCTCAAACTTACAGTCATCTGCCTGCTGCTGCTTCATGAATACTGGGATAACAGGCATGAACCACCACACCTGACTTTCTCTAAAGAGTGTTCTGTGATCCTGACAACACCTAGGGTGACTAACTAAACTTGCATGCCCAGGAATTCCAGGGACATGTGAGTTTCAGTACACAGGACATTTGTAGGCAGACAAATTCTTAAGACATCCTACAGCCCCCATTGTCTCCTCGTATACTGCATTGTTTGGACAGAAAGCCCTGTGAAAGTGCCAGGAGCCAGTACTTCAGCATTTTACACAAAGTCCTTTCCAGGGGCCTGGAGAGATGGCTCAGTGGTTAAGAGCATTGCCTGCTCTTCCAAAGGTCCTGATTTCAATTCCCAGCAACCACATGGTGGCTCACAACCATCTGTAATGAGGTCTGGTGCCCTCTTCTGGCCTGCAGACATACACACAGACAGAATATTGTATACATAATAAATAAATAAATATTTTAAAAAAAAAAACAAAGTCCTTTCCACATCACTACTTACACTCTTCATTGTAGAGACCCATTGGATTCCAGTTCACCAGAACACATTATTATACTCACAATAATGCAAACTTAGAGGATTTGTAGTGTTTAGTTTTCAGTTAGCACTACACAGTCCCTTTTTATGTTAACATAGTTGTCTTTATTTTTCCAGCCCAGATGACTTACTCAATGCCTTGAATGAGGGTATCAGCCGTGCTGATGTCATCATCACCTCAGGAGGTGTATCGATGGGGGAAAAGGTAAGACTCGTGAGATCTAGTCACTTTAGTGTTTTTACTATAGATCACTGCTGAGCTGTGCTTCTCTGATAGAACACTCTGACCCTAAGCAACATAGAGAAAGGATTTATTAACTTACACTTCCAGGTCCATCATTCAGGGAAGTGGGGACAGGAACTCAAGTAGAAGCTTAAAGCAGAAACCATGAGCTTGCAGGCTCACTTGCAGGCCACCTATCCAGAAAATAATGCCAACTTGTGTGTGGGCCCCCAAAATCAACTAATAATGAAGACAGTTCCTCACAGAAATGCCCACAGATCAACCTGATAAAGACAATTGAGCCTCTTTTTTTTTTTTTTTTTTTTTTTTTGGTTTTCAAGACAGGACTTCTCTGTAGCTTTTGGTTCCTGTCCTGGAACTAGATCTTGTAGACCAGGCTGGCCTTGAACTCACAGAGATCTGCCTGCCTCTGCCTCCCAAGTGCTGGGATTAAAGGTGTACACCACCACCACCACCCGGCTGAGCCTCATTTTTCAGATGATTCTAGGCTGTGTCAAGTTGACAATTAATACTAACTAGAACAGATACACATCTATTATTCATGAGAGCCCCACAAAGCTGAAAACATGAAGGTTTTAGAAAGTGCTGATCTTTCTTTATTAAAAAACTAAAATAAAAAATAAAAACTCAGTCAGGGTGCTTAAATGAGGAGAAGCCTAGAGGAAAATCCCACAAATTGTAGAATGTGTTTTGCTCCTTCCTTGTAGACATTTGTTTTTCACTTACTTTTACAGCATTAGGACTTCCTTTATGTTTTACATTTATGCCCAAGATAAAGATCTACAATTCTAAAATTTGAACATGACCTCCCAGATGAAACCATCTCACCCACCATATTTTCTTATATTTTCGTTTATTTATTATTTATTTTATATCCCAACCACAGCCTCTCCTCCCACTCCCTACCCTCACCTCCCTCTGCCCACACCCCCACCCAGTCCACTCCTCCTCTGTATTTCTCAGAAAGGAGCAGGCCTCCCACGGGCATCAGCAAAGGATGACATACCAAGTTGCCATAAGATCAAGAACCTCCCCCTGTATTCAGGCTGGACAAGGTAATCCAGCATGAGGAATAGGTTCCTAAGAGCCATCCAATACATTAGAGACAGCCCTGCTCCCATTGCCATGAGTCCCAGAAAAAGGCTGAAACACGATTAATAAAAACTCAGAGAAATTGAGGTTCAATCTGAAGATCAGAAAAGCAAAATATCCAATCACTGGCTCTTATGTTGACCTCAGTCCGAAAATGGTGATCCTGCCTCCAGGAATCTCAGAATGAGAGTGTGTTTGAGAGCTGTCTCCTACCATTTTAATCTTCTCTAGGGCTGGGATTAAAGGCATGCATTGCCTGGTTTCTAGAACCTACTGTGGATACTGGGATTAAAAGTGTGTGTTACCACTGCCTGGTCTGTAAGGCTGACCATTGGGGCTCTTTTACTCTCTGATCTTCAGGCAAGCTGTATTTACTAAAATACAATTGAAATGCCACTACAGTAGTACAAGCTACACAACTGTCACATTTATACAGAGGGCCTAGATCAACCCTATGCAGGCTCCCTGGTTGTTGGTTCAGACTCTGTTTTTGTTTTTGCTTATGTTTTTCAAGACAGGGTTTCTCTGTAGCTTTGGCACCTCTTCTGGTGGTTCAGACTCTATAAGTTCCCATGAACCAGGCTAGCCATTTCTGTGGTTTTTTCCTATGGTGTCTCTGACCCCCCACCCTGCCTCCTACAATTCCTCCTTCCTCTCCTCAACAGGTCTCCTGGAGCTCAAGTGGGCTCTCTGGGTCTCTGGACCCACCTCCACCACCTTCATCAGGATGAAGGCTCTCTGGTGTAAACCTGGGTAGTTACCAATCCAATCACAAGGGATGGCCACATCAGGCTATGCATCTACAGCTGCCAGGGGTCTTAGCTGGAGTCATTCTTGTAGACTGTTGGAAGTTTCCCTTGCCTCAGACTTCTACTCGACTCATTAAAGCCCCCCTTTCCAGTCATCTTTCTCAACACTCTCCCCCTCCGCCAACCCCGCAAAATTCCCATGCCCACCCGCCCCCAGTCCAACTAGATCACCTCTATTGAGCCTCCTTGTTACCTAGGGTAACAAGGGTCTGTGAATTGTAGCATGGTTGTTCTTTACAGTTAATATCCCACTTATAAGTGAGTACATTCTATTTTCGTCATTCAGTGACTGGGTTACCTCAGGATAATTTTTTTTAGTTCTATCCATTTGCTTTCAAATTTCCTGATGTCATTATTTTAAACAGCTGAGTAATATTCCATTATGTAACTATACCACATTTTCTTTATCCATTCTTCAGTTGAGGGACATCTAGGTTGTTTCCAGGTTCTGGCTATTATGAATAATGCTGCTGTGAACATAGCTCAGCAAATGTCCTTGTGATATGATTGAGCATCTTTTGGGTATATGCCCAAGAGTGTTATTTCTGGGTCTTGAGATAGATCAATTCCCAATTTTCTGAGAAACCACCATATTGATTTCCAAGGTGGCTGTACAGTTTACTCTGCCACCAGCAATGGACGCATGCTCCCCTTGTTCCACATCCTCTCCAACATGAGCTCTCACTTGTGTTTTTGATCTTAGCAATCTGACAGGTATAAGATAAACTCAGAGTCATTTTGATTTTCATTTCCCTTATGGCTAAGGATAATGGAACATTTCTTTTTAAAAAAAATATATATATATTTATTTATTTATGTATACAATGTTGTCTGTATGCCTGCAGTCCAGAAGAGGGCACTAGACCTCATTACAGATGGTTGTGAGTCACCATGTGGTTGCTGGGAATTGAACTCAGGACCTTTGGAAGAGCAGGCAATGCTTTTAACCACTGAGCCATATCTCCAGCCCCAATGGAACATTTCTTTAAGTATTTCTCAGCCATTTGAGATTCTTCTGTTGACAATTCTCTATTTATGTCAGCATCCATTTTTTTTTTTTTTTGGTTTTTTGAGTCAGGGTTTCTCTGTAGCTTTGGAGCCTGTCCTGGAACTAGCTCTTGTAGACCAGGCTGGTCTCGAACTCACAGAGATCCTCCTGCCTCTGCCTCCCGAGTGCTAGGATTAAAATCATGCGCCACCACCGCCCGGCAGCATCCATTTTTTTAAATTGGATTACTTGTTTTTTTGATGTCTAATTTCTTGAGTTCTTTATATATTTTAGAGATCATCCCTCTGTCAGATGTGGGGTTGATGAAGATCTTTTCCCATTCTGCCATTTTGTCCATTGACAGTGCTTTTGCCTTACAGGAGCTTTTCAGTTTCATGAGGTCCCATTTATTAATTGTCATCTCAGTGTCTGTGCTACTGGTGTTTCTATTCAGGAAGTTGTCTCCTATGCCCATGCGTTCAAGGCTGCTTCCCACTTTCTCGTCTATCAGCCTCAGTGTAACTGGATTTATATTGAAGTCTTTAATATACTTGGACCTGAGTTTTCTGTAGGAAGATAGATATGGATCTATTTGCGTTCTTCTGCATGTCGACATTCAGTTATGCCAGCACCATTTGTTGAAGATGCTTTCTTCATTTTATAGTTTTGGCTTCTTTGTTAAAAACCAAGTGTCCACGGGTGTGTGGGTTTATGTCTGAGTCTTCGATTCAATTCCATTGATCAATGTGTCTGTTTTTATGCCAATACCATGATGTTCTTAATACTCTGTAGTTGATCTTGAGATCAAGGATAGTGATGCCTCCAGCAGTTCTTTAATTGTACAGGAGTGGTTTAGCTATCCTGGATTTTTTGTTCTTCCATATGAAGTTGATTATTGTTCTTTCAAGATCTTTAAAGAATTCTGTTAGAATTTTGATGGGGATCATACTGAATCTGTAGATTGCTTTTGGTAAGATGGCCATTTTTACTATGTTAATCCTACTGATCCATGAGCATAGGAGATCTTTCTATATTCTGGTATCTTCTTCAATTTCTTTCTTTAAAGACTTAAGTTCTTGTCATACAGGTCTTTTACTTGCTTGGTTAGAGTTACCCCAAGATATTTTATATTGTTTTTATCATAAGAGAGTTGTTTCCCTGGTTTCTTTCTCAGTCCTTTTATCATTTGTATATAAGACAGCTACTGATTTTTTATTTTTTTAGTTAATCTTATATCAAGCCACTTTGCTAACGGTGTTTATCAACTGTAGAAGTTCCCTGGTAGAATTTTTGGAACCCTTGTGTATACTATCAAATCATCTGCAGATAGTGAAAGCTTGACTTTTTCCTTTCTAATTTGTATACCCTTAATCTCCTTAATATCTAGCTAGAACTTCGAGTACTAAATTGAATAGATATGGAAAGAGTGAACAGTCTTGTCTTTTTCCTGATTTTAGTGGAATTGCTTGAGTTTCTCCCTGTTTAATTTTTTGTTGGCTGTCAGCTTGGTGTATATTGCTTTTTATAATATAATTATATTACATTTAGATATGTTCCTTGTATCATTGATCTCTCCAAGACTTTTATCATGAAGGAGTGTTGGGTTTTATCAAAGGCTTTTTTCAGCATCTAATGAGATGATCATGTGGATTTTTTCTTTTAGTTTGTTTATATTGTAGATTACATTGACAGGTTTTTGTATGTTGAACCATCATCACTGCATCTCTGGGTAAGTCCACTTGATCACTGTGGATGATCTTTTTGATGTGTTCTTAGATTTAGTTTGCCAGTATTTTATTGAGTATTCTTGCATCCATGCTCATGAAGGAAATTGGTCCATAATTTTCTTCCTTTGTTGACTATTTGCGTGGTTTGGTTGAGTATTTGTGTGGTTTGGTTATCAGGGTAACTGTAGCTTCGTAAAAAGAATTTGGCAGTTTTCCTTCTATTTCTGTTTTATGGACTAATTTGAGGAGTACTGGTATTAGCTCTTCTTTGAAAGTCTGGTGTAATTCTGCACTGAAACCATCTGATTCTGGACTTTTCTTGGTTGGGAGAATTTTACTGACTGCTTCTATTTCCTTAGGAGTTATAGATCTGTTTAAATTGTTTATATGATCTTGGTTTAATTTTGGTATGTGGTATGTATCAAGAAATTTGTCCATTTTTTTAGATTTTTCAATTTTGTGAAATACAGGTTTTTGAAGTATGACCTGATGATTTTCTGGATTTCCTCAGTGTCTGTTGTTATGTTCCCCTTTTTGTTTCAGATTTTGTCAATTTGAATATTCTGTCACTGCCTTTTAGTTATTTTGAATAAGGGTTTGTCTATCTTGTTGATTTTTCTCAAAGAATGAACTGTTTCATTGATTCTTTATATTGTGCTTTTTTGTTTCTATTTTGTTGATTTCAGTCCTCAGTTTGATTATTTCTTGTCATCTGCTTCTTCTGGGTGAGTTTGCTTTTATTCTATAGCTTTCAGGTGTGCTGTTAAGTTGCTAGTGTGCGATTTCTCCTAATTCTTCATGAAGGCACTTAGTGCTTTGAACTTTCCTCTTAGCACCACTTTCAGTATGTCCCATATGTTTGGGTATGTGGTGCATGCATTTTCATTGAATTCTAGGAAGTCATTAATTTCCTTATTTCTTCCTTGATTCAGTGGTGGTTCAGTTAAGAGTTGTTCAGTTTCCATGAGTTTGTAAGCTTTCTGTAGTTTGTGTTGTTGTTGAACCCCAACTTTAATCCATGGAAATCTATAATATATAGAGATTATTCCAGGGGTGTGTGTGTGTGTGTGTGTGTGTGTGTGTGTGTGAAGATTTGCCTTGTGACCAAGTAAGTGGTCAGTTTTAGAGAAGGTCCCCTGAGGTGCTGAGAAGACGGTATATTCTTTGATGTTTGGGTGAAAAATTCTATAGATATCTGTTAGCTCCATTTGAGTCATAATATGTTAATTCCATTATTTCTCTGTTTAGTTGCTGTCTGGATGACCTACTTGTCTATTGGTATGAATGGGGTGTTGAAGTCTCCCACTTTTAATGTATGGGGCTCACTGTGTGATTTGACATGGGTTCCCTTGTATTTGGGGCATAGATGTTCAGAATTGAGACATCATCTTGGTGTATTTTTCCTTTGATGAAATGTCATTCTCCATCTCTTTTGATTAATTTTGGTTTCAAATCTATTTTGTTAGATATTAGCATAGCTACACCAGCCTGCTGCTTTGGTTCATTTGATTGGAAAATCTTTTTTCCAACCCTTTACTCTTGAGTTAATATCTGTCTTTGATATTGAGGTGTGTTTCTTGTATGCAGCAGAAGGGTGAATCCTGTTTTCTTATCCGTTCTGTTAGCCTGGGTCTTTTTATTGGTGAATTGAGTCCATTGATATTGAGAGATAGTAATGACCAGTGATTGTTAATTAATTCCTGCTGTTTTTTGGTGGTGGTGGTGTTGCCCACCATATTTTCTAAACTTTACCAAATTCTTTAGCTTCCCCTCCTGACAAGAAGAACAAAGAATGGGGATTCCTTTTGCCCTTATTTATGCAATTTATCATAAAAGAAAAGTGTAGATCTCAATAAAAAATTTAAAAAGATAATTGCAATGAAAAAATATATACGTATGTATGATTTTAGATGACTAAGTATTTTGCACATAGTATATCTTAGTCCTATATAAGTGTCAGATTAAGCATTGTAGTATCACTAAGCTTGTATGTCTGAATGAAATGTTGGCGTACAATTATTGGACCCATTGAATAATGTTATTAAAGTAAAATATTTGTTACTATAATAATCAAATCTATTTTGTCTCAGAAGTATTTTAGAAATTTTTGCCAGTCTATCTCTTACTAAATTTTCTTATATATCATAGTAATAACTTAAATTTAAAAATTGTAGTAATAACATAGTTTTATCAAAATTCATATTTTCCTCATTTTTCTGGGGCAAGGTTTCATGTAACCAGGCTAGCCTTGTACTTGCTACATAAGTAAGGATACCCTTGGATTTTTGGTCCTTCTACTTCCAACTCTGGAGTGAGATAGACATGTGCTAAAATGCCTGGTTGTAAAATTCATATTTTCTAGGAGCTAGACTATAGATGATATATATAGTTACATATAAGATCTTGAACCCTGCCCCCTTCAGCTATGAGGTGACCTAAATCTGCCTCTGGTCTATGAATTCTGTTGTCTCTGAGAACAAATTCAGTAACCTGAACAGAAAATACTGCATTTCCATTCACAAACTTTGGTTTTAAACTCTTTGGGAACAGAATTTCACTTTCCAAAGACCAAAGAAAAAAAGAATCTCAACCTAAGACTGTGATTTCAGATTATATCTAGAAGGAAGGTAATAATAGTGCATATAGTTGTACTTGCTGCACATAAATAGCTTTGTAAGTCTGTCTTCAAAGTCTCCCAGAAGCTTTTAGTACCAGATAAAGCAGACATATTGTAAAATTCAAAGGCTGGGTTTGGAGTCTGTACTGTGGGGGTGCTTTAAGAAATTATTTGCAGCATGTTTTCATTATCAAGTTGTTCTTAGTATCAAAAGAGCACAGCCTAACGTCAGGATTGTTTGATGCATAATGTATTTCCAGGGATTTTTTACACTAAGAATTTTTTTTAGTTACTAAGGAGCTAATTGTGGGATAATGCCACTATGCGGACCTAAGGTTTGCCTTTTCTAGTACCTCTAGAGAGGCAAAAACTTATAACACACACAGTCTTGGCATAAGTATGAACACTTCTGAATCTAATCTCTTAGTGCTAACAAAGATGTCAGCTTTTTAGGATTTTATTTAGAAGAAAACAAAGCTAATAAAATTAAGCACACTGATTTTGTTTACTATCTCCCTGTCAAGATCCTTACACTAGACTTTTAATTCATCCTTTTCAGATAAGGGTATCACAAAGTTTACCTGATCATTGTCCTTATCTCCTCGAGCTGGAGCTGGTAGTGGAATTGTTAGGCTCTGGAGCCTGGGCCCTGGCAGCCCTAACAATCAAGATTCAGTCACCTGTCTTCAGTAAGCTAGTTCAAGAGACAAGCACTGGTGAAAAGCAGAAAAAGGAGACTAATCAGGTCCAGTAACTCCCAACCCAAAGTCTGTCTTCAAGACCTTGACTTGAAGTTCAAGTTAAACTTGATGTAAGCATAACTAAGAGTTCATCATCAAGGTGTGGCCCCGCCCATCACTGACTCATTATTGATTTAATTCTAGTCTCTTCTGCAGGGTGGTCTGGCAAGTTGTCAGGACTGTGTGAAATCTCTTTGGGGGAAACAATTTCATAAAAGTTTGATCAACCAGGTGTGGCATATACTTCTAATCCTAACTTTTTGAGACTAAAGCAGGAAAACTGTGACTTTGAGACCAGCCTGAGAAGTGTTGGTGAATGTTTCCTCTGGTGATAAAATTACAAAGATTTTTATCTATCAAATCTCTAGAGAGCTCCTGTAAAGCAAACTGTTAGTCACTTTTTACCTCTTTCATAAAAGCTTGATACAAACAGTGTAGGGGAGGGGCTTTATTATAGCTGTTGTTTTAGAGGTTTCAGTTCTTCCTGTCAAAAAAGTCCTGATGGAACAGAGCAGCTGACAGCAGGGTGCCAGGAAGCAGAGAGAAGTGTCTGCACCACTGAGCCTGCTCCTTTTCCTTTTATTCTCTCAGATGATATCCAACTTCAAATCACAGTTCTTCTCACTTAGCCAATCCTTTGTGGAAATAACCTCACAGATACTGCCCAAATTTTTAACTAAGCTCCTAGGCATTTATCAGTCCAAACAAATTGGTGTAAACATCACAGTTGTTGATATATTTGTGTTAATGCCAATTTTAGGAATCCAACCTAGGGCTACCTGAGCATCTCTTCTCAAACAGGCAGCTCCTTCTATGAAACTCTTAAAAGAACAGCCCTTCAAACAAGCCCAACTGTTTTTACTACCTCTTATCATATGATTCAAGAACCAACCTGTGGTTTTCTAGAGGCCCCCTAGGAACTTTGGAGATAATTTTAAATATAAAGGTATTCTAAAATTTTCTTTCTCTTAAATTTAAGACTGAATTTTAGAAGGCTAAAAAGTTACCAATAAGTTATTTTTCAAGCCAACAACAAAAAATACTTAAAAAATGAGCACAGGGGCTGTAGAGGATTCTCTGTGTGTATTAGAGAAATGACTACTCTTCAGACGGTCCAGGTTTGTTCACAGCGCCTCATGGTGATGGACAAAAGTCTATAACTATAATTCCAGAGACCTTCATGCCCTCTTCTGGCCTCCACAGGCACCAGGAACACAAATATATATGCAAGCAAGACATTCACACACTTAAAAGATAGATAGATAGATAGATAGATAGATAGATAGATAGATAGATAGATAGATAGATCTTTTTAATATACTTATAAATAACATGTTTGGGACATGTTTTGCTCACTCCCAAGTAAGGGGAATTTGTTCTTTGTTGTGTTTCTTTAACCAGAAACAAAATAAGTATAAATCCAAACAGGAAAATATTACTTAACATCAAAGATGCAGTGGGTGGGGGAGGGGCTCGATCAATAAGGTTCTTGTAACACAGGCATGAGGACCTCAACTCAGATCTCCAGAGCACAAGGGAAAGTGCAGCGGCATACACTGTAATTCCAGAGCTGTAGAGCAAAGGCAGGAGGATAGAATCCCACATCCGTGAGTTCCAGGGTCAGTGATAAATCCCACTTAAAAACTAAGGTGGAAGCCAGGCAGTGGTGGTGCACACCTTTAATCCCAGCACTCAGGAGGCAAAAGCAGATAGATCTCTGTGAGTCCAAGCCATTCTGGTCTACAGATCGAGTTCCAGGACAGCCAGGGCTACATAAAGAAACCTTGTCTCGAAAAAAAAATTTTAAATAATAATAATAATGACAAGGTGGAAAGGGGCCAGTAATGTGGCTCACCATGTAAGAATGCTTGCTTCTAAGACTAATGACCCTAGTTTGAGTCCCAGAACATACATGGTGGAAGAATAGAACCAATTCCCTTGAGTTGGCCTCTGACCTGCCCTTAGCATGATCACACACACACACATGCACATGTGTGCACCCACCCCTTCCTCACTCTTTTTCAAGAATTCTCTTAAAAGATGGAGAGCAATTGAGGGAGATATCTAAGTCCACCTCTGGCATCCACACACATGTAAGTTCATTAAGATTGACTTAACTAAAATATAATTACTAAGGCTTTGTTTAGGCATGGTTTATAAAACAAGACAAATGAAAGTCACTTCTAAAGTTCTGACCTCTCTATAGCATATAAAAATAAGCAAATTACATTCTTAAAAAATTTGTTAACTTAAAACTATACTTAGCAATCAATAATTTAGTATTACATCTTACATAAAAATTATCTTAAGTATCTAACAATTATTTACTAGTTAACTATCAGTTAAAGATTTTAACTTATTTAGTAACCTTGAAAAGTTACTTTCAAAATGACATAATTCACTCTCTTTCCTCAACATTTCGCATGCCTGCATCCCTCTTGTTCTGCAGGGCTTAGTCACCACCCCTTCTATAACGGCCTTTCCTAATTCTCTAGCCCACTTCCTAGTATTCTGTCACACAGTGCCTGATTGTTCCTTGTTAGCATGTACCACAAATGGCATTTATTTTGTTAATCTACTTTTGAAGAATTGTTTTCATCTAGTAAAAATGCATAATATAGTTTCCTTGTTTCAAGGCCATGTCTGGCCATTATATCCTCAGCACACAGAATTCTTGATACTTAATAAGCATTTGGAAACATTTGCTGAAACCGAGTATAGTAGCAGCTGCCTGTAATTCCACCACTGGGAGGCTGAGGCAGGACCTTGAATTCAAAGCCAGTCTGGGCTGCATAAATAGATAACAGGACCTTGTCTCAAAAAGGAAAAAAATCACAAATCCCCAAGGATTGTTGGAGCAGGAGGTGTTGGCACAAAAGACCAAGAAGCCAAGTATAAAAGAGTAACTGAGAAGCTAATGAAGCAAACAAATTTTTCATAATTCTTTAAAAGTCAAGGTTTATTTGGGCATGGTGGCACACACCTTTAACCCAGCACTTGGGAAGCAGAGGCAGATGAATCTCTTAGTTCCAGGTGTACCTGGTCTGTATAGCAAGTTCCATAACAGCCAGGGCTACATGGTGAGACCCTGTCTCAAAAAAGAAAGGAAGGAAGGAAAGAAAGAAAAGCATTCAAAATTTCCCCTAGAGGAGAGTATCTGGAAAATATCTCAGACTTTAGTTTAAAACCTTGAAGAAGGGCAGGGCTCTAAAGCCACAAACAAAACATAGGCCTTTAAAGGAACTGAAACCCAGTATAAAATTATTTCAGTCCCTGGATAAGGAGAATAATCTGAATTTACCTCAACTGGTTGCTAAAAGAAAACAAATCTTTTCTGGAGGAATATATCATGATCCAGAGCTTTCTAGCAAAATGACTTAAAATTGAGAGAAGAAAATTTTATAAAAGAGCTGTAGAAGTGTTACTGATATTTTATATTGTCTCACTTGAATCTTTAAAAGCTGTTATACAGTGAAGAAAAAGTAACAATAATGAGAACTTCAGAAATAGAAGTCCACAAAAGAGTTTAGGAAAACAATAAAAATATGGAAGACGGTGATATAAATATGGTAAAGAATCTTAACATTGATAGATAAAATTTAGGAAGAAAAAGTGAGCATAAACTATACTTTAGAAATATTGGCAGAGGTAGAGGTGTGTGTGTGTGTGTGTGTGTGTGTGTGTGTACATGCTTGCACTCCATCTCTTTTGTTTGTTTGTTTTTAGGTAAGGTTTTTCACTGAACCTGGAGCTTCCCAGTTTAACTAGGTTGACTGGCCAGCAAGCTCCAAGGATCTACCTGCCTCCCCAGATCTAGAATTAGAAGCATGTACCACTAAGCCTGGCTTTCTAGGTGGGTGCTGGGAATACTAAGATAGTCCCTCAAACTTGCATAGCAACCAGTTCACTGCCTGAACCATCCTCCAGCCCTAACAGATTTTTCAAACCTTGTTTTAAAAAAAGGAAAGAAAGGAAAAAGAAAGGAAGGAAGGAAGAAAAAGAAAAGCCAGCCAGAGATTCTGGGAGCTCTACTAATCAAAAGTAGGATAACCAGAAAGAAACCACACTTGAGTAATCCTGGCAAAACTACTGAAAACCAGTAACAACGAGCAATGTCATCAGAGCGCTTTGCCTCAAAAGTGAAAATTAAATTAACAGAGATTATTTAGACATACATGATAGAACCCAGAACACAATCAAATAGCATAGCATTTCCAAAATTCAAAAAAAAATGTACTGCCAATAGAGAACTTAAATCCAGAAAAATATCCCTTTGAAGAAAAATATCACTTTGAAATTAGGTAAGGTTAAGAGATGTCTAATCGATCAGTGTTTACCATGTAGGTATAAAGACTGACTGAGGAGACAAAGGATTGTAAAAGAGTGCTAGAAGATACAGGACTCTTTGATGTGACATTTATCAATAAAACTCAAGGCTTTGTCCTAAACACCGAGAATATGCTGAAGTACTAGAAAGTGAGTTGGAGCTGGGTGGTGGTGCACTCCTTTGATCCTAGCACTCAGGAGGCAGAAGCAGGTGGACCTCTGCGAGCTTGAGACTAGCCTGGTCAACAGAGCAAGTTTTAGTACAGCCAGCCAGTGCTACTCAGAGAAACCCTGTCTGGAGATGACACGCCCTGAAAAAGAATGGAAGGAAAACAGGAAGAGAGTGAGTTGGTCTGACACCTCGCACTCCTGCACGGATGAGTCCAGGCCATCGATAGAATGTGGTCGGCCTACCAGGAGCTGGCACAGCTTCCCCAGAAAAACCATCAGTTGCCTACAGTTTCTCAGTTAGCGGTGGACTCTTGAATCTACCCCCACTTGTGCACTGGTCCCTGAGCCTTAGGAAGGTCCACCTGTTGCTGAGCACTCCTCTGCACTTTGGCCAGCTGTGAGATGCTGCATTAACCACTGTTACTGCACAAAGAAACCTCTCTAATGAGGCCTGGTGGTTGCACTAACCTACCAGTAATATGAAGTTAGAGGACAGTTTAATACTACATTCATTTGGCAGAATGATAATAGTAGGTTCATCCTGGGGCGGATAAGCTCCCCAGCCATGGTTGTTATCCAGATTCATCATACCAGGAATGTGTTTCCTCCACTTAGACATGGCTTAGATCTAATCAGAAAACAATTAGTTACCCCTAACATTTGTACCACTGTTGTGACCGTGAGCACATCTTGCCACACCAAATACAACTTCCTAAGACTTCTTTATTAATGGTCTCTCTTGGTCATAGAATTTTATCTCAGAGACAAAACCTATCAAGTAAAAACATTTCTATGGTTATTCTAGTTATTATCTTGTTTCCTCTACCAGATTATAATTTTCTTTATGTTTTTAAGACAGTGTTACTATCTAGCCCAGGCTGGCCTTGAACATGTAATTCTCCCATCTCTTCCTCCCAAGTACTGGGATTACAGGTATTATGCATCACCTCTGGCTCCACAATGTACCTTCTAGGGAGGCAGGAAAATATCTCTTTTATTTGAGTAATATTCCCTTGAGCCTCAACTGATACTTTACATACACAAAGCACCCCAAAAATAATTATTAGATGAGTAAATGAGTGAATGAGGAATGATTAGTTGAGTTAAGCAAAACAACTTCATAAAAATAGCAAAGATGTTCCTCTCAGTCATAAATCAATTTTATTTCCATTACTGTGTTAAAAGTCGGATATTAAAATGTCTGAAAATAAAATAACTGTTTTTCTTGTTTGCAGGACTATCTCAAGCAGGTGCTGGACATTGATCTTCACGCGCAGATCCATTTTGGCAGGGTTTTTATGAAGCCAGGGTATGAAAATAATTTATATAATTTTTTAGGTTATTTGGATTGCTTTAACTAATTAAGTTTTAAAGGCTTTGTTTTTACAGTTTTTATTATGGGTTACTCATTTTAATAAAGAAGATATTTTAGTACTAGAATTCTTTTCATATGTTCAGTTCAGTTTGAAATAAGATTTTATTTTATGAATCCATGAGTTTCGTATAAGCAAAGCAATTTTCTAACTTTGATTCCTTTTTAATTACCATGTCTAGTACCCTTCCCTCTTTTTTCCCTACACCTTCATTCTTTTTAAAAATAGTTTAGCATGAAATTTCTAAAATATACAGGGAAGTAGAAAAACAATGAGCCCAAACACATGCCGATGACTGAAGTCATTACTACCAGCATGCAGTTATATCTGCTTTATCAATTCCCCAACCTCTTTTTGGGAGATGAAGCTAGATTGTTTTAAAGCTAACTCTAAACAGCATGTCATTTTCTTAAATCAGAAGAGCAAGAACACTGACCTATATAAATATAATAATATTGTCTTATCTAAAAAATAAATAATTTTCATATAACTTAATATCATAATCAGTATCAAAGTCTCCTAAATGTCAAGAGAAAGAATGCTTTTTAATAGGTGTTATAATTCAGGATCCAATCAAATCCACATATTTTTCACTTAGTGATTAAATCTCTAACCTTTTGCTGTTAGATTTGGGTTGGTGGGGTGGTAGTGATGGTGGTGGAGGAGGAGGTGGTGGTGGTGGTAGTAGTTATCTTGGTGTGTTTTGGTTTTGTTTTTTATTTCTGCTACTGACTTGTTGGAGAAACTGGATCACTTTTCCTGTCAAGCAGGCAGAATGATTCTTCCTTGACTTGTTACTGAACATGTTTCTCTAGGCTAGGTCCAGACTCAACTGCTTCACATAAATACTTCATAATAGTTTTTAACATTGCTTCCCATCCTTTCCAAGAAGAAAATAAAATAGTCATACAGTAAGATTTTCACATTTCCTAAAAGCTAGTAACTCCCAAGAAGGACCCGCTGAGAGAAGGTCCTGCAGGCTGTAAATCCTTAAAGAATGCCCGATGATAGCAGTGTTAATAAAACACACTTGGTCTTCAAGCAAGAACGCTGCCCTCTTAGAGTACCTGTTCATACCTCAGTATGTGGAGGAGTGTTTTGGCACATGTTCAGGATGTCACAGAAAGCAATCATGATGCTTTAATTTAGGATTATACTCTGACAGGGATTCATGAACCATGAGAAAGAGTGACGTGGAGCTTACCATTGTTGTAAGTAAGCTGTGGGAAATAAAGTAGGTTTTGAACCCAGTTCCCCAAAGTCAAGTAACATCATGTTCTAACATCCTCAAGATTTTTTTTTAATACTGGTTTCAGTTCTAGGACAAAGATTAGGCTTTACCTTCATAATTTAACTTCATTTAGTACAAAGCTAAGATTAATATAACCCTAAAAGGGCTAGAAGAATGGATCAGCCATTAAGGGCACACTGTTCTTGCAGAAGACCTTGGGTTCCCAGCACCTACGTGGCAGCTCACAACCATCTGTAACTCTGGTTCCAGGAGAATCCAACACCTTCTTCTGGCCTCTGCAGACACAGGCATGAGCATGGTGCATGTCATATATGCAGACAAAACACTCATATACATAAAACAAATCTTCAAAGAAAATTAGCCCTGGGCTGGAGAAATGCCTCAGCAGTTAAGAGCACTGCTCCTTCTTCCCAAGGTCATGAGTTCAATTCCCAGCAACCATATGGTGGCTCACAACCATCTGTAATGAGATCTGGTGCCCTCTTCTGGCCTGCAGGCAGACATATAGGCAGAACATTGTATACATAATAAATAAATAAATCTTTTTTAAAAAAAGAAAAAGAAAAAAGAAAGAAAATTAGCCCTATGGTGTTCTCCTCAATTTTATAGGATTCTTTGCAGTATATCTCTGTTCATGGCTATTGAATGTGCCCCCAATCTATCTACTACTAGAAAAAAAAACCCTTTTGGTTTTGAAACTATGAGATTTGGATCATTTTATTAAGAATAACATTTGGGGCCAGCAAGCTCGCTTAGTGGGTAAAAGTACTTGCCAACAAACCTGAGGCCCAGAGTTCAATCACTAGAACCCATGTAACAGAAAGAAAGAGAAAGAACTGCGTCCTGCAGCTGTCCTCTGACATGCACATACACAAGCACCAAATAAGTCAATAACAGCCTAGCGTATGCTGTTGTTGTGTGCTGAACTTTCCCTGTCCCTTTGGCAGCAGTGATTTGATTAGAGACAGAAGACATCCCAAAAGCTTATCAGTGTGCTTCTCACTAATGTCAAACATAGATTTGATTTTTGCCTTTGTAGGGAAGGAAATTGATATAACTTGTTTTCAGCTGTGGAAAATTATATCTGTGATGTTAAGTACAGCTTGTGATGGTGATTTTATACTCACTAGTTCATTCTAACCACTCTCAACTTTAGTAGTGCTTCAGTTCCTCCTGTTTCTTCCTCTCCCCTAAAATCCTTCAATTTGGGACCTCAATCAGTATATAAATTTGGTTAATTCTAATTTCAGAATAATCAGTATGTGTTAGATTCCAAGAAAATGGCTTTACAGAGCTAACACACTTCCAGCAGCCAGACCCTTGTGATAGTAATGCCTGAGGTTAAAGTGTTCTGTTATAAGTACAATCATTTTTAAGTGAGTACCTTGGAAGAAATTACATCTTTAGGATGTAAAGAAAATTTATTTAAAGTGCCATTATACTTGATATTCCCTTTATATACGCTACTTTGCTATTAAAGAGTGGTTTGAAAAAATTTGTCTTCCTTTAACTGGCCAGAATCCTACACGTAGCTAAATGTAAAAAGAATTTAGAAGTAGTTTGTTCTACTTGCTGGTGGAACAAAAAGAAACAGAAAATCAAATAAGTTAGCTTTGCCCTTTCCACAGACAGCACTTTCCAGATACAATTATGACAATTATATCTTTGATTTTAAAGAAAAAGATACTCAGGCAACTGGGGAGATGGCTCAGTCAGTGAACTGCTTGCCACGCAGAATGGTGACCTGAGCTGAGATTTCAATACCACATCAAACATTGGCAGGAAGCAGACAGGAGGATGCCAGTCACTGAGCTACAGGTTAGTGAGAGCCTGCCTCAAAAAGTAGGTGAAGAGCATAGAAGAAGACTCTTACTGCCAACCTCTGACCTCCATATGCACACACACACACACACACACACACACACACACACACACTGGGCGGAGAAGAGGAGGAGGGAGGAAAGGATGGAGGGAGACAGGGGGAGAGAGAGATCTTAAAAATATAAAGAAAAAATACTTAGTCAAATATTGCCAAGCTCTGCCATGGGTCATCTATAGCAAGTGTAGTTGTTCTCAGAAATGTTTATGGGATCTTACTTTTGTCAAACAGTAATAATCATTGCTGAGTTGCCTACCTATAATCTAACCTTGTTCTATTACATAGCAAAGAATCAGGGAGTAAGAAAAAACAGAAGTCCTAAAGTCCAAGTACTAACTCTATTATAGATTATCCTATGCTGACTTTTTCCAATATGAATCTTAAAGTTAAAATGACCTTGGTTCAAAATATTTATTTTTACAAAATCTTAGTAGCTAAGTAAGATTGAGCCAAATTTTTAATATCTCCTAGATTCAGCTTTCACATCTACCAGATACTATGACAAATGTCATCTTTTGCTGTTGCAGTGAGACTTATATAAAATGAGTGTGATGCATAAATATTAACTTTGAATAATAGTAATTGATGCTGGTATTATTGATGGTACAACCCTACAAGTATGGAATAACTTAAGTGAGAAGCACAGGAACACAGCAACTTGAAATTACACTTTATAGAACAGCCCAGTGTTCTTATGATCCGAATCTGACATCACTGTATTATAACAGATTAATGCAGCTATAACTCTTCCAGAATTGCTACTGCTACTATATCGTAGTATAGTGTAATGAGCAAATGAGCTGGATTTTTTTGTTATTTTTTGTTTGTTTGTTTGTTTGGTTGGTTGGTTGGTTGGTTGGTTGGTTGGGTTTATTTGGTTTAGTTTGCTTTGTGGTTTTTTGGTTTTGGTCTTTTGAGACAGGGTCTGGCTATCCTGGAACTCACTTTGTAGACCAGGCTTGGTACAGGAGAATTGTCTGTATTCTGATTCTGTCCTGCTGATTGGGCAGGCAGGAAATATAGGCGGGAAAACCAGACAGGAAGTAGAAATGATGTAATGAGAACAGGAGAATTCTGGGAAGGAGGAAGTTGATTCCTCCCACTCCTGCCCAGACCACCGAAGCAGCAGGATGTGATCTGTCCCACTTAAAAAAGGTAGTGATCCACATGGCTAACATAGATCAGAAAAATGGGTTAATCAAGATGTGAGAGTTAGCCAGTGAGAGGCTAGAGCTAATGGGCCAATCAGCTTATAATTTATGGAGACCTGTGTGTGATTTTCTTTGGGGCTAAACAGTTGTGGGGTACCGGGTGGGACAAAAACCCCAGCAAACAAGCCAGGCCCATTCATGTTACACAGGCTGGCCTTGAACTCAAAGATTCACTTGCCTCTGCCTCCTAAGTGCAGGGCTTAAAGTTGTGAGCCACCACTGCCTGGCTGAATGATCTGTTTATAAAGATCAATCTAAGAAGCCAGTGAGGTAAAGGCACTTGCTGCCAACAAAATCTCTAACTAAAATACTATAAACATCATTGAGTAGAGGGATGGGGGCATTTGAAAACATCAGAATTTGGAATATGTACCTATGGCACTGAGAAGGGGGGAAAATTTAAGGTAAAGAAAATTGGGAGTGGAGTTGGAGAGATAGCTCAGCAGTTAAGACCACTGACTGCTCTTCCAGAGGACCCAGCTTCAATTCCCAGCACCCACATGGCAGCTCACAACTGCCTCTAACTCCAGTTCTAGGAAATCTGGCACCCTCACACAGACATGCAGGGAAAACATCAGTGCACATAAAAATAAAGTTTTTAAAAAAAAAGAAAATTGGGAGTTTGGATATTTGAAAACAGATGACCTAAAGCAAGTGACTTCAAAGTAGGAAGGGTTAAAGGCAACAGAAGAGTTTCCTATGGTAAGTGAATCACTCAGTAAGAAAATTAGAGCACTGGCTTTACCTTTTCTGTTACTTAGCAATCACAAACAAGTGCGCTTTTTTTTCTAGCTTGCCAACAACATTTGCAACTTTGGATATTGATGGTGTAAGAAAAATTATTTTTGCACTACCAGGTAAGAATCATTAAAATTGTTTTCTCCATTTTCTAGAAAAATGACGAAAAAAAATAGGTTTCTCAGATGGCCAGTCTCTAGTCAACATCACTTGATTTATCATCTGAATAGTCTTACTAATTGGCAAACTACTTACCTTTTCTGATGCTAGTTCTTCACCTATAAAACAGGACTAACACCTAGTCCAACCAGAATGTTCTTCCAGGACACAGTCCTAGCTAAGATGATATCCAAATATAAGGGATATATACATATATACATTCTAATTAGATCTCACAACTAGACGTAGTACCAAACATGAAAGTTCTAGATCACATATAGCCAGGCATGGCAATACATATCTGTAATCTCAGCACTCAGGTGGCTGAGACAGGAATATCATGAAATGAGGCCAGCCTGGGCTACATAGCATGATCTTATGTGTATGCAAACAAGGACAACTGTGCTTCTGGTCTTGGTGATTAGGGAAAGGAGGCAGAGCTGCTGATCCTGGTATGCCTCAGCCTGCGTTCACATGTCACCTGTCTGACATCAGCATTACCCCCTAACTCCCATTCAAGCAGAAACTTGAATGTTCAGACTGTAGAAAACCAAGGTAGTCCAGTTTCTAAGAATTTGTTAATTCGGTTTTTATTACTTGCAGCCATGCATCTTAAGTCTTTGTGAATCTTGATCAATTTTAAAGCAGTTTAGAACTTTACGTATCTACTTGTTATTTTTTTTTAAACTATCCTTTAATTATAATTCCAACTCTGGTGAGGCTGAGGCAGGAGGATCACCACAGGTTCAAGACCAGCCTTGGCTATAAAGACCTAGTCTTAAAAATTAAAATCCTGTAATAATTCTGCTCAAATCCCCATTTTGTTAACACCAATTCTTAAGAAAAGTAACTACTTATCCTTTCAGACTCACAAATCTTACGGGATTTGACAATTTATTTGCTTTTTATATTAAGTGGATCCTAGAATTATTAAAAGAAAAGAAACAGGCAGAAGAATTTTAAATCTTAATGTTTTAAACCCTATTCATTCCATAAGCATAAAAATAGACTTGTGTCGGGGCTGGAGAGATGGCTCAGCGGTTAAGAGCATTGCCTGCTCTTCCAAAGGTCCTGAGTTCAATTCCCAGCAACCACATGGTGGCTCACAACCATCTGTAATGAGGTCTGGTGCCCTCTTCTGGCCTTCAGGCATACACACAGAAAGAATATTGTATACATAATAAATAAATAAATAAATAAATAAATAAATAAATAAATATTAAAAAAATAGACTTGTGTCATTCAGAAAATACTAAGACGAAATATAAGTAAAGCAACCTTAAATATCTGTGGCATACAGCTAAACCTAAGACCTCTAATATTCCCTCAGATACTCTGAAAACTATTCTATAAAAAAATGAGCTCTTCTTCCTAGCTTCATTCTGTCTACTGAAAGAGACTGCTTTATCCATATGCACAATTTAACATATGGATTAAACTGTTTGATACTAGAACAATGGTCACTATTGTGGAAACCCATTCTTGATGATATATGAATGTTCCACAGAAACTACAAAATTAAAAGCTCTCTTCAAATCACTGTTTCTATTTGAAACACCTTCCATTGCTCCTGGATGAACCAAAAGAGGGCAGCAACAACTCACATGTCCTGATCCTACCTAGAGCAAAGGTATTCCTCAGATAAGGACTTTCAGTTTCCAGAGTGTATTTCTGCTTTCTTGAAGACCATATACTTAAAGATTTTCACCAATCTTAATGAGTTATAGCCAATGTAAGAGTTTTACATATTATAATTTTTAACTTTTTAAAATTACATGTTCACTGTAAAAACATGGAAATTGGGACTGTCAAAATGGCTCAGTGCATTAAGGCACCTGCAACCAAGGCTGCAAACCTGAATTCAAAGCCTTGGACACATATAGTAGAGAGAGAACCAACTTTTACAAGTTGGCCTGTGACCTTCACATGTGTGTTATGGCACATACACACAATAAAATAAATAAAAATGAATTAAATTAAAAATTAAACCTTTGAGCCAGGCAGTGGTGGCATATGCCTTTAATCCCAGCACTCAGGAAACAGGTGATCTCTGTGAGTTTGAGGACAGCCTGGTCTACAGAGCAAGTTCTAGGATGGCCAGATCTAAACAGAGAAACCTTGTCTTGAAAAACCAAAATGAAAAAAAGAATAAAATTAAACCCTCTTTATAAAAACTTAGATAAGATAGATAACAACAAAGAAATGTTATTCATTGTCATAACTACTGTGCAGAAACAGTCACAATTTACTAATTTTTATCTTTGGAAGCAATTGTGAATGCTTTTTTTCCTTCTGATTTCTTTCCCAGCACATTCATTACAGTACATAGAAAGTATAGAACTTTGTATCCTACTTTGCTGAATTTACCAGGTCTAGGGGTTTTCAGGTGGATCCTTAGGATCATATCATCTATAAAACAAGATAATTTGATTCCATCTTTCCAGTCTGCACTTTTCTTCTTCTCGCTTGCCTCTGTTCTAGCTAAGATTTCTACGCACTACAATGAGTAAGAGTGGACACCTTGCCTCATTCTGGAGTTAAGGACATACTTTTAGCTTTATCCCTTTTACTTAATGTTGGTTATAAATTTGCCACATACTGGCTTATTGTCCTTCTTCCTAGTTTCCTCATGGCTTTTCTCACAATGTCTGAGTCTTTGTTAGAGGCCTTTTCTGTATGTATCTAGGTAGACAGTCACTAGAATGCAAGTCTTCCCCATTCCTCAGTGGTCCTCCAAACTTAACTAGGAACTGCTTTCATTCACAATTTTATTATTTTGGATTTTCTTATTTTCTGGTTAGTTGGCTAAGAGTTTGAAAACTATATTTGTATTATTGAAGTATCGGTTTTTTTAAAAAATGGATTCTTTCTTTGTATTTTTTTTTAGTCTTGATTCTGGGTCTGGTTTGTTCTTATCCTAAGGCATTGATAAATACTAAGTTCTTTAAGAACACTTTGATATATATATATATATATATATATATATGTATATATATGCACTTATATCTATAAATATCCTCCTCAGAGGTATTCTTGTTGTATTCTAAAGGTCTATAAATTTACATTTTCGCTGGATGGTGGTGGTACATGCCTTTAATCCCAAATACTATTTTCTCTATATGCAGAATCCAGATTTTAAAAATGAAAGACTTTAAAGAAGAGATGCTTTTTTTCAAGATGAAGGGAAACACCAGTAATGGGGAGGGAGAGAAGAGGACAGTAATGAGGGAAAACCAAACATAAAATGTATGCATGAAAATGTCCTCATTCATCCCAATTAGTGTAAATATGCTGATCAAGGGTAAAAATCCCTCCTTAGCTCCTGGTATAAGAAAACTGAAGGTGCGGTTTTATCTGGTAACTGGATAGCCTGGCCCTTGTCTGTTACTTTGAGGACAGAATTAGCAGCACTTAAGGAAAAGGAACAGCTGGTTCCCCACTACCAATGCCAACCAACATCATCACATACAACCGTATAATAGAAATGGGTTTTAGAACTAAAATGGACCTGAAGAGTCATGTCATCTTTACTGAAGAGAAAAATGAAGTTTTGTGGGTGAGTTTAGTCAAATTCATAAGAGTTGGTAGTGTAATCCCTGCATCTGGGAGGCTGAGTTTGCCTTAAATGCAAGGGCAGCCTGAATGCTCAGAGACTGTATCAAAACAAAATAACATTTGGGGCTTGCAGTGTTGTCTAGCTTGAGTACAAACTGGGCTTTAGCTAAGGACACCACACAAACAACAAAAATCTTTTCTTTGTAGATTGTTCTTTCATAGCCACCCTTCCTTTTGAAGTGCAAGGCACATCTAGAAGTCCTTCTCCTGGGGAGGAGTGATGGATCCCTGATATTGCCATAGTCCACTCCAGCTGTTCCACTGCCATAAGTGGACCCCAGGGTGGACAGTGGAAATATGGGAACTTGTTTCTCAATTCTAAGGCCACTGCTGATCTCTGATGTCTCTCTGCTCTGCAGTCAGCTGCCTTCTGAGCCCCATGGCCTTGCCTCTGACACACATACTTCTGCCACCCCTTCTGTTTTCTACAAGGACACCAGCTCTACGTTGGGCCAATCTTATGTCCTCTCTGAGGTTTTGTCACCATGGCCCTGTTCCTCAGATACACTGAGAACTGAGCTTCCTAGTGGGAGTTGAAGGTGCAGTTCACACCATAATCTTATTCATCTTGAATCTTTTACAGCTTGAGTTGTTTGGTACCATATTTTAAATTTAAAGATATGTCTGAATAAAAATAGTTATACATAAAGTTTCATGTCTATATTTTCTTTTACTTGTATCATATTGCTACAATAGAAATACTTTAAAAATAACAGAAGCTATATTAAAAGATTTTTAATTTATTAAAATTGAGTAAGTACGCAGTAGGAGGGTATGTGTGCTTTATATGAAAGCAGCTTAGGGTTCAATGTCTACCTCTTCACCCACAACCTTCTGTGCACACACAAATGCTTATACACCAAGGTTAGCAATGGCTTTTAGTGCAAGGCTCTCAGGAAAGCAGAAATGGTGTCTAAAAGCTGAGTATCAGACCTCTTTGTATTTCATGGAAAACCAAAAGGTTCGGGTCTTACCCTTGGCAGCATGTGGTTAAGTGTCCCTCTATTCTATCATTCTGTTGGATTCAGAAGAAGAATAGACTAATGACTGGTCACTTCTGTCACGTTCTATCACAGCTGACCATATACACAGATATAATTACCTGACAGATTTATGTGATGTAATATAAATAACTGTTTGATTGACTTTCAGGGAATCCTGTATCAGCTGTGGTCACCTGCAACCTCTTTGTTGTACCTGCACTGAGAAAGATGCAGGGTATCTTGGATCCTCGGCCAACCATCATCAAAGCCAGGGTAATGTTTCCTAATGACCAGAAACAAAAATGGAAGCTTAGTAAAAACAATTACTAACGGCCTAAAACAGATACCTAGAATTTCATATTCATTTTCTCATAAATGTATTAATAGTCTCTCCTTTGTGATGAAATGTGGGAGAAAAAAATTTACTTATATTTCCGTCCAACATAAAGAGAGATGGCTCAGAAGTAAAAAATAATGGCTGTTCTATAATAGGACCTAGGTTCAATTCCCACAACTGTGTATAACTCCAGTCCTAGGGATCTGACCCCTCTTCTGGCCTTCTCCTCAGGCAATGTACATGCAATGGCATACAGACATATACCGGCAAAAAACCCATACACCTAAAAATAAATACAGTGTCTTAAAGTTTAAAAGCACTTAAAAGAATGCAGAGATCAAGTCTGCAAACATCTAGTGGGCCCTAAGAACCAGTCAGCAAACAGCAAACAGCCTGCACCACACACTAGACGTAAACCTGCTCCTTTGTATGTGCTTGCTCTTCAAAAAATTCAAAAAGGGCAAAGGACTAAAAGACTATGGCACTTCAGGAGAAGGCGAAAGTACTGTTCAACACAGCATTAGTCAGACAAGGGCTATAACTATAATAAGAGTCCCTTTCTCTAGCCACACTACTAATTTACTACTAAATTACTACTCAACCAAGTATACATTTTCTGTGTTACTAATGACTTTCTTGACATCATAGCCTATAGAACCAAGCTATTACTTTTCAAAAGTTTTAAAGTAATTTACATATGACACAATTCTTTGCTTAGTTTACCAGAAGAATGTGAAACACAGAAGAGGGTCTGAAGAGATGAGTCAGTGGTTAAGAGCATTGGCTGTTCTTCCAGAGGACATGTTCTTCAATTCCCAGCAACTCATAACTGCCTGGACCTCCAGTTCAGGGGATCAACACTTTCACACAGACAAAAAACAAATATACATGAAATAAAAATATGTTATTTTTAAAAATAAATAACTAAAACACAAAAGAAGAAATAGTAATAAAATATTATTCCAGATACACAATATAAAAACGTCTAAGACAACTGACAGGATGGCTCAGCAGATAAAGGCACGTGCTGCCAAGCCTGACATCCAGAGTCCAATCCCTGGGACACCCACATGGTGGAAAAAACTGACTTCCTGAACGCTGTCCTCTGACACCAACATGTAGCTGTGGCATTTGCATGTGCACACGGACACATATACATAAAATTAAAATGTTTTTGAAAATCTAGGCCATCGTCAGCCTTAACATTTATACTTCTATTACTGGGAATCTGTGAATGAAAGAAGATAAGAGCATCTTTCCCTAAAATCATTTAAAATCAATTAGCAGGGCATAGTGTTCTGTCTACCAAATCATCCCACCCCCAAGTAAAGCTTCCTTTCAGGATCACAAGGAAATACTCTTAGAATTGTTAGCATAGTCAGAAACAGAGATGGAGGGAGAGGAAGGAAGAAAGGAGGACAGGAAGGAAAGCAAGTATGAACAGATTTATGATCAGATCAAAAAGTCAAAGTTCTAATAGATTTACACAGTCAACCCAGTAATGGAGAATTTACTGTCTTCACAGTTGCTGAGCTGAGGAAGCAGGGGAAATCCACATTGCTGTAAGAGACACATGGTTTATCCAATACTGCAAAGCTCTCAGGAATCCTCACATTTATTTCATTTTAATATCTACTATCTCTTCCTTAAAACTGGCCGCAAAACAGCCATGTAAGCGGTTCCTGCAATTTAGCACTGGAGAACACAGAGACAGAGAAATTAAGAGAAAAGCACAAATTAATTTAGGAGCAATAGGCAGCTATGCTACCAGCAAGGGTTACATAAGCAACATAAAAAGTCTTTTCCTCCCTCTTCCTGTAAGCGGCCACAGGTGACCCGTGAAGATGGTTCGCTACTCTCTTGACCCAGAAAACCCCACAAAATCATGCAAATCGAGAGGATCAAACCTTTGGGTTCACTTTAAGAACACCCGTGAAACGGCCCCAGGCCATCAAGGGTATGCATATCCGAAAAGCCACCAAGTATCTGAAAGATGTCACTTTGAAGAAGCAGTGTGTGCCATTCCGACGGTACAATGGTGGAGTCGGTAGGTGCGCCCAGGCCAAACAGTGGGGCTGGACACAGGGTCGGTGGCCAAAAAAGAGTGCAGAATTTTTGCTACACATGCTGAAAAATGCAGAGAGCAATGCTGAACTGAAGGGTTTAGATGTGGACTCCCTGGTCATTGAGCATATCCAGGTGAACAAAGCACCTAAGATGCGCCGACGAACTTACAGAGCTCATGGCCGGATTAACCCATACATGAGCTCCCCCTGCCACATCGAGATGATCCTCACTGAAAAGGAACAGATTGTTCCGAAGCCAGAAGAGGAGGTTGCACAGAAGAAAAAGATATCCCGGAAGAAACTGAAGAAACAAAAACTTATGGCACGGGAATAAATTCAACATTAAATAAATGCAGATAAAAGTAAAAAAAAAAAAGTCTTTTCCTTGTATATTGAAAATTGTCCTATAAATGGGTAGGTGAGGAATTCCTACCACATACTAAATCTACAATGAATATTGATGGATGGATGGATGGATGGATGGATGGATGGATGGGTGTTGAATTTGTTGGTTAGATCTACTGCTTTTCCTCTCAATATTAAGATACTGCTTCCATTTCTCATTTCCTCGGTCCAGGATCACTTCAACCCATACAATCTGTCCTTTCCCGCATTATGAACACCGTCTTCTTGCATTCTTTCTTTACAATAGCAATCAACCTCTAAGCTTCCTGGATTGAAAACAAGATGGAAATGACAGCAATGTAGAAAAACAAGGATATTATCTATCCAGGCTCACTGTATTCTCTGTAATTCTGAAAAATGATTAGGTGACCAAATTAAATTTCTTTGCCTCTTTATGCTATAGTTGTCATGTGACGTAAAACTGGACCCGCGCCCAGAGTACCACCGGTGTATACTGACTTGGCATCACCAAGAACCACTGCCCTGGGCCCAGAGTACAGGTCAGTCATTCACACCTGAACACCCAGGGATGCCTGTGCACTCATTCTGAAAAACAAACCACAAATAACAGCTATGCCAATCATGTCTTTTCCTTGGCGATAATAAAATGAATAATTGTTCTACACTTCTCTTTTTGAAAGGTTAGATGAAATAAGTTATTCTTATACATTGTTTCCCTATTTCACTGAGCCATGTTTTCTAGATAAACATTTGAAATATACAAGTAGAATTACAGATTTTGATCTATTTGGTCTAGCAGCCCTCTGAACATGACTGGTGGACAGGAAAGGAGAACACAGTAGCTGTTATCCTGAAATGTGAGGGAAAAATCAAATTTATAATCTGATATTTGTGGACCCTATTATACCCTAGGCACTGATAAATTTTAAGGATAAATCCATGTTGATAACTCTGAAGCATAGCACTCTCAACTTTCAACCTTTGTCCCCATCTTTTCTAGTCGTATTTTGCCCAAGTTTTGATGCAGCCCCACAGAAACTGTTACCTTTAAACAGAGGCCCTTTATCAGCTGCAGACAAGAGTGATTCACAAGCCTTTGTCATCACAGAGGTCTGCATGCAAGTTGGCCACCAGCCTAATTAGCAGGACCTTAGGCAGCGTACCTGCGACCTTTGGCATCTTGTAAGAGTTAAATAAGAGAGTTCATAAAATGACCATAAAGCACCTAAATGGTAGCTGCTGTCATTGCTGTCCTTAAGTTTCTAAAAGGATTTATTTTTATGCAAATACAAATTTACCCTGATGTGAGAATTTCTGTGTCATTTTGAGTGGCTATAAACAACTATTTTATTCAATAAAAACATCTAATATTTGTTTTTAAAGTTTTGCTGAGAAGGTAAAGGATCTAGAACATACATTTCACCTGGAAAAGGTACTGGGAAGACTGATCATCTCTCTCCTTGGAGCCCTGCACTCCATTTGTTGGCCTCTCCACGTGTACTTCCTGATGTCTGTGCTGCAGTAATTAGAGTATTTCATTCCAGGTAATCAGATGAGCAGTCGTCTGATGAGCATGCGCAGCGCCAATGGATTATTGATGCTACCTCCAAAGACAGAGCAGTACGTGGAACTCCACAAGGGCGAGGTGGTGGATGTCATGGTCATTGGACGGCTATGATGGTCACCAACAGGAGAAAGCTTTGATGCATGTCCACATATCATTGACTGTATCCTGTAATATGCAACGGCACAGCTAGTTTTTCTGATCTGGATAAAAGTTGATCTGTATAGTCAACATCTTGAACTATATTTCAGATGAACTTAAATACCTTTTAAAGAAAAAACACACCTAAGAATAAATCTTAACAGACAATTCTATTCTGATTATATCAAAGCAAAATTTTCCTTTCTTGCAAATTGCTTTGTGTGTTCAATGCTAGGTCTGATAGCGATAGCTTTTAGTAGACAGCGGTAGGTGCCTGCAGAACTTGTGTTTTCTCATCTTTAAATACAACTACTTATGCTCTTAATCAAGGCTGTCTGCTTATTTATACTAGTGTAGGCAACACTGGGGTTTCCCTTCTTAGTATGCTTCATAACTGCTTTACAGAGAGCTTCTGCTTGTTCTTTATCATGTATCTCGTGTTTATGTGCACTGTGCCAAAAAAGGAGTGACTGCGCAGAGGCCCGCCCTGCCGCGAGAACCGTCCCTGCTGAGCACCCGGGGACGCTCTCACCCTAGCAGCCTCTGGCACCGCACTTGCAGGCGGTAACTGGATACTTTTTATTTGAACAAACAAACTGGGGGAAAATGCTTCCTTAAGTGCTGACAGCCTTTTTAACCAACACATTTAAAATTGTACAGAACACAAATAAAATAAAATCAAAGACTGATCTTGTACAGATATTAGTGTTACCAGCATTCATGTGGAAATCAAGAGCAAAAACAAATAATGTTAAACAACTCTGTACCATAACATTTTCTGTAATGATACTGAAACTTAATGAATAAAAAAAAATCTTGATCATTATTTAAAAATGCGTGTGCTGGCCTTGTTATTTAGAAAGAGAAGATTATTACTCCATCCTGACCAAACTCTACCTAAGTAAAATAATTCTTAAGATAGCCTGCCAAGGCTCATCGTATGGGAGATGTAAACTAGGGACTGATAGCACTGGGGTCTGTTAGTAAGACATCTGCCCATTTTCTGCTTTTCTGGTGATGGCCAGATAAACAGCAAGCATCACTAAAGGAAAGATACTTTATTACTTAGAAAAAAGTACCTTTTAGCTACCAACTTTGGATATGTACAGTTCTTTGAAGAGAAGGAAAAACTAAGTTATGAATCTAAACCTTAGACGAGTGCCTGGAATTTTTGTTTTCTTTTTCTTGAGGCAGGGTCCCACAATATAGCTCTGGTTGTCCAGGGACAAGACTCAACTGCCTCCGCCACCCAAGTGACAGGATTAAGGGGTGTGCGTCAGCACAGATGACATTAAAAATGTTTTAAATCACGTTTGGAAGAAGATAGAAATGTGAAGGTATGGTCCCTTTGAAAGCATGCTCTAGGATGACTCCCCCCTCCACCTCCCAACTTTTTTTTGTTTGGTTTGGTTTTTCGAGACAGGGTTTCTCTGTGTAGCTCTGGCTGGCCTAGAACTTGCCCTGTAGACCAGGCTGGCCTCAGACTCAGAGATCACCTGTCTCTGCCTCCTGAGTGCTGGGATTAAAGGTGTGTGCCACTGCTGCCTAGCTAGGATATTTCTTTTTCTTTTTCTTTTTTTTTTTTTTTACATTTTCCAATTATTTTTTTTTATGTACGAATTTTTTAATACATTCTTTTCTGGTTTTACATAGCTATCCCTGTTCCCACTCCCTCCTCTCCTCATTCCCTACCCTTCCCCCATCCACTCCTCAGAAAGGTTAAGGCTTGCCATGGGTAGTTAACAAAGTCTGACACATCACTTCTAGTCAGGACCAAGGCCCTCTCCCATATCTATGCTGAGCAAGGTGTCCCTCCAAAAAGAATGTGCACCTAGATACCAGTTCAAGCATTAGGGATACGTTCTGGTCCCACTTCCAGTGGCTCCATAGACTGCCCAAGCCTCACATCTGTCTCCCACATTCAGTGGGCCTACTTTGGTCCTATGCAGGTTCCCTCGCTATCAGTCCAGAGCCAATGAGCTCATACTAGCTCAGTCAGATGTCTCTGTGAGTATCCTCATCATGGTCTTGACCCTTTTGCTCATGTTATCACCCTTCCCTCTTTTGGCCCAGTGCTTTGCTGTGGATCTCTATCTGCTTCCGTCAGTTGCTAGATGAAGGTTCTATGATGACAATGAAGGCAGTCATTAATCTAATTATAGGTGAAGACCAGTTTAGGCAACTTCTCCCCTGTTGCTTGGAGTCTTAGCTGGGGTCATCCTTGTGGATTCCTGGGAATTTCCCTAGTGCCATGTTTCTTGCTAGTCCCATAATGGTTCCCTCTATCAAGACATCTCTTTCCTTTCTCTCCTTCCCTGTCCTTCCCTCTTCTTGAGCATCCCATTCCCTCATATTCTCCACCTCCCTCCCCTTCTCCCATCTCCCTCCCCTTCCACCCTCCTTCCTCTCCCCCCCACCCCACAAACTCCCAGTTTTCTCAGGAATTCTCGTCTGTTTCCCCTTCCCAGTGGGATCCATGTATGTCTCTCTTAGGGTTCTCCTTGTTTCCTAGCTTCCTTAGGATCATGGACTATAGACTGGTTATCCTTTGCTTTATGTCTAATACCCACTTATGAGTGTACATAGGATATTTCTTTTAACAAAAACTTCCAAGATATTTTTCAATTGATATTACAGGAAGGCCCTATATTCTAGAATATGCTTAGTAAAACAGACTAAGAAACAAAGTAACACATTACAATGGCAAAACTTGTACTTTTAATGACATTTGCTATTGGGAGCTTAAAGTGGAATGTTCTATTCTGTGTGTGCAGCTGAAGAGTTAATAGAGATCAATGAAAAGACATAGTTCTTCACATTCACTTAAGAAATGAGCAACTACTATGTGTGGGGATACAAAATATGCCATACCGCTACTTACAGAAACGAAGAAAGCGAAGCAGCTGCACCTGTGCTCTACCAGAGAGAAGACAAGCTGTGTGAGGAACTGGACTGTATCTTTCATAATGCACGACAGAGTGTGCAAACTGTGACCTATACCATAATACAGTCTTAGCTCCAGAGCTCCAGAGCTCACACATGCTCCCCAGGCCTTAGAACTTACAGCACATGGAGGCCCAGGTGTGTAGGCCTCAGTAAATGGGTGCAAGGAAGCATTAAATAGCACTTACTGCATGCCAGGCATTGTTCCAAGCACTGTTTACTGTCACAACACCCATGATTCATGTTTCGGATGGAGAAACCAGGACAGAAGTCACACAGCTAGCACACAGAACAAGGTTCAAAGCTGGAACCACAGCTCGAGTCCACTGAACTATGGAAACAGGTTGATATAAGATCGGGGTGGAGGGGCTGGAGAGATGGCTCAGAGGTTAAGAGCATTGCCTGCTCTTCCAAAGGTCCTAAGTTCAATTCCCAGCAACCACATGGTGGCTCACAACCATCTGTAATGGGGTCTAGTGGCCTCTTCTGGCCTGCAGGCATACACACAGACAGAATATTGTATACATAATAAATAAATAAGTAAATTTTTTTTTTAAAAAAAAGATCGGGGTGGAGTGGGGAGAGGTCACATCTGGAAGACTCAGACTGTAAAGTTCTTGAATACTAAGTGAAGGCATCTGGATTTATTCCAGGGACAAAACTGTTGGAAAGTCTTGACCAAGGACGTGTGATCAGAAATAAGACAAATGGGAGCTGCAAGATCTGGTTAAACTAGAGGGAAGTGGAAGACATAAGTTTGGAGGAGATAAGGGGCTGGTAAGGAAAAGGGACAGGTGAACTCACTGCTGGAGAGAACATGGGAAGAACTGATAACTGAATTCATGTACAAGTTCTAGAGAGGAAGCCAGAGCAAGAAGGAATGAACCCAAGTCTCCAGGCAGAAAATGTTAGACAGCTAATGAGAAAATCAAGACAGTATATCCCATGGAAAAGCATTTAGAAGTTCTGGTTAGGAATTCAAAACGTACAGACTGGACACAACTCATGAGCTCATTCACATAAATGACCCGCAAGGATGAGTTAACAATAAGCCAAGCAGGCAGGGCCTCAGCTTATTGGTTGAAGACAGACAGGAGCACAGCATCTCTCAAACCAAGACAGAATCTCAAGGAAAGAGAACTGACTGCCAGATGCAAAAGAAATAACAAAAATGAGATCCCAAGAATCTGCATGAAATTGGAAAAAAAGAATGCTTATTAAGTAGGCAGTCATTTATGAGCTATGAGAGCAGAATTTCAATAGCGACACTGAAAATAAGAGTCATTAAAAACATAAATTGAATATCAATGCTTTGGAGCCTATGTTTGAGAAGACATGCGACTTCAAACTGATGACCTGTGAGAGCAGGCTTTGAGTAAGAAACAGAGCTTTGGGTGCTCAGAATTCTAACAGTTTTCTAAATGGAGGAAGAAAATGAAAGAAGGGCTGGATTTTAAGGACCCTAGCAGCCAAATCAAACTGGAAAAGAAAAGACATTTTTCTCTGAGAATTAGAAAATGGGAAAGATATGACATTTGAACAGGCTACAGGGGAGTTTGAAAGTTACAGAGCAATAAAATGGTTCCGCTTTCGTCTGTTTATCTACTTGCCTATGTCATTTAATTTATGTAGTAATTAGGGTGGCGGGGCTGCGTCCCCAGCACCCTGGCTGCCTGCTCGGCTAGCTTATGCCCCGAAATAATTACACGGACACTGTATTCTTTTAAACACTGCTTGGCCCTTTAGCCCTAGCCCTTACTGGCTAATTCTGTTATCCCGATCAACCCATCTCTAATAATCGGTGAGCACCGGTCTTACCGGGAAAGGTTCAGCATGTCTAACCTGGCGGCTTGCTTCATGACGTGTGTCTGCCTGGGAGCTGGGAGTATGGCGTCTCCCTGAGGCGTCTGCTCCCGAGAGCAGAGCTGTCGAGTCTGACCTCACTTCCTCTTCCTCCCGGCATTCTGTTCTGTTTACTCCACCTACCTATGTCCTAACCAATAAAATGGGCCAAGGCAGTTCCTTTATTAGCCAATGACCTTCCTCCATCATTTCCCCTTTTTCGGTTTAAACAAAAAAAAGGCTTTAACTTTAACATAGCAAAATTACATATAACAAAACAGTTATCAAGTAAAAGTTACAATAATCTTTATCATAACTAAGGAAAACTATAACTATAACTAACTATTCTTAACTCCATCAAAGACTCCAGAAAGATACAATACTACCTAAGAAAACAAGAAAAAAGCAACTTTTAAAACTCTAGAAATGACAGAGACATCTCGCTGCCTGGACAGTCACCCAAAGTTCCTCTGTACCATTGGGGCATCCATCTTCAGCCTTCAGGCCCATGGTATCCAGCAGACATTCCCATAAAGCAGGAAAATTCAAAGTCAGTTCAGTCACTATCTGTTGTGTCCTGCAGAATGTCTCGCAGACTCTTTCATGAATCAGGAACCCCAAAAGATCATCTCACCTTAGACAAGTTCAGTAGTCCTCTCTCTGCGGGTTCTCTGTTTCCAGTTTATGCAATAGTCCAGGCAAGAGCAGTTTCTTGCCCAAATGGCTATCAAACTCCATAAGGTGCCTCTTCGATGCCCATCTTCCTCTTGAAGTACATTGGTGCTGCCAGGAGCAGAGTGTCTCGTTGTCATGAAAAGTCCTCAGTTATTAAAACATTTAAAATACCATATTCTATAATCTTTAAAAAATATGAAGAATGCCTATCTAAAATATATCTACGCACATCTAGAAAATATTAACTAACATGACTACAAACTTGACTATTATTTATGATTATCCATCAACAACCTATATTTCCTAATTATACATTACATTTTAATAATGAACTACACAATCACAACACCTTAATCAATATCAGAAATACATATACATATAACAAAATTGACCATAAATCTCAATCTATACTAAAAGCAAAATCTATACTAATGCAAATTATTCATACCTATATCATATCCCCCTTTAAATGTAAAAGAACGTTTATAAACCATATTTGGGAACATGGGCGCAGTTTTTTCTCTCCAAACTGCTTCCTGCTGAATGGGGGCATCATTAATTAGGTCTTTCATGGTATAACCTGTGTGCTAGTTTCATCTCAGTTGGCAGTTGAGCGAAGCAATTTTTTGAAGATGTTCACAACAACCCTTCAGGAGGGCGTGGTCCATCATACCATATCGGGATAAATGCAATCCACAAGGTCTGATCCTCTGTGAAAACAAAAGAAGAATCTCTTTTCCAAAGTATCATATCCTTAGATCCAAATTCAAAATATCTATGTTAGATTAGTTCAGCAGCATTTATAAACAAATACCTTTTAGCAGCTGTTGCTCCTTCCTCAGCATTCAAATAATTCAAAGAGAGCATAATAGCATACAGTATCAAAATTCTCTGTGTATTTTCCATCTTTGTGCAGCTTTGTTTTAACCTCTATTTTGTTTATTTTTACTTTTAACTCTTTGCTTTTTGAGACAGGCTCTCTGTATCTTTGACCTGAAGTAACTCTGTAGACCAGGCTGTCTTTGAACTCTCAGAGATCCGCCAGTCTCTGCCTCCCAGGCATTGGGATTAAAGGTGTATGCTAAGACACCTTGAACTCACAGAGAACTGTTTGTCTCTGCCTTCTAGGCACTGGGATTAAAAGTGTGTGCTACCACACACAACAACTCTCTTCCTTTTTTTGTTTTTTACTTTAAGAATTTTAACTTTTAGTCTGCATATATTTTTAACACGCTGTAAATCATTTAAAAACTTTCTTTGTCTTTGACGCTCTCTTTACTGTATCTCTCTCTGTTTTTCTTTCTTTTTTTTTTTTTTGGTTTTTCGAGACAGGGTTTCTCTGTAGCTTTGGAGCCTGTCCTGGAACTCCCTTTGTAGACCAGGCTGGCCTCGAACTCACAGAGATCCGCCTGCCTCTGCCTCCCAAGTGCTGGGATTAAAGGCGTGCGCCACCACCGCCCGGCTCTCTCTGTTTTTCTGACCACATGAGTCTTTAGTTTACCAAGCAATATCAGTAGGATTAAAGCCGTGGCTTTGCCAGCTAGATCCAGTCCATTCCTTAGCTTTCCAGCCTCATGGCTGAGGTACTGGCTGTAGCCAGCAAGCGAGCTTCAGCAGCCTGTGCTTGCAAACTGCACAAACCGCCTGCGTAAAAGAGTCAGAGTTTGCCCTGGCAGGACAGCCCAGAAAGCCGGCATTTTTAAACAGTGCAGCTTTTTTCCTGCTATGGCTGAGAACCGAAAAGCATGTGTTCAGTTTTTCGTCAACACCGTTTAAGTGTTTCGTGGCAGGACCTCTTAAGAGCTGCAGGGTTTTGCAGCTGAAGCTGAGTCAGGAAGCCTCTCTTAGATGAAAGCGCATGCTTGCCTCTAACAAGCAGAGCAGACCCGAGAACACAGCGAGTCTAGTTGCCATCAAACAAATCATAGCACTTTACTCCAAATGCTCTATTCAAAAGCTCTGTCTCCCGCAAGAGCCAGACAAAGATCGCAATGGTGGCACAGCCCCAGGAAGTCACGCTTTAAAATGGCACAGCGTTTTTTCTGCTACTGTTGCCAAATCAGGAAATCTCTCTACAGCACGCCACCAACAAACAGCAAAAATCTATGTTAAACTCTCTCTCCCTTATTTTTAAGCCTTCTCAGGTTTTTTAGGTGGGTTTAGTCCATCACGTGGGGCGCCATTCTGTAGTAATATGGGCGGCGGGGCTGCATCCCCAACACCCCAGCCGCCCACACATTTATTTTACATAAACTATCTAAAAATTAAGCATATGCACTATATTCAAGTTTTCTTTGTCTTGCTAATCTAAACTTAAAGTCTAGACAATACTTTCAGATTCTTATAGCTGTACAATAGTTAACCAGACTTGGGGGCTCTATGCTTTGATTTTGTAAACCATATCACACATGAAAAATGGAACATAGACAGATTGTTTTCCAGGTAAATGTTGTTAAGTGATGTTGCAAGTGGATTCTCTGGATGACTTTCATTTTTAAATTCTTGGTTAACAAACAAACTTTGCAGTTCTAACTAATTACCAACTCGTGATCTTCAAGAAACATTACCAAGGTAAGCATTATCACCCTCAGTTATAGAAAGTAGAGGTGCATTCCACACAGAATCAAAGCAGACTGTTCTGTTATTCCACTGATGATTGTTCTAGAACTAAACAAAATATTGTATTCTAATATAGCTTAAAAGTAAGCGTTGGGTTTTAAACCTGGGACAAATGACTGAGGTGCCTATTTAACATATGAAAGCAGACCTACCCACCAGGTTCTTCAGCCAGTCCCTCAATCCCTACCTGTTATGGGGTTCTCCTGGCTGGCATACCCCCGGTCCTTACTCTCCAGTCCAGGAGACTGGGCTCCTGTTCCCCATATAATCCAGACATTTTGTACCTCTTTGTACCTTTGGGCCTCCTGGCTACAGCACTTGGTCCCTGCTACCCTCTCTCTCTCTCCCCCTCCCCCTTTCCCCACATGGCACAACTAAGCCTGATCATGCCCACTCGGGACTCCCAGATGCCCCTCCCTCTACCAATGTTCTCCCTCTTACCTTCTCCTCCTCCATACTTAGGAGCAGTCATGTCCTTGCCTTTCCTTTTTATTTCTCATTTTCATTCAGTAAATACTGTACTTGACTTTCTTGAGAGAATTACATTGCTACAGAATCCACTGATAAAGTAGCCTAAAGCTTAAGGATTTAATAAATTGCTCGATTCTGGCCTTTTTCTTTGTTTTCCTTTGTCTTTGTTTTATCCATTTGTTTTTAAAACGCAGCCTTGCTGTGTAGCCCTGACTAGCTAGCTGGCTGGGCACTTAGTATTAAATCAGTCTAGCCTCAAGCTTGCAATAATCCTCCTGCTTCTGCCTCTGAGCACTAGAATTACAAGTGTGTGCCACCATACCTGGCTCATGTATATAATCTTTTAAAATAATTCAGTTCATTGAAAAAACATCAACTGAGTTCATTCAAGATGTCAGGCTCTGTTGTAGGCACCAAGGATATGAGAATTAATGAGCCATTCCTGATAATCCATAACAAAGGCAACGTATGAGACAGAAAAAAAGTATACATACTGTTAGTGTAGTCCTAAATCAGGCTCTGCAGTACAGTCAAGACGCAGACATTTTATGAAAGGCAGAAATCACTGTTGGTAATCCCACAGGGAGACAGTAGGAGAGGAAAGCACAAAAGAGACAGGTGTCAGAGCTAAGGGCAAGAGGAAACAACTGCAAATCCTAGGGTTGGGGGTAGCTTCTAGAGAGCCTAAGGGGTCAGATCTAGAAACTCGACTCTTTACAGGGCTCAGTACTCCAGGGAGAGAATCCCCCATAGCTTCAGGGTTGGAGGTGCAAGAGGTTAGAATAAAATAAAATACCAAATAGTACAGACCGTTGCCGTTGTCATGGTGACAGAAACAAGGCAACAGGAAAGAACCCAGTCCCTTCTCCCTCCTACTGATTCCCAAGTTGCTTCTAGTCTAATGCCACCAATTGTGAAGTCTAACAAAGGCAGCTGGAGAAAGCAGTGGAGTTTGCAGAGAGCTCCAGCCCACCACAGGGTGTAGCCAAGTTAGATTTGGAGCTGAGGGGCTTATTCACCTAAGGCCAGACCAAGAATTCTCCAAACAGGTGACAACTGAGCTGATTTTTGAAAAATGAAAACGACCCCCACATGAGAAGGTGGGGGAGGAGCATCTCAGACAGGGAAGGGCAAAAAGAATGAAACTTCAGGAAGGAAACCCTCAATGCAAGAGGGATGGGGGAGAATTCTGAAATACAGACGAGCACCACATGGCACTGACTGCCTCAGTATGAAGCTTGGGGGTTAGTACTCCATCATCTCCTGCCTGGGGCAGGTATCACCAGGGGCTCCTGTGAAAACCCTGCCGGTTTCAGAAAGAAAGACAGGTAGACACCAACTGAATGCAAGGCATCAGACTAAACAAAGGTCTCTGCAAACGAACAGTGCATTCCCACCCCCGTACCTGTTCCTCTATTCCTATTTTGTTCCCTAGTGAGAGGCGCCAGCGTGCACCCAGTATTGCAGAGCCGAAACCTGAGTCATCCTGCTTCTTTCTCTGCCCCCACACATCCACTGAGTCACCAAATTCTGACACTGTTCACAGCTCCCAAACAACCCCTCCTTTTCTTCCCTCCTCCAGGGCCTTGGTCTCAGCTTGCAGAACTGCTCTCCTCAAATCTTTCTTTGACATGGCTATTGGAGTGACCAAACCAGACTATAAGATCTCTCTTTACAGACTTCCTTACAGGGAAACCTGTGCTGCCCATGGTCCCAGGGCTCAGCTAGAGCATTCGAAGCTCTCTGCAACACTTCCCCAACTTCAGGGTTCTTCCTCTGACACACCAGACTATTTTGCAAGCAGTACTCCCTCAAATCCAAGTCATTTGATGCCTCCTGCCCTTGCTCAGGCTGACTGCTCTTTGAATAACTCTCGTGGAGATTAGAGATATGACTCAGTGGCAGAGCACTGAGTCTTCCATGCACAAGGCCCTGGATTTGCTCTCCTGCACCACAAACGAAGGAAAGGGGTAAAGCAAAATGCAATAACCTTTACCTTAGGCATTACCTCTTCCGAAAACACCCCTAAAGCATCACATTGGACAAAGTGCCCCTTGCCCGTGTTCCCAGAGTCCTTCGGGCACCATTCAGAAGAGAAAATCTGCATCACAGTGAATTCTCACATGCCACTTTTGATGGTAAGTTCTTTCGGGGCAGATTCTGATCATCTTGCAGCCAAGCATGAGTTGGCACCTTCCGTAGCCGGTGCTCAACACTAAATTGACCAATAGAACTAACACTGTACAGCTTCACCAGGAGCCAGCATCAGAACATAGAAAGAAATCTTCCTACCTCAAGCTTAGAACACAGTAGAGAGGGCTTCATGCGGAGGCCCATCTTAGGAAGGGCAAAGACAGAACGAACAGGTCAAGCATCTTTCTTTGACCAAGTGCTTCAAATCCAGACTTATACAAAGTCATAAATATGTTTTGTGCATGTTAAAACATTCAGGTGCTTCAAATCCAGACTTATACAAAGTCATAAATATGTTTTTGCATGTTGAAACATTCATATCTAAAGGTAAATATTCAAATCATACTATTCATATTTTTCTCTAGATATACTTTAACCTCAAAAGATATGAAATTAATACCAAAGGGTTTCATTCAGCTGCTTCAAAATTAATGTCATCAACAGTGAGGAAGTCAGATCTATGCAAGACTTTCCTGAACAGGTCATTAGTAAGTGGTGATCATGAAGTACATAAACCTTGTGAGGAATAGATGTATACTAGAGCAGTGAGGGGAATGTGTCCATTAGAGCCAGGCAGGGTAGCACATCCCTGTAGCCACAGCACCTTGGAGGCAACAAATTGCTGCAAGTGTGAGGCCCACCTGGACTCCATAGCAAGATCCTATTGGGAAAAATTACCCATCTAAGAATGGCACTCAAAATAACAGGGCACCCGCTTGGGCCTATGTGGAGTCTGCTTTTTTTCTGAAAATTGCTAGTTAGATGGCATCCCAGCTCCCAGAGCCTGTGCCCTGACACATTCTGAGCATGGCCCTCACCTCTGCTTCTAGAGAGGCTTCCTGATGCCAACACATCCACACCTGGTCTCCGGGGTCCAGTTACTGTTGCCATCGTAGCATCCCTCAGACACTTCATGTTTGTTCTGAGCAAACACAATACTCTTTGGACCCTGCCAAAATCAAGCACTTGAATCTTGAATATAGAACATAGGGACCCAAGTGACGTGAATTCACCCAGGCAGTGGCTCCTTCCGTAGCCCATATATCCAGCTAGCATCCTTCTGTGTGCTTCATCCTCACTAGCAGCAAAGAAGGTACCGAGACAACTGTTATCTCCAGCATGTGACCAAAACATTAAAGTGTGAGGGGATGCAGAGACTCTCCCAAAGTGCAAGGACAAATAATTTCATCATGTTCTCACGACACAGGGGGATGGTGTGTGTTTATTCATTCATCCAACAATTACTGAGCTCCCACTTAGTGTGTGGAAAGAGTAGATGGAGATACGAAGGCAAAATAATGAGGCTGTGCAGCTGGTCCTCAGCTGGTTCTAAGCACTGTTGCTCTGGAAGAATGTTATCTTTGTTTGAAGCTTTGGGTTTTTTTTTTTTTCTCAGTTTTGCTTTAGTGGGGATGGGAATGGTTTTGGTTTGTTTAGTGGTTTGGTCTGTATTGCTTTCATTTTGCTTTGTTTTGTATTTTACATAGGCTCTCACTCTACAGTACAGGCTGGCTTCAAACTTACTGTGTAGCCTGGGCTGGCTTCAAGCTCCTTGCAGTACTCCTTCCTCTGCCTCGTAAGTGCGGGAATTACAGGTATGAGCCTCCAAGCACACTTGAAGCTTGAAGCTTTTTCTTCACAGATGCTCAAAATGCCTTTGAGGTTCTGAAAACCAGAATAGAGGGCAACTGAATGATACATTATCAACTGAAGGATAAATGATGTCTTTTCAATATTTATTATATCTTTTCCAGTCATGCTATCATCAGGATGGTTTTCACCACCAAAAAGCCTCAGAGCTTCCTCTGGCCAGGCTGGGCTTCTTGGGAATGCCAGCACTAGACATTGTCTCTGGGGTTGGCTGGTCTCTGGGTCGCTCCTTCCCAGTGCCCTTCTTCCTTCAGAGCTATGTCAGCACATTGTGATGCAGAGGTAGTAGAACAATGCCAGGCAGTTCTACTTCACCCAGTGCTCAGCTGGCTGTCCAGTACACAGAAACACCTTCTGCTAAAGAAATGTGAAGAGAGAAGCAGACGTGTGCTACTTGGAAACCATTCTCCTGTTCAACACCCAGGAGATTCTGGTGACCCCTTTCAGCCTTGCTTCTACGTAAGTTTGTGTTGGTCACAGCAGCCTGGATGTGAGCCTGAAGAAGAGGGGAATGGATGGTTTGATTAATATCTGAGGCATGAGGGCCTTTCTTCCCATCTTCCTCTTTTCCCTGGTTTCATTTTTTTGTACCTTAACTAGAACATATTTTTTTAAAAAAATCATTTTTGAGACCTAATAGTTGGCAACTGAACTTCTTTTACTTAAAATTAATCTCACTGGGCCTGTGGAGATAGCTTAGTTGACAAAGCAGGAGCTGAGTCCAGGGCGTTCCTAGAACACACATCTTAGTAAGATGAGGGCGGCAGTACCTGTTTATAATCTTAGCACTGGGAAGATGGAGATGCGTGGAACCCTGGCACTCACTGGCCAGTAACCTCACCTGCCAGGCAAGTGCTGAACCACCAGAAACTTTGTCTCCCCAAAAGAGTGAATGGCATCTGAAGAACACCCAAGATTGTCCTCTGGCGCACGCATGTGCGTGCACACACACACACACACACACACACACACAGACACACACGCCCGTGCACTTGTATACACAGTAAACACATACAACCCTCACTGACAGTTTAAATCTGAAATGAAAGCATGCTTTCTGGGTTGCTTTTAAACTTGAGTTTTAAATCACCATCCCAGTGACTGGGAAAAGAAGAGATTGATTCATTAGAAGACTCACTTGTAATTATTCAAGTGGAAGGGGGGATCCACAGGGTCTGATGTTCAGAGCTGAAAGGGGAGCACCAGAGAGAAAAGAGGAGCCCACTGCAGTCAGAACTTCTCAACCAAAATTGCAGACTAGAACTGTGATTGGCCTGGCCTCAAAAGATGCCTCGTAGTACATTGACAATGACAGGCTGAATTGGCTAATACACACATACAGTCCCAGCTCCTCGAGAGGCCACAGTTGGACAGTCGAGAGTTCAAGGCCGTCAGGTAGCATCAAGAGAAGTTTTAATGAGTGGAAGGCAAAGGCTACCATGCAGAAGCTATTGTGTAATTATATATGTAAATAGCACAATAAGAGAAAAAGATCACAGGGAAATATGCATGTCAGGTCTATAGAATTCTTTCAACTTTGCTATGCATGAAGATTAATTTTTAAATACTGGAGAGAAAAGATCACATTGGAAATGGTGAATAGAAAGTGTTTAAAGACATTAAATATCTGTGGGCATCTTCCTGTATTAGGCAGTCAGAAAACCCAAGCAAAACGCACTTCCCTTCCACACTGGTGCCTGAGCCTCTCGCACTCCCTCTGCACTGTTCCATTAACGCCCACGCTGCCACTTTTCCAAATGTTCTGGCTGATTGCATTTCCTCCTAGGAACACGGCATCGGCACAGCACGAACACATGCCCCGCCTGTTCATCCTATCCTTAACCCCTCTGAGCTCCGTCATCCTCAGCGGTGGACCCTGTATGACAAAGCTGAGGCGGCTCTGCCCTGGCTGGAGACACTATTGTCCTGGTTACATGACTGGCAATGGTTTCTGGCCTGTAATTGGATTTAACATGGAACCTCTTTTATTAAATATATCCAACAATGCTTTTCTGCTGAAAATTCCACTGCAGTTCTTTGGAAAACTACAGCCTTACGAGCAGAGCTGCTGAAGGAATCTCCATTCAGCTGAAACTGGGAAACAGAGATGTGAGGGGGAAGTACTGGGTCGGAGAAAGACAAAGACTGTGGCGCAGTGGGTCTCAACCTGGGAGTCGAGGCCCTTTTGTCAAACCTCTAGCTCCAAAAATATTCGCATTACAACTCATAACAGTAGCAAAATTACAGTTATGAAATAGCAACAAAAATAATTTTATGGTTGGGGGTCCCCACAACGTGAAGAGCTGTATTAAAGGGTCTCAGCATTAGGAAGGATGAGACCTCATTAGAGGATTCGCTAGTGACAGAGGAGTCAGGGACTGGATTTCTTCACAGTGCTGCAGTGCTGCAGACGCCCTAGACTTCAATACTGTTCTGTTTCTTATCTGTTTAGTGCGATGCACAGGGCATTAGGTAGGCCTAGGAAAGGTCATAAACTGTTAGAAAATATAAACTATAGTTGAGAAAATGCACAATTTGGGGTTTTGGTTTTGGTTGGAGTTAGAGTATTTTGAGACAGTTTTGTGCAGCCCAGGCTGACCTCAAATTTGTTATGTGATTGAGGATGACATTATATTCCAGATTCTCCTGCCTCGCTTGCCAAGTGCTGGCGTTACGGGCATGCACACCACACATAGCAGACACAACTCTAGAAGAACATATTGTAACAAATGTGTCTGCACACCCATGAAGCTTGCTTCTGTTCTAGTCACACATTACTTAACACAAATCTATTAGAGCTACATTTTATCTACATAATCAGTTCAGGAGATTAGCAAAGCAGAGAGACCATCCCTCAAAAAACAGGAACAAAATAAAGGTAAAATTATTATGGAAACAAACTGTCTTTAACATTTAATCCCACACAAACTGGAACTGTTCAGAAGGAGTTTTTGGCTGTTGTAACAAAGTCTCGCTGTAGTCCAGCTGCCAGATACTCATGCTCCTCTGCGCCCATCTCAGCAGTGCTAGGGTTACAGCATCACATCCACTACGAAAATCTACAGCGCGTGGAAAGGGCTACGGCGGAGCTGTTGGGCTTCTCGTGCAAGGAAGCAGAACAGAGCATAGCAAAGGTATGGGAGAGGCACCCTGAACCCGTCTGCTTCTCTTCAAGAGAAAACCACTTCGTAGTCGTCACTATAACCACTAGGCACAATTATGTTGGGAACATCTTCAAAGAGATTATGATGCTCCAAACAGCTCCACTCTGTGATTGGTAACTGCTATTTTTTAATACTTAATGTTATTGGGAAATTTTAATATGTATATATAATTAAGTAAAGACCTATTTGCAAAACTGGAGGCCAAAATCTTGCTACATCTCCAGGTATTGAGAGTAGACATAGTAAATAATCAATTAAGTGGTTTAATGAACCATTGGTAGTGTTCACTGGTATTGGGGAGGGGTCCAAAATTTCCTTCACAGACCATCCTCTGCCATCTTATTAGAATCACTGAAGAGAGAGGCAGATGCAGGTTGCAGATAATATCAAATCAGTTAGCAATAACACTAGTCAAAATATTAGCTGGGGAAATGACTTGGTAGTTAAGAGCTGTTATTGCTCTTGCAGAGGACCTGGGTTCAGTTGCCAGGACTCACAACCCCAGCTCCAGGGGACCCAATGCCTTTTTATAGGCATCAGACATGCACATGGCGCATATGCATACACGTAGACATAACTCTCATATACATAAAATCTAAATTTTTAATTGTATTAAAAATCATACTAGGGATGCTTGAAAAAATACAGAACCATATTTACCTAAAAATATATACAATACATATGTATGTGTAGTGTATATGTGTGTGTGGTAAATGAAGCCATGTCATGCAAGATGATAATGCATCCCAGAACAACTATGGACTAACAAAACCCACAATACTGGGTCTGAAAACTTCCTTACCAGTTGTTGGTCTGGGGAGCCCAAGATTCTCTTAAAATAATATAGACAATTGTTGTTGCCCTTGGTTGCCTCCCGAAAGTTGAAGGTGAGTCCCTATTGCTGAAGGCACTTTGGATACAGGACACAGAGGATTCGAGCTGGACCTGACCCAAAAGCCCCGCTGAGGATGAGCTTTCATAGTACCAGAAGGTTCTATACATGAAAAGGAAAGCAAGCAATAGTGTTACACAGCTGTGATGTCTCTGAGCCACAGATAGCCCTAGAGGCTCAACAGTGGCACTAATGTCTAGGTGGAAGTCAACAGCTGATCAACAGAAAGGAAATCATGACTGATACTGGGAAGAGCGAATTCCCTCGGGCTAGTGAAGCTGTGGATCTTCAAGGAGAACCTACACCTGCTACTTTCCTAAATGAGCGTAAGTCTTAACTGCCTTGTCAATGCTCATTCTTATATCCTCAGGACAGTGTATCACACGCCTCATCCAGCAAGTTGTTTTTTATCAGTAGATGGAGACCATTACAGAAAACCACAACTGGTCAAGATGGAGAGAAGGACTGGCCATGGGGAGCTGATCCTCACCTCAATTAATACATCTGCAACAAAACCTTTACTCCTCATGATCAGGGAACATCATGCAAGAAAGAGTAAAAACAACACAAGAACCAGAAGACCAGGAAATCTGCTGTCATAGGATCCATGAGATTGTGTCTTCCCAATGACAGTGAAGCCACACCCATGAAACCTCAATAACATAGCTTTTTCTAACAAGACACAAACAGTGACAATACTGGTGCACATGCCAATCTGCTTGTGGGAAATCTCATGGGGCCCCACCCCTAGATGAAGAGCTACAGGCAATTAACAACTTCTCAGAGAGGGAGACTTAGTCTTCCCCAGGGATGAGTACCCTATTTTGTCATCCAATACCATGTGGTCAGTCCTAAAATCACAAATATACAAGCAACATTTAAATGAAACAACAGTTGCATTTATATATTTATTTACATATTTGTAGTTGATTTTCATGTAACAATAATAAATAAAAAGACACTAGTTTGAGAGAGAGTGAGGGGACATGGAAGGCGCTGGAGGGAGGAAGAGGAAATCATATAATTACATTGTAATTAAGAATAAGCCAGGCGGTGGTGGCACATGTCTTTAATCCCAACATTTGGGAGGCAGAAGCAGGCAGATCTCTGTGAGTTTGAGGCCAGCCTGGTTTACAGAGAAAGTTCCAGAACAGCCAAGGCTGTTATGCTGAGGAAACCCTGTCTCAAAAAAATAAAAAAAAAATAAAAAAATAAATAAAAATGAAGAATAAAATGAAAATTTAAAAATCCACTTAAAATTCAATCTACTAACCCAAAAGTAAGTATCAAAGTAATTTCAGCACTAACTTTCATCAAAAAAAAAGAACCACTTCATGTCAAAGATGATAAACGAGACTGGCACATTTTCTGCTCTTTAGCTGAACTCACTTTTGTTTGAAGACCCAAGAAAGATGAAGAAGGGCAAGACTCATTCAAGGTTGTCTCCTAGTCCTTCTCTCTTCTCTCTCTATGGCCTGAATTCCTAGATACACCCATCTCTCAAGTGGGATTGTTTTCTAAAATTATTTTTCATTTTTACTTTAGGTGTGTGTGGTGTGTGTGTGTGTGTGTTAGATACACGTGGGTGTATGGATGCCTATGCCTGTTTTTGCTTGCAGAGTTTAGAGAAGAGGCCAGGTGTCTTCCTCTATTTCTCTTTGCCTTATCCTTTAAGATAGGGTTTCACTGAAGTAGAGCTTACCATTGTGGCTAGACTGACTAGCCAGCAAGTTCTGAAGATCTTCCTGTCTCTACTCCAGCTCTGAGGTTATAATTATGCACCGCCATGGCCAGCTTTTTACATAGGTGCTAGGGAGTGTATAACAAGGACACTTACCCATCAAATCCATCTACACAGCCTCTGATCTTAATTTAAGGATATCATAGAGGCTACAGTGACTGCACTGGAAAGAGACATTCCTGGTCCTAGTGGCCATGTGGCATCTACTGTTTAGTAAGTATCTACAAAAATAAGATGTACTTCTAACAAGTAATGTTTTCACTTTCTTGGAGTGATTTTGTTTCAAAGATGTGTACTCTGACATCCAGCCCTGAATGATCAAGAATTGAGTGCTTTATTTATTCAAGTATAAGATATTATAAAATACTATGAGCCACTACAAAAAAAAAAAAGAAAAAAGAAAAATGGACTTATACAACCCAATGCTTACTTTGAATTTTTCTAACCCATTAACTATTTGTTGCTCTTTCGTGCTATCATCTGCACATTTAAAATGTTTTATTTAAAATGGTGCATGCATGTGTGTGTGTGCGTGTGCATACGTGTGAATACACACCTGCCAAGGTGTGCATGTGTTGTAAGAGGCTACTTGTTTGTTTCCGGCTGCTCAGCCCCGAAATAATCACATAGAACCCTTATTATTTGCAATACTGTTTGGCCAAGAGCTTAAGCGTATTTCTGGCTAACTCATATCTTAAATTAGCCCATCTCCATTAATCTGTGTATTGCCACATGGCTGTGGCTTACCAGCAAAGTTTTGGCATCTCTGTCTCTAATGGCGGCTCCATGGCTTCTCCCTGACTCTGCCTTCTTTCTTCCAACATTCAGTTTAGTTTTCCCTGCCTGGATAAGTTCTGCCTTGCTATAGGCCAAAGCAATTTTTTTATTCATTAACCAATAAAAGCAACACATAGACAGAAGGACCTCCCACACCACTTTCCCCTTTCTGTTTAAATAAAAAAGGAAGGTTTTAACTTTAACATAGTAAAATTACATATAACAAAATAGGTATCAAGAAAGAATTACAGTTACAATATTTATATATACTTTATCTTTTATCAAAGCTAAGGAAAACTATAACTACAACTATCTATTCTTCAACTCCATCAAAGACTCCAGAAGGATATAATATTACCTAAGTAAATAGGAAGTGCATTGTAAGCAACTTTTAAAACTCTAGAATTGACAAAGACATCTTGATGCCGGGTTGGTAATCTAAAGTTCTTCTGTATTGCTAGAGCATCCATCTTCAGCCTACAGGTCCATAGTGTCAGGCAGACTTTTCCATGAAGCAGAAAATTTCAAAGACAGCTCTGCCTATATTGGCAGTTTGTCAGCAACTTTCTTCTGTATCCTGCAGAATGTCTGGCAAACTCTTTCATGAAGCAGGAACCCTAAAGGATTATCTCACCTTTGGGCAAATTCTGCAGTCATTTTGCTGTGGGTCCTGCACAACATCAAGCAGTCCTAAGTCCTTAAAACTTTTAAATGCCATATTCTGAAGGTCTCGGAAAGATTTGAAAATACCTATCTAACTGAAATATATCTCTATATATCTACAAAACCTAGCTAACATGACTATGGGCTTGAACTATTATAGATGACTCTATTAACCTATACTTCTTAATTGTATATTACATTTTTAAATGAGCTGCACAAACACAATACCTTAATCAAGAGCAGAAATATACATATAACAAAATTGACCTTAAATTTGTATCAATAAAGCAAGATCATAACAATGCATATCTTTATATTATATCCCCTTTAAATGTAAACAAACATTTATAGACAATATTTGGGAATATGGGCGTAGTACTCTCTAAACTGCTTCCTGCTTTTTGTTGGGCAAAGTATTTTTAGGAGTGTTCACGATGACTTTTCAGGGGGGGGTTGGTAAGCAGCTTGATCACAGCAGCCCTATTAAATGTAATTTTTCTGTGTTGAAGTTAAAACCTTCCTTTTATTTAAACAGAAAAGGGGAGGTGATGTGGGATGCCCCCCCTGTATGCTGTGAATACCATTGGTTAATAAAGAAGCTGTTTTGGGCCTGTGATAGGATAGAGCCAAAGTAGGCAGGGAAAGCTAGGCTGAATGCTGGGAGAAAAAGGGCAGAGTTTGGGAAAAGCCATGGAACCACTGCCAGAGACAGACATGCTGAAACTTTGTCAGTAAGCCACGGCCATGTGGCGATACACTGATTAATGGAGATAAGTTAGTTTAGGATATAAGAGTTAGCTGGAAATACACTTAAGCTATTGGCCAAACAGTATTGGAAATAATATCATTTCTGTGTGGTTATTTCAGGAGTCTGGGCAGCCAGGAAACAAATAAGTGGCCTCCTATTACATGCATGCATGTGGGATTAGAAGATAACTTGCAGGTACCAGTTCTCTCTTTCAACCATGTGGGTTGTAGGAATCAGCTCGGTCATCATTAACAACTGATCTGCCTCACTTACTCTGAGACCTTCCAGGTGTCTGATATCAGTTCTGTTACTTTTGTGATGCGCTTTCTTAATGTTAACAGAAGGTGACATTAATAGCTTCAAGTAACCACAGGAACACAGTTTCAATAGCAGTGAAGTATAACCTAACAGCATAATCTGTATTGCTTTCTTCACCTTGTTACCTTATAGCTTCCTTGGGCACAGAACTTGTTACCTTATAGCTTCCTTGGGCATAGAACTTGTTACCTTATAGCTTCCTTGGGCATAGAACTTGTTACCTTATAGCTTACTTGGGCACAGAACTTGTTACCTTATAGCTTACTTGGGCATAGAAGCAGTTTCAGACCAATTGCTAGTTTGGGTGCAATCATATATGACCATGATGAGGTGGCCAGGAAGTACTTACTACACAAGCATGAAGACCTGATCCCAGAACACATGCAAAAAGCCAGGTGCAGTGGCATGTACCTATAATCCCAGTGCCAGGGATCCAAAAAAGAAGATCCTAATGCTTGCTGGCCAGATGGTGTAGCTAAATCAATGAACTCCACTGCCAGTGAGAAACCCTTCTGCCCATGCATACCTTCTCACACATACATGAACACATACATAAGCACGTGTGCACACACATGCAGTGACCACAGTGAATGAGAATCCGTTGCAGCTGCTGGATTCAAATAGCCCATTCTGATGATGCCCAGACAGGGTAGTAGTCATGGAGCAAAGACGCTCACCTTTCATGGCGGATGGAGAAGGAAAAAGAGAAGAAGAAAGAGAAAGGACTCCTAGGACAAGCTATAGCTCCCTAACACATTCCCTGTGATCGCCTCCATCTACTTGGCCCAACTTCTGAAAGTTGCCACCACTTCACAGGGATGCTATCAAGTTATAAATCCACATTGATTGCATTGAAGCTCTTGTGGTCCAAAGTTTAAGCCTATGATCCTATCAAGGACACTTAACATCCAGACCATAAAACCCATCTGGCACAGTTACAAGACTTTAAAGCTTAGACTTCAACATATGAAGTAGAAGGTATAGAAATGAAGTTAGCTTCCTCTGTATAATATCTTATTTTCTGTATTTGTTTCTCTAACAAAAGCTTCATCATGAAAAGGAGGAAACTCAAACTGAAGTGAGTTGCAAACTTCATTTCCAACACGGGATTGTGACTCGGCCCAGAGGTAAGATTTGACCATCTACAAGATGGTCCTCGTAGATGAGACCATGGACAGTTGCATGGTCACATTTGCTCCTGACCTTTCCTCCTCCTGTCCTCTCCCCCTACCTCTTCTACCTATGACTCTCTATGAGCTCTTGTCTTCCTTTCTCCTGGAGACTCCATGTGCCAAGATGCATGTACGATGATGAAGTTTACAATCTTTATTATATCTATGTATGCGCATGGGAGGCAGCGACAACTAGCAGGAGTTGACTCTCCCACCGTGTGAGTTCTGAGGATGAAATCGGGCTGCCAGCCTTTGCCCACTGAGCTGTCTCACCAGCCTTGACCATCTCTTCTAGATTGGAGGCATGGGAAGAGACATGAGAGCCTGAGCTGACAGGTGGTGACAGCTAAGCCAAGGGAACTGCTCTGCCTTCCTTAGGCCTTATTTGCATCCTCCCCTCTTCTCCAACCTCTCTCTGTCTCACCAATGCATCAGGACCAAACTGTTTAGGAAGAGAAGGAAACAGGAAGGAAAAGAGATGTTTTCTGTGTTCCTTGCTCCTGTTCTCCTTTCTTCCCATCATTCCAAGCTCTCTCACTGTTGCCAGATCCCACACCTAGCTTTCCAAGCACAAAAGGACCGGGTTGGGCAACAGCCATGAGCTCCTTGAGTCAGGATAAGGGGATCTGAATCCTAGTTTATTAGGTAGAAACTGTGTGATGATCGCAAAGTTACTTTTCCATTCTCAGCCTTAGCTGTGGTGTCTATGAGCATAGCCCAAATTAAATGACTAAATGAGATAGGGCATGCAAAATCTTTATTGCTTACCCCATAGAAGCACCAGTGTATAAAACATTATTTCTTGTCATCTCTATTTTAAGTGATGATGATGGTTGTCTTTGCTTTTTGTTTCTCATTGTTTTTCACAGTTTAGCTTCTAAGGACGGATGTGTTGGGGCCATTTCTCAGTAGTTAACTTCTAAGGACGGATGTGTTGGGGCCATTTCTCAGTAGTTAACTTCTAAGGACGGATGTGCTGGCGCCATTTCTCAGTAGTTAACTTCGACAGGCTATTTCAGTCTTCCCATCTCTTCACTCTCTTGCTCATCTTGACTGATTTTATCCTCTCTGTGAACATATTTTAAGAAACTACAAAGGGAGCCGCAGAGTTGCTAACAGTAGAAAGCCTGGCAGGGAAAACCGTGCTAAGAAAGGGAATTGCACAGCTTGCCCAAGGCCATGCGCTTGTGAGAGGCACAACCATGACAGGAGGTGCGGAGACATGCTTAGGATTTACCGTTCTTCTTGGACTCTGGAGGAACACAAGGACTGACTATAGCTGTGACTTACACTGCCTTAATGATCAGTAAAGGTTAGTATCTTTTAGTTTTTGACCTTTTGAGTATATTCTTACAGAAATAAGATTACAATCTCTTGAATGTATGTACATAAATTTGGGGGTTCTGTTTCTTCCCTTCCTACAATCATTGCTGATAGACAAAGGGTGAAATCAGTGGCGTAGACACATTGTTTCCTGCTGAAGCTGTCTTCAGAGAAGGAGAGCATGAGTTATGTAGCAGGCAATAGACTGTCCTTGATTAGATAGTTATCCCATTTATCTCCCTAACAAAGGCTAAGGCTCAGTCATGTGTGAGGTGTTTAATGTACTTTTCACATCCTTACACAAAAGGACATGAGATCCCACTATGATTAATTTATGGAGATAATAGAAAATAATGGTTTCAGGGAGAAGGCATATGTTAAAAAAGTCTCCTTACCTTCCTTCCCACACTAGTAAGGATTGCCAGTCACACACCCGTTCCTCTTTATGACTGCTGTTTGTTCTATCAGACAACTTTTGTGTTTGATTGCTAACTGTTTGCCACCCCCCAAAGTATAAGTTCCAGGTGTATATGTGCCTACATTGCCTGGCGTGGAGTCAAGCATATCACAGATTTGATAAAAACTTACTCAGTAATAACTAAAGGATGCAGTGTAGCTATGTCCTTCTTTGCAGATTCATGCATTTGTTCTCTGTTCTCTCGCTTTTCTGATGTTCCATGTCAGCATGATGGAGAAGAACAAGCAGTTAGAGGATGACGAAGATCCTGTCTGGATCCCAAAGGCTTTCCGTCTAGGGCGTCTCAAGAATGTGCTGGACGGAGGAGAGTATGCCCCTTTTATAACCCCTCCCATACTGGAGAGCAATTTTATTCAGGTAAATAACACCTGCACTCTCAATCAAGTCCTGTCACTTCCAGATTTCATTTTCTCAAAGACAGTGAAATGCTGAAAAGAGAAATCTTTTTAGTGGCTTGAGAGCACAGTGTGATATTAAGGGGGACAGCTTTGTGACTTTTAAAAAACCTGAAAACTTAGTGTTACAGGAAAATGTTCCAAACAAACTCGAAGGCGAGAATTCTGTCCAAATTCTACCATGCTAGCCAAATTGTCATGCTAACATAATCTTGTTACACAAAATGATGTTTAGAACATGCTATCACAGGAAGGTATCCAGATAATTTCTTTCTTAGAGTTTTAATTTTTAAAACTGTCTATGTTAAGTATGTGAGTGGCTTGCCTGCATGTGTTTGTACACCATGTATACGCCTATAGATGGTTGTGAACCAGCATGTAGATGCTGGTGATTGGACCCGGGTCTCTGTAAGAGGAGCAAGGCCTTACAGCTGAGCTCTTCTCTAGCCCCTAGACCTATATTTTAAAGACAAATGTCTGAGGCTGAAGAGGAGCTCAATGGTAGAGTCCTGGTCTAGCATGCACAAGACCCTGGGGTCAGTCCCTAGTGACCAAGTAAGTAGACAACAATCTGGGGAGTGCTAAGAATTAAAATAAGTCTTATATGTTGGTCCTGAAAGGGCAATATAACTGTCAGATAGCGTCAGAGACAAGAGTTCTTTCTTGCAAGAATGTGCCAGCATCCTGAATGAAGCTTCAGAACACCTGGGAGTTGGCTGGGCTTTCCTCTCAACACTCAACATTAGGCTCTCAAGCAAAGATATGGGCTCAGCAATGTGAACCTTGCCTGTCCCTCACAGAAATGTCATGATCGTCTGCTGCTGAACACAGAGCCAACACCTTCAGCTGATCCCACAGAGTATAACAAGGAAAGTGACAGACACTTCAAAGATAAGGAGAATTCATTCTTCCTAAGTGTGGAGGACTAGTGTGACATCTCTGTGTCCAACGTACCACGGAGAAGAGCGGAGTCTCCAGAACATGTTTCAGTGCTGCCCTAGACACACGATCCCCAGGAACACATGATGTCATAATTTAATGTTTTTGGCATTTGGTTACTTCCTCCTGCTAATCTCTTTCCCCTTTATTCCTGAACCTTTTTCATACTATCTCTTGTGCACTCTAACCACACAACCCTGGCCCCACACGAGGAAGGGGGAGTTTATGATCTACATATCAGCCACAGTCCCACATAACTGCATTCACACTCTCCAAGATGCCCAGCTTTTCCTAGTTAGTCATTGGTAGCAAGCTACCAAAATTCCTGACTCTGGAGGTTCAAGTGAGGGGGGTAAGGCAAGCATCTTAGAAAGCACCCAGAGTGCTTGCTCACTTGAACTAACTGCTACATGTGTGCTAACACATCACCAACTTCATTCCTAAGTCAATACCCCAGTCACATGCTCCATAGTACCCTGAAGTACTAATAGTTACCTTAGTCGCTAGCTCTGGTCCTCCCTAGGAGACTCCACAGGCCAGAGACTGTGGCTATTCATTCTGCTATCTCCAAATCATGAACAAGTCAAGGAATGGAGGTACCATGGCTCATTTCCCCTGTTCTCTGGCCTCACTTACACTGCTCTAGCAAGCAAGGGTGCTAAATCTACGCCTTTTATCAAGAAACTCCTTTCCTGTTCTCTGCTTTCAGGTCAATAGGAGAGGTGAGTCGATTTATCTGCATAACCGAGCAAACTGGGTGACCATCGGCATCTGTTCTTCCAATCCCGTCCTGAAGACCCCCAATGTGATGCTGTTGGCACATCTGACACCAGAGGCTAGAAAAGAATCAGAACCGCTCTTTAAACGCCTCCTGTCATCTTCCTCCACAGACAAGCTGGTGCTCACCAGGTGAGTCACGGGACAGGAGGACAGCAGTCTCTCAGAGAACACCATAGCCCCTCCGAGCTGAAAGTGGAGACGCTGGCGGCTAGGGTTCCAAAAGAGCCGTCAGGCACATTACTTTCTCAGATGATGCAGGGGTGTCTATAAGAGCATCCAGGGGAAAAAATGGTTCATGACAACTGACAATTAAGTTTAAAAAAAAAAGAAAAGAAAAACCTAAAGTAATGAGGACTAAAAACAGCAGCCGCTCAAGAGCTTGCTCTTCCTCCCCACAGTGGCCTCGCATCCATCAGAATTTGTCTGGCCTCATCTTGTCTATGATCTTGATCAAGTAGCTTAATTTTGGCCTCATTTTTAGACAATTTTATCACTGTATACTTACTGTACAAATAATGGGTTTCATTATAATGTTTCCATACGTGTGCATTAAGTACCTTGAACATATCCACCCTTCTTTGCCCTCCCTTGGCCTCCAACCCCATCCCATCGGGCCTCTTCTTCATCTCATATACTCTCCTTTTACTTTCATGTCTTTTATGTCTGTGTAATTGTATGTGTGGGGGTGCACATGCATGTGTGTGTGTGCACATGGTGCATGTGTGTCTTGTGTATATGAGGAGGTCAGAGGACATCCTCAGGTGTCAGTCATCAACTCCCCCGTGAGAGACAGCGTCTCTCTTGTTCACTGCTGTGTACTCCGGACTAGCAAGTGCAGAAGCTTCCAACAATCTTCCCATCTCCACCTCCCACTCCCCAGTAAGGCCAGCTAGGATTACAGATGCTTGGACTGAGTTTCAAAGTCCAAAACCAGGCCATCAGGCTCACACAGCAAGTGTTTTATCGCCTCACCTTTTTAAACATCCAGACTCCTCATGAGAGAGGGCATGATACTTCTGACTTCCTAAACCTGGCTTATTTCACCTAATGCCATCTCTAGTTTTAGACGCTTTCCTGCAGATATCATCTCATTATTCTTTATGGATGAATAAAGCTCGAGTATATGTGTGTGTGTGTGTATTTATCTACCTATCTATCTGTTCATACTCCCTGGCCTAATTCCATAACTTGCCTGTTGTGACCAGTGCCCTGGAAACCAGGAGTAAGCAGGTATACCTGTTGCATGATGCCTTAGATTCCATTGGATGAGCACAACCAGGAATGATGTTGCTGAATCACATGAGAGTTCAAGTTTTAGCTCTTTGAGGAGCCTCCATGCTGACTGGTTACCATAGCAGCTACACTAAGTTATTCTCCTACCAGTAGTACATAATGCTTTCCGTATTCTCCCTGTATCGCTCGCTGCCAGCACCTTTTGTTTGTCTTAGTGATAGAAACCATTCTGACTGGAATAATATTAAATCTCAATGTAGCTTTTATTTGAATTCACAGATGTGTAAACCTCAGCTTCTAATATATTTATTTTGTGTGTGTGTGTGTGTGTGTGTGTGTGTGTATGTGCAGGCAGTGCATCCACAGTCCAATATTAGGAGACAAGTTTGTGGAATTAGCCTGTCCTTTTCCATATGGGTCCAAGGGATTGAACTTAGGTCATCAAGCTTGGCTGTGGGTACCCTTACCTAGTTAAAGCCAACTCACCAGCCCTCAGCCTCAACTTTTCAGGATTAATGAGAATGGGCAGCTCCTCGTGATAAACAATGTTCTTGTCACTTAGTAAAATCAGAGTCTTAGAGGCATGGTTAAGATGAGACGGCTGTTAGGAGCTCCCACCCTCAGCTATCTGGGACACAAGGCCATTGACGGTCTGATTCTCTGAGCCGGTAAATCCTTTATAGGTCTTCAGATGACATTCCACTTGCGTTTGTTTTTAGGTTTCTCCCTCTGCAGTTTGTGACTCTTTCTGTGCACAGTGCTAAGAACATGCGACTCAAAGTTAAGCTGATAAGTGGCCGAGCCTACTATTTACAGCTCTGTGCTCCTGTATATAAACAGGATATCGTATTTTCCCAGTGGGTGGACCTCATCACCCTCTTGAACCAGGAGAAAGCCAGAACTTCCAAAGTATCCGAGGTCTCCAGCCTCTCAGAAATCACAAACAGCACAGACATCACAGGCTCGATGGACATCATGGACATTACGGCGTTTGCAGAGCTGCAGGCTGTGCGCTCCCACACTCGCATCTACTCCGCTGCCGTCACTCAAAGTGCAGACTTCTCAGAATTTACAGATGTTACGGATATCACTGATGTCACTGATGTCACCGATATCCCAGAAACTGGGGCCACAGATGCTCCAGATATAAAAATCGTCACAGAGGTCACGGAAGTCATAGAAGACAAAGAGTCCCCGAATGTCTCAGGGGTCACAGTAGTATTTGAAAACGACGACATAATAAAGGCCAAGGAAGAGGAAAAGGTATGTGTTGTAGGGACTTCCATTCTTTGGTGACCAAGCACAGGAGCTGTGGCCAAGTTCTCAGTCAACACTGATGATGAAAACGCTGTGGAGCCAACTCTGAGTACCATGGTTTCAACAAAGGATTCAACCCCTGAGCCCAGTATAAGTCATAAAATAGTCCCTGAACTAGTGACCATCCCTGTATCAAACTTACTCCAGTACCGGGAAGCAGTAGTGTGACACAGAGAACGTCAGGGCCAGGATCAGAAAACCAAGGTTAGAATCTTAGCTTTTGGGTATCCCATTTATGACCGACTAAATTGCTGAACCTATACAAACTAAAATGAGAATATTAATATAATCTAATGGCTATAACAGCAAAGTAATGAAAGCATGAGAACAGCCTAACCCAGCGGTTCTCAACCTTCCTAGTATTGCTACCCTTTAATGTGATTCCTCATGTTGTGGTGACCCCTAGCCACAAATTATTTTTGTTGTTATTTCATAGCTGTAATTTTGCTAGTTATGAATTGTAATGTCAATATTTGATATGTAAGATACCTGATATATGATCCTGGTGAAAAAGATGGTTTGTCCCTGAGGGGTCACTCCACACAGATTGAGGAACTCCTGCCAAGAAGAGCCAAACAAACTTGGAACTACAAAGGGCAAGTTCACAGTCCTCTGTTTGGTGCTCCCAAAGTACATCAAGATTATAGCAAAACTCTATTAGACAAATTAGTTTTGTATACTTGTTAAAATTATTCAAAAGCATTTCTTGGCCTGAAAAGATGTTCATAATTGACTTAAAAAACGGAAGACTAGCCGGGCGGTGGTGGCGCACGCCATTAATCCCAGCACTAGGGAGGCAGAGGCAGGCGGATCTCTGTGAGTTCGAGGCCAGCCTGGTCTACGAGAGCTAGTTCCAGGACAGGAACCAAAACCACAGAGAAACCCTGTCTCGGAAAAAAACAAACCGGAAGACTATAATCTCTAAGATATAAGAGTGCATGGATACATAGGCAAAGACTATAATCTCTAAGATATAAGAGTGCATGGATACATAGGCAAAGACTATAATCTCTAAGATATAAGAGTGCATGGATACATAGGCAAAGACTATAATCTCTAAGATATTAAGAGTGCATGGATACATAGGCAAAGACTATAATCTCTAAGATATAAGAGTGCATGGATACATAGGCACTAAAAGAAAGAATAGGGCTGGGGAGACGGATGGCTCAGTTAGTAAACTGCTTGCTGCACAAGCATGCAGACCTAGGCTTGATGCCCAGCTCCTACATGAAAGCCTGGGCATGGGGGCACACGCTTGAAATCCCAGCACTGAAGAGCTAGTCTGGCCTAGACAGTGAGCCTCAAGTCCCACTGAGAAACATTGTTTCAAAACATAAGATAGAGGGGTAGACAGACGAAGCCCATGTGGACTTCTGACCTCCACAAGCACATACACACACATGCACCCACACATACAGACATACATAAGAAACAACATAAACTGCGAAAAACAGTTTGTCTCTATGTTGAGGAAACATGCGCAGATTGTACCTTATTTGCTTTTCTGAATTTTGTTTCCTATTCTACAGGTAAGTACTTTTAAAATAGGAAATATTCAAATAGTTTTCCACAGTTTCTAATGACAGGTAGAAAATTCTGATGATAATTACACAGAGCTGGTGGCAAAAGCCTGTAACAGAAGCTTGAGAGTTCAAGGCCTGCATGGACCGCAGGATGAGTTCCAGGACAGCCTGAGAACTCGGTGAGACCTCATCCCAAAATTAAAAGTAGGAAAAAGGATAGGGATACAAGTCAGTGGTACAAAGCACTGGTACATTGTGCATATGGCCTGAGATTAGAACCTCCATGTAATAATAATAAATATAAAATGTTAGACTAGAAATACAGATGATAATTTCAAAATGACCTCAAAGCAGATCTATGCAAAATCCATGATGAAAGTAGGATGGAGATTGTGTGCCAGAAAACCATTATTTCTGCACAGGGCCACCACACAAGGAAACATTTCCTAACTTTCACTTCATTCCTCAGAGGATTCTTTTTTAATGTGTATGGATGTTTTGCTTGCATGTATGTTCATACACCACATGTGTGCAGTGCCCGCAGAGGCCAGAAGAGAGCGCTGGATCTCCAGGGACTGGAGTTATAGGCAGTTGTGAGTCACATGTGTGTGCTGGGAATTGAACCTGGGTCCTCTGGAAGAGCAGCTGGCCTTTCTTAAGCAGACTTTCCTTACAGAACCTTAAATAATTTATACTAAATAGAAATGGCTGCCACTGTAAGAAAGAAATGGAGTTCTCTCTTCAGGAAATAAGATGACTGCATTACTCCTAGGACATGCTTTGGGTTGGGCTTTGTCTGTTGTTTTTTGAGACAAGGTCTTGCTATTATAGCCCAGACTGTCCTTGAATTTGCAACCCTCCAGCCTCAGTTTCCCCTGTGCTGGAACTACAGATATGTGCCATTGAGCCCAAGAGGACTAGAATGGACAGGTGGTGGTCATGGAAGAAGAAGAGCAGACGTGAAGACTGTTAGAGACAAAGGGATAGAGTTTGCTGACTGATTGCACTGAGGCCCACATGAGACATTCTAATACGGTCACTGAGAGACATGGACCAGTGGTATGTGATGGGAAGACCATTAAAAACAGAGGAGTGGTTTCAGGGAATTGCATTTTAGATTAGGCTGTAGATCTCAAAAATCAGAATTATTATAATTATGAGCCCCAACCTCCCATGACCTATGAGATGCTCCTAAGAGCAACCTGACTGAGGTAGAATGCAAGGTATTCCTAGAAAACCTTCTTTACCCCCTAATTCAAAGATGGGTGTCATGACTACACACTAATCATCTTATGTGATGGGGGCATTGGTGAATGGCACTCGGAACTGAACGTACTGCATTAGGCTGCAGCGGAGCCTGCCATGGTTCCCATGGCACCAGCCTCCACACCAGCCCAGGCTTTTTTCCATAGCCGGGAAAGACCATGACTTATTCCCTGTCCCTGGACCTGTGAACACTCAATAAGAATGAATAAAATGACTAGAAACTGCTCCCTAAACAGTCTGTTTCTGCATGATGTCCTTCCTTAACTGATTTGCTATTGCTTGTCATTTCCCAAGGCAAATGTCCTGAGGCATGGGTGTCTACGAGACATGAAAAGTAAGAACGAGTTCAAAGATGCCTCCAAACATGTCACCATCTCAGACCTAACACTCACTTTCCAAGGCGAAAAATGTTTCCAGACTACGTTGACTCCTATAAAAAGTGAGGAAAATATATCCATAGAAACGGGTGATAAAGCCTTGGAAGAAAAGTTGACTGATCTTCCAAATGCGCGCCTCAAGACTACAGAATCCAGGTCAGTGTCATGGGGAAATGCTGTGGGCAATCTAGGGTGTACCCTATGTACACACCTATTCTTGTTCCCTGAAACTCGGGCATTTGTCTCTGAAAGGTCTCAGATACAGTGTGACAGAGAGATGGCACAGGCACTCCTTAGCCATCCACATTTGGGTCAGCCTTGGCTAATTTTTATTTCCACATCAGCTTTTTATGTTGTTCGGTTGGTATTCCGACTATTGGTCAAATGCCAAAAGCATGCATTTTAGGAAATACAGAGAAGCACAGGGCCCACATTTTAGAGCTGTAGTGTTAACTTCTAGAAAGATTGTGGGTATTTTTATCACTGTGCATATCTACATTTTTTTCTACAGAGTCTCTATACATCTCTTACCCATCTCTGTATTTCCAATAATATGAAAGACTTTTAATTATTTTAATACTTCTACTGAAAAGCTGATTGCAAGCTGAATGTGAATGAATATGATCATGGTATAAAGGTACAAGTTAATACAATCATTCTAGGGTAACACTTAACAAGAACTTGGATCTAACCCTAATCTTAGACTGGGTGGCCCATACCTGTAGTCCCAGCCAGCCCTGCGGCTAAGGCTGGAGAGTCCCTTCAACCCATGAGTTCTAGACCAGCCTGGAAAGCATAGTTAGACCCTACCTTAAGTAGACAATTTAGTAAAAATAAGAATGAGAAATGCAGTTCGGTCTACCTTTTAAATAAATATATTTAAAGGAGGATTTGGAGGGAAGTTCAGTGGTGGACTACTTGCTTAGCGCACACAAGGCCCTGGGCTTGGTCCTCAGCACAGGGCAGGGGAAGAAATTGTATATACTGTACACACATACACAGGATAAGAAAAATTAACTTAGGAATGAAAGCAACTAGAATTTATTAAGTAATTTGAAGTGCTAAAGAGATTCGTTGCTTTATCAAAAAGAACAAAGTAATAAGCTATTGAAATAGCTAATTTTTGAAAACCTAAGTGTCACACTGCCAGGCAGTGGTGATGCATGCTTTTAGTCCCAGCACTCGGGAGGCAGGCGGATCTCTGGGAGCTCAAGGGCAGCCTGGTCGACAGAGCAAGTTCCAGGACAGCCAGGGCTACATAGAGAAACACTGTCTTGAAAGCCAAAACTATTAAATATATACATTTTTTTAAAACTTGGATATGTCTTGAAAATCTGTCTAAAAAAAACAAAACTTGGAGACAATAAATTAATGACGTTTAATAAAAATGCAAAGTAGAAAGCTTAAACAATAAGAAATTAAGAACTTGAAAAAACAGGAGTTATCAAAGTTCTTGTTAAAGGTAAAAGGCACTTTCTAAATTTTAATGGAGTTTTATTTTAACTATGAATTTTCTTTGGATTATGCCATTTTGATTACAAAATTATAAAAATATATTTTATTTCTTAAAACTTTAGTTTGCTTTTTCTAAGCCAGACAAAACAATAGAATAAAGATTATTCTGAGTTATCCTCCTTGTGACAGTAAAGTTCTTAGATTTCTAACGCCTTAGAATCTTGGAAGGCAAATGAAGCAAGTTTAGCATATAACTGAGGAAACTTAATGTTAGTCACACAAACACAGAACAGAATGGTCATGATAGTTTGTCCTCACTGGAAAATTTATATTCTTTTTTTTTGGATTTTTCGAGACAGGGTTTCTCTGTAGCTTTTTGGTTCCTGTCTTGGAACTAGCTCTTGTAGACCAGGCTTGTAGATCTGCCTGCCTCTGCCTCCTGAGTGCTGGGATTAAAGGCGTGCGCCGCCGCCGCCCAGCCAAACAGAAAACATCTATTTAATAGTTAGCTTCCCGGTATCATGATAAAGCTGTTTTACTTCAAAGCATAGCCAATTTGTTTTTGTTTTGACCAGCCCAGGCTGATCTCAAATTCACTATTTAGCTCATGCTGGTCTTGAACTTATGATCTTTCTATGTCAACCCTACATGTTAGGACCACAAGCAACACCCACTAGGATCAGCAAGATGGCTCAGCAAATAAAAGTGCTAGCTGGCCAAGCCTGATAGCTTGAGTTAGATTACCAGAAACAATGGCAAAAACCTGACAATGATCGCTGACCTACACACACGTACACAGCGGCACAAGTGTGCCCACACTCACACATACATCATACACTCTCACGCACGCATCATATACACACACAATAACAATAAAACTTAATTTAAAAAGTTACTTCTAGATGTGTTCTACTTAAATTTTAAAACAAATTAAGAATGTTCCATTAATATATCTGTATACTCTATGTTCTACCAATTGTAATAAAACAAAGGAATACAAAAAAATGTAATAACATTTTGAATTGCCAGGCATGGTAGTGCACACCTTTCATCCCTGCATGTGGGAAACAGACACAGGCAGATCCTGAGAGTGGGTAGGAAGCCTGGTCTATACAGGCTAGCCAGGGCTACCTAGGCAGACCTGTCCAGTGCTCTCTCTTAGACTATGAGGTGACCTGCGCTCGTGTGTACACAGGCCCTCTCCCCTCCCTCACATACACACAATTAAAAAATAAACAAAACAGATCTTTAAAAAAATAAATATCTATCAATAGCTACAACAACTATCAATTCCTTTAATCATCAGTTCTGTTCCAGCCGTGGCCTCTTCCCACCCTGCTGTAATTAAACCCCATTGTATATTTGTCTTGGGAACTTTTCTCTCCTAGCTTATGAGTCTTCCTCAGTTCTGTATGTCTGCCTTTCCTGGTGAGCATCTTTTGTGTCCTACAGCAGAATGTTTCCTGATTGACCCTTCTTCCGTGGCCATGTGGATCACCTTCAGGTTTTAACTACAAACACTACACTCCAATAAATTACTTCCCTCTTTGGGTTGTTTCCTTGATGTATATTTCTACAGGTATAGGATAAGGATGAGTTGTGTGGATGGACAGTTGGCTGATTATCTGGTTGCTATAAAACTCCCCAGCATATATGGGAATAGCATGAGTGAGACAGGCATCCGATAATCAGAAGTAACTGTATGCACATGTACAGATGTAGAGGACACGTGTAGGGTCAGTTCCCTCCTTCTATCTTGTAGGCCCCAAAGCCAAAATGAAGCCATCATGGTTGGTAGCAAGTGCTATAATAGGACCGAGCCATCTTGCAGGCTGAAAGCACACTTAAGGCGTATGCCTGTCTTGGAGTCAATTTACTATTTCTGTCTTGATAATTCAATTGGAAATTTTATGAATTTCCATCAGTTACTTAGAAAAATAATCCATTTTTCTTTTTCCATTGTGTAAAAATAGATTCAAATTGACCTGAGTTCAGAAGAAACATGGAAAAGCAAAAAGAAATGTTAGTCAAAGATCTATTCTATACAAACAAAAATCAGATGGAAAAGTAATAAATAATTTTTTTTACTTATAGTGGATATAATTGATAAAGCAATGAAATACTATATATATGATTCCTAAAAATAAGTAAAAACTTCACAGTAAAAAACATGACCAAAAATTTAATGGAGAAGTAAATGTGACCCATTTACAAATATATGAAGATATAATCAATCCATAATTATAATAAAAATCAGTACCAATAAAATGTCAATTTACTTGCAGTAGTTTTGAGTGTGAAAAAGATCCAATAATAAGTGTTGCAGAGGGACTCAAATTCTACAGCCACAGAAACGATTTCACTCTGTTTTACAAAGTTGCATATTTGCATGATCTCTTAGCCAGCAGTTCCTCACCAAGCAAAAGTCTTTGGCAAAAGCTCCTACACAGGAACCAAGGCAGCATGTCCTAACAGCCAAAACCAGACACAAGTCAGACGGTGGTGGACAGGTGAGCAGCCAGATACAGCAGGGTTCCCTGTCGCATTAGATTACCCAGCCCTGGAAAAATAACTAAATGTCACATTGAACTCAACACCCTGATTGGATCCCAAAGACATTACAGCAAACGGAAAACAGGAGGTGATCCAAAGTCAATTATATCCACAACTCCCCATATAAATAAACTGAAAGAAAAAAACCATATGATCATTTCATTAGATGCTGAAAAAGCATTTGACAAAATTCAACACCCCTTTATGATAAAAGTCTTGGAGAGATTAGGGATACAAGGGTCATACCTAAATATAATAAAAGCTATTTACAGCAAACCGACAGCTAACATTAAATTAAATGGAGAAAAACTCAAAGCCATCCCACTAAAATCAGGAACACGACAAGGCTGTCCACTCTCTCCATACCTCTTCAATATAGTGCTTGAAGTTCTAGCAATAGCAATAAGACAACATAAGGGGATCAAGGGGATTCGTATCGGAAAAGAAGAAGTTAAGCTCTCGTTATTTGCAGATGATATGATAGTATACATAAGCGACCCCAAAAACTCTACCAAAGAACTCCTACAGCTGATAAACACCTTTAGTAATGTGGCAGGATACAAGATCAACTCCAAAAAGTCAGTGGCCTTCCTATACACTAAGGATAAGGAAACAGAGAGGGAAATTAGAGAAGCATCACCTTTCACGATAGCCACAAATAGCATAAAATATCTTGGGGTAATAAATTATTTTTAACACTAAAATAAGTTAGAAGAAAAGAAAATTATATCGTTTCCCTAGTTACACAGGAGAGCTCATTTTGTTGTTGTTGTTCTTATGTATATAAGCATTGTGTGTGTGTGTGCGCGTGCGTGTGTGTAACATGGTTTCCTGGCAGATATCTGTGATTATTAGGCAGCTTGGAACTGGCCCCTCAGAGCTTCACAGTTGATTCTGTCGTCTGCTCAAATGCTCTCTCTCCTCCCTGCTTCCGCCTTCCTCAACTCACTCGCATCAGCTCAGATTTAATCACCGCACATCCTAGCTGGCACACTATATTTTCTTTGTTTATGACCTGCCTCCTCCACTGGAATAGAGCACTTGATTAGTTTTTACTTAATGCATACAAGGGGCCTGGGAAGCATTCCTGAGCAAATGAATCACACTTTGCCACTGAAAATTACTTTTGTTACTTCAAGAACAACAACAACAACAAAATGAACTCTCCTGTGTAACTAGGGGAATGATATAATTTTCTTTTCTTCTAACTTATTTTATTTTATTTATTTATTTTTGGTTTTTCGAGACAGGGTTTCTCTGTGGCTTTGGAGCCTGTCCTGGAACTAGCTCTGTAGACCAGGCTGGTCTCGAACTCACAGAGATCCGCCTGCCTCTGCCTCCCGACTGCTGGGATTAAAGGCGTGCGCCACCATTGCCCAGCCTCAAACTTATTTTAGTATTAAAAATAATTTATTACTTTTCCATCTGATTTTTGCTTGTATAGAATAGATCTTTGACTAACATTTCTTTTTGCTTTTCCATGTTTCTTCTGAACTCAGGTCAATTTGAATCTATTTTATAAATGTTAAACTCTGTATTGATAATTTTGGGGGAAGGAGTGATAGGGATTGAACCAAGAGGCTCACATATAAACTAACAGGACACTACCACTGAGGGATACTTTCCATCTTGAAGACTTCACTTATAGGCCTCTTAGCACCTTTAATAAATACCTGAATTTTCTAATTTTTTAAACTACATTTGTTTGTTTGCGTGTGGATAGAGGTGTGAGTGTATATTTTATACCCAAAGGAAAAACTATCAACTCAAACTCAGGAGTCTCCTTGTAGGAATTCTCCGACTAGGAGCTGGCTATACATACTTACGGATCACTTTGGTTATTGTTATTTGTAAGCAGAGACTGCACATTCATTTCTTGGCTGCTCAAACCAGAATAATCACACAGAAACTATATTAATTACAACACTGTTTGTCCCACAGCTTAGGTGTCTTTCTAGCTAACTCTTATACCTTAAATTAACCCAGTTCTATTAATCTATGTATCACCACGAGGCTGTGGACTACCGGTAAGATTCCGGTGTCCCTGACTCTGCCTTCTTTCTCTCTGCATACAGTTTAGTTTTCCTGCCTAGCTCTATTCTGTCCTGCCATAGGCCAAATCAGCTTCTTTATTAACCAATGGTAATAAAACATATTCACATCAGCTATTATCATCCACAGGAATTTTCCTACTTCCTATTAGAGGTGAGAAACAACTAAAACAAATAAATGTCCTCCAGACCACTGATGCATTGTGTCCTACCACCCTACATAATGGGGACTGCATATAGGGTCTCCTAGCTGGGAAGCCCTCTGCCACTAAACTATAACCCTAACCTCTTACTATTTTTTTTTTTAATTTTTAGCACAAAGTCTCAATATGTAGCTCAGGTTGATCTGGGACTTACTACAGAAAAGGCTACTGGTAAGCCTAGTATGCTACAGGAAAAAGGAAACAAAATAAACAATAAACAGGAGAAAGATATAATAAAGAAAGAAGAGAGAAACAGAAACCATTGGACAGACACAGAGAAGGAAGACAGGAATACAAGCTGCAGGACAGACTCAGGGCCAGAAGGTGTGGACAGAGCAATCACTCTATGTAGGTGTAGGCTTAAAAGAAAACCCTAGGATGTCTTCCTTCAATGATAAAAATGGATCCATCCAATTGAGCAGATTGGTCAGGCCCAGGCATTCTGAGTCACCCTTCTAATTTTATTCCATTCTCACAACACAATTATTCCTGGCCAGTAATATTCTACAAACCCTATAAAATAAACACTAACCTCATGAGGCTGTCGGGTCGGCAACTCCTTTCTTTACCTTTTTCCATGAAAACCGTTGCATGCCTGGAGCAATTGATTGACAGGCTTTACTTTGTAGTGCAGCTCTCAATTTATAGAATAAAAAAGCAGTGAGAAGCACAGCCACTTCCCTGCCACACCCCAGTCTCCTCACTTACTTGACAAGTTATAATCAATGTGCCAATGCTGATACATTGTTATTAAATGGCTGAACATGGCGAACAATGAGGGCTGATGAGACGCCAAGGACAATGGCACGGGGTTTTGATCCTACTTAATGTGCTGGCTTTGTGGAAGCCTAGCCAGTTTGGATGTTCACCTTCCTAGATATGGACGGAGGGGGGAGGACCTAGGACTTACCACAGGGCAGGGAACCTGGACTGCTCTGTGGACTGGAGAGGGAGGGGGAGAGGAGTGGGGGGAGGGGTAGAAGGGTGGGAGGAGGGGGAGAAGGGTGGGAGGAGGGGGAGGGAAATGGGAGGCTGGGAGGAGGTGGAAACTTGTTTTTTGTTTATGTTTTTTTTTCTTCTTTTCTTAATAAAAAAATTATTTAAAAAAAAAAAAAAAAAAAAAAAAAAAAAAAACAATAAACAGGAGAAAGATATAATAAAGAAAGAAGAGAGAAACAGAAACCATTGGACAGACACAGAGAAGGAAGACAGGAATACAAGCTGCAGGACAGACTCAGGGCCAGAAGGTGTGGACAGAGCAATCACTCTATGTAGGTGTAGGCTTAAAAGAAAACCCTAGGATGTCTTCCTTCAATGATAAAAATGGATCCATCCAATTGAGCAGATTGGTCAGGCCCAGGCATTCTGAGTCACCCTTCTAATTTTATTCCATTCTCACAACACAATTATTCCTGGCCAGTAATATTCTACAAACCCTATAAAATAAACACTAACCTCATGAGGCTGTCGGGTCGGCAACTCCTTTCTTTACCTTTTTCCATGAAAACCGTTGCATGCCTGGAGCAATTGATTGACAGGCTTTACTTTGTAGTGCAGCTCTCAATTTATAGAATAAAAAAGCAGTGAGAAGCACAGCCACTTCCCTGCCACACCCCAGTCTCCTCACTTACTTGACAAGTTATAATCAATGTGCCAATGCTGATACATTGTTATTAAATGGCTGAAGCTTACAGTTTATTTTTTTTTACCACTTGAAAATTTTTGTTTATTCATTCATTCTTTTTTTTTTATTGAGAAAAGGAAAAAAAAAAGTATCCGCCTCCTCCCAGCCTCCCATTTCCCTCCCCCCTCCTCCCACTCCTCTCCCCCTCCCTCTCCAGTCCAAAGAGAAGTCAGGGTTCCCTGCCTGTGGAAAGTCCAAGGTCCGCCCCCCTCCGTCCAGGTCTAGGAAGGTGAACATCCAAACTGGCTAGGCTCCCACAAAGCCAGTACATGAAGTAAGATCAAAACCCCGTGCCATTGTCCTTGGCTTCTCATCAGTCCTCATTGTTCGCCATGTTCAGAGAGTCCGGTTTTATCCCATGCTTTTTCAGTCACAGTCCAGCTGGCCTTGGTGAGCTCCCATTAGATCAGCCCCATTGTCTCAGTGGGTGGGTGCACCCCTCGGGGTCCTGACTTCCTTGCTCATCTTCTCCCTCCTTCCGCTCCTAAGCTTACAGTTTATAACATAAAGATTCATACTTCATAGTATAAAGTTCTATGGGTTTCGATGAATGTATATAGCATTTGGCTTTTGTTATATTCACAAGAACCATTTCATTGCTCTAAATATTCCCTCAGCAGTAGATTATCTCTTTTTAAAAAATAGTTTTAATTCTGGGCATGTATGGGGGGGGGCATGTACATGTGAGTGCAGTTGCCATGGAGGCCAGCCGAAGGCACTGGATCCTTGAAGCTGGAGTATTGTGAACTGAACTCGGGACCTCAGGAAGAGTAATATACACTGCTGAGCCATCTCTCTGTTTCCCCATGTTAGTTCTTAATTGCTATTTTTTTTCTACAGTTCAGGATATTGAACCTAAGGCCTTGTACATGTTAGGCAAGTACACTTAGTTGTTTTGTTCTGGTAGTTTTGTTTGTTGGTTCGTTTGGTTTGGTTTGGTTTGGTTTGGTTTGAGACAGCGTCTCATTATGTAACTCTGGTGTGGTGGTTTGAATATAATTGACCCCCATAACCTCATAGGGAGGGAATTGGCACTATCAGGAGGTGTGGATTTGTTGGGAGTGAGTATGGTCCTGTTAGAGGAAATGTGTCACTGTGGGGTGAACTTTGAGGTTTCCTATGATCAGGATACCACCCAGTGTCTCAGTCGACTTCCTGTTGTCTGCAAGAAAGATGTAGCCCGCACCATATCTGCCTGCATGCCACCATGCTCCCTGCTATGATGATAATGAACTGAATCTCTGAAATTGTAAGCAAGCCACCCCAACAAAATGCTTTAAAAAAAAAAGAGTTGCTATAACCATGGTGTCTTTACACAGCAACATAAACCCTAAGAAACCTGGCTAGCTTGGAACTTGCTACACAGATCATGAAGGCTCTGAACAAAAGAGCGACCCAACTATTTTTGTCTCCCAAGTACTGGACCAAGGCCTATATCACCACACTCAGCATTATTTTTGTTTTATTTTTAATGATTTTTACATTTTATTTATTCATTTAGTGGGGTTGGGGTGGGGAATGAATGTGTCAGGGTGCATGGGTGGAGGTCAGAGTAAAATTGGGAGAGTTGGTCGTATCCTCTGCCATGTGGGGTCTGGAGATCAAACTCAGGTTTTCGATTTAGCAGCAGGTGCCTTTGCCCTCTGAGACATCTCGCCAGCCCCCCCCCTTTTTTTAATAATAAAATTTATAAAAATAACAGGATGAAAAGTTCTCAGTAGGTGGTAGGTTATGTTAGTTCACTATATGATTGTTAGAAATTATATGAATTCCTATATAAGCAGCAAAATAATGGAATTTTAAAATACAAGAATATTGTAATTTAGCAAATTAAATTCCTTAAGACTTTGTCAGTTAGCTTCCTATACCATTAATCTAACTACTAGGAAGAAATAAGCAAGAAAATAAAAACAAAACTATATAATTCTCTTGAGGTCTGTCCCATGGGAATATTTTTGGTACACCAACAGGCACCTTTTTGCTGCCTGTTTGCATCGGGAACATAATTAGTAGCTAGACTCTAATTTAAGAATGTTAATTACAAAAGAACAATGTACTATTTTAAGAGCAGAATGGAAGTCACCTAACCTTTATTCCAGGGGCATTTTCAGGATTTAACCAGAAAGGTGAGGTTGATGACTACATTCTATATGTTATTTTTGTTTGCTAAGACCATTCATTTCAGGAAAACTTTATAATCTATACTTGTTTGCTTTGGAATGCAAAAATGTTACGAAGACAAACATGGTTTTGCTGAGTATTATGCCTCTCTCGTCACTACTGTTTAAAATACAAAGTATGGAATTTATGAGATATGGGCAAGGATGAGGAACCAGGCTTTTCTCCGCTGGCACAGGAGGCCTTGAAGAATTTACACTCCTCACACAGAGAGAAAACAGTATCGCTGTGACCCTTTGCTTTGACCAGGATAATTGGCCTTATTTGCACCTGTTTTGTAATCCATTCTCTTGTATTGCCCAGCCTTCAATCTAAATCCTCAGACCTATTGGCACAAGCTATGTGGCTCCTTTTTGGCAAACTCCAGAGAAATACTACTTTAAGTTTAGTTCCTGAGATCCACTGTAGAACCTGAAGTGAATGCATTTGCCGGGCCCCTTGCATGAGTCATAACTGCCTCTACAATTATGTGGGCAGGAAAATCCAAAGGTAACTCCTCAACAGACTCTCATGCACCCCAAGACGGGGAGGCTGAGCAGTTGCAGGTGGAGATGACAGCAGACTTTATGCCATTACATGCCATCTGATTTTGTGGCCTTTACGAGTTGACTAACCTGTAAACACACAGTCTTGTATATCTGGTATATCTTGGTATAATCACTAACAGTCTAGGCTTGCTAGGCACGGTTCATTACCACTTCCAAAGCATTTGAAAAATGACGAGTGATCTCAGACCCAGTCATTCTTTTCTAAATATTTGTGGTCGCGATGGCAACTCATTAAATTGGTTGTTTATTTTTTTACAGGAGAACAAGAACTGACTCAGACACTACAGGTAAGGAACAAATTCCAAGACATGTTTTGTTGTGCTCTTCAGTGGAGCAGTCACCTGGGCTCTTAGAACGTTAGAACAAAGGGTTCCAGCTGCACTTTCTCATGCCTTCCCGTTCTAAACACTCCACCCTGGAGAGACCCTTTCAAGCCCAACTTCAGATTCTCCCAGGCGCCAGTCACTTTGACTTCCCAGTTCCGAGTCTAATCAGGCACAAACCACTCCAAGGAGAGCTCTACAGATGAAGTCCAGCCCACAGCAGTAACAGGGCTGCCTATCCTTGCAGATCTGGATGGGGAGCATTTTTGGTGAATTAAAAATCACTCAGCTCCTCTGCTGTCCTTTATGTCTTTATCCTAACACTCACTGTGGAGGGACATTATTTAATGTTTGGATACAGGGCTTTCTTCTTAACACATTCCCATGTCTTAAGGAATCGTTAATTTGTAACAACAAACATTTGACGAGGAGGTTATCATATAGGAGAGGATATGGAAACCTTGCCCTTTGCCTACTGCAGACTCACCTCTAAGCCACTCTCTAACCTATGAGCCAGAAGAAGCCTCAGCTACCTCACACTCATAAAAAATAATATGGAAAGAACACAGATGAATATTTAACTTGATTTAAGTGAAAAGAAAAAAATAATACAAAAAAACAGAATATTTGAAGACATTTGTGGTCATTCTTAAGAGTTAGTTCTATAAAAAAAGGAAAGAAAGGAAAAGAAGATAGGGTAGATATAACTTTCCTTAAAGATTTGTTTACTTTGTTATGTGCATGGGTGTTTTTTTCTGCATGTATATATGTGCACCATGTGTGTGCCTGATACTGGGCAAGGTCAGAAGAGGGCAGCAGATGTCCTGGAACTGGAGTTACAGTTGTGATCCATCAAGTGAGTACTAAGAACTGGACCCAGGTCTTCTGAAAGAGCAGCCAGTGTTCTCAACCAATATAGCATAGAGTTTTACAGAAATGGGACTTGTCTTTACAGCTTCTCATTGGGCTTCAGGATCCAAAACACCAGCTGAGCTTCATCTTAACCAGAACGTGGGTCTGCATTCCACTCTACAGTGTTGAGCCTGAGAACACTAGAGAGAAATGTACTTCTATAAAGAAAATGCAAGATGAGGGCTGAAGAGATGGCTCAGTGTTAAGAATGTGTAGTACTCTTTTAGAGAATCCCACTTTGATTCCAGCTCACAACCGCCTCTGACTCAAGCTATAGGATATCTCTGGCCTTCATGGCACCCACACATACATGGTCTATACTTTCACAGACATGCACACGTATATACATGTGATTAAAAATAAATCTTTTATAAAAGAAAGTGAAAGATCTCCCTTTTAGTTTGTAGAATTTTTACCCATCAACTACTACCGTAAACTGTATCTTATAAAGAAGCCAAACTAAAACTCCAGAGTTACCCAGTAAAAGTAAATACCGCCATCTTTGTTTACTAAAGGCAAAGAGCTGTCTAATGGCAGCCCAACTGCTTAAAACATGACTAACTAGTCACTAAACACAGAGATAGACCTAGTGCTGTGTGTGAAGGAGTCGTTGGCCAGCTACAGATGGGTATAGTTCATGCAGAGAACTAATATGGCTGTCTTTATCTCATATGTGACTAAAATTCCCACTAATATGTCTGCTGGTACAAACTCAACTGGTTTTGCAACTGCACAAGCATGTGATGCTTATGTATTCTATATGAAGAACATTGGCAGACTCGAGAGAGATTAGACAAAAATAGCAGGCAAGTTACCTGCCATAACACTATGTGTTAGCCAAAGAGAAGCCACTGAATGTCAGAGAAGTGGTGAAATTGCTGCTGTATTTTAAAACGTTTCTCCACTGACTAAATCTCTGAGAATCTAGAGGATGTCAGGCAGGCACAAAGAGGCCAAGTAGGAAGATCTTCTGTCAGTCAAGGTGGAGGGTGCCAAATGGTCTTGGACAGACAAGAAGTAGTGAGAATTGAAACAAGGGCAGGGAGAATTACTCACATGTTTTATACATATATACTTATACATATATAGTTAATATGTACTAACTATGATGGTGGGGTGACGATGATGATGATGATGATGATGATGATGATGATGACGATGATTGACAGGGGATGCAGAGAGGCCAGGCACTAAAGGGCTGAAGCCTGTGGATATGTTTCAATCCCCAGCATCCACATAAAAAGCTAGGCATAGCAGTGCACACTAATCATCTCAGCACTATGCAGATTGGAGGATCTTGGGGGCCACAGATCAACTTAACTGAATCTGCAAGCCCCAGGTCTTGAGAAACCATGTCTCAAAATTCAAGGTGAAAAGGTCCTGAGGAGAACCTGAGGTTGTCCTCTGGCCTCCACATGCACGCAGGTGCACACACACGTACAGTACATGTACACCTACCACGCATGTGTGTGCTCACACAGACAATTATTCTCAGTCTACAAGTAGAAACAAGAGAGACAAAGAGCAAGAATGACAATTTGGGAGACAGCATGACTAGGACATATAAACCCATGAAACAATTTGGGAAAGGGACCCAGAGAGAATATGGAGAAAGGCAGTCAAACACTGATGTTGAGTGGAAGCCCCAGGCTTTAGTTCTGACAGTACTTTCTCCAATACATGAATATGACATTTATCTTGTCTCTGTGAGTATGACTGGGTCCTTGGGCTGAGGGCATTTTAACAATTATTCTAAAAGCTAATAAGGTTGTGCTGCTGACAGAATTTCTGTAAGTCTAGCAGGCAGCTTGGAATGGGTGTCTTGGACACCAGAAACAGACACCACGAAGGAGTAGCAAAAGTCCACGTGGAGCTTGCTGAATCACAAGCATGGCACAATCTCCAATGCGCATTAACTATTTTCCCTGTTTGTTTTCTCTCACGTGCTTTCCTGTTTCTTCCTTCGTTCCTCTCCCGTGTCTCCCCATTTTTCTGTAGCCCTGTACAGTTTTTCAGTTTTCCCCCTGATTAGCATTTCCTTTCCCCTTTTCACCCTCCTCTAACCCATGGCTCCCCTTCCACACTCTTACCATTCACTGATACTTTTTACCAAGAAAGCAAAGCCTACCCCCTAAACCATCCTAAACCCCAATTCTATTAAATTCAGGCTGGACAAAGACTAAAAATGTGTCTGTAATTCTAGTTTCTAGGTAATGCCAAATAATAAAGCTTTCCAAAGAAGGAAAATAATCTCCCGTGTGAAGCTTGTCTGACTCTCGGGTTCCCAGCCCCAGGCAGAGCTAGTGGAGGACAGAGACATCCAAATCATCCCCCACACACCTCTGCAGCGAGGGGGTTACTCTCTCTTCTTTCTGAACTCTTTTTATGTAAAGTGGCACTTCAAACGGACGGTTTCTATCAGCAAGGCCGGGGAATGGCAGGGCAGATCCCAAACTAGACCTGTCGCTCTGGACCCTCGTAGATCTCTCTCCTTTCTTACCTTTCAAGGATCCACTCTTCTCAACTTTTTCTGATTTCTTGTAGTGAGCCCAGACGGTAGGCTTCTCTACGATGCCACAGACATCATAGAGAAACGAGACCAAAGACAAAGGTTCGAGAAGTGAGAGGGAAACCATATATGAAGTACTCACGTTTCCTTTCTACCCTACCTGCTTCTTTTTCATCTTCCTGTTCAATATTACAAACCAAGTTCTACGTGGCCATGCTCATTCCCTGCTTGTGAAACCTGAGCTGAAAGGAAAAGGGAGGGAATGCCCCTGAAGGGACCAGGTTTGTGAACCAACAGTGAGCTCCCCTGGACGGAATGAGGGCACTTGGCGAGGTAGTGAGGACATTGTTGGAATTGGAGACCCAAATTAAGTTTTCTCCTTGTGTGCCTTTTCTCTCTTGTCTTTGGCCTTCCTTCTTTCCCACTTTTCCTCTAATGATATCTCTTCCACTTTCCCTCACTCTTGCTCCTCTTCGTTCCCGGCTCTTTCTCCTCATATCAAATCCTCTTCTAATTTCCTCAACCTTGTACCTCATCTGTCTCCCCCTTTCTCAGGGGAAATGCACGTAAGACAAGTAACACAGAAAAAGTTACAATCAGTGAAAAAGCCTGTTGAATGACCGACCTAAAGGTGAGTTTTCAGTATGACAAGACTCTGTAGATGTAAATGGTAGACATTTTAATAAGTTGACTCTTGACATGAATCTCATTACTTCTATTGTAGTAACAAAAGAGGTGAAGTTGCCAATAAAGAGGAAGAATAGAATGTGAGGGAGGTTTGCTGTGGCTTCTTCTCTAGACTCTAGGCTAGGTGGTGGTGTAGGAGGTTCTTCTGTATTTGCGTTTATTTCATTGGTTGAATAAAGAAGCTGCCTTGGCCTTTTGATAGGGCAGCCCTTAGGTGGGTGGAGTAGACAGAATAGAATTTTGGGAGGAAGAAAGCAGAGACAGAGAGCCGCCATGAATCTCCGGCCCAAGACGGACATAGGTTAGGATCTCTCCCGGTAAGCCACAGCCTCATGGTGCTACACAGATTTAATGGAAATGGGTTAATCAAGATGTGAGAATTAGCTAATAAGAGGCTAGAGCTAATGGGCCAGGCAGCAATGAATACAGTTTCTGTGATTATTTAGGGAATAAGCTTGCCGGGATCTGGGTGGGAACGCAGCCTGCTGTTCCCTTTACAACAAGGTGGCAACACCAGCAGGAGGCAGAACAGAGAGAGCACATACTTCTGCTACTCCATGGGAATTATTTCTCTCCTTATGCTATACTGGTCCCAGGGACTGAACTCGGGTCATCAGTCTTGCCAGCAGGCACCTTTACCTGAGCATCTTGTCTGCGCATAGATGGTAATCTTTTTGGTGTGTTACGAAGAAAAACTTTATTATAAATAGTTTTATTATTTTTACTTTTAGAAATATTTCTATTTTTATTGGCACATGTTTTATGTGTATGAGTGTTTCACCTGCATGTATGCACTACATGCATGCCTTTGGAGGTTGGATGAAGGCATCAAATTCCCTGGAACTGGAGTATTGTACAGTAGATAGTACTACATAATGTATAGTATAATTATAAGCCACCATATGGGTGCCAGGAACTGAACTCAGGTCCTGTGTGAGAGCAGCAAGTGGTTTTAACAACTAAGCTATCTTCCCAGTTCTAATTTTATCTTTTAATCACTCCTTTGTATTAATTTTTAGCCTTTAACTTAAGAGTAAAACCATTTAGGATTATATGTTAAGTACATATTTTGCATTTCAGACCTTTGAAATAAACTGACTTTTGTGGTTTTTGTCAGATCAGTACAAACTACTAAACTAAAAACAAAACCCAACTCAGAAAAATTGCAGTCCCTTCAAGAGGAAAACAGCAATATCTTTTGTGTGGCAGGAATACAGGCTACTACTAATCACTCAGATGCAAATCCATGCCAATCTAATTCTAAAATCCTATTTTAAATGTGGATTTTTTTCTTTTGTAGATATGTATCTTTAAAAAACTAAAGAGCTATGAACATTATAAGGATTTCCATTTATAAGCTCGGTTTATACAGCATCTTTGATTTGGGCTTGTTGGGAAAAGCTGTTCTTCTCTGGTCTGACTTTCATCACTGCTAGAGTCCCACTCTGTTTCCTGCATTGGGTGTTTTGGGGTAACTGATGAAGCCTGTACTCTTCACATATCTGTGATCTAACTGAATACTTTGGGCTAAATAGTATTTATGGAGTCCATAATTTGTCAATACATGATATTAAGTGACAATTTACTGAGTGTCATTTCCAACCAGATTTTTAAGAAACTCCATTTAAAGGAAACCATAAGGCCCCACCCCATGGGCATAGAGCACTTGCCCATGCTGGTGAGTGCAAGACCCTGACTTTAGTGTCCACATCCCCAGAGCCAAAGAGGAAAAGCCAGAAACCATAGACAATCCCTCTCTGAAGAATGGTTGTATTCTTTAAAGTTTCCACTTAAGGGATGGGCAGATGGCTCTGCAGTTCAGAGCACTTACTTGTCTTGCAGAGGACTTGAGTTCAGTTCCCTGCACCCACAACACAAGGCCATCTGTAACTTCAGTTCCAGGGGATCTGACACCCTTCTGGCCTCCATGGGCACCAGACATGCATGCATGTATGTATACATACATATACATACATGCAGGCAAAACACTCATATACATTAAAAATACAGTTGTCGATTATGTACTAAAGCCTGCTGGTTGCTCCACAGTAGGCTTCTCATGTACTATCTCAGCCAATCTGCACAGGAATCCAGAGAGGTCTGCTCTTTCCCGTGGTTACAGATGGTGAAGCAAAGCCTGGAAGATATTTGTTCAAGGTATACATAGAAAATGGTGGAAATAGCATTTGAACATGAGGAGCCCTATAGCCAAGCTAAAAGAAACCTGTAATTCACAAACTCGTATATATTTCCATTTAACAGTACTCCTTTAGGGAAAAGTCCTTTACCCGTTCTCTTGGCTCACTGCCCAGGGATTTGTCTTCCTTTACCTGCTGATCCACAGATGGAAAGAATTTCTTTTCCATCTCCACAGGAGGAAGAGGATCTCCATGAAATCAAGAAGAGGAGACAACTACTGGGGACGTGTTAAAATCTGAAGTACACATAAACACTTTGCAATTTGGAAGTGACTTCCCCTTATAATCTATTTCTTAGATATAGATTGTCTGTGACAAGTTAGGGAAGACAGTCTTAACTGTGACTGGTTATTACTAACAAGAGTTCTTCAAAAGACTGGTATATAGGCACCTTAGCAAAGAGTTCAGAAGATTCTTACAAAGCTAAGACATTCTTATCAGATGACCAAAGAGAAATGAAAAGCATGCTCATAACAAGACATAAGTTCAAGACAAGGCTTATACACAAATGAGCACACTGGTTTGTTCATAATAGAAAAAACTTGGAAACAATCCAACTGCCTATCAACAGATGAGTAGCTAAACAAATTGTGGTATGTCCATACAGCAATACCACTTGGCAACCAAAAGAAACAAACTAGTAATAAATACTTCAACACAGCAATCATAGAAACATGTTGAATAAAAGAAGTCAGGTAGTAAAAGAATACACGGTGTGATTTAAAAGATTTGGAAAACAACTCATTTATGAGATTGGTCAGTGGCTCTCTGGGGCATGGTTGGCTAGGAGGGCAATGACTGGAAAGTGATACAGGGAACTTTTGGAAGACAGAAATATCCTATCTTTTGACTGGGGTCATATATATATATATATATATATATATATATATATATATGATATTTTATATATATCATCAGTGTATATATTTTCCAATAAAATATTTTAAAGGGAACAAGTTTGATTTCATATTATATCTTTTGACAGTTGGTTTTTAAAGTCAATATATAATTACACACTAAAACAATGAAGTTCTACAGTTTGGATCTTGAATGGCCCCCAGAGGCCCATCTACTGAAGACTAGGCTTCTGGCACTATTAGGAGGTAGCTGACTTTCAGATAGTGGGGTTTAGTGAAAGAAAATTAATTAGATCATTGCTAGTTGTGGAGGTTGGAATGAGAATGGGCCCCACAGGCTCATCTATTTGAATCCTTGGTCTCCAGTGGTGGAACTGTTTGGGAAGGGTTAGGTATGGCCCATTGGAGAAGGTGTGTCACTAGAGACTGACTTGAAGGTGTCAAAAGACCAAGTCATTCCCAGTTTGTTCTCTCTCTGTCTCTGCCTCCTGCTTGTATTGGATTAAACAGGCTCTCAGCTACAGCTTCAGTATCATGCCAGGCTGCCTACTGCAGTGCTCCCTTCCATGATGATCATGAACTTTTAACCCATGGAACCATAAGCCCAATTAAACACTTTCTTTGCTAAGTAGCCTTGACCATGGTGTTTGTCACAGCAATAGAAAATTAACTCAGATAGGGTGTGCCCTTTGAGAGACTATTGTGACTCTTTTCCCTTCCTCCTTTGTTCTTTGTTTCCTAGTCACCAGGAAATGAGCATTTGCTTCACATCTCCTCATCTCAATGTATTGTCCTGCCACAGGCCTCAAGCAACCACAGACTGAAACCATGAGCCAAAGTTTATGTTTGTGTTTATTTTGTTATAGTGAAGGAAAGTGCACACGTGTGCACCTGCGCACATATAACCAGTGGTAGAACCTAGCATGCCTGAGGCCCTAAGACCACTCCCCAGCACCACTAAATAGAAAGATAGCATAGTTTTATTAGGCTTAAAAGGTAATAGTACACCTACACCCAAACCTACTTGCTCTTAATGTCTCTCGCTGTACTGTCAGGGGTCTGTGACACAGAAAAAGTGCTTGCTTATCTGTTCACTCCTGGAATGCTGCCAGCATGGCAGGGAGGAAGGGGTCAATTCCCAGCCTGAGGTTTCAACTTGGAACACATTTCCCAACAGCCTGCTAGTGAAGAGCTACAGAAGCTACGCACTATAGCACTATATGATAACCAAATGAGTTTTTACTGCTTTTCCTTTAGTTTTGAATTAGCATAAGAATTTTTAACAGAGGGGATAGGGAGATGGCTCAATAGATAAGAGCAGTTACTGAAAATGCTAGATCAGTTCTCAGCATCTACATGGTGGTTCAAAACTATCCATAATCGAGATACACCTACACCCAAACCTACTTGCTCTTAAGGGACCCAGGGACTTGAGGGACCCAGTATCTGCTTATGGTTTCTGCAGGCATCAGGCACACATGGGGTACACAGACATACACGTAGAAAAAAACTTTCATATACATATTATCAATATATATTTATATTTTGGTAGAGTTTATGTGGGAGTTTTACTGAAATAAAGGGAGTGGGGGAGGGAAGAGAGAAAGAGAGATAGAGATACAGAAAGAATGAGGAAGAAGAGGAAGAAGAGGCAAGGACCAGCCTGCCTCTTCAGAAGAGCAGTGGGAAAGAGCACAAAAATCTTTTTTGAAACCTCATCACTGGTGTTCATGGTAGTGAAGCCCTAGCATTCGGATCACTTGAGTCTAGGAATGTATTAGTAGGGCGTAGAAAGATTCTGTCTCAAAAAAAGAGATTTATTTGGGGGACACTTATTCCTTTAACCATATCAACACATCAGAAATGTAGAACTTAGTAAACAGTCTCTACTGCTAATAAACAAAACCAAACAATTTCTGAAGGAAAAACTGGGGCCAAAGGAACATACTGAAGCTATCTAGAGACTAAATCTGAAGACAGAGAAAACTGAATTTTGAATTTGAAGGTTTAAATGCTTAATTGGACTTAGGATACTTTTTGAGAAAGTGCCATATCAAAAATGCTTAGCAATGGGTGTGATCCTGTCATGGAGTGTGCCATTTTCCTACATTACTCATGAGAAAGGAATGGTAAAGATTTTCTGCAAGACTCATAGTTGACAGCTGGGTGGAGTTGGCAGATGATGTAAGTTATTTACATGAATGCGGACAAAAGAAAAGATTGTGATAATGGTCTATATTATTTGATTTTTTCTATATAATCCCAGTAGTTACTTGCTCAGAAGGGAGTAAAATATAAAATAATATCCCTCAGGAATGGGTGTACAGCTTAGTGGTAAATTTTGTCTAGCAAATACAAGATATAAAAATAAATCAAACCAGATGACCAACCAATCACAAGCTCCAAATATGATCACAAATACTTGATATTTCCTTAAGGGCAGAGACTACTCCTTTCACTTGACTATAGGAGAGATTTAGTGACTAGCTCCAGAGACTAAATTACAAAAAGGCGCATGGTTTCTGTTCTGGTTACTCTCCTGAATCCTTGGTTCTGGGGTGAGAAGGCTGTTGCCACCCAAAGAGAAAGCCAAATGACCAGGAAATGGTGCCTGCAGTAAACAGCTATCAGAATGAGCCTTCTTGAAAGACACCCTTAGGTCTCAGTCATGCTTCCCGATGTCTCAGCTGCCACCCTGATTTATAACCTCAGGAGAAGCCACCCAGTGAACTTGGTCCAGTTTCCTGACCCACACAAACGGAGAGATTACATTTGTGTACAATAGTGAGTCACAAATCTATCCCTAATTTTACTGCCAGAACTTGTCCTGTCTATATTTTACATGGACGCTTCAGATGCTTTATGAAATAATGCTATCTGTCCATGTCTTCATTAAAGCAACTCATGCATTTTATCAAGATTTTGTGTGTATTCATTCATATATACACACATATATAATCTAAAAGGAGGGGGAGGAGTAATGCATCTATTCTCGGCTGTAGCCATGTTGTTCTCCATCTCCAATGCCCTTACCTGAGATGAAAGAACTGAGAGACTGTTCTGCTTTCCTGTGTTTGCTTAAAATGTCCAAGAGGCCTAAAAGCTTTCTCTAAGTACTTGTTTAGTTAAGCCACGGCAGGAGCTACACATTGTTTACATCTACTTGATTTAGATAGATTAAAGTCCCAAGCATGCTTTGAAACAAACCTCCAAAAATTACTCTGGAAAGAGGAAAAGGTGCCCTTTCCCCAGGGAGCAGAAGGGGGCTCTAGGGATAAACAGTTCTACAGGGAACCACTTGGTTGTTCTTGGTCTCCCACTTCACCAACAGGCTTATCAGAACCTGGTGAGGACCAATCCCTGCTGCATTCCTTCTGGGGTCTCTCACATGGGAAGGTTAGGACTTCCTGTGAGAAGTCTGTAAAGTCTACTATCACGTCCACTGCAGAGTTTTAACAAGTTCTAGGTAGGTTTGCTTCTTATACCTGAGTTGTAATTTCCACCGAAAATTCACACTGTTAGCCTGACTTCCCGTAGTCTGTTTCACGACAGCAGAGCTGGCACAGTGACTGAAACTTCCCCCTGGATGCCCTTAGAGCTGTTATATTTTAGAAACAAGACAGCTCAGCTTGTCAGACACTTGTAGAAGCTCTGGAGCTAAAGCTAAGTGCAAGTCATTAGTCATCGATTCTGTCTTTGGAAGGGACTTTGGGTTGCTAATTCTTGGCTATACCAATTAAATAAGGAATTATAGTAGTTATAATAACCCACGAAGCATAGCAATGAGGTAAGAAAGTACAAATAGTTTTCTTTATTTGCCATTGTCTACCCTATCCACCTCCTGCCACTTAGATGAAAGAAACAGGAGACAGAAGCATTCACCCCCATGCAGAATTTTCTTAAGAAATGGGATAATCATAAGCTAAACACAAGACAAAACTGAAGTTTGTCTCTGACCATCATCTCTATTTGACCTACTCATGTCTATGTCGTTCATTATCTATTCAGTAAATATTCATTAAGTCCTATCTATGTATCAGATACCATAACAGACATGTAGCAATCTAAAAATAGATAATAGTGAGTAAAATAAAGTCTTTCTTTCTATAAAGCCTACTAGTATAGTTTGGGGAGACAAGATAATAAGCAGTACATCAGGTGGTAAATAAGTATAATGAAAATAGAGTAGTGGGGATACAAACAGGGAGTACCAGGAGACAGCTGAGAATGGTTCTGTTTATCTAGTGTGGAACAGGCTTCACTGAGAACATCTGAAAGGAGACCTAAATGAAGTAAAGCAGCCTTGTGGAGACTACTTCAAGCACAAGAAACATCAAATGCAAAGGCTTTGAAACAGAAGCTGCTGGAACAGGAGGAGCAACAGGAACAGCTCTGTGTTTGATGTAAAATGAGAAGGGGAAAGGGTAGGAAGAGCCGAGGTCAGGAAAATAAAGATCATACTGACCCAGAGAGTACTGAGCAGCAGGATGACTTGACTTCATCTTTGTTTAGCTTTCTGGCAGCTACACTAAGAAGAAAAATACTGATGGGAAGGAGGCTACTATAATCCAAGCATAGGATTGGTTTGGAGAACCATGGGATAATGGTTTGGAGTACACTGGAAACAGCAGGATTGAAACCTAGATAGCTTTTTCAAATAAATACTTATGTATTTGTATATGTGCATGCTGCCCTTGCATATATGTGACAGTAAACATGTAGAAGTCAGGGGACAATTTTGTGGTACCTGGATCTCTCCCTCTACCATATGCATTCCAGAGATCAAACTCTGGGTGTCAAGCTTGGTGGTAAACACCTTTATCCCTGAGTCATTTTCCTATGGGCTAAGTGTAATGGATTCATTAAATGCTGCAGGTCCCCCAGCGGTGGCAGTGGGCAGTGGGTCACAAGAGCAGCCAGTCCCAGGCAGGGACGGAAACGAGACCAAGCTGCAGATCTCTGAAGGCGACTGGTCCTGGGCAGGGAGCCATGCAGTGGGCGAGAGACAGATGGATAGGTACACCATGCAGAGTGAGGTTGGATATTTATTTAGTGGGTTATGGAAGGGGAAGCGAGAAGGGGGAAAGAGCAGAGAGGCAGAGAGGGGGGGGGGAGAGGGGGGAATGGAAGCTGCTTCTTCAAGAGGGAGATGGAAAAGGAAGGAACTCAAGCTGGAAGCTGAAGATCAGCTTGCCTCAGCAGACAGGGGAGGGAGTGGACGTGGCTTGTCTCTTGGAGAGACAGGATAGACCATTGCACTGAGTATCTTCTGAAGGTAGATATAAGAAAATCTCATAATGGATTTTATGTTCATGTGAAAGAACACCTGAACAAATAGGAACTAGACAAAATCATAATTTTCACATTAAATTTTTAATGCTTGTTAGAATTTCTACTGAAGATGCTGGGCTGTCAAGTGAGTATATGATTTGCAGGTTGGGTAGAACTCCAGACTACAGGTATATTTGTAGTTTATAAGTTGAGTGTGTTTAGATAGTATCTGAAGCCGTAAGATCAGATGAAATCATCAAGAGAGTAAATAATAAAGAACATGATGATAGGACCAGGTACATAGCTCAATACTTTACAAAACAACAAAAAGCTCGGAGAAGAAAATAAAATATTTACCCCAGATAAAGTTCCAAACACACCACTGCCTAACATTAGCAAAGTAGCTAAGATTGGAAACACAAAGCATGGAAAAATACTGGGTATTGCTTTTGTTGTTATTACCAGGGGAAATCGGGTTCCCTTTGGGATTCTTAGTCTCATTAATAAAAGAATTTAGAAATTGGCTCAAAGGGAGCTCAAGGAGAATTTTAGTGGTGTTAAAGGGAAAAGCACTGGTTAGCTGCAAATCCTTGTAGCCACCAGGAGCAGATGGGGAAAAAATCCCGCCTTCCAAAGTTAGGTGTGGACCAAAGGTGGGTTTCTGAATCAGGATGGGCTAGTGAGCCAGAGGAAAAGCATCTAGCCAGCTGTCTTTTGCTGCCAGCTCCCTCTTGTTTGTATTTTGGGGCTTTGTTTCACATAAATTCTATTCACAGGTGATGTCAGGCTAAAAAAGGTGTTCCAGTCTTCCCCCAGAAAATTTTCTTTCACGTGCTAATCTCCACGTAGCTTCTTTTGTTTCAACTCTCTTATCACATTCCTGCTGCAGGAGATGAGACCTAGAGTCTCACACCACCTAAGAAAGCTCCTAGCTAGGCATTGTTTTGGGTTTTTCTTATCTCTCTGCCTTTCCCAAGCTAGTGTTAACTTCTGGGTTCAAATAATCTCCTTTCCTTGGCTCCCCAAACAGCTGTGACCATAGGCCACACCACCATGCCAGACACAAAAGCTGTTTGAAGCAGTCATGGAATTAAATTTCAATGAGAAATAAGTTCGCAGATAGAAGGTTCAGGTCATACATTACTCAGACCTATTCAGACATTCACATATTAGCATGAGCTAAAGTAATAGCTGATATTTTTCATGCAAATGAAACAAATTTGATTGGGAAATTGATGAGGAAAAAATGTAATTTTGCAAATCTCTTTTAAGGACAGTTGGCTTGCTGTTTTGAAATTCAGTCTTGAACATAGCATAGCTTCATCAAAAAATTTCAAAGTTCCAATTTTACCTACTTCCTCTCTCCAGAATAAAATTTCTCATGGAACATGCTTTATTTAGCTAAACATGCTTTATTCAGCTTGACATAGGGCCACTAAGAAATGTCTAAACAAAAGTGTGATGAATGACTTACATCCTATACATCTTATACTGGGGTAATTTCTCATTTTTGTTCTAATAAATTCAGACTTCTATTCTCTGTGTACTTGTCATTCAAATTCAGACAACGGTTTATGTCTGTTGTGTTTAAAATATGAAGTGTTCCCCCAAAGGGTCATGTGGTAAAGATTTGGTCCCCAGATAGTTGGGGACAGTTAAGAGATGATTGGAGTTGTTAGGTTTTGAGCTAAGGGCTAATCAGGCCACACCTACCTGCCCTAAACTCTTTTCTTACCCAACTTTTAAAGGGAATGGGAAACTTCTTATCTAAAGCTTGTCTGTGAATCTCTAACTCCCTAACAGGCTCCCCAGGTGCCCTGATTCCAGGACAAAAGCAATATCCTAATTCGATTCCCACTTCCTGGAGGAAGTTTAAAGGCTCAGACTGTCAGACATCAGAGGGCTACTGGTATAGGGGTATACCTTAACTAAATGTGCCTTCATGGACATGACTTCCCCTACATGGACACAGTCACTCATTCCCTCCCTGGAATGCAGGATCCCTCCCTTCCCAGCCACCAGAGAATCAAAGGCAGTCTAATTGCCAGAAGTACTGTGACAATTCCCTCTTCCTCAGAGACCTAGGAGAAAAGACCCCACTCTGCCTCAGGAGCCCCAACAGCTCCTGCCACGCTGTCTGCCTATCTGTGGCTGGGAGCCTGACATCTCAGAGACCCTGCCATAGTGTTGTCTGTCTGTCCGCAGCATTAGTAGCTCTTTGATAAATCTCTTACCCAAAAGAACAATCTGCCTCAGTGTCCCTCTCAGATCCCAACCCCGAGACAAGGTCAGCTTCATCAGTGGATTAATGCATAGAATGGACATTACATTGAATGGGTTATTAGGAGGTAGGGCCTGTTTGGAAGAAGCCACTGGGCATGTGTCTTTGAAGGGAATCCCTTCTTTCCAGGCTGGTCACCATCTCTCTTGCTCCGCCTTCTGTCCTGCATGATGTGAGCTGCTTTCCTCTAATACACGTTCCCACATCTGTGAGTATGGACCCAAAAGCCAGGGCAATAAATCATCATGGACATAAACTTTGAGCCCAGACAAGCCGTTTCCTGTGTTTCTCAGACACTGTAAGACAGGGGTGAAAAGGGACTAATGCAAATGTCTATTTTTTTATTTTAAATTTAATTGATGAAAACGGCATATATTTGTGATATATAACATGTTTTCAAAAATGCATATGTTTATAGACTGGGTAAGCTGAGCTAATTAACATTTCTTCGTATGCTTTTTTTTTGGGTGAGAACCTTAACATTTACTGTTTTCAAGTATGCCACAAATAATGAACTATGGACACTATTTGTACAGTAGATCTCTCACACTTGCTCCTCCAGTCTAACAGATTTTGTAGCCTTTGATTCCTCCCTACTTCCCCACTATTGTAGATATTCTGACAGCAGTTTATTCTCTGTCCCCAGTCCTACCCCCAGTTAGTTAGAAAAGCTCCTCTTGACAAGAACCTTATCTTTTTTTGTTTGTTTGCTTTTTGGTTTTTTTTGGTTCCTTACTTCCATCAGCCATGCTTTCTTACTGTCAGTCTTCCCCCTACTGTGAGAACTGCTCCAGGACAGAGGCTAGCAGCTGCTTCAGTTCCTATAGCACAATGCTTGCTGCATTGGAGTGTTCAATTACTTCTTAATGAAGAGTGAACATTAGTTAAGGACAATTCATTGAACGATACTGACCTGAACTGAATGAACTGATGCTCATTATAGACAGCGGAACTGTTTAATATTCTTAGTTTAGAAACAAATTTGTTTTTACAACTTCTTTGTTTTTTGTTTTACGACAATGAATTTGTGCCTTACTCAGTGAGCATTCTGATTTTAAATTATATTATATATAGTTCATACAATTAAAAATGAGTAAAGAAGCCAGGCAGTGGTGGTGCACACCTTTAATCCCAGCACTCGGGAGGCAGAGGCAGACAGATCTCTGTGAGTTCGAGGCCAGCCTGATCTACAAGAGCTAGTTCCAGGACAGTTAGAGCTGTTACACAGAGAAATCCTGACTATGGATGCACATGGTTTTTTTGCTTCCTACCGCTAGGAAAGCTAAGGATTTCAGGTTCAAGGCCAGCCTTGGCTATATATTGAGTCTGTTTCAGGAAAAGAAAAAAAAAGTGTTTAGGCAACTAATTCAGTTATTAAACCTCTTTTTCTAGTACAAAAGTAACATATAATGTCCATGGTTAGTTAAGGATTTCAAAGATAATGATAAAACTGAAGAATCTTGAAATCTGAGGTGTAAGATTTTAGACTTTCAAAATTGGCTAAAATACAATGTTAAGATGTTCCCGCAAATTTAAAATAGCATGGCATTTTACTAATCTAACATACCAGTATGTCAGCAAGAAGCAAGTTTACAGAAGCAAAAGCGTGGTTATCGGAATGCGGCGGGGGGCATGAAAGGTTTCCTCTCTCAGCATGGATGCCTGGCAACAATCATCCTGTTCCTATCTTATAGCTAACCTGCTTTGTTGACATCCTATCTTATTGACATCTTGCCTTGCAGTCTTCCTATCTCTATCTCCTGCTCTCTCAGGCACATGGGATGTTCTTACGGGAGCAGGCTGGCTGCTGATCCGGAGAGTTTTTTTAAAACAAACAGAACGTTCCCCCGGGAGCATGCTAGCTGCGGGTTTTGAGGAGGGGGTCTGTAGGGTCTTTCACTGGCAGATGATACAAGCATATATTAAGACGAAGGAGGAGGAAGGGTATTTGCTATGGTTGTTCCCCTTCTTACACTAGATTTTATAGTTTGACTTTCTCTCTTCATCCATAATGTTCACTTTCAGATCTGCTAGGGTGACCCAGCAGATGGACAGTTCTTCAGAGAAGGATGAACAGTTCTTCAAACAGGATCGACTGCCTACTTTATTTCATTTTGGGAAGAATGCTATATTGCCTTAACTCCCATGCCATCCATTAGACACCACTTGCAGAAGCTACCAGCACGAAATCAGAAACAAAAACTACCTTACATTACGAATGAGAAAATTTCAACCCAGGAAGTCTCGTCCCACATCACATCCTACAACTCCAGTCACTTTGCCTGAAACTTTTATACTTTCCACTCTTCCGGCTACTCCTTTAATGCACCCGAGACCAGTAATTAGTGTGATGTGGGGGTTCTGGAAAAAGTTTTATTCACCAAAGAATAGATTTCCTATTTTCCATAGTCTCCTTTTTTTAAAAAAAAATGAAACTACCTTTAGGAGGTAAAGGAATACAGTTTGTTCGTACTTTGCAGAGGTTGTGGGCGGCCGGGCAGCCAGGATGAACAAGCGGCTCCTTGCCACATTCTGAGAGCAGCAGCAGTCTATTATTTCACACTGATTGTGGTCATCATGTTATCAGAGTGGAGCCTGCAACAGTTCCCTAAACATCCAGGGAAGCTGGACAAGGTACCTAGCAGGGGGGTCATTTAGGAGGAAATGTTTCGGAAAACTGCCTGCACCAGGCTATTGGAAGGCATGAAAAAGGATACACTCTAGGGGGCTGGAAAGATAAGTGGGTAAGAGCATTGGGCACTCTTGTAGAGAACCTGGGCTCAGTTCCTAGCACCAGCTGTCTATAACCTGAATGTCAGGGAATCCAAAGATCTCTCCCGGCCTTACCAAGCACCAGACAAGGAGGTGGTGCATGACGTAAATGCAGGCAAACACTCAAATAAACAATTATAAATACATCTTTTAAAAAAAAAAGGAACACTATGTAGAGTGACCTTTTGCATGAAAAGCTATACCAGTGGTCCAACCCTCAGGCAATGTCTGTAAGCATCGCTATCAAGGGTGGAAAGGGAGGTGTGCCTGGGCATCTCTAGTGGACAGAAACCACGGAGTGGCTCCACACCAAGAGTAAACTAGCCGAAATGTCAATATTTCCAAGAGAAAAAAAAAAAACAACGTTTTGGGAACTAGAGGCTTTGTTACTCTGTGTTTTATGTACTTAAAAATGTAGGGAAAAATGTCAACACACACTAACCTTTTGTGTACGTCTATCCGTTCCCAGGAATTTGGAGACAACGGTTTACTTGCAGTTCACAAATTCTCACTTCTTTTTGAAGACTATGAGCTAAGAGAGTTCAGTTACATAAATTTGGAAGTTGTCCATCTGTACTCAGCGTCCACTGAGGAATGTTCGAGAGAACGAATGCGGTCTTTCGTGGTAACAGAGTTCTGTCCTTGGTTCTGTCTTACTAAACACTAATGAACAGAATGCAAATAAGATTTGAGGTTGACGATTCAGGAAGGGCTCCAAAAAAGATGTTGAGCACCTGAACTGACGGTGTGCTTAATTCAGAGGAGGACATGGTGTTGTTCCCTGAGGACACTGAAAGCCTAAAAGGTGAAAAGGGTAAGTTTGTGAACAGACGGGAGGGGCCTGGGGATATAGGGAAAGATGCTTAAAAGCCACGGTGGGAGGAAATCAACTCGCATACAAGAAGGCATTAAGGGAGAGTTGTCTATGCCTTGTGCCCCTGAAGAAAACTCAACAGGCTGAAGCAATGGATTTTGGCTCAACAGAAGAGGTTTCTGCCCAGAAGATAGTCTGTCGGCTCCAAATCCAGTTCCTCATGAACTCGCTTTCCTAGCACTTTTGGCGCCCACCCTTTCCAGACCGTGGCATAGGCACGTCCTGACAGCATGGTCTCGCACTGGGTACAGACTGGCCTATGCAACTCCAGATCCTCTCCGGAGAATTCTGTGACAACAGCGGAGGCCCTGGGCATCAGTCCCGGTTTTCAGAAAGGAGTCGTCTGCAGGATCAGGCAATTCTGTGGGACCTGATTCAAACACAACCAGGTGTTTGAGTCATTTTTTTAAGGGAGTGTCAGCATTTCTGTCGTGCCTGACACGACAAGAGGAATCTCTTGAGAGGTAATCTGGTTTTCCTCAGCGAGGAGGTGGGCTGAGGGAACTCCGCAGTCCGGGCGAGCGCTTTGGAGTTCGAGGCGCGGGAGTGCGCGCGGCCGAGAGCCCGGAGCCCAGAGCGGACCAATGAGCGAGCTGTCTCCCCGGAGCCGGCTCCGGATTGGGCGATCCGGTCCAGCCTCTCTCCGAGCCGTGGGCGGGCTGCGCCGGGAACGGCCTGGGATAGGCGCGCCCGCTGCGCCAGAGTCCCGGGGGCGCGTGCGCGGTCTCGCGTCAGCCGCGGGGGCCGGTCTCGCGCGGTCTCGAGGAGGAGTTGCTGGCGACGGCGGCGACGGAGGAGGCTGGCGGTGGGGAGGGGGCGGGGACTCCGGGATTCCGAGGTCTTGGGGGGCGGATCTGGAGTTTCTGGATTCTTTATCCCGCGTCTTGAGGCGTCCGGCCCGAGGGTTGTCGCCCGGGCCGCGCCGAGGAGCGACCAGGGCGAGCGGATCGGCCGCCACCGGGGCGCGGAGGTAAGGGGCGGACCCGCGGCCGCGGGGCTGCGGCGGTCTTGATCAACAGGTCCCCGGGAGCGCGGCGGGGGAGGGGCGGCGGGGCTTGTACCCCACTCTCCAACCCGCCGCACCGCGATGGAGACCCAAGCTGAGCCCAGACTCGGTGGTGCCAGCCCCAGCTTTTGTCCCCCGGAGGATCGCTGTCCGCGCGGTGTCGGTCCCCCTTGGGCCGGGGTCGCAGCTCGGCGCGGTGGCGGGCCACTCGGACGAAGTTACGGGGGGCGCGGCAGGGAGTCGCCTCGCCGCGGCCAGGCCCGGAGTCCCCAGTCCCGGGGACTAACCCCCCCCTTTCCCGGGCGGGTGGCGGAACCAGCCGGGGAACCACTTTCCCGGGGAAGACGGAATGCAGCCAGCGTTCCTGTGCCTGAGTCAGCTCCTGGTGTTCTGCTACTCATTGCGTTCTTCAGATAAACAGTTCCTGCTTCCTTGTGTCCGCTGCTGAAGAAAGCCCGGTGTCCATAGTGCTTTCTTAAGCTTCCAGGGAGGTTGTTCAGTTGAACTTTGGAGCCTGTAAAATGGTCGCAAGTCACTTTCAATGAAAGCCGCCTGGACAGATCTTTACTGCAAATTATGTAACTTACTAAGGATAGCTCACCTCTGTCCAGCTGATTGACACACAGTAATGTGTGTGGAATTTAGGTTTCGGTCGAAAAGTTTTCCAAGACCCTTTAAAATGAATGCAGTAGCTAGGAGGGTTTTTAGGAGTGTGTTAGAGTTTTAAGAATTTAGATTCGGAAAGCCAGTGTGCCAAGAATTCTAAAGTTTTGATTTAGCGGACAAGGTGAAAGGTATTTCTAGTTTTAATAGGGCACTATCATGCTTTAATGATAGTATTCTAATTATCCTTTTAAATTATGTCAGAAATTAATAACCTGTTAAATTTTGCAACAGGAACAAATTATGTGATGTGTTGGTATCTTTGAAGTATAAGTATTTGTGGTAATGAAAATTAGTAAATACTCTTGAATATGAACTTTTTTTTTTTTTGGTTTTTCGAGACAGGGTTGAATATGAACTGTTTTATGGGGGTCCTGTGGACACGATTTCTTGTTTGAAGGGTCATGCTAAACGGTTGTATCAAGCTAACGTTAAAACTTTAAGAGCTTTATAGGTAAAACAGACAAAATATGAAGAGATTGACATTTTTTTAAAATTGAGTAGATTTTTTTTCATGAATAACTAAAGGTCATCACCTTGAATTTGGCAAGTAAAGTTATACTCACAGTGCTTTAGAATGCTAAAGTAGATGAGAGAGTTAATAAACTCCACCTCAGGGTGATCCAAATCGGTATAGTAGCTTAGCTATCCATATCATCTTCTGAATTGTGGTTTTTTAAAAAAAAAAAATTATTTCAAATTATGTGTTTGGGGTGGTATTTATACGTGAGTGACAATGGAAGCCAAAGGTATTGGATCCTCCTAGAGCTGGAGTTAAAGGCTCTCATGAGCCACTGATTGTTGGTGCTGGGAAAGCAGCTTGGGTCCTCTGCAAGAGCACTCCTAACTGCTGAGCCCTCCAACCCCCTGTACTGTAGTCTGATTAAAAATCTCAGAAATTGGAGAGGTGGCCCAGCAGCTAAGAGCACTCACTGCTCCTGGGAAGAACCCATATGGCAGCTCACAACTGTAACTCCAGTTCTAGAGGATCTGACGCCTTCACACGGACATACATGCAGGCAAAACACTATTGCACTATAATAAAAATAATTAAGTCATTCAGCACACACACACACACATACACACACACACACACACACACGACACTCCTACTCCCACCCTCAGATTAATTCTCCATAATTCCCTACCAGTGAAAACCAAAAGCCAAGCCTGCTCTCTGTTTTGTTTCGGAATCTCTAAAATCCTGCTGTTCTTTGTTTAAGATACTTTGGAAGCTAGAGTTCTCTTCTGTCGAGGTTTCTCCTGTAACATGTGCACAGCGTGTGTTAATAAACTCACATAGGGTCTGGAGAGGTGGTTAAGGACACTGACTGCTCTTCTGGAGGACCTAGGTTCAGAGGACCTAGGATCAATTCTCAGCACGCACAGGGCAGCTCACAGCTGTCTGTAACTCCAGTTCTAGGGGACCTGAAACCCATGGCAAAACACTAATGCACATAAAATAAAAACAAATGAAAAAGAATAAGCTCACATATTTGAAGATAATCTATGTAAAGTCAGTTGATCACATATGTTAATCACGACTACAGAATACCTTCACATGAATGTCTGCACTCAGATTTGACCCAAGTAAGCACCGTAAGCTTAACAAGTTATTTTACTGTCACAACAATCAAGACAAAAAATTCAAGCTGGTAGTATTTTGCCTGTACTGAATTTGTGATGTTATATACTTACTGAATTACAAGATCATTAGGTTGGAAGTAATCTTGTGTGTATAGTCCAACCTTTCCACCTTCCAGGGATGGGAAAGTGAGGTTCATAGACAAGTGTTGAGGAGTGGTGGTGAGTTGGAACCGAATGCTATGCGCTTGTCTTGGTATCCCACCTTAGGCAGTCCTCTACATTCCTGCCCCCTTCTCCTCCCCAGGATCTTGCTTTGTATGTAGCCCTAGCTGGTGTAGAGCTGCTAGTATAACCCAGACTGGCCTCAAACTGACTCTCTTGCCTTAGACTCCCCAAGTGCTGGCATTACAGGGTGTGCCACCACACCCAGCTCCTCACTCTATCTAATTGCTAAATAAATCAGTCAGTTACTTTCTCCATATCATATAAATAGCTAGCAGGGCTGTCATTCCTCCACTGCCTGGGAGAATGCCTTTTTTTTCTTTTCTTTTTTATAACCACATCCTTATTCTGAAGTTTTTTTTTAATATTTCAAACAATGCTTAACGAATATCCTTCTGTATGTCTCTGAAAAACAGTGTGGTTTCTCAAAATGTATACCACCAGTAAAGGTAACTGTTGATAACAGATGGATTTTCCACTTGACTGGTTACAAGAGCAAATGACTTTTGTTCCTACATTTAGTATATGAGTTGAAGTGATTTCTCATCCTTACCCACTATACCATCGTCATATTTTACATTTTTTGCCCATTTAGATGAGAAATTATCTATTTGTTTTCCTTCTTTTAAAAAGATTAAGGCTGGGAGGTGATAGTGCTCACCTTTAATCCCAGCACTCAGGAGGCAGAGACATGTGGATCTCCGTGAGTTTGAGGCCAGCCTGGTTTATAAAGCGAGTTCCAGGACAGGCTCCAAAGCTATAGTGAAACCCTATCTCGAAAAAACCAATCAAACAAACAAAGCTAAATAAATAAAGATTACAATTTTATGTGTTGTCATAATCAACAAACAGAAAAGTTTTGTGTGCTGTCCGTTTTTTAAAGTCAGCCTTCTTCCAAACCTTTTACTCCTGGCAACTAATCTACTAATGATTTCCCTCCCTAGAATTTCTTTTTTTTGAGACAGGGTTTCTCTGTAGCTTTGGAGCCTGTCTTGGAACTAGCTCTTGTAGACCAGGCTGGCCTCGAACTCACAGAGAACCACTCTGTCTCAGCCTCCCGAGTAATGGGATTAAAGCACCCTACTCCTATAATTTCTTTTTAAGATATCATTTCATTGTAATCATAGCAGTAGTGAGGGTTTTTTGTCATTTATTTGAAGTTTTTCCATTTTATTCAGTTGTCTTGTGAAAGATCCATGTACCTACTGCATCCATGTGTAGCACAAAGACGTGGAGTCTTTGTTCTTTTGTGGGGGAATCGTTGGAGATTTTGAGTGTTGTTAGAACCGGAGGTTCTCCTTCAGATGTCCCTTTGTCAGCACCAGCCTTGGTTTTCAGCCCACTCACTTTCTTCGTTCTGTTCCTGCTTCCTTTAGCTGTTTTGTCATTAGCGTTGTCTTCTTCTTCTCTCTTTTTGGTTTTTTGAGACAAGGTTTCTTTTCTCTGGGTACCCCTGGCTGTCCTGGAACTCTCTTTGTAGACCACGCTGGCCTCCAACTCTTGGAGATCAAGAGATCTACTTGCCTCTGCTTCCCAAGTGCTTGGCTCAAAGGTGTGCGTCACCACTGCCCAGTGGTCTTTTTCTTCCTATACTGGCCATTTCTTACAAGTCTGTGTGAAGGTGTGGAATACTCCATGTATTTGCATACCATCCTTGTTAATTGCCAGGCTAATTTTATCTTGCCGGTATTGGTATCTTTGTGCTGAAGCAAGCGTCACCTCTGCTTTCCTTTCATTTAGCAAGATATATCTGAGATTCAGCCATGCTAAGCATGTCCACAGTTCCTTCCGGTTAATTGCTGAACACGGTGTTCTCTTGTATGAAAGTACCACCACTTGTCTATCCATTCTCCAGCTGAAGGACATTTAAGGTTTTCTTCAGGCTCTTTGTGATTGTAAAGTTGTCATAAGGGGCTGGAGAGATGGTTCAGTGGTTAAGAGCACTGGTTGTTCTTCCATAGGACCCAGTTTCAATTCCCAGCACCCATATGGCAGCTCACAATTCCAGAGGATCTGATGCCATTTCCTGGATTCTGCATGTACTGCATGCAATGCTATACATGCAGGCAAAACACGTAAATAAAATTTTTAAGAGTTGACATAAATCTGTGTGAATAGGTTTTTGTGAGTGTGTGTGAGCATGTTTCCTTTCTTTAGGGTGGGTACTTACAGGTGGGGATCCTGGGTCACATGAGCAAATTGAGCTTAACTGTGTTTAAAATAAAATGAAACAATAGCAAAATCAAAACAAAAATCAGTCTTCAGTAGGCAAAACAATGGCCCTTGAAGATATTCTAATGATTAGAGTCTCTGAATATATTTGGTTACATGTCACTTTATTTTAGGTTGTTAATCAGTTCTCTTTAGCATATGGAGATTATTCAGGTGGGCCTAATTATCACTGGTCTTCAAAAGCAGAAAGAGGAAGGATGGAGTCAGAAAAAAGTATGAAACAGTAGAAACAGCTTCTAGATGAAGAAAACTCGTGTGTTTGAAGACAGAAGAACGGAAGCCCTAAGTAGAGGAGTGAGCTTGCTTTCCAGAAGGTAGAAAACGGATTAGTCTTTGGCACCTGCAAAAAAAAGCAGCTCTGATAACATCTTAATTTTAGCCCAGCAGGCTTCTTTCTAACTTACAGACTTAAAAATTCTGAAGTATGTGTTGCTTTAAAGGCTGTTGTGTTTGTGGTACTTTGTTGCAACAGCCTGGGAACCTAGTGCGCTTGTGAAAGTTTCTTCAAAGTAGCTGGACCAGCACGCATTCCTGGTAGGAATGTGTGAGAGCTCCTGCAGTTTTCCATCCTTACCAGCACTTGGTATGATCAGTCTTTTTCACTCTCGCCATTCTAATAGGCATGCAATAGTATGTTGTTGTATTTCTAAAATCTCAGTTCCCTAAAGTGACTAAATTCTTTACCCATTTTTATTTACTTATTTATTTAAATTTATTTATTTATTTTTTAAGGCATTGTCTTACTCTGTTGTTCAAATTGTCCTTGAAGTTTTGATCTTCCTGTCTCAGCCTCCCTAGTAGCTGGGGCCATTGCATGCACAACCTTGCCAGACTCATATTTTCTTATTGTTGAGTTTTTTTAAAAAAATTATTTATTTTTATTTCATGTGCATTCGTGTTTTGCCTGCATATATAGTTTGTGTGAAGGTATTGGATCCCATGAAAGTGGAGTCAACAGGCAGCAATATGCTGCCATGTGGGTGCTAAGAATTGAACCTAGACCCTCTGGAAGAATAGCCTTACAGTGCTCTTAACTGCTGAGTTATCTCTCCAGCCCCTATGGTTGAGGTTTGAGAGACTCAGATAGAAGGCCTTGCTTATGCTAGGCATGTGCCTTGCTGCTGAGCTGCACCCCAGGCCAAGTTTTCATAGTTCTTTATAGTCTTTTTCTTTTGTCAGACAGTAATTTGCCAATATTTTTCTCATAACCTATTAACCTTTTCATCTTTTAAAAAAAATTTATTTATGTATATGAGTACTCTATCTGCATGCATGCCTTTATCCCAGAAGAGGGCTTCGGATCCACTATAGATGGTTGTTGGCACCATGTGGTTGCTGGGAGTTGAACTCGACCTCTGGAAGAACAGCCAGTGCTCTTAACCACTGAGCCATCTCTTCAGTCCAATCTTTTCATCTTAATAACTGTTTTTTGAAGTTGACATGGTAAGCTTTGATAAAGCCCAAATGCGCAATTGTTTATTTTGTGAATCTGAGCCTGCTGTTGTAGCTGAACAAGTCTGCCTTACCCAGACTCCCTGAGAGCCTTCTTTACTTTTCCCACAAATTAAATGCTTTTTTATTTCTCACTTAGATTGTGTTCCATTGCATTAATTTTTAATATAAAGTGAAAGATGAGCAAGTAATTCCATTTCTTTGTCTTGTTTATGACATTTGAAAGGGCTTCTTATTGAAATGCCCCATGTTTTTGTCAAAAAACGATACAATATTGATACATTCTATTGGTCTATTTGTCTTTTTACTAATAATACGTTGTCTTGATTGTTTATAACTAACATGTCTTAGCAAAAGGTACTGTGAATACTACACGTTTTCTTTTTCAGATTTGCTGTGGTTTAGTTCCCTTACCTTTATGTAACTCATAGGATCATGTTGTTGATTCCACAAAAATACCATGTTGTTATTTTGATTGGGATTGATTTATTTGTAGATCAACTTGGAATCTTAATGATACTGTCTTGTTATTTTCTTATTTACTTTTAATTTTATAATACTAATGATTGTAACTGGGGTCTTGAGCATTTGGACAAAGTACTCTACCACTAAACTGTATGCCGAGCTTATGTCTAGTAATTTATAATACAGGATTTCTCATTTATTTTGGTCTTTGATTTTGTTCATGAGAATTTACAGTTTTCAACATATAAATCCTACAGATTATTAGGTCTTTACCTAAGTATTTCAATCTTTTTGTTCTATTGTAGATGACAAGATGATAATTAGAATAGTTTTTAATTTATGATTAATATATAGAAATTCAATTAATTTGTAGAAGTTGTCTTTATAGTTTGTTTTTGTGCATCTTTTGAGATGTGGTTTCATTATATAACCCAGGCTGGTCTTGAACTCAAAAATTCTGCCTCAGCTTCTTAAGTACTGAGAATTATAGGCATGTATCATTGCACCAGTACCCCAAATCCCCCTTTTTTACATAGTGTTTTGCTTTTGATATCTAGACTGACCTTGAAATGCTGAGCTCAAATGATCCTCCTGCCTCGGTCTCCCAAGTAGCTGTGATTATAAGTATTTGGTGCCATGCTTTGCATACCAACTTTTTAAATTTTTTTAAGATTTATTTATCTTGTTTTATATGTATGAGTGTTTGGCTTGGGTGTATGTCTGTGTGCCAAGTGCATACCTGGTAAGGTCAGAAAAGACGATTAGATCCCCTGAAATTACCATGTAGGTGCTAGTTTGCATGTTAAGATTTCTTCGTGTGTACATGTGTGCTTATGCTTGTATGCATGTGTGTTAGAGATCAACCTTTGGTGTTCTGTAGTACCTGTCCACCTTGTTTGTTGAGACTTCATCTCTCAGTGGCCTGGGGCACATTAGTCTAGGCTGACTGGCCACTGAGCCCAAGGATCTTATCTTCCAAGTACTGGGATTACAAGAACGAGCCCCGAGAGCTAGTTTTTTTTCATATGGAAATGAATTTACATCTTCATGCTTGCACAGCTAGTACTTTATCAGTTAAGCCATCTCCTCACTCCTGACTTAATTTCTTGATACAAAATGGAGTTTGCAGACTGAAGGACTCTTCTTTAAAATTACTAAATGAACAAAGAAAATTTTATGTGTATCAGTATGTAATCAAACACTCTTCACATTGGATTTATTTAGACATGTTAAAATGGCTTTAGAAAGTGAGTTGTGGGGTTTTGTTGTTTGTTTCCTTGTGTTTTTCTTGTTTGTTTGTTCGTTTGTTTGCTGTTTTTTACACAGATGTTGATAGAAGTTTAGTTCCTAATAAAATCCCTATCTCTTAATGAAATAATTAAATCGGTATACTCATTTCATGAAATAATATTTAGCAGTGAAAAGAAGCAGATCAGTATGTAGTATAACCTGGATGAATTTCCAGATACTGCTAAGTGGGGGAATCTCAAGAAGTTTCTGTGTGCTTCCATTTACTTAATGTACCTGAAATGACAGAATTCAGAATGGATTTAGGGGCTGTAGGAGGGATAGGGAATAGGTGTGACCCTCAAAGGACTATGCCAAGGGTCTTTATGAAGACAGGGATCTTAGCCAACACTATGATGTGTATGTGGATATGATACTGCGCTGTAGTTGAAAAAGTTAGTAAAGAGCATATGAAATAGTAAACTGCATATGAATTTTAAAGTAAAAGTTCTAATTTAGGAAAAAAATCCCAAAGTAAACAGAAAAGGGTCTAACAATAAGTATGTATTACATACTTAAATCTTGGAGATCTGGAATCTGAGAAATGCCTTGGAAGAAATTGTGTTCCCTATAAAGGATGAGACTTTCCAAGTAAGAATTTAAGGTAGATAAATAAATTTAGTGTGCACCCCTGAGAATTTCTGTAGGCGCCGAGGAACCTCTGTTGTAGTTCTCTTGTTAGAGTGCAAAGGTAGTTGCCCAAGTGAACATGCTATTAAAGTAAAACTATGGTTCGTGCATCACTCAATGACAGGGATATTGCGGCGGACTTCTCGACCAGCGAGAAAGAACAACCACCACACGAGGATTCTTCTCAGATCACACTTTATTGGAGTGCCCTTGGTTGAGAGAGAGCACGAAGCGAAGGGGCAGGAAACGAGGGGCAGGAAGGGAAGGGCAGGAATCGAGGGAGAGAGAATAAAGCGAAGGGCCCGAGAGCCCTAAGGCAGCTGCTTATATATGGAAATGGCACACGGGTCGCCCTGTGATTGGCTGCCACCAACAGCTGACACCAGACTGCACCGGGATAGGCCCAGGGACCCTTATCCACCATGCATGCGGGAAGCGGGGGGGACACACAGCTCTCAAAGGCTTAGCCAAATATGGAGTTGTTTATTTCCAACAAGACAGGATGTCGGTGCCATCTTGTAATGGCGATCCTGTCCAGCTCACTACAGGATATGATCTGAGAAATGGGGTAGAAATGAGCCACTCTCCCCCAGATTGCATCACAGTCAGAATCAGTACATACCTAGTCCCATGTGTGAGTTGTCTCTCGGTTCCTTCATTATCATTACTTAGACCTTAGACAGAAATGGCAGAGTTCACATACATAAAAAGGTGTTGATGATGAAAACAGCCAGTGTTTGGCTTGACTTCCCTGTCATTACCACAGGTCAGTAAACTATTCAGAAGAGGAGACAGGACAGAACAAAATTATAATTATGCCCCATGTGAGTATAGAGTAAATGAACTTGACCTATATGGTTTGAGGAAAAGCTTCTGTTGAAATTTCATATGTGGTGGCTCATGCCTGTAATCCCAGCACTTGGGGGATTGAGGCAGGAGAATTGCCTTTGAGGCCAGCCTGAGCCCCATAGTGATTTCTGGGACAACTTGAGCTACAGAGTGAACCTTGTTTCAAAAACCAAACACCCTCACACTCAGGAAGCAGTTTACTAGTGGAAACATTAGAAGCATAGGGGGTCAGATGCTCCTTTGAAGAGCTAAAAGAAGACTGGTGTAGTTGCAATGCAGAGAAATAAAACTTGAGAAGTATTAGTCTGAAAATCTTAATTCAGTCTATTGATAAGAAGTATAGAACTGTCCATTTAAGACAGTGAATTTTAAAAGTATAGTGAATATATATATTTTAAGTAGGAGTAGACTCTAAAATAATGATTAGAAGTACAGTATAAATAGTAAAAACATTCCAGTCATATAATTTGTTACAATATTCATGATATATATTATATATAATAAGTTATATATAATTTATATATAAATGGTTGACAGGATCTCACAATATTGCCCAGGCTAGCCTCAAACTCTGCTGTACTTCAGCCTCATGACCACTGGGACTCAAGGTATGTATGTGCAGCTGGTGAATTTTATTTTGAACAAAGACGAAATTTAATTTGGAGTTTTTATTTATCATGTAAACTTAGGGACTTTAAAGAAACAAACAAAAGTCATTTACTTTTGTATATTAAAATGCCTGAGAAGTCATGTTCATTTGTGGGTTGGCTAGAGTAGATTGATTGCTTGATAGTGAGTACATTAAAAAAGTAAAGTGAAATAAAGTTCCAGGTTGTTTGATTTTGATCTTAATACTGTCACGAAACATGGACAAATGGAAAACTTACATTCTCATTAAATATATTCTGAATTGCAAAGCTTTTCATCTGTAAACTATAGGAGGTAGTTTAATTATAGAGATTAAGATTTCAGTAACATAATAATTGAGCTGCTTAAATGTTTGACATATAAATTCAGGCATTTGCCTTTTGTGTTTTTTTTATGTTTATCATTCCTTTTTCAGTTAATAATTCTTTCAAAAACTCTAGACGTAAAGACTTTGAGGCCTCTTAGGCTGTTCTTTGAACTCTTAAAACAGGGGTAGATTGCTTTCTGTAAATATTTTAAGCTTCATGGGCCATTTTGTCTGTGTTGTAGGTATGCAGTTCTGCTGTTAGAGTGCAAAGGTAGTTACCCAAACAGCCATGACTATGTTCCAATAAAACTTTATGGTTTGTGCATCACTTACTGTCAGGTATATGTTCTGAGAAATGTGGTGTATCGTTAGATAACTTTATGCTGTGAACATGACAAAATGTGCTTACACAAATTAGGCATAGGTCAGTCACTCGATGAGACTCATGATAAGAGTTTGTGCTGCCATTAGAACAGCGTACTGCTTCACAGTAAGCCTTTTTTATAAGTAGGAATAGACTCTAAGTAATGGTTAAAGTCTAGTATAGATAGTAAAAACTATCTGGTGCTATAATTTGTTGTCATTATTGAGTATACATGTTTCACATAATTGTACCTACTGTACTTTTATATGCATTAGGTTTTGTTTACACCAGCGTCAGCATGAATGTGATCCATTATAATCTTTTGGGATCAGTGTCTTAATGTAGTCTGTCTTGCCTGGAAAGTCTTTATACAGTGCATTAATGTACCTTAAAAACAAGGGTGTGCTTGATTTGTCCTCTGAGCTTTGCCTGCATACCCCTCCTTAAGTCAGAAAAACCCACCCCACCCCCAAAAATTAGTGGAGGAAATACAGACATCTTCCAGGGGTTGATTTTCTTTTTCTACCATGTTGGCCTCAGAGAGTGATCTCCATGTATTAGGCCTGGTCATTTTACCAGCTTGGTCTTGGGCATTTAAAATGGTGTTTTTTTTTTTTGTCGTTATTTTTAAAATATGTATTTACCTTTTGTGTAGGTGTGTGTGCCCATGTGAATGCAGTGCCAGTAAACGAATGGGGCAGAAGAGAGGGTTGGATCGCCTAGAGCTGGACTTACAGGCACCGTGAGCTGGCATGGGTGCTGAGAACCGAAACTGGGTCTTCTGCAAGAGCAGGAAGTGTTCTAACCTCAGAAACACTTCTCCAGCCCACCCTGCCATTTGGAGGAATTTTTGATATTACTGTTTACAATTTTCCTAGCCCAAGGTCATAAAAACACTCTTCTGTATTTCCTTACTTAAGAGTTGTGGTTTTATATTTAGGCTTGTGATTCATTTTTGGATGAAATATTGCTGTAAAATATGAGATTCTATATCCATTTGTTGAAAAGTTTTTTTTCTTCTCCATTTATTCCCTTGTCTCTTTTCTAGAAAAATTGTATAATCTGTGAACATCTCTTTTTGAGCTCTTGCTTTCCACGTCCTGACTAATGGAGCTACTTAGAAGAGGTCTTCTGAGTTTTCTAGCGTTATTCTGTCTAAACATTGTTATGACTGATTTAGACTATTTATTTTGGAATAAGTTTGTTGACTTCTATAGTTATTTTTGTGTACATCTTGATAGGAATTATGCAGAGCCTGACTATTTAAGATTCCGTCCTCGGAGGTCTGTGAGAAGAAGATGGCTGTGGATGTGGCTCAGTGGTGTGATGCTTGCCTTGCGTTCCTGAGGGCCAGGGTCATTACCCACTATCACCAAACGTGAATATAATAAAATTCCCTTGACTTACTGTTGATTCCTCAGGAACTGTCTATACCCCTGCCATTAGCAGATTTTTTTTTTAAAGATTTATTTTATTTTGTGTGCATTGGTGTTTTGCCTGCATATATGTCTGTGTGACAATGCCAGATACCTTGGAACTGGAGTTACAGTGTGAGGTGCCATGTCGGTGCTAGGAGCTGAACCCAGGTTCTTTGGAAGAGCAGCCAGTGCTCTTAACTGCTGAACTAGCTCCCTGGCAGATGCATTTAATATGTTCTGCTAGAACAATATTCAATAACTGTTTATATATTCTTTCTTTATAACAAATTTGTGGGCTTTTACTTTCTTTGTTGTTGTCAATTGTTATTCAACACAGGGTTTCTCTATATAACAGCCCTGGCTGTCCTGGAACTCACTCTGTAGACCAGACTGACCTCAACTCACACAGATCCACCTGCCTCTGCCTCCTAAGTGCTGGGATTAAAGGTGTGCACCACTACTGCCTAACAAAATATTTTTTAAAATGATTCACTTAATAGGAATTAATAGATGCTTAACAGCCAAAGGAAAGTTAGTAGGATTTTGGAGACTTAATAAAAATAATCACTTTTTTGAAAAAATTATTCTTAATTCTTTTATGTGTATGGGTGTTTTGCTTGTATGTATGTCTGTATACCTGTGTTGTGGAGGCTAGAGGAGGTTATTGGATCCCCTGGAACTATAGTTACAAATGGTTGTAAGCCACCCTATGGATGCAGGAAATTAAATCTAGGTTTAATTCTTTCTCTGAAAGATCAGTCAGTACTTTTAACTACTTGAACATCTCTCTAGGTCCTCCAAAATAATGATTTTTTTTTACTTTATTTTATATTGCCGTGAAGCAATATAAATATATACAGTGACTAAATCACATTGCCTTTTGCTTTTCCCTAACTGTTAATTTAAGTGGTACTCTTTGTTTCTATTCCTTAAATATTACCAACTACATTTCCAAGTTTTTATCAGCATTCTTTCTTTGGCAAATGAGGAAATTGAGACTCAAATTATTTTATCCAAAGTCATTGTAAATGATAGCAAAGATGAGAATTCATTTAACCTTAAGTCCTAGTTTTTCTTTGTAGTGTAACCTGCTTACTTTTTGGTAAGATTAAAATAGTTTTGAAGAAAGCCATTTTCAACTTTACTTAGTGTTTAAGATATACTTGAATTAAATGAATCTTGAGCAGATTACTAAATAAGCTCAGCATGGGTAGAAACAATGTCCCTTTATCTAACCGTCCAGTGCTTAATGTGGCTGTGATGTAATGTGAGTTGTGTTTGGTCTTTGTCCTCTGTCCTGAAGCAGAGCTTTCCAACCCCTTGGAATTTCCTTGGTGATAAGAGTGTCTTTTGTTGCAAAGAGGCCCTTCTTGCTTGGGCCCCTAAATAGCCTCGGATTGGGATTGATTGCCAGATCAAGGCATGATTAGAAGTTCTTCTGTACCTCTGAGGAGTTAAGATGACCTGGAGTCACCAGTGGACGATGATTAAATCAATCGCATTCTGGTTTTGTATGTGTATCGGTAATGCATGGTGCACCTGAAGAAGACACAGCACCCGTACCTTCACCTCCATGCTTTGTCCCGTACGTCTCCTCCATTTGGATATGCTGGAGTTGTGTTCTTTTATGTAAATCAGAAATTGTATGCAAAGTGCCTTCTTGAGTTCCTGTTTCATTCTAACAAGTTCTTGAAAATGGGGAGGGGATCATTGGAACCCATGGTTAATAAATAGCTTCATGGTCAGAAGTACAGTAGGCCCAGGACTTAAGGCTGGCGTCCAAAGTGGGGGCAGTCTTGAGATCTGCAGCATACTTTGGGTAAATGGAGGTAGATAGGAATGATGAAATTCTCAGTTGCTATCTGAAGAATTGGAGAATCTTCAGGAATCTTCTCCAGGGCTGAGAAAAAGACCTACTTTGATGTTGGGTACTTTGATGTGGGGCCTGGAGAGACAGCTCAGTAGTGAAGAACACTTGCTGCTCTTGCAAAGGACCTGGGTTCAGTTTGCAGGACCCATGTGGTGGCTCACATTTCCAGGGAGCCTAAGCCTCCTGACTGACCTCCATGGGCACCAGGCATACGTGTGATCCACATACATGCATGCAGGAAAAACATTCATACACAAAATCTTAAAGAAGTTTATTGTGAAAAACAGTTCAGAATGAAACACACTATGTGCTTAATCCCACTTTTACCATAGGCTTAAAATCCCACTTTTACCATAGGCTTAAAAATGTTAACTTTGATTGTGAACTTAATATCAAAGTCTTTTCAATCCTAGTTACCTCTGATAAACTAAGAATTTGAAATTTAAAGCAATTGGTTCATTTTCCTTAACTTTGTGGGTATATCCGTATAGAGGAACAGAGAGAGACTTCAGGTATTATTCCTTAGGAGTTGTCTATCTTAACTGTTTGAGACAATGTCTTTCCCTGGCCTGGGGCTCACCAAACCCATGAACCTGCCTGTCTCCACCCCTCCAGCATTGAAATTGCAAATGCGCACTGCCAGTTCCTGCTTTTTACATGGGTTCTGTTGATCAGATTCAGGCCTTATGCTTATATACCAATAGACTGTGTTATATCCCTAGCGGCAATTACATTTATTTTAGGTTGGCCAGAAATTTGAAGCAGAAAAGAGTCTGTCACTTTTAGAATTAATTTAGTCTACAGCAGTATAAACTTATACTGATGATTAGCTCTGCAGGTCCTTACTGAGAGGAATCACGGTGCATGCTCGCACTGACTTAAAGTTCCGTAGATGAATCTATCTGTGACTCTGAGCAAGGTAACTGTTAATGTTGCCATGCCTCCGTATCTGTATAGTGGGAATGTTAGTGCCTAATTCAGTGGGTTTAAGTTAACTGAGATGGTGGTTGATCCATAATAGGTGGGGCTGTAGAGATGGCTCAGTGGTTAAGAGCACTGCCTGTTCTTCCAAAGGATCCGGGTTCAGTTCCCAGCAACCACATGGCAGTTCACAACTGTCCAAATTCAGTTGCAGAGGATTTGATGCCCTCATACAGACATACATGTGCAGAACACCAATGCAAATGAAATATTTAAAAACACAAAAAATACACATAGTATTTGATATATATTAGGCACTCCATAAATGTTAGAGAAAATAAGAAGATAGAATGCAAACTAAATTTATAATACTGAAGGGTGGTTGAGCTGAGCTATATTTAGATACATTTTAAAATTATTGCTGAGTTTTTATTTGGTTTATTTTGTTTGAAATAATCTTATTCTATATCCCCAACTGTTTACTATGCGTGCTAACCTCACACCTGTGCTTCTCCTGACTTAGCTTCCTGACTGACATTATGTTTAGACATATTGTAAATAGATTAGATAGTTATTAATAATTTGCTTTAGTAACTTTACGGGAGTATTTGAATTGGTTGTCATAGTCCAAATCAATGATGAGATCATTGTAATTGTATCGAGGCCAGGCCTGTTATCTCTGTAGTAATAGTGAAAATTGGTAGGGAAGAACAGTTTGTTGCTCCACATTAAACAATTCACTTATGCCATGAATTCAAATTCTATACAGCTTTTCTGTTTGACTCACAAACATCATTCTGAGTTTTTCTTTTTGATTATATTAATTACATACTTGTTCCCCTGTGCTAGGGATTGCACATGCTAGGCAAACTCTTTAGCAATAAGCTGTACTTATGGCTCTCTTCCCCCATCCCGCCTTCTGTTATTTCTTTATTAATTTTGTGGGGAAAAACTTTTAACTATATAGCCTTAGTTGGCTTAGAACTCACTATGTAGACCAGGCTATCTTGAAACTCACAAAGATCAGCCTGCTTCTGCGTCCTGAGTGCTGAGAGTCAGGGTGGTTCATTCCATATATTTTTAAATGGAAGTTTGGAAAAATGGTGTTTAAATGGAAGTTTAAATGGTGTTTGGAAAAAGCTTTTGTTTAATTTTACCAGTATTAATGTGTTTGTATTAATACTTTTTAAACCTCTGTTTAGTGAATCATTGAGCTTTGTATTCTTTTCCTTTTATCCAAATTCTCTTAAGAACACTTTTTTTCCTGTAGTTCTGTTAACAGTCAACATTGTGTTGAGTTTCTGTGCTTGTTTGATTTCTGTGGTAGATTTTAGGTTTCTTAAACATAAGGGTGCAAAGAAGTAGAAGACTGCCACGAGTTAATGAGTAAGCTGGCTGCTGAGTCTCAAGCGCTCTGGCTGGCCACCTAAGACTGTCTCAGAACAGCTAAACCCAGAGGACAAGGATTCTCCCTCAGTCATCTTTCTTGTCAGTGACTACACATTTTGTACCAACTGAGTACTTAGCATTCTTGAATAAAAGTGTAGCTAACCCCTTTAGCTAGAGGATCAACAGTGTAATCTTCTGTATTACCTGTGAAGAATGTTACTGTCACCAGACACATGCTCTCTTTTTTAAGACTGCGTAGACTCAGAGCATTGTTTGTACCCTTGGCAGTACTGTGGCACCAAAATTCATTGTATTCTAGCTTGGTGACATGTGTTCTCCATCTTCCTTGTCAAGATTCTTTTTTTTTTTTTTTTTTGGTTTGGTTTTTCAGGACAAGGTTTCTCTGTAGCTTTGGAGCCTGTCCTGAAACTCCCTCTGTAGACCAGGCTGGCCTCAAACTCACAGAGATCCGCCTGCCTCTGTCTTCCAAGCACTGGGATTAAAGGCATATGCTACCACCACCCGCCCACTTGTCAAGATTCTTTTTCTGTTCTTGTGACATGTCCTCACTTACAGTCTTGAAATGCTATTACTAATTCTTTAGTCTAACCTTACAGCTTAGTCTGGCTGTGCCTTTATTACCTTTCATTTTGGTTAATATTCCTGTCTTGGGAACACTAAAATGGTTATTTGGTATTTCTTCATTTGACAGATCAATACCCTCTTCCCCATTATTTTAATTTGTGTAGCGGCCAGCCATCTAGATAGAGGTAATCATCTACTAAATTGTTGACCTTTGAAATGTTTTTCCTCTAGGAAACTGTGAATCACTGTGTTAGAAGTTGAAATACCATGTAATGCAGTTTTAGAGACCTAAAACTTTATGTAAGAATATGTTAAAATGATTGATTGGAGGGAGTGGAGAGATTCTATAGTGAATACATTCAGAGCAAAGCAGTAGCCAGGTGATTAGTAACTAGAATTATCTGAATATTTGTCATTGTATTATATTACAAATTCTTTATTATTGTATATGTATATATGGTGTGTGTATGTGTACTGTGGCATATATGCAGAGGTCAAAGGACAACTTAGTGTTATTTGTTCTCTCCTTGCACCACCCTTCAGGGACCAAATTCAGGTGATCAGGCTTGTATGGCAAGTGCTTGTACCTGTTGAGCTATCTCTGTCCCTTGTTATTAATATGACAGCAGAATGCAGTCAGAAGTTACCAACCCAACTTTTTTCCAGTTGGGGGACTCAAACCCAAAGCCGTGATCACACATAGGAAGAAATTGCTCTAACAGTATTCCACATCCCGAGTCTGATACATTTTAAAGTGTTGTGGCCCTTGAAAGTTAAATCTTGTATGCTTGTTTTTTAAAGCAATATTAGTTTTGAAATTATAAAGGCAACAGAGATTCAGTTCCTAGAACCCAGTGACTTAAAAAACTGTCTGTAACTAATTCCAAGGGATTCAGTGTCCTTTGGGTGCACCAAGCGCGTGCGCGCGCGCGCACACACACACACACACACACGCACGCACGCACACGCACACACACACACACATATTCAGGTAAAACATTCATTCACAGAAAAATAAATCTTTTTAAAAAGTTGTATATATTCTCCCAGTTTTGTTAATAACTTCATAAACTGTTTCTGCGTATTTACAGAAGTGCATGGCACACGAATGCTGTTTCCACATAGCACTTTTTTCACAGAGCTTCCCCTTGTCATCTCATACAGAGCTTCATGCTAAAATACCCAAATTAAACAAAAGTAAAGATCTGGAGGTGTAGCCTAGGAGTAGTCCACCCAGGGAAGGAGGCAGAAAGAAAACCAACAGTGTCTTACATAGTATATCAAAATTATAACCCTCTCAATATATATTAAATGTAAAAATGATAGTTTAAATCTTTTAAAATAACTTTTTTTTTTTTTGGTTTTTCGAGACAGGGTTTCTCTGTGGCTTTGGAGCCTGTCCTGGAACTAGCTCTGTAGACCAGGCTGGTCTCGAACTCACAGAGATCCGCCTGCCTCTGCCTCCCGAGTGCTGGAATTAAAGGTGTGAGCCACCATCGCCCGGCTAAAATAACAGTTTTTGAAATCAGTTTGTATTTTATACTTAGTACATCTCAATTAGATTAATAATTTTTCATTAATAGCATTAATATAACAATATTGGAAAAATTAGTGTCACCTAGTGATACTACAATACTGCACAATTTCCTACGTGTCTGTGGTGATGCTGGCGTAAACAAACCTGCTACAGTGCCAGCCATATAAAGCATGCAGCAGTGTCGTCCCACAAGTTAGTGAATGACTGCTGCTGTGTAGCACGGATCATAAAACCCAGAGACAGATATTGGGGTTTCACCTGAAGATCGGAAAAGCAACTCAGCCAAGCCACACTAGAGAGCTCTTACCTCTGCGACATCTTCAGACTGAAAGAGAGAGTTCCTGTCTCATACCTCCTTTTATTCTTCTCTAATGCTGGGATTAAAGGCTTGCGCTCCCACCACATGGCCTCTATGGCAAGTAGTGTGGCTGCTGGGATTAGAGGTGTGTGCCACCACTGCCTGGCTTGTATGGCTGACTAGTGTGGCTGTTTTGCGTTCTGGTCTTCAGGCAAACTTTATTTACTAAAACACAAATAAAATACCACTGCACTACAGGTTTATGTATTTGCTAAACCAAACTGTACTTTAATATTTTAGTCTGAGTTCCTTTATTTGCAAAAACACATTTACAGTAAAACAGTATGAGTCTTTTAATAGCAGCATCAGCCTTAGGCATTGTATCCTTACCCTATACTTTGATTGGATTAGATGTCCACATTGAATTGGCTTGAACTGAGCTCTTATGTCTTCTCTGATGTTTGCATTGCAATAATCTGCCTAATGATTTACTTCTTAGACCCTATCTCCCTATTAAGTGAGACATGACTGTGGTTCACTGCATTTAAATTTTATTAAACTCCAAGTTTAGAATAACATATCTGAAATGTTCTTGAATATTTAAACGCTTTATTATATCAATTATTAAGTTTAAGTTAATTAAAATTTTGTTCTGGTCACACTTCAAGAGTTTAGTATTTACCTGTGGCAAATATAACTTAACTTATAAACAATATAACTTAAAGTTTATTTAGTGATAATCCATTATATAGATTTTTTTCTATAATTTAGTCATTCAATTTTCTATTGGCAAATTATTATCTCTTAAAGTTTGAATGTTACACTGGCTATCCTTATAGAGATACATTATATAGGAATGATTTCTAAATGAATTAATAAATCAGTTATTTTACATTTTAGTAGAAATTTCCCTTCAAAAAATATTAAGTAGCATCAGCAATACATAAAGTCTATTTTGATATCTAATTCCCAACACTGAACATTATTGACAGTTATACCAACAATACAGAAACTATAGGAAAAGCCAGGTGGCGGTGGCGCACGCCTTTAATCCCAGCACTCGGGAGGCAGAGGAAGGCTGATCTCTGTGAGTTCGAGGCCAGCCTGGTCTACAAGAGCTAGTTCCAGAACAGGAACCAAAGCTACGGAGAAACCCTGTCTCGAAAAATCCAAAAAAAAGAAAAAAGAAACTATAGGAAAGTAAAGCGTTTTATTTATATCACTTTTTTAAAAATTAAGTTTTAAAAGATCTTTTTCTTTATGTGTATATGGTTTGTATAAATATATGCCATGTGTATGCTGGTGCCCATGGAGGCCAGAAGAGGGCATTGTATTCCTTAGAACTGTGGTTACAGGAATTTCCTGATGTGGGCACTGCTAACCTATCTTGGATCCCATGAAAGACCATTTCAAAGTTCAAAGACCTTTTCTTTTTCTTTTTTTTGTTTTTGCTTTTGTTTTTTCGAGACAGGGTTTCTCTGTGTAATTTTGGAATTTGTCCTAGAACTCACTGTGTATACCAGGCTGGCCTTGAACTTACAAAGATCTGCCTATTTCTGCCTCCTGAGTGATGGGAGTAAAGGCGTGCGCCACCACCGCCCAGCCACAAGAAGTAATCATAACCGCAAAACCACCCTTCTAGTCCCTCCTAATGTATTTTTTTAAGTTTGCAGTGTTAGGTTTTACTAACATTTTCATACATACACTAGATACTTCCTTTGTTTGTAGTCTTGTTCATCCCCCTCTCTTACTACCTTCTCCTATCTCCAGTGCTTCCTCTCTACCTTTTCACTTACGTAGTTGGACAGAAAGGCTTGTTCTTACTGTAAATGTTTCCATGGAATGAAGAACAAAAAGCCAAAAGTCACTGCAAGCTAAAACTGTAGTTCCGTGGTGTATCTTTTTGACTGTTCAAGCCAACTCGAGCTGCCATGGGTAGTTACTCTCTTTCTTAACTTTGTGAATCCCTGGAGGCACATGAGTGGCCAGACTCCCCCGAGGATGTTCAGCTGCCAGTTCCACTCACAGAACACTGTCCGCCCTAGCCGCTGGACCCTGCCCAAGCACTGAACTTGAATCCCACCAGTCCCCACCCTGGAAAGCTTCACCCTGAAAGGTTCCTCTCCTACCCCCAAGAAACTCTGTATAAATCCTGCCTTCTGTTAGTTCCTTTCTGTTTCTCGCATGAGCAGAGGCAGCCACCCTCCTAGTTTTTTCTCTCCCAATAAATGTGAGGTTTGTTTTGAGGTGCGACTTTGGTATCCCTTCTTTCTGACTGCCAGGATAGAGTTCTTGTTTAGAATATGTCAGGGAGTTCTTGGAAGAGGTTGTAAAGTCATTGGAGGCAAAGAAACAGAAGAATATCTCTAGGATGTGATCTACATTAGTACCAAGTCAATCAAAGTCTCAAAAATATATCCCTGTTTATCCTTTCTCAGGAAGCTTTAAGAGAACACTCAGAAAGAGGAGCATAGATAAAGAAGGGAAAGGTGTAAGGAAAGTTCCCCAGGGTGAAGTAATGGCTCTGAGTGCTGTACACTCACAGAAGATATTTCTATTAGAATACAAGCAGTAGATTGTAAAATGAAGCCCAGGAATAGGAGAAAATTTAATGAAAGTTCACAAAGAAGGAATGGTGAAACACCCCACGCATAGCAACAGCTGAAAGCCTGTTGACCATAGCTCTGGAGGAACAAAGGAGCTAGTTACCAGGACTTACCTACAATGTAGCAGTAGTAGTGCAGCCTTGAGAACTGTGACCTGAACGGAATGCAGCCCTTGTATATCCACAGGAGGAAGCTGGGGAAATAAAGAACCCAACCGTGCCTTGCTTGTTTCTAGTGGGGAATTATTATTGGCAGCGCTGTGGAAGATTGGAAGGCACAAAAACATAAGCTAATGAAGCCAGCCTTCTAGAACCTGGAGCAAATGGAAGAGACTGAGTGATAAGTGGATCTGAGCAGGAAAAAAAAAATCCTCAAAAATAGCCATGAGAGTAAACCTTTAAAAAATGCTACTTCTGGGACAGGAGAGTTGGCCCAGTGGTTAGGAGTACTGTCCGCTCTTCCAGAGACCTGATTTATATGTCAGCACCTATGTAGTGGTTCACAACTCTCTGTATCTCTAGCCATTGGGGATTTGATAACCTCTTTTGGTCTCTATAGGCCATGTATGCACATAGTATATATACACACATGCAAGGAAAGCACCCATATATACACAAAATAGAATGAATTTTAAAATATTAAAAATATTGTCAGAAAAAGTAGGGATGTATTAGTGATTTCACTGAAAAGGGAAATATAACTTACGAGAAGAATGACTAATAGTAGAGAGCTGATTCTCATCTATAGGTGGTGGTCAGGTAATGTCATGAAATGGCATGTATGTATACGTGTGATGTATGTATAAGCCTATTTCTGTACATGTTGCTAGAAATATAAAGATTAATTTACAGTGAAACTAGCGGCTTTTCCTAGAGGACCCAGGTTCAAGCCTTAGCAACCACACAGTGGCTCATGAACATGTGTAACTCCAGTTCCAGGGTATCTGATGCTCTCTTCAGACTCCATGAGCACTAGGTACACACTCAGTACATATGCATAATGCAGGCAAAGACTCATAAGTGTAAATCTTTTTTTAAAGACTTGATTATATAATGGAGGTGGTAGAAGTACATTGTATACATGTATGAAGATGTCATAATGAAACCATTATTTTATATAGTTCATAATTACTAATATAAAAAGGAGGATATACTTGATCATTAAATTGTCCATTGAGCAGTACTGATAAGAATTTGATAAGGATAAGTACAAGAGTAGGCATGGATGCATAAATTTGTGTGGTTTCAGACAGCTGCCTTGATATTAACTCCTTAATAACAAATAGTTTATGGCCAGGTGTGGTAGTGCACACCTTTAATCTCAGCACCCAGGAAGCAGAGGCAGGTGGACCTCAGGTTTATATTGCAAGCTCTAGGACAGCCAGAGTTACAGAGAGCCTGTCTGGAACAACAACAAGAACAAAGTTCATATTGTTTTGTTTTTCCCTTTATTAAAAATTGGTTTGATTGCTTTTAACTTTTATCATTATCATAAATGGCATCCTGTTTGTGTTCTATGTTTATATAAAGTATATACACTCTTTGCTGGGAACTGAGGCCTGTGTATGGTAGTCATGAATGCTACTATTGGCTATACCCTTAGCTATACTTTAATTCTATGCATAAACTCTTTCTGTTTGCTATAGTTTTTACTTTAGTTCAATGTGAATGCAAGTAAAAATAATGGGCTGCCTTTTAAAAAGGGGTGTGGGGAATAGAGTTAAGTTACTCTTATGAATACTTAACGGTCTGTTAGATGTTATTCTAATTCCTATCACTTTGGAAATATTTGTATTTTGTTAATATTTTTAGACCTTAAGGCTCTACACTTAAGGCTCTATGACCTGGCATTTCTATCTTCATTCTACCAGAATATATAGTTCTAGTCTTAGAAACAGTGTCCTTGGGAGACATACTAAAAAGTAACCATTTTTCTTTTGTAATCGGAGTGGCGGGGCTGTGTCCCAGCCACCCAGCCGCCCACATGGCTAGCTTATGCCCTGAAATAATTACACGGAAACTGTATTCTTTTAAACACCTTCTGGCCTCTTATTGGCTAGCTCTTACATATCGATCTAACCCATTTGTAATATCCCTGTAACACCACGAGGTGTCTTACCAGGGAAGATCTTAACCTGCGTCTGTGTCCGGTAGGAGAATCATGGCGACTCCTTGACTCAGCTTCTTTCTCCCCGCATTCTGTTCTGTTTACTCCACCCACCTATGTTTTAACCTATGAGGGCCAAGCAGTTTCTTTATTGCTTAACCAATGAAATCAACAAATAGAAAGATGACCCTCCTCCATCATTTTTCCTTATTAGTTTAACTCCTCATTACTTCAAAGGAAACTATATATTCAGTGGAAGAAGAATGGTCATAACTTAACCCCATAGGCATGACTTTGATAAACAGTAGTCTGTCCTTAAAATGAATTTTAGGCTTAAAGGCCATCTTACCGTTTGCTGGCAGGCCATGTTGATTTACTTATATGTAAAATTATGAATGAGGACCTTCATAGTAAGGCTGTCTCCCTCTCAAATAAAAGTAGTTCTGTCAAGCCAAAGATACTCATTCAGAAGATTAATTATTGATATGTAGCACAGCATATATATTCTTATTCTTTTGGAATATGTGCTAGTGACACCTGAAGAAGTTGAATATAGTACCAAGCTCTGTAAATACTAAGATGTTTTTGTTATATGTAAACATGCTTATAGTAAAGTTCAGTTCATAAATTAGGGACAGTAAAAAGTTAACAATAATAGTAAGATAAAGCAATTATAACACAGCATGAAAGTCTAAAAGTTTTCCTTCCTCTGGTTTTCACTACGGTTCACTCTTGTTCATAGAGACTGGAAAACAGCCCGGAGCTCTATAATTGCCTGAGAGGACTATTGTATCACACATTGTATGAGCTTATCAGATACAAATTAGACATTAACTCCATGACAGAGCTTGAAATCTGCTTGGTTTAATGTGACAATAAGTGTTCTGATTTCAAGGTAGAAAATGCATGGTGCCTCAGAGGGAAAGAGTTGGAAGAGAACCAGGTTAGTCTAGGGAAGATTTCTAAGACGCTCAATGGAAAGGAAAACTTAACAGATTGAAAAACAGTAATTGTTTGTGTAAGAAACAATATGTTGGTGATGTGGAAGTGGAAAGTTAAAAGGTTTACATGATATGAAATATTAGTTTGATTCCGGATCTAGGGAGGGAGAAATAAAGTGGGGAAAGAATAAGTCAAAAGAGGTAATAAAAGTTTCAGGCTGAGGAATTTCTATGGTGTCCTGCAGGATAATTGGTAAAGTGCCCTGGAATCAACAGACTTTAGGCACAGATTTTGTACCTTGTAAAGTAAGGCACATCATTCAATAAGGAGCCTGCTGCGAGGTTTAAATTAGATCATGCATGCCACGTACTAAGCCCAGTGAGTGACTGTTGCATAGTTAACCCTCAGTAAACAGTAGCTTTTAATAAAGGAAAAAAGGCAGCGAAAACTTCTAAAGGAGCACTGTCATGGTAATAGGGATTCTTTCAGGAAAGCTAATCTGGCATCACCATGAGGAATGATCCGCAAAAAGCCAGACTGAGGTTGAATTAGGGAGCTCAGAAAAGCCATGCAGAAGACAGTGGAGTAGCATGGGAAGAAAGGAGCTGGGATGTGTGTCAAATGTCATGGACTTAAAATTATATAACTAGTTGTATTTAGGAATATTACAGCTACTTAAATTTTACCACAGGAGGATAGCTAGTTTATCAAACAGGCTGGTGTGCTACATTTTTATGCATTTTTAGAGCTATGATTTAATATTTTATTATTGAAAAGTTTGGTTAAGACAAGTGGTTCACCTTGGCAAAGCATGCTGAAATTGGAGCACGATCAGAAAGAGTAATTTTTTTTTAATGTAAGATCACTTGGAACCTGGGACTGTTGGTAGCATGGTTTGGTTTTTTGTGGATAGTAGGGGATCATATTCCTAACATTTCTCTGATGATGGAGGAAGGTCATTGGCTAATAAAGGAACTGCCTTGGCCCATTTTATTGGTTAGAAGATAGGTGGGAGGAGTAAACAGAACGGAATGCTGGGAGGAAGAGGAAGTGAGGTCAGATTCCACAGCTCTCCTCTTGGGAGCAGATGCCTCAGAAGAGACGCCATGCCCCGCTCCTGGGCAGACACACGCCTTGAAGCTCTGACCCAGGATGGACTAGGCTAGAATCTTCCCGGTAAGCGCACCTTGGGGTGCTACACACAGATGATTAGAAATGGGCTAAATTAATATGTGAAAATTAGCCTAGAAGAGAATGGGCCAAGCAGTGTTTAAATGAATATAGTTTGTGTGTTGTTATTTCGGGGCATAAGCTAGCCGAGCAGATGGCCGGGGTGCTGGGAACGCAGCCCCGCCGCTCTTATTACTACACTCTGAAGGACTGCCTCGGCTCAGCTTTAGGGACCTGAGCAGTAAATGTTAGTACAGTTAGGTGGTGAAATAAAATTGTGATACATTAACAAAGCATGAAGCAGTCAGTTGAGGGAACATGTTTATTTTCTCTGACCATATTTTAAGGGCTGCAGAGTAGTGTAATTATGAGACTTTTCGAAGAAGCATGTAGTGTGTATGACAGGTACCAACAGCACTGTGAATCCACAGGAATGTTACCTACTTGGATTTGACTATTCCGTGCCTGTATATTTGGGAAACGGGGGTTTCTGATTTTGCCTACATTTTAGGTCATTTGTGGAGATAAGATGAAGAACTGTACTTGCAGTGTGCTAAAGAAAGTATTGTGGGCTAGCCAGGTAGCTCAGTAGTCACTTGTTGCACAAACCTGGCAATCTGAATACTAGGTGAAAGGAAAGAGCCAACTCCACAGAGTTGTTTTCTGACCCCTACTGGGTGTGGTATGTACCCCCCCACACTAATAATAATAAAAGTTTTAGCAATCCAAATATAAGATGTGAATGTAAGTTACAAGTCTATTCCAGTGCCTTATCCAACAATTAACAGTGTGCTAAAACTCCTACTTTTTAGTTTTTCGTTTCCTTGTTTGTTTTTATTTTAGTGAACACACAGAGTGGGGTGGGTAGAGGAAGCTATCTAACCAGCCCTGGCCTTCAGTCCATTTGGTTTGGGCAGCAATAAGATATGGAATAAAGTCCCTCCAAATAAAAATGGGGGGAGGGGCAGGAGGCACTATCCAAAATTTGAGGGTAATGGACAAATGAGGTCAGTACTGGGAAGTTTGCAGGTGAGAGGCCATTTAATGACATTCTTTTAACATCTTGGCAGTCATGGTGACGATGACATTGAAGGAAGGGACTCCTCAAGTGCTCTTGAAGATCCATAGTAAATTCCATGTCTTAGAGCAATGAACCCTTCATCACAGAACATTTCTGGCCCCTAAGCACCAGCCTATTCATGAAAAATCTTGACTGGTCTTTGCCAACCAGGATATCAGGCTCAGCTAGCCTGATGCTAAGAAGTACTTTGTGGGAATAGCACCAATGGAGGGAGGTTCTCGTACCCTGTAATGACTGTATCATATAGCTTGTTTGCTATGAAGTTTTTGATATAGACACTAGAAATTAACTCTTTGAATTTATTTATTTTTTTTAATTTATTATCAGGCTGGTACTGGCAATAAAGGAATGTGAGTAATACTTTAAAAGTAGAATTTGTCAGCCGGGCGGTGGTGACGCACGCCTTTAATCGCAGCACTCGGGAGGCAGAGGCAGGCGGATCTCTGTGAGTTCGAGACCAGCTAGTGTACAAGAGCTAGTTCCGGGACAGGCACCAAAGATACAGAAAAACCCTGTAAAGAAAGAGAGAGAGAGAGAGAGAGAGAAAGAGAGAGAGAGAGAGAGGTAGTAGTAGTATTAGAATTTGTCATTTTCTTTCTGAATCTAAGCCATCCCTTCTCTTCCTCAAGGATAAGGGAAGGGGAATGGCCATATTTTAAAGGTCTATATAGTTCTCCCAAGCCCAATTATTATACTAAGTATTTTAGAATTATATTTGACTCCCCATCTCAAAATCCTGTCAAAGCATCCTTTGTAATAGCCATTCTTTTACCTTTTTCCCCTCTGCTCCTTTATGCTCCCATGTGTGAAGTATTGAATATTATTGGCTACCCTCCTTACATTTACCTCTACTCAGCTGTGGTTACAGAATAGCTGCAGTTTCCTAACGAGTCATTTTATTTTTTTCTTGGCTACTAATAGTCTCTTGGTGCTTCCAGAAGAAAATTTTAGCAGTTTAACTTAGTATTCAGGAATAATTGGCTTTATCTTGTCTCTTACACTGACTGTGTTCTAGGCTGTTCTTATTCTTTAAGGCTTATATATCTTTATTGGTTGCCATATACATAAAAGCCTTATTATGGGTCATTTTAAGCTAAATGCTAAAAAATAGATTTGTAGCCAGCTTGAAAATGGCATAAAATACCGTTCCTTCTTGTATTTCTTTCAAAAACACTTTTTGGATACATTTACTCTTTTATTATGTAGGAGTTGAAAGTGATAATGGGGCAGTTCAAGTAACCAAGCACATAACTTGTTTGGCTCTGAACTAATTTCTACCCTGGGTGTGAGGTCTGAGATAGCCCCAAAAGACTTTAATTTTGTGCTTGATGTGAACAAACAGAGTATTTTCTACTGATTAAAATAAAATGCTTTTTTAAATTTTAATATATATTGAAGTAATAAGGGAGGCGGCGGGGCTGCGTTCCCAGCACCCCGGCCGCCTGCTCAGCTAGCTTATGCCCCAAAATAATTACACAGACACTGTATTCTTTTAAGCACTGCTTGGCCCTTTAGCTCTAGCACTTACAGGCTAATTCTCACATCCCGATCAACCCATCTCTAATAATCTGTGAGAACCGGTCTTACCGGGAAGATTCTAGCCTAGACCATCCTGGGTCGGAGCTTCATGCCGGAGCGGGGCATGGCGTCTCTCTCAGGCGTCTGCTCCCTAGAGGAGAGCTGTCAAGTCTCTGAGCTCACTTCCTCTTCCTCCCAGCGTTCTGTTCTGTTTACTCCTCCCACCTATCCTCTAACCAATAAAATGGGCCAGGGCAGTACCTTTATTAGCCAATGACCTTCCGCCATCAATATATGACATATGAGGACCCTAATTATCAGGTTTAGAAAAAAAGTAATTGCGGGGACTTGGTGGCACTTGCCTCATATGCACAAGGCTTTGGATCTAATCCTTAGCACCTGAGGAAAAAGAAGAATGAACCGTGTCTTTGTGCACTGTTCCCCTGCTCCCACTTCTTTATATTGCATGGTACTGCTATAATAGAATGATAACCAAATTTGCAAAGAATGTAATGAAGGACGATCTAATTTTTAGCTTCATTCCCCCCCCCCAAATAATTCAAAGCTGTTATAGTAGTAAAATTGTAAGAAGATAGTGACCTAAGACCCCACCACAGAGGCACAGGTATAGGGCAGCCTGGCTACTTAATGAGATCCTGCCTTTAAACTCCAGCACTCCTGCTTCCTATATTCTTACCACCTTTCCAAGGCAGGAGAATTTCAAACTTCAGGCCAGTGTGGGTTACATAACATTCATTCTTAAAAGAGGGGAAAAAAAAGAAAGAAAAGAAAAAGTCAAAAAGCTATTAAATATTATTATTATTGTTAAGTCAATACCATAATTCTAGTATGAAAATTAACAATAAACACACAATTTATCAAATCAGAATTCTTTTAAATCCATTCTAATCAAAAGACAAGAAGTTTCTGTGATGGGTGAGCTATGAGTGTTCTCCTCTCTTATAGCTCAATTGCATTGCTGCTTTTAACTTTCAAAGATAGTTCCGACTGTGCCAGTCTCTGAGTAGCAGCAAAAACTTTTATGCCACTCCTCTTCATCTCTGGAGAGAGGCTTCAGTCAGTCTTTGCCTCCATTATAGTGTGCCATTGCTTTAACAATTCTCTTTCCCTCAGAGGGAAAATTTCTGAGGTCTCAGTTCTCAGGTCCTTTACTTCAACAACTAAATTGAACACTATACTGGCAAAAATGAATTCTGTGTCCCAAGGTATATAGTATGGATAAACTACCACGTATTCAGTCAGTGTTCTTGGGCCATCTCCAAAGTAATAGGGACTCACTAATGTCTGGAAGTTTGTGCAGTAGGTCCACCAGGAAGCTGGGACTCACCAGCCATCACCACGGTCTTCCTTCCCTTCTCAGACTGCAGCATGATGACATAGGAGGGTCAGGAATGCAGGTTCAGCAGTCTCACTCCGACTTTCCTGTGGGGGCACCAGAGGCCATGATATCATCAGGGTTGGCGTTGCTCTGCTGCACACACTGGGCCAGACATTTCAGAAGCCATCATACCTCATTCTCCTGTGAAAAATACACAGACCTATTCTTGACCCCATTTTAAAACAGGGTCAGGTCCTTCCCATAATCCTGTGCAAGGGTCTTTCCATTTTGCTTTAGTGAAGATTGCTCTGGTGCCATCATGCCAGAATCTTTCTGTGTCATATTTCTCAATGGTATCCATATTCAAGAAAAATAGAGTAAAAAGGTCATGATTTAAGGGCTTATGTGGAGACTGAGGGTATAATTTCACCATTTTTATTTTTATAAGTTGTGTTTTCAAGGAGCCATGGGCAGGCTCCACAATTCCTTGTCCTTGAGGGTTAAGAGGAATGCCTGTTTTATGCTTCATATTCGATTGGGGACAAAATTGCTGAAATGCTTTACTAACATATCCGGATCCATTATTCATCTTTATGGTTTTAGGCATTCCCATATATGAAAAACGTTTTAAGCAACGAGTTATCACATGTTTCTCCAGTGTGTGTAGAGGCCATTAAGAAACCTGAATGTGTATCAGTTGTCACATGCATATATTCTTAAGTTGCCAAATTCTGCAATATGAGTAACATCCATTTGTTATAAATGATTTGGAAGCAGGCTTCGGGGATTTACTCCCTGATGAGATACAGGTAAATACTGTGAGCATATATCACATTGCTTCACAGTCTGATGCGCAATCCTGTTAATCCAAATAGTTTTCTTCAACTTTTACTGTTTTGTTGATGTAAAGCGTGTGATTGCTGGGCAAGTTCAACCTGAAATAAAGGGACTAATTGAGTAAGTTTATTAGCTAAAGCATTCCCTTCAGCTGATGGACCAGGAAGATCTGAATGTGCTCTAATATGACACACAAAGGATGGCAATTTTCTTTGATGAGTGGCATCTTGAATTTGCTGTAACAGTTTTGTAATTTGATTTATTACTGGTCCCAGTGCAGGCAACTGTTTCTATTATCTGAAGAGCTTTAAATATGTAGAGACTGTCAGTATATAAACCAATATCCTGTGCTGAAAAAGCAACTATAGAAGTCCTTTCTTGAACATTTTAGAAAACAATGGATTAAATATGTGAGGATTTTTTCAATCACTCTCAGCATTTAAAGGTATTTGAAAACCTATAATTCTTTTAAAATGCTTTGGAACATCATAAGTAAAAGTATTCCACTTAGTGTTTAGCTAGGAAACGTGGCTATTTTAACATACTTTTTAATGTATGAGAAATTTATTGAATTCTATTTGCTGTGTGAATGCCTCAATTTTGATTTTGTATTAGGAAATATTAGGTAATATTCCAGCGTTTAACTCCGAGTTCTTCAACTTTAGCATTTTGAATTAGATAATTTTTGTGCTGTGAGGCACTGGCCTGAGCATATTAAACATTCTTGCCTGAATAGCCTGTTTGCTTGTTTGTTTAGAGACAATGTCTCACTATGTATTCCAGGCTGGTCTGGAACTCACAGAGACTCATCTGCTTCTGTCTCTGAGCACTGGAAATAATGGCATTCACAGCCATGCCCAACTAATAGCTTTCTTACAGTCAAAATTGTGACTATAGGGGCTAGAGAGATGGCTCAGCAGTTAAGAGCATTGCCTGTTCTTCCAAAGGTCCTGAGTTCAATTCCCACAACCACGTCTGGTGCCCTCTTCTGGCTAACTGCATACTAAATAAATAAATAATCTTTAAATTTCCTCATAGTAGTGGGTATTGGGAGTCAGAATAATCACTGATTAGGACTGAAGAGATGGTTGGCGCTTGGGAGTACTAGCTGCTCTTCCAGAGGACCTGTGTTTGATACCTAGCACCCATGTGGCAGCTAACAACTGCCTATAACTCCAGTTCCAGGGAATCTAATGCCCTCTTCTGGTTTCCATGGATACTGTGTGCAGGTTATACATAGATATATAATATGGAGACAACACCTATTTAAAAGTTTAAAGATTTTTAAGAACTGGCATCCAGAATTGCTTTGGAAGAGCTGATATGATATCTGGTAATAATTTTAAAATGTATTATCATATATTAATTCATAAAATGATTTTTATTTTAATATTTTAAATTATATTTTTGGTTAGCTGTTGTGGGAGCATGTGACTATTTAAAGAGCATTAATTCTGCCAGTCCATGAACATGGGATGTTTTTTTCATCTTCTAGAGTCTTTAGTTTCTTATTTTTTACATATATTTCGTTGTTTAGCTCTTTTAAATCCTTGAGTTTACGCCTAGGTATTTTACTGCTACTACTACTGTGACTGGGTTTTTTTTTTTCCTCATTTCTTTCTTGACAATGTCCTTATATATATGTAAAAAATCTGTTGGATTTTGTATACTGATTTTTTTTTGTTTTTTGTTTTTGTTTTGTTTTTCGAGACAGGGTTTCTCTGTGGTTTTGGAGCCTGTCCTGGAACTAGCTCTTGTAGACCAGGCTGGTCTCGAACTCACAGAGATCCGCCTGCCTCTGCCTCCCAAGTGCTGGGATTAAAGGCGTGCGCCACCACCGTCCGGCCATGTATACTGATTTTTATGTCCTGCTTCTTGTATAGGTTTTAAAGTCTTTTGGCAGAATCTTTAGTGTACAATGTGGTAGAAGTATATTTAGAGCCATTTTACAAACTGGAAATTATATCCAAATCTCAAATCAGAATTAATTAATTCATTATTTTATTTGTATATAATGTGTACTAGTAGTGCCTGTGAGTGCGGGGGAGGATGTCAGATCCGTTGGATCTGTAGTTACAGGTGGTTCTGGGCTGCCTGATGTAGGTGCTAGGAACTGAGCTTAGTCCCCTGAAAGAGCAGTTTGTGCTTTTTTTTTTTTTGTTTTGTTTTTCGAGACAGGGTTTCTCTGTGAGTTTGTGCTCTTCACAACTGAGTTAGCACTCGATTTCTTTTGAAGCTAAGTTAGCAATTCAAACAGCAAGTTGTATTTTGTTTATATTTTAACCTTTATTTTTGTTTTATTTCTGTGGGTGTGTTTCACTTGCATGTGTTTCTGGACACTCCTTGCATACAGTGCCTATAGAAGTCAGCAGAGGGCATCTGTTCCCCTGTGGCTAGAGTTGAGCTGGATGGGGTGCTGGAAATAGACCCTGTATCCTCTGCAGGAGTAGTCAGTACTTGTAACACACAGCCATCTATCAGCGGTTTTTCCAGCCCCCAAACAGCAGTTTTAAAAATATACTAACTATAATATCCAGCAATATTCTAATTTGATACTTAAGCTGAGGAATGATGGCAGGAAATTACTGCAAGTCTTGTTTTCCACAATGAAATTATCTTGTTTGTGCAAACAAAGTAGAAACTTGTGTATGTTATCTTTAGGCAGCTCCAGTTATGCCTGTTTTGAACCTAGTCACTACCATGCATTTGTTTTGTGTGTGTGCGGGTGTCCACTGCAGATGTGTGGAGACCGGAGGAGAACATCAGATGTCCTGCGTTCTATAACTCGCCCTTATTCCTTTGGGATGAGTTTTTCACTGAACTTGGTTTGTTTTTCTGTCACAGGGAACCTCCTCTATGCTCCCCATCACTAGAGCTACAGGCACATGCAGCCTTCTGTAGCTTTTATGTAGGTGTCTGAGATCTGAAGTCAGGTCTGTATTCTTGTGTAACAGGTACTCTTTCTTATCTACTAAGTCATTGCCCCAGCCCAAGATGGAGGTTTTATCTCTCCTATTCTTTTTTCCTAAGTATTCACTGACTTTTGAGCAAACATAGGTAGTGTACAGAACAGCCTTGTTGCTGTTTCTTACCTGAGCAATGGGTATAGTTCAGTAACAGCGTTTATATAGTATATGCAAGTGTTGTGCTTGAACCCAGCTCCAATGAATAGCAATGAACACTGTGCAGAAATAAAGTAAAATTCAAGAACCAGCCATAGCATCTACAGCTCTAACAACACCAGGAATTGGGTGGGCATAATAAAAACTAAAACCTTTAAAGATGTAAAAAGGAAAGCAACAATTAACAGAAGAAAATGAAAAGAAGGTTGAATATTCAAAATGTGGAAAGGGAGAAAGCAGGAGAAAGAAGGTTGGAATTTTAGAAAGGGGAATGAAAGATGGGATGGACAAAAGAATTAAGAGAAGAGAAAAAGTGACAACAAAACCCAGAATAATAAACGTGTGTATAGTAAATATGTGTAGGAAAAAGGACCAGATAAAAGATTTTACTATTAGAAAAGTAACAACAAAACCCAGTGCAATGAGCATGTATATATAATAGTGTGTGTATATATACATACATATGTAGTGAAATTATGAACTTATGTACCTATTAGTAAATACTAAAAGGGAATGAAAGGCAGGTTTTAACAACAACAACAAAAAATGTCTCTACTTAAATGATTATGCAGGCAGAAGTGCCTGTTCTGCCTCTGCCAGTCTATACTTCTTTCTGTGTTTTGACTATAAGCTCCCTGGAAAAGGCTAAGACACATTCCATTTTTCTGTGTGTGTGGCCCACCACTAGGTCAGTAGGAGTGGTCAGCATCAGAGTGGGCTGGAATGACTTTCAGTTTCCTTGTGGCTGATACCAAGTAGCATCAAACTCAGGTTTACTCAGAGCAGATAAACTTGATTTATTTCCAGGGCTGAGTTAACAGCAGAGCTCTGCTGAAGCCCTGGACCTCGGGCGCCCCTTTGAAGTCCATGCAGGGCATTCCTTCTGTCCTCCGCCTCACTGCATAGCTGGCTTCTGACTGTTTCCGTTCCCAGTCTCTGAGAAGCTGGACTGTGCCGCTGCTTCTTATCTGCCATATGTTCTTTCAGTTCTCTGATAACAGTTCCATGAGAATGAATTTTTTAAGCACTACTGTTTACTTTAAATTATTAAATTTAGAGTTTATAATTGCGTTTACTTTGGGGGCACAAAGTAACCACTCTGATTAATGAGTACAGAATGGACTTATCAAGCTAAATACACACGTCATCTCAAATACTTAAAGCTTCCCTCTGCCCCGTTTGTTGGCAAGGGATCATCCACTATCACAACGTTGAAGGGTCTGTAGTGAAAGCATTTACAATGTATTATCTTAGCAATTCTGAAATGCACAATCCTTTACTGTTCACTGTGTTCACTGTACTGTCTGGTATATGTCCTCCTGGTCTCCTGTAATCCCCTCCTCCTGTCCTCTTTCCTCTCTAACTGCCACCTATTCTTTGCTTCTTCCTAAATGTCTGTCTTTATTAATTTGAATCTAGGTGAGGACTTGGAGTGTTTGTCTTTAGTGCACAGCTCTGTTCTTTGATACTGTATTTATAAAAACGGCTAAAGTTTGTTTTTAAAAGATGAATGGTGTTGACAGTAGTTTCTATCCTGCCTGGTCCCACAGCCGTTCTGTCCCAAAGAAACACACAGAAGTCTACATTATATAAACTGTTTGGCCTATTAACTCAGGTTTCTTCTTAACTCTTATAACTTACATTAACCCATAATTCTTGTCTGTCTTAGCCACGTGACTTGGTAACTTTTACAGTGAAAGCATTCTCATCTTGCTTTCTCTGTGTCTGGCTGATGACTGCAGGCTCAGCCTTTCCTCTTCCCAGAATTCTCCTGTTCTCATCGCCGCTGCCCCCCCCCCACTTCCTGCCTGGCTACTGGCCAATCAGCGTTTTATTAAAACAATACAAGTGACAGTAAAAGACCATTGTCCCATGGCAGAATGGTATTGTGTGTGTGTTCCATTTTCTCTCTTTTCTGTTCATCTCTTTTTAATTAAAAGTGTGTATATAATGCATGTGTGTGTGTGTACACATTTGCATGTGTGTGAGCTGATGTGAGGTGTCTGCTGATGTGATATGAGGTGTTACTCCCTCCCCCGTTTTGTTTGAAGTAGGATCTCTCACTGACTGGCCATTGAACCCCTGTCTCTGCGCCCTACCCCACCCACCCGAGCTGGAATACAGCCCTGTGAAGCAGTGCCTGGCCTTTGTGTGGGTGCCTGGCCTTTGTGTGGGTGCTGAGGATTTGTTTTTTTTTTTATTTTTTATGATTTATTTACTTTTTATTTTATGTGCATTGGTGTGAAGGTGTCAGATCCCCTGGAACTGGATTTTCAGACAGTTGTAAGTTGCCATGTGGATGCTGGGAATTGAACCTGGGGCCTCTGGAAGAGCAGTCAGTGCTCTTAACCGCTGAGCCATTTCTCCAGCCTGGTGCTGAGGATTTGAACCAGTCCTCGTGCTTCCCTGCTAAATACTTTACCTGTTGCATCATCTCTAGCCCTTAGGTGTGTTTTCTTGCATTTTTTTTGGTGTAGAATTAGGCTCCTTACCCATTTTGGATACTCTCCTCTCTTGATGGGTGGTGTGCAGATGTTGTCTCCATCGGGAGGGGCCCGCTGACAGTTGTTTCCTTTGCTGTACCCACCGTTGTAGCTTGATAGTTTTTGTTTTTGTTGCCTGTGCTTTTAGATGAGTCCCTCAAAAAAACAAAAAAAAAAAACCTGTGACTAAGTGTATAATCCCCGCCTTCCAACCCGTGTTTAATTCTAAGAACTTTGAGTTTCTGATCTTAATGTTTAGGTCTTTAACCCATTTTTGGTTTGATTTTTGTATATTATAAACATAGTGGTATTTTTCCTATCTACTTGTATCTACTGTATTTTATTTCTATGTCAAGGTAGTCATATGACTCAGAATCATAGGAGGAAAGAAGAAACTTGTAAGCTACGTCTTTGAGTTCAGATGATTTTATATATGATTTTGTCCAGGAATGCAAAAACTGCTAAATCCTTGAAAGTTTATATCAGAAGATAAATAGATCTTCTAAACTGATTACTTCATCTTATTCCTATCCAACTGAGTGTCAAGAATCTTACTGTTTTCTGTCCTCAAAGGCTGAAGATTTTTATGGCTTTAAGATGTATGTTACCCTTGGGCCTCTTTGAGATCTTTATTGGATTTTTACTTTGAACTTTTTTGGTTTTTTTGAGACTGAGTCTCAATTTGTTGCTGAGGCTCACTGGTAATTCTCGCATAGCCCAGGCTGGTCTGACTCAGGGATCCTCTTGCCTTAACTCTCGGAGTTTACAGGCATGAGCCTCGGTGCCCAGCACTTTTTTATTTGGACTCTTGATCCTCTTGTGTCATATTCCAAGCACTAGAGTTATAACATGGCACTATGGTGCCCAGCTAAATATTTTTTATGGAATTTTGCTTCCACTCCTTATAAGCTCACCTGGCATTGTGTGTCTAATATAGTTTTAACGATGTGCAAGTAGCAATAACTCCTTTGAAATGCAATTATGTGGATGACAGTAAAGGTATTCTTATCTGAAACCTAAACTGTAGGATTTTAAAAATGACCTTGCAAGACTTGCCAGTGTATTCTACCAAAAAGGAAACACATTTTATTCGTACTTGGCCTTTTATTATAATAGTGTGCCGTTGAGCTAATTGAATTCAGCTTACTTCAGATGTTTAAAAGTATTTCTTTCCAAATGTTGGAGAGGGCCCAGTGGTTGAGCTTGTATTCCTCTTCCCAGTGCCATATCAGGTGGCTCACAGCTGCCACTAACTCCAGCTCCAGGGATCTGATGCCTCTGGCCTCCAGAAACTAGCACAAGTGTGCACATACCCAAAAAAGATACAAATCACATCATTAAACATAATAAAAATATAGATCTCTAAAACAACATGAACAGTTCCTTTAACTCTGAAATGTATAAACTTGTTTTCCAGCCAGGAATAGTAATGCAAGCCTGTAGTTCCCGCACTTAGGATAAGGGAGTAGGATCAGGAGTTGCAAGTCTGCCTCAGTCACGTGTCGGAGTCTAGGCCAGCTCCACTACATTTAACCCTGTCGCAAAGCAAACAAAAAAAGGACTTTTTTCCACCTCAATATTGGATTGATTTTTGTTTAAAGTTGTGCCCTTTTTTTTAATTGAGTAATAATTTCTGAGTTGATAACTTGTATGACTAACCCAATTGTATTTTAATTTTGGCTTGTATTTACTTTGTTTTGGGTGCAGCTAGTTCCTTCTGTGATTTAGGGGGTCATTTATTTATTGTTCATTAGAAATTTGTGAAACTGAAAGTTAGGCATCAAGTTAAATATTTGTTGAGTAAGTTGAGTCGTATGTTTAGGAGTGGATCCAGGGCTTGTGCTTGATAAATACTTGATCTACCATATTGATCTACGTCCTTAGAAAGTTAATAGGGTCTTTATATGATGTGAATATAGTCTTGTTTTCAGAATTTGAAGTGGTCTTTTAAAAAGCTGTTTCTGCCCAGCGTTTGGCACACACCTATAAACCTATAAACTTGAGGTTAGAGATGAGATCAGGGGTTTAAGGTCATCAACTACTACTAGTGAGTTGGGCCAGCCTGAGCTACAGGAGTCAGTCTCTCTCTCTTTCTCTCTCTCTCTCTCTCTCTCACACACACACACACACACACACACACACACACTCATTCCTTTGAGGCATAATTTACACATAACAATGCACCCCCTATTTATTTATCTATCTATCTATCTATCTATTTATTTAGCGTGTGTATGTGGGAGTAGGCTGCCATTTGAACACAGGGTCTCATGCATACTTAGTAAGAATTCCAGACTGGGTTGTATCCCCGGCTCTAGAAGATGTCATTTTAAATGTACAATCGGGTTTTGTTTTCCTTTAAAATTGATGAATATGCAAAACTTACATTAAAATTTGATTCTAAGTGTTCAGTTTAGAATTTTAAAAATAGTTTATACAGGGCTGGAGAGAAGGCTCTGCAGGTAAAGGTGCTTGCTGCCGAGCCCTATAAACCTGAGTTCCATCCTTGGCACCCCATGGTAGAAGGAGAGAACTGAATCCCATGAACTATCAAGAGCCTCAGTTTCCCCACACCTTCCTTCAATGCTTATTATAGCTAGTCTTCTTAATTTTAATGTTTATATTGTTTGAGTTTGGTTTCAGTTGCTGTGATTAAACAGTGACCAAAAACAAAAGTCAGCTTTAGGGGAAGCAAAGGTTCATTTTATCTTGTGCTTTACAGCCCATCAATGAGGCAAGAACCCAGAGGCAGGAACTGAACTTAGGAGGAACACTGCTTGCTAGTTTGCTTTTTCAGTTTTACATAGATTTACTACCTTCCTTATAAAGCCCAAGCCCAACTGCCCAAAGGTGGAACTGCCCTGGGGCCCTCCCACATCGTTAACAATTGAACAAATGTCCCCACTGGCATGCTGAGTCCAGTCCTATTGACTCAGTACCTCAGCTGAGGCTCCCCCTTTCCAGGTGTGTCAGGTATGCAACCAAGATACTTCATTACAGTGTTTTTAATGTTATTTCTTTGTGCTTTACTATTTTATGTCATTCACATGCCAACAGTTCACCCATTTCACACGTACAATTCGTTAACATATGGCAGTTTGATTAGAAGTATCACCCTAACACCCCTTTATACAGAGTGTCTGAAATGTTTGGTTGGGGGCTTCACCTCACTCCCCTGGCATCCATCTTAAAATGTTAGGCCAAAAACTCCATTCTAAGCCCCTTCTCCTGGGAATGGTTGCAGTCCAGACTCCACCTCCAAGAAAGCCCGCCAAACGGTGACCCCTCCCCAGGGAAGGTCAAGACCACTCCCACAGGCTGTTTAAACTGCCCCCCAGAGAATGAACACACGGTCTCCCGGTTTTCCCTGGTCTTTCAGTTCTCTGTTCCATTCTACATGTTTTCCTGGGGAGGGGACGGACAGGACTCTTTTCTAATTCGATCTGATCTGGTTTGGTTTGGATTATTGCAGAGAGGTGGCAAAGGAAAAATACTTACCAATGACCACCAGCCCCGATGATTTTTATCATTCCTTGAAGAAACCTATACACCTCAGTTACAATTCTCTTACCCACCTTCCCACCTAAATCCTAAGCAACTTGTTTACTTTCTGTCTTATAGTCTTACCAGTTCTAGACAATAAGTGGAATTGTTCAGTATGTAGGCATTTATAACCAGCTTTTTGGTGTGTGTGTATGTTTGTGTGTTGTATATATGTACTTGTGTGGGTATTGTGTTCCTTAATCTCTCTTCACACACCCCCCCTTCTTTTTTTTAAACAGCGTCTTTTCACTGAATCTGGAGCTCATTAATTTGGCTCATTATTGACTGGCCAATGAGCTCCAAGGATCCCCTTGTCTTAGTACTCTGCACACACTGGCCTTACAGACCTTTACCACCAGGCTCAGCATTTTACATTATGCTAATATATGACAACATTGGTTTTAATTGGTATCTGTTGGTGACTGGGATGACAGTGGTGAAGTGTGTGTGTGTGTGTGTGTGTGTGTGTGTAAAACTATGACTTTGCAAAAAAAATATCCTAAGCATCTGCAGACTCACCTGTTACCATGCTTAACTACTCCTTGTTTCACTCCCCACAAAACACTGTAACACTTGGTTAGTTTCATACTTCTGCGCTTAGTTACTTATTTGCTTTTTCTGTTTTGCAGAATAAGAAAGCTAACCTGAATTTTGGGGAAAGAACAGAGTGAAGAAATAAGGATAGAAGACAAGGTTTACCGGTTTGCATAATGTAAGTTCTTTTCACTATTTTTGGCCTAAGTCCTGTATTAGCTGACAAAGCTATTTCTATGGAAACAGAGTCCAGCCTCTTAAAATGTCAGAGGAATGCTGATCACTTAAAACGAGACTTTCCAGCTGCTAGAAAGAGAAGGAAAGATGGAGCGGGGAGGGGTAAGACTCTAGGTGGGTAGTGAACGTATATGAAGTCTTTCTTTCCCATCTCTCTCTCAACCGAAAATTTAAGATTATATAAGAAAATTTATATATATGTTTTCCTGATAACCTGCTTTGTTTCCCAGCTTTGGTACAAATGGTTGTTTCTTGGTATTGAGTTTAGGTTTCCTCCCTCTCTATCATTTGGTCATGTGAGTTCCATTTATCTACAACAGATCCTACTTTTGTGTGGATGGTTGTGCATCAAAATACAGCACAAAGAACTGTGTCCTCTATTTTCCTTGTTTCTTGTCCCTCTGGTTTAGATGTCTGCATCCTCCTCACACTTAATGATACTCTAAGTTTAGTTTAACAGATATTTCTTGGACATTTCCATTGTCACCTATGTGATGTTAGATCCTAGAGATGTAAAAATAATCATAACCTGTTCTCTAATACATTTGGAATCTACTGAGAACCAGAGAAAAATTAGCATTTAATTTTTTTCTCGCTCTAAGCTGAACAGTTAGGAGAGATAACAAAAGTAAAATGTTAAGTGGATTAATGATAGTTGTAGAAACCTGAGAATAAAGACTAGATCCATAATTACAAATTTAAAAATTAAGACTTTATTTTTGGAAATATATATTTTTAAAATTAAAATTAACCATAACACTAGTAACTCCTATGCAAATTTCTGCTTACTTATAATGAAAACATTAAATAAGCTGCCTCCAGTTTAATTTATATCTTTTATAATGAACACAGAAAGCTTAAGGCTCACCTAATATAAATCCAGTAGCTCTAATTTTCTTGGAACTAATGGTAAATATGGTGCTTCTATATAGATCATGTGCTTATAAATAAGAGACTTAAAGTTTGGAGGATAACCTGTCATTATAAAAATTCAGTTTTAGCCGCTCATGTAATTTGTATCTGTTTTCCGGGTGGTTGGCCTTAGTGGCTCTCCTAGAGCCTGTGTTCATCTGTGTTAAGCAGTTTGTCTTTTCTCCTTTCTCACTGTAACGGCATCTGAAAGAAGACGGACTGGTACTAGGAATACTGTCTAAAAACCTGGATTTTACTCAGTCAGCATTGTACTCTAATCATATTTACTGAAGTGATGCTCAACTCAAGGAGGAGGTAGGCTCAGTATTGTAAATATTTTTAAAGCCTGTGCAGAAAAAGCTAATTAAATTTAATGTGTGGGTCTGCACACATAAACAGCCTGTATATTTATGCCTAAATGACTTGATGAAAAACTAGTGACATTGAATAAAATGTTTTCTATTTAATTTATTTTGGAGGACTCTTAAGTTAGAATCAAATTAATACTAATAGTACATATATTTATTTTGTAATTTGTATACATTATCTTTTTTAAAGCTAAAAAAGTTCTGTGAGTAAATTTCCTAAGTGACTCTGTGGTTCAGCAGGAGCCACGCTGGGAAGTACAGGAGAGCCCAAGTGCAAGCCCAGTGCTCTTGTCTGTGCGCTCCTTCTGCTGGAAGTCTGTGTGTTTAATGCTACAGAAACTACTGTTTTCTTTAAATGAGTCCTTACAAGTTAATCTTAATTTTCCTTATAAAATTTCACCAGTTAGAAAGACTAACGTTCTACATAGTCTTTTCTAACTATGTAGTTTTGTCCTTAGGTAATTTCACTGATAAACCTTGTTTTTGGGCATCATCTTCATTGCAAAACCCCCTATAAAATTTTACCTAAAAATACTTTCTGTATTTCAAGTTAGCCATTAACATGGCTGTGCAATGCACCAAGTTGTAGTCAGTTGTTCACACAGCCAGCTAATCCTGTGTGCCTTAATTAAGCATAAGGTTGAGATGTTTAAAGTGATTGTTGAAGTATCTTTAGCCCCAGAGCACCTATTCTCTACAAAGTTAATAGCCAAACCATTTTACTTTCTCACTCTGCTAAATGTTACAGTGAATCACTTTTCTTAACCTGTAAATTGAATAGTTTGCTTCATATTCTTGAGAGACAACTTTTTAAAGAAATACCTTGATGTTCTCAACATTATCTGTAAAATGAAGGGAATGGTCTTAATCTGCACTGTAAACTATATTAAAAACTTAGTAGATATTTTCTGTATTGTATAGAAATGGGAAATTGGCTATGTAAACTTTGTTTTTATATTGTAATTCTTATACTTTTCCCTCCATCTTTCCCCTTAGATTTCCCTCATGGATACATTTTCATAGCATTATTATGTGATATAAGAAGTTTTTTTTCTTTGAAGTAACATGGATTTTATACTACAGAATTAAGAGAATTGGCTGTATAGGAAAAATTGATATATTAAAAAGTGGTGCATGTTTATAGATAACCATGACAACATCGTATATGAATGGGCATGTAACAGAGGAATCAGCCACCGGAATAAAAAATCTTGATCTTACATCACCAGAGGAACATCAGAAGCACCGAGAGATGGCTGTTGACTGCCCTGGAGATCTGGGCACCAGGATGATGCCAGTGCGAAGAAGTGCACAGTTGGAGCGTATCCGACAGCAACAGGAGGATATGAGACGTAGGCGTGAGGAAGAGGGGAAAAAGCAAGAACTTGATCTAAATTCTTCCATGAGACTTAAGAAACTAGCTCAAATTCCTCCAAAGACTGGAATAGATAACCCTATATTTGACACAGAAGAAGGAATTGTTTTAGAAAGTCCTCACTATGCTGTGAAAATATTAGGTAAGTAAAAATAGCACAGTATGTTTTGCTTTGGTTTATGTATACTCTAACAAAAATATGTATGGGTTGGACCAGATTTAAGAGAATATAAGTAATGCCAAGACTAAGATCAGTTCTTTATAATTAGAACAGAAGCACTGGTTTAAATATTGTTCTGGTGTGCTTTCCTTCGCCATGATAATCATCACAGCAACTCATGGAGACAGTGATGTGCTTCGCATGCTCCAGTCTCAGTCATCGAGGAGGTCAGGGCTGCCTCCCGATTTGCCTGCGACTTGCTTGCTCAGATTGCTTTTTCTGACTGCCCAGGGGTGTCTGTTCTTTCACAGACTTTTCCTGGGGAGACGCAATACATGTCTCTTCATCCCAGAGAAGGAGCCAGGACAGACCAAAGTAACGGTTCCACAATGTCCAGTTTGCTAAGCCAATGCATTTTTGGGGGGCGGGGGGTACTGATAAGACTATGGGTTACTTACAAGGAGTAAGGGTAATGTAAAAGCAGCTCAGCACCAGGAAGGCTACCTCATTGTGTGTAGCCGCTGCCCAAAACTGGAATCTTCACTCTCTCTGTGCAGCTGGTAGACAGCCTCATGGTCTGAATTTCTTTTTCAACCATTTTAGCTTGCCAGAGTCTCCCCTCTGCCCTCAGTTATTTACTTTTTTCCCACTGCTGGGTAGGGCACCTGAAGAATCAGATTCTGAGTTCCTGTTCTCCATGACGTGTGTCCTTTTGTTTACTTCCTGAGGCCCATGATCCTCCCCCTCCTTCCTAGCACAAACGTTTAAATTTGAAGGGAGTATTACAATTCTTACAAACATGCCATTTGGTGGTACTGCTCACCGTGGCCTGGGCCCCCTCCCATCAGCCATGCCTATAGGCCAATGTGATAGAGACAGTTCCTCAACTTAGATTTTTCACAGATAAGTCTCGGTTTATGTCAATTAATGAAAACCAGCACAACTGGCCCTTTGCCAGCATGATATACAAATACATTACTATTAAACCTTAACCGTTCTTTTCTTACTTGTCCCTAATGTATCATTTTAATATTAATGTCACAGTATGAGACAATCTAACTTTTAAAAGTTCCATGGTCTTTTAAAAATTCCTGCAATTTAAAAGGCCAAATTCTTTTTCTTTTTTCTTTTTTTCTTCGAGACAGTGTTTCTCTGTAGCTTTGGAGCCTGTCCTGGAACTAGCTCTTGTAGACCAGGTTGGCCCTGAACTTACAGAGATCTGCCTGCCTCTACTTCCCAACTGCTGGGATTAAAGGTGTGTACTATCACCACCCGAAAAACCCAAATTCTTAAAAATCCAAAAATCTCTTAACCGTGTGCTCCTCTAAAACAAAACAAGAGGCTAGAGAGATGGCTCAGTTGCTAGGAGTACATATTGCTCTTCCTGAGTTCAATTCCCAGCATCCACATCAGGTGGCTTACAACTGCATATAACCCCCAGCTCCATGGGATCACATACCACTGACCTCTTTGAGTACTTACATTCATATACACATCCATACACATGACTCAAATAGTAAAAATAAACCTTAAAAAATAAAAAAAAACAAGTTATATACTTTCTTATTTCAAAAGGGGAAGATCGTTGAACAGTTAAATCTAATCAAAACGAAATCACAAATCCAGTAGTGTAAATGGCTCAGAGTCCAATGTCTGGGACTCAGTTATGATCTTCTAAGTACAAAAGGGCTTGGGCAGCTCAGCTTCTTAGCTCTGCCACCGGGAAAACGCACAGCTTATGTCATAGGCTCAAGTTGGTTAGACTCCACTCATGCTACTGTCCTTGGTGGTTATCCAACGGTATTGTCATATCCAATATTCAGTGGACACTCCATCTTCACCAATGGTCTCTCAAGTCCCCTCAGGGATTCCCATCCTGCCCGGGGTGCCAGGCCTCAGCCTGTCTTCCTGACGTCTTCAGTCCTGAAATTTAGTTGCCATCAAAAATCCCTTACCAAACTTCCACATTGCCAGTTTCATATGCAGTCTTGAGATGCAGTCTTAGCTGGGACCACAGCTTCAGTGTGTTCGCACAGAGAAAATATTCCAAAAAATTTCACCTCAGTGTTGCTGGTCTCTTGTTAATCACAGCTGATTTTCAGAGTCTGCTAACTGGTATCAGTTGTCCTATTGAAGCAAACATTTCCTTCAGTTATGCTGGTCTTTTAGAAATCACTGCTGATTCTTCAACCTGAGCAACCAGAAACCACAGATTGTTAATTTGGAAATAAAATAGAAACAACTCTAATAAATACAATCTTTGAGAGCCTCTCAGACTTCCCTTTCCTGGCTAGGCCTCCACTATTATGGTCCGGTCTGTCATGGCAGTACTGCACTCCTACTGCTCGCTGTCCTCACTTGTTTTCTGTTGCTATGATAAACACAACCACTGAGCGTGACTGGGGTAGAAGCAGATTTATTTGGCTTACATGTTCCAGTCATAGTTCATCATTGAGGGAAGGAACCATGGTGGAAAGCTACTCATTGGCATGATCCATGTGGCTTGCTCAACTTACTTTTTTATACAGCCCAGGACCACCTGCCTAGGAGTGGCACTGCCCACAATGGTCTGCACTCTCCCACATCAATCAGTATTCAAGACATGCCCACGGGCCAGTCTGATTAGTTCCTCAACTGAGAAGTCTGTCTTCCCAAATGTGGCTAGTTCTATGTCAAGTTAACAAAGTCAACCAGTGCAAATGATCAGGTCCTACAGGCTTTATATGTAGAAAGCATTTCACAGGTGACCTGAAATTTTCATCTTTTATATTAACTCAAATTTTTTTGTCAGACTACTTAGAAGCAAAGTTAAATGATAATGGAAATAAATCTTAAAATCTATTTTATATGACTGTCAGTAAGGCAGATAGGAACTGTTCATGTGGGATCAACTTATTATCTCTAAATTCTGTTGCCAGACAAAAGCTGAAAACCTGGACCTAGGATTTGATTTATATGCAAAAGAGTTCTGCGTCCAAAAAACATGAGAATATTAGGTTAAAAATCTTCTCATTAAAGAATTTCCTTAAACCTTTTAATATTAGCTGGCAGTGTAGATGTAATGAGATTGATGAGTGATGATAGCTGCATATTCCCACACTTAGAATATTTAATCTGTGCATTTTATTCCTGCACACACCAACACTTAACAGAGTTGTGTTAGAAGTCAGTAGAAGTCATTCTGAGAAATGTTGCTTTATACATGAATTTGTATTTTCTTTAAAGCCAGGTGCTGTTTCCTGTGGTTACTGTTTTTTAGGGCTGCTTTTTTTTTTTTTTTGTCATTGTCATCATTCTGCCATTTCCATGCCTGCTGAGCCCTGCGTACCTTAGCAGACACCATTCCTCTAATAATCATGTTACGAAGGTTCGTCATCTCTATTTCAGAGATGAAGGAAGTACCAGTATTAGTGCACACATGTAATCCTAGCCACCGGGAAACTAATGTGGGAAGATTCTGAGTTCCAGACCAGCTATGGTAAGACATGGTCTTAAACAGAACGACAAAAGACACATTGACTCTCAGTCACATAACACTTGCTTAAGACATCAAACTAATACTGAGGAGGGTCAAATTTGAATTGGCCAGGTCTGGAGCTGACTGCAGCAAGTAGTGGTTTAAATAGAGAGTGATATCTAACCTGCACTTTGTGCCCCTGGCCAAAGGTCAAGCTAACCCTAATTTGCCCATAAAAATCTTATTTATCCTATATTTGTTCCTCCATGAGTCTTTTTATTTTCAATATGGAGCAGCTTCTATTCTATCTCATTTACTTTTCTTTGGTAATTTTCCCCCAGACGGTATCTCTGTAGCTTTGGAGCCTGTCCTGGAACTAGCTCTCGTAGACCAGGTTGGCCTCGAACTCACAGAGATCCGCCTGCCTCTGCCTCCCGAGTGCTGGGATTAAAGGCGTGCACCACCACCGCCCGGCTCTTCTTTGGTAATTTTTTTTAGAATGCGTATTTCAGATGTTCATACTTCTGTTTTAAAAAAATCATAGATAATGTATGTTAGACTTCCGGGGCACCTTAAAGAGACAGAAGACAGAAAGAAATCGGTCTGACCTCAGCAGAAAGGACTGTTTGAAGCAGGGAAGGACAGACCTAGATGTGTGTAGATGGTGTTCTGCAAGAGGGAAGGGTACTTGGAGTTTGTGTAGGGTTTTGGGAATGGGAAGTTAGGTGCAACTTCAGGGACCTACGTACAGTCTCTATACCTGCTGGAATTGTTTGTCTAGACAAGGCCATTTTATCTTGCCCTGAATTTTACCTTGTTCCTCCTACCAGGGGCTACCATGATTCAGCTTTTAGGATGCAGATGATAATGGTGGCTGAGTTAGGCAATGGTGGTGAGGGGACAGGGGCTGGAGTTTCATCATGGGATGGGGGATTTTAGCTAGTCTTAGTGCAAAGGGAATCACCTTGGTCAGGGTCTGGCAGAGTTTGTTCAGGGTTTATTCCAACAGTGTGGTCAGAGATAGGGAAGTCTGCTGCAAATGTCATTAGAATGAAAAAAGTATGTATTTAGTATATTTATATGAAAGAATTTTAATGTCTCCCTACCTGAGGGTTTGTTAGAATAGAAATACTTCATTTCCTATTTCTTCCTGCTTACCCTTCCTTTCTCATCATCTCTCCCTTTCTTCACGTTTCTCCCTCCCTCGTATAGTCTAGACTGATCTGTTATTTGTTTAAAGTCTTAATGTGTTTTAAGATTACATTACTTAGAATCAGGCTGTTTACACATGTTTATATATTAAGCCAGATCAGTTTAGGGAAAATGTAATGTTTTCTTTTCATACAGAAGGTAAAATAATTTCTAGTTTTATATTTGTTTTTTGATTTCTCATATCCTTTTTTTCTCACAATATTGCTCAAATTGGTCTCACATTTTTTGTGTTCAAGTTATCCTTCTGTCTTAACCTTGCTAGTAAGTTTCCAGTCCTCATGTTTCTCTTCCTTATCCTCTTCCTCTACTTTTGCCTCCTCTTCCTTCCCCCACCACTAAGCAACATTCCCTACTTATTCCTCTTCCTGCTCACTTTTCTACAGGTTGAAAAGACAACTGTTCTTTTTTCAATTTATAATCTGCTGTGGTTTACATTAATACATTCATTGTGGCCTTTGAATGTAAAGCTGTTTAGAGTAAATTGAAATATATTGCCAGGTATATTGTCATTTATTTCTTGGAAGATTTAATAAATCATAATAAAACTCATAATTTTGTGTAGAAACTAAAAAATATTTCTAAAGAAGTGTAATAGTGTTTGCCAAATATTTTTCTCTGCTAATAATCTCCTAACACATCAGACTACAACAGAAATACTCCCTGAAAATTAAGAGTCTGCCTGTCAGTATTTTAATTAAACACACATGACAGGAGTTGACTTCAGCCTTCTTCACAGCCAGAAACAACAGTGTTGTTTCAAGTGAGGGAAGATGGGGCAACTGGTTTATTTCTGTGAGAAGACACCATCAGTTCCCACACGATACCTCATTTATCTGTGAGTAGACAAAATATTCCATAGGAATTTAAAATGTGACGAGAAAGTGTTTGTAAATTATGTAATGTATAGTAATAAATGTTTAAAAGTAGGATTAAAAAGAAAATACTTAGAAGGGATAAATTGAAATTTTTTTAAAGCAGTCAGAATTCTATCAAAAATTAGAAAACAATGATTTGGAAGCTTAATTTCGAGTAAATAATACCGTTATAAGTTGATTTATTAAGATTTCCTTAATATTGACATACGTTCAAAACCTTGCCTTACTACAAATAAAGTGATTTGTTTTGTTCTCATTTATCAGAGCAAACTGTCTTGTAAGATAAATTCTGAAAACAGTGTAGACTAGAGTAGAAGGAGATGTAATCAAGTAGTTCTCAGCTGTTCCTAGGTTATGATTCTGCTTCTGTTTTATATTAACAGTTATGTAATCTGGGGCCAGAATTGTAAACAAATAGGCAGAATAATGGAAATAAGCTACAGAAAACTGCTTTCTGCTACATATGTGACTGTGTAATTGATACATCCTTGAAGTGGCAGCAGGAAAGGACACACACACACATACGGGGGGACACAGAGTGAGTTGTTTGATAGTTTGATAGAGGAAACTCTTGAATTTTGTGGTTAAAACCTTCTCATTTATATCAGATATTTTAAAGTGAAGAAAAGAAAGAAGTGAAGAAAGTAAAAGTGGGTAAAGGATAAAATAAAAGGGACGCCTCTCACACATTCCTGATATGAACTATCTTTTGATCAATGTTTGGACCGATCATGAGGCTACAATTTTGTCCTACTGTAAAACTTCAGGCCAATGAATCTTTTTTACATTGTCTTCCTTGTGATGTTACTTTCGCTGTCAAACGTTTGCCCGGCCTGCTGTAGGTACTTCTGAACACACCTTGTTGGCCATATCGCCATTGTCATTTGTTTCTTCCTGCAAATGAACCAATGGAAAATGGGTTTATTTTAAGTGTCGAGACCACTTGAAAAGCTTCTGAGGCAATTGCTAAAATTAGAGCTTCAGTAAAGATTTAAGAATTCTTTGGAATATGTACACACTCCTATAAATTTTGTCTTTTCAACATAATTTTACTAAAAATAATTCAGTGCTACATCATTCAAACTTTTTTATACATACCTAAAATTTGATTTTACATTATTAAGTAATAGTAATTTTTAACTTTTTCCTGTCTTGCAAAGAATTGCTTTTTTTTTGCGGCATATTAAATGCTTAACAGGAGCAGGAGAGATGGCTCAGTGGTTAAGAACACTTACTGCACTTGCAGAGGGCCCACAATGGTGGGTGGGGTGTCTCTTTCCAGAGGATCTGATGCCTTCTGACCATCAGTGACTCCTGCATGCATGTGGTACACAAAACTCATACCCACACTTGATCTTAAGTAATTTTTATTGTCACTTAATTACTATTGACTTTGGAGAAGTTATTTATCTTTCTGAACCTTGGTATTAAGGTTTTCTTGAGGCTCAAATGGAAGATTGTATGTAAGCAAATGGTACACTTGTATTTGCAGATTGTTGTTATTGTTTCTGTTTGTTGCACTGTTAATAGCTTAACCAAAGCCTCCACATACTAGGCAAGCTAAGCAGTGTTGTTATGTAAAACTTTGTCTCTAGAGTTTTGTTTTTTTTAAGTTTAGCTTAATGAATAATTACTGTTCAGAATATATAAGTTTCTGATTATTTTAAACAAATTCACACTGGTCTAGTCCACTAAGAATAGAAGTTCAAAGATCTGAACTTTGTGTTCTTGAGTTTAAAATGAGAAAAGAGAGCCGGTTAGGAGTGTAACTGCTCAGAGTGAACCAGGCTTTAGGATTGATCCCTGGGAATCTCAGTGCTGGAATAAATCTTTAGATTGTCTACTCATGACTAAGTGAAAGCACTAAGTAAAAATGAGATTAATTCATAGAACACAGCTCTCTCGTGCTGTGAAACAACCCTAGAGATGGAGTGCTTTAGTTCCTAGAGGTAATTTGAGCAATTACCCTAGTTCTGTTCCCAGTTCTAGTCAAAGACTGGGGACTGGAGAGGTGACTCAGCAGCTAAGAGAGCATAGGGCTCCTGCAAAGGACTCAAGCTCAGTTTCTCGCACCCACATGCCTGTAACTCCAGGTTCAGGGGACTCTGATGCTTCTGACCTTCACAAGCACAATCACAGCCACACAGAGAAGACATACATATAAATAAAAATAAATTTTAAAAAATGTTCCCAGATGCTTGCCCAAATTCTTAAGTATTTGAAAATAGACTCTTGCTTCCTATTACCTATTTTTGGTTTGTTAGTCTTTCAGAAAATCTTCTTATAAAGCCCAAATTGGCTTGGAACTCCCTATGTAGACCATGCTGTGTTCTAACTGGGATGCTTCTGCCTCCCACTCTGAGCACTGGAACTATAAGGTTGTGCCCTCATGCCCGATCATATTGCCTGTCTTATAGTCTTCAATCTGTTTTCTATTTTTAGGAGCTAGCTAAGACTAGAAAAAAGTCAGGAGGTGAATTTAAGGAGCTGTATTTTTTTTATTATATGCCAAAGCCAATATACTTGATTCCTGTTAGTATATGTAATCAGCATTTAAATCGCATGAAATTTGATATGATAGTGGGAACTTAAAATGATTTCTACTGAGAATCAAGTAAAGAAGAACTAATTACACTGTAGCAGTGAGGGATTTGATCTAGATATGAAGAAATGCTTTATTAGGAAAGTTGTGACCCCCTGTAATTTATTACCAAAGCCAGACTTGCCATGCTACCTCTGCTGCGCAGTAGAGTATCACCCTCCTTGGCCTGTGTACCTCTCTGTCTCAGCATTCCCTTTGGCTGCTTCCTGCTTGGCCCTCACAGTCTCTCTCACTAGCCCTGTGGTTCTTCCATCTGTTTTCCTCTGTACAAGATTCTTCTTTGTTCTTTGCCCATGTACAGTGAGGATGAAGGAAGTCTTATTCTGTCCTTTGTGTTATTTCTCTTTCGTCTCTGTCTTGGGTTTTGTTTTGCTTTGCTGTGTTTTAAGGTGCTAGAGATGGAGCTAGCCTAGTGGATTGTAAATGTTCTATGTGGGTGTACCCCACTGAGCACAGCCTAACCCCGTCTTCACCTTAATTTCAGAAGAACATGTCACATTTGACAGGACAGATTTTTTCTGTCGAATAGGATGGTTTAAAACTCCTGACATTGTTTACTGTTAAAGAACTTATATAGATATACGTTATAGGTACAACCATCAGAGAAGGGAGTATTTCTTTTTTCACTTTCTTTCTTTCTTTTTTCTTTTTTTCTTTTTTTTTTTTTTGTTATTTTGTTTTTCGAGACAGGGTTTCTCTGTGTAGCTTTGATGCCTGCCCTGAAACTCGCTCTTGTAGACCATGCTGGCTTCAAACTCACAGAGATCCGCCTGCCTCTACCTCCCAAGTGCTGGGATTCAAGAAGGGCAATAACTATGTAATTCAGCCAGATACTCATAGATTTCAGTCAGTAATGGTTGGTAATACCTGAGTTTCAGTGCAAGTGATCTCAGTTTCGTTTGGTAACATTGATTAACACAATGCATTTCTAGTTTTGGTGAAAATTTTTTAGTAATTAAAAAAAACATGGAAACAAACATGATTGGGACTTGATAGATTTGAGTATTGGTGTAAAGAACACTACTTGGAACAAGTTTAAATTGGTCTTAAACCTAGTTGAAATTTGTAGGTATTTCTAGAATTAGTGTAGTTCTCATGTTTTCTCACTAGTTGCTTTCATCTTTTTGACTTATTATTTTATGTATGGGTATTATGCCTTCATGTATGTCTGTTCATTGCTTGTGTTTCTGGTTCCCATTGAGGCCAGAAGAGGGCATCTGATCACCTGGAACTGGACTTACAGATGGTTATGAGCTGCCATGTGGATGCTGGGAATTGAACCCCGGTCCTGGAAAAGCATCCAGTGCTCTTAACCATGAAGTCATCTCTCCAGCTCCTACTCTTATTCTTGAATATACATAGGTCCCATGTCAAAAGTGTCTTTAAGTTTCAGCTATAATATTACTATTCTCTGGCTGCCTATACCTGTGGATCTTACCTTGTTCTCAAGCCCCCTGAGTGAAAGGCAGCTCTAGAGTGGTTTTTCCCTTTGAGTTATAAATTGCAGTTTTAAAACTTTAGAAATCAGTGTCAATAGACTTGCTAGACACGACCTTTCTTTAGGTCTCAGGTGCTATCAACAGCAGAAACCTACTAATTTCTTCAAATTTGAAAGCGACTATCTCTTTTTAACTATCTACAAATTTCCTGTTTATTGTCTAAACAATATCTAATTTGTTTGTTTTTGAGACAGGGTCTCTACTATGTAGCTCATCTTAGACGTTCTGTGTAGCACAAGACGGATAGTGGGGTTCAGCCTGAAGATCAGAAAAGCAAAACAGCCAGTCACTGGCTCTTACCTCAGTCCAAAATGGTGGCCCTGCCTCCATGAATCCTCAGAATGAGGTTGACTAAGAGCTGTCTCTTCACGTCTTATATTCCTCTTTAGGGCTGAAATTAAAGGCATGCACCACTGCTGCCCAGTTTCTATGGCAAACTAGTGTGGCTCCTGGGATTAAAGGTGTGTGTCTTTAAGGCCGACCAGTGGGGCTCTTTTACTCTCGGATCTTCAGACAAGCTGTATTTGTTAAAATACAAATGAAATATCACTATACTTCTGGAATGTACTTTGTAGACCAGCCTGACCTCAAATTCAACAGAGAACTTGCCTTCAGCCTCTGGAGTGCTGAGACTAAAGGCATGTGCCACCATGCCTAGCCTCTGAATGTATCTTTTTTAAAAAATATTTATTTATTAAGTATACAGTAGTCTGTTTGCATATGTCCCTGCAGGCCAGAAGAGGGCACCATATTTCATTACAGATGGTTGTGAGCCACCGTGTGGTTGCTGGGAATTGAATTCAGGACCTTTGGAAGTGTAGCCAGTGCTCTTAACCTCTGAGCCATCTCTCAAGCCTTCCAAATGAATCTTCACTCTGCTAATCTTCCAAAGTAATGGTGCTGGTCTCAAGCATTCTCTCTCAGTCAGCATTCCTAGTCTAGGCATTTCCTCCTACTTCCTGACTTGGCTTTCCCTGCTTATGACTACACCATCTGATTTACTTGAAAAAATATTTGCGTATTTTATTTTAAATCTGAAAGTAAAAATAAAGGTGGCAGATAATTGCCGAGGAGGGGGTAGAATAGCAAAGCAAACATAAAAAAAAAAGTATATATTAGGGGCTAGAGAGATGGCTCAGCAGCTTGGAGCACTTACTGTCAGTCCAAAGGACTCAGATTCAGTTCCCACCACCAAATAGTGTCTCACAGCAGTCTGTAGCTCCAGCTCCAGGGAATCAAATGCTCTTTACTGGCTTCTGAAAGCATCAGGTACATACATGGTGCATAGACAAATATGTAGGTAAAATATCCATAATATAAAACACATAAAAATAAATACATCTTTTTAGAAAAAGTGGTTAAGAAAACAGATATGAATAATAGTCCCAAATACATCATTTCTTACGGTATGCTTATGTCAGTGACCTTAAGTCAGTGGTTCTAATTCAGAAGATGGTCCATTATAGCCAACTTAATACTTTTACTATAGACCCTGAAATTGGGATTGTATTGTGGTAGAATTTCTTTAGTATGTTTTTCAGGGGAGAGCAGATGTGTATATGTGTGTGTACATACATATGTGTGCTCATGGTGTGTGGAAGAGCAGATGTGTATATGTGTGTGTACATGCATAAGTGTGCTCATGGTGTGTGGAAGCCAGAGGTTGACATCCAGGGTCTTCTTCAATTGCTCCTTACCTCATTTTACTGAAGCAGGGTCTCTGACTAAACCTAGAGCTTGCCAAATCACCTAGTCTAGGTAGCCAGTTTGCCCCCAGGAGCCTTGTCTCTCCTTCACAGGGCCAACATAAGCAGTGGGTGCTGGGGACCAGAACTCTGGTCCTCATGTTTGTACAGCAAATACTTTATACTATGAGCCATCTTTAGTTATTGTTATAGATACCTTCAATTAAAAGCTATTATTCTAAAATAACAATGAAATTATATTCAGTATGTTACACTTAAGACTGCAGGAATATCAATATAATCAGTGAAATTAACTGAAAAAAGAAATGCAAATGATCATGTCTTAATATGTTCACTAAAGAATAGAAGATCAGTAATCCTTCATTTAGTATGTTTCAAAGCAGGCACTTGTTGACAGAGGTTTCTGTCCGGTCTGGTCCTGCAGCCGTGCAGTTCCAAAGAAACACACATAGGTCTACGTTAATTATAAACTGGATGACCTATTAGCTCAGGTGTCTTAATAACTAACTTTTACATCTTAAATTAACCCATAATTTTTGTCTGTGTTAGCCCCATGGCTTGGTACTTTATATCAGTGAAGCATTCTCATCCTGATTCCTCTTCGTGTGGGTGCCGACTGCAGACTGAGCCTTTTCTCTTCCCCAGAATCTCCTTTTCTGGTCACCCCACCTATACTTCCTGCCTGGCTACTGGCCAATCAGCATTTTATTAAACCAATACAAGCGACAAATCTTTACAGGGTACAAGACCATTGTTCCACAGGCACTCACAGTCATTGCTTATAGCAATATGAGTTGGTACAGATCTGGGATGCGATGTGTATCTAAGTCTTAAGTATTTTTACTTCAGTAAGCTTACCCTAGGGGTTTATTCTAATAATTAGTATTTCAGTTACAAAATTTAACAGTGTCCCTATGTGATTGGATTTGCCCCCCCCCCCAAAAAAACTGGCAAAGCTACATAGTATGTAGGAATGCCAGTAATTATAGCAAATAGGTGAAAATATAGCTAATTTTTAAAAATATATTATTAGTATGTCATTCTTAAGTAGCTTTAGTGTACAGGAGAGATTTCCCAACAACTTTTTAGTCTTAAACCGGACTCTCTGAACATAGCGGACAATGAGGACTACTGAGAACTCAAGAACAATGGCAATGGGTTTCTGATCCTACTGCACGCACTGGCTTTGTGGGAGCCTAGGCAGTTTGGATGCTCAACTTACTAGACCTGGATGGAGGTGGGGGTTCCTTGGACTTCCCACAGGACAGGGAACCCTGATTGCTTTTCGGGCTGAGGAGGGGGGGGGACTTAATTGGGGGAGGGGGATGGAAATGGGAGGCGGTGGCGGGGAAGAGACAGAAATCTTAAATAAATTTAAAAAAAAATTAAATTAAAAATAAAATTAAAAAAAATAATAATAATAATAATAATTTCAGGCCAGCCTGGTCTATAGAGCTAGTTCCAGGACAGGAACCAAAAGCTACGGAGAAACCCTGTCTCGAAAAACCAAAAAATATAAAAAAATAAAAAATAATAATAATTTCATAGCCGGGCGGTGGTGGCGCACGCCTTTAATCCCAGCACTTGGGAGGCAGAGGCAGGCAGATCTCTGTGAGTTCGAGGCCAGCCTGGTTTACAAGAGCTAGTTCCAGGACAGGAACCAAAAAAAAGTTACGGAGAAACCCTGTCTCGATAATCAAAAAAAAAATTTTTTTTCATTGTCCCTGGAATTGCAGAGACCCCACAGTTCCCTTCTTGACTGAGGTTGCTTATTAGTTTAAGTCCGCAGTGAAGCCTGAGGCTCCTCACTTGTTCATTTCTCAGACAAACACCCTGAGCCTCTTTTAACAGTTATTAACAGTTTTAATAAGACTCCCTGCACTTTGGGAAGTATCTGTAGTCCCAAAAGATTGTGGACAGTTGCCTTAACTGCTCTGTAGATTTCATACTTTTTCTTAAGTTACTTAAATGTTTTCCTGTATTGCACTAAAGATAAAGTTCTTTTTTAATATGGTCACCTCTTAGAATTTGGTAGATTCATAAAATCCGTATTCTGATCTACTCTTGTAAATATAACAATTGTGTGTGCCTAAACTCTGGCTCACAAGTCTTATATAGCTCTGGAATAAGCTCCTAGGTCAGTATAGTTTTTCCCAGTTTTGATTCATTTTAAAATGTTGATAGCCATGTAACTTTCCATTGTGCTGTGTAGTTAATGAGGGGTTTGTGTGTGTGCTCACTCATACACAAGACAAAAACAAGGGCCACTGGGGCTGTTTTGATTTGGGAGGGAAAGATAAGAACTTCAAGAATCAGCTGAAGTACTTTTAAAACCTGTTTCCAATTTACCTGGGAGGGTACAGGGACTTCCCACCAAGGCTGACAGCCTGAGTTCGGCCCACCTAAAGCAAGGCAAGAATTGATGCCTGCAAGTTGTCCTCTGACCTCCACACACATGCATCACACACACAAATACAAAATTAATGTAAATTTTAAAAATTTAACTGCTATTAAATGGTGGCATACAAGATGAATGAGCGTTGGTAGCTTTAGAACTAACAAGAGTTCAGGCATTTCCCCATGTGACTGTACATAACAGTGCCCACTATATTGTGTCTTTGCCATACTCATTTGCAAGTTTAGTCTTCATCAAAAATCACAAAAGACTCGTTGTTTTAGAGAAATAAGAATGGAACATATGCCAAAAATTGTGAATAATTTTGAGAGTCAAGACTTTTTAAAGGCTTTTAAAACATTGTCATTTTAATACTCTCCCCACGTGTGTGCGTGGGCGCCCACGCACACGAACACACAACCATGTGGGGAACAGGGGGAAAACTACTAATAGTTCTTAAGCATTTGGGTCTAATCATCAGCTGGAACATGAGTGTGCTGTGTATGCGTACCAAAAGGTATAAAATGTGTGCTGTGTATGCATACCAGTAGGCATGGAAAACACACAGAGACCAGAAGTTTACACATTTAAAAAGAAACACACACACACATTTATTAGTTTTGTAGACAACAAAAGGAGTTGCTTGTGATGGCTAGCTTGTTTGTTTTGTCAACTTGGTACAAGCTAGTTATCTGAGAAGAGGGAACCTGAGTTGAGAAAGTGCCCCCCATAAGACTGGCCTGTAAGCAGGTCTGTGGGGCATCTTCTTAAGTGGTGATCTATGTGTGCTGAAGGACCTGGAGTGTGTAGGAAAGCAGGCTGAGCAAGGCATAGGAAGCAATCCAGTAAGCAGTGTTCCTCCATGGCGTCTGCCTCAATTCCTCCCTTCAGGTTCCTGCCCTTCTTACATTCCTGCCCTGCCCTCCCTCAGGTACAGATTGTTTCGTGGAAGTGTAACATGAAATAAGCCCTTTCCCCTGCAGGTGGCATTTGATTAGCAGTGGAAGCCCTAAGGTGTTTGTAATATGAATACACTTCATTCTTCCTACTAAATCTGTTTTGCAAATAATAGTGAATAGTACTCTTAACTACTAAGTCAACTTTTTAGTACCTGTTTCTAAAAATCATCTTGACAGACTCCCAGGCAAATTTATATGTAGCAATAACTATTTTAATAGTTATTAGTGCTTATAATAGTTAAAATGGAAGCATCCTAGATGTTGAAATTTAATGATTATTCTAAGTTGTGCTTGAACTATGTAAAATATGATGGACCTACCTATTACTTGTAATATTCTTCTAAAAATAGTGATTTGGGAAAGCAGTTACACTTACTGTTAAATGAAAAAAGATGCTAACCATTTTCTAGATGGTTGAATTGTTGATATTTTTAATTTTAATTCTGTATTCCCTCATTTATTTTTATAGTAAGAATGCATTTTTTTCTGATTAAAATGCTTTTTTGAGTAAATGTAAGTTATTATTTTATAGCTTTAACAGTTATGTAGTATTAGTAAAATAACAATGATTGACACTTAAAACTATGCAAACTAGTTTTACCCTAAAGACAAAATTTTACTGGTTTAAAAAATTTATCTTAAAATGTATTGAATTTAAGCTAAAACAACTAACTTGGGGACAACTTTCCTTTTCCTACCAGAAATTGAAGACTTGTTTTCCTCGCTTAAACATATCCAGCACACTTTGGTTGATTCCCAGAGCCAGGAGGATATCTCACTGCTTTTACAGCTCGTACAAAACAGAGATTTTCAGAATGCGTTCAAGATACACAATGCTGTCACAGTGCACATGAGCAAGGCCAGTCCCCCATTTCCTCTTATCTCCAATGTACAAGACCTTGTACAAGAGGTACGTGTCTGAATGTCTTGTTGGCATCCACCGGCTATTTATTAGTCAAAGCAGACTGACAAGGCTGAAGTCATTATTGTCTGAGGTAATTGATAATGGTCACCTGCTAAGAATTGTAATGGGAAATGAGAAAAAACTGCTGCATGCATTATTTTCAGAAAGTATTTATAACCTAGTTAATACTGATCTTGAAGAATTAATTTATATATAAAATAAGTATAGAGAGTAACATATTTCAATTTTAATACACTTAGTATGGTTTTCTTTAACCATTATATATTATAAACTCAGATAAAATAATAATCTTTAATAATCAGGAATTATAAATATAACTTTATTGACAATTTGGGGATTTTTTCTTATGAAAATAGTATGTTGCAGATCATCAATTTTTATTATTTTATGTGTGCATGTTTCACCTGCATGTATGTCTGTGTACCCTATGATTGCACTGCCTATAGAGGCCAGAAGAGTGTGTCTGATCCCCGGGGACTAGAGTTACAGATAGGAGTTACAGGAAGTTGATAGCTGTCGTGTGGATGCTGGCAGTTGAACCCAGGTCCTCTGGAAGAGGAACCCATGCCCTAATTGCTGACCATCTCTCCAGCCCATATTATCCAGTTCTACTGCTCTATAAAAGTTTCTTTTTTTAATATGTTGCTTTTAAAGTCTAGGTTCAGATGCTAGTTGATGGTCGGTGTTTAATATGTCCCCAAGCATCTTTCACATTGGAGGTTTTAAACATTACAAATAAGCTCTGATTTCAGAACATTATACAGTTTGTCATTATTATAGAATTTCAGGTTGTTTTAATCTTACAAAAAATAATTCTGAAAACATCAAATAAATGTATTTAATTGAGTCCACAAAATATAGAAAAGGGGATGGGAATGAGTACTATTTCTAACGTATAGGCTACAGACTATACGTTAAGTTAGGAGATACTTTATATATGAGCATAGTTTCCCTAAGGGAGGTGTTTTCCTGGTTGAAATGCCTAAGATGACAAAACTTTACATGCAGTGTAATAGGAAGATCTACTGTTGCCCAGGGCAGAGTGCCATATGGACCTGTTTATAGAAAGGAAGAACTGGCCATCTATCAGAGTTTCAAAGAGCTGTTGGACTCCTATTCTGTGAACTCATCTTTTACTGTTGAAATTAGTTGTATGATATTCTTTTCATTGAGGGAATTGTTGAGCACCAGGTATAGCTTGGTGTTCTAACCCTGTCTACCATATATGAGGCCCTAGGTTCAGTCCACAGCATTGCAGGAAATAAAAATTTTTTTAATTAGAAATACCATTTCTATTCCATTTACTTAATTTTTTTGTTTGTTTAAGGTAACTTAAATGGTTTTGCTGAAAGTTTTTTAAAAAACATATTGAGGCAGGTATGGTATCTCATAGCTTTAAATCCAGCACTCAAAGGCAGAGGCAAGTGGATATCTAGACCAGCCTGGTCTACAGAGTGAGTTCCAGAACTGCCAAGGTTACACAGAGAAACCCTGTCTCAAAAAGCAAAACAAAACAAGGTTTCTCTGTAGTTTTTTGTTTTCACATCTCTCTCTGTAGTTTTTTGGAACCTGTCCTGGAACTCACTCTATTTGAGGCTGGCCTCAAACTCATAGAGATCCACCTGCCTCTGCCTTCTGAGTGCTGGGATTAAAGATGTGTGCCACCCCCGCCTAGCAAGATTAATTTTTTTATGTATGTGAGTACTATATCTGTATGTATTCCTTTATGCCAGAAGAGGGCATCAGATCCCAGTATAGATGGTTGTGAGCCACCATGTGGTTGCTGAGAATTGAACTCAGGACCTGTGGAAGAGCAGGCAGTACTCTTAACCAGTGAGCTATCTTTCCAGCCCCAATTTACACTTTTTCAAAAAAAAAGATTGATAACTTGAATTTCATGGAATAAACTTTTGCTTATCTAAAAACATCTATGAGTAAAATGTAAGCCAACATATCAGGAAACAGAATTAATTTTTCTTTTTCTTTATTTTGAAATACTGTGTGTGTGTGTGTGTGTGTGTGTGTACGTGTGTGTGAGAGAGAGAGAGAGAGAGAGAGAGAGAGAGAGAAAGAGAGAGACAGAAACTTCTGTTGTGGTAGCATGAGCACAGGATTGTAGGGAGACAGTATGGCATATATGGGAACCAATGGTTTAATGGTGGACCCTAGGCATGAGTAAGATCAGGGCTGGAAAAGAGGCAAGAATCAGGTGATGCTTAATGCTAAGGATCTTCTACTCCATCCTGTAAGTGACTAGGAAAGAGGCAGTGAGGATGACAGTGGTCATTTATAATTGAAAATCAGATCAAAATAGTTATTTAAGCCAGACGGTGGTGGCGCACGCCTTTAATCTCAGCACTCGGGAGGCAGAGGCAGGGGGATCTCTGTGAGTTCGAGACCAGCCTGGTCTACAAGAGCTAGTTCCAGAACAGACAACAAAGCTACAGAGAAACCCTGTCTTGAAAAACCAGATAGATAGATAGATAGATAGATAGATAGATAGATAGATAGATAGATAGATAGATAGATATTTAATACTCTTACAAACAGTTTGAACAGGATGATTTCATGTTGGTAAAAGTAAGTATAGAGATAGCTTCCAGGTCTGATTATAGAGCTCAGGGCTAGAGTGCTTGCCTAGCATGTGTGAGGCCCAGGATTCAGTCCCAAGGACTATACAGAAACAAACAAAAGGTTGCCCCTCTGTGTCACTGGTCTGCACATCTCAGAGTCAGCCTAGTTTTCTGAAAGAATTTAAGTCTGTACTGAACACAAACAATACTACACAACTATTCTATTAGGTATCATTAGTAGGGGAAAAAAAGTATATGGATGGGAAAGCCTGCTAGTTACATGCAGATACTCTGCCTTTTTGTAGAAGAAACTCAAGTGACTTTGGACTTATGTAAGGAACAAGAGTTCCTGTAACTAATTCTGTGTCATACTAAAGAATAACTATATACATAGAGATTTCCTTCATGCGTGTGTATGTCCAGTTTTATTGAGATATAATTGTTAAAAATTGCTGTTTCGTGGTTGGCTCAGTGTAAATATCTATGTGTGCACCTATGAAATCTTCCACCTACCCACCCACAAGTCACTAAAACATCCACCATCCGCAAAGCTTGCTCAAGGCCCTGGACAGTAACTACCTCTTCTACTCTTTTGCCCCTTTTGTTATAAGCTAATCAGCTTCCTGCTTTACTAATTTGCCATTTATGAACATGTCAGATAAATAGACAATATTTGCTCTTTTGTTATTTTTCTTGTCAGTGTGGCTAAGTACCTGGTATGAAACAACTTAAATGGGGAGGATTTGTTTGGGCTCACAGGATTCGTGAGGTCATAGCTCATCCTGGTTGGAAAGGTGAGGCATTGGGGTAGCTCATTGGCAGTGGACTGTAGGACAGCTGGCTACATTGTCTTGGTGGTCAGAAACAGACTTAGATGCTGGAGACAGAGTTAGAACCCATAACGCATGCACACATAAACTCCGTGGTCCTTACCCTCTGTAACCTCACAAAGCAGCACCACCAGATGGGGAAAAGATGTGCAAAAATATGAGCGGGGGGGTGGAGGTCATTTCACATCAAACCATGACAGTGTCTGATTTCCTCTGCTCAGTGTAATCTTGAGGTTCATCTCTTCTGTGCTTTATCAAGCCCAACAGTTCACACATGGTAATTTAAATTTTTTTAACATTTATTTGTTTATTGTGTGTGTGCATGTACATGCTGTGTGTGAATGTAGAGATCAGAGCAAAACTTTGAGGAGTCAGTTCTCCTTCCTCCATGTGCATTCTGAGACTTGAACTTGGGTTGTCAGGTGTTGTCAGGTTGATGGCAAGTGCCTTTACCCACTGAACCAGCTTACCAGCTTTCCGGTTACTGATCCTCAAATGTGAGATGTAGTGGTGTCTTTTTAATATATTCTGATTATATGCTTTGGGAAGGGGACAGTAACATGTAAGAACAGTCCTTCAGTTTCTTCAGCTAATGATGTGTGTTGATGCTAGGTTTGGGAGCTTGCTGGTAGAGAAGGTAGTGTTTATCAGAGTTCTAGTTTTCTTGTTTTGTTTTGTTTTAGTTTTTCAAGACAGGGTTTCTCTATGTAGCCCTAGCTCTCCTGGAACTCACGCTGTAGACCAGGCTGGCCTCAAACTCAAGACATCTGCTTGCCTCTGCCTCCTGAGTGCTACAAATAAAGGCATGTGGCACCACTGCCCGACTTATGTTTTTTTTGTTTTGTTTTTTAAAGAAAGATTTCAGAGATGCTTAGAAACTGACTTAAAAGTAGAAACAGGCCAGGTGGTGGTGATGCACTCGGGAGGCAGAGACAGGTGAATCTCTGTGAGTTCGAGACCAGCCTGGTCTACAAGAGCAAGTTCCAGGACAGGCTCCGAAGCTACAGAGAAACCCTGTCTCGAAAAACAAACAAACAAACAGATAAATAAAGAGTAGAAGCAGGAAAAAAGTGTTGTCTGTAGAATATTATTATTGGATTGATTGGTAGCTTTTATAAAGTCTTGATATATTTTTTTTTAATTCAAAACTGTCCTTCCCTCTCAGAGTTGCTTTCTCCAGCAGTTGAAAGGTGTTTTGGTCAAGGATTATAAATTTTTAATTAATAGTGTCGTTTTCATGAAGTTTCAAAAGAAAAGCGTTGTCTTGTAGTTTCTAGGTACCAAAACTAGGGGACAGAGTAGTTTCAGTACTTTGTTAGGCAGCATTGCACTGGTAGCCCTGGTCTACCCGGCACTCACAGGAATCCTCCTGCCTGCGGAGTGAGGGGATTAAAGCATACACCACTACACCCAGCACGATCACAGTATTTTAGGGTTTGTGTGTGTGTGTGTGTGTGTGTGTGTGTGTGTACATGTATGTAGTATGGGTGCTTGCAGGGACCAGAGGAAAACATCAGATCCCCTTGGTCTGGAGTTACAGGTGGTTGTGAGCTGCCTGCTATGGGTGCTGGGCATCACACTCCAATCCTTTACAAGAACACAAGCACTCTTAACTGTAGAGCCACCCTTCCAGCTCTCCTCACTGCCTTGGTATGCTTGTTGTGGTAAAAATTGGTCCTCATCTTGTCATCTGATAGGTTTAATTGGAGAATTGCTAATAAAATAGCCATAAGTGACATAGAATTCCTGTTTTAATCCTTGCTTACTCTTTAAATTTCACAAATAGTGATAATTTTGGTTTTGTAGTCTACATTGTTACAGTGTACCATTTTGGAGAGACTATGGGGTTCGGAGGTACACAGGCAGAAATGAGGCCTGAACAGTAAGAGCACACAGTGTAATCTTTGGGAGACAGTAGTATTCAGAGAAACATACCTGCCTCAATATTCATTGGTAAGAAATTGAAAATGGCAAATAAGTGGACTTCATTTTTAGTTCAAGTAACTAGAAGCCAAGGAAATAGGAAAGAATAATTAAATTTCCTAATAGGAAGAGTGTAGCTGATTCTTTGAAAAGGATGGGAAAGTTGACACTACCTATGGTCACTTAAGCCATGCAGCAGTATTAGGAAAGATCACAATGCAGACACAGATTGAGGTCATTTAGTCAGCCTTTCAAGAGGTCAGCCTGCCTATAAAGACAGACACAGAGGCCCGAAAAACTTACCATAACTGTGGGAGTTTTCTCAAGAACACATTGTCAGTTTTTCTTGTAAGTGTAGAACTTTAAATTGACATCTCAGATTTTTGTTTGTTTGTTTGTTTGTTTTGTTTTGTTGTGTTGTGTTTGTTTTACAGGGTTTCTCTGGATAGCTGTCCTGGAACTAGCTCTTGTAGACCAGGCTGGCTTTGAACTCACAGAGATCCACCTACCTCTGCCTACCTAGTGCTGAGATTAAAGGCGTGCGCCACCACTGCCCGGCAACATCTCTGATTTTTAATGTAATTTTTAAAAACCTCTAAAGTAGCATGATAACTAACTGGTAGAGCATATCTTCTGTCTTAAAATCATTCATGTATTTTATGCTGTGTTGGGAGAAACGTTTGAAATGGAAATGGTTCATTTGCAGATGTAAATACCACATTTGGAGTATGCTTTCAAAAAAGTGTAATTTTTACTCATAACAAAACTGAAAAGTCTGTGGGAGACGGTTTTTTATTCATATATTCCTTTAGTGTTTTCTTCACTATAAGTGTTTTTTAAATTTTGATTCTCACTTAAAAATAAAAGTACTACATTACATAGACGCTATGTTTATATGTTAATTTCTATGAACCAAAAAAAAATAATTTTTTTAAATTTCTTAGGTACAAACTGTTTTAAAGCCTGTCCATCAGAAGGAAGGACAAGAATTAACTGCTTTGTTAAATGCTCCACATATTCAGGTAGAGAAAGCACAAAACATTGTATATATTTCTAGCATTTGTGTTTGTAGTTCTTTCTGAAAAGTAATTGTTGGGTTATACGTTTTTATATGTAAAACTATCCTAATCATGTTTTTAAATAGATTATTTTAAAACTGGACAAAAAAATCCTTGTATGATTATCTGGCATTTTAAGCCTTTAAGGACTTGGTCATAATACTATGTGCATGAAGAAACTAAGTCTTACTATGGTCATGTTCTTACTTAAAATACTGTGGGTTTCTTTGAAACAGGCACTTTTACTGGCCCATGATAAGGTTGCTGAGCAGGAAATGCAGCTAGAACCCATTACAGATGAGAGAGTGTATGAAAGTATCGGCCAGTATGGAGGAGAAACTGTAAAAATAGTTCGTATAGAAAAGGCTCGTGATATTCCATTGGTAAGTGTTCCCACGTCTGATCTGAGATTTTCTTCTATACAAAGATCTCATGTGGTACACAGTTGAAGATCCTGTTATGTTCCTGGAGAGTTTTCTCTTTGTGGGTTAATTTGTTGGAGTTCAAATATGCTCTTGCTCATAACCCTTATTTGGTTGAAAAATTAATTTTATTGCCTGTCTACTCACAATTTAGTGAAAATAAAGCTTATGAAATACTTATTGAGGATCAAAGAGCAATGACTTACTCTTTACAATGACAACTGGAAAATATGATCTTTGGGAGCTAGGTAGGTGGCTTCATTGGAGCATGCTTGGTCCACAAGCATAAACATTTGAAGGTTGCACCCCAGCACCTCTGTGAAGAGCCAGCATGGTGGCATATGTCTGTGATCCCAGCTCTCTCAGCGACAAGCAGACTCCTGGAGCCTGGCAAGCCACCAGCCTAGCCAAATCAGTCAGCTTCAGGTTTAGTGACCTTGTTTCCAAATATGAAAGTGATTGAGGACTTTTGCATTGCACACCTATGTACACATACACACACAAATAGGGTAGTAAAAATTTTTTAAAAAAAAGAATGTATAAGCAGTTTATATAACTAGTTTCTTCCAGGAGATTAAAACGGAAAGTTATGACAATAATAATGTAAATTCTTCAGAAAATTAGGTGTTTTGTAAAAGATTTGTTCATTCACTGTGTGTATATGCTTTAGTGCACGTATGTGGGACACATGAATGTGCCAGGAAAAGAAGTTGTAGCCCTTGGAACTGCAGTTAAAGGGGTTGGTGAGCCGCCCTGTGTGGTTGCTGGGAACAAAGCCCGGGTCCTTTGAAGGAACAGCAAGTGCTGTTAACCACTGAGCCCCAGAAAATAAGTTTTATCTTGTTTCTTACATTTCTAGATTTTGAGTATATTTTTTCACTGTTCTTCTGATTTGTATAATAAATATTAGTATTTACTACATTTTAATGTGAACTGACTGCTGCTGTAATTAACTTTCTCTTTTTGTTTTGTTTTGTTTTGTTTTTTTTTTTCAAGACAGGGTTTCTCTGTAGCTTTGGATCCTGTCCGCTTTTTTTTTTTTTTGGTTTCTCAAGACAGGGTTTCTGTGTGTAACAGTCCTAGCTGTCCTGGAACTAGCTTTTGTAGACCAGACTGGCCTCAAACTCAGAGATCTGCTTGCCTCTGCCTCCCAAGTGCTGGGATTTAAGGCGTGCACCACCACCTCCTAACTTGATTTTTATAATTAACCACATTGCTATTTACCCCTTAGTTGTATTTTAAGAAATTATTTATAATTAGTCCCTGTGTTTATTAGTTATGCCGAGATGTTTTCTAGCTCTTGAAATAGGATCCAGAAGAAAAGAATTATGATTTGATTTTCATGTCTTTAAACACTGAGTACATTTTTCTGTTATTATATGCATCAGAAATCTGTGTGATTTCAGAATTTTAATGAGAAAAGTATTTCTGAAACAGTGTTTTGGGGGAATGCTTTGCTTTCATGTGTAATTGTTAACTGTAGCCATGCGAGTGAATTTATTCTCAGATAAAGACTGGTCTTATTAGATTAAAAAATAGGATTTAAAAATGAAATGCTTAACAAAAATTACATTTTTATGTTTAAATTAGATGTTGGGTGTTTTTAGGGTGCCACGGTTCGTAATGAAATGGATTCTGTCATCATCAGCCGGATCGTGAAAGGCGGTGCCGCAGAGAAGAGTGGGCTCTTACACGAAGGAGACGAGGTTCTGGAGATCAATGGCATTGAGATTCGGGGGAAGGATGTCAATGAGGTTTTTGATTTATTGGTACGTTCAAGCTGTAGAATAATAATTGATTCATTTAAAAACCTACTTTGTTATTAAACTAGAAGGGATTATTTCAGACCACTTTTTCAATAACTGGTGAGTATGAGTATAAGATAGTCTGGCCTAACTTTACAGTATTTGTCAATTTTCCTTATTTTATGTTTGGTTTTTGTTTTGTTTGTTTTTATTTACTTTGATCCTTATTATATAATAGCTTTATTTTTTTTTCCTTTTATTTTTTAAAGATTTATTTTTATTTTATGTGTGTCTAGACATCCAGTGAATGCCTGGTGAATTAAAATTCAGTTTCTTATTCTCACTAGCTACAGTTGAACAAGATTTATTGTGTAGTTAATGGCTGTCATCTTGAGAGATAGCCGCAGCACATTTCTGTTGAGCAAATTCTGTTGGGCAATGCTAGCATAATCAGGTACTCACTTCTAATCACCCTTATAAAAAGAGTTTTTAAGATTTGCTTATGTATAAGTGTTTTGTTTGCATGTATGTATATATTCCATGTGATACATGCCTGGTATCTGAAAAAAAATCTGAAAAGGCCATGAGATCCCCTAGAGCTGGAGTTACAGATGGTTGTGAGCCTCCCTACGGATGCTGGGGATCAAACCCAAATTCTCTGCAAGATCAATGAGTGCTCTTAATTGATGAGTCATCCTCTCTCTTTCCTTGGTTTCATATGAAATTCTGGCTGTCCTGGAACTTACTATGTAGACTAGGCAGGCCTCAAACTCAGAGAGATGCACCTACCCGTATATCCTAAGTACTGGATTAAAGGCATTTGCCACCACACTCAGCATAATTGTCTTTTGAGGATGGCTTTTGATCATATTATATAGATGTACAAATTATGACTTTTCTTTTTCCTTTTTGAAGATAAGGCCTCACTCTTAATCTAGGCTGAAGTAAAACTCATTATATAGCCTAGACTGACCTTTTTGGTGATTCTGTCCCATGTCCTCCTAAGTGCTGGAATTACAAACATCAACCAGTACTCCAGAGACAAACAACATTTATATTCTTAATTATTTAGCATCAGTTATTACAGTAGTATGTCTACTACCTATTGATATCTATTGTAAAACCTAGAAAATATCGATATCCATATTTTCACAAAATTGAACTAGGATCATCCTTTTTAGGGAATTTAATCATAAGATCGTGGGATGATTTTCATAGAAATTTCTAAAGTAATTCAACCTTTCTGTTACAGTCTGACATGCATGGTACTTTGACATTTGTTCTGATCCCTAGTCAACAAATCAAGCCACCTCCTGCTAAAGAAACCGTAGTAAGTAAAGTTTAAATATTTATTGTTTATTGTTCCTTGACTTCTATCTACTTTTTGGTATTAGCAACTTCACTGAATGTAGTGTGTTCAAGTAAAAACAGAAATTGAGTGATTTTATCTAAATAAGTGTAAAATATACAACATGCTTCAGTTGCAGAATTTTTATTATTTTTGACATTGCTGTTATCATTATATGGTTACAGTTGACTTTAGCTCAGTAGCATATAGAAGGTACTTTTACAAACATATATAGCTCATTACTGTCATGTATTGCTGCATGTTGAATATTTAACTTACCTCTATTAAATGATAGACTTGATTACTGTACAACACAGCAATTTCTATTGTATATATATATATATCTCCAAGAGAATTGGAAACTTATATTCACAGAACAACTTGGACATGAATATTCATGCAAGTATATAATAATAAATAAGAGCCAAAAAGTTTTTTAAAAAACTTAACAATTGCTTCCAGCAATCATCATAAAATACTTTATATACTTTATGTATTTTATTTTATATACTTTAAATCATCATAAAGTATACTTTATCTGTCTGTACACTGAGATATTATTTGATAAAAAGGCTAAAGTGTGAGTATATGCTACAACAAAGAGGAGCTTGAAAAACTTACGCCAATCAAAAGGTTCATTTATATACAATATCCAAAAACAGGTAAATCCATAAAAACAGAAATTTATCAGTGGTACCTTAGATGTGCTATTGGGGAATAGGGAGAGAACAGGAATAATCCCTCGTCAGTATTGAGTGCAGGAAAGTTAAAATAGTCTACCAATATTTATGGTTGGCCTGCCTCTGCATTTACTGAAACCCTAAACTGTGTAGCATATGAATTACATTAAATGTCTGTTTTCATATCAAGAATAGAAGGTCCTCTAGGGAACCCTCTTAGATAAACAGAACTCCACTTGCAAATTGGACAAAGTACCTTTACTGTATTTCCAAACAATACCCAATTAGAGAACCATAACTTCATCAGCATCTAAATCCCCACTTTATATCCCCTTTAGCCACTATTCACTTTGTCGTCCACCCCATGCCCAGCATCAACATTGTCCTCATTTCTGGAGACACTAGTTCCTTTGTATTTTATTTTTTATAAATGGATTACATAGATTTGAATAAAATATGGTAAGGATATTTTCCCAGTTGATCATCCTGATTTAGATAATTTAGTGTGTGGAACATGCTAATTACGTCCACTTTTAAAAGAAACACTGAGCAAGTAAGGCACAGTTGCACTGATCATGAAGTCCACTGGCTATGACATTCCCAGAGAAACTGACTCTCACATGGGACACTTACAGAAGGACCTACCGTTTCTCAAGTGGTTTAGAAGCGGCATACCTTACTGAGGATCACTGTTTTCACAGGCCAAGCTGTTTCTATTCTGCTTCCCTTGCCCTTGATGCACCTTTGTTAGCTGTTAACAGTAACCCAGTTTGAACATCCTTCTACCTTGTAGTTTAAAGAGATGTCAACAGATGAGCTTAAGCAAATCTACCCTAAAGTATTGTTACTTAACTAAATTACTTATCTAAATTTTAGTTCATTTCTCTGCACCACTGTAACACATAAGCTACATTGTGCTGGATATTTTGTTTTACCATTGTATGTATTCTTGGACTTATTTTTACCCTTCTTATATTTCAGATCCATGTAAAAGCTCATTTTGATTATGATCCCTCGGATGACCCTTATGTTCCATGTCGAGAGTTAGGTCTGTCTTTTCAAAAAGGAGATATACTTCATGTGATCAGTCAAGAAGATCCAAATTGGTGGCAGGCCTATAGAGAGGGGGACGAAGACAATCAGCCTCTAGCTGGACTCGTTCCAGGTAAGAGACAAGATTGAAAGCATTTGAAGGACTGAGGGCACAGCCCAGTGGTAGGACATGTACTTAACTGTGCAGAGGCATGCAACCATAATCCATAGCATCTCCTCCCCTAATTTATTTGAAGGCGGAGATCTGAGATGGTTAGTCACCTTGAAAACCTCTTGCATTAATCCTATGAGAAAAAAGTGTTTTCTACTTATTTGTAACATTTGTAACAAAGGTAGAAATTAAATTATTATCACATATACATACATGAAAACAAAAGGAGAAATATAAATGCCAATGACTATGTATGTTGACTGGTGTCTTGGAACTAGAAAATGATAAATAATACATATGGTTAGATTGATAATCTGGATCAAAATTTCAACATTTGCAGACTAGAGGTGATTTAGCAATTGAGTGCATACTGCTCTTTCAAATGACCCAAATTTGGTTCCCAGTATCTACATTGCACTCACCACACATAGACATAATTAAAAATAAACCTTTTTGTTAAAAGGGGCATTTGTAGGCTATATAGCTTAGCTGGAATTATTCTTGTGTTGGCAGAAGGGTTAGTAAGGCAGTGTGAAAAATTACTTCTAGTGTTTTTTTCTTTGATTAAAAATACTTTTTATCCTTTTATCTCAACTGTTTTCCTGTTTTTTTCTCTTTGTTACTCAGGGAAAAGCTTCCAGCAGCAACGAGAAGCCATGAAGCAAACCATAGAAGAGGATAAGGAGCCCGAAAAGTCAGGTTAGATACCAGAGTCCTGGGTTTTCATCTGCAGCCATGCTGAATATACACACTAGAATTTTCAGTAGAGAAAGGTGTATGCATTGAGGGAGTAAGAGAAGAGGCAGAACTCATTATCTTTAGTTGTAGGAAAAAATGAAAACATTAGACATCTGCCTACAGTGTGTAGTTAATAGAAAATGACAAAATAGTTCTGTCATATATGTGTTGTATCTTAGATCAATATGATATAGCATTGTTTAAGGACATAAATACTGTATAACTATTTTTGATTAATCAACAGGAAAACTGTGGTGTGCAAAGAAGAATAAAAAGAAGAGGAAAAAAGTTTTATATAATGCCAATAAAAATGATGGTAAGTTCTAATCTCAAGTATAGCAGGTGTTATATCTATAACATCTGTAATAGTCAGTTGTTTCCTGTAAGGAGTATAGCAGGAGTTGCATTTATAGCGTCTATAATAGTCCGTTTTTCCTGCAAGGTTTGGGGTTTTTTTTCTATTTAAGGTATTTGCAAAATTATTACTTGTTTCTAAGAATTTTTTTCAAAAAAAGGAAATAAAATATGAAGTTTTTGTACAATATCTTAAGTCACAAAGTCAACTCATTCTACAGAGCACACTCCTTACTGGGTAAGGTCAGCACACAGGAATGTTTCTCATGACAGATTGCTAGGATCAGAAGTTTTAAAGTCACAACATTTCTCAAAATCCAGAACTCTGGCCACACTTGGTTTATGTTCCCAGGACAGCATCTGCCACCCTGACTGGCAGCTGTGGCCCTGATGGTGGCACCGACAATCTGGGTCAGCCAACATCGCTACTTGTCATTTTTCTTATTTTCTAGTATTCTGCACCTGATTTTGAATGGTCTTCATTGCATTTACATTCCTTAGCCCTGCATTGGTCCACATTAGAAAAGCAAGATAATAAGTCAGAAGCACTACTTTAAAAATATGCAAGGCTTATTTCTCAAGAATGTGAAGCATAAATTAAACTACTGAAATAAAATTTAGGATTATTAGATATTCTTGTTTGTTTATTTGTTTTTTGAGATAGTTTCTCTCTGTAATAGCCCTGACTGTCCTGGAACTCTCTGTAGACCAGGCTGATCATGAACTCACGGAGATCCACCTGCTTCTGCCTCCTGAGTGCTGAGATTTAAGATATGGGCCATCATCCAGCTAGATTATTAGATATTTTATATGATGCGGAATCTAAAATTCAATCAGCTTTAATAATTGCTTTCTAAAGCAAGCATCCTTTATGCTTGGTACTTTATGTAACTAAGAAGATTCAATAAGTTTTTAATCTCACAGGCTAAAACTGATGAATATCTTTGCTAGTACATTGCAGATCTAAGTGGGATGAACCCTGCTTGCTTTATTTCTTTTCCTTTCTGCCTCCACTCCCGATCTTTCTCTCTGCAGAGAATTGAATCTGGGACCTCATGCATTCAAGGCAGGTGTTCCACTGCTGAGCCACATCCCAGCACCTTTTATTTTATTTCTTAAAACTGACTCAAATTGACCAAGTACAGCTCTGAGAGTTTCTATACTGTAGGAAACTTGCAAATCTGAAGCCCCCAGATGTTGATATGAGTAAGTCTGGAAATTAGAATACCACGTTAGAAGAAGCTCAGGAGAAAGAAAATGGCTGAGAAAAGAAGCAATTGTCATTACTACTGAAAGCAGCTACTGTGCTCCATGGTCATAAGTGATGTGTTTTTGTCTCCACAGTAAATTCCTTGAGGTTGCAGACTAAGACATTCTAGTTCAAATATTAAAATTTCTGCTTAAATTGTTGCAACTAATTAAACAGTTGAGTTCAAAATTAAGCAAATGTAGTCTGAGCTCCATTCAACTCTATGTTGGACACTAGTAAGTCTCAAAAAACTCCCTCCCTCGTGGAACTTCCAGTGCCCCTTCCTGACACAGGCTGTTAATGCTCGCCTTTGTTCTGACTTGCTAGCTTTAGGAAGGTTACTTCACTCCTTATAGTTTGTCTTTTGAGTCATGGTTCTGAGTTAAAGAATAAATAGTACAAGTATGGTTTATTTTTAACTTGTACCTACAGGAAAGCCTTCTAGCATTCTCAGACATACTGGTTGTGGTCACTGTGTGCAGACATTTATCCATGCGTTCTGTCATTATATCTTATCATGATATAATGATCATAACCCGATGAAGGGAAGTCTTTATGAAAACAACACATTCTACCATGAGCTTATCCGCTAGCAGTCTCCTCTGTTACAGCAGGCACTGCAAACTAGTTACTTCAAATTAGACAGGCTTACTTAGACACCTCAACACCTGTCTTCCCAGCACCTGGGAAGCTGAGGCAGCAGGAACACAAGTTTGAAGCTAGCCTGGGCTACAGAGCTAGCTCCTACCTCAAAAACAAACACATAACACCACCGACAAAACTTAGTGATTTTATGTAAGAAAGTATATCTATGACATGGCATTAATTCTTTCTGAAATCCTTAACTCTTTCTTTCCCAAAGATTATGACAATGAAGAGATCTTAACATATGAGGAAATGTCACTTTACCATCAGCCAGCAAATAGAAAAAGACCTATCATATTGATTGGTCCACAGAACTGTGGCCAGAATGAACTGCGTCAGAGACTCATGAACAAAGAAAAAGACCGCTTTGCATCTGCAGTTCCTCGTAAGTTTGGACACATTCCTATTTTCCTGTGCTTTTCTCAGAACTTAACTACCCAGGGAAAAATGTTCATTTTATTGAAATAGTATTGCCAATGAAAGGAAATTTGCTCAACCAAACCTGTTGGCAAATTTTTACTGAAGGTAGTTCTTGAGGAATTAAAATGGTCCTAAGTGTATGGCACTAGGGGATTTTCTAAATCAAGTTTAGTTTAGACCCCTTGCCCTATTGCTAGGAAACCCAGTTCCTGACTCTTGAGACTCTTGTTGAAGATAGAAATTTAGACCTAATTTCTGAAAACAAATTTAAGATTACATAATACCTTCTCTTTTTATTTTTTTAAGATTTATTAGCCGGGCGGTGGTGGCACACGCCTTTAATCCCAGCACTTGGGAGGCAGAGGCAGGCGGATCTCTGTGAGTTCGAGACCAGCCTGGTCTACAAGAGCTAGTTCCAGGACAGGCTCCAAAACCACAGAGAAACCCTGTCTCGAAAAACCAAAAAAAAAAAAAAAAAAGAAAAAAAAAGATTTATTTATTATGTACACAATGTTCTGTCTACATATTTGCCTACATCCAGAAGAGGGCACCAGATTTCATTACAGATCTCATCACCATACGGTTGCTGGGAGTTGAACTCAGGACCTCTGAGTTCAATGCTCTTAACCACTGAGCCATCTCCTCAGCCCACAGTACCTACTCTTAATGAAAATAAACTTTAAGGAAAGGTGACTTTGCAGTGCTTTACAGTGTAAACAAAATGGATCACGCAGCTAAAGTTAACTATGAAGACAATGCAAATACTTTTTCTTCATGCCTCCATAGGAACAGTGCTAAGCACTGTACAGGCCCTTAACATCTCCTTATTTCATAATCTGTGTTATAAAGTAAAAATTCTTCCTGGCTTCATCGTTTTCCACACTGGTCCATATTTGTTAATAATTATTATTAAAGATTTATTTTATTTATCTGTATGTTGGGGGAGGTATGTACAGTTAGTGCACTTGCCTGCTGAGAGCAGAAGAGGCTTGCTTGTATCCTAGGGCTGTAGGCCACCTGATAGGAGTCTTGTTAGGACCTATTCCTCCGATCCATCCCTCCAGCCCCTTGTGTTTATTGTTTTTCTCTGGTTTTGTTTGCTTAGATACAACTCGGAACAGGCGAGACCACGAAGTAGCTGGTAGAGACTACCACTTTGTTTCTCGGCAAGCATTTGAAGCAGATATAGCAGCTGGCAAGTTCATTGAACATGGTGAATTTGAGAAAAATTTGTATGGAACCAGCATAGATTCTGTACGACAAGTAATTAACTCTGGCAAAATATGTCTCTTAAGTCTTCGAACACAGGTAAAACTAGAACTTTCTTTTAGAGTGTTGAACTTTGAGAGCATTTTGTAAAGTAATCTAGTAAAACCTGTATTTGGGCTGGGCGGTGGTAGCGCACGCCTTTAATCCCAGTACTTGGGAGGCAGAGACAGGCAGATCTCTGAGTTCGAGGCTACTCTAGTCTACAAAGTGAGTTCCAGGACAGGTCCCAAAGCTACAGAAAAACTCTTCTCGATAAACCAAAAAAAAACAAACAAACATATATTTGGGTCCAAGAATGACAGATTATTTCAGTTCTCATATAATTTTCCACTCATTCTCTAAAGCAAATATGTAGCTAACTGTAGTAGGAGCTGCGGGCTGCATTCCTGCCACCCAGCTCTTGGCCGCCTGGCTAGCTTATTGTTGTCCCGAAATAACAACACACAAATTGTATTCATTTAAACACTGCCTGGCCCATTAGTTTCAGCCTCTTAACCCATTTCTAATAATCTGTGTAGCACCCCAAGGTGCACTTACCAGGAAGATTCTAGCCTACATCCATCCTGGGTCGGAGCTCCATCGCATTTGCCCTGGAGAGCAGAGCTATTGAGTCTGAGCTCACTTCCTCTTCCTCCCAGCATTCTGTTCTGTTTACTCCACCCACCTAAAGGCTGGGCCAAGGCAGTTTCTTTATTAGCCAATGACCTTCCTCCATCAGCTAACTCAGTCTCTTTCACTTTCAACACAAGCGCGCAGTGTGTGTGTGTGTGTGTGTGTGTGTGTGTGTGTGTGTGTGTGAAGCTTAAAATAGGCACTGGTGATACATTAAGTCTCTAGAGCTACCTTTTCTGGTCTGACAAAAATTAGAAAATTCAAGGGTTATTCTTAGTTTTAAAGTCCATTATTTCAACAGCCCACAAATATCACAGTCAAGACTCAGAGTTTTCTGAGTAATAAAACCTTAGATTCACCTATTTGACAGAGTATTCCAAACTTAAAATTACTAGGCAATGTTTCTTGGATTTCTATTTTAAACATTACCTTTAGAAATTCGGGGTTTTAAGGATTGTGTTCGCTATGGAAATGATTTGCTTTTTATAAATGATTCAGCTTTAACATAGAACTTTAATTAATGTGGCTGAGTCTGTTGCTGCTACCAACTCAAGCCATAAAATTAGTGGGCAAGCCGGGCGTGGTGGCACATGCCTTTAATCCCAGCAGTCAGGAGAAGGAGGCAGAGGCAGGCAGATTTCTCTGAGTTCAAGGCCAGCCTGGCCTACAAAGCAAGTTCCAGGACAGCTAGGGCTAGTATACAGAGAAATTCTGTCTCTAAAAACAAAGAAAAAAAATCAGTGCACATTAGGTGGATGTACATAGATAGACATTGACTCTTGAATGACTTCCTAAAGTAGTAATTTGTTTTTTGCTTGTTTGTTTTGGGTTTGGATTTTTAGAGGGCAGAGACATTGGGTTTGTGCTATTTCAATCATAAACATTTTATTTAAGGAAACTTTTTAATTTCTTTTGAGATTCTTTATTTGGATTAACAAACATTAACAAATAAGATTTCAAATAGTTTAGCATATTAGTGTCTCTTCACATGAGAAAGGGCATGTCTGCAATCCTTCCTGTTACCGTACTTCAGCTTAAGCGTGCACGGTGATGCAGCACTAGAAAGGGTGAGTCCCGAGTCTCACTGCATACAATCCTGCTTTGGGTTGGGTGTGCTTGGCCTGGGGGCCAGAAGTCTTTCTCTGGTTTTGCTTTTTAGTATCTTCACCTAGAAAGGCAACTTCCTGGATTCTACTTCCTCAAAAATGATTTTTAATGTGGTTATTATAATCCACATGATTTATTATCATACAGTTGTAATCCCTTCAATATTTTTTACCTGTTTCAGTAAATCGAACAGTAGAATAACATGTGAATTTATATTTATATACTTTTATAGGGAATGACGTTATGATGAAATGCTTAGAAACATTATAGACATCTTAACAATATATATTACTGAGAAATAATTCGATGATAGGAGTTATTTTAAAAGACCAAATATCTTTACAGTCTTTGAAGACCCTCCGGAATTCAGATTTGAAACCTTATATCATCTTCATTGCACCACCTTCACAAGAAAGACTTCGGGCATTGTTAGCCAAAGAGGGCAAGAATCCAAAGGTAAGCTTGTCACAGTGCTGTATCATTCCACTGACGTCAAGCAAGAACCCTCCCTCACCTAATCTCCTGGAGCTGAGAAACTGTATCAGCATCACCTCTGAAGCCGATTGTTCTTTCTGTATCGCTTGTCCCAAAACTGCCACAGCTGCAGCTGGCTGAACCATGGCAGCTCTCCAAATCAACCGCTGCTCATCCCTTCAATCCCTGCTGCCAACCCCAGGTCTATGAGGACCTCTGGAATTCCTTAAGTCTCCTTTAATCTCCATCAAGGTCTGACATGTCCAAGGTGTTCCATACTGCTGCCTCCTCCCCACTCCAAAGGTCTCAGCAAATCCTTGGCAATCGTCCACATTTTCAGGGTTCCAGAATTTTTTTTTTATCTGAACTTTGGTTTCTGTTTTCCTTTCATTTTTGAACATGATCTGGAACAGAAAGGGGAAAAAAGTTTTTAATTATTTTCTGTCACTGCTGAATGTGTTGATGGAGTCCATGTATGTGATTGTACATTTTCCTGATGAATGAGAATCTTCCCATGTGGGCATGTGAGCATATGCTTCTGTGACGGCCTCAAGCCTTGTCATTCTTTAAAAGTTGGGTTGGAAAAAAAAAAAAAGTTGGGTTGGTTTTGTATCCCTTTAGAATTATTTTTACTGTGTGTGTGTATGTGTGCATTTGTGTAGGTGGGTGCATGTGTTCCATGATGGCTATCAAGGTCAGAGGGGGACCCTGTCTTGAAAACAGCATGCAAACATATCAATGCAAGTGGAATAAAAAGGCAACCATACACAGCACCCTCTAGCCAGCAAGTACAGAGGGTGTTTACAAGTGTGCATGGACAGTAAGAATGTATGATGGGTCCCCCTGTAGCCCTTGGTAGCTTGACACAATGCAGACCAGCCTTGCAGTACATGATTTACAACTAGTGGGTAAACACAAATCTTAGTGTTACTTGCTCAGTACCAAATGTAAATCATCAGTAAACGTCTTGTAATCTCAGTTGTGGAGTCTGTCCTGAATTGAAGGGGACTTGAGAGTAGATGGTATGAAGTGATGGATGATAGTTTTTGATAAGAGGTTAATTTTTTTTCAGCTCATAAAATTTTTAGGTAAAACATTTTATCTGAGTCATAGATTATAATTTGAACAAGAAATTCAGTTATAAGGTAGTAGATGATATAAAAGATGAAGTAATGCTTTAGTTTGTTAACAACTTATCCAAGTTTTGAGTAGACAGGTTTTATACAAATGTATACTGTTTGGATAATTGATAAATACTGTTGAACAAAGCATCTTGGGTACCCAGTCACAGATTTCAAAATGGAAATCAGATAGCTGTTGAAATACGAGCGGCGGGCTGTGTCCCGCCACCCGGCTAGCTTTACCCAAAATAATTACACGGAAACTGTATTCTTTTAAACACTGCCTGACCCATTAGTTTCAGTTTCTTATTGGCTAGCTTTTACATATTGATCTAACCCATTTCTATTAATCTGTGTAGCCCAAGAGCTGGCTTACCAGGAATGATCTTAACCTGCGTCTGTCTGGAGTGGGAGAATCATGGCGACTCCCTGACTCAGCTTCTTTCTCCCAGCATTCCGTTTTGTTTACTCCGCCTACCTAAGGGTTGGCCTATTAAATGGGTCTAGGCAGTTTCTTTATTAATAAGAAATCACTCCCACATCATTTCCCCTTTTTCTGTTTAAACAAAAAAGAAAGGCTTTAACTTTAACATAGTAAAATTACATATAGCAAAACAGTTATCAAGCAAGAATTATAGTTACAATATTTATATCTATTTTATCTTTTATCATAACTAAGGAAAACTATAACTATCTATTTATTCTTCAACTCCATCAAAGACTCCAGAAGGATATAATACTACCTAAGTAAACAAGAAATAAGAAAACTCTAGAAATGACAGAGACATCTCGCTGCCTGGACAGTCACCCAAAGTTCTTTTGTATGGTTGGGGCATCCATCTTCAGCCTTCAGGCCCATAATATCCAGCAGACATTTCCATGAAGCAGGAAATTTTAAAGACAGTTCAGTCACTATCTGCTGTGTCCTGTAGAATGTCTCGCAGACTCTTTT